>NC_092710.1:44981922-46329422 GCF_047496885.1 Scyliorhinus torazame | reverse complement strand
TTTATAAGGACACCCTTCTGTCCGTAACCCGGAATCCTAACCCTAACCCTAACCCCTAAACCCTAACCCTAAACCTAACCCTACCCCTCTCCTCCACATAACCTTACAGGTTCTTTCTCCTCCCCACAACTCAACCTTACCAGACACCCCCTCCACCCCACAACTCAACCTCATAAATCCCAACTCATCCCCACAATTCAACCTCATAGGCCCCCTCTCTTCCCCATAACTCAACCTCAGTTACTTTCTCCACCCCACAATTAAACTTCGCCAGACCCCCCTTCCTCCCCACAATTCAACCTCACAGGCCCCAACTTCTCCCCACAACTCAACCTCATACGCCCCTTCTCCTCACCCATAGCTCAACCTAACAGATCCTTCCTTCTCCCCACAACTCAACCTCACCAGACCCCCCTTCCTCCTCAGAATTTAGCCTCACAACCACCAACTCCTCCCCACAATTCAACCCCATAGGTCCCCTCTCCTCCCCACAATTCAACCTCGCGTGATCTTTCTCTTCCCCACAACTCAACCGAACCAGACCCCCCTTCCTCCCCACAACTCAACCTCATAGGCCCTAACTCCTCCCCATAACTCAACCTCACAGGTCCTTCCTCCTTCTTACAACTCAACCTCACCAGACCACCCCTTCCTCTCTACAACCCAACCCCATAGACCCCAAATCCTCCCCACAACTCTATCTCATAGGTCCTTTCTCTTCCCCACAACCCAACCTCACCAGACCACCTTCCTCCCTACAACTTAACCTCACAAGCCCCAACTCCTCTCAACAACTCAACCTCATAAGTCCCCTCTCCTCCCATAACTCAACCTCACAGATCCGTTCTCCTACCCACAACTCAACCTCACCAGACCCCCCTTCCTGCCCACAACTCAACCTCACAGGCCCCAATTCTTCCCCACAACCCAACATTATAGGTCCCCTCTCCTCCCCACAACTCAACCTCACAGGTCCTTTCTCCTCCCCACAACTTAACCTCACCAGACCCCCTTCCTCCCCACAACTCAACCTTACAGGCCCCAACTCCTTCCCACAACTCAACCCCATGGATCCCCTCTCCTCTCCACAATTTAACCTCACAGGTCCTTTCTCCTA
The DNA here is from genome assembly GCF_047496885.1 of Scyliorhinus torazame. Classification (NCBI taxonomy): domain Eukaryota; kingdom Metazoa; phylum Chordata; class Chondrichthyes; order Carcharhiniformes; family Scyliorhinidae; genus Scyliorhinus; species Scyliorhinus torazame. Next base: position 46,328,305 of record NC_092710.1, on the reverse strand, counting down.
CCGACAACTCAACCTCACCAGAACCCCCTTCCTCCCCACAACTTAAACTTACACGCCCCTACTTCTCTCCACAACTAAATCTCATAGGTCACCTCTCCTTCCCATAACTCAACCTCACAGGTCCTTTCTCCTTCCCACAACTCAACCTCACCAGACCCTCCTTCCTCCTCACAACTCAACCTCGCAGACCATAACTGCTCCCCATAACTCAACCTCATGAATCCCCTCTTCTTCCCACAACTCAACCTCACAGGTCCTTCCTCCTCCTTATAACCCAACCTCACCAGTTTTTTTTCCCCCCACAACTCAACCTCATACACCACAACTCCTCCCCACAACTCAACCTTAGGTATTCTCCTCTCCTCCCCACAACTTAACCTCATAGATCCTTTCCCCTCCCCACAACTCAACCACACCAGACCCCCCTTCCTCCCCATAACGCAACCTCACAGGACCGAACTCCTCCCCACAACTTAACCTCATAGGTCCCTTCTCCTCCCCACAACTTAACCTCACAGGTCCTTTCTCCTCCTTACAACTTAATCTCACCGGACCCCCCTTCCTCCCCACAACTCAATTTCATAGACCCCAACTCCTCACCACAACTCAACCCCATACGTCCCCGCTCCTCCCCACAACTCAATCTCACAGGTCTTTTCTCCTCCCCACAACTTAACCTTACCAGACCCCCCTTCCTTTCCACAACTTAACCTCATAGATCACCTCTCCTCCCCACAACTCAACCTCACAGGTCTTTTCTCCTCCCCACGAATCAACCTCACCAGATCCCCCTTCCTCCCCAAAACTCAACCTCACAAGTCCTTTTTGCTCCCCACAACTCAACCTCATAGGCTCCCTTTCCTCCCCACAACTCAACCTCACAGTTCCTTTCTCCTCCCCACAACTCAACCGTACCAGACCCCCCTTCCTCCCCACAACTCAACCTCACAGGTCCTAACTCCTCCCCACAAATTAACCTCATAAATCCCCTCTCTTCCCCACAACTCAACCTCACAGGCCCTTTCTCCTCCCCTCAGCTCAACCGCACCACACCCCCCTTCCTCCCCACAACTCAACCGCACCCGACCCCCTTTTCCTCCCCACATCTCAACCTCACAGGCCCCAACTCCTCCCCACAACTCAACCTGACAGGTCCTTTCTCTTCCCCACAACTCAACCTCATAGGTCCTTCTCCTCCCCACAATTCAACCGTACCAGACCCCCCTTCGTCCCCACAACTCAACCTCACAGGCCCCAACTCCTCTCCACAACTCAACTTCATAAGTCCCCTCTCCTCCCACAACTCAACCTCACAGATCCTTTCTTCTCCACACAACTCAACCTCGCCAGACCTCCCTTCTTCCCCATTACTCAACCTCACAGACCCCAACTCCTCCCCACAACTCAACCTCACAGTCCCCCTCTCCTCTCCATAACTCAACCTCACAAGTCCTTTCTCCTCCCCACAACTCAACCTCACCAGACCCCCCCTTCCTCCCCACAACTCAACCTCACAGGCCCCAACTCTTCCCCACAACTCAACCTTATAGGTCCCCTCTCCTCCCCACAATTCGACCTCACAGGTCCTTTCTCCTCCCCACAACCCAACCTCACTAAACGCCTCTTCCTCCCCACAACTCAACCTCACAGGTCCCAACTCCTCTCCACAACTCAATCTCAGAGGTCCCCTCTACTCTCCACAACTAAACCTGATAGATTACCTCTCCTTCCCACAACTTAACCTCACAGGTCCTCTCTCCTCCCCACATACTCAACCTCACCAGACCCCCCTTCTTCCCCATAACTCAACCTCATAGGCCCCAACTCCCCCCCACAACTCAACCTCATAGATTCCCTCTCGTTCCCACAACTCAACCTCACAAGTCCTTTCTCCTTCCTACAACTCAATACTCACCCGACCCTCCTTCCTCCCCACAACTCAACCTCATAGTTCCCCTCTCCTCCCCACAACTCAACTTCACAGGTCCTTTCTTCCCCCCCCCCACAACTCAACCTCACCAGACCCCCTTTCTCCCCACAACTCAACCTCACAGGTCCTTTCTCCTCCCCACAACTCAAACTCACCAGACCCCCTTTCTCCCCACGACTCAATCTCACAAGCCCCAATTCCTCCCCACAACTCAAACTTATAGATTCCCTCTCCTCCCCACAACTGAACCTCACAAGTCCTTTCTCCTCCCCACAACTCAACCTCACCAGACCCTCCTTCCTCCCCACAATTCAACCTCGCAGGCCATAACTGCTCCCCATAACTCAACCTCATAGGTCCCCTCTTCTTCCCACAACTCAACCTCACAGGTCCTTTCTCCTCCCCATAACCCAACCTCACCAGTTTATTTTTTTTCCCCCCACAACTCAACTTCATAGACCACAACTCCTCCCCACAACTCAACCTTAGGGATTCCCCTCTCCTCCCCACAACTCAACCTCATAGATCCTTTCTCCTCCCCACAACTCAACTGCATCAGAACCCCCTTTCCTCCCCATAACTCAACCTCACAGGACCCAACTTCTCCCCACAACTCAACTTCATAGGTCCTCTCTCCTCCCCACAACTCAACCTCATAGGTCCTCTCTCCTCCCCACAACTCAACTTTACCAGATCCCCCTTCTTCCCCACAACTCAACCTCATAGGCCCCAACCCCTCCCCACAAATTAACCTCATGAATCCCCCCCTCCTCCCCACAACTCAACCTCATAAGTCCTTTCTCCTCCCCACAACCCAACCTCACCAGACCCCCCTTCCTCCCCACAACTCAACCTCACTGGTCCTAACTCCTCCCCACAAATTAACCTCATAAATCCCCTCTCTTCCCCACAACTCAAACTCACGGGCCCTTTCTCCTCCCCTTAACTCAACCGCACCACACCCCCCTTCCTCCCCACAACTCAACCTCACCCGACCCCCTTTCCTCCCCACATCTCAACTTCACAGGCCCCAACTCCTCCCCACAACTCAACCTCACAGTTCCTTTCTCTTCCCCACAACTCAACCTCATAGGTCCTTTCTCCTCCCCACAATTCAACCGCACCAGATCCCCCTTCCTCCCCACAACTCAACCTCACAGGCCCCAACTCCTCTCCACAACTCAACTTCATAAATCCCCTCTCCTCCCACAACTTAACCTCACAAGTCATTTCTCTTCCCCACAACTCAACCTCACCAGACCCCCCTTCCCTACAACTCAATCTCACAGGTCCTTTCTCCTCCCCACAACTTAACCTTACCAGACCCCCCTTCCTCCCCACAACTCAACCTCACAGACCCCAACTTCTCCCCACAACTCAACCTCATAAGTCCTCTCTCCTCCCCACAACTCAACCTCATAGGTCCTTTCTCCTCCCCACAATTCAACCGCACCAGATCCCCCTTCCTCCCCACAACTCAACCTTACAGGCCCCAACCCTTCCCCACAACTCAACCTTATAGGTCCCCTCTCCTCCCCACAATTCGACCTCATAGGTCCTTTCTCCTCCCCCACAACCCAACCTCACTAGACCCCTCTTCCTCCCCACAACTCAACCTCACAGGTCCCAACTCCTCTCCACAACTCAATCTCAGAGGTCCCCTCTCCTCTCCACAACTAAACCTGATAGATCACCTCTCCTTCCCACAACTTAACCTCACAGGTCCTCTCTCCTCCCTACATACTCAACCTCACCAGACCCGCCTTCTTCCCCATAATTCAACCTCATCGGCCCCAGCTCCCCCCCACAACTCAACCTCATAGATTCCCTCTCGTCCCCACAACTCAACCTCACAAGTCCTTTCTCCTTCCTACAACTCAAGTTCACCCGACCCCCCTTACTCACCACAACTCAACCTCATAGTTCCCCTCTCCTCCCCACAACTCAACTTCACAGGTCCTTTCTCCCCCCCACAACTCAACCTCACCAGACCCCCTTTCTCCCCACAACTCAACCTCACAGGTCCTTTCTCCTCCCCACAACTTAACCTTACCAGACCCCCCTTCCTCCCCACAACACATACCTCACAGGCCCCAATTCCCCCCCACAATTTAACCTCATAGGTCCTTTCTCTTCCCCACAACTCAACCTTACCGGACCCCCTTCCTCCCCACAAATCAATCTCACAGGTCCCAACTCCTCCTGATAACTCAACCTCATAGGTCCCCTCTCCTCCCCACAACTCAACCTCACAGTTCCTTTCTCCTCCCCACAATTCAACCTTACTAGACCCCCCTTCCTCCCTACAACTTAACCTCACAGGCCCCAACTCCTCCCCACAACTCAACCTCATAGGTCCCCTCTTCTCCCACAACTTAACCTCACATATCCTTTCTCCTCCCCACAACTTAACCTTACCAGACCCCCCTTCCTCCCCACAACTCAACCTCACAGACCCCAACTCCTCCCCACAACTCAACCTCATAGTTCCCCTCTCCTCCCCACCACTTAACCTCAAGTCCTTTCTCCTCCCCACAACTTATACCACACTAGACCCCCCTTCCTCCCCACAACTCAACCTCATAGACCCCAACTCCTCCCCACAACTCAACCTCATAGGTCCCCTTTCCTCCCCACAATTCAACCTCATACATCCCTTCTCCTCCCCACAACTTATACCACACCAGACCCCCCTTCCTCCCCAAAACTCAACCTCACAGGCCCCAACTCCTCCCCACAACTTAACCTCATAGACACCCTCTCCTCCCACTATTTAACCTCACAGATCCTTTCTCCTCCACATAACTCGACCTCACCGGAGCCCCCTTTTTTTCCCACAACTCAACCTTATAGACCCCAACTCCTCCCCACAATTCAACATCATAGATGCACTCTCCTCTCCACAATTCAAACTCAAGGGTCCTTTCTCCTCCCCACAACTCATCCTCACAAAACCACCCTTCCTTCCCACAACTTAACCTTACAGGCCCCAACTCCTCCACACAACTCAACCTCATAGGCCCCAACTCCTCACCACAACTCAACCTCATAGGTCCCCTCTCTTCCCCAGAACTCAACCTCACAAGTCCTTTCTCCTCCCCACAACTTAACCTCACCAGATCCCCTTTCCTCCCCACAACTCAACCTTACAGGCCCCAACTCCTCCACACAACTCAACCTCATAGGCCCCAACTCCTCACCACAACTCAACCTCATACGTCCCTTCTCTTCCCCAGAACTCAACCTCACAAGTCCTTTCTCCTCCCCACAACTTAACCTCACCAGACCCCCCTTCCTTCCCACAACTCAACCTCACAGGCCCCAACTACTCACCACAACTCAACCTCATAGGTCCACTCTCCTCCCTACAATTCAACCTCACAAGTCCTTTCTCCTCCCCACAACTTAACCTCACCATACCCCCCTTCCTCCCCACAACTCAACCCCACAAGCTCCAACTCCTACCCACAACTCAACCTCATAGGTCCACTCTCCTCCCTACAATTCAACCTCACAAGTCCTTTCTCCTCCCCACAACTTAACCTCACCAGACCTCACAGACCCCAACTCCTCCCCACATCTCAATCTCGTAGGTCCCCCCTCCTCCCCACAACTCAACCTCACAGGTTCATTCTCCTCCCTACAACTCAACCTTACTAGACTCCCCTTCCTCCCCACAACTCACCTCACAGGCCCAAACCCCTCCCCACAACTCAACCTCATAGTTCCCCTTTCCTCCCCACAACTCAACCTCACAGGTCCTTTTTTCTCCCCACAACTCAACCTCACAGGTCCTTTCTTCTCCCCACAACTCAACCTCACCATACTCCCCTTCCTCCCCACAACTTAACCTCAACTACTCCCCTTCCTCCCCACAACTCAACCTCATAGGTCCCCTCTCCTTCCCACAACTCAACCTCACAGGTCCTTTCTCCTCCCTACAACTCAACCTCATAGACCCCAACTCCTCCCCACAACTCAACCTCATAGGTCCCCTTTCCTCCCCACAATTCAACCTCATACATCCCTTCTCCTCCCCACAACTTATACCACACCAGACCCCCCTTCCTCCCCAGAACTCAACCTCACAGGCCCCAACTCCTCCCCACAACTTAACCTCATAGACACCCTCTCCTCCCACTATTTAACCTCACAGATCCTTTCTCCTCCACATAACTCGACCTCACCGGAGCCCCCTTTTTTTTCCCCACAACTCAACCTTATAGACCCCAACTCCTCCCCACAATTCAACATCATAGATGCACTCTCCTCTCCACAATTCAAACTCAAGGGTCCTTTCTCCTCCCCACAACTCATCCTCACAAAACCACCCTTCCTTCCCACAACTTAACCTTACAGGCCCCAACTCCTCCACACAACTCAACCTCATAGGCCCCAACTCCTCACCACAACTCAACCTCATACGTCCCCTCTCTTCCCCAGAACTCAACCTCACAAGTCCTTTCTCCTCCCCACAACTTAACCTCACCAGACCCCCCTTCCTTCCCACAACTCAACCTCACAGGCCCCAACTACTCACCACAACTCAACCTCATAGGTCCACTCTCCTCCCTACAATTCAACCTCACAAGTCCTTTCTCCTCCCCACAACTTAACCTCACCAGACCCCCCTTCCTCCCCACAACTCAACCCCACAGGCTCCAACTCCTACCCACAACTCAACCTCATAGGTCCTCTCTCTTCCCCAGAACTCAACCTCACAAGTCCTTTCTCCTCCCCACAACTTAACCTCACCATACCCCCTTCCTTCCCACAACTCAACCTCATAGGCCCCAACTACTCACCACAACTCAACCTCATAGGTCCACTCTCCTCCCTACAATTCAACCTCACAAGTCCTTTCTCCTCCCCACAACTTAACCTCACCAGACCTCACAGACCCCAACTCCTCCCCACATCTCAATCTCGTAGGTCCCCCCTCCTCCCCACAACTCAACCTCACAGGTTCATTCTCCTCCCTACAACTCAACCTTACTAGACTCCCCTTCCTCCCCACAACTCACCTCACAGGCCCAAACCCCTCCCCACAACTCAACCTCATAGTTCCCCTTTCCTCCCCACAACTCAACCTCACAGGTCCTTTTTTCTCCCCACAACTCAACCTCACAGGTCCTTTCTTCTCCCCACAACTCAACCTCACCATACTCCCCTTCCTCCCCACAACTCAACCTCATAGGTCCCCTCTCCTTCCCACAACTCAACCTCACAGGTCCTTTCTCCTCCCTACAACTTAACCTCACATACCCCCTCTTCTCCCCACAACTCAATTTCACAGACCCCCCTTCCTATCCACAACTTAACTGCACAGACCCCCCCTCCTCCCCACAACTTAACCTTATAGGACTCCCCTCTTCCCCACAACTCAACCTTACAGGCCCTCCTTCCTTCCCACAATTCAACCTCACAAGATCCCCCTCCTCCCTACAACTTAATCTCACAGACCCTCCCCCTCCTACCCACAACTCAACTTTACAGAACCCCCCCTCCCCATATTTTAATCTAATAGGGCCCCCCTTCTCCCCACGACTTAATCTCACAAGCCCCCTTCCTCCCCACAACTCAACCTCACAGACCCCCCTCCTCCCTACAACCCCTCCTCTCCACAACTCAACCTCACAGTTCCCCTTCCTCCCCACAACACAACCTCATAAGCCCCTCTTCTCCCCACAACTCAACCTCACAGACCTTTTTCCTCCCCACACCTCAACCTCACAAACCCCCCCCCTCCTCCCCACAACTCAACCTCATAGGCCTCCCTCCTCCCCACAACTCAACCTCACAGGCCCCTTTTCTCTCCCCCACATACCCCCTCATTCACAAACAGCCTACCCCTCCACAAACCCTGTTCCCCACTAAACCGTTTGCCCCCCTACATAAATCATGAAGCTTTAAACCCTGTTTAAATAAAATGATAACTATTCCCAGTTAGTTACATTAGGCAAGTTTTTAATAATTAGAAAATGATCTTTCTCCCTCACATATTTCTGATAATATTCCACCCTTTAATAAGCACAACCACCTCTAACAGATTGTATAAGTGCACATATTATTCAGTTTATGTGTATAATAATATCAAGACACACTTACACAATCCAAAGGACCTTGCTTTTCTCGAATCTTCCTAGTCCAGAATTATACGGGTCCACATACTGTACGGAACCTACAAAAAAATACACATTTCCATAAAGGACAAATATTTTCTGGAAAAACATTGGTTTATATTGTTAACCAAGTTTTTCTTCCCCCCATTACCCCTATATTATTCATTAACACTTCATCCTTGATTGACATAGTCCTGTCCTTAAAAAAAAACCTTGTCCTAACCATAGAAGCCCCTTCCCTCATCTGGGAACTCCTCCTACAGTAGAAACTTCCCTCATCCAACCTTCTCCCTCTACTCCAGCCCGGTCCAAAGCTTACCCATCACTCAAACCTAGTATGCACCCTCCACCCCAACCTTCCCATCCCCTCTACCAAAAGTAAAACCCCTCATTTTGCTTACAACCCCCACCTCTAAACTCCTATAAAAAACTTTGCAAAAAAACCCACCACGACCCACCCCAACAACCAATCACATCCCCCAGTTCTCTCCATAAAACTCCTTTCCATACAAACCCCAGATTTTTAAAAAAAAACTTTCCCCAAATAATATTTCTCCCTTCCCCTTTAAATATTCATACCATGAAAGGACTAAGATTTATAAAAAATGTTTTAAAAAAAGAATAATAGCTCATAAGGACCAATTCACTGACTTTTTTCTCATAATTACTACTACAGGTCTTAACTGACGGTTTTTAAACTGACTGCAACACAGACACACATACCTGCTTTTCCCGTTTCACCAGTCACGCTGCGCACCCGACATAAATCCTCCGATATAAAATCTTTCAAACTAATTTTTCATAACGCAGTTCAGTATATAATTGATAGACACTATCCCCCTTTGTTTTATCTTCATAAAGTATAATTAATAAATCCAAAGATCTTCCATAAAACGAAGGTTTTGTTTTTTAAAAAAATAAACCCGATCCGCCATTTTAACTCCAGCCGAATATAAATTTTCCAGTAAATATACGTCCTAACAGCTTTGTTACTAACCTCGAGTCACGAACAAAGTTGACAGACAAAAGACCTTACCATTCTGTCTTCTCACAACACAAATTACTTCATTAATAACTCGGACTATTATCGGCGATTTCAGCGGCCGCTGGCCACCCGCCATCTTGGTAAAGACAGTTTAAACCAGCAGCCGAGCTTTCCAAGTTCCTGTCACTGCCCATTAAAATCTTTACTAACACACTTTTCTTTAAACACACTTTCCTCAATTACATTCAAAAACTTAAACATTTCTTTACGGAACTCAACCCGCCAAATTATTCTTTTTAATATAAAAAAATATAAATTCCCAATTAAACTACACGAATTAGTTATATATAACGAATCAATGATCAGATATTAAAAAACCAAACCAATTTCTTGTTCGTTTTTAACATTTCATAAAGGATCTTAGGCTATTAGCATTTTTTTGTTAATATAGATAGGATTAAAATTTATTACATAAATATGTGCTGAAGATGGAGAGTGGGATATCGATGAGATGTGTGATTTGATATGATTTCCTTTGGCCAATACGTTTACCAAATTAAATCACATGTTAACCAACATTCATTTTGATGGTTTACAAGACAGTTTAAATGACAATCAAAGGAGATCAAAAAGATAAAAAGCATTTTAAAATAATTAATAGCTCCATATTAATATTACAAAATGTACAATTCCTAATTTAAATATGCTAATTCTTTCAGGTATGTTGACGTTTATGACATCACAGTTTTTAAAAAAAAAACGGTTTTATGCAGCTGTTGCTGGCTGACAGTTGGTCAGAAGCTTCCAGACTCACTCCGGAGTAGGTTGCTTCACCAAATCCTCCATATTTCTACTACGTTTCAGAGAACATTTCTACTATTTTTGATTAATTCTGAGGTAAAACCATTTCAATAATTAATTACCTTTACCTAGTTAAAACTTTTTTTAAAAAAATCTTTTAAATAAGGATTTTTTTAATGGAATTTTTTAAATTTTTTTTAAAAAAAGTAAGATTTTTGATTTGGAAATTTGTGCTACACATTTAGTGAGAGGAAGGCTCTTAGTGGACGAAAAACAGTCCCCTGATGAGCAGTAATGTCTGCGAAACATGTCGGGACCATTGTTTGCCTACAAAATAGGTTTTAGTAGCCCACATAAAGATCTGTACTCTCTACTTCGATGCAGATAGCACAAAATTTTTTTAAAAAGTGGTTTTTCACAAAAAAATGTTCCTCATTTTTTAATAAAAAAGAAATAATTTTTTCAAAATTCTTTAACATTTTGTAATATCTACAAAGGAAGATTCCCATCGTGACATAGCAGAGGGCTAGTCCATCAACCAGTTCGTTTCTCTACACAACTCTCCAGGTAGCATTTTTTAATACAAATATTTTTAATAAAAGTAAATATAAAGTCTAACAAGGAATGATTCCTTCCACTAGATAGTCCACTATTAGACTACATTCAAATTTCAAAAATCTCAGCAAAACCACTCTCAGGTATGTTATAATTTGGGAATAATTCCCAAAAACTTTAAGGCTATTTTCCAGTCTCGCGCCTGGTCGATCTCGTGCTCTCTATCTTTATCACATTAACGTAGTTTGATATACAATAATAATTAAATTAATATAGATACAACAATTTTAAATGGTTTGTATTTTAGGTTACATTTATTCGGTTTTTCCTCAAAAAAAAAAAAAAAAAAAATTTCATCGATAACTAATGTTACTTACATATAAAGTATTTAAAATTATATAAGAAATTAACTCTTTCTGTTTTATTTTAAGGATGAATACCACCATCCTTTTCACTGAAGAAAATTTCGATTTACCAGCAACCAAAATAATGTACAAAATGCTGCAATATATGCATCACCTGACGTTAACAGAAGGGAACATCCCCAAATATATAAAAAAAGTATCCAATACATTAATCAATTCAATTCGACCCATAGGAGTTACCCCGCAAATTAGCTCAAAATTAATAATAAATGCAAACAATTGGGCTCAAACTACCCAAACAATTCTTATAGACCATTATAAAACACACCTAAAAAAATTACTTAACAAATTAGAAAAAGATTTTGGGAAGGAGCGGCCACAAGAGGCATTTGATATGGCAAAAAGGTGGTATAACAAAAATTTCAGACAAAATGCAAGATTCGAGATTATTGAAAAAACTCATAACTACATTTTTAATTCAAATATTAACATTTCACCTATAGACACAAAAGTAATTGACCCTCCGGAAACACAGGACATAAATTCGGATTTCGAATATGCAGCACTAAGTCACAATGACAATTTTACACCTATACCACAAATCCCAACTTATACCACACACTTCGATCTACTAACAACCCCAGTCCAGTCACAATCAAGTGACGACGTAACTGACAGTCCAATTATAAAAATAACCGACGTTAGACACATACCAAATAAAATTTTACCCACTACCACGAATGACGAGACCAAATATATTATATTACAACACCCCCATACATTTTACAAAAATAAAAAATGGTTCTTGATACCAAAAAAGTCTGCTCTAATTATAGGTGACTCCAATCTATCCACTATTAAAAATTGCCCCAACCCCAATATTCAATTGGACAGTTTCCCACGCGCAAAATTCATCCACATTACCTCCGTTTTACATAAATTAAAATCCTGTCCCATAATAAATACAATAATATTTTCCATAGGTATTTTCAACCGTACACAAACATCTACCACTGCTATTAAACAATTACAAATCCTATTAAAAATAGCCGCACAAAAATTCCCCAGAACTAAAATTTTCATCACAGAAATCAATTTTAGCCGCAAACTTCCAGAAAAACAAATTCGAACAATTGTCACTTTAAATGACTTTATTAGAAATAAATGTTATATCCCAAGCATATCAAATAAAGTTTTTACTGTTTCACACAATAATATAACCTGGACAGACGACACAGCCATGGCCATTCTTCACAATTGGTTACAATATATTTGAGAAAAAAAAAAAAAAAAAAAAATTAAATTACCCTAACTATACTTTAAAACTAACTATCGTCCATTTCTACCACCTTTTAGACATATACTGCAGTATCCATTTCTCCCCAAAAAACCTAGCTACTTTATATAGTAGTCTTAGGTAACAAACGGAGAATAAGAGTATCAAAAGTTTTTTTCTTATGTAAACATTAAAATATGTATTGATATGTATATTATATTTGGTTTCCGTAAATATAAATGTTTATTGATAATTTAGTAAAAGTGTGAATAAAAATAATTATTTTTCCTAAAATATTTTATTAAAAATTGTCCAATATTCTTAACTGTCATGTACTTGTACTTTCCTAATTATAAGTATATCTAACTTAAATATTTAATTTACAAAAAAAAACGTTTCTTTTGAAGGTAACCTGGATGTGGCGGTCATCACAAAATGAACAACAATACAATGAATCCCATTTATATCCGGACAAATACATTCATCCCAACCGTTAAAATAATTTTTAAAATGTTACAAAGTATGCACCAATTATCTATTCTTGAAGAGGACACCCCTACACACATTCTACAATTATCAAAGTCACTAATAGACTCAATAAAACCAGCAGGGTTAACTACTACAACAACAAATAGATTAACAATCAATGCAAACAATTGGGTTTATAACACTAAAGTTTTATTAATTCAACATTATAAAACAAACCTGAAAACATTATTTAATAAATTACAAAAAATTATCGATATAAATAGATGCGAGGAAGCTTTTTCAAAAGCTGTACAATGGCACAAAACCAAAGTTAAGAATAAATTCAGAACTAAAACAATCCAAAAAACAAAAGAATATATCTTGAACTTACAAAAGGTCTTAACATTGAAAGGATTAAAAACGACTACTTCTACAAAACAACAACAGGACAATCAACAAATTGCAGGATCACTTTCCGAACATACAGACATCTCAACACCAATAACATTACACAGAAAACAGCAAATACAAACACAAACAGTGCCAAGTACTTCTAAGAATTTAATTATGGAACACATAGTTTCATCCCCGTCATCTACACCGACATGTTCGAGTTTTCTAGGTCTTTTAAAAGCCCCTATCCAATCACTTACTTGGTCCTACAGAGCTGTTAGCCCAGAGATGGATAGACACAACCCTACACAGTCATTACAGACACACTCATCATCACCGGACACAACATTCCCCATGATACAAAAAGTAACTACAATATCTATGATACAACATCTTCACACAAATGACAAGAATGAAGATTGGCCATTTTTACCACAAAAATCTACATTAATAATAGGAGATTCCAACCTCATGAAAATTAAACATTGTCCGGATCCAAACATACAATTCGACTGTTTTCCTGGAGCAAAATTTTCCCACATCAGTACTGTTCTAAACAAATTACAACCCTCTCCGAAAATACAAAAAGTGGTGTTATCAATTGGTATTGATAACCGCACACAAAAACCTTCCACTGCGATTAAACAACTCGAGATTCTATTGAATACTACAAAACAAAAATTCCCTAAAGCAGAGATTTTTATAGTTGAACTCAATTATAGTGCAAATCTCACACAAGAACAGAAGAGGACTATCACAGCCTTGAACCAGTACATTAACCAGCATTCTTTCATCCCAGCAATTCCGAATAGGTTTTTCCAGGTCCAGTTAGATAACATTCATTGGACGGACGAAACAGCTATAGCTATACTAAATAATTGGTTAACACACTTACATGGCAATAAAACGAGCCTACAAGAAGAACCACTCAATCTTAACAATACAATAGTTAACATATCAAGTACATTCAAACTTACCATGATACAAGAAAAAATTTTAAACAAAGGATTAACGTTTGTCCCAGTACAAAAGCCAGATAATACACAAATTCAAATAGATCTTGAAAGCTTTTTCAGAAGAATTAAAATCCTCAGTTTTTTTGAATATGCAACATCAGATGACAAACAACCCTTCCTACCTCAATCAAATTGGAACCCACCAGAACAAAAAATAGACCCAGAAATAAAAAGTTTCATCCAAAAAATTAATTCAGACATCACAAAAATCAAACAAGTAAAAGACAAACAAAACTTAACGAGAATGGAACGACAAGCAATCAGGCAGCTTAAATCTAACTTAGATATCATCATAAAGCCAGCAGACAAAGGAAATAATATTGTTGTTATGGATCGACAACAGTATCTTTTTGAAGCTTATCGACAACTTAACAACAAGGAGTACTACACTAAGTTATCAACACCAATATACCATCAAACATATGACCAGATTACAGGCTTGATGGTACAATTACACAATTTACAGTATATTACTGAAAAACAATTGGACTATTTTACACAATTACAACCCTTACCACGAATATTTTATCTCCTCCCAAAAATACATAAAAATCCGGAAACATGGACGGTTCCACATAAAATTCCCCCAGGTAGACCCATAGTCTCAGACTGCGGGAGCGAATCATATAGAATTGCAGAGTACATAGACTCATTTCTAAACCCCTTAGCCCAAAAACATCCGAGCTACATCAAAGACACCTTTCATTTCGTTGAAATTGTTAGATCCCTAAATCTCACTTCTAAAACAATGTTATTCACTATGGACGTTGACAGTCTCTACACCAACATTGAGACGGATAGAGGAATTGAGGCGGTGAGGAATATTTTTAAGAGACATTGGCAACCCAATAGACCAGATGCAATCCTCGTCCAATTATTACACTTAGGCCTAACGAGAAATGACTTTCAATTTAATAATGAACATTATTTACAGATTAAAGGTACAGCAATGGGAAAGAAATTTGCACCGGCCTATGCCAATATTTACATGGCGGAATGGGAACAAACAGTCTTCAAAAAGTGCCCCAAAACACCACTATGCTATTATAGATATCTAGATGATATATGGGGTGTTTGGACACACACACAATTGGAGTTTGAACAATTTGTACAGATCCTCAACAACCATCACGCATCTATTAAAATGAAGGTCATTTCACATGAACACACAATAGATTTTTTGGACACCACGGTATACAAAGTTATAAAGGATAATGGAGAATACAAATTAGCTACTAAAGTCTTCTTTAAACCTACAGACACACATGCACTCCTACACACCAATAGCCATCACCCAAAACACGTCTTTCGGGGCCTCATCAAATCACAATTGATAAGGTTCCACCGTATTTGCTCAGAAAACTCAGATTTTGAGACTGCAGTAAATACTCTATTCACAGCCTTACAACATAGAGGTTACACAAAAAGATTCCTTAGATATATCAAATCAAACTTTCTAACAGAGTTACAGAATCCCCCCGGCAATAAAAATCTGTCCTCAAAAATACCTCTTGTTATACAATACAACAGTAAAACCACACAAATAAATAAACTGATCAAAAAACATTTTGAGAAACTCAAACAAGACGTTGTTCCATTAACCCAATGGAATATAGTCACTACCTATAAGAGAAACAAGAACTTAAAAGACCTTTTGATTAAGACCAAACTTCCCTTGGAGGAGAAATATAACTGTGGTCGTACCAACTGCACAAGCTGCAAATTTTTAAAAATCACATCTTTAATTCATAATTCTAGATCAGGAAAAGTAGCCACAATAAAACAAAAGATAACATGCCAACATAAAAATTTGGTCTATGTTATACGATGTAAAAGATGTGACATTTTGTACATTGGCGAAACAGGTAACACCTTACGAACCAGACTTACGGGACATTGCAGTGAGATCCGTACTCACAAAAGGCATAAATTAATTAACATACATTTTATGGAACATGGCCTCGATGCATTACAGATAACAGGATTGGAATCAAATAATAAATGGTCAACTACACAAAGAAAAAGACGTGAGAGTCATTGGATTATAAATCTGGGAACAAAGTCCCCCAATGGTCTAAATTAAAAAATAACAGAATTTTCAACACAAAACACTTATCTACTTTTTTCATTGCACTCTAATCATACACCCTGACCCTACATACAGACCTTAAATTCCGACACATATTGCTATCCTGCATACCCACTTTAATACCTCTGGCCTGGAGTTTTGTACCTTGGTCTTATGGTCTCACCTTAATCTTAATCCTAATTTGATTCTAACCCTAACTAGGGGATAATAAATACAAATTTATCCCAAAAAACCCCCCAAAGAAACCTGTTGGCTTGAAATGGTAGCTACAGATAGGGGGTAGGGAACAAAAATAATAAAAGAAAAGAAAAAAAAAAAAAAAAAAAAAAATTCTTACATCTATCCTACAAATCTTCATGTTTCCAGCCCTATACATAATCTTCCCTGGTACTATCCTTACTTTTATAATGTTACCCATCTGTCCGTAACCCGTAATCCTAACCCCTATACCCTAACCCTAACCACCCATCTGTCCGTAACCCGAAATCCTAACACTAACCCTAACCCTAAACCTAACCCCTAACCCTAACCCTAACCCCTAAACCCCAACCCCAACCCTAACCCCTAACCCTAACCCTAACCCTAACCCTTAACCCTAACCCCTAACCCTGACCCTAAACCCTAGACTCTAAACCCGAACCCTAAACCCCAACCCTAACCCTAACCCCTAACCCTACACATTTACAATTTTAAATAATCTTTCATCCCAACCTTCTTATATAACTACAATCTAATCTTTGCTGCTCACGTACTATTTTCAAACTTGTATTTATTTTAAATTTTTTAAATATGTTCTCAGTTCCGTGAAACAAGATGACGTAAAATCCTATGCGGAAAAGAATGTTGAACGTGCGCCAGTAAAGTGGCAGACGCTTCGGCGCTGTATCCCTTATTGGGTGCAGAAAAAAGGGTAACCACCCATCTGTCCGTAACCCGGAATCCTAACCCTAACCCTAACCCTAACCCTAACCCTAACCCTAACCCTAACCCTAACCCTAACCTAACCCTAACCCTAACCCTAACCCTAACCCTAACCCTAACCCTAACCCTAACCCCTAACCCTAACCCTAACCCCTAAACCCCAACCCTAACCGCTAACCCTAACCCTAACCCTTAACCCTAACCCCTAACCCTGACCCTAAACCCTAGACTCTAAACCCGAACCCTAAACCCTAAACCCCAACCCTAAACCCTAACCCTAAACCCAAACACTAACCCTAACCCTAACCCCAAACCCTAACCCCTAACCCTAATTCTTACATCTATCCTACAAATCTTCATGTTTCCAGCCCTATACATAATCTTCCCTGGTACTATCCTCACTTTTATAATGTTACCCATCTGTCCGTAACCCGTAATCCTAACCCCTATACCCTAACCCTAACCCTAACCACCCATCTGTCCGTAACCCGAAATCCTAACACTAACCCTAACCCTAAACCTAACCCCTAACCCTAACCCCTAAACCCCAACCCTAACCCTAACCCCTAACCCTAACCCTAACCCCTAACCCTAACCCTAACCCTTAACCCTAACCCCTAACCCTGACCCTAAACCCTAGACTCTAAACCCGAACCCTAAACCCTAAACCCCAACCCTAAACCCTAACCCTAAACCCAAACACTAACCCTAACCCTAACCCTAAACCCTAACCCCTAACCCTACACATTTACAATTTTAAATAATCTTTCATCCCAACCTTCTTATATAACTACAATCTAATCTTTGCTGCTCACGTACTATTTTCCAACTTGTTTTTATTTTAAATTTTTAAAATATGTTCTCAGTTCCGTGAAACAAGATGACGTAAAATCCTATGCGGAAAAGAATGTTGAACGTGCGCCAGTAAAGTGGCAGACGCTTCGGCGCTGTATCCCTTATTGGGTGCAGAAAAAAGGGTAACCACCCATCTGTCCGTAACCCGGAATCCTAACCTTGACGAGTGCCACGTATAACATTAACTTGTTCCAAGTAGTGTCATAATACACGATTTTTTTTTTTTTTTTTTTTTTTTTTCTTCTCCCCTCTTCTCTGATTCTTATATCTATCCTGCAAATCTTCATATTTCTAACCCTATCCATAATCTTCCCTGGCACTATCCTCACTTTTATAAGGACACCCTTCTGTCCATAACCCGGAATCCTAACCCTAACCCCTATACCCTAACCCTAAACCCTAACCCTAACCCTGCTCACGTACTATTTTACAACTTGTACTTATCTTAAATTTCTAAATATGTACTCAGTTCCGTGAAACAAGATGACGTAAAATCCTATGCGGAAAAGAATGTTGAACGTGCGCCAGTAAAGTGGCAGACGCTTCGGCGCTGTATCCCTTATTGGGTGCAGAAAAAAAGGGTAACCACCCATCTGTCCGTAACCCGGAATCCTAACCCTAACCCTAACCCTAACCCCCAACCCTAAACCCTTACCCTAAACCCAAACACTAACCCTAACCCTAACCCTAACCCTAAACCCTAACCCCTAACCCTACACATTTACAATTTTAAATAATCTTTCATCCCAACCTTCTTATATAACTACAATCTAATCTTTGCTGCTCACGTACTATTTTCAAACTTGTATTTATTAAAAAATTTTTAAATATGTTCTCAGTTCCGTGAAACAAGATGACGTAAAATCCTATGCGGAAAAGAATGTTGAACGTGCGCCAGTAAAGTGGCAGACGCTTCGGCGCTGTATCCCTTATTGGGTGCAGAAAAAAGGGTAACCACCCATCTGTCCGTAACCCGGAATCCTAACCTTGACGAGTGCCACGTATAACATTAACTTGTTCCAAGTAGTGTCATAATACACGATTTTTTTTTTTTTTTTTTCTTCTTCCCTCTTCTCTGATTCTTATATCTATCCTGCAAATCTTTATATTTCTAACCCTATCCATAATCTTCCCTGGCACTATCCTCACTTTTATAAGGACACCCTTCTGTCCATAACCCGGAATCCTAACCCTAACCCCTATACCCTAACCCTAAACCCTAACCCTAACCCTGCTCACGTACTATTTTACAACTTGTACTTATCTTAAATTTCTAAATATGTACTCAGTTCCGTGAAACAAGATGACGTAAAATCCTATGCGGAAAAGAATGTTGAACGTGCGCCAGTAAAGTGGCAGACGCTTCGGCGCTGTATCCCTTATTGGGTGCAGAAAAAAAGGGTAACCACCCATCTGTCCGTAACCCGGAATCCTAACCCTAACCCTAACCCTAACCCTAACCCTAACCCCCAACCCTAAACCCTTACCCTAAACCCAAACACTAACCCTAACCCTAACCCTAACCCTAAACCCTAACCCCTAACCCTACACATTTACAATTTTAAATAATCTTTCATCCCAACCTTCTTATATAACTACAATCTAATCTTTGCTGCTCACGTACTATTTTCAAACTTGTATTTATTAAAAAATTTTTAAATATGTTCTCAGTTCCGTGAAACAAGATGACGTAAAATCCTATGCGGAAAAGAATGTTGAACGTGCGCCAGTAAAGTGGCAGACGCTTCGGCGCTGTATCCCTTATTGGGTGCAGAAAAAAGGGTAACCACCCATCTGTCCGTAACCCGGAATCCTAACCTTGACGAGTGCCACGTATAACATTAACTTGTTCCAAGTAGTGTCATAATACACGATTTTTTTTTTTTTTTTTTTTTTTCTTCTCCCCTCTTCTCTGATTCTTATATCTATCCTGCAAATCTTCATATTTCTAACCCTATCCATTATCTTCCCTGGCACTTTTCCTCACTTTTATAAGGACACCCTTCTGTCCATAACCCGGAATCCTAACCCTAACCCCTATACCCTAACCCTAAACCCTAACCCTAACCCTGCTCACGTACTATTTTACAACTTGTACTTATCTTAAATTTCTAAATATGTACTCAGTTCCGTGAAACAAGATGACGTAAAATCCTATGCGGAAAAGAATGTTGAACGTGCGCCAGTAAAGTGGCAGACGCTTCGGCGCTGTATCCCTTATTGGGTGCAGAAAAAAAGGGTAACCACCCATCTGTCCGTCACCCGGAATCCTAACCCTGACCCTGACCCTGACCCCCACCCTGACCCTGACCCCCACCCTGACCCTGACCCCCACCCTGACCCTGACCCCGACCCTGACCCTGACCCTGACCCCGACCCTGACCCTGACCCCCACCCTGACCCTGACCCCCACCCTGACCCCCACCCTGACCCCGACCCTCACCCTCACCCTCACCCTCACCCTGACCCTGACCCTAACCCAAACCCTAACCCTAACCCTAATCCCTAACCCTAACCCCAACCCTAATCCCTAACCCTAATCCCTAACCCTAAAACCTAACCCTAAAACCTAACCCTAAACCTTAAACCCTAACCCTAACCCTAAACCCTAACCTTAACCCTAAACCCCACCCCACGACTATCCCATATTAGAAAAATCATTCTCTAAATTTAATAAATTAACAAACATTTCTGTATCTACGGCAATATGTAGGGCGATCTGGTGTAAGGCCCGCAATCTTGGTGCTACTTCAACCCCAACAAGGGTGGTCTCCTCGCTGCAAAGCCTTCCCAGTCACACGCTCAGACATTTAAGCTATTTCATAAAATATATTAAGTTTTATAATTTTAAGTAAACGAAACATATTCTTCTTGGGATACAAGTTTTAACCCTTATCCAACAACCTTTAACCCTTAGAAACCAATAGCACTACAACTTAACCCTAACCAACCCACTACTATCCCATATTAGAAAAATTATTCTTTAGTTCGAATAAATCAACAGACATTTCTGTACAAACGACAAATGACTGGGTAAGCTGGTATAAGACACGCGTTCTTGGTTGTACTTCAACCCTAACAAGGGTGGTCTCCTCGCTGCGAAGCCTTCCCAGCCACACGCTCAGACATTTAAACTATTTTGTAAAATATATTAAGTTTTATAATTTTAAGTTAACGAAACATATTCTTCTTGGGATACAAGTTTTAACCCTTATCCAACAACCCTTAACCCTTAGAAACCAATAGCACTACAACTTAACCCTAACCAACCCACTACTATCCCATATTAGAAAAATTATTCTTTAGTTCGAATAAATCAACAGACATTTCTGTACAAACGACAAATGACTGGGTAAGCTGGTATAAGACACGCGTTCTTGGTTGTACTTCAACCCTAACAAGGGTGGTCTCCTCGCTGCAAAGCCTTCCCAGCCACACGCTCAGACATTTAAGCTATTTCGTAAAATATATTAAGTTTTATAATTTTAAGTAAATGAAACATATTCTTCTTGGGATACAAGTTTTAACCCTTAACCCTTAGAAACCAATAACACTACAACTTAACCCTAACCAACCCACTACTATCCCATATTAGAAAAATTATTCTTTAGTTCGAATAAATCAACAGACATTTCTGTACAAACGACAAATGACTGGGTAAGCTGGTATAAGACACGCGTTTTTGGTTGTACTTCAACCCTAACAAGGGTGGTCTCCTCGCTGCAAAGCCTTTCCACCTACATACCTGATCATATAAGAGATTCAGAATAATCATGAATTTAATATATATTTTAATTCATTTTAAGACATATTTTTTTTGGGATATTAGTTCTAACTCTTATCCAAAACATTAACCCAATAACTTTACACATTTATAATACACTTCATTCCTCACTTTTTCCTTTATCAAACTATAGTCAAGAAGAAAACTGCAAATTCTATACAGTCCACAACCCTAACCCTAACTCCATAAAGAGTGACCTTTTTTATTAAATTTTTTTTCTTCTCTCCCCTATTCTCTTATTCTTATATCTATCCTACAAACCTTCATATTTCTAGCCCTATCCATAATCTTCCCTGACACTATCCTCACTTTTATAAGGTTACGGCTTCTGTCCAGAATCCGGAATACTAACCCTAACCCTAAACCTAAACCTAACCCTAAACCCTAACCCTAACCTAAACCCTAACCTTAAACCCTAACCCTAATTTGGTGTCGTTTTACTAACCCTAACCCTAACCCTAAACCCTAAACCCTAACACTAACCCTAACCCCTAAACCCTAACCCCTAACCCCTAAACCCTAACCCCTAACCTAACCCTAAACCCTAAACCCTAACCCTAACCCCTAACCCTAAACCCTAAACCCTAAACCCAACCCTAACCCTAAACCCTAACCCTAAACCCTTAACCCTAACCCCTAAACCCTAACCCTACACATTTACAATTTTAAATAATCTTTCATCCCAACCTTCTTATATAACTACAATCTAATCTTCGCTGCTCACGTACTATTTTCCAACTTGTTTTTATTTTAAATTTTTAAATATTTTCTCAGTTCCGTGAAACAAGATGACGTAAAATCCTATGCGGAAAAGAATGTTGAACGTGCGCCAGTAAAGTGGCAGACGCTTCGGCGCTGTATCCCTTATTGGGTGCAGAAAAAAAGGGTAACCACCCATCTGTCCGTAACCCGGAATCCTAACCCTAACCCTAACCCTAACCCTAACCCTAACCCTAACCCTAACCCTAACCCTAACCCGAACCCTAACCCGAACCCTAACCCGAACCCTAACCCTAACCCTAACCCTAACCCGAACCCGAACCCTAACCCGAACCCTAACCCGAACCCTAACCCTAACCCTAACCCTAACCCTAACCCTAACCCTAACCCTAACCCTAACCCGAACCCGAACCCTAACCCTAACCCTAACCCTAACCCTAACCCTAACCCTAACCCTAACCCTAAACCTAACCCTAACCCGAACCCTAACCCTAACCCGAACCCGAACCCGAACCCTAACCCTAACCCTAACCCTAACCCTAACCCTAACCCGAACCCGAACCCGAACCCGAACCCTAACCCGAACCCGAACCCGAACCCGAACCCTAACCCTAACCCTAACACTAACCCTAACCCTAACCCGAACCCTAACCCTAACCCTAACCCTAACCCCAACCCCAACCCTAACCCTAACCCTAACCCCAACCCCAACCCTAACCCTAACCCTAACCCTAACGCCAACACCGACCCCAGCCCCAGCCCCAGCCCTGACCCCGACCCCGACCCCAGCCCCAGCCCTGACCCCGACCCCGGCCCCAGCCCCGACCCCGACCCCGACCCCGGCCCCAGCCCCGACCCCGACCCCGGCCCCAGCCCCGACCCCTACCCCGACCCCGGCCCCAGCCCCAACCCCAACCCCGACCCCAGCCCCAGCCCCAACACCAACCCCGACCCCAGCCCCAGCCCCAACCCCAACCCCGACCCCAGCCCCAGCCCCAACCCCAACCCCGACCCCAGCCCCAGCCCCAACCCAGCCCCAACGCCGACCCCGACCCCGACCCCAGCCACAACCCCAACCCCGACCCCAGCCCCAGCCCCAACCCCAACCCCGACCCCAGCCCCAGCCCCAACCCCAACACCGACCCCAGCCCCAGCCCCAACCCCAACCCCGACCCCAGCCCCAGCCCCAACCCCAACCCCGACCCCAGCCCCAGCCCCAACCCCAAACCCGACCCCAGCCCCAGCCCCAACCCCAACCCCGACCCCAGCCCCAGCCCCAACCACAACCCCGACCCCAGCCCCAGCCCCAACCCCGACCCCAGCCCCAGCCCCAACCCCAACCCCGACCCCAGCCCCAGCCCCAACCCCAACCCTGACCCCAGCGCCAGCCCCAACCCCAACCCCGACCCCAGCCCCAGCCTCAACCCCAACCCCGACCCCGGCCCCAACCCCAACCCCAACCCCGACCTCGGCCCCAGCCCCAACCCCAACCCCGACCCCAGCCCCAGCCCCAACCCCGACCCCGACACCAGCCCCAGCCCCAACCCCGACCCCGACCCCAGCCCCAGCCCCAACCCCAACCCCGACCTCAGCACCAGCCCCAACCCCAACGCCGACCCCAGCCCCAGCCCCAACCCCAACCCCGACCCGAGCCCCAGCCCCAACCCCAACACCGACCCCAGCCCCAGCCCCAATCCCAACCCCGACCCCAGCCCCAGCCCCAACCCCAACCCCGACCCCAGCCCCAGCCCCAACCCCAACTCCGACCCCAGCCCCAGCCCCAACCCCAACCCCGACCCCAGCCCCAGCCCCAACCCCAACCCCGACAGCAGCCCCAGCCCCAACCCCAACCCCGACCCCAGCCCCATCCCCAACCCCAATCCCGACCCCAGCCCCAGCCCCAACCCCAACCCCGACCCCAGCCCCAGCCCCAACCCCAACCCCGACCCCAGCCCCAGCCCCAACCCCAACCCCGACCCCAGCCCCAGCCCCAACCCCAACCCCGACTCCAGCCCCAGCCCCAACCCCAACCCCGACCCCAGCCCCAGCCCCAACCCCGACCCCGACCCCAGCCCCAGCCCCAACCCCGACCCCGACCCCAGCCCCAGCCCCAACCCCGACCCCGACCCCAGCCCCAGCCCCAACCCCAACCCCGACCCCAGCCCCAGCCCCAACCCCAACCCCGACCCCAGCCCCAGCCCCAACCACAACCCTGACCCCAGCCCCAGCCCCAACCCCAACCCCGACCCCAGCCCCAGCCCCAACCCCAACCCCGACCCCAGCCCCAGCCCCAACCCCAACCCTGACACCAGCGCCAGCCCCAACCCCAACAACGACCCCAGCCCCAGCCCCAACCCCAACCCCGACCCCGGCCCCAACCCCAACCCCAACCCCGACCCCGGCCCCAGCCCCAACCCCAACCCCGACCCCAGCCCCAGCCCCAACCCCGACTCCGACCCCAGCCCCAGCCCCAACCCCGACCCCGACCCCAGCCCCAGCCCCAACCCCAACCCCGACCTCAGCACCATCCCCAACCCCAACCCCGACCCCAGCCCCAGCCCCAACCCCAACCCCGACCCCAGCCCCAGCCCCAACCCCAACCCCGACCCCAGCCCCAGCCCCAATCCCAAACCCGACCCCAGCCCCAGCCCCAACCCCAACACCGACCCCAGCCCCAGCCCCAACCCCAACCCCGACCCCAGCCCCAGCCCCAACCCCAACCCCGACCCCAGCCCCAGCCCCAACCCCAACCCCGACAGCAGCCCCAGCCCCAACCCCAACCCCGACCCCAGCCCCAGCCCCAACCCCAATCCCGACCCCAGCCCCAGCCCCAACCCCAACCCCGACCCCAGCCCCAGCCCCAACCCCAACCCCGACCCCAGCCCCAGCCCCAACCCCAACCCCGACCCCAGCCCCAGCCCCAACCCCAACCCCGACCCCAGCCCCAGCCCCAACCCCAACCCCGACCCCAGCCCCAGCCCCAACCCCAACCCCGACCCCAGCCCCAGCCCCAACCCCGACCCCGACCCCAGCCCCAGCCCCAACCACGACCCCGACCCCAGCCCCAGCCCCAACCCCTACCCCGACCCCAGCCCCAGCCCCAACCCCAACCCCGACCCCAGCCCCAGCCCCAACCCCAACCCCGACCCCAGCCCCAGCCCCAACCCCAACCCCGACCCCAGCCCCAGCCCCAACTCCAACCCCGACCCCAGCCCCAGCCCCAACCCCAACCCCGACCCCAGCCCCAGCCCCAACCCCGACCCCAGCCCCAGCCCCAACACCAACCCCGACCCCAGCCCCAGCCCCAACCCCAACCCCGACCCCAGCCCCAGCCCCAAACCCAACCCCGACGCCAGCCCCAGCCCCAACCCCAACCCCGACCCCAGCCCCAGCCCCAAACCCAACCCCGACCCCAGCCCCAGCCCCAACCCCAACCCCGACCCCAGCCCCAGCCCCAACCCCAACCCCAGCCCCAGCCCCAACCCCGACCCCGACCCCAGCCCCAGCCCCAACCCCGACCACAGCCCCAGCCCCAACCCCAACCCCGACCCCAGCCCCAGCCCCAACCACAACCCCGACCCCAGCCCCAGCCCCAGCCCCAACCCCAACCCCGACCCCAGCCCCAGCCCCAACCCCAACCCCGACCCCAGCCCCAGCCCCAACCCCAACCCCGACCCCAGCCCCAGCCCCAACCCCAACCCCGACCCCAGCCCCAGCCCCAACCCTAACCCCGACCCCAGCCCCAGCCCCAACCCCAACCCCGACCCCAGCCCCAGCCCCAACCCCAACCCCGACCCCAGCCCCAGCCCCAACCCCAACCCCGACCCCAGCCCCAGCCCCAACCCCAATCCCGACCCCAGCCCAAGCCCCAGCCCCAACCCCAACCCCGACCCCAGCCCCAGCGCCAACCCCAACCCCGACCCCAGCCCCAGCCCCAACCCCAACCCCGACCCCAGCCCCAGCCCCAACCCCAACCCCGACCCCAGCCCCAGCACCAACCCCAACCCCGACCCCGACCCCAGCCCCAGCCCCAACCCCGACCCCGACCCCAGCCCCAGCCCCAACACCAACCCCGACCCCAGCCCCAGCCCCAACCCCAACCCCGACCCCAGCCCCAGCCCCAACCCCAACGCCGACCCCAGCCCCAGCCCCAACCCCAACCCCGACCCCAGCCCCAGCCCCAACCCCAACCCCGAACCCAGCCCCAGCCCCAACCCCAACCCCGACCCCAGCCCCAGCCCCAACCCCAACCCCGACCCCAGCCCCAGCCCCAACCCCAACCCCGACCCCAGCCCCAGCCCCAACCCCAACCCCGACCCCAGCCCCAGCCCCAACCCCTACCCCGACCCCAGCCCCAGCCCCAACCCCAACCCCGACCCTAGCCCCAGCCCCAACCCCTACCCCGACCCCAGCCCCAGCCCCAACCCCAACCCCGACCCCAGCCCCAGCCCCAACCCCAACCCCGACCCCAGCCCCAGCCCCAACCCCAATCCCGACCCCAGCCCAAGCCCCAGCCCCAACCCCAACCCCGACCCCAGCCCCAGCGCCAACCCCAACCCCGACCCCAGCCCCAGCCCCAACCCCAACCCCGACCCCAGCCCCAGCCCCAACCCCAACCCCGACCCCAGCCCCAGCACCAACCCCAACCCCGACCCCGACCCCAGCCCCAGCCCCAACCCCGACCCCGACCCCAGCCCCAGCCCCAACACCAACCCCGACCCCAGCCCCAGCCCCAACCCCAACCCCGACCCCAGCCCCAGCCCCAACCCCAACGCCGACCCCAGCCCCAGCCCCAACCCCAACCCCGACCCCAGCCCCAGCCCCAACCCCAACCCCGACCCCAGCCCCAGCCCCAACCCCAACCCCGACCCCAGCCCCAGCCCCAACCCCAACCCCGACCCCAGCCCCAGCCCCAACCCCAACCCCGACCCCAGCCCCAGCCCCAACCCCAACCCCGACCCCAGCCCCAGCCCCAACCCCTACCCCGACCCCAGCCCCAGCCCCAACCCCAACCCCGACCCTAGCCCCAGCCCCAACCCCTACCCCGACCCCAGCCCCAGCCCCAACCCCAACCCCGACCCCAGCCCCAGCCCCAACCCCAACCCCGACCCCAGCCCCAGCCCCAACCCCAACCCCAACCCTAACCCTAACCCTAATTATACAAAAACTTTAAAAATTAAAAACATATATTTTTTTAAAAATAAACAAAAATAAAAAAATATACTTTGACACTTTTTGCAACCCCCTAACCCTATCGCAAACCCCTAACCCTAACGCAAACCCCAAACCTAACACTTGTTACAAACCCTAACACATGTCACAAACCACAATACCAACCCTGTGTGAGTAAAGAACCTAAAAAAAAATTTAAATTAAAAAAAAAATTGTACAAAAATTTTAAAAATTAAAATAATATTAAAAAAAAAATCAACAAAAATAAAAAAATATACTTTGACACTTTTTGCAAACCACTAACCCTAGCCGTAACCCAACTTATTGCCTCTTAAAAGTTGTAAATATTTTGCGGTGCGCTTTTTCGTGCGCAGATGTTGCGAGCCTATGGGCTCGCCGCCTAGCGGCAGCAAGGCAACCCTCTTTCGTCAAGAGCCGCAAGAATTTTTTGACACTTGTTAAAATTTTTTAAAATAGGTGGGTGAAATAGGGCGAAACGCGACGAAGGAGGGGGAAAGAGAGCGGAACGAGATGAAGGAGGGTGAAAGAGACCGAAACGAGATGAAGGAGGGTGAAAGAGAGCGAAACGAGACGAAGGAGGGTGAAAGAGAGGGAAACGAGAAGAAGGATTGTGAATGACGGCGAAACGAGACGAAGGAGGGTGAAAGAGAGCGAAACGAGACGAAGGAGGGTGAAAGATAGCGAAACGAGATGAAGGAGGGTGAGAGAGCGAAAGGAGACGAAGGAGGGTGAAAGAGAGCGAAACGAGACGAAGGAGGGTGAAAGAGGGCGAAACGAGACGGAGGAGGGTGAAAGAGAGCGAAAGGAGACGAAGGAGGGTCAAAGAGAGCGAAACGAGATGAAGGAGTGTGAAAGAGAGAGAAACGAGACGAAGGAGGGTGAACGAGAGCGAAATGAGATGAAGAAGGGTGAAAGAGAGCGAAAAGAGATGAAGGAGGGTGAAAGAGAGCAAAACTAGATGAAGGTGGGTGAAAGTTAGCAAAACAAGACGAAGGAGGGTGAACGAGAGCGAAATGAGACGAAGGAGGGTGAAAGAGAGCGAAACTAGACGAAGGAGGTTGAAAGAGAGCGAATCGAGACGAAGGAGAGTGAAAAAGGGCGGTGAGACGAAGGAGGGTGAAACAGAGCGGAACGAAATGAAGGAGGGTGAAAGAGAGCGAAACGAGATGAAGGAGGGTGAAAAAGAGCGAAACGAGAAGAAGGTGGGTCAAAGAGAGCGAAACGAGACGAAGGAGGGTGAAAGAGAGCAAAACGAGATGAAGGAGGGTGAAAGAGAGCGAAACGAGACGAAGGAGGGTGAAAGAGAGCGAATCGAGAGGAAGGAGGGTGAAAGAGAGCGAAATGAGACGTAGGAGGGTGAAAGAGAGCGAAACAAGACGAAGGAGGGTGAAAGAGAGCGAAACTAGACGATGGAGGGGGAAAGAGAGCGAAACGAGAGGAAGGAGGGTAAAAGAGAGCGAAGCGAGAGGAAGGATGGTGAAAGAGAGTGAAACGAGACGACGGAGGGTGAAAGAGAGCGAAACGAGATAATGGAGGGTGAAAGAGAGTGAAACAAGGCGAAGGAGGGTGAAAGAGAGCGAAACGAGAGGAAGGAGGGAGAAGGAGAGCGAAACGAGAGGAAGGAGGGTGAAAGACAGCGCAACGAGAGGAAGGAGGGTAAAAGTGACCGAAATGAGACGAAAGAGGGTAAAAAAGAGCGAAACGAGAGGAAGGAGGGTGAAAGAGAGTGAAACGAGACGAAGGAGTGTGAAAGAGAGGCAAACGAGACGAAGGAGGGCCAAAGAGGGCGAAACGAGACGAAGGACGGTGAAAGAGAGCGAAACAAGAGGAAGTAGGATCAAATGGAGCGAAACGAGAGGAAGGAGGGTCAAAGATAGCGAGACGAGACGATGGAGGGGGAAAGAGAGCGAAGCGAGAGGAAGGAGGGTGAAAGAAAGCGAAACGAGACGAAGGAGGGTGAAAGAGAGCGAAACGAGATAAAGGAGGGTGAAAGAGAGCGAAACGAGACGAAGAAGGGTGAAAGAGAGCGAAACAAGACGAAGGAGTGTGAAAGAGAGCGAAACGAGACGATGGAGGGGGAAAGAGAGCGAAACGAGAGGAAGGAGGGTAAAAGAGACCGAAACGAGACGAAAGAGGGTTAAAGAGAGCGAAACGAGATGATGGAGGGGGAAAGAGAGCGAAACGAGACGAAGGAGGGGGAAAGAGAGCGAAATGAGACGAAGGAGGGTGAAAGAGAGCGAAAAGAGACGATGGAGGGTGAAGGAGAGCGAAAGGAGAGGAAGGAGGGTGAAAGAGAGCGGAACAAGACGAAGGAGGGTGAAAGAGAGCGAAACGAGACGATGGAGGGGGAAAGAGAGCGAAACGAGAGGAAGGATGGTGAAAGAGAGCGAAACGAGACGAAGGAGGGTGAAAGAGAGCGAAACGAGACGAAGGAGGGTGAAAGAGAGCGAAAAGAGACGATGGAGGGGGAAAGAGAGCAAAATGAGACGAAGGAGCGTGAAAGGGACCGGAACGAGATGAAGGAGGGTAAAAGAGAGCGAAACGAGACGAAAGAGGGTGAAAGAGAGCGAAACGAGACGATGGAGGGGGAAAGAGAGCGAAACGAGATGAAGGAGGGTGAAAGAGAGCGAAACGAGACGAAGGAGGGTGAAGGAGAGCGAAACGAGAAGAAGGAGGGTGAAAGAGAGCGAAAGAAGACGAAGGAGGGTGAAAGAGAGCGAAACGAGACGATGGAGGGGGAAAGAGAGCGAAACGAGAGGAAGGAGGGTGAAAGAGAGCGAAACGAGACGAAGGAGGGTGAAAGAGAGCGAAACAAGACGAAGGAGGGTGAAAGAGAGCGAAACGAGACGATGGAGGGGGAAAGAGAGCAAAATGAGACGAAGGAGCGTGAAAGAGAGGGAAACGAGATGAAGGAGGGTAAAAGAGAGCGAAACGAGACGAAAGAGGGTAAAAGAGAGCGAAACGAGACAATGGAAGGGGAAAGAGAGAGAAACGAGAGGAAGGAGGGTGAAAGAGACTGAAACGAGACGAAGGAGGGTGAAAGAGAGCGAAACGAGAGGAAGGAGGGTGAAAGAGAGTGAAACGAGACGAAGGAGGGTGAAAGAGAGCGAAACAAGACGAAAGAGGGTGAAAGAGAGCGAAACAAGACGATGGAGGGGGAAAGAGAGCGAAACGAGAGGAAGGAGGGTAAAAGAGAGCGAAACGAGACGAATGAGGGTAAAAGAGAGCGAAACGAGACGATGGAGGGGGAAAGAGAGCGATACGAGAGGAAGGAGGGTGAAAGAGAGCGAAACGAGACGAACGGGGGTGAAAGAGAGCGAAACGAGACGAAGGAGGGTGAAAGAGAGCGAAACGAGACGAAGGAGGGTGAAAGAGAGCGAAACAAGACGAAGGAGGGTGAAAGAGAGCGAAACAAGACGAAGGAGGGTGAAAGAGAGCGAAACAAGACGAAGGAGGGTGAAAGAGAGCAGAACGAGACGAAGGAGGGTGAAAGATACCAAAACGAGTCGAAGGAGGGTGAAAGAGACCGAAACGAGACGAAGGAGGGTGAAAGAGTGCGAAACGAGACGAAGGAGTGTGAAAGAGAGCGAAACGAGAAGAAGGAGGGTAAAAGAGAGCGAAACGAGACGATGGAGGGGGAAAGAGAGCGAAACGAGAGGAAGGGTGGTGAAAGAGAACGAAACGAGAGGAAGGAGGGTGAAAAAGAGCGAAACGAGACGAAGGAGGGTGAAAGAGAGCGAAACAAGACGAAGGAGGATGAAAGAGAGCAAAATGAGACGAAGGAGCATGAAAGAGAGCGAAACGAGATGAAGGAGGGTAAAAGAGAGCGAAACGAGACGAAGGAGGGTGAAAGATACCGAAACGAGACGAAGGAGGGTGAAAGAGAGCGAAACAAGACGAAGGAGGGTGAAAGAGAGCAGAACGAGACGAAGGAGGGTGAAAGATACCAAAACGAGTCGAAGGAGGGTGAAAGAGACCGAAACGAGACGAAGGAGGGTGAAAAAGAGCGAAACGAGACGAAGGAGGGTGAAAGAGAGCGAAACGAGACGAACGGGGGTGAAAGAGAGCGAAACGAGACGAAGGAGGGTGAAAGAGAGCGAAACGAGACGAAGGAGGGTGAAAGAGAGCGAAACAAGACGAAGGAGGGTGAAAGAGAGCGAAACAAGACGAAGGAGGGTGAAAGAGAGCGAAACAAGACGAAGGAGGGTGAAAGAGAGCAGAACGAGACGAAGGAGGGTGAAAGATACCAAAACGAGTCGAAGGAGGGTGAAAGAGACCGAAACGAGACGAAGGAGGGTGAAAGAGTGCGAAACGAGACGAAGGAGTGTGAAAGAGAGCGAAACGAGAAGAAGGAGGGTAAAAGAGAGCGAAACGAGACGATGGAGGGGGAAAGAGAGCGAAACGAGAGGAAGGGTGGTGAAAGAGAACGAAACGAGAGGAAGGAGGGTGAAAAAGAGCGAAACGAGACGAAGGAGGGTGAAAGAGAGCGAAACAAGACGAAGGAGGATGAAAGAGAGCAAAATGAGACGAAGGAGCATGAAAGAGAGCGAAACGAGATGAAGGAGGGTAAAAGAGAGCGAAACGAGACGAAGGAGGGTGAAAGATACCGAAACGAGACGAAGGAGGGTGAAAGAGAGCGAAACAAGACGAAGGAGGGTGAAAGAGAGCAGAACGAGACGAAGGAGGGTGAAAGATACCAAAACGAGTCGAAGGAGGGTGAAAGAGACCGAAACGAGACGAAGGAGGGTGAAAGAGTGCGAAACGAGACGAAGGAGTGTGAAAGAGAGCGAAACGAGAAGAAGGAGGGTAAAAGAGAGCGAAACGAGACGATGGAGGGGGAAAGAGAGCGAAACGAGAGGAAGGGTGGTGAAAGAGAGCGAAACGAGAGGAAGGAGGGTGAAAAAGAGCGAAACGAGACGAAGGAGGGTGAAAGAGAGCGAAACAAGACGAAGGAGGATGAAAGAGAGTAAAATGAGACGAAGGAGCATGAAAGAGAGCGAAACGAGATGAAGGAGGGTAAAAGAGAGCGAAACGAGACGAAGGAGGGTGAAAGATACCGAAACGAGACGAAGGAGGGTGAAAGAGACCGAAACGAGACGAAGGAGGGTGAAAGAGTGCGAAACGAGACGAAGGAGGGTGAAAGAGAGCGAAACGAGAAGAAGGAGGGTAAAAGAGAGCGAAACGAGACGATGGAGGGGGAAAGAGAGCGAAACGAGAGGAAGGAGGGTGAAAGAGAGCGAAACGAGACGAAGGGGGGTTAAAGAGAGCGAAACGAGAGGAAGGAGGGTGAAAAAGAGCGAAACGAGACGAAGGAGGGTGAAAGAGAGCGAAACAAGACGAAGGAGGGTGAAAGAGAGCAAAATGAGACGAAGGAGCGTGAAAGAGAACGAAACGAGATGAAGGAGGGTAAAAGAGAGCGAAACGAGACGAAAGAGGGTAAAAGAGACCGAAACGAGACGATGGAGGGGGAAAGAGAGCGAAACGAGAGGAAGGAGGGTGAAAGAGAGCGACACGAGACGAAGGAGGGTGAAAGAGAGCGGAACGAGAGGAAGGAGGGTGAAAGAGAGCGAAACGAGACGAAGGAGGGTGAAAGAGAGCGAAACAAGACGAAGGAGGGTGAAAGAGAGCGAAACAAGACGATGGAGGGGGAAAGAGAGCGAAACGAGAGGAAGGAGGGTAAAAGAGAGCGAAACGAGACGAAAGAGGGTAAAAGAGAGCGAAACGAGACGATGGAGGGGGAAAGAGAGCGAAACGAGAGGAAGGAGGGTGAAAGAGAGCGAAACATAGAACATAGAACAAAAC
This sequence comes from Scyliorhinus torazame, assembly GCF_047496885.1. NCBI lineage: Eukaryota > Metazoa > Chordata > Chondrichthyes > Carcharhiniformes > Scyliorhinidae > Scyliorhinus > Scyliorhinus torazame. The sequence goes on along the minus strand of NC_092710.1, from coordinate 46,295,030 downwards.
AGCGCAGTACAGGCCCTTCGGCCCACGATGTTGCACCGAAACAAAAGCCATCTAACCTACACTATACCATTATCTTCCATATGTTTATCCAATAAACTTTTAAATGCCCTCAATGTTGGCGAGTTCACTACTGTAGCAGGTACGGCATTCCACGGCCTCACTACTCTTTGCGTAAAGAACCTACCTCTGACCTCTGTCCTATATCTATTACCCCTCAGTTTCAGGCTATGTCCCCTCTTGCGAGCCATTTCCATCCGCGGGAGAAGGCTCTCACTGTCCACCCTATCTAACCCTCTGATCATTTTGTATGCCTCTATTAAGTCTCCTCTTAACCTTCTTCTCTCTAACGAAAACAACCTCAAGTCCATCAGCCTTTCCTCATAAGATTTTCCCTCCATACCAGGCAACATCCTGGTAAATCTCCTCTGCACCCGTTCCAAAGCCTCCACGTCCTTCCTATAATGCGGTGACCAGAACTGAACGCAATACTCCAAATGCGGCCGTACCAGAGTTCTGTACAGCTGCAACATGACCTCCTGACTCCGGAACTCAGTCCCTCTACCAATAAAGGCCAACACTCCATCGGCCTTCTTCACCACCCTATCAACCTGGGTGGCAACTTTCAGGGATCTATGTACATGGACAACTAGATCCCTCTGCTCATCCACACTTTCAAGAACTTTTCCATTAGCCAAATATTCCACATTCCTGTTATTCCTTCCAAAGTGAATCACCTCACACTTCTCTACATTAAACTCCATTTGCCACCTCTCAGCCCAGCACTGCAGCTTATCTATATCCCTCTGTAACCTGCTACTTCCTTCCACACTATCGACAACACCACCGACTTTAGTATCGTCTGCAAATTTACTCACCCACCCTTCTGCGCCTTCTTCTAGGTCATTGATAAAAATGACAAACAGCAACGGCCCCAGAACAGATCCTTGTGGTACTCCACTTGTGACTGAACTCCATTCTGAACATTTCCCATCAACCACCACCCTCTGTCTTCTTTCAGCTAGCCAATTTCTGATCCAAATCTCTAAATCACCCTCAATCCCCAGCCTCCGTATTCTCTGCAATAGCCTACCGTGGGGAACCTTATCAAACGCTTTGCTGAAATCCATATACACGACATCAACTGCTCTACCCTCGTCTACCTGTTCAGTCACCTTCTCAAAGAACTCGATAAGGTTTGTGAGGCATGACCTACCCTTCACAAAGCCATGCTGACTATCCCTGATCATATTATTCCTATCTAGATGATTATAAATCTTGTCTCTTATAATCCCCTCCAAGACTTTACCCACTACAGACGTGAGGCTCACCGGTCTATAGTTGCCGGGGTTGTCTCTGCTCCCCTTTTTGAACAAAGGGACCATATTTGCTATCCTCCAGTCCTCTGGCACTATTCCTGTAGCCAATGATGACATAAAAATCAAAGCCAATGGTCCAGCAATCTCTTCCCTGGCCTCCCAGAGAATCCTAGGATAAATCCCATCAGGTCCCGGGGACTTATCTATTTTCAGCCTGTCCAGAATTGCCAACACCTCTTCCCTACGTACCTCAATGCCATCTAATCTATTTACCTGGAGCTCAGCATTCTCCTCCACAACATTATCTTTTTACTGAGTGAATACTGACGAAAAATATTCATTTAGTATCTCGCCTATCTCTTCAGACTCTACACACAACTTCCCATCCCTGTCCTTGACTGGTCCTACTCTTTCCCTAGTCATTCGCTTATTCCTGACATACCTATAGAAAGCTTTTGGGTTTTCCTTGATCCTTCCTGCCAAATACTTCTCATGTCCCCTCCTTGCTCGTCTTAGCTCTCTCTTTAGATCCTTCCTCGCTACCTTGTAACTATCCATCGCCCCAACTGAAACTTCACACCTCATCTTCACATAGGCCTCCTTCTTCCTCTTAACAAGAGATTCCACTTCTTTGGTAAACCACGGTTCCCTCGCTCGGCACCTTCCTCCCTGCCTGACCGGTACATACTTATCAAGAACACGCAGTAGCTGATCCTTGAACAAGCTCCACTTATCCAGTGTGTCCAACACTTGCAGCCTACTTCTCCACCTTACCCGCCCCCAAGTCACGTCTAATGGCATCATAATTTCCCTTCCCCCAGCTATAACTCTTGCCCTGCGGTGTATACTTACCCCTTTCCATCCTAAACGTAAACGTCACCGAATTGTGGTCACTGTCCCCAAAGTGCTCACCTACCTCCAAATCCAACACCTGGCCTGGTTCATTACCCAAAACCAAATCCAATGTGGCCTCGCCTCTTGTTGGCCTGTCAACAAACTGTGTCAGGAAACCCTCCTGCACACACTGTACAAAAACGACCCATCTAATGTACTCGAACTATATCTTTTCCAGTCAATATTTGGAAAGTTAAAGTCTCCCATAATAACTACCCTGTTACTTTCGCTCTTATCCAGGATCATCCTCACCATCCTTTCCTCTACATCCCTAGAACTATTTGGAGGCCTATAGAAGACTCCCAACAGTGTGACCTCTCCTTTCATGTTTCTAACCTCAGCCCATACTACCTCGGAAGCTGAGTCCCCATCTAGCATCCTCTCCGCCACCGTAATACTGCTCTTGACTAGCAGCGCCACACCTCCCCCTCTTTTGCCTCCTTCTCTGAGCTTACTAAAACACCTAAACCCCGGAACCTGCAACATCCATTCCTGTCCCTGCTCTATCCATGTCTCCGAAATGGCCACAACATCGAAGTCCCAGGTACCAACCCATGCTGCCAGTTCCCCTACCTTATTTCGTAAACTCCTGGCATTGAAGTAGACACACTTCAAGCCACCTACCTGAACACTGGCCCCCTCCTGCGACGTCAAATCTGAGCTCCTGACCTCTATACTCTCATTCTCCCTTACCCTAAAACTACAATCCAGGTTCCCATGCCCCTGCTGCATTAGTTTAACCCCCCCCCCCAAAGAGCACTAACAAATCTCCCCCCCCAGGATATTTGTGCCCCGCAGGTTCAGATGTAGACCATCCTGTCTGTAGAGGTCCCACCTTCCCCAGAAAGAGCCCCAGTTATCCAGAAATCTGAATCCCTTCCGCCTGCACCATCCCTGTAGCCACGTGTTTAATTGCTCTCTCTCCCTATTCCTCATCTCACTATCACGTGGCACGGGCAACAACCCAGAGATACCAACTCTGTTTGTTCTAGTTCTGAGCTTCCATCCTAGCTCCCTGAAAGCCTGCCTGACATCCTTATCCCCTTTCCTACCTATGTCGTTAGTGCCAATGTGGACCACGACTTGGCGCTGCTCCCCCTCCCCCTTAAAGACCCGGAAAACACGATCCGAGACATCACGCACCCTTGCACCTGGGAGGCAACATACCAAGCGTGAGTCTCTCACGCTCCCACAAAATCTCCTATCTGTGCCCCTGGCTATAGAGTCCCCAATTACTAATGCTCTGCTCCTCTCCCCCTTCCCTTCTGAGCAACAGGGACAGACTCCGTGCCAGAGGCCCGTACCCCATGGCTTACCCCTGGTAAGTCATCCCCCCACAAGTATCCAAAGCGGTATACTTGTTTCTCAGGGGAACGACCGAAGGGGATCCCTGCACTGACTGTTTTTTCCCCAGTCCCTCTTACAGTTACCCATCTATCTCCAATCTTTGGTGTAACTAATTCCCTGAAGCTGCTATCTATGACCCCCTCTGCCTCCCGAAACGAGACGAAGGAGGGTGAAAGAGAGTGAAACGCGACGAAGGAGGGTGAAAGAGGGCGAAACGAGACGAAGGAAGGTGGAAGAGAGCGAAACGAGATGAAGGAGGGTGAAAGAGTGCGAAACAAGACGAAGGAGGGTGAATGAGAGCGAAATGTGACGATGCAGGGTGAAAGAGAGTGAAACAAGTCGAAGGAGGGTGAAAGAGCGCGAAACGAAACGAAGGACCGTGAAAGAGAGCGAAACGAGATGAAGGAGGGTAAAACAGAGCGAAACGAGACGCAAGAGGGCAAAAGAGAGCGAAACGAGATGATGGAGGGGGAAAGAGAGCGAAGCGAGAGGAAGGAGGGTGAAAGAGAGCGAAACGAGACGACGGAGGGGTAAAGAGAGCGAAACGAGAGGAAGGAGGGTGAAAGAGAGCGAAACGAGATGAAGGAGGGTGAACGAGAGCGAAACAAGATGAAGGAGTATGAAAGAGAGCGAAACGAGACGATGGAGGAGGAAGGAGAGCGAAACGAGAGGAAGGAGGGTAAAAGAGAGCGAAACGAGATGAAAGAGGGTACAAGAGAGCGAAACGAGACGATGGAGGGGGAAAGAGAGCGAAACGATACGAAGGAGGGTGAAAGAGAGCGAAACGAGACGAAGGAGGGTGAAAGAGGGCGAAACGAGATGAAGGACGGTGAAAGAGAGCGAAACGAGACGAAGGAGGGTGAAGGAGAGCGAAACGAGATGAAGGAGGGTGAAAGAGAGCGAAACGAGTTGAAGGTGGGTGAAAGAGAGCGAAACAAGACGAAGGAGGGTGAATGAGAGCGAAATGTGACGATGCAGGGTGAAAGAGAGCAAAAAAAGTCGAAGGAGGGTGAAAGAGAGCGAAACGAAACAAAGGACCGTGAAAGAGAGCGAAACGAGATGAAGGAGGGTAAAACAGAGCGAAACGAGATGAAAGAGTGTAAAAGAGAGCGAAACGAGACGATGGAGGGGGAAAGAGAGCGAAGCGAGAGGAAGGAGAGTGAAAGAGAGCGAAACGAGACTATGGAGGGGGAAAGAGAGCGAAACGAGAGGAAGGAGGGTGAAAGAGAGCGAAACGAGATGAAGGAGGGTGAACGAGAGCGAAACAAGACGAAGGAGTATGAAAGAGAGCGAAACGAGATGATGGAGGGGGAAGGAGAGCGAAACGAGAGGAAGGAGGGTAAAAGAGAGCGAAACGAGACGAAAGAGTGGAAAAGAGAGCGAAACGAGACGATGGAGGGGGAAAGAGGGCGAAACGAATCGAAGGAGGGTGAAAGAGAGCGAAACGAGACGAAGGAGGGTGAAAGAGGGCGAAACGAGACGAAGGAGGGTGAAAGAGAGCGAAACGAGACGAAGGAGAGTGAAGGAGAGCGAAACGAGAGGAAGGAGGGTGAAACAGAGCGAAACAAGACGAAGGAGGGTGAAAGAGAGCGAAACGAGACGCTGGAGGGTTAAAGAGAGCGAAACGAGAGGAAGGAGAGTGAAAGAGAGCGAAACGAGACGAAGGAGGGTGAAAGAGAGCGAAACAAGAGGAAGGAGGGTGAAACAGAGCGATACGAGACGATGGAGGGGGAAAGAGAGCAAAATGAGACGAAGGAGCGTGAAAGAGAGCGAAACGAGATGAAGGAGGGTAAAAGAGAGCGAAACGAGACGAAAGAGGGTAAAAGAGAGCGAAACGAGACAATGGAGGGGGAAAGAGAGCGAAACGAGAGGAAGGATGGTGAAAGAGAGCGAAACGAGATGAAGGAGGGTGAAAGAGAGCGAAACGAGAGGAAGGAGGGTGTAAGAGAGTGAAACAAGACGAAGGAGGGTGAAAGAGAGCGAAACAAGACGAAGGATGGTGAAAGAGAGCGAAACAAGACGATGGAGGGGGAAAGAGAGCGAAACGAGAGGAAGGAGGGTAAAAGAGATCGATACGAGACAAAAGAGGGTAAAAGAGAGCGAAACGAGACGATGGAGGGGAAAGAGAGCGAAACGAGTGGAAGGAGGGTGAAAGAGAGCGAAACGAGATGAAGGGGGTGAAAGAGAGCGAAACGAGGGGAAGGAGGGTGAAAGAGAGCGAAACGAGACGAAGGAGGGTGAAAGAGAGCGAAACAAGACGAAGGAGGGTGAAAGAGAGCGAAACAAGACGAAGGAGGGTGAAAGAGAGCAGAACGAGACGAAGGAGGGTGAAAGATACCGAAACGAGAGGAAGGAGGGTGAAAGAGAACGAAACGAGATGAAGGAGGGTGAAAGAGTGCGAAACGAGACGAAGTAGGGTGAAAGAGATCGAAACGAGAAGAAGGAGGGTTAAACAGAGGGAAACGAGACGATGGAGGGGGAAAGAGAGCGAAACGAGACGAAGGAGGGTGAAAAAGAGCGAAACAAGAAGAAGGAGGGTGAAAGAGAGCGAAACAAGACGAAGGAGGGTGAAAGAGAGCAAAATGAGACGAAGGAGCGTGAAAGAGAGCGAAACCAGATGAAGGAGGGTAAAAGAGAGCGAAACGAGACGAAAGAGGGTAAAAGAGAGCGAAACGAGACGATGGAGGGGGTAAGAGTGCGAAACGAGAGGAAGGAGGGTGAAAGAGAGCGAAACAAGAGGAAGGAGGGTGAAAGAGAGCGAAACGAGACGAAGGAGGGTGAAAGAGAGCGAAACAAGACGAAGGAGGGTGAAAGAGAGTGAAACGCGACGAAGGAGGGTGAAAGAGTGCGAAACGAGATGAAGGAGGGTGGAAGAGTGCGAAACGAGATGAAGGAGGGTGGAAGAGAGCGAAACGAGACGAAGGAGGGCGAAAGAGACCGAAACGAGATGAAGGAGGGTGAAAGAGAGCGAAACGAGTTGAAGGTGGGTGAAAGAGAGCGAAACAAGACGAAGGAGGGTGAATGAGAGCGAAATGTGACGATGCAGGGTGAAAGAGTGTGAAACAAGTCGAAGGAGGGTGAAAGAGAGCGAAACGAAACGAAGCACCGTGAAAGAGAGCGAAACGAGATGAAGGAGGGTAAAACAGAGCGAAACGAGATGAAAGAGGGTAAAAGAGAGCGAAACGAGATGATGGAGGGGGAAAGAGAGCAAAGCGGGAGGAAGGAGGGTGAAAGAGAGCGAAACAAGACGAAGGAGGGTGAAAGAGAGCGAAACGAGAGGAAGAAGGGTGAAAGAGAGCGAAACGAGATGAAGGAGGGTGAACGAGAGCGAAACAAGACGAAGGAGTATGAAAGAGAGCGAAACGAGACGATGGAGGGGGAAGGAGAGCGAAACGAGAGGAAGGAGAGTAAAAGAGAGCGAAACGAGAGGAAAGAGGGTAAAAGAGAGCGAAACGAGACGATGGAGGGGGAAAGAGAGCGAAACGATACGAAGGAGGGTGAAAGAGAGCGAAACGAGACGAAGGTGGGTGAAAGAGTGCGAAACGAGATGAAGGAGGGTGGAAGAGAGCGAAACGAGACGAAGGAGGGTGAAAGAGAGTGAAACGAGACGAAGGAGGGTGAAAGAAAGTGAAACGAGACGAAGAATGGTGAAAGAGAGTGAAACGAGACGACTTAGGGTGAAAGAGACTGAAACGAGACGAGGAAGGGTGAAAGAGTGTGAAACGAGATGATGGGCGGTTACAGAGAGTGAAACGAGACAAAGGTGGGTTAAAGAGAGTGAAACGACAAGAAGGAGGGTTAAAGAGAGTTACACGAGACGAAGGAGGCTTAAAGAGATTGAAACGAGAAGAAGGAGGGTTAAAGAGAGTGAAACAAGACGAAGGAGGGTGAAAGAGAGTGAAACCAGACGATGGAGGATGACAGAGATTGAAACGAGACGAAGGAGAGTGAAAGGGATTGAAACGAGACAAAGGAGGGTGAAAGAATGTGAAAGGAGATGAAGGAGATTGCAACAGAGTGAAAGGAGACGAAGAATGGTGAAAGAGAGTGAAACGAGACGAAGGAGAGTGAAAGGGATTGAAACGAGACGAAGGAGGGTGAAAGAATGTGAAAGGAGATGAAGGAGGGTGAAACAGAGTGAAACAAGACGAAGAAGGGTGAAAGAGTGAAACGAGAAGAGGGAGGGTGAAAGGGAGTGAAACGAGACGATGGGCGGTTACCGAGAGTGAAACGAGACGAAGGTGGGTTAAAGAGAGTGAAACGAAACGAAGATGGGCTAAAGAGAGTGAAAGGAGACGAAGGAGGGTTAACGAGATTGAAACGAGTAGAAGGAGGGTTAAAGAGAGTGACACGAGATGAAGAAGGGTTAAAGAGATTGAAACGAGACGAAGGAGGGTGAAAGGGTGTGAAAGGAGATGACGGAGGGTGAAACAGAGTGAAACGGGATGAAGGGGCGTGAAAGCGAGTAAACCGATACGAAGGAGGGTTAAAGAGAGTGAAACGAAACGACGGAGGGTGAAAGAGAGTGAAACGAGACGAAGAATGGTGAAAGAGAGTGAAACGAGACGAGGGAGAGTGAAAGAGACTGAAACGAGACGAGGGAGGGTGAAAGAGAGTGAAACGAGACGATGGGCAGTTCCAGAGAGTGAAACGAGACGAAGGTGGGTTAAAGAGAGTGAAACGAAACGAAGGAGGGTTAAAGAGAGTGAAAAGTGATGAAGGGGGGTTAAAGAGAGTGAAACGACTAGATGGAGTGTTAAAGAGAGTGACACGAGACGAAGGAGGGTTAAAGAGATTGAAACGAGAAGGAGGGTGAAAGAGTGTGATACGAGACCAAGGAGGGTGAAAGAGACTGAAACGAGACGAAGGTGGATGACAGACAGTGAAACGAGACGAACGAGAGTGAAAGGGATTGAAACGAGATGAAGGTTTAAAGAGAGTGAAACGAAACGAAGATGGGCAAAAGAGAGAGAAACGAGACGAAGGAGGGTTAAAGGGAGTGAAAAGTGATGAAGGAGGGTTAAAGAGAGTGAAACGAGAAGGTGGGTTAAAGAGAGTGACACGAGACGAAGGAGGGTTAAAGAGTTGAAACGAGCAGAAGGAGGGTTAACGAGAGTGAAAGTAGACGAAGGAGGGTGAAAGAGAGTGAAACGAGATGAAGGAGGATGGCAGAGAGTGAAACGAGACGAAGGAGAGTGAACGAGAGTGAAACGAGACGAAGGAGGGTGAACGAGAGTGAAACGAGACAAAGGAGGGTTAAAGAGAATGAAACGAGGCGAAGGAGGGTGAAAGAGAGTAAAACGAGACGAAGGAGGGTTAAAGTGAATGAAACGAGACGAAGGCGGGTGAAACAGTGTGAAACGAGATGAAGGAGTGTGAAACAGTGAATCGAGATGACGGAGTGTGAAAGAGAGTGAAACGAGACGAAGGAGGGTGAAAGAGATGGAAACGAGACGAAGGAGGGTGAAATAGAGTGAAACGAGACGAAGGAGGGTGAAGGAGAGTGAAACGAGACGATGGTGAGTAAAAGATAGTGAAACGTGACGAAGGAGGGTGAACGAGAGTGAAACGTGATGAAGGAGGGTGAACGAGAGTGAAACGAGATGAAGGAGGTTGAAAGAGAGTGAAACGAGACGAAGGAGGGTGAAAGAGAGTGAAACGAGATTAAGGAGGGTGAAAGAGAGTGAAACGAGATGAAGGAGGTTTAAATAGAGTCAAACGAGACAAAGAAGGGTGAACGATAGTGAAACGAGACGAAGGAGGGTGAAAGAGAGTGTAAAGAGATGAGGGACGGTTAAAGAGAGTGAAAAGAGACGAAGGAGGGTTAAAGAGAGTGAAACGAGACGAAGGAGGGTTGAAGAGATTGAAACGAGAAGAAGGAGGGTTAAAGAGAGTGAAACGAGACAAGGGAGGGTGAAAGAGAGTTAAACGAGACGAAGGAGGGTAACAGAGAGTGAAACGAGACGAAGGAGGGTGAAAGGGATTGAAACGAGATGAATGAGGGTGAAAGTCTGTGAAAGGAGACGAACGAGGGTGAAACAGAGTGAAACGGGACGAAGGAGGGTGAAAGAGAGTGAACCGAGATGAAGGAGGGAGAAAGAGAGTGAAACGACACGAAGGAAGGTCAAAGAGAGTGAAACGAGACGAAGGAGGTTGAACGATAGTGAAACGAGACGAAGGAGGGTGAAAGAGAGTGAAACGGGAAGGAGGGTGAAAGAGAGTGAAACGAGACGAAGGAGGGTGAAAGAGAGTGAAACGAGGCGAAGGAGGGTGAAAGAAAGTGAAACGAGACGAAGAATGGTGAAAGAGAGTGAAACGAGACGAGGGAGGGTGAAAGAGACTGAAACGAGACGAGGGAGGGTGAAAGAGTGTGAAACGAGATGATGGGCGGTTACAGGGTGTTACACGACGAAGGCGGTTAAAGAGATTGAAACGAGAAGAAGGAGGGTTAAACAGAGTGAAACGAGACGAAGGAGGGTGAAAGAGAGTGAAACGAGACGAAGGAGGATGACAGAGAGTGAAACGAAACGAAGTAGAGTGAAAGGGATTGAAACGAGACGAAGGATGGTGAAAGAATGTGAAAGAAGACGAAGGAGGGTGAAACAGAGTGAAACAAGACGAAGAAGGGTGAAAGAGAGTGAAACGAGATGAGGGAGGGTGAAAGAGAGTGAATCGAGACGATGGGCGGTTACAGAGAGTGAATCGAGACGAAGGTGGGTTAAAGAGAGTGAAACGAAACGAAGATGGGCTAAAGAGAGTGAAAGGAGACGAAGGAGGGTTAAAGAGAGTGAAAAGTGATGAAGGAGGGTTAAAGAGAGTGAAACGAGAAGAAGGAGGGTTAAAGAGAGTGAAACGAGACAAGGAAGGGTGAAAGAGAGTGAAACGAGACGATGGGCAGTTACAGAGAGTGACACGAGACGAAGGAGGGTTAAAGAGATTGAAACGAGAAGAAGGAGGGTTAAAGAGTGTGATACGAGACCAAGGAGGGTGAAAGAGACTGAAACGAGACGTAGGTGGATGACAGACAGTGAAACGAGACGAACGAGAGTGAAAGGGATTGAAACGAGATGAAGGTTTAAAGAGAGTGAAACGAAACGAAGATGGGAAAAAGAGAGAGAAACGAGACGAACGAGGGTTACAGAGAGTGAAAAGTGATGAAGGAGGGTTAAGGAGAGTGAAACGAGAAGGTGGGTTAAAGAGAGTGACACGAGACGAAGGAGGGTTAAAGAGTTGAAACGAGCAGAAGGAGGGTTAACGAGAGTGAAAGTAGACGAAGGAGTGTGAAAGAGAGTGAAACGAGTCGAAGGAGGATGGCAGAGAGTGAAACGAGACGAAGGAGAGTGAACGAGAGTGAAACGAGACGAAGGAGGGTGAACGAGAGTGAAACGAGACAAAGGAGGGTTAAAGAGAATGAAACGAGGCGAAGGAGGGTGAAAGAGAGTAAAACGAGACGAAGGAGGGTTAAAGTGAGTGAAACGAGACGAAGGCGGGTGAAACATTGTGAAACGAGATGAAGGAGTGTGAAACAGTGAATCGAGATGACGGAGTGTGAAAGAGAGTGAAACGAGACGAAGGGGGGTGAAAGAGGTTGAAACGAGACGAAGGAGGGTGAAATAGAGTGAAACGAGACGAAAGAGGGTGAAGGAGAGTGAAACGAGACGATGGTGAGTAAAAGATAGTGAAACGTGACGAAGGAGGGTGAACGAGAGTGAAACGTGATGAAGGAGGGTGAACGAGAGTGAAACGAGATGAAGGAGGTTGAAAGAGAGTGAAACGAGACGAAGGGGGGTGAAAGAGAGTGAAACGAGATTAAGGAGTGTGAAAGAGAGTGACACGAGACGAAGGAGGGTGAAAGAGAGTGAAACGAGACGAAATAGGGTGAAAGAGATTGAAACGAGATGAAGGAGGTTTAAATAGAGTCAAACGAGACAATGAAGGGTGAACGATAGTGAAACGAGACGAAGGAGGGTGAAAGAGAGTGTAAAGAGATGAGGGACGGTTAAAGAGAGTGAAAAGAGACGAAGGAGGGTTAAAGAGAGTGAAACGAGACGAAGGAGGGTTGAAGAGATTGAAACGAGAAGAAGGAGGGTTAAAGAGAGTGAAACGAGACAAGGGAGGGTGAAAGAGAGTTAAACGAGACGAAGGAGGGTAACAGAGAGTGAAACGAGACGAAGGAGGGTGAAAGGGATTGAAACGAGATGAATGAGGGTGAAAGTCTGTGAAAGGAGACGAACGAGGGTGAAACAGAGTGAAACGGGACGAAGGAGGGTGAAAGAGAGTGAACCGAGATGAAGGAGGGAGAAAGAGAGTGAAACGACACGAAGGAAGGTCAAAGAGAGTGAAACGAGACGAAGGAGGTTGAACGATAGTGAAACGAGACGAAGGAGGGTGAAAGAGAGTGAAACGGGAAGGAGGGTGAAAGAGAGTGAAACGAGACGAAGGAGGGTGAAAGAGAGTGAAACGAGGCGAAGGAGGGTGAAAGAAAGTGAAACGAGACGAAGAATGGTGAAAGAGAGTGAAACGAGACGAGGGAGGGTGAAAGAGACTGAAACGAGACGAGGGAGGGTGAAAGAGTGTGAAACGAGATGATGGGCGGTTACAGGGTGTTACACGAGACGAAGGCGGTTAAAGAGATTGAAACGAGAAGAAGGAGGGTTAAACAGAGTGAAACGAGACGAAGGAGGGTGAAAGAGAGTGAAACGAGACGAAGGAGGATGACAGAGAGTGAAACGAAACGAAGTAGAGTGAAAGGGATTGAAACGAGACGAAGGATGGTGAAAGAATGTGAAAGAAGACGAAGGAGGGTGAAACAGAGTGAAACAAGACGAAGAAGGGTGAAAGAGAGTGAAACGAGATGAGGGAGGGTGAAAGAGAGTGAATCGAGACGATGGGCGGTTACAGAGAGTGAATCGAGACGAAGGTGGGTTAAAGAGAGTGAAACGAAACGAAGATGGGCTAAAGAGAGTGAAAGGAGACGAAGGAGGGTTAAAGAGAGTGAAAAGTGATGAAGGAGGGTTAAAGAGAGTGAAACGAGAAGAAGGAGGGTTAAAGAGAGTGAAACGAGACAAGGAAGGGTGAAAGAGAGTGAAACGAGACGATGGGCAGTTACAGAGAGTGACACGAGACGAAGGAGGGTTAAAGAGATTGAAACGAGAAGAAGGAGGGTTAAAGAGTGTGATACGAGACCAAGGAGGGTGAAAGAGACTGAAACGAGACGTAGGTGGATGACAGACAGTGAAACGAGACGAACGAGAGTGAAAGGGATTGAAACGAGATGAAGGTTTAAAGAGAGTGAAACGAAACGAAGATGGGAAAAAGAGAGAGAAACGAGACGAACGAGGGTTACAGAGAGTGAAAAGTGATGAAGGAGGGTTAAGGAGAGTGAAACGAGAAGGTGGGTTAAAGAGAGTGACACGAGACGAAGGAGGGTTAAAGAGTTGAAACGAGCAGAAGGAGGGTTAACGAGAGTGAAAGTAGACGAAGGAGTGTGAAAGAGAGTGAAACGAGTCGAAGGAGGATGGCAGAGAGTGAAACGAGACGAAGGAGAGTGAACGAGAGTGAAACGAGACGAAGGAGGGTGAACGAGAGTGAAACGAGACAAAGGAGGGTTAAAGAGAATGAAACGAGGCGAAGGAGGGTGAAAGAGAGTAAAACGAGACGAAGGAGGGTTAAAGTGAGTGAAACGAGACGAAGGCGGGTGAAACATTGTGAAACGAGATGAAGGAGTGTGAAACAGTGAATCGAGATGACGGAGTGTGAAAGAGAGTGAAACGAGACGAAGGGGGGTGAAAGAGGTTGAAACGAGACGAAGGAGGGTGAAATAGAGTGAAACGAGACGAAAGAGGGTGAAGGAGAGTGAAACGAGACGATGGTGAGTAAAAGATAGTGAAACGTGACGAAGGAGGGTGAACGAGAGTGAAACGTGATGAAGGAGGGTGAACGAGAGTGAAACGAGATGAAGGAGGTTGAAAGAGAGTGAAACGAGACGAAGGGGGGTGAAAGAGAGTGAAACGAGATTAAGGAGTGTGAAAGAGAGTGACACGAGACGAAGGAGGGTGAAAGAGAGTGAAACGAGACGAAATAGGGTGAAAGAGATTGAAACGAGATGAAGGAGGTTTAAATAGAGTCAAACGAGACAATGAAGGGTGAACGATAGTGAAACGAGACGAAGGAGGGTGAAAGAGAGTGTAACGAGATGAGGGACGGTTAAAGAGAGTGAAAAGAGACGAAGGAGGGTGAAAGAGAGTGAAACGAGACGAAGGAGGATGACAGAGAGTGAAACGAGACGAAGGAGAGTGAAAGGGATTGAAACGAGACGAAGGATGGTGAAAGAATGTGAAAGAAGACGAAGGAGGGTGAAACAGAGTGAAACAAGACGAAGAAGGGTGAAAGAGAGTGAAACGAGATGAGGGAGGGTGAAAGAGAGTGAAACGAGACGATGGGCGGTTACAGAGAGTGAATCGAGACGAAGGTGGGTTAAAGAGAGTGAAACGAAACGATGATGGGCTAAAGAGAGTGAAAGGAGACGAAGGAGGGTTAAAGAGAGTGAAAAGTGATGAAGGAGGGTTAAAGAGAGTGAAACGAGAAGAAGGAGGGTTAAAGAGAGTCAAACGAGACAAAGGAGGGTGAAAGAGAGTGAAACGAGACGGAGGAGGGTGACAGAGAGTGAAACGAGACGAAGGAGTGTGAAAGGGATTGAAACGAGATGAAGGAGGGTGAAAGACTGTGAAAGGAGACGAACGATGGTGAAACAGCGTGAAACGGGACGAAGGAGGGTGAAAGAGAGTGAACCGAGATGAAGGAGGGAGAAAGAGAGTGAAACGACACGAAGGAAGGTTAAAGAGAGTGAAACGAGACGAAGGAGGTTGAACGATAGTGAAACGAGACGAAGGAGGGTGAAAGAGTGTGAAACGGGACCAAGGAGGGTGAAAGAGAGTGAAACGAGACGAAGGAGGGTTAAAGAGAGTGAAGCGAGACGAAGGAGGGTGAAAGAAAGTGAAACGAGACGAAGAATGGTGAAAGAGAGTGAAACGAGACGAGGGAGGGTGAAAGAGACTGAAACGAGACGAGGGAGGGTGAAAGAGTGTGAAACGAGATGATGGGCGGTTACAGGGAGTTACACGAGGCGAAGGCGGTTCAAGAGATTGAAACGAGAAGAAGGAGGGTTAAAGAGAGTGAAACGAGACGAAGGATGGCGAAAGAGAGTAAAACGAGACGAAGGAGGATGACAGAGAGTGAAACGAGAAGAAGGAGAGTGAAACGGATTGAAAAGAGACGAAGGAGGGTGAAAGAATGTGAAAGGAGACGAAGGAGGGTGAACAGAGTGAAACAAGACGAATAAGCGTGATAGAGACTGAACCGAGATGAGGGAGGGTGAAAGAGAGTGAAACGAGACGATGGGCGGTTACAGAGAGTGAATCGAGACGAAGGTGGGTTAAAGAGAGTGAAACGAAACGAAGATGGGCTAAAGAGAGTGAAAGGAGACGAAGGAGGGTTAAAGAGAGTAAAAAGTGATGAAGGAGGGTTAAAGAGAGTGAAACGAGAAGAAGGAGGGTTAAAGAGAGTGAAACGAGACAAGGAAGGGTGAAAGAGAGTGAAACGAGACGATGGGCAGTTACAGAGAGTGACACGAGACGAAGGAGGGTTAAAGAGATTGAAACGAGAAGAAGGAGGGTTAAAGAGTGTGATACGAGACCAAGGAGGGTGAAAGAGACTGAAACGAGACGAAGGTGGATGACAGACAGTGAAACGAGACGACCGAGAGTGAAAGGGATTGAAACGAGATGAAGGTTTAAAGAGAGTGAAACGAAACGAAGATGGGAAAAAGAGAGAGAAACGAGACGAAGGAGGGTTACAGAGAGTGAAAAGTGATGAAGGAGGGTTAAGGAGAGTGAAACGAGAAGGTGGGTTAAAGAGAGTGACACGAGACGAAGGAGGGTTAAAGAGTTGAAACGAGCAGAAGGAGGGTTAACGAGAGTGAAAGTAGACGAAGGAGTGTGAAAGAGAGTGAAACGAGACGAAGGAGGATGGCAGAGAGTGAAACGAGACGAAGGAGAGTGAACGAGAGTGAAACGAGACGAAGGAGGGTGAACGAGAGTGAAACGAGACAAAGGAGGGTTAAAGAGAATGAAACGAGGCGAAGGAGGGTGAAAGAGAGTAAAACGAGACGAAGGAGGGTTAAAGTGAGTGAAACGAGACGAAGGCGGGTGAAACATTGTGAAACGAGATGAAGGAGTGTGAAACAGTGAATCGAGATGACGGAGTGTGAAAGAGAGTGAAACGAGACGAAGGGGGGTGAAAGAGGTTGAAACGAGACGAAGGAGGGTGAAATAGAGTGAAACGAGACGAAAGAGGGTGAAGGAGAGTGAAACGAGACGATGGTGAGTAAAAGATAGTGAAACGTGACGAAGGAGGGTGAACGAGAGTGAAACGTGATGAAGGAGGGTGAACGAGAGTGAAACGAGATGAAGGAGGTTGAAAGAGAGTGAAACGAGACGAAGGGGGGTGAAAGAGAGTGAAACGAGATTAAGGAGTGTGAAAGAGAGTGACACGAGACGAAGGAGGGTGAAAGAGAGTGAAACGAGACGAAATAGGGTGAAAGAGATTGAAACGAGATGAAGGAGGTTTAAATAGAGTCAAACGAGACAATGAAGGGTGAACGATAGTGAAACGAGACGAAGGAGGGTGAAAGAGAGTGTAACGAGATGAGGGACGGTTAAAGAGAGTGAAAAGAGACGAAGGAGGGTGAAAGAGAGTGAAACGAGACGAAGGAGGGTGAAAGAGTGTGAAACGGGACCAAGGAGGGTGAAAGAGAGTGAAACGAGACGAAGGAGGGTTAAAGAGAGTGAAGCGAGACGAAGGAGGGTGAAAGAAAGTGAAACGAGACGAAGAATGGTGAAAGAGAGTGAAACGAGACGAGGGAGGGTGAAAGAGACTGAAACGAGACGAGGGAGGGTGAAAGAGTGTGAAACGAGATGATGGGCGGTTACAGGGAGTTACACGAGGCGAAGGCGGTTAAAGAGATTGAAACGAGAAGAAGGAGGGTTAAAGAGAGTGAAACGAGACGAAGGATGGCGAAAGAGAGTAAAACGAGACGAAGGAGGATGACAGAGAGTGAAACGAGAAGAAGGAGAGTGAAACGGATTGAAAATAGACGAAGGAGGGTGAAAGAATGTGAAAGGAGACGAAGGAGGGTGAACAGAGTGAAACAAGACGAATAAGCGTGATAGAGACTGAACCGAGATGAGGGAGGGTGAAAGAGAGTGAAACGAGACGATGGGCGGTTACAGAGAGTGAATCGAGACGAAGGTGGGTTAAAGAGAGTGAAACGAAACGAAGATGGGCTAAAGAGAGTGAAAGGAGACGAAGGAGGGTTAAAGAGAGTAAAAAGTGATGAAGGAGGGTTAAAGAGAGTGAAACGAGAAGAAGGAGGGTTAAAGAGAGTGAAACGAGACAAGGAAGGGTGAAAGAGAGTGAAACGAGACGATGGGCAGTTACAGAGAGTGACACGAGACGAAGGAGGGTTAAAGAGATTGAAACGAGAAGAAGGAGGGTTAAAGAGTGTGATACGAGACCAAGGAGGGTGAAAGAGACTGAAACGAGACGAAGGTGGATGACAGACAGTGAAACGAGACGACCGAGAGTGAAAGGGATTGAAACGAGATGAAGGTTTAAAGAGAGTGAAACGAAACGAAGATGGGAAAAAGAGAGAGAAACGAGACGAAGGAGGGTTACAGAGAGTGAAAAGTGATGAAGGAGGGTTAAGGAGAGTGAAACGAGAAGGTGGGTTAAAGAGAGTGACACGAGACGAAGGAGGGTTAAAGAGTTGAAACGAGCAGAAGGAGGGTTAACGAGAGTGAAAGTAGACGAAGGAGTGTGAAAGAGAGTGAAACGAGACGAAGGAGGATGGCAGAGAGTGAAACGAGACGAAGGAGAGTGAACGAGAGTGAAACGAGACGAAGGAGGGTGAACGAGAGTGAAACGAGACAAAGGAGGGTTAAAGAGAATGAAACGAGGCGAAGGAGGGTGAAAGAGAGTAAAACGAGACGAAGGAGGGTTAAAGTGAGTGAAACGAGACGAAGGCGGGTGAAACATTGTGAAACGAGATGAAGGAGTGTGAAACAGTGAATCGAGATGACGGAGTGTGAAAGAGAGTGAAACGAGACGAAGGGGGGTGAAAGAGGTTGAAACGAGACGAAGGAGGGTGAAATAGAGTGAAACGAGACGAAAGAGGGTGAAGGAGAGTGAAACGAGACGATGGTGAGTAAAAGATAGTGAAACGTGACGAAGGAGGGTGAACGAGAGTGAAACGTGATGAAGGAGGGTGAACGAGAGTGAAACGAGATGAAGGAGGTTGAAAGAGAGTGAAACGAGACGAAGGGGGGTGAAAGAGAGTGAAACGAGATTAAGGAGTGTGAAAGAGAGTGACACGAGACGAAGGAGGGTGAAAGAGAGTGAAACGAGACGAAAGAGGGTGAAGGAGAGTGAAACGAGACGATGGTGAGTAAAAGATAGTGAAACGTGACGAAGGAGGGTGAACGAGAGTGAAACGTGATGAAGGAGGGTGAACGAGAGTGAAACGAGATGAAGGAGGTTGAAAGAGAGTGAAACGAGACGAAGGGGGGTGAAAGAGAGTGAAACGAGATTAAGGAGTGTGAAAGAGAGTGACACGAGACGAAGGAGGGTGAAAGAGAGTGAAACGAGACGAAATAGGGTGAAAGAGATTGAAACGAGATGAAGGAGGTTTAAATAGAGTCAAACGAGACAATGAAGGGTGAACGATAGTGAAACGAGACGAAGGAGGGTGAAAGAGAGTGTAACGAGATGAGGGACGGTTAAAGAGAGTGAAAAGAGACGAAGGAGGGTGAAAGAGAGTGAAACGAGACGAAGGAGGGTGAAAGAGTGTGAAACGGGACCAAGGAGGGTGAAAGAGAGTGAAACGAGACGAAGGAGGGTTAAAGAGAGTGAAGCGAGACGAAGGAGGGTGAAAGAAAGTGAAACGAGACGAAGAATGGTGAAAGAGAGTGAAACGAGACGAGGGAGGGTGAAAGAGACTGAAACGAGACGAGGGAGGGTGAAAGAGTGTGAAACGAGATGATGGGCGGTTACAGGGAGTTACACGAGGCGAAGGCGGTTAAAGAGATTGAAACGAGAAGAAGGAGGGTTAAAGAGAGTGAAACGAGACGAAGGATGGCGAAAGAGAGTAAAACGAGACGAAGGAGGATGACAGAGAGTGAAACGAGAAGAAGGAGAGTGAAACGGATTGAAAATAGACGAAGGAGGGTGAAAGAATGTGAAAGGAGACGAAGGAGGGTGAACAGAGTGAAACAAGACGAATAAGCGTGATAGAGACTGAACCGAGATGAGGGAGGGTGAAAGAGAGTGAAACGAGACGATGGGCGGTTACAGAGAGTGAATCGAGACGAAGGTGGGTTAAAGAGAGTGAAACGAAACGAAGATGGGCTAAAGAGAGTGAAAGGAGACGAAGGAGGGTTAAAGAGAGTAAAAAGTGATGAAGGAGGGTTAAAGAGAGTGAAACGAGAAGAAGGAGGGTTAAAGAGAGTGAAACGAGACAAGGAAGGGTGAAAGAGAGTGAAACGAGACGATGGGCAGTTACAGAGAGTGACACGAGACGAAGGAGGGTTAAAGAGATTGAAACGAGAAGAAGGAGGGTTAAAGAGTGTGATACGAGACCAAGGAGGGTGAAAGAGACTGAAACGAGACGAAGGTGGATGACAGACAGTGAAACGAGACGACCGAGAGTGAAAGGGATTGAAACGAGATGAAGGTTTAAAGAGAGTGAAACGAAACGAAGATGGGAAAAAGAGAGAGAAACGAGACGAAGGAGGGTTACAGAGAGTGAAAAGTGATGAAGGAGGGTTAAGGAGAGTGAAACGAGAAGGTGGGTTAAAGAGAGTGACACGAGACGAAGGAGGGTTAAAGAGTTGAAACGAGCAGAAGGAGGGTTAACGAGAGTGAAAGTAGACGAAGGAGTGTGAAAGAGAGTGAAACGAGACGAAGGAGGATGGCAGAGAGTGAAACGAGACGAAGGAGAGTGAACGAGAGTGAAACGAGACGAAGGAGGGTGAACGAGAGTGAAACGAGACAAAGGAGGGTTAAAGAGAATGAAACGAGGCGAAGGAGGGTGAAAGAGAGTAAAACGAGACGAAGGAGGGTTAAAGTGAGTGAAACGAGACGAAGGCGGGTGAAACATTGTGAAACGAGATGAAGGAGTGTGAAACAGTGAATCGAGATGACGGAGTGTGAAAGAGAGTGAAACGAGACGAAGGGGGGTGAAAGAGGTTGAAACGAGACGAAGGAGGGTGAAATAGAGTGAAACGAGACGAAAGAGGGTGAAGGAGAGTGAAACGAGACGATGGTGAGTAAAAGATAGTGAAACGTGACGAAGGAGGGTGAACGAGAGTGAAACGTGATGAAGGAGGGTGAACGAGAGTGAAACGAGATGAAGGAGGTTGAAAGGGAGTGAAACGAGACGAAGGGGGGTGAAAGAGAGTGAAACGAGATTAAGGAGTGTGAAAGAGAGTGACACGAGACGAAGGAGGGTGAAAGAGAGTGAAACGAGACGAAATAGGGTGAAAGAGATTTAAACGAGATGAAGGAGGTTTAAATAGAGTCAAACGAGACAATGAAGGGTGAACGATAGTGAAACGAGACGAAGGAGGGTGAAAGAGAGTGTAACGAGATGAGGGACGGTTAAAGAGAGTGAAAAGAGACGAAGGAGGGTGAAAGAGAGTGAAACGAGACGAAGGAGGATGACAGAGAGTGAAACGAGACGAAGGAGAGTGAAAGGGATTGAAACGAGACGAAGGATGGTGAAAGAATGTGAAAGAAGACGAAGGAGGGTGAAACAGAGTGAAACAAGACGAAGAAGGGTGAAAGAGAGTGAAACCAGAT
Source organism: Scyliorhinus torazame (assembly GCF_047496885.1). Lineage (NCBI taxonomy): Eukaryota > Metazoa > Chordata > Chondrichthyes > Carcharhiniformes > Scyliorhinidae > Scyliorhinus > Scyliorhinus torazame. Next base: position 46,274,559 of record NC_092710.1, on the reverse strand, counting down.
GAGGGAGGGTGAAAGAGAGTGAAACGAGACGATGGGCGGTTACAGAGAGTGAATCGAGACGAAGGTGGGTTAAAGAGAGTGAAACGAAACGATGATGGGCTAAAGAGAGTGAAAGGAGACGAAGGAGGGTTAAAGAGAGTGAAAAGTGATGAAGGAGGGTTAAAGAGAGTGAAACGAGAAGAAGGAGGGTTAAAGAGAGTCAAACGAGACAAGGGAGGGTGAAAGAGAGTGAAACGAGACGGAGGAGGGTGACAGAGAGTGAAACGAGACGAAGGAGTGTGAAAGGGATTGAAACGAGATGAAGGAGGGTGAAAGACTGTGAAAGGAGACGAACGATGGTGAAACAGCGTGAAACGGGACGAAGGAGGGTGAAAGAGAGTGAACCGAGATGAAGGAGGGAGAAAGAGAGTGAAACGACACGAAGGAAGGTTAAAGAGAGTGAAACGAGACGAAGGAGGTTGAACGATAGTGAAACGAGACGAAGGAGGGTGAAAGAGTGTGAAACGGGACCAAGGAGGGTGAAAGAGAGTGAAACGAGACGAAGGAGGGTTAAAGAGAGTGAAGCGAGACGAAGGAGGGTGAAAGAAAGTGAAACGAGACGAAGAATGGTGAAAGAGAGTGAAACGAGACGAGGGAGGGTGAAAGAGACTGAAACGAGACGAGGGAGGGTGAAAGAGTGTGAAACGAGATGATGGGCGGTTACAGGGAGTTACACGAGGCGAAGGCGGTTAAAGAGATTGAAACGAGAAGAAGGAGGGTTAAAGAGAGTGAAACGAGACGAAGGATGGCGAAAGAGAGTAAAACGAGACGAAGGAGGATGACAGAGAGTGAAACGAGAAGAAGGAGAGTGAAACGGATTGAAAAGAGACGAAGGAGGGTGAAAGAATGTGAAAGGAGACGAAGGAGGGTGAACAGAGTGAAACAAGACGAATAAGAGTGATAGAGACTGAACCGAGATCAGGGAGGGTGAAAGAGAGTGAAACGAGACGATGGGCGGTTACAGAGAGTGAATCGAGACGAAGGTGGGTTAAAGAGAGTGAAACGAAACGAAGATGGGCTAAAGAGAGTGAAAGGAGACGAAGGAGGGTTAAAGAGAGTAAAAAGTGATGAAGGAGGGTTAAAGAGAGTGAAACGAGAAGAAGGAGGGTTAAAGCGAGTGACACAAGACGAAGGAGGGTTAAAGAGATTGAAACGAGAAGAAGGAGGGTTAAAGAGAGTGATACGAGACTAAGGAGGGTGAAAGAGATTGAAACGAGACCAAGGTGGATGACAGAGAGTGAAACAAGACGAATGAGAGGGAAAGGGATTGAAACGAGATGAAGGAGGGTTAAAGAGAGTGAAACGAAACGAAGATGGGCTAAAGAGAGTGAAACGAGACGAAGGAGGGTTAAAGAGAGTGAAAAGTGATGAAGGAGGGTTAAAGAGAGTGAAACGAGCAGAAGGAGGGTTAACGAGAGTGAAAGGAGACGAAGGAGGGTGAAAGAGAGTGAAACGAGACGAAGGAGGATGGCAGAGAGTGAAACGAGACGAAGGAGAGTGAAAGGGATTGAAACGAGATGAAGGACGGTGAAAGTGTGTGAAAGAAGACGAAAGAGGGTGAAACAGAGTGAAACGGGACGAAGGCGGTTGAAAGAGAGTGAAACGAGATGAAGGAGAGTGAACGAGAGCGAAACGAGACGAAGGAGGGTGAACGAGAGTGAAACGAGACAAAGGAGGGTTAAAGAGAATGAAACGAGTTGAAGGAGTGTGAAAGAGAGTAAAACGAGACGAAGGAGGTTGAAAGAGAGTGAAACTAGACGAAGGACGGTGAAAGAGGTTGAAACGAGACGAAGGAGGGTGAAGGAGAGTGAAACGAGACGAAGGTGGGTAAAAGAGAGTGAAACGTGACGAAGGAGGGTGAACGAGAGTAAAACGTGATGAAGGAGGTTGAAAGAGAGTGAAACGAGACGAAAGAGGGTGAAAGAGAGTGAAACGAGATTAAGGAGGGTGAAAGAGAGTGACACGAGACTAAGGAGGATGAAAGAGAGTGAAACGAGACGAAGGACGGTGAAATGGAGTGAAACGGGACGAAATAGGGTGAAAGAGATTGAAACAAGAGGAAGGTGGGGTAAAGAGAGTGAAACGAAACGAAGGAGGGTTAAAGAGAGTGAAAAGTGATGTAGGGGGGTTAAAGAGATTGAAACGACACGAAGGAGGGTTAAAGAGAGTGATACGAGACTAAGGAGGGCGAAAGAGAGTGAAACGAGATGAGGAGGATGGAAGAGAGTGAAACGAGACGAAGGAGAGTGAAAGGGATTGAAAGGAGACGAAGGTGGATGACAGAGAGTGAAACGAGACGAAGAATGGTGAAAGAGAGTGAAACGAGACGAGGGAGAGTGAAAGAGACTGAAACGAGACGAGGGAGTGTGAAAGAGAGTGAAACGAGACGATGGGCGGTTACAGAGAGTGAAACGTGACGAAGGAGGGTGAACGAGAGTAAAACGTGATGAAGGAGGGTGAACGAGAGTGAAACGAGATGAAGGAGGTTGAAAGCGAGTGAAACGAGACGAAGGAGGGTGAAAGGGATTGAAAGGAGACGAAGGTGGATGACAGAGAGTGAAACGAGACGAAGAATGGTGAAAGAGAGTGAAACGAGACGAGGGAGAGTGAAAGAGACTGAAACGAGACGAGGGAGTGTGAAAGAGAGTGAAACGAGACGATGGGCGGTTACAGAGAGTGAAACGTGACGAAGGAGGGTGAACGAGAGTAAAACGTGATGAAGGAGGGTGAACGAGAGTGAAACGAGATGAAGGAGGTTGAAAGCGAGTGAAACGAGACGAAGGAGGGTGAAAGAGAGTGAAACGAGATTAAGGAGGGTGAAAGAGAGTGACACGAGACGAAGGAGGGTGAAAGAGAGTGAAACGAGACGAAGGACGGTGAAATGGAGTGAAACGAGACGAAATAGGGTGAAAGAGATTGAAACGAGACGAAGGAGGGTTAAAGAGAGTCAAACGAGACAAAGAAGGGTGAACGATAGTGAAACGAGACGAAGGAGGGTGAAAGAGAGTGTACCGAGATGAGGGAGGGTTAAAGAGAGTGAAAAGAGACGAAGGAGGGTTAAAGAGAGTGAAACGAGACGAGGGCGGGTGAAAGAGAGTCAAACGAGACGAAGGAGGGTGACAGAGAGTGAAAGGAGATGAAGGAGGGTGAAATAGAGTGAAAGGAGATGAAGGAGGGAGAAAGAGAGTGAAACGACATGAAGGAAGGTTAAAGAGAGTGAAACGAGACGAAGGAGGTTGAACGATAGTGAAACGAGACGAAGGAGGGTGAAAGAGAGTGAAACGGGACGAAGGAGGGTGAAAGAGAGTGAAACGAGACGAAGGAGGGTTAAAGAGAGTGAAACGAGACGAAGGAGGGTGAAAGAAAGTGAAACGAGACGAAGAATGGTGAAAGAGAGTGAAACGAGACGAGGGAGTGTGAAAGAGACTGAAACGAGATGAGGGAGGGTGAAAGAGTGTGAAACGAGATGATGGGCGGTTACAGAGAGTGAAACGAGACGAAGGTGGGTTAAAGAGAGTGAAACGACAAGAAGGAGGGTTAAAGAGAGTGATTCGAGACTAAGGAGGGCGAAATTGAGTGAAACGAGATGAAGGAGGATGGCAGAGAGTGAAACGAGACGAAGGAGGGTGAAACAGAGTGAAACAAGACGAAGAAGGGTGAAAGAGAGTGAAACGAGACGAGGGAGGGTGAAAGAGAGTGAAACGAGACGATGGGCGGTTACAGAGAGTGAAACGAGACGAAGGTGGGTTAAAGAGAGTGAAACGAAACGAAGATGGGCTAAAGAGAGTGAAAGGAGATGAAGGAGGGTTAAAGAGAGTGAAAAGTGATGAAGGAGGGTTAAAGAGAGTGAAACGAGAAGAAGGAGGGTTAAAGAGATTGAAACGAGAAGAAGTAGGGTTAAAGAGAGTGACACGAGACGAAGGAGGGTTAAAGAGATTGAAACGAGACGAAGGAGGGTGAAAGAGTGTGAAAGGAGACGAAGAAGGGTGAAACAGAGTGAAACGGGACGAAGGAGGGTGAAAGCGAAAAAACGATACGAAGGAGGGTTAAAGAGAGTGAAACGAGAAGAAGGAGGTTGAAAGAGAGTGATACGAGACGAAGAATGGTGAAAGAGAGTGAAACGAGACGAGGGAGAGTGAAAGAGACTGAAACGAAACTATTGGCGGTTTCAGAGAGTGAAACGAGACGAAGATGGGATAAAGAGAGTGAAACGAAACGAAGGAGGGTTAAAGAGAGTGAAAAGTGATGAAGGGGGGTTTAAAGGGAGTGAAACGACTAGAAGGAGGGTTAAAGAGAGTGACACGAGACGAAGGAGAGTTAAAGAGATTGAAACGAGAAGAAGGAGGGTTAAAGAGAGTGATACGAGACTAAGGAGGGCGAAAGAGAGTGAAACGAGATGAAGGAGGATGGCAGAGAGTGAAACGAGACGAAGGAGAGTGAAAGGGATTGAAAGGAGATGAAGGTGGATGACAGAGAGTGAAACGAGACGAAGGAGAGTGAAAGGGATTAAAACGAGATGAAGGAGGGTTAAAGAGAGTGAAACGAAACGAAGATGGGCTAAAGAGAGTGAACCGAGACGAAGGAGGGTTAAAGAGAGTGAATAGTGATGAAGGAGGGTTAAAGAGAGTGAAACGAGAAGAAGGCGGGTTAAAGAGAGCGACACGAGACGAAGGAGGGTTAAAGAGATTGAAACGAGCAGAAGGAGGGTTAACGAGAGTGAAAGGAGACGAAGGAGGGTGAAAGAGAGTGAAACGAGACGAAGGAGGGTGAAAGAGAGTGAAACGAGACGAAGGAGAGTGAAAGGGATTGACATGAGATGAAGGAGGGTGAAAGAGTGTGAATGGAGACGAAAGAGGGTGGAACAGAGTGAAACGGGACTAAGGAGGTTGAAAGAGAGTGAAACGAGATGAAGGAGAGTGAACGAGAGTGAAACTAGACGAAGTAGGGTGAACGAGATTGAAACAAGACGAAGGTGGGGTAAAGAGAGTGAAACGAAACGAAGGAGGGTTAAAGAGAGTGAAAAGTGATGTAGGGGGGTTAAAGAGATTGAAACGACACGAAGGAGGGTTAAAGAGAGTGATACGAGACTAAGGAGGGCGAAAGAGAGTGAAACGAGATGAGGAGGATGGAAGAGAGTGAAACGAGACGAAGGAGAGTGAAAGGGATTGAAAGGAGACGAAGGTGGATGATAGAGAGTGAAACGAGACGAAGGAAAGTGAAAGGGATTAAAATGAGATGAAGGAGGGTTAAAGAGAGTGAAACGAAACGAAGATGGGCTAAAGAGAGTGAACCGAGACGAAGGAGGGTTAAAGAGAGTGAATAGTGATGAAGGAGGGTTAAAGAGAGTGAAACGAGAAGAAGGCGGGTTAAAGAGAGTGACACGAGACGAAGGAGGGTTAAAGAGATTGAAACGAGCAGAAGGAGGGTTAACGAGAGTTAAAGGAGACGAAGGAGGGTGAATGAGAGTGAAACGAGACGAAGGAGGATGAAAGGGATTGAAATGAGATGAAGGAGGGTGAAAGACTGTGAATGGAGACGAAAGAGGGTGGAACAGAGTGAAACGGGACGAAGGAGGTTGAAAGAGAGTGAAACGAGATGAAGGAGAGTGAACGAGAGTGAAACGAGACGAAGTAGGGTGAATGAGAGTGAAACGAGACACGGGAGCGTTAAAGAGAATGAAACGAGGTGAAGGAGGGTGAAAGAGAGTGAAACTAGACGAAGGAGGGTGAAAGAGGTTGAAACGAGACGAAGGAGGGTGAAATAGAGTGAAACGAGATGAAGAAGGGTGAAGGAGAGTGAAACGAGACGAAAGTGGGTAAAAGAGAGTGAAACGTGACGAAGGAGGGTGAACGAGAGTAAACCGTGATGAAGGAGGGTGAACGAGAGTGAAACGAGATGAAGGAGGTTGAAAGAGAGTGAAACGAGGCGAAGGAGGGTGAAAGAGAGTGAAACGAGATTAAGGAGGGTGAAAGAGAGTGACACGAGACGAACGAGGGTGAAAGAGAGTGAAACGAGACGAAGGACGGTGAAATGGAGTGAAACGAGACGAAGGAGGGTTAAAGAGAGTCAAACGAGACGACGGAGGGTTAAAGAGAGTGAAAAGTGATGAAGGAGGGTTAAAGAGAGTGAAACGAGAAGAAGCAGGGTTACAGAGAGTGACATGAGACGAAGGAGGGTTAAAGAGATTGAAACGAGAAGAAGGAGGGTTACAGAGAGTGACACGAGACGAAGGAGGGTTAAAGAGATTGAAACGAGACGAAGGAGGGTGAAAGAGTGTGAAAGGAGACGAAGGAGGGTGAAACAGAGTGAAACGGGACGATGGAGGGTGAAAGCGAGTGAAACGAGACGAAGGAGGGTGAAAGAGAGTGAAACGAGACGAAGAATGGTGAAAGAGAGTGAAACGAGACGAGGGAGAGTGAAAGAGACTGAAACGAGACGAGGGAGTGTGAAAGAGAGTGAAACGAGACGATGGGCGGTTACAGAGAGTGAAACGTGACGAAGGAGGGTGAACGAGAGTAAAACGTGATGAAGGAGGGTGAACGAGAGTGAAACGAGATGAAGGAGGTTGAAAGCGAGTGAAACGAGACGAAGGAGGGTGAAAGAGAGTGAAACGAGATTAAGGAGGGTGAAAGAGAGTGACACGAGACGAAGGACGGTGAAATGGAGTGAAACGAGACGAAATAGGGTGAAAGAGATTGAAACGAGACGAAGGAGGGTTAAAGAGAGTCAAACGAGACAAAGAAGGGTGAACGATAGTGAAACGAGACGAAGGAGGGTGAAAGAGAGTGTACCGAGATGAGGGAGGGTTAAAGAGAGTGAAAAGAGACGAAGGAGGGTTAAAGAGAGTGAAACGAGACGAGGGCGGGTGAAAGAGAGTCAAACGAGACAAAGGAGGGTGACAGAGAGTGAAAGGAGATGAAGGAGGGTGAAATAGAGTGAAAGGAGATGAAGGAGGGAGAAAGAGAGTGAAACGACATGAAGGAAGGTTAAAGAGAGTGAAACGAGACGAAGGAGGTTGAACGATAGTGAAACGAGACGAAGGAGGGTGAAAGAGAGTGAAACGGGACGAAGGAGGGTGAAAGAGAGTGAAACGAGACGAAGGAGGGTTAAAGAGAGTGAAACGAGACGAAGGAGGGTGAAAGAAAGTGAAACGAGACGAAGAATGGTGAAAGAGAGTGAAACGAGACGAGGGAGTGTGAAAGAGACTGAAACGAGATGAGGGAGGGTGAAAGAGTGTGAAACGAGATGATGGGCGGTTACAGAGAGTGAAACGAGACGAAGGTGGGTTAAAGAGAGTGAAACGACAAGAAGGAGGGTTAAAGAGAGTGATTCGAGACTAAGGAGGGCGAAATAGAGTGAAACGAGATGAAGGAGGATGGCAGAGAGTGAAACGAGACGAAGGAGGGTGAAACAGAGTGAAACAAGACGAAGAAGGGTGAAAGAGAGTGAAACGAGACGAGGGAGGGTGAAAGAGAGTGAAACGAGACGATGGGCGGTTACAGAGAGTGAAACGAGACGAAGGTGGGTTAAAGAGAGTGAAACGAAACGAAGATGGGCTAAAGAGAGTGAAAGGAGATGAAGGAGGGTTAAAGAGAGTGAAAAGTGATGAAGGAGGGTTAAAGAGAGTGAAACGAGAAGAAGGAGGGTTAAAGAGATTGAAACGAGAAGAAGTAGGGTTAAAGAGAGTGACACGAGACGAAGGAGGGTTAAAGAGATTGAAACGAGACGAAGGAGGGTGAAAGAGTGTGAAAGGAGACGAAGAAGGGTGAAACAGAGTGAAACGGGACGAAGGAGGGTGAAAGCGAAAAAACGATACGAAGGAGGGTTAAAGAGAGTGAAACGAGAAGAAGGAGGGTGAAAGAGAGTGATACGAGACGAAGAATGGTGAAAGAGAGTGAAACGAGACGAGGGAGAGTGAAAGAGACTGAAACGAGACTATTGGCGGTTTCAGAGAGTGAAACGAGACGAAGATGGGATAAAGAGAGTGAAACGAAACGAAGGAGGGTTAAAGAGAGTGAAAAGTGATGAAGGGGGGTTTAAAGGGAGTGAAACGACTAGAAGGAGGGTTAAAGAGAGTGACACGAGACGAAGGAGAGTTAAAGAGATTGAAACGAGAAGAAGGAGGGTTAAAGAGAGTGATACGAGACTAAGGAGGGCGAAAGAGAGTGAAACGAGATGAAGGAGGATGGCAGAGAGTGAAACGAGACGAAGGAGAGTGAAAGGGATTGAAAATAGATGAAGGTGGATGACAGAGAGTGAAACGAGACGAAGGAGAGTGAAAGGGATTAAAACGAGATGAAGGAGGGTTAAAGAGAGTGAAACGAAACGAAGATGGGCTAAAGAGAGTGAACCGAGACGAAGGAGGGTTAAAGAGAGTGAATAGTGATGAAGGAGGGTTAAAGAGAGTGAAACGAGAAGAAGGCGGGTTAAAGAGATTGAAACGAGCAGAAGGAGGGTTAACGAGAGTGAAAGGAGACGAAGGAGGGTGAAAGAGAGTGAAACGAGACGAAGGATGGTGAAAGAGAGTGAAACGAGACGAAGGAGAGTGAAAGGGATTGACATGAGATGAAGGAGGGTGAAAGAGTGTGAATGGAGACGAAAGAGGGTGGAACAGAGTGAAACGGGACTAAGGAGGTTGAAAGAGAGTGAAACGAGATGAAGGAGAGTGAACGAGAGTGAAACGAGACGAAGTAGGGTGAACGAGATTGAAACAAGACGAAGGTGGGGTAAAGAGAGTGAAACGAAACGAAGGAGGGTTAAAGAGAGTGAAAAGTGATGTAGGGGGGTTAAAGAGATTGAAACGACACGAAGGAGGGTTAAAGAGAGTGATACGAGACTAAGGAGGGCGAAAGAGAGTGAAACGAGATGAGGAGGATGGAAGAGAGTGAAACGAGACGAAGGAGAGTGAAAGGGATTGAAAGGAGACGAAGGTGGATGATAGAGAGTGAAACGAGACGAAGGAAAGTGAAAGGGATTAAAATGAGATGAAGGAGGGTTAAAGAGAGTGAAACGAAACGAAGATGGGCTAAAGAGAGTGAACCGAGACGAAGGAGGGTTAAAGAGAGTGAATAGTGATGAAGGAGGGTTAAAGAGAGTGAAACGAGAAGAAGGCGGGTTAAAGAGAGTGACACGAGACGAAGGAGGGTTAAAGAGATTGAAACGAGCAGAAGGAGGGTTAACGAGAGTTAAAGGAGACGAAGGAGGGTGAATGAGAGTGAAACGAGACGAAGGAGGATGAAAGGGATTGAAATGAGATGAAGGAGGGTGAAAGACTGTGAATGGAGACGAAAGAGGGTGGAACAGAGTGAAACGGGACGAAGGAGGTTGAAAGAGAGTGAAACGAGATGAAGGAGAGTGAACGAGAGTGAAACGAGACGAAGTAGGGTGAATGAGAGTGAAACGAGACACGGGAGCGTTAAAGAGAATGAAACGAGGTGAAGGAGGGTGAAAGAGAGTGAAACTAGACGAAGGAGGGTGAAAGAGGTTGAAACGAGACGAAGGAGGGTGAAATAGAGTGAAACGAGATGAAGAAGGGTGAAGGAGAGTGAAACGAGACGAAAGTGGGTAAAAGAGAGTGAAACGTGACGAAGGAGGGTGAACGAGAGTAAACCGTGATGAAGGAGGGTGAACGAGAGTGAAACGAGATGAAGGAGGTTGAAAGAGAGTGAAACGAGGCGAAGGAGGGTGAAAGAGAGTGAAACGAGATTAAGGAGGGTGAAAGAGAGTGACACGAGACGAACGAGGGTGAAAGAGAGTGAAACGAGACGAAGGACGGTGAAATGGAGTGAAACGAGACGAAGGAGGGTTAAAGAGAGTCAAACGAGACGACGGAGGGTTAAAGAGAGTGAAAAGTGATGAAGGAGGGTTAAAGAGAGTGAAACGAGAAGAAGCAGGGTTACAGAGAGTGACATGAGACGAAGGAGGGTTAAAGAGATTGAAACGAGAAGAAGGAGGGTTACAGAGAGTGACACGAGACGAAGGAGGGTTAAAGAGATTGAAACGAGACGAAGGAGGGTGAAAGAGTGTGAAAGGAGACGAAGGAGGGTGAAACAGAGTGAAACGGGACGATGGAGGGTGAAAGCGAGTGAAACGAGACGAAGGAGGGTGAAAGAGAGTGAAACGAGACGAAGAATGGTGAAAGAGAGTGAAACGAGACGAGGGAGAGTGAAAGAGACTGAAACGAGACGAGGGAGTGTGAAAGAGAGTGAAACGAGACGATGGGCGGTTACAGAGAGTGAAACGTGACGAAGGAGGGTGAACGAGAGTAAAACGTGATGAAGGAGGGTGAACGAGAGTGAAACGAGATGAAGGAGGTTGAAAGCGAGTGAAACGAGACGAAGGAGGGTGAAAGAGAGTGAAACGAGATTAAGGAGGGTGAAAGAGAGTGACACGAGACGAAGGACGGTGAAATGGAGTGAAACGAGACGAAATAGGGTGAAAGAGATTGAAACGAGACGAAGGAGGGTTAAAGAGAGTCAAACGAGACAAAGAAGGGTGAACGATAGTGAAACGAGACGAAGGAGGGTGAAAGAGAGTGTACCGAGATGAGGGAGGGTTAAAGAGAGTGAAAAGAGACGAAGGAGGGTTAAAGAGAGTGAAACGAGACGAGGGCGGGTGAAAGAGAGTCAAACGAGACAAAGGAGGGTGACAGAGAGTGAAAGGAGATGAAGGAGGGTGAAATAGAGTGAAAGGAGATGAAGGAGGGAGAAAGAGAGTGAAACGACATGAAGGAAGGTTAAAGAGAGTGAAACGAGACGAAGGAGGTTGAACGATAGTGAAACGAGACGAAGGAGGGTGAAAGAGAGTGAAACGGGACGAAGGAGGGTGAAAGAGAGTGAAACGAGACGAAGGAGGGTTAAAGAGAGTGAAACGAGACGAAGGAGGGTGAAAGAAAGTGAAACGAGACGAAGAATGGTGAAAGAGAGTGAAACGAGACGAGGGAGTGTGAAAGAGACTGAAACGAGATGAGGGAGGGTGAAAGAGTGTGAAACGAGATGATGGGCGGTTACAGAGAGTGAAACGAGACGAAGGTGGGTTAAAGAGAGTGAAACGACAAGAAGGAGGGTTAAAGAGAGTGATTCGAGACTAAGGAGGGCGAAATAGAGTGAAACGAGATGAAGGAGGATGGCAGAGAGTGAAACGAGACGAAGGAGGGTGAAACAGAGTGAAACAAGACGAAGAAGGGTGAAAGAGAGTGAAACGAGACGAGGGAGGGTGAAAGAGAGTGAAACGAGACGATGGGCGGTTACAGAGAGTGAAACGAGACGAAGGTGGGTTAAAGAGAGTGAAACGAAACGAAGATGGGCTAAAGAGAGTGAAAGGAGATGAAGGAGGGTTAAAGAGAGTGAAAAGTGATGAAGGAGGGTTAAAGAGAGTGAAACGAGAAGAAGGAGGGTTAAAGAGATTGAAACGAGAAGAAGTAGGGTTAAAGAGAGTGACACGAGACGAAGGAGGGTTAAAGAGATTGAAACGAGACGAAGGAGGGTGAAAGAGTGTGAAAGGAGACGAAGAAGGGTGAAACAGAGTGAAACGGGACGAAGGAGGGTGATAGCGAAAAAACGATACGAAGGAGGGTTAAAGAGAGTGAAACGAGAAGAAGGAGGGTGAAAGAGAGTGATACGAGACGAAGAATGGTGAAAGAGAGTGAAACGAGACGAGGGAGAGTGAAAGAGACTGAAACGAGACTATTGGCGGTTTCAGAGAGTGAAACGAGACGAAGATGGGATAAAGAGAGTGAAACGAAACGAAGGAGGGTTAAAGAGAGTGAAAAGTGATGAAGGGGGGTTTAAAGGGAGTGAAACGACTAGAAGGAGGGTTAAAGAGAGTGACACGAGACGAAGGAGAGTTAAAGAGATTGAAACGAGAAGAAGGAGGGTTAAAGAGAGTGATACGAGACTAAGGAGGGCGAAAGAGAGTGAAACGAGATGAAGGAGGATGGCAGAGAGTGAAACGAGACGAAGGAGAGTGAAAGGGATTGAAAAGAGATGAAGGTGGATGACAGAGAGTGAAACGAGACGAAGGAGAGTGAAAGGGATTAAAACGAGATGAAGGAGGGTTAAAGAGAGTGAAACGAAACGAAGATGGGCTAAAGAGAGTGAACCGAGACGAAGGAGGGTTAAAGAGAGTGAATAGTGATGAAGGAGGGTTAAAGAGAGTGAAACGAGAAGAAGGCGGGTTAAAGAGATTGAAACGAGCAGAAGGAGGGTTAACGAGAGTGAAAGGAGACGAAGGAGGGTGAAAGAGAGTGAAACGAGACGAAGGAGGGTGAAAGAGAGTGAAACGAGACGAAGGAGAGTGAAAGGGATTGACATGAGATGAAGGAGGGTGAAAGAGTGTGAATGGAGACGAAAGAGGGTGGAACAGAGTGAAACGGGACTAAGGAGGTTGAAAGAGAGTGAAACGAGATGAAGGAGAGTGAACGAGAGTGAAACGAGACGAAGTAGGGTGAACGAGAGTGAAACGAGACAAGGGAGCGTTAAAGAGAATGAAACGAGGTGAAGGAGGGTGAAAGAGAGTAAAACGAGACGATGGAGGGTTAAAGTGAGTGAAACGAGACGAAGGCGGGTGAAACAGTGTGAAACGAGATGATGGAGTGTGAAACAGTGAAACGAGATGACGGAGGGTGAAAGAGAGTGAACCTAGACGAAGGAGGGTGAAAGAGGTTGAAACGAGACGAAGGAGGGTGAAATAGAGTGAAGCGAGATGAAGGAGGGTGAACGAGAGTAAAACGAGATGAAGGAGGTTGAAAGAGAGTGAAACGAGACGAAGGACGGTGAAATGGAGTGAAACGAGACGAAATAGGGTGAAAGAGATTGAAACGAGACGAAGGAGGGTTAAAGAGAGTCAAACGAGACGAAGGAGGGTTTAAGAGAGTGAAAAGTGATGAAGGAGGGTTAAAGAGAGTGAAACGAGAAGAAGGAGGGTTAAAGAGAGTGACATGAGACGAAGGAGGGTTAAAGAGATTGAAACGAGAAGAAGGAGGGTTACAGAGAGTGACACGAGACGAAGGAGGGTTAAAGAGATTGAAACGAGACGAAGGAGGGTGGAAGAGTGTGAAAGGAGACGAAGGAGGGTGAAACAGAGTGAAACGGGACGATGGAGGGTGAAAGCGAGTGAAACGAGACGAAGGAGGGTGAAAGAGAGTGAAACGAGACGAAGAATGGTGAAAGAGAGTGAAACGAGACGAGGGAGAGTGAAAGAGACTGAAACGAGACGAGGGAGTGTGAAAGAGAGTGAAACGACACGATGGGCGGTTACAGAGAGAGAAACGTGACGAAGGAGGGTGAACGAGAGTAAAACGTGATGAAGGAGGGTGAACGAGAGTGAAACGAGATGAAGGAGGGTTAAAGAGAATGAAACGGGCGAAGGAGGGTGAAAGAGAGTAAAACGAGACGAAGGAGGGTTAAAGTGAGTGAAACGAGACGAAGAATGATGAAAGAGAGTGAAACGAGACGAGGGAGAGTGAAAGAGACTGAAACGAGACGAGGGAGCGTGAAAGAGAGTGAAACGAGACGATGGGCGGTTACAGAGAGTGAAACGAGACGAAGGTGGGTTAAAGAGTGTGAAACGAAACGAAGGAGGGTTAAAGAGAGTGAAAAGTGATGAAGGGGGGTTAAACAGAGTGAAACGACTAGAAGGAGGGTGAAAGAGAGTGACACGAGACGAAGGAGGGTTAAAGAGATTTAAACGAGAAGAAGGAGGGTTAAAGAGAGTAATACGAGACTAAGGAGGGCGAAAGAGAGTGAAACGAGATGAAGGAGGATGGCAGAGAGTGAATTAAGACGAAGGAGAGTGAAAGGGATTGAAACGAGACGAAGGTGGATGACAGAGAGTGAAACGAGACGAAGGAGAGTGAAAGGGATTGAAACGAGATGAAGGAGGGTTAAAAAGAGTGAAACGAGACGATGGGCGGTTACAGAGAGTGAAACGAAACGAAGATGGGCTAAAGAGAGTGAGACGAGACGAAGGAGGGTTAAAGAGAGCGAATAGTGATGAAGGAGGGTTAAAGAGAGTGAAACGAGAAAAAGGCGGGTTAAAGAGGGTGACACGAGACGAAGGAGGGTTAAAGAGATTGAAACGAGCAGAAGGAGGGTTTACGAGAGTGAAAGGAGACGAAGGAGGGTGAAAGAGAGTGAAACGAGACGAAGGAGGATGGCAGAGAGTGAAACGAGACGAAGGAGAGTGAAAGGGATTGGAACGAGATGAAGGAGGGTGAAAGACTGTGAATGGAGACGAAAGAGGGTGGAACAGAGTGAAACGGGACGAAGGAGGTTGAAAGAGAGTGAAACGAGATGAAGGAGAGTGAACGCTAGTGAAACGAGACGAAGTAGGGTGAACGAGAGTGAAACGAGACAAAGGAGGGTTAAAGAGAATGAAACGGGTGAAGGAGGGTGAAAGAGAGTAAAACGAGACGAAGGAGGGTTAAAGTGAGTGAAACGAGACGAAGAATGGTGAAAGAGAGTGAAACGAGACGAGGGAGAGTGAAAGAGACTGAAACGAGACGTGGGTGGGTGAAAGAGAGTGAAACGAGACGATGGGCGGTTACAGAGAGTGAAACGAGACGAAGGTGGGTTAAAGAGTGTGAAACGAAACGAAGGAGGGTTAAAGAGAGTGAAAAGTGATGAAGGGGGTTAAAGAGAGTGAAACGACTAGAAGGAGGGTGAAAGAGAGTGACACGAGACGAAGGAGGGTTAAAGAGATTGAAACGAGAAGAAGGAGGGTTAAAGAGAGTGATACGAGACTAAGGAGGGCGAAAGAGAGTGAAACGAGATGAAGGAGGATGGCAGAGAGTGAAACGAGACGAAGGAGAGTGAAAGGGATTGAAACGAGACGAAGGTGGATGACAGAGAGTGAAACGAGACAAAGGAGAGTGAAAGGGATTGAAACGAGATGAAGGAGGGTTAAAAAGAGTGAAACGAAACGAAGATGGGCTAAAGAGAGTGAAACGAGACGAAGGAGGGTTAAAGAGAGTGAATAGTGATGAAGGAGGGTTAAAGAGAGTGAAACGAGACGAAGAATGGTGAAAGAGAGTGAAACGAGACGAGGGAGAGTGAAAGAGACTGAAACGAGACGAGGGAGTGTGAAAGAGAGTGAAACGACACGATGGGCGGTTACAGAGAGAGAAACGTGACGATGGAGGGTGAAAGCGAGTGAAACGAGACGAAGGAGGGTGAAAGAGAGTGAAACGAGACGAAGAATGGTGAAAGAGAGTGAAACGAGACGAGGGAGAGTGAAAGAGACTGAAACGAGACGAGGGAGTGTGAAAGAGAGTGAAACGACACGATGGGCGGTTACAGAGAGAGAAACGTGACGAAGGAGGGTGAACGAGAGTAAAACGTGATGAAGGAGGGTGAACGAGAGTGAAACGAGATGAAGGAGGGTTAAAGAGAATGAAACGGGCGAAGGAGGGTGAAAGAGAGTAAAACGAGACGAAGGAGGGTTAAAGTGAGTGAAACGAGACGAAGAATGATGAAAGAGAGTGAAACGAGACGAGGGAGAGTGAAAGAGACTGAAACGAGACGAGGGAGCGTGAAAGAGAGTGAAACGAGACGATGGGCGGTTACAGAGAGTGAAACGAGACGAAGGTGGGTTAAAGAGTGTGAAACGAAACGAAGGAGGGTTAAAGAGAGTGAAAAGTGATGAAGGGGGGTTAAACAGAGTGAAACGACTAGAAGGAGGGTGAAAGAGAGTGACACGAGACGAAGGAGGGTTAAAGAGATTTAAACGAGAAGAAGGAGGGTTAAAGAGAGTAATACGAGACTAAGGAGGGCGAAAGAGAGTGAAACGAGATGAAGGAGGATGGCAGAGAGTGAATTAAGACGAAGGAGAGTGAAAGGGATTGAAACGAGACGAAGGTGGATGACAGAGAGTGAAACGAGACGAAGGAGAGTGAAAGGGATTGAAACGAGATGAAGGAGGGTTAAAAAGAGTGAAACGAGACGATGGGCGGTTACAGAGAGTGAAACGAAACGAAGATGGGCTAAAGAGAGTGAGACGAGACGAAGGAGGGTTAAAGAGAGCGAATAGTGATGAAGGAGGGTTAAAGAGAGTGAAACGAGAAAAAGGCGGGTTAAAGAGGGTGACACGAGACGAAGGAGGGTTAAAGAGATTGAAACGAGCAGAAGGAGGGTTTACGAGAGTGAAAGGAGACGAAGGAGGGTGAAAGAGAGTGAAACGAGACGAAGGAGGATGGCAGAGAGTGAAACGAGACGAAGGAGAGTGAAAGGGATTGGAACGAGATGAAGGAGGGTGAAAGACTGTGAATGGAGACGAAAGAGGGTGGAACAGAGTGAAACGGGACGAAGGAGGTTGAAAGAGAGTGAAACGAGATGAAGGAGAGTGAACGCTAGTGAAACGAGACGAAGTAGGGTGAACGAGAGTGAAACGAGACAAAGGAGGGTTAAAGAGAATGAAACGGGTGAAGGAGGGTGAAAGAGAGTAAAACGAGACGAAGGAGGGTTAAAGTGAGTGAAACGAGACGAAGAATGGTGAAAGAGAGTGAAACGAGACGAGGGAGAGTGAAAGAGACTGAAACGAGACGTGGGTGGGTGAAAGAGAGTGAAACGAGACGATGGGCGGTTACAGAGAGTGAAACGAGACGAAGGTGGGTTAAAGAGTGTGAAACGAAACGAAGGAGGGTTAAAGAGAGTGAAAAGTGATGAAGGGGGTTAAAGAGAGTGAAACGACTAGAAGGAGGGTGAAAGAGAGTGACACGAGACGAAGGAGGGTTAAAGAGATTGAAACGAGAAGAAGGAGGGTTAAAGAGAGTGATACGAGACTAAGGAGGGCGAAAGAGAGTGAAACGAGATGAAGGAGGATGGCAGAGAGTGAAACGAGACGAAGGAGAGTGAAAGGGATTGAAACGAGACGAAGGTGGATGACAGAGAGTGAAACGAGACAAAGGAGAGTGAAAGGGATTGAAACGAGATGAAGGAGGGTTAAAAAGAGTGAAACGAAACGAAGATGGGCTAAAGAGAGTGAAACGAGACGAAGGAGGGTTAAAGAGAGTGAATAGTGATGAAGGAGGGTTAAAGAGAGTGAAACGAAAAGAAGGCGGGTTGAAGAGGGTGACACGAGACGAAGGAGGGTTAAAGTGATTGAAACGAGCAGAAGGAGGTTTAACGAGAGTGAAAGGAGACGAAGGAGGGTGAAAGAGAGTGAAACGAGACGAAGGAGAGTGAAAGGGATTGAAACGAGATGAAGGAGGGTGAAAGACTGTGAATGGAGACGAAAGAGGGTGGAACAGAGTGAAACGGGACGAAGAAGGTTGAAAGAGAGTGAAACGAGATGAAGGAGAGTGAACGCGAGTGAAACGAGACGAAGTAGGGTGAACCAGAGTGAAACGAGACAAAGGAGGGTTAAAGAGAATGAAACGGGCGAAGGAGGGTGAAAGAGAGTAAAACGAGACGAAGGAGGGTTAAAGTGAGTGAAACGAGACGAAGAATGGTGAAAGAGACTGAAACGAGACGAGGGAGAGTGAAAGAGACTGAAACGAGACGAGGGAGGGTGAAAGAGAGTGAAACGAGACGATGGGCGGTTACAGAGAGTGAAACGAGACGAAGGTGGGTTAAAGAGTGTGAAACGAAACGAAGGAGGGTTAAAGAGAGTGAAAAGTGATGAAGGGGTTTAAAGAGAGTGAAACGACTAGAAGGAGGGTTAAAGAGAGTGACACGAGACGAAGGAGGGTTAAAGAGATTGAAACGCGAAGAAGGAGGGTTAAAGAGAGTGATACGAGACTAAGGAGGGCGAAAGAGAGTGAAACGAGATGAAGGAGGATGGCAGAGAGTGAAACGAGACGAAGGAGAGTGAAAGGGATTGAAACGAGACGAAGGTGGATGACAGAGAGTGAAACGAGACAAAGGAGAGTGAAAGGGATTGAAACGAGATGAAGGAGGGTTAAAAAGAGTGAAACGAAACGAAGATGGGCTAAAGAGAGTGAAACGAGACGAAGGAGGGTTAAAGAGAGTGAATAGTGATGAAGGAGGGTTAAAGAGAGTGAAACGAGAAGAAGGCGGGTTAAAGAGGGTGACACGAGACGAAGGAGGGTTAAAGTGATTGAAACGAGCAGAAGGAGGTTTAACGAGAGTGAAAGGAGACGAAGGAGGGTGAAAGAGAGTGAAACGAGACGAAGGAGAGTGAAAGGGATTGAAACGAGATGAAGGAGGGTGAAAGAGTGTGAATGGAGACGAAAGAGGGTGGAACAGAGTGAAACGGGACGAAGGAGGTTGAAAGAGAGTGAAACGAGATGAAGGAGAGTGAACGCGAGTGAAACGAGACGAAGTAGGGTGAACGAGAGTGAAACGAGACAAAGGAGGGTTAAAGAGAATGAAACGAGCGAAGGAAGGTGAAAGAGAGTAAAACGAGACGAAGGACGGTTAAAGTGAGTGAAACGAGACGAAGAATGGTGAAAGAGAGTGAAACGAGACGAGGGAGAGTGAAAGAGACTGAAACGAGACGAGGGAGGGTGAAAGAGAGTGAAACGAGACGATGGGCGGTTACAGAGAGTGAAACGAGACGAAGGTGGGTTAAAGAGTGTGAAACGAAACGAAGGAGGGTTAAAGAGAGTGAAAAGTGATGAAGGGGGTTAAAGAGAGTGAAACGACTAGAAGGAGGGTTAAAGAGAGTGACACGAGACGAAGGAGGGTTAAAGAGATTGAAACGAGAAGAAGGAGGGTTAAAGAGAGTGATACGAGACTCAGGAGGGCGAAAGAGAGTGAAACGAGATGAAGGAGGATGGCAGAGAGTGAAACGAGATGAAGGAGAGTGAAAGGGATTGAAACGAGACGAATGTGGATGACAGAGAGTGAAACGAGACAAAGGAGAGTGAAAGGGATTGAAACGAGATGAAGGAGGGTTAAAAAGAGTGAAACGAAACGAAGATGGGCTAAAGAGAGTGAAACGAGACGAAGGAGGGTTAAAGAGAGTGAATAGTGATGAAGGAGGGTTAAACAGAGTGAAACGAGAAGAAGGCGGGTTAAAGAGGGTGACACGAGACGAAGGAGGGTTAAAGTGAGTGAAACGAGCAGAAGGAGGGTTAACGAGAGTGAAAGGAGACGAAGGAGGGTGAAAGAGAGTGAAACGAGATGAAGGAGAGTGAAAGGGATTGAAACGAGATGAAGGAGGGTGAAAGAGTGTGAATGGAGACGAAAGAGGGTGGAACAGAGTGAAACGGGACGAAGGAGGTTGAAAGAGAGTGAAACGAGATGAAGGAGAGTGAGCGCGTGTGAAACGAGACGAAGTAGGGTGAAACAGAGTGAAACGAGACAAAGGAGGGTTAAAGAGAATGAAACGAGCGAAGGAGGGTGAAAGAGAGTAAAACGAGACGAAGGAGGGATAAAGTGAGTGAAACGAGACGAAGAATGGTGAAAGAGAGTGAAACGAGACGAGGGAGAGTGAAAGAGACTTAAACGAGACGAGGGAGGGTGAAAGAGAGTGAAACGAGACGATGGGCGGTTACAGAGAGTGAAACGAGACGAAGGTGGGTTAAAGAGTGTGAAACGAAACGAAGGAGGGTTAAAGAGAGTGAAAAGTGATGAAGGGGGTTAAAGAGAGTGAAACGACTAGAAGGAGGGTTAAAGAGAGTGACACGAGACGAAGGAGGGTTAAAGAGATTGAAACGAGAAGAAGGAGGGTTAAAGAGAGTGATACGAGACTAAGGAGGACGAAAGAGAGTGAAACGCGATGAAGGAGGATGGCAGAGAGTGAAACGAGACGAAGGAGAGTGAAAGGGATTGAAACGAGACGAAGGTGGATGACAGAGAGTGAAACGAGTGAAAGGAGAGTGAAGGGGATTGAAACGAGATGAAGGAGGGTTAAAAAGAGTGAAACGAAACGAAGATGGGCTAAAGAGAGTGAAACGAGACGAAGGAGGGTTAAAGAGAGTGAATAGTGATGAAGGAGGGTTAAAGAGAGTGAAACGAGAAGAAGGCGGGTTAAAGAGGGTGACACGAGACGAAGGAGGGTTAAAGTGATTGAAACGAGCAGTAGGAGGGTTAACGAGAGTGAAAGGAGACGAAGGAGGGTGAAAGAGAGTGAAACGAGACGAAGGAGAGTGAAAGGGATTGAAACGAGATGAAGGAGGGTGAAAGAGTGTGAATGGAGACGAAAGAGGGTGGAACAGAGTGAAACGGGACGAAGGAGGTTGAAAGAGAGTGAAACTAGACGAAGGATGGTGAAGGAGAGTGAAACGAGACGAAGGTGGGTAAAAGAGAGTGAAACGTGATGAAGGAGGGTGAACGAGAGTAAAACGTGATGAAGGAGGGTGAACGAGAGTGAAACGAGATGAAGGAGGTTGAAAGAGAGTGAAACGAGACGCAGGAGGGTGAAAGAGAGTAAAACGAGATTAAGGAGGGTGAAAGAGAGTGACACGAGACGAAGGAGGGTGAAAGAGAGTGAAACGAGACGAAGGACGGTGAAATGGAGTGAAACGAGACGAAATAGGGTGAAAGAGATTGAAACGAGAAGACGGAGGGTTAAAGAGAGTGACACGAGACGAAGGAGGGTTAAAGAGATTGAAACGAGACGAAGGAGGGTGAAAGAGTGTGAAAGGAGACGAAATAGGATGAAACAGAGTGAAACGGGACGATGGAGGGTGAAAGCGAGTGAAACGAGACGAAGGAGGGTGAAAGAGAGAGAAACGAGACGAAGAATGGTGAAAGAGAGTGAAACGAGACGAAGGAGGGTTAAAGAGATTGAAACGAGATGAAGGAGGGTGAAAGAGTGTGAATGGAGACGAAAGAGGGTGGAACAGAGTGAAACGGGACGAAGGAGGTTGAAAGAGAGTGAAACTAGACGAAGGATGGTGAAGGAGAGTGAAACGAGACGAAGGTCGGTAAAAGAGAGTGAAACGTGATGAAGGAGGGTGAACGAGAGTAAAACGTGATGAAGGAGGGTGAACGAGAGTGAAACGAGATGAAGGAGGTTGAAAGAGAATGAAACGAGACGCAGGAGGGTGAAAGAGAGTGAAACGAGACGAAGGACGGTGAAATGGAGTGAAACGAGACGAAATAGGGTGAAAGAGATTGAAACGAGATGAAGGAGGGTTAAAGAGAGTCAAACGAGACGAAGGGGGGTTAAAGAGAGTGAAAAGTGATGAAGGAGGGTTAAAGAGAGATGAAACGAGAAGAAGGAGGGTTAAAGAGAGTGATATGAGACGAAGGAGGGTTAAAGAGATTGAAACGAGAAGACGGAGGGTTAAAGAGAGTGACACGAGACGAAGGAGGGTGAAAGAGTGTGAAAGGAGACGAAATAGGATGAAACAGAGTGAAACGGGACGATGGAGGGTGAAAGCGAGTGAAACGAGACGAAGGAGGGTGAAAGAGAGTGAAACGAGACGAAGAATGGTGAAAGAGAGTGAAACGAGACGAGGGAGAGTGAAAGAGACTGAAACGAGACGAGGGAGTGTGAAAGAGAGTGAAACGAGACGATGGGCGGTTACAGAGAGTGACACGAGACGAAGGAGGGTTAAAGAGATTGAAACGAGATGAAGGAGGGTGAAAGAGTGTGAAAGGAGACGAAGGAGGGTGAAACAGAGTGAAACGGGACGATGGAGGGTGAAAGCGAGTGAAACGAGACAAAGGTTAAAGAGAATGAAACGGACGAAGGAGGGTGAAAGAGAGTAAAACGAGACGAAGGAGGGTTAAAGTGAGTGAAACGAGACGAAGAATGGTGAAAGAGAGTGAAACGAGACGAGGGAGAGTGAAAGAGACTGAAACGAGACGAGGGAGGGTGAAAGAGTGTGAAACGAGACGATGGGCGGTTACAGAGTGTGAAACGAGACGAAGGTGGGTTAAAGAGAGTGAAAAGTGATGAAGGGGGTTAAAGAGAGTGAAACGACTAGAAGGAGGGTTAAAGAGAGTGAAAAGTGATGAAGGGGGTTAAAGAGAGTGAAACGACTAGAAGGAGGGTTAAAGAGATTGACACGAGAAGAAGGAGGGTTAAAGAGATTGAAACGAGAAGAAGGAGGGTTAAAGAGAGTGATACGAGACTAAGGAGGGCGAAAGAGAGTGAAACGAGATGAAGGAGGATGGCAGAGAGTGAAACGAGACGAAGGAGAGTGAAAGGGATTGAAACGAGACGAAGGTGGATGACAGAGAGTGAAACGAGACAAAGGAGAGTGAAAGGGATTGAAACGAGATGAAGGAGGGTTAAAAAGAGTGAAACGAAACGAAGATAGGCTAAAGAGAGTGAAACGAGACGAAGGAGGGTTAAAGAGAGTGAATAGTGATGAAGGAGGGTTAAACAGAGTGAAACGAAAAGAAGGCGGGTTAAAGAGGGTGACACGAGACGAAGGAGGGTTAAAGTGAGTGAAACGAGCAGAAGGAGGGTTAACGAGAGTGAAAGGCGACGAAGGAGGGTGAAAGAGAGTGAAACGAGACGAAGGAGAGTGAAAGGGATTGAAACGAGATGAAGGAGGGTGAAAGAGTGTGAATGGAGACGAAAGAGGGTGGAACAGAGTGAAACGGGACGAAGGAGGTTGAAAGAGAGTGAAACGAGATGAAGGAGAGTGAACGCGTGTGAAACGAGACGAAGTAGGGTGAACGAGAGTGAAACGAGACAAAGGTGGGTTAAAGAGAATGAAACGAGCAAAGGAGGGTGAAAGAGAGTAAAACGAGACGAAGGAGGGTTAAAGTGAGTGAAACGAGACGAAGAATGGTGAAAGAGAGTGAAACGAGACGAGGGAGAGTGAAAGAGACTGAAACGAGACGAGGGAGGGTGAAAGAGAGTGAAACGAGACGATGTGCGGTTACAGAGAGTGAAACGAGACGAAGGTGGGTTAAAGAGTGTGAAACGAAACGAAGGAGGGTTAAAGAGAGTGAAAAGTGATGAAGGGGTTAAAGAGAGTGAAACGACTAGAAGGAGGGTTAAAGAGAGTGACACGAGACGAAGGAGGGTTAAAGAGATTGAAACGAGAAGAAGGAGGGTTAAAGAGAGTGATACGAGACTGAGGAGGGCGAAAGAGAGTGAAACGAGATGAAGGAGGATGGCAGAGAGTGAAACGAGACGAAGGAGAGTGAAAGGGATTGAAACGAGACGAAGGTGGATGACAGAGAGTGAAACGAGAGAAAGGAGAGTGAAGGGGATTGAAACGAGATGAAGGAGGGTTAAAAAGAGTGAAACGAAACGAAGGAGGGTTAAAGAGAGTGAATAGAGACGAAGGAGGGTTAAAGTGATTGAAACGAGCAGAAGGAGGGTTAACGAGAGTGAAAGGAGACGAAGGAGGGTGAAAGAGAGTGAAACGAGACGAAGGAGAGTGAAAGGGATTGAAACGAGATGAAGGAGGGTGAAAGAGTGTGAATGGAGACGAAAGAGGGTGGAACAGAGTGAAACGGGACGAAGGAGGTTGAAAGAGAGTGAAACGAGATGAAGGAGAGTGAACGAGAGTGAAACGAGACGAAGTAGGGTGAACGAGAGTGAAACGAGACAAAGGAGGGTTAAAGAGAATGAAACGAGTCGAAGGAGGGTGAAAGAGAGTAAAACGAGATGAAGGAGGGTTAAAGTGAGTGAAACGAGACGAAGGCGGGTGAAACAGTGTGAAACGAGATGAAGGAGTATGAAACAGTGAAACGAGATGACGGAGGGTGAAAGAGAGTGAAACTAGACGAAGGATGGTGAAAGAGGTTGAAACGAGACGAAGGAGGGTGAAATAGAGTGAAACGAGATGAAGGAGGGTGAAGGAGAGTGAAACGAGACGAAGGTGGGTAAAAGAGAGTGAAACGTGATGAAGGAGGGTGAACGAGAGTAAAACCTGATGAAGGAGGGTGAACGAGAGTGAAACGAGATGAAGGAGGTTGAAAGAGAGTGAAACGAGACGCAGGAGGGTGAAAGAGAGTAAAACGAGATTAAGGAGGGTGAAAGAGAGTGAAACGAGACGAAGGACGGTGAAATGGAGTGAAACGAGACGAAATAGGGTGAAAGAGATTGAAACGAGATGAAGGAGGGTTAAAGAGAGTGAAACGAGACCAAGGGCAGTTAAAGAGAGTGAAAAGTGATGAAGGAGGGTTAAAGAGAGATGAAACGAGAAGAAGGAGGGTTAAAGAGAGTGATATGAGACGAAGGAGGGTTAAAGAGATTGAAACGAGAAGACGGAGGGTTAAAGAGAGTGACACGAGACGAAGGAGGGTTAAAGAGATTGAAACGAGACGAAGGAGGGTGAAAGAGTGTGAAAGGAGACGAAATAGGCTGAAACAGAGTGAAACGGGACGATGGAGCGTGAAAGCGAGTGAAACGAGACGAAGGAGGGTGAAAGAGAGTGAAACGAGACGAAGAATGGTGAAAGAGAGTGAAACGAGACGAGGGAGAGTGAAAGAGATTGAAACGAGACGAGGGAGTGTGAAAGAGAGTGAAACGAGACGATGGGCGGTTACAGAGAGTGACACGAGACGAAGGAGGGTTAAAGAGATTGAAACGAGACGAAGGAGGGTGAAAGAGTGTGAAAGGAGACGAAGGAGGGTGAAACAGAGTGAAACGGGACGATGGAGGGTGAAAGCGAGGGAAACGAGACGAAGGAGGGTGAAAGAGAGTGAAACGAGACGAAGAATGGTGAAAGAGAGTGAAACGAGACGAGGGAGAGTGAAAGAGACTGAAACGAGACGAGGGAGTGTGAAAGAGAGTGAAACGAGACGATGGGCGGTTACAGAGAGTGAAACGTGACGAAGGAGGGTGAACGAGAGTAAAACGTGATGAAGGAGGGTGAACGAGAGTGAAACGAGATGAAGGAGGTTGAAAGAGAGTGAAACGAGACGAAGCAGGGTGAAAGAGAGTGAAACGAGACGAAATAGGGTGAAAGAGATTGAAACGAGACGAAGGAGGGTTAAAGAGAGTCAAACGAGACAAAGAAGGGTGAACGATAGTGAAACGAGACGAAGGAGGGTGAAAGAGAGTGTAACGAGATGAGGGAGGGTTAAAGAGAGTGAAAAGAGACGAAGGCGTGTTGAAGAGATTGAAACGAGAAGAAGGAGGGTTAAAGAGAGTGAAACGAGACGAAGGCGGGTGAAACAGTGTGAAACGAGATGATGGAGTGTGAAACAGTGAAACGAGATGACGGAGGGTGAAAGAGAGTGAACCTAGACGAAGGAGGGTGAAAGAGGTTGAAACGAGACGAAGGAGGGTGAAATAGAGTGAAGCGAGATGAAGGAGGGTGAACGAGAGTGAAACGAGATGAAGGAGGTTGAAAGAGAGTGAAACGAGACGAAGGAGGGTGAAAGAGAGTGATACGAGATTAAGGGGGGTGAAAGAGAGTGACACGAGACGAACGAGGGTGAAAGAGAGTGAAACGAGACGATGGGCGGTTACAGAGAGTGAAACGAGACGAAGGTGGGATAAAGAGTGTGAAACGAAACGAAGGAGGGTTAAAGAGAGTGAAAAGTGATGAAGGGGGTTGAAGAGAGTGAAACGACTAGAAGGAGGGTGAAAGAGAGTGACACGAGACGAAGGAGGGTTAAAGAGATTGAAACGAGAAGAAGGAGGGTTAAAGAGAGTAATACGAGACTAAGGAGGGCGAAAGAGAGTGAAACGAGATGATGGAGGATGGCAGAGAGTGAAACGAGACGAAGGAGAGTGAAAGGGATTGAAACGAGACGAAGGTGGATGACAGAGAGTGAAACGAGACGAAGGAGGGTTAAAAAGAGTGAAACGAAACGAAGATGGGCTAAAGAGAGTGAAACGAGACGAAGGAGGGTTAAAGAGAGTGAATAGTGATGAAGGAGGGTTAAAGAGAGTGAAACGAGAAGAAGGCGGGTTAAAGAGGGTGACACGAGACGAAGGAGGGTGAAAGAGAGTGAAACGAGACGAAGGAGGATGGCAGAGAGGGGAACGAGACGAAGGAGAGTGAAAGGGATTGAAACGAGATGAAGGAGGGTGAAAGAGTGTGAATGGAGACGAAAGAGGGTGGAACAGAGTGAAACGGGACGAAGGAGGTTGAAAGAGAGTGAAACGAGATGAAGGAGAGTGAACGCGAGTGAAACGAGACGAAGTAGGGTGAACGAGAGTGAAACGAGACAAAGGAGGGTTAAAGAGAATGAAACGGGCGAAGGAGGGTGAAAGAGAGAAAAACGAGACGAAGGAGGGTTAAAGTGAGTGATACGAGACGAAGAATGGTGAAAGAGAGTGAAACGAGACGAAGGAGGGTTAAAGTGAGTGAAACGAGACGAAGGCGGGTGAAACAGTGTGAAACGAGATGAAGGAGTATGAAACAGTGAAACGAGATGACGGAGGGTGAAAGAGAGTGAAACTAGACGAAGGAGGGTGAAAGAGGTTGAAACGAGACGAAGGAGGGTGAAATAGAGTGAAACGAGATGAAGGAGGGTGAAGGAGAGTGAAACGAGACGAAGGTGGGTAAAAGAGAGTGAAACGTGATGAAGGAGGGTGAACGAGAGTAAAACGTGATGAAGGAGGGTGAACGAGAGTGAAACGAGATGAAGGAGGTTGAAAGAGAGTGAAACGAGACGCAGGAGGGTGAAAGAGAGTAAAACGAGATTAAGGAGGGTGAAAGAGAGTGACACGAGACGAAGGAGGGTGAAAGAGAGTGAAACGAGACGAAGGACGGTGAAATGGAGTGAAACGAGACGAAATCGGGTGAAAGAGATTGAAACGAGACGAAGGAGGGTTAAAGAGAGTCAAACGAGACGAAGGAGGGTTAAAGAGAGTGAAAAGTGATGAAGGAGGGTTAAAGAGAGTGAAACGAGAAGAAGGAGGGTTAAAGAGAGTGACATGAGACGAAGGAGGGTTAAAGAGATTGAAACGAGAAGAATGAGGGTTACAGAGAGTGACACGAGACGAAGGAGGGTTAAAGAGATTGAAACGAGACGAAGGAGGGTGAAAGAGTGTGAAAGGAGACGAAGGAGGGTGAAACAGAGTGAAACGGGACGATGGAGGGTGAAAGCGAGTGAAACGAGACGAAGGAGGGTGAAAGAGAGTGAAACGAGACGAAGAATGGTGAAAGAGAGTGAAACGAGACGAGGGAGAGTGAAAGAGACTGAAACGAGACGAGGGAGTGTGAAAGAGAGTGAAACGAGACGATGGGCGGTTACAGAGAGTGAAACGTGACGAAGGAGGGTGAACGAGAGTAAAACGTGATGAAGGAGGGTGAACGAGAGTGAAACGAGATGAAGGAGGGTTAAAGAGAATGAAACGGGCGAAGGAGGGTGAAAGAGAGTAAAACGAGACGAAGGAGGGTTAAAGTGAGTGAAACGAGACGAAGAATGGTGAAAGAGAGTGAAACGAGACGAGGGAGAGTGAAAGAGACTGAAACGAGACGAGGGAGGGTGAAAGAGAGTGAAACGAGACGATGGGTGGTTACAGAGAGTGAAACGAGACGAAGGTGGGTTAAAGAGTGTGAAACGAAACGAAGGAGGGTTAAAGAGAGTGAAAAGTGATGAAGGGGGGTTAAACAGAGTGAAACGACGAGAAGGAGGGTGAAAGAGAGTGAAACGAGACGAAGGAGGGTTAAAGAGATTGAAACGAGAAGAAGGAGGGTTAAAGAGAGTAATACGAGACTAAGGAGGGCGAAAGAGAGTGAAACGAGATGAAGGAGGATGGCAGAGAGTGAAACGAGACGAAGGAGAGTGAAAGGGATTGAAACGAGACGAAGGTGGATGACAGAGAGTGAAACGAGACGAAGGAGGGTTAAAAAGAGTGAAACGAAACGAAGATGGGCTAAAGAGAGTGAAACGAGACGAAGGAGGGTTAAAGAGAGTGAATAGTGATGAAGGAGGGTTAAAGAGAGTGAAACGAGAAGAAGGCGGGTTAAAGAGGGTGACACGAGACGAAGGAGGGTGAAAATGAGTGAAACGAGACGAAGGAGGATGGCAGAGAGTGAAACGAGACGAAGGAGAGTGAAAGGGATTGAAACGAGATGAAGGAGGGTGAAAGAGTGTGAATGGAGACGAAAGAGGGTGGAACAGAGTGAAACGGGACGAAGGAGGTTGAAAGAGAGTGAAACGAGATGAAGGAGAGTGAACGCGAGTGAAACGAGACGAAGTAGGGTGAACGAGAGTGAAACGAGACAAAGGAGGGTTAAAGAGAATGAAACGGGCGAAGGAGGGTGAAAGAGAGTAAAACGAGACGAAGGAGGGTTAAAGTGAGTGATACGAGACGAAGAATGGTGAAAGAGAGTGAAACGAGACGAAGGAGGGTTAAAGTGAGTGAAACGAGACGAAGGTGGGTGAAACAGTGTGAAACGAGATGAAGGAGTATGAAACAGTGAAACGAGATGACGGAGGGTGAAAGAGAGTGAAACTAGACGAAGGAGGGTGAAAGAGGTTGAAACGAGACGAAGGAGGGTGAAATAGAGTGAAACGAGATGAAGGAGGGTGAAAGAGAGTGACACGAGACGAAGGAGGGTGAAAGAGAGTGAAACGAGACGAAGGACGGTGAAATGGAGTGAAACGAGACGAAATAGGGTGAAAGAGATTGAAACGAGATGAAGGAGGGTTAAAGAGAGTCAAACGAGACGAAGGGGGGTTAAAGAGAGTGAAAAGTCATGAAGGAGGGTTAAAGAGAGTGACACGAGAAGAAGGAGGGTTAAAGAGAGTGACATGAGACGAAGGAGGGTTAAAGAGATTGAAACGAGACGAAGGAGGGTGAAACAGAGTGAAATGGGACGATGGAGGGTGAAAGCGAGTGAAACGATACGAAGGAGGGTTAAAGAGAGTGACACGAGACGAAGGAGGGTGAAAGAGAGTGAAACGAGACGATGGGCGGTTACAGAGAGTGAAACGAGACGAAGGTGGGATAAAGAGTGTGAAACGAAACGAAGGAGGGTTAAAGAGAGTGAAAAGTGATGAAGGGGGTTAAAGAGAGTGAAACGACTAGAAGGAGGGTTAAAGAGAGTGACACGAGACGAAGGAGGGTTAAAGAGATTGAAACGAGAAGAAGGAGGGTTAAAGAGAGTGATACGAGACTAAGGAGGGCGAAAGAGAGTGAAACGAGATGAAGGAGGATGGCAGAGAGTGAAACGAGACGAAGGAGAGTGAAAGGGATTGAAACGAGACGAAGGTGGATGACAGAGAGTGAAACGAGACAAAGGAGAGTGAAAGGGATTGAAACGAGATGAAGGAGGGTTAAAAAGAGTGAAACGAAACGAAGATGGGTTAAAGAGAGTGATACGAGACGAAGGAGGGTTAAAGAGAGTGAATAGTGATGAAGGAGGGTTAAAGAGAGTGAAACGAGAAGAAGGCGGGTTAAAGAGGGTGACACGAGACGAAGGAGGGTGAAAATGAGTGAAACGAGACGAAGGAGGATGGCAGAGAGTGAAACGAGACGAAGGAGAGTGAAAGGGATTGAAACGAGATGAAGGAGGGTGAAAGAGTGTGAATGGAGACGAAAGAGGGTGGAACAGAGTGAAACGGGATGAAGGAGGTTGAAAGAGAGTGAAATCAGATGAAGGAGAGTGAACGCGAGTGAAACGAGACGAAGTAGGGTGAACGAGAGTGAAACGAGACAAAGGAGGGTTAAAGAGAATGAAACGGGCGAAGGAGGGTGAAAGAGAGTAAAACGAGACGAAGGAGGGTTAAAGTGAGTGATACGAGACGAAGAATGGTGAAAGAGAGTGAAACGAGACGAAGGAGGGTTAAAGTGAGTGAAACGAGACGAAGGCGGGTGAAACAGTGTGAAACGAGATGAAGGAGTATGAAACAGTGAAACGAGATGACGGAGGGTGAAAGAGAGTGAAACTAGACGAAGGAGGGTGAAAGAGGTTGAAACGAGACGAAGGAGGGTGAAATAGAGTGAAACGAGATGAAGGAGGGTGAAGGAGAGTGAAACGAGACGAAGGAGGTTGAAAGAGAGTGAAACGAGACGCAGGAGGGTGAAAGAGAGTAAAACGAGATTAAGGAGGGTGAAAGAGAGTGACACGAGACGAAGGAGGGTGAAAGAGAGTGAAACGAGACGAAGGACGGTGAAATGGAGTGAAACGAGACGAAATAGGGTGAAAGAGATTGAAACGAGATGAAGGAGGGTTGAAGAGAGTCAAACGAGACGAAGGGGGGTTAAAGAGAGTGAAAAGTCATGAAGGAGGGTTAAAGAGAGTGAAACGAGAAGAAGGAGGGTTAAAGAGAGTGACATGAGACGAAGGAGGGTTAAAGAGATTGAAACGAGACGAAGGAGGGTGAAATAGAGTGAAATGGGACGATGGAGGGTGAAAGCGAGTGAAACGATACGAAGGAGGGTTAAAGAGAGTGACACGAGACGAAGGAGGGTGAAAGAGAGTGAAACGAGACGATGGGCGGTTACAGAGAGTGAAACGAGACGAAGGTGGGATAAAGAGTGTGAAACGAAACGAAGGAGGGTTAAAGAGAGTGAAAAGTGATGAAGGGGGTTAAAGAGAGTGAAACGACTAGAAGGAGGGTTAAAGAGAGTGACACGAGACGAAGGAGGGTTAAAGAGATTGAAACGAGAAGAAGGAGGGTTAAAGAGAGTGATACGAGACTAAGGAGGGCGAAAGAGAGTGAAACGAGATGAAGGAGGATGGCAGAGAGTGAAACGAGACGAAGGAGAGTGAAAGGGATTGAAACGAGACGAAGGTGGATGACAGAGAGTGAAACGAGACAAAGGAGAGTGAAAGGGATTGAAACGAGATGAAGGAGGGTTAAAAAGAGTGAAACGAAACGAAGATGGGCTAAAGAGAGTGATACGAGACGAAGGAGGGTTAAAGAGAGTGAATAGTGATGAAGGAGGGTTAAAGAGAGTGAAACGAGAAGAAGGCGGGTTAAAGAGGGTGACACGAGACGAAGGAGGGTTAAAGTGATTGAAACGAGCAGAAGCAGGGTTAACGAGAGTGAAAGGAGACGAAGGAGGGTGAAAGAGAGTGAAACGAGATGAAGGAGGGTGAAGGAGAGTGAAACGAGACGAAGGTGGGTAAAAGAGAGTGAAACGTGATGAAGGAGGGTGAACGAGAATAAAACGTGATGAAGGAGGGTGAACGAGAGTGAAACTAGATGAAGGAGGTTGAAAGAGAGTGAAACGAGACGAAGGAGGGTGAAAGAGAGTAAAACGAGATTAAGGAGGGTGAAAGAGAGTGACACGAGACGAAGGAGGGTGAAAGAGAGTGAAACGAGACGAAGGACGGTGAAATGGAGTGAAACGAGACGAAATAGGGTGAAAGAGATTGAAACGAGACGAAGGAGGGTTAAAGAGAGTCGAACGAGACGAAGGAGGGTTAAAGAGAGTGAAAAGTGATGAAGGAGGGTTAAAGAGAGTGAAACGAGAAGAAGGAGGGTTAAAGAGAGTGACATGAGACGAAGGAGGGTTAAAGAGATTGAAACGAGAAGAAGGTGGGTTACAGAGAGTGACACGAGACGAAGGAGGGTTAAAGAGATTGAAACGGGACGATGGAGGGTGAAAGCGAGTGAAACGAGACGAAGGAGGGTGAAAGAGAGTGAAACGAGACGAAGAATGGTGAAAGAGAGTGAAACGAGATGAGGGAGAGTGAAAGAGACTGAAACGAGACGAGGGAGTGTGAAAGAGAGTGAAACGAGACGATGGGCGGTTACAGAGAGTGAAACGTGACGAAGGAGGGTGAACGAGAGTAAAACGTGATGAAGGAGGGTGAACGAGAGTGAAACGAGATGAAGGAGGGTTAAAGAGAATGAAACGGGCGAAGGAGGGTGAAAGAGAGTAAAACGAGACGAAGGAGGGTTAAAGTGAGTGAAACGAGACGAAGAATGGTGAAAGAGAGTGAAACGAGACGAGGGAGGGTGAAAGAGAGTGAAACGAGACGATGGGCGGTTACAGAGAGTGAAACGAGACGAAGGTGGGTTAAAGAGTGTGAAACGAAACGAAGGAGGGTTAAAGAGAGTGAAAAGTGATGAAGGGGGGTTAAACAGAGTGAAACGACTAGAAGGAGGGTGAAAGAGAGTGACACGAGACGAAGAGGGTTAAAGAGATTGAAACGAGAAGAAGGAGGGTTAAAGAGAGTAATACGAGACTAAGGAGGGCGAAAGAGAGTGAAACGAGATGAAGGAGGATGGCAGAGAGTGAAACGAGACGAAGGAGAGTGAAAGGGATTGAAACGAGACGAAGGTGGATGACAGAGAGTGAAACGAGACGAAGGAGGGTTAAAAAGAGTGAAACGAAACGAAGATGGGCTAAAGAGAGTGAAACGAGACGAAGGAGGGTTAAAGAGAGTGAATAGTGATGAAGGAGGGTTAAAGAGAGTGAAACGAGAAGAAGGCGGGTTAAAGAGGGTGACACGAGACGAAGGAGGGTGAAAGAGAGTGAAACGAGACGAAGGAGGATGGCAGAGAGTGAAACGAGACGAAGGAGAGTGAAAGGGATTGAACGAGATGAAGCAGGGTGAAAGAGTGTGAATGGAGACGAAAGAGGGTGGAACAGAGTGAAACGGGACGAAGGAGGTTGAAAGAGAGTGAAACGAGATGAAGGAGAGTGAACGCGAGTGAAACGAGACGAAGTAGGGTGAACGAGAGTGAAACGAGACAAAGGAGGGTTAAAGAGAATGAAACGGGCGAAGGAGGGTGAAAGAGAGTAAAACGAGACGAAGGAGGGTTAAAGTGAGTGATACGAGACGAAGAATGGTGAAAGAGAGTGAAACGAGACGAAGGAGGGTTAAAGTGAGTGAAACGAGACGAAGGCGGGTGAAACAGTGTGAAACGAGATGAAGGAGTATGAAACAGTGAAACGAGATGACGGAGGGTGAAAGAGAGTGAAACTAGACGAAGGAGGGTGAAAGAGGTTGAAACGAGACGGAGGGTGAAATAGAGTGAAACGAGATGAAGGAGGGTGAAGGAGAGTGAAACGAGACGAAGGTGGGTAAAAGAGAGTGAAACGTGATGAAGGAGGGTGAACGAGAGTAAAACGTGATGAAGGAGGGTGAACGAGAGTGAAACGAGATGAAGGAGGTTGAAAGAGAGTGAAACGAGACGCAGGAGGGTGAAAGAGAGTAAAACGAGATTAAGGAGGGTGAAAGAGAGTGACACGAGACGAAGGAGGGTGAAAGAGAGTGAAACGAGACGAAGGACGGTGAAATGGAGTGAAACGAGACGAAATAGGGTGAAAGAGATTGAAACGAGATGAAGGAGGGTTAAAGAGAGTCAAACGAGACGAAGGGGGGTTAAAGAGAGTGAAAAGTCATGAAGGAGGGTTAAAGAGAGTGAAACGAGAAGAAGGAGGGTTAAAGAGAGTGACACGAGACGAAGGAGGGTTAAAGAGATTGAAACGAGAAGAAGGAGGGTTAAAGAGAGTAATACGAGACTAAGGAGGGCGAAAGAGAGTGAAACGAGATGAAGGAGGATGGCAGAGAGTGAAACGAGACGAAGGAGAGTGAAAGGGATTGAAACGAGACGAAGGTGGATGACAGAGAGTGAAACGAGACGAAGGAGGGTTAAAAAGAGTGAAACGAAACGAAGATGGGCTAAAGAGAGTGAAACGAGACGAAGGAGGGTTAAAGAGAGTGAATAGTGATGAAGGAGGGTTAAAGAGAGTGAAACGAGAAGAAGGCGGGTTAAAGAGGGTGACACGAGACGAAGGAGGGTGAAAGAGAGTGAAACGAGACGAAGGAGGATGGCAGAGAGTGAAACGAGACGAAGGAGAGTGAAAGGGATTGAAACGAGATGAAGCAGGGTGAAAGAGTGTGAATGGAGACGAAAGAGGGTGGAACAGAGTGAAACGGGACGAAGGAGGTTGAAAGTAAGTGAAACGAGATGAAGGAGAGTGAACGCGAGTGAAACGAGACGAAGTAGGGTGAACGAGAGTGAAACGAGACAAAGGAGGGTTAAAGAGAATGAAACGGGCGAAGGAGGGTGAAAGAGAGTAAAACGAGACGAAGGAGGGTTAAAGTGAGTGATACGAGACGAAGAATGGTGAAAGAGAGTGAAACGAGACGAAGGAGGGTTAAAGTGAGTGAAACGAGACGAAGGCGGGTGAAAACGTGTGAAACGAGATGAAGGAGTATGAAACAGTGAAACGAGATGACGGAGGGTGAAAGAGAGTGAAACTAGACGAAGGAGGGTGAAAGAGGTTGAAACGAGACGGAGGGTGAAATAGAGTGAAACGAGATGAAGGAGGGTGAAGGAGAGTGAAACGAGACGAAGGTGGGTAAAAGAGAGTGAAACGTGATGAAGGAGGGTGAACGAGAGTAAAACGTGATGAAGGAGGGTGAACGAGAGTGAAACGAGATGAAGGAGGTTGAAAGAGAGTGAAACGAGACGCAGGAGGGTGAAAGAGAGTAAAACGAGATTAAGGAGGGTGAAAGAGAGTGACACGAGACGAAGGAGGGTGAAAGAGAGTGAAACGAGACGAAGGACGGTGAAATGGAGTGAAACGAGACGAAATAGGGTGAAAGAGATTGAAACGAGATGAAGGAGGGT
The DNA here is from genome assembly GCF_047496885.1 of Scyliorhinus torazame. Lineage (NCBI taxonomy): Eukaryota > Metazoa > Chordata > Chondrichthyes > Carcharhiniformes > Scyliorhinidae > Scyliorhinus > Scyliorhinus torazame. Next base: position 46,240,198 of record NC_092710.1, on the reverse strand, counting down.
TAAAGAGAGTCAAACGAGACAAAGGGGGGTTAAAGAGAGTGAAAAGTCATGAAGGAGGGTTAAAGAGAGTGAAACGAGAAGAAGGAGGGTTAAAGAGAGTGACATGAGACGAAGGAGGGTTAAAGAGATTGAAACGAGACGAAGGAGGGTGAAACAGAGTGAAACGGGACGATGGAGGGTGAAAGCGAGTGAAACGATACGAAGGAGGGTTAAAGAGAGTGACACGAGACGAAGGAGGGTGAAAGAGAGTGAAACGAGACGATGGACGGTTACAGAGAGTGAAACGAGACGAAGGTGGGATAAAGAGTGTGAAACGAAACGAAGGAGGGTTAAAGAGAGTGAAAAGTGATGAAGGGGGTTGAAGAGAGTGAAACGACTAGAAGGAGGGTTAAAGAGGGTGACACGAGACGAAGGAGGGTTAAAGAGATTGAAACGAGAAGGAGGGTTAAAGAGTGTGATACGAGACTAAGGAGGGCGAAAGAGAGTGAAACGAGATGAAGGAGGATGGCAGAGAGTGAAACGAGACGAAGGAGAGTGAAAGGGATTGAAACGAGACGAAGGTGGATGACAGAGAGTGAAACGAGACAAAGGAGAGTGAAAGGGATTGAAACGAGATTAAGGAGGGTTAAAAAGAGTGAAACGAAACGAAGATGGGCTAAAGAGAGTGAAACGAGACGAAGGAGGGTTAAAGAGAGTGAATAGTGATGAAGGAGGGTCAAAGAGAGTGAAACGAGAAGAAGGCGGGTTAAAGAGGGTGACACGAGACGAAGGAGGGTTAAAGTGATTGAAACGAGCAGAAGCAGGGTTAACGAGAGTGAAAGGAGACGAAGGAGGGTGAAAGAGAGTGAAACGAGATGAAGGAGGGTGAAGGAGAGTGAAACGAGACGAAGGTGGGTAAAAGAGAGTGAAACGTGATGAAGGAGGGTGAACGAGAATAAAACGTGATGAAGGAGGGTGAACGAGAGTGAAACGAGATGAAGGAGGTTGAAAGAGAGTGAAACGAGACGAAGGAGGGTGAAAGAGAGTAAAACGAGATTAAGGAGGGTGAAAGAGAGTGACACGAGACGAAGGAGGGTGAAAGAGAGTGAAACGAGACGAAGGACGGTGAAATGGAGTGAAACGAGACGAAATGGGGTGAAAGAGATTGAAACGAGATGAAGGCGGGTTAAAGAGAGTCAAACGAGACGAAGGGGGGTTAAAGAGAGTGAAGAGTGATGAAGGAGGGTTAAAGAGAGTGAAACGAGAAGAAGGAGAGTTAAAGAGAGTGACATGAGACGAAGGAGGGTTAAAGAGATTGAAACGAGAAGACGGAGGGTTAAAGAGAGTGACACGAGACGAAGGAGGGTTAAAGTGATTGAAACGAGACGAAGGAGGGTGAAAGAGTGTGAAAGGAGACGAAGGAGGGTGAAACAGAGTGAAACGGGACGATGGAGGGTGAAAGCGAGTGAAACGATACGAAGGAGGGTTAAAGAGAGTGAAACGAGACGATGGGCGGTTACAGAGAGTGAAACGAGACGAAGGTGGGTTAAAGAGTGTGAAACGAAACGAAGGAGGGTTAAAGAGAGTGAAAAGTGATGAAGGGTGTTAAAGAGAGTGAAACGACTAGAAGGAGGGTTAAAGAGAGTGACACGAGACGAAGGAGGGTTAAAGAGATTGAAACGAGAAGAAGGAGGGTTAAAGAGAGTGATACGAGACTAAGGAGGGCGAAAGAGAGTGAAACGAGATGAAGGAGGATGGCAGAGAGTGAAACGAGACGAAGGAGAGTGAAAGGGTTTGAAACGAGACGAAGGTGGATGACAGAGAGTGAAACGAGACAAAGGAGAGTGAAAGGGATTGAAACGAGATGAAGGAGGGTTAAAAAGAGTGAAACGAAACGAAGATGGGCTAAAGAGAGTGAAACGAGACGAAGGAGGGTTAAAGAGAGTGAATAGTGATGAAGGAGGGTTAAAGAGAGTGAAACGAGAAGAAGGCGGGTTAAAGAGGGTGACACGAGACGAAGGAGGGTTAAAGTGATTGAAACGAGCAGAAGGAGGGTTAACGAGAGTGAAAGGAGACGAAGGAGGGTGAAAGAGAGTGAAACGAGACGAAGGAGAGTGAAAGGGATTGAAACGAGATGAAGGAGGCTGAAATAGTGTGAATGGCGACGAAAGAGGGTGGAGCAGAGTGAAACGGGACGAAGGAGGTTGAAAGAGAGTGAAACGAGATGAAGGAGAGTGAAGGTGAGTGAAACGAGACGAAGTAGGGTGAACGAGACTGAAACGAGACAAAGGAGGGTTAAAGAGAATGAAACGAGCGAAGGAGGGTGAAAGAGAGTAAAACGAGACGAAGGAGGGTTAAAGTGAGTGAAACGAGACGAAGAATGGTGAAAGAGAGTGAAACGAGACGATGGGCGGTTACAGAGACTGAAACGAGACGAGGGAGGGTGAAAGAGAGTGAAACGAGACGATGGGCGGTTACAGAGAGTGAAACGAGACGAAGGTGGGTTAAAGAGAGTGAAAAGTGATGAAGGGGGGTTAAACAGAGTAAAACGACTAGAAGGAGGGTTAAAGAGAGTGACACGAGACGGTGGAGGGTTAAAGAGATTGAAACGAGAAGAAGGAGGGTTAAAGAGAGTGATACGAGACTAAGGAGGGCGAAAGAGAGTGAAACGAGATGAAGGAGGATGGCAGAGAGTGAAACGAGACGAAGGAGAGTGAAAGGGATTGAAAGGAGACGAAGGTGGATGACAGAGAGTGAAACGAGATGAAGGAGAGTTAAAGAGAGTGAAACGAGAAGATGGCGGGTTAAAGAGAGTGACACGAGACGAAGGAGGGTTAATGAGATTGAAACGAGCAGAAGGAGGGTTAACGCGATTGAAAGGAGACGAAGGAGGGTGAAAGAGAGTGAAACGAGATGAAGGAGGATGGCAGAGAGTGAAACGAGACGAAGGAGAGTGAAAGGGATTGAAACGAGATGAAGGAGGGTGAAAATGTGTGAATGGAGATGAAAGAGGGCGGAACAGGGTGAAACGGGACGAAGGAGGTTGAAAGAGAGTGAAACGAGATGAAGGAGAGTGAACGCGAGTGAAACGAGACGAAGTAGGGTGAACGAGAGTGAAACGAGACAAAGGAGGGTTAAAGAGAATGAAACGAGGCGAAGGAGGGTGAAAGAGAGTAAAACGAGACGAAGGAGGGTTAAAGTGAGTGAAACGAGACGAAGAATGGTGAAAGAGAGTGAAACGAGACGAGGGAGAGTGAAAGAGACTGAAACGAGACGAGGGAGGGTGAAAGAGAGTGAAACGAGACGATGGGCGGTTACGGAGTGAAACGAGACGAAGGTGGGTTAAAGAGTGTGAAACGAAACGAATGAGGGTTAAAGAGAGTGACACGAGACGAAGGAGGGTTAAAGAGATTGAAATGAGAAGAAGGAGGGTTAAAGAGAGTGATACGAGACTAAGGAGGGCGAAAGAGAGTGAAACGAGATGAAGGAGGATGGCAGAGAGTGAAACGAGACGAAGGAGAGTGAAAGGGATTGAAACGAGACGAAGGTGGATGACAGAGAGTGAAACGAGACGAAGGAGAGTGAAAGGGATTGAAACGAGATGAAGGAGGGTTACAAAGAGTGAAACGAAACGAAGATGTGCTAAAGAGAGTGAAACGAGACGAAGGAGGGTTAAAGAGAGTGAATAGTGATGAAGGAGGGTTAAAGAGAGTGAAACGAGAAGAAGGCGGGTTAAAGATGGTGACACGAGACGAAGGAGGGTTAAAGTGATTGAAATGCGCAGAAGGAGGGTTAATGAGAGTGAAAGGAGACGAAGGAGGGTGAAAGAGAGTTAAACGAGATGAAGGAGAGTGAAAGGGATTGAAACGAGATGAAGGAGGGTGAAAGAGTGTGAATGGAGACGAAAGAGGGTGGAACAGAGTGAAACGGGACGAAGGAGGTTGAAAGAGAGTGAAACGAGATGAAGGAGAGTGAACGAGAGTGAAACGAGACGAAGTAGGGTGAACGAGAGTGAAACGAGACAAAGGAGGGTTAAAGAGAATGAAACGAGGCGAAGGAGGGTGAAAGAGAGTAAAACGAGATGAAGGAGGGTTAAAGTGAGTGAAACGAGACGAAGGCGGGTGAAACAGTGTGAAGCGAGATGAAGGAGTATGAAACAGTGAAACGGGATGACGGAGGGTGAAAGAGAGTGAATCTAGACGAAGGAGGGTGAAAGAGGTTGAAACGAGACGAAGGAGGGTGAAATAGAGTGAAACGAGACGAAGGAGGGTGAAGGAGAGTGAAACGAGACGAAGGTGGGTAAAAGAGAGTGAAACGTGATGAAGGAGGGTGAACGAGAGTAAAACGTGATGAAGGAGGGTGAACGAGAGTGAAACGAGATGAAGGAGGTTGAAAGAGAGTGAAACGAGACGAAGAAGGGTGAAAGAGAGTAAAACGAGATTAAGGAGGGTGAAAGAGAGTGACACGAGACGAAGGAGGGTGAAAGAGAGTGAAACGAGACGAAGGACGGTGAAATGGATTGAAACGAGACGAAATAGGGTGAAAGAGATTTAAACGAGACGAAGGAGGGTTAAAGAGAGTCAAACGAGACGAAGGGGGGTTAAAGAGAGTGAAAAGTGATGAAGGAGGGTTAAAGAGAGTGAAACGAGAAGAAGGAGGGTTAAAGAGAGTGACATGAGGCGAAGGAGGGTTAAAGAGATTGAAACGAGAAGACGGAGGGTTAAAGAGAGTGACACGAGACGAAGGAGGGTTAAAGAGATTGAAACGAGAAGAAGGAGGGTGAAAGAGTGTGAAAGGAGATGAAGGAGGGTGAAACAGAGTGAAACGGGACGATGGAGGGTGAAAGCGAGTGAAACGATACGAAGGAGGGTTAAAAAGAGTGAAACGAGACGATGGGCGGTTACAGGGAGTGAAACGAGACGAAGGTGGGTTAAAGAGAGTGAAACGAAACGAAGGAGGGTTAAAGAGAGTGAAAAGTGATGAAGGGGGGTTAAACAGAGTGAAACGACTAGAAGGAGGGTTAAAGAGAGTGACACGAGACGATGGAGGGTTAAAGAGATTGAAACGAGAAGAAGGAGGGTTAAAGAGAGTGATACGAGACTAAGGAGGGCGAAAGAGAGTGAAACGAGATGAAGGAGGATGGCAGAAAGTGAAACGAGACGAAGGAGAGTGAAAGGGATTGAAACGAGACGAAGGTGGATGACAGAGAGTGAAACGAGACGAAGGAGAGTGAAAGGGATTGAAACGAGATGAAGGAGGGTTAAAGAGAGTGAAACGAAACGAAGATGGGCTAAAGAGTGTGAAACGAGACGAAGGGGGGTTAAAGAGAGTGAATAGTGATGAAGGAGGGTTAAAGAGAGTGAAACGAGAAGATGGCGGGTTAAAGAGAGTGACACGAGACGAAGGAGGGTTAATGAGATTGAAACGAGCAGAAGGAGGGTTAACGCGATTGAAAGGAGACGAAGGAGGGTGAAAGAGAGTGAAACGAGACGAAGGAGGATGGCAGAGAGTGAAACGAGACGAAGGAGAGTGAAAGGGAGTGAAACGAGATGAAGGAGGGTGAAAATGTGTGAATGGAGACGAAAGAGGGTGGGACAGAGTGAAACGGGACGAAGGAGGTTGAAAGAGAGTGAAACGAGATGAAGGAGAGTGAACGCGAGTGAAACGAGACGAAGTAGGGTGAACGAGAGTGAAACGAGACAAAGGAGGGTTAAAGAGAATGAAACGAGGCGAAGGAGGGTGAAAGAGAGTAAAACGAGACGAAGGGGGGTTAAAGTGAGTGAAACGAGACGAAGAATGGTGAAAGAGAGTGAAACGAGACGAGGGAGAGTGAAAGAGACTGAAACGAGACGAGGGAGGGTGAAAGAGAGTGAAACGAGACGATGGGCGGTTACAGAGTGAAACGAGACGAAGGTGGGTTAAAGAGTGTGAAACGAAACGAATGAGGGTTAAAGAGAGTGAAACGTGATGAAGGGGTAGTTAAAGAGAGTGAAACGACTAGAAAGAGGGTAAAAGAGAGTGACACGAGACGAAGGAGGGTTAAAGAGATTGAAACGAGAAGATGGAGGGTTAAAGAGAGAGATACGAGACTAAGGAGGGCGAAAGAGAGTGAAACTAGACGAAGGAGGGTGAAAGAGGTTGAAACGAGACGAAGGAGGGTGAAATAGAGTGAAACGAGATGAAGGAGGGTGAAGGAGAGTGAAACGAGACGAAGGTGGGTAAAAGAGAGTGAAACGTGATGAAGGAGGGTGAACGAGAGTAAAACGTGATGAAGGAGGGTGAACGAGAGTGAAACGAGATGAAGGAGGTTGAAAGAGAGTGAAACGAGACGCAGCAGGGTGAAAGAGAGTAAAACGAGATTAAGGAGGGTGAAAGAGAGTGACACGAGACGAAGGAGGGTGAAAGAGAGTGAAACGAGACGAAGGACAGTGAAATGGAGTGAAACGAGACGAAATAGGGTGAAAGAGATTGAAACGAGATGAAGGAGGGTTAAAGAGAGTCAAACGAGACGAAGGGGGGTTAAAGAGAGGAAAAGTCATGAAGGAGGGTTAAAGAGAGTGAAACGAGAAGAAGGAGGGTTAAAGAGAGTGACATGAGACGAAGGAGGGTTAAAGAGATTGAAACGAGACGAAGGAGGTTGAAACAGAGTGAAACGGGACGATGGAGGGTGAAAGCGAGTGAAACGATACGAAGGAGGGTTAAAGAGAGTGACACGAGACGAAGGAGGGTGAAAGAGAGTGAAACGAGACGATGGGCGGTTACAGAGAGTGAAACGAGACGAAGGTGGGATAAAGAGTGTGAAACGAAACGAAGGAGGGTTAAAGAGAGTGAAAAGTGATGAAGGGGGTTGAAGAGAGTGAAACGAATAGAAGGAGGGTTAAAGAGAGTGACACGAGACGAAGGAGGGTTAAAGAGATTGAAACGAAAAGGAGGGTTAAAGAGAGTGATACGAGACTAAGGAGGGCGAAAGAGAGTGAAACGAGATGAAGGAGGATGGCAGAGAGTGAAACGAGACGAAGGAGAGTGAAAGGGATTGAAACGAGACGAAGGTGGATGACAGAGAGTGAAACGAGACAAAGGAGAGTGAAAGGGATTGAAACGAGATGAAGGAGGGTTAAAAAGAGTGAAACGAAACGAAGATGGGCTAAAGCGAGTGAAACGAGACGAAGGAGGGTTAAAGAGAGTGAATAGTGATGAAGGAGGGTTAAAGAGAGTGAAACGAGAAGAAGGCGGGTTAAAGAGGGTGACACGAGACGAAGGAGGGTTAAAGTGATTGAAACGAGCAGAAGCAGGGTTAACGAGAGTGAAAGGAGACGAAGGAGGGTGAAAGAGAGTGAAACGAGATGAAGGAGGGTGAAGGAGAGTGAAACGAGACGAAGGTGGGTAAAAGAGAGTTAAACGTGATGAAGGAGGGTGAACGAGAATAAAACGTGATGAAGGAGGGTGAAAATGTGTGAATGGAGACGAAAGAGGGTGGGACAGAGTGAAACGGGACGAAGGAGGTTGAAAGAGAGTGAAACGAGATGAAGGAGAGTGAACGCGAGTGAAACGAGACGAAGTAGGGTGAACGAGAGTGAAACGAGACAAAGGAGGGTTAAAGAGAATGAAACGAGGCGAAGGAGGGTGAAAGAGAGTAAAACGAGACGAAGGGGGGTTAAAGTGAGTGAAACGAGACGAAGAATGGTGAAAGAGAGTGAAACGAGACGAGGGAGAGTGAAAGAGACTGAAACGAGACGAGGGAGGGTGAAAGAGAGTGAAACGAGACGATGGGCGGTTACAGAGTGAAACGAGACGAAGGTGGGTTAAAGAGTGTGAAACGAAACGAATGAGGGTTAAAGAGAGTGAAACGTGATGAAGGGGTAGTTAAAGAGAGTGAAACGACTAGAAAGAGGGTAAAAGAGAGTGACACGAGACGAAGGAGGGTTAAAGAGATTGAAACGAGAAGATGGAGGGTTAAAGAGAGAGATACGAGACTAAGGAGGGCGAAAGAGAGTGAAACCAGACGAGGGAGGGTGAAAGAGGTTGAAACGAGACGAAGGAGGGTGAAATAGAGTGAAACGAGATGAAGGAGGGTGAAGGAGAGTGAAACGAGACGAAGGTGGGTAAAAGAGAGTGAAACGTGATGAAGGAGGGTGAACGAGAGTAAAACGTGATGAAGGAGGGTGAACGAGAGTGAAACGAGATGAAGGAGGTTGAAAGAGAGTGAAACGAGACGCAGCAGGGTGAAAGAGAGTAAAACGAGATTAAGGAGGGTGAAAGAGAGTGACACGAGACGAAGGAGGGTGAAAGAGAGTGAAACGGGACGAAGGACAGTGAAATGGAGTGAAACGAGACGAAATAGGGTGAAAGAGATTGAAACGAGATGAAGGAGGGTTAAAGAGAGTCAAACGAGACGAAGGGGGGTTAAAGAGAGTGAAAAGTCATGAAGGAGGGTTAAAGAGAGTGAAACGAGAAGAAGGAGGGTTAAAGAGAGTGACATGAGACGAAGGAGGGTTAAAGAGATTGAAACGAGACGAAGGAGGTTGAAACAGAGTGAAACGGGACGATGGAGGGTGAAAGCGAGTGAAACGATACGAAGGAGGGTTAAAGAGAGTGACACGAGACGAAGGAGGGTGAAAGAGAGTGAAACGAGACGATGGGCGGTTACAGAGAGTGAAACGAGACGAAGGTGGGATAAAGAGTGTGAAACGAAACGAAGGAGGGTTAAAGAGAGTGAAAAGTGATGAAGGGGGTTGAAGAGAGTGAAACGACTAGAAGGAGGGTTAAAGAGAGTGACACGAGACGAAGGAGGGTTAAAGAGATTGAAACGAGAAGGAGGGTTAAAGAGAGTGATACGAGACTAAGGAGGGCGAAAGAGAGTGAAACGAGATGAAGGAGGATGGCAGAGAGTGAAACGAGACGAAGGAGAGTGAAAGGGATTGAAACGAGACGAAGGTGGATGACAGAGAGTGAAACGAGACAAAGGAGAGTGAAAGGGATTGAAACGAGATGAAGGAGGGTTAAAAAGAGTGAAACGAAACGAAGATGGGCTAAAGCGAGTGAAACGAGACGAAGGAGGGTTAAAGAGAGTGAATAGTGATGAAGGAGGGTTAAAGAGAGTGAAACGAGAAGAAGGCGGGTTAAAGAGGGTGACACGAGACGAAGGAGGGTTAAAGTGATTGAAACGAGCAGAAGCAGGGTTAACGAGAGTGAAAGGAGACGAAGGAGGGTGAAAGAGAGTGAAACGAGTTGAAGGAGGGTGAAGGACAGTGAAACGAGACGAAGGTGGGTAAAAGAGAGTGAAACGTGATGAAGGAGGGTGAACGAGAATAAAACGTGATGAAGGAGGGTGAACGAGAGTGAAACGAGATGAAGGAGGTTGAAAGAGAGTGAAACGAGACGAAGGAGGGTGAAAGAGAGTAAAACGAGATTAAGGAGGGTGAAAGAGAGTGACACGAGACGAAGGAGGGTGAAAGAGAGTGAAACGAGACGAAGGACGGTGAAATGGAGTGAAACGAGACGAAATAGGGTGAAAGAGATTGAAACGAGATGAAGGAGGGTTAAAGAGAGTCAAACGAGACGAAGGGGGGTTAAAGAGAGTGAAACGAGAAGACGGAGGGTTAAAGAGAGTGACACGAGACGAAGGAGGGTTAAAGAGATTGAAACGAGAAGACGGAGGGTGAAACAGAGTGAAACGGGACGATGGAGGGTGAAAGCGAGTGAAACGATACGAAGGAGGGTTAAAGAGAGTGAAACGAGACGATGGGCGGTTACGGAGAGTGAAACGAGACGAAGGTGGGTTAAAGAGTGTGAAACGAAACGAAGGAGGGTTAAAGAGAGTGAAAAGTGATGAAGGGGGTTAAAGAGAGTGAAACGACTAGAAGGAGTGTTAAAGAGAGTGACACGAGACGAAGGAGGGTTGAAGAGATTGAAACGAGAAGAAGGAGGGTTAAAGAGAGTGATACGAGACTAAGGAGGGCGAAAGAGAGTGAAACGAGATGAAGGAGGATGGCAGAGAGTGAAACGAGACGAAGTAGAGTGAAAGGGATTGAAACGAGACGAAGGTGGATGACAGAGAGTGAAACGAGACAAAGGAGAGTGAAAGGGATTGAAACGAGATGAAGGAGGGTTAAAAAGAGTGAAACGAAACGAAGATGGGCTAAAGAGAGTGAAACGAGACGAAGGAGGGTTAAAGAGAGTGAATAGTGATGAAGGAGGGTTAAAGAGAGTGAAACGAGAAGAAGGCGGGTTAAAGAGGGTGACACGAGACGAAGGAGGGTTAAAGTGATTGAAACAAGGAGAAGGAGGGTTAACGAGAGTGAAAGGAGACGAAGGAGGGTGAAAGAGAGTGAAACGAGACGAAGGAGAGTGAAAGGGATTGAAACGAGATGAAGGTGGCTGAAAGAGTGTGAATGGAGACGAAAGAGGGTGGAGCAGAGTGAAACGGGACGAAGGAGGTTGAAAGAGAGTGAAACGAGATGAAGGAGAGTGAACGTGAGTGAAACGAGACGAAGTAGGGTGAACGAGAGTGAAACGAGACAAAGGAGGGTTAAAGAGAATGAAACGAGCGAAGGAGGGTGAAAGAGAGTAAAACGAGACGAAGGAGGGTTAAAGTGAGTGAAACGAGACGAAGAATGGTGAAAGAGAGTGAAACGAGACGATGGGCGGTTACAGAGACTGAAACGAGACGAGGGAGGGTGAAAGAGAGTGAAACGAGACGATGGGCGGTTACAGAGAGTGAAACGAGACGAAGGTGGGTTAAAGAGAGTGAAAAGTGATGAAGGGGGGTTAAACAGAGTAAAACGACTAGAAGGAGGTTTAAAGAGAGTGACACGAGACGGTGGAGGGTTAAAGAGATTGAAACGAGACTAAGGAGGGCGAAAGAGAGTGAAACGAGATGAAGGAGGATGGCAGAGAGTGAAACGAGACGAAGGAGAGTGAAAGGGATTGAAAGGAGACGAAGGTGGATGACAGAGAGTGAAACGAGACGAAGGAGAGTGAAAGGGATTGAAACGAGATGAAGGAGGGTTAAAGAGAGTGAAACGAAACGAAGATGGGCTAAAGAGTGTGAAACGAGACGAAGAAGGGTTAAAGAGAGTGAATATTGATGAAGGAGGGTTAAAGAGAGTGAAACGAGAAGATGGCGGGTTAAAGAGAGTGACACGAGACGAAGGAGGGTTAATGAGATTGAAACGAGCAGAAGGAGGGTTAACGCGATTGAAAGGAGACGAAGGAGGGTGAAAGAGAGTGAAACGAGACGAAGGAGGATGGCAGAGAGTGAAACGAGACGAAGGAGAGTGAAAGGGATTGAAACGAGATGAAGGAGGGTGAAAATGTGTGAATGGAGATGAAAGAGGGCGGAACAGGGTGAAACGGGACGAAGGAGGTTGAAAGAGAGTGAAACGAGATGAAGGAGAGTGAACGCGAGTGAAACGAGACGAAGTAGGGTGAACGAGAGTGAAACGAGACAAAGGAGGGTTAAAGAGAATGAAACGAGGCGAAGGAGGGTGAAAGAGAGTAAAACTAGACGAAGGAGGGTTAAAGTGAGTGAAACGAGACGAAGAATGGTGAAAGAGAGTGAAACGAGACGAGGGAGAGTGAAAGAGACTGAAACGAGACGAGGGAGGGTGAAAGAGAGTGAAACGAGACGATGGGCGGTTACGGAGTGAAACGAGACGAAGGTGGGTTAAAGAGTGTGAAACGAAACGAATGAGGGTTAAAGAGAGTGAAAAGTGATGAAGGGGGGTTAAAGAGAGTGAAACGACTAGAAGGAGGGTTAAAGAGAGTGACACGAGACGAAGGAGGGTTAAAGAGATTGAAATGAGAAGAAGGAGGGTTAAAGAGAGTGATACGAGACTAAGGAGGGCGAAAGAGAGTGAAACGAGATGAAGGAGGATGGCAGAGAGTGAAACGAGACGAAGGAGAGTGAAAGGGATTGAAACGAGACGAAGGTGGATGACAGAGAGTGAAACGAGACGAAGGAGAGTGAAAGGGATTGAAACGAGATGAAGGAGGGTTACAAAGAGTGAAACGAAACGAAGATGTGCTAAAGAGAGTGAAACGAGACGAAGGAGGGTTAAAGAGAGTGAATAGTGATGAAGGAGGGTTAAAGAGAGTGAAACGAGAAGAAGGCGGGTTAAAGATGGTGACACGAGACGAAGGAGGGTTAAAGTGATTGAAACGAGCAGAAGGAGGGTTAATGAGAGTGAAAGGAGACGAAGGAGGGTGAAAGAGAGTGAAACGAGACGAAGGAGAGTGAAAGGGATTGAAACGAGATGAAGGAGGGTGAAAGAGTGTGAATGGAGACGAAAGAGGGTGGAACAGAGTGAAACGGGACGAAGGAGGTTGAAAGAGAGTGAAACGAGATGAAGGAGAGTGAACGAGAGTGAAACGAGACGAAGTAGGGTGAACGAGAGTGAAACGAGACAAAGGAGGGTTAAAGAGAATGAAACGAGGCGAAGGAGGGTGAAAGAGAGTAAAACGAGATGAAGGAGGGTTAAAGTGAGTGAAACGAGACGAAGGCGGGTGAAACAGTGTGAAGCGAGATGAAGGAGTATGAAACAGTGAAACGAGATGACGGAGGGTGAAAGAGAGTGAAACTAGACGAAGGAGGGTGAAAGAGGTTGAAACGAGACGAAGGAGGGTGAAATAGAGTGAAACGAGATGAAGGAGGGTGAAGGAGAGTGACACGAGACGAAGGAGGGTGAAAGAGAGTGAAACGAGACGAAGGACGGTGAAATGGAGTGAAACGAGACGAAATAGGGTGAAAGAGATTGAAACGAGATGAAGGAGGGTTAAAGAGAGTGAAACGAGAAGAAGGAGGGTTAAAGAGAGTGACATGAGACGAAGGAGGGTTAAAGAGATTGAAACGAGACGAAGGAGGGTGAAACAGAGTGAAACGGGACGATGGAGGGTGAAAGCGAGTGAAACGATACGAAGGAGAGTGAACGCGAGTGAAACGAGACGAAGTAGGGTGAACGAGAGTGAAACGAGACAAAGGAGGGTTAAAGAGAATGAAACGAGGCGAAGGAGGGTGAAAGAGAGTAAAACGAGACGAAGGAGGGTTAAAGTGAGTGAAACGAGACGAAGAATGGTGAAAGAGAGTGAAACGAGACGAGGGAGAGTGAAAGAGACTGAAACGAGACGAGGGAGGGTGAAAGAGAGTGAAACGAGACGATGGGCGGTTACGGAGTGAAACGAGACGAAGGTGGGTTAAAGAGTGTGAAACGAAACGAATGAGGGTTAAAGAGAGTGAAAAGTGATGAAGGGGGGGTTAAAGAGAGTGAAACGACTAGAAGGAGGGTTAAAGAGAGTGACACGAGACGAAGGAGGGTTAAAGAGATTGAAATGAGAAGAAGGAGGGTTAAAGAGAGTGATACGAGACTAAGGAGGGCGAAAGAGAGTGAAACGAGATGAAGGAGGATGGCAGAGAGTGAAACGAGACGAAGGAGAGTGAAAGGGATTGAAACGAGACGAAGGTGGATGACAGAGAGTGAAACGAGACGAAGGAGAGTGAAAGGGATTGAAACGAGATGAAGGAGGGTTACAAAGAGTGAAACGAAACGAAGATGTGCTAAAGAGAGTGAAACGAGACGAAGGAGGGTTAAAGAGAGTGAATAGTGATGAAGGAGGGTTAAAGAGAGTGAAACGAGAAGAAGGCGGGTTAAAGATGGTGACACGAGACGAAGGAGGGTTAAAGTGATTGAAACGAGCAGAAGGAGGGTTAATGAGAGTGAAAGGAGACGAAGGAGGGTGAAAGAGAGTGAAACGAGACGAAGGAGAGTGAAAGGGATTGAAACGAGATGAAGGAGGGTGAAAGAGTGTGAATGGAGACGAAAGAGGGTGGAACAGAGTGAAACGGGACGAAGGAGGTTGAAAGAGAGTGAAACGAGATGAAGGAGAGTGAACGAGAGTGAAACGAGACGAAGTAGGGTGAACGAGAGTGAAACGAGACAAAGGAGGGTTAAAGAGAATGAAACGAGGCGAAGGAGGGTGAAAGAGAGTAAAACGAGATGAAGGAGGGTTAAAGTGAGTGAAACGAGACGAAGGCGGGTGAAACAGTGTGAAGCGAGATGAAGGAGTATGAAACAGTGAAACGAGATGACGGAGGGTGAAAGAGAGTGAAACTAGACGAAGGAGGGTGAAAGAGGTTGAAACGAGACGAAGGAGGGTGAAATAGAGTGAAACGAGATGAAGGAGGGTGAAGGAGAGTGACACGAGACGAAGGAGGGTGAAAGAGAGTGAAACGAGACGAAGGACGGTGAAATGGAGTGAAACGAGACGAAATAGGGTGAAAGAGATTGAAACGAGATGAAGGAGGGTTAAAGAGAGTGAAACGAGAAGAAGGAGGGTTAAAGAGAGTGACATGAGACGAAGGAGGGTTAAAGAGATTGAAACGAGACGAAGGAGGGTGAAACAGAGTGAAACGGGACGATGGAGGGTGAAAGCGAGTGAAACGATACGAAGGAGAGTGAACGCGAGTGAAACGAGACGAAGTAGGGTGAACGAGAGTGAAACGAGACAAAGGAGGGTTAAAGAGAATGAAACGAGGCGAAGGAGGGTGAAAGAGAGTAAAACGAGACGAAGGAGGGTTAAAGTGAGTGAAACGAGACGAAGAATGGTGAAAGAGAGTGAAACGAGACGAGGGAGAGTGAAAGAGACTGAAACGAGACGAGGGAGGGTGAAAGAGAGTGAAACGAGACGATGGGCGGTTACGGAGTGAAACGAGACGAAGGTGGGTTAAAGAGTGTGAAACGAAACGAATGAGGGTTAAAGAGAGTGAAAAGTGATGAAGGGGGGGTTAAAGAGAGTGAAACGACTAGAAGGAGGGTTAAAGAGAGTGACACGAGACGAAGGAGGGTTAAAGAGATTGAAATGAGAAGAAGGAGGGTTAAAGAGAGTGATACGAGACTAAGGAGGGCGAAAGAGAGTGAAACGAGATGAAGGAGGATGGCAGAGAGTGAAACGAGACGAAGGAGAGTGAAAGGGATTGAAACGAGACGAAGGTGGATGACAGAGAGTGAAACGAGACGAAGGAGAGTGAAAGGGATTGAAACGAGATGAAGGAGGGTTACAAAGAGTGAAACGAAACGAAGATGTGCTAAAGAGAGTGAAACGAGACGAAGGAGGGTTAAAGAGAGTGAATAGTGATGAAGGAGGGTTAAAGAGAGTGAAACGAGAAGAAGGCGGGTTAAAGATGGTGACACGAGACGAAGGAGGGTTAAAGTGATTGAAACGAGCAGAAGGAGGGTTAATGAGAGTGAAAGGAGACGAAGGAGGGTGAAAGAGAGTGAAACGAGACGAAGGAGAGTGAAAGGGATTGAAACGAGATGAAGGAGGGTGAAAGAGTGTGAATGGAGACGAAAGAGGGTGGAACAGAGTGAAACGGGACGAAGGAGGTTGAAAGAGAGTGAAACGAGATGAAGGAGAGTGAACGAGAGTGAAACGAGACGAAGTAGGGTGAACGAGAGTGAAACGAGACAAAGGAGGGTTAAAGAGAATGAAACGAGGCGAAGGAGGGTGAAAGAGAGTAAAACGAGATGAAGGAGGGTTAAAGTGAGTGAAACGAGACGAAGGCGGGTGAAACAGTGTGAAGCGAGATGAAGGAGTATGAAACAGTGAAACGAGATGACGGAGGGTGAAAGAGAGTGAAACTAGACGAAGGAGGGTGAAAGAGGTTGAAACGAGACGAAGGAGGGTGAAATAGAGTGAAACGAGATGAAGGAGGGTGAAGGAGAGTGACACGAGACGAAGGAGGGTGAAAGAGAGTGAAACGAGACGAAGGACGGTGAAATGGAGTGAAACGAGACGAAATAGGGTGAAAGAGATTGAAACGAGATGAAGGAGGGTTAAAGAGAGTGAAACGAGAAGAAGGAGGGTTAAAGAGAGTGACATGAGACGAAGGAGGGTTAAAGAGATTGAAACGAGACGAAGGAGGGTGAAACAGAGTGAAACGGGACGATGGAGGGTGAAAGCGAGTGAAACGATACGAAGGAGGGTTAAAGAGAGTGACACGAGACGAAGGAGGGTGAAAGAGAGTGAAACGAGACGATGGGCGGTTACAGAGAGTGAAACGAGACGAAGGTGGGATAAAGAGTGTGAAACGAAACGAAGGAGGGTTAAAGAGAGTGAAAAGTGATGAAGGGGGTTGAAGAGAGTGAAACGACTAGAAGGAGGGTTAAAGAGAGTGACACGAGACGAAGGAGGGTTAAAGAGATTGAAACGAGAAGGAGGGTTAAAGAGAGTGATACGAGACTAAGGAGGGCGAAAGAGAGTGAAACGAGATGAAGGAGGATGGCAGAGAGTGAAACGAGACGAAGGAGAGTGAAAGGGATTGAAACGAGACGAAGGTGGATGACAGAGAGTGAAACGAGACAAAGGAGAGTGAAAGGGATTGAAACGAGATGAAGGAGGGTTAAAAAGAGTGAAACGAAACGAAGATGGGCTAAAGAGAGTGAAACGAGACGAAGGAGGGTTAAAGAGAGTGAATAGTGATGAAGGAGGGTTAAAGAGAGTGAAACGAGAAGAAGGCGGGTTAAAGAGGGTGACACGAGACGAAGGAGGGTTAAAGTGATTGAAACGAGCAGAAGCAGGGTTAACGAGAGTGAAAGGAGACGAAGGAGGGTGAAAGAGAGTGAAACGAGATGAAGGAGGGTGAAGGAGAGTGAAACGAGACGAAGGTGGGTAAAAGAGAGTGAAACGTGATGAAGGAGGGTGAACGAGAATAAAACGTGATGAAGGAGGGTGAACGAGAGTGAAACGAGATGAAGGAGGTTGAAAGAGAGTGAAACGAGACGAAGGAGGGTGAAAGAGAGTAAAACGAGATTAAGGAGGGTGAAAGAGAGTGACACGAGACGAAGGAGGGTGAAAGAGAGTGAAACGAGACGAAGGACGGTGAAATGGAGTGAAACGAGACGAAATAGGGTGAAAGAGATTGAAACGAGATGAAGGAGGGTTAAAGAGAGTCAAACGAGACGAAGGGGGGTTAAAGAGAGTGAAAAGTGATGAAGGAGAGTTAAAGAGAGTGACATGAGACGAAGGAGGGTTAAAGAGATTGAAACGAGAAGACGGAGGGTTAAAGAGAGTGACACGAGACGAAGGAGGGTTAAAGTGATTGAAACGAGACGAAGGAGGGTGAAAATGTGTGAATGGAGATGAAAGAGGGCGGAACAGGGTGAAACGGGACGAAGGAGGTTGAAAGAGAATGAAACGAGATGAAGGAGAGTGAACGCGAGTGAAACGAGACGAAGTAGGGTGAACGAGAGTGAAACGAGACAAAGGAGGGTTAAAGAGAATGAAACGAGGCGAAGGAGGGTGAAAGAGAGTAAAACGAGACGAAGGAGGGTTAAAGTGAGTGAAACGAGACGAAGAATGGTGAAAGAGAGTGAAACGAGACGAGGGAGAGTGAAAGAGACTGAAACGAGACGAGGGAGGGTGAAAGAGAGTGAAACGAGACGATGGGCGGTTACGGAGTGAAACGAGACGAAGGTGGGTTAAAGAGTGTGAAACGAAACGAATGAGGGTTAAAGAGAGTGAAAAGTGATGAAGGGGGGGTTAAAGAGAGTGAAACGACTAGAAGGAGGGTTAAAGAGAGTGACACGAGACGAAGGAGGGTTAAAGAGATTGAAATGAGAAGAAGGAGGGTTAAAGAGAGTGATACGAGACTAAGGAGGGCGAAAGAGAGTGAAACGAGATGAAGGAGGATGGCAGAGAGTGAAACGAGACGAAGGAGAGTGAAAGGGATTGAAACGAGACGAAGGTGGATGACAGAGAGTGAAACGAGACGAAGGAGAGTGAAAGGGATTGAAACGAGATGAAGGAGGGTTACAAAGAGTGAAACGAAACGAAGATGTGCTAAAGAGAGTGAAACGAGACGAAGGAGGGTTAAAGAGAGTGAATAGTGATGAAGGAGGGTTAAAGAGAGTGAAACGAGAAGAAGGCGGGTTAAAGATGGTGACACGAGACGAAGGAGGGTTAAAGTGATTGAAACGAGCAGAAGGAGGGTTAATGAGAGTGAAAGGAGACGAAGGAGGGTGAAAGAGAGTGAAACGAGACGAAGGAGAGTGAAAGGGATTGAAACGAGATGAAGGAGGGTGAAAGAGTGTGAATGGAGACGAAAGAGGGTGGAACAGAGTGAAACGGGACGAAGGAGGTTGAAAGAGAGTGAAACGAGATGAAGGAGAGTGAACGAGTGTGAAACTAGACGAAGTAGGGTGAACGAGAGTGAAACGAGACAAAGGAGGGTTAAAGAGAATGAAACGAGGCGAAGGAGGGTGAAGGAGAGTAAAACGAGATGAAGGAGGGTTAAAGTGAGTGAAACGAGACGAAGGCGGGTGAAACAGTGTGAAGCGAGATGAAGGAGTATGAAACAGTGAAACGAGATGACGGAGGGTGAAAGAGAGTGGAACTAGACGAAGGAGGGTGAAAGAGGTTGAAACGAGACGAAGGAGGGTGAAATAGAGTGAAACGAGACGAAGGAGGGTGAAGGAGAGTGAAACGAGACGAAGGTGGGTAAAAGAGAGTGAAACGTGATGAAGGAGGGTGAACGAGAGTAAAACGTGATGAAGGAGGGTGAACGAGAGTGAAACGAGATGAAGGAGGTTGAAAGAGAGTGAAACGAGACGAAGGAGGGTGAAAGAGAGTAAAACGAGATTAAGGAGGGTTAAAGAGAGTGACACGAGACGAAGGAAGGTGAAAGAGAGTGAAACGAGACGAAGGACGGTGAAATGGAGTGAAACGAGACGAAATAGGGTGAAAGAGATTGAAACGAGACGAAGGAGGGTTAAAGAGAGTCAAACGAGACGAAGGGGGGTTAAAGAGAGTGAAAAGTGATGAAGGAGGGTTAAAGAGAGTGAAACGAGAAGAAGGAGGGTTAAAGAGAGTGACATGAGGCGAAGGAGGGTTAAAGAGATTGAAACGAGAAGACGGAGGGTTAAAGAGAGTGACACGAGACGAAGGAGGGTTAAAGAGATTGAAACGAGAAGAAGGAGGGTGAAAGAGTGTGAAAGGAGACGAAGGAGGGTGAAACAGAGTGAAACGGGACGATGGAGGGTGAAAGCGAGTGAAACGATACGAAGGAGGGTTAAAAAGAGTGAAACGAGACGATGGGCGGTTACAGAGAGTGAAACGAGACGAAGGTGGGTTAAAGAGAGTGAAACGAAACGAAGGAGGGTTAAAGAGAGTGAAAAGTGATGAAGGGGGGTTAAACAGAGTGAAACGACTAGAAGGAGGGTTAAAGAGAGTGACACGAGACGATGGAGGGTTAAAGAGATTGAAACGAGAAGAAGGAGGGTTAAAGAGAGTGATACGAGACTAAGGAGGGCGAAAGAGAGTGAAACGAGATGAAGGAGGATGGCAGAAAGTGAAACGAGACGAAGGAGAGTGAAAGGGATTGAAACGAGACGAAGGTGGATGACAGAGAGTGAAACGAGACGAAGGAGAGTGAAAGGGATTGAAACGAGATGAAGGAGGGTTAAAGAGAGTGAAACGAAACGAAGATGGGCTAAAGAGTGTGAAACGAGACGAAGGGGGGTTAAAGAGAGTGAATAGTGATGAAGGAGGGTTAAAGAGAGTGAAACGAGAAGATGGCGGGTTAAAGAGAGTGACACGAGACGAAGGAGGGTTAACGCGATTGAAAGGAGACGAAGGAGGGTGAAAGAGAGTGAAACGAGACGAAGGAGGATGGCAGAGAGTGAAACGAGACGAAGGAGAGTGAAAGGGAGTGAAACGAGATGAAGGAGGGTGAAAATGTGTGAATGGAGACGAAAGAGGGTGGAACAGAGTGAAACGGGACGAAGGAGGTTGAAAGAGAGTGAAACGAGATGAAGGAGAGTGAACGCGAGTGAAACGAGACGAAGTAGGGTGAACGAGAGTGAAACGAGACAAAGGAGGGTTAAAGAGAATGAAACGAGGCGAAGGAGGGTGAAAGAGAGTAAAACGAGACGAAGGGGGGTTAAAGTGAGTGAAACGAGACGAAGAATGGTGAAAGAGAGTGAAACGAGACGAGGGAGAGTGAAAGAGACTGAAACGAGACGAGGGAGGGTGAAAGAGAGTGAAACGAGACGATGGGCGGTTACAGAGTGAAACGAGACGAAGGTGGGTTAAAGAGTGTGAAACGAAACGAATGAGGGTTAAAGAGAGTGAAAAGTGATGAAGGGGTGGTTAAAGAGAGTGAAACGACTAGAAAGAGGGTTAAAGAGAGTGACACGAGACGAAGGAGGGTTAAAGAGATTGAAACGAGAAGATGGAGGGTTAAAGAGAGAGATACGAGACTAAGGAGGGCGAAAGAGAGTGAAACGAGATGAAGGGGGATGGCACAGACTGAAACGAGACGAAGGAGAGTGAAAGGGATTGAAACAAGACGAAGGTGGATGACAGAGAGTGAAACGAGACGAAGGAGAGTGAAAGGGATTGAAGCGAGATGAAGGAGGGTTACAAAGAGTGAAACGAAACGAAGATGTGCTAAAGAGACTGAAACGAGACGAAGGAGGGTTAAAGAGAGTGAATAGTGATGAAGGAGGGTTAAAGAGAGTGAAACGAGAAGAAGGCGGGTTAAAGAGGGTGACACGAGACGAAGGAGGGTTAAAGAGATTGATACGAGCAGTAGGAGGGTTAACGAGAGTGAAAGGAGACGAAGGAGGGTGAAAGAGAGTGAAACGAGACGAAGGAGGATGGCAGAGAGTGAAAAGAGACGAAGGAGAGTGAAAGGGATTGAAACGAGATGAAGGAGGGTGAAAATGTGTGAATGGAGACGAAAGAGGGTGGAACAGAGTGAAACGGGACGAAGGAGGTTTGAAAAAGGGTGAAACGAGATGAAGGAGAGTGAACGAGAGTGAAACGAGACGAAGTAGGGTGAACGAGAGTGAAACGAGACAAAGGAGGGTTAAAGAGAATGAAACGAGGCGAAGGTGGGTGAAAGAGAGTAAAAAGAGACGAAGGAGGGTTAAAGTGAGTGAAACGAGACGAAGGCGATTGAAACAGTGTGAAATGAGATAAAGGAGTGTGAATCAGTGAAACGAGATGACGGAGGGTTAAAGAGAGTGAAACTAGACGAAGGAGGGTGAAAGAGGTTGAAACGAGACGAAGGAGGGTGAAATAGAGTGAAACTAGACGAAGGAGGGTGAAGGAGAGTGAAACGAGACGAAGGAGGGTGAAGGAGAGTGAAACGAGACGAAGGTGGGTAAAAGAGAGTGAAACGTGACGAAGGAGGGTGAACGAGAGTAAAACGTGATGAAAGAGGGTGAACTAGATTGAAACGCGATGAAGGAGGTTGAAAGAGAGTGAAACGAGACGAAGGTGAGTGAAAGAGAGTGAAACGAGATTAAGGAGGGTGAAAGAGAGTGACACGAGACAAAGGAGGGTGAAAGAGAGTGAAACGAGACGAAGGACGGTGAAATGGAGTGAAACGAGACGAAATAGGGTGAAAGAGATTGAAACGAGACGAGGGAGGGTTAAAGAGAGTGAAACGGGACGAAGGAGGTTTGAAAAAGAGTGAAACGAGATGAAGGAGAGTGAACGAGAGTGAAACGAGACGAAGTAGGGTGAACGAGAGTGAAACGAGACAAAGGAGGGTTAAAGAGAATGAAACGAGGCGAAGGAGGGTGAAAGAGAGTAAAAAGAGACGAAGGAGGGTTAAAGTGAGTGAAACGAGACGAAGGCGATTGAAACAGTGTGAAATGAGATAAAGGAGTGTGAAACAGTGAAACGAGATGACGGAGGGTTAAAGAGAGTGAAACTAGACGAAGGAGGGTGAAAGAGGTTGAAACGAGACGAAGGAGGGTGAAATAGAGTGAAACTAGACGAAGGAGGGTGAAGGAGAGTGAAACGAGACGAAGGAGGGTGAAGGAGAGTGAAACGAGACGGAGGTGGGTAAAAGAGAGTGAAACGTGACGAAGGAGGGTGAACGAGAGTAAAACGTGATGAAAGAGGGTGAACTAGATTGAAACGAGATGAAGGTGGTTGAAAGAGAGTGAAACGAGGCGAAGGTGGGTGAAAGAGAGTGAAACGAGATTAAGGAGGGTGAAAGAGAGTGACACGAGACAAAGGAGGGTGAAAGAGAGTGAAACGAGACGAAGGACGGTGAAATGGAGTGAAACAAGACGAAATAGGGTGAAAGAGATTGAAACGAGACGAAGGAGGGTTAAAGAGAGTCAAACGAGACAAAGAAGGGTGAACGATAGTGAAACGAGACGAAGGAGGGTGAAAGAGAGTGTAACGAGACGAGGGAGGGTTAAAGAGAGTGAAAAGAGACGAAGGAGAGTTGAAGAGATTGAAACGAGAAGAAGGAGGGTTAATGAGAGTGAAACGAGACGCGGGAGGGTGAAAGAGAGTGAAACGAGACGAAGGAGGGAGACAGAGAGTGAAAAGAGACGAAGGAGGGTGAAAGGGATTGAAACGAGATGAAGGAGGGAGAAAGACTGTGAAAGGAGACGAAGGAGGGTTAAACAGAGTGAAACGGGACGAAGGAGTGTGAAAGAGAGTGAAACGAGATGAAGGAGGGAGAAAGAGAGTGAAACGACACGATGGAGTGTTAAAGAGAGTGAAACGAGGCGAAGGAGGTTGAACGATAGTGAAACGAGTCGAAGGAGGGTGAAAGAGAGTGAAACGGGACGAAGGAGGGTGAAAGAGAGTGAAACGAGACGAAGGAGGGTTAAAGAGAGTGAAACAAGACGAAGGAGGGTGAAAGAAAGTGAAACGAGACGAAGAATAGTAAAAGAGAGTGAAACGAGACGAGGGAGGGTGAAAGAGACTGAAACGAGACGAGGGAGGGTGAAAGAGTGTGAAACGAGATGATGGGCGGTTACAGAGAGTGAAACGAGACGAAGGTCGGTTAAAGAGAGTGAAACGACAAGAAGGAGGTTTGAAGAGTGTTACACGAGACGAACGAGTGTTAAAGAGAGTGAAACGAGATGAAGGACGGTGAAATGGAGTGAAACGAGATGAAGGAGGGTGAAAGAGATTGAAACGAGACGAGGGAGTGTTAAAGAGAGTCAAACGAGACGAAGAAGGGTGAACGATAGTGAAACGAGACGAGGGAGGGTTAAAGAGAGTAAATCAAGACGAAGGACGGTTAAAGAGAGTGAAACGAGACGAAGGACGGTGAAATAGAGTGAAACGAGACGAAGGAGGGTGAAAGAGATTGAAACGAGACGAAGGAGGGTTCAAGAGAGTCAAACGAGACGAAAAAGGGTGAACGATAGTGAAACGAGACGAAGGAGGTTGAAAGAGAGTGAAACGAGACGAAGGAGAGTGAAAGGGATTGAAACGAGACGAAGGAGAGTGAAAGGGATTCAAACGAGACGAAGGAGGGTGAAAGAGTGTGAAAAGTGATGAAGGAGGGTTAAACAGAGTGAAACGACAAGAAGGAGGATTAAAGAGAGTGACACGAGATGAAGGAGGGTTAAAGAGATTGAAACGAGAAGAAGGAGGGTTAAAGAGAATGAAACGACACGAAGGTGGATGACAGAGAGTGAAACGAGACGAAGGAGAGTGAAAGGGATTGAAACGAGACGAAGGAGGGTGAAATAGTGTGAAAGGAGACGAAGGAGGGTGAAACAGAGTGAAACGAGACGAAGAAGGGTGAAAGAGAGTGAAAAGAGACGAGGGAGTGTGAAAGAGACTGAAACGAGACGAGGGAGGGTGAAAGAGAGTGGAACGAGACGATGGGCGGTTACAGAGAGTGAAACGAGACGAAGGTGGGTTAAAGAGAGTGAAACGAGAAGAAGGAGGGTTAAAGAGTGTGACACGAGACGAAGGAGGGTTAAAGAGATTGAAACGAGAAGAAGGAGGGTTAAAGAGAGTGAAGCGAGATGAAGGAGGGTGAAAGAGAGTGAAACGAGACGAAGGTGGATGACAGAGTGAAACGAGACGAAGGAGAGTGAAAGGGATTGAAACGAGAAGAAGGAGGGTGAAAGAGTGTGAAAGGAGACGAAGGAGGGTGAAACAGAGTGAAACAAGACGAAGAAGGGTGAAAGAGAGTGAAACGAGGCGAGGGAGGGTGATAGAGACTGAAACGAGATGAGGGAGGGTGAAAGAGAGTGAAACGAGACGATGGGCGGTTACAGAGAGTGAAACGAGACGAAGCTGGGTTAAAGAGAATGAAACGAGAAGAAGGAGGGTTAAAGAGAGTGACACGAGACGAAGTAGGGTTAAAGAGATTGAAACGAGAAGAAGGATGGTTAAAGAGAGTGAAAGGAGACGAAGGAGGGTTAAAGAGAATGAAACGAGACGAAGGTGGATGACAGAGAGTGAAACGAGACGAAGGAGAGTGAAAGGGATTGAAACGAGACCAAGGAGGGTGAAATAGTGTGAAAGGAGACGAAGGAGGGTGAAACAGAGTGAAACGAGACGAAGAAGGGTGAAAGAGAGTGAAAAGAGACGAGGGAGTGTGAAAGAGACTGAAACGAGACGAGGGAGGGTGAAAGAGAGTGGAACGATACGATGGGCGGTTACAGAGAGTGAAACGAGACAAAGGTGGGTTAAAGAGAGTGAAACGAGAAGAAGGAGGGTTAAAGAGTGTGACACGAGACGAAGGAGGGTTAAAGAGATTGAAACGAGAAGAAGGAGGGTTAAAGAGAGTGAAGCGAGATGAAGGAGGGTGAAAGAGAGTGAAACGAGACGAAGGTGGATGACAGAGTGAAACGAGACGAAGGAGAGTGAAAGGGATTGAAACGAGAAGAAGGAGGGTGAAAGAGTGTGAAAGGAGACGAAGGAGGGTGAAACAGAGTGAAACAAGACGAAGAAGGGTGAAAGAGAGTGAAACGAGGCGAGGGAGGGTGATAGAGACTGAAACGAGATGAGGGAGGGTGAAAGAGAGTGAAACGAGACGATGGGCGGTTACAGAGAGTGAAACGAGGCGAAGCTGGGTTAAAGAGAGTGAAACGAGAAGAAGGAGGGTTAAAGAGAGTGACACGAGACGAAGTAGGGTTAAAGAGATTGAAACGAGAAGAAGGAGGGTTAAAGAGAGTGAAAGGAGACGAAGGAGGGTGAAAGAGACTGAAACGTGACGAAGGAGGATGGCAGAGAGTGAAACGAGACGAAGGAGAGTGAAAGGGATTGAAACGAGATGAATGAGGGTGAAAGAGTGTGAAAGGAGACGAAGGAGGGTGAAACAGAGTGAAACCGGACGAAGGAGGTTGAAAGAGAGTGAAACGAGATGAAGGAGAGTGAACGAGAGTGAAACGAGACGAAGGAGGGTAAAAGAGAGTGAAACGAGACGAAGGAGGGTGAAAGAGAGTGAAACGAGACGAAGGACGGTGAAATGGAGTGAAACGAGACGAAGGAGGGCGAACGAGATTGAAACGAGACGAAGGAGGGTTAAAGAGAGTCAAACGAGACGAAGAAGGGTGAACGATAGTGAAACGAGATGAAGGAGGGTGAAAGAGAGTGTAACGAGACGAGGGAGGGTTAAAGAGAGTGAAACGGGACAAAGGAGGGTTAAAGAGAGTGAAACGAGACGAAGGACGGTGAAATAGAGTGAAACGAGACGAAGGAGGGTGAAAGAGATTGAAACGAGACGAAGGAGCGTTCAAGAGAGTCAAACGAGACGAAGAAGGCTGAACGATAGTCAAACGAGACGAAGGAGAGTGAAAGAGACTGAAACGAGACGAGGGAGGGTGAAAGAGAGTGAAACGAGACGATGGGCGGTTACAGAGAGTGAAACGAGACGAAGGAGGGTTAAAGAGGGTGAAACGAAACGACGGAGGGTTAAAGAGACTGAAAAGTGATGAAGGGGGTTTAAATAGAGTGAAACGACTAGAAGGAGGGTTAAAGAGAGTGACACGAGACGAAGGAGGGTTAAAGAGATTGAAACGAGAAGAAGGAGGGTATAAGAGAGTGATACGAGACTAAGGAGGGCGAAAGAGAGTGAAACGAGATGAAGGAGGATGGCAGAGAGTGAAACGAGACGAAGGAGAGTGAAAGGGATTGAAACGAGATGAAGGAGGGTTAAAGAGAGTGAAACGAAACGAAGATGGGCTAAAGAGTGTGAAACGAGACGAAGGAGGGTTAAAAAGAGTGAATAGTGATGAAGGAGGGTTAAAGAGAGTGAAACGAGAAGATGGCCGGTTAAAGAGAGTGACACGAGACGAAGGAGGGTTAATGAGATTGAAACGAGCAGAACGAGTGTTAACGAGAGTGAAAGGAGACGAAGGAGGGTGAAAAAGAGTGAAACGAGACGAAGGAGGATGGCAGAGAGTGAAACGAGACGAAGGAGAGTGAAAGGGATTGAAACGAGATGAAGGAGGGTGAAAATGTGTGAATGGAGACGAAAGAGGGTGGAACAGAGTGAAACGGGACGAAGGAGGTTGAAAGAGAGTGAAACGAGATGAAGGAGAGTGAACGCGAGTGAAACGAGAAGAAGTAGGGTGAACGAGAGTGAATCGAGACAAAGGAGGGTTAAAGAGAATGAAACGAGGCGAAGGAGGGTGAAAGAGAGTAAAACGAGACGAAGGAGGGTTAAAGTGAGTGAAACGAGACGAAGAATGGTGAAAGAGAGTGAAACGAGAAGAGGGAGAGTGAAAGAGAATGAAACGAGACGACGGTGGGTGAAAGAGAGTGAAACGAGACGATGGGCGGTTACAGAGAGTGAAACGAGACGAAGGTGGGTTAAAGAGTGTGAAACGAAACGAAGGAGGGTTAAAGAGAGTGAAAAGTGATGAAGGGGGGTTAAAGAGAGTGAAACGACTAGAAGGATGGTTAAAGAGAGTGATACGAGACTAAGGAGTGTTAAAGAGATTGAAACGAGAAGGAGGAGGGTTAAAGAGAGTGATACGAGACTAAGGAGGGCGAAAGAGAGTGAAACGAGATGAAGGAGGATGGCAGAGAGTGAAACAAGACGAAGGAGAGTGAAAGGGATTGAAACGAGACGAAGGTGGATGACAGAGAGTGAAACGAGACGAAGGAGAGTGAAAGGGATTGAAACGAGATGAAGGAGGGTTACAAAGAGTGAAACGAAACGAAGATGTGCTAAAGAGAGTGAAACGAGACGATGGGCGGTTACAGAGAGTGAAACGAGACGAAGGAGGGTTAAAGAGGGTGAAACGAAACGACGGAGGGTTAAAGAGACTGAAAAGTGATGAAGGGGGTTTAAATAGAGTGAAACGACTAGAAGGAGGGTTAAAGAGAGTGACACGAGACGAAGGAGGGTTAAAGAGATTGAAACGAGAAGAAGGAGGGTATAAGAGAGTGATACGAGACTAAGGAGGGCGAAAGAGAGTGAAACGAGATGAAGGAGGATGGCAGAGAGTGAAACGAGACGAAGGAGAGTGAAAGGGATTGAAACGAGATGAAGGAGGGTTAAAGAGAGTGAAACGAAACGAAGATGGGCTAAAGAGTGTGAAACGAGACGAAGGAGGGTTAAAAAGAGTGAATAGTGATGAAGGAGGGTTAAAGAGAGTGAAACGAGAAGATGGCCGGTTAAAGAGAGTGACACGAGACGAAGGAGGGTTAATGAGATTGAAACGAGCAGAACGAGTGTTAACGAGAGTGAAAGGAGACGAAGGAGGGTGAAAAAGAGTGAAACGAGACGAAGGAGGATGGCAGAGAGTGAAACGAGACGAAGGAGAGTGAAAGGGATTGAAACGAGATGAAGGAGGGTGAAAATGTGTGAATGGAGACGAAAGAGGGTGGAACAGAGTGAAACGGGACGAAGGAGGTTGAAAGAGAGTGAAACGAGATGAAGGAGAGTGAACGCGAGTGAAACGAGAAGAAGTAGGGTGAACGAGAGTGAATCGAGACAAAGGAGGGTTAAAGAGAATGAAACGAGGCGAAGGAGGGTGAAAGAGAGTAAAACGAGACGAAGGAGGGTTAAAGTGAGTGAAACGAGACGAAGAATGGTGAAAGAGAGTGAAACGAGAAGAGGGAGAGTGAAAGAGAATGAAACGAGACGACGGTGGGTGAAAGAGAGTGAAACGAGACGATGGGCGGTTACAGAGAGTGAAACGAGACGAAGGTGGGTTAAAGAGTGTGAAACGAAACGAAGGAGGGTTAAAGAGAGTGAAAAGTGATGAAGGGGGGTTAAAGAGAGTGAAACGACTAGAAGGATGGTTAAAGAGAGTGATACGAGACTAAGGAGTGTTAAAGAGATTGAAACGAGAAGGAGGAGGGTTAAAGAGAGTGATACGAGACTAAGGAGGGCGAAAGAGAGTGAAACGAGATGAAGGAGGATGGCAGAGAGTGAAACAAGACGAAGGAGAGTGAAAGGGATTGAAACGAGACGAAGGTGGATGACAGAGAGTGAAACGAGACGAAGGAGAGTGAAAGGGATTGAAACGAGATGAAGGAGGGTTACAAAGAGTGAAACGAAACGAAGATGGGCTAAAGAGAGTGAAACGAGACGAAGGAGGGTTAAAGAGTGTTACACGAGACGAAGGAGTGTTAAAGAGAGTGAAACGAGATGAAGGACGTTGAAATGGAGTGAAACGAGATGAAGGAGGGTGAAAGAGATTGAAACGAGACGAGGGAGGGTTAAAGAGAGTCAAACGAGACGAAGAAGGTTGAACGATAGTGAAACGAGACGATGGAGGGTGAAAGAGAGTGTAACGAGACGAGGGAGGGTTAAAGAGAGTAAATCAAGACGAAGGACGGTTAAAGAGAGTGAAACGAGACGAAGGACGGTGAAATAGAGTGAAACGAGACGAAGGAGGGTGAAAGAGATTGAAACGAGACGAAGGAGGGTTCAAGAGTGTCAAACGAGACGAAAAAGGGTGAACGATAGTGAAACGAGACGAAGGAGGGTGAAAGAGAGTGTAACGAGACGAGGGAGGGTTAAAGAGAGTGAAACCAAACGAAGGAGGTTGAAAGAGAGTGAAACGAGATGAAGGTGGGTTAAAGAGAGTGAAACGAAACGAAGGAGGGTGAAGGAGAGTGAAACGAGACGAATGAGGATGACAGAGAGTGAAACGAGACGAAGGAGAGTGAAAGGGATTGAAACGAGACGAAGGAGAGTGAAAAGGATTCAAACGAGACGAAGGACGGTGAAAGAGTGTGAAAAGTGATGAAGGAGGCTTAAAGAGAGTGAAACGACAAGAAGGAGGGTTAAAGAGAGTGACACGAGACGAAGGAGGGTTAAAGAGATTGAAACGAGAAGAAGGAGGGTTAAAGAGAATGAAACGAGACTAAGGAGGGTGAAAGAGAGTGAAACGAGACGAAGGTGGATGACAGAGAGTGAAACGAGACGAAGGAGAGTGAAAGGGATTGAAACGAGACGAAGGAGGGTGAAAGAGTGTGAAAGGAGACGAAGGAGGGTGAAACAGAGTGAAACGAGACGAAGAAGGGTGAAAGACAGTGAAAAGAGACGAGGGAGTGTGAAAGAGACTGAAACGAGACGAGGGAGGGTGAAAGAGAGTGGAACGAGACGATGGGCGGTTACAGAGAGTGAAACGAGACGAAGGTGGGTTAAAGAGAGTGAAACGAGAAGAAGGAGGGTTAAAGAGAGTGACACGAGACGAAGGAGGGTTAAAGAGATTGAAACGAGAAGAAGGAGGGTTAAAGAGAGTGAAGCGAGACGAAGGAGGGTGAAAGAGAGTGAAACGAGACCAAGGTGGATGACAGAGTGAAACGAGACGAAGGAGAGTGAAAGGGATTGAAACGAGATGAAGGAGGGTAAAAGAGGCTGAAACGAGACGAGGGAGGGTGAAAGAGAGTGGAACGAGACGATGGGCGGTTACAGAGAGTGAAACGAGACGAAGGTGGGTTAAAGAGAGTGAAACGAGAAGAAGGAGGGTTAAAGAGAGTGACACGAGACGAAGGAGGGTTAAAGAGATTGAAACGAGAAGAAGGAGGGTTAAAGTGAGTGAAGCGAGACGAAGGAGGGTGAAAGAGAGTGAAACGAGACCAAGGTGGATGACAGAGTGAAACGAGACGAAGGAGAGTGAAAGGGATTGAAACGAGATGAAGGAGGGTGAAAGAGTGTGAAAGGAGACGAAGGAGGGTGAAACAGAGTGAAACGAGACGAAGAAGGGTGAAAGAGAGTGAAACGAGGCGAGGGAGGGTGAAAGAGACTGAAACGAGATGAGGGAGGGTGAAAGGGAGTGAAACGAGACGATGGGCGGTTACAGAGAGTGAAACGAGACGAAGCTGGGTTAAAGAGAGTGAAACGAAACGAAGATGGGCTAAAGAGTGTGAAACGAGACGAAGGAGGGTTAAAGAGAGTAAAAAGTGATGAAGGAGGGTTAAAGCAGGTGAAACAAGAAGAAGGAGGGTTAAAGAGAGTGAAAAGTGATGAAGGAGGGTTAAAGCGAGTGAAACGAGAAGAAGGAGGCTTAAAGAGAGTGACACGAGACGAAGGAGGGTTAAAGAGATTGAAACGAGAAGAAGGAGGGTTAAAGAGAGTGAAAGGAGACGAAGGAGGGTGAAAGAGAGAGAAACGTGACGAAGGAGGATGGCAGAGAGTGAAACGAGACGAAGGAGAGTGAAAGGGATTGAAACGAGACGAAGGAGGGTGAAAGAGTGTGAAACGAGACGAAGGAGGGTGAAACAGAGTGAAACGGGACGACGGAGGTTGAAAGAGAGTGAAACGAGATGAAGGAGAGTGAACGAGAGTGAAACGAGACGAAGGAGGGTGAAATAGAGTGAAGCGAGACGAAGGAGGGTGAAGGAGAGCGAAATGAGACAAAGGTGGGTAAAAGAGAGTGATACGTGACGAAGTAGGGTGAACGAGAGTGAAACGTGACGAAGGAGGGTGAACGAGAGTGAAACGAGATGAAGGAGGGTAAAAGAGAGTGAAACGAGACGAAGGAGGGTGAAAGAGAGTGAAACGAGACGAAGGACGGTGAAATGGAGTGAAACGAGACGAAGGAGGGCGAATGAGATTGAAACGAGACGAAGGAGGGTTAAAGAGAGTCAAACGAGACGAAGAAGGGTGAACGATAGTGAAACGAGATGAAGGAGGATGAAAGAGTGTGTAACGAGACGAGGGAGGGTTAAAGAGAGTGAAACGAGACGAAGGAGGGTTAAAGAGAGTGAAACGAGACGAAGGGCGGTGAAATAGAGTGAAACGAGACGAAGGAGGGTGAAAGAGATTGAAACGAGACGAAGGAGGGTTGAAGAGAGTCAAACGAGACGAAGAAGGGTGAACGATAGTGAAACGAGCCGAAGGAGGGTGAAAGAGAGTGTAACGAGACGAGGGAGGGTTAAAGAGAGTGATACGTGACGAAGGAGGGTGAACGAGAGTGAAACGTGACGAAGGAGGGTGAAAGAGAGTGAAACGAGACGAAGGAGGGTTTAAGAGAGTGAAACGAGACGAAGGACGGTGAAAAAGAGTGAAACGAGACGAAGGAGGGTGAAAGAGAGTGAAACGAGACGAAGGAGGGTTAAAGAGAGTCAAACGAGACGAAGAAGGGTGAACGATAGTGAAACGAGATGAAGCAGGGTGAAAGAGAGTGTAACGAGACGAGGGAGGGTTAAAGAGAGTGAAACGAGACGAAGGAGGGTTAAAGAGAGTGAAACGAGACGAAGGACGGTGAAATAGAGTGAAACGAGACGAAGGAGGGTGAAAGAGATTGAAACGAGACGAAGGAGGGTTCAAGAGAGTCAAACGAGACGAAGAAGGCTGAACGATAGTCAAACGAGACGAAGGAGGGTGAAAGAGAGTGGAACGAGACGAAGGAGGGTTAAAGAGAGTGAAACGAGACGAGGGAGGGTGAAAGAGAGTGAAATGGGACGAAGGAGCGTTAAAGAGAGTGAAACGAGACGAAGGACATAGAACATAGAACATTCTTGCTGACAAAGTGGATAACCTCTGTTTGGACCACGTTGCACTATGTCTCATGAACTTTAGCCTAATCACATTCAGCTGCTTCATTAATCCTATTGCTTCGATCATAATGTCCGAGGTAGGGATATTCGCTGTTGGCTGCATATTATTACCAACCTTTTGCGATTCCTTGAAGATTGAAGCAGCTGATATCCAAAGACAGACATTCCTCAAAAAAATCCACGCCTCGGCTGGCACGTGGCACGTTGCCATCTCCAACAAGAGACAACCCAAGCATCGCCTTGGATTTTGGATAGCATTCCCATCCCCAATCCACCCTATGAACAACTTCTGGGCTACCTTTGACTAGAAACTGAACAGGATTAGCCATATAACTAGCATGGTTACGCAAACAGCTTAGGACCTCGGACTCCTGCAGCTAGCATCTCATCTCCGGACTCTGCCTGTCAACAACCTACCAGCACAAGTCAGGCGGTGCATAAGCAATCTTTGCCTGGTTGAATGCAGTTCCATCTCCTCTACTGACGTTCTATGCAATTCAGGAAAAAGCACCCTTTGATTGCTACCCCGTTCACAAGTATTCAATTCCTCCATCACCGACTCACAGTAATAGGAGTGTTCACCATCTACACCTTGCTCTGCAGGAACTCGCTAAGTCTTTTTCGGCAGCATCTTCAAAATCCAGGACCATTGCCGTCAGGAAAGACATTGCCAACAGATATATGGGAACACTACCTCCTGAACGTTCTCTTCCATTTGCTTGTGACATCCTAGTAACTTGCGGACAGCACGATGGCGCAGTGCATAGCAATCCTGTCTCACAGCACCAGGGACCTGTGTTCAAATTCGTCCTTGGGTGACAGTCTGTGTGATGTTCCACGTTCTTCCGTGTCTGCGGGGGTTTCCGCTGCCCCCCTACAGTCCAATGATGTAAGGAGGATTGCCCGTGACTAAAATTTCAGTTTTGGCGGGGTTGTGGGGATCGGGCGGCAGAATTGGCCTGGGTGGGCTGCACTTTAAGAGAGCCGGTGCATCAACGATGGTCCGACTGACCTCCTTCGTCACTATAGAGATTCTATTCTATTACTCTTGCCTTCTTAATTGTCCTTTATGATTTTCTGTTTTCAATTTTAAAGCTCAGTTAGATAGATCAGTGAGTGGCAATGGAGGCAGAGTGTGGAAGGGCTATACATGAAAAGTTTTGGGAGATATATTAATCGGCCGTTGCCTGATCATCTAGCGGGAGAGGCTTCAGTGGGGATGGGGCCAGTCCTGCCACAAATTCGGATGCTATTTTGCATTTATTTAAATGCAGAAGTAAATTAAATATAACCACCATGAACAGACACGATTTATTGCTCAAAACAACGGCTAGCTCTGGGTTACATAATCATGGAGGAAAATAAACGATTCTTCATTCATTGATTGATATTTATTGTCACATGTAGCGAAGTATAGTGAAAACTATTTTTCTGTAGTCAAAGGAACGTACACAGTATGTACATCGTAGACAAAACAACACTGCTTTTGAACGAAAATAAGTAGGCCAGGTAACAAACGAAATACTGCTTAATATTTTGGTTTCCGCCTTATTATGAAAACATGTCTTCCGATGCTAGAGGGATGGAGTTCAAGACTAGTGAGGTTATGCTGCAATTATATAGTGCGTTGGTGAGGCCGCAACTGGAGTATTGTGTTCAGTTTTGGTCTCCTTACCTGAGAAAGGACATATTGGCACTGGAGGGAGTACAGAGGAGATTCACTCGGTTGATCCCAGAGTTGAGGGGATTAGATTATGACGAGAGATTGAGTAGACTGGGACTGTACTCATTGGAGTTTAGAAGGATGCGGGGGGGGATCGTATTGAGACATATAAAATTATGAAGGGAATAGATAGGATAGATGCGGGCAGGTTGTTTCCACTGGTCGGGGAAATCAGAATTAGGGGGCATAGCCTCAAAATAAGGGGAGGTAGATTTAGGTGCAGAAGAGATTTACCAGAATGTTGCCTGGAATGGAGGGCATAAGCTATGAGGAGCGGTTGAATAAACTCGGTTTGTTCTCACTGGAACGAAGGAGGTTGAGGGGCGACCTGATAGAGGTATACAAAATTATGAGGGGCATAGACAGAGTGGATAGTCAGAGGCTTTTCCCCAGGGTAGAGGGGTCAATTACTAGGGGGCATAGGTTTAAGGTGAGAGGGGCAAGGTTTAGAGTAGATGTACGAGGCAAGTTTTTTACGCAGAGGGTAGTGGGTACCTGGAACTCGCTACCGGAGGAGGTAGTGGAAGCAGGGACGATAGGGACATTTAAGGGGCATCTTGACAAATATATGAATAGGATGGGAATAGAAGGATACGGACCCAGGAAGTGTAGAAGATTGTAGTTTAGTCGGGCAGTATGGTCGGCACGGGCTTGGAGGGCCGAAGGGCCTGTTCCTGTGCTGTACATTTCTTTGTTCTTTGTTCTTTGTTCTTTGTTCTTTGCCGGAGTGTCGGAGGAACGTCTTCACCCAAAGGGTTGTGAATCTCTGGAATTCCTTGCCAGTGAAGCAGTTGAGGCTCCTTCTTTAAACGTTTTTACGAAAAAGATAGATGCCTTTCTAAAGAATAAAGGGATTCGGGGATATGGTGTACGGGCCGGAGAGTGGAGCTGAGTCCACAAAGAACAGCCATGATCGCATTATTTGGCGGAGCAGGCTCGAGGGGCCAGATGGTCTACTCCTGTTCCTAGTTCTTATGTTATGTTCTCATGTAACTCCAACGAGTACAGACCCAGAGACCACAACCGTTCCTCCTACGACAAGTTCTTCATAACAGGGATCATTCTTGTGAACCTCATCTGGACCCTTTCCAAGGCCAGCACATCATTGCTTAGATACGGAGCCCATAACTGCTCACAATACTGCAAATGGTGGCTGAACAGAACCTGATACAACCTGAGATGTACATTCCTGGTCTTGTATTGTAGATCTGCGAACATGAATGCTGACATTGCATTTGCCTTCTGTACTGCCCACTGAAGCTGCACATTACCCTTCAGGGAATCTTGAACTAGGACTCTCAAATCCCTTTATGCTGATGCGTTCCGAAGCATTTTCCATTGAGAAAATAGTCATTCCTCCTTCCAAAGTGCATAACCTCACACATTTTCTTATTGTGTTCCATCTACCACCTCTTTTTCCACTCTCCTAATCTGTCCGAATCCTTCCGCAGCCCGGGTAAGGACATGCAGTGTGGTGCTAAACAGTAGAGAAAATGCATAGACATCAGTTCAGCCCATAAGAAGGTTGTTCAGGAGTCTGGTAACAGCGGCGAAGAAGCAATTTTGAATCTTGTTCTTTAGGTTCTCAGAACTTTGCATCTTTGTATATGATAGGAGCTTTTCCCAGGCAGTGGGAGGAGTAGACAGAGTCAAATGATGGGAGGCGAGTTTAGTTCACGGATTGGGATGTGTTCACGACTCTCTCTAGTTTCTTGTTGTCTTGGGCCGGGCAGTTGCCATACCAGGCTGCGATGTAGCCAGATAGGATGTTTTCTACTGTGCATCAGTAAAGGTTAGGAAGAGGCAGTGTGGTCATGTCGAGTTTCCATAGTTTCCTGAGAAGGTATAGGCCCCTTTCTTGGTGGTAGCGTCGATGTGGGTGGACCAGGTCAGATTGTTGGTGATGTGCAAACCTCGGAATTTGAAACTGTCAACCATCTCCACCTCGCCACCATTGATGCAGACAGGGGTATGGATGACACTTTGCTTCCTGAAGTCGATGACCAGATCCTTAGTTTGGCTGACATTGGGGGATCGATTGCTGTCGTTGCAACACTCCACTAGGTTCTTGATCTACCTCCTGCATTCTGGCTCATGGTTGCCTGAGATCCTACGCACTACGGCAATGTCATCAGCAAACTCGTAGATGGAGATGGAGTTGCATTTTGCCACACAGACGTGTGTGCAGGGAGTATAGTAGGGGGCTAAGTACGCAGCCTCGCGGGGCCCAGGTATTGAGGACTGCCGTGGAGGAGCTGTTGTCGTTTATCCTGATTGTGCTTAATGAGTCAGGTTGTCGAGAATCCAGTTGTCTAGAGGGAGGGACCACGTCCTCGGTTTTGCAGTTTTGATATTAGCTTGGCTGGGATTATGGTGTTGAAGGTGAAGCTGTAGTCAATGAATACGTGTCTGACGTAGGAGTCCTTGTTGCTGAGTTGCTCCAGGGATGAATATAGGGCCAGGGAGATGGCGTCTACTGTACATCGGTTGTGGCATTATGCAAATTGCAGTTGGTCAAAGCATTCTGGGATTATGGAGTTGATGTGCTTCATGACCAATCTCTTGAAGCACTTTATCATGACAGATGTGAAAGCCACTGCGTGGTAGTCATTGAGGTACGTTACCTGGTTTTTGTTAGTCACTGGTCTGATGGTGGTCTTCATGAAGCAGGTAGTAACCTTGGAATGAAGTCGGGTGAGGTTGAACATATCCACGAACCCGCCAGTAAGTCCGCGCCGGAGGTGAGTGTACAACCAGGGACTCCATCCGGACCCATTGCTATCTCTCGATTCACTTTTAAGAAGGCTAATATGACTTTGGAATCCGTGATGGCAAGTATGGGTGTGCCCGAGGGTGTTGGGGCAGTTGACAATGGTTTGTTAGTTTCCTGATCGAAATGAAAGTATAATGCTTTGAGTTCATCAAGGAGGGGTGCGCTGCTACCGGTGATACTGATCGGTTTTGTTTTGTAGCCCGTTATATTATTTCTGCCTTGCCACAACTGGCAAGGTTCTGTGTCAGTAGTCTGTGACTCTCGCCTGGTCTGGTACTGTGTCTTCGCGTCCTTGGTGGCTTTGCGAAGGTCGTACCTGGATTTCGTCTATAGGTCACGGTCGCCTGTCTTGAACTCATCAAACCTGCCGTTCAGCAAGGTGTAAATCACCCGATTCAACCATGGTTTCCAGTTGTGGAATGCACACACTACTTTCTCTGGCACACCATTTATAGTCATTTGTTGACAAAGTCTTGACAGTGATCGCATCATCGTTTCGGTTGGCCGTTCAGTTCTTGAATATGGTCCAGCCAACTGACTCTAAGCAGTGACGCAGGAGCTCTTCCATTGATTTCCAGCGCATTGCACGACGTTCTTAACCAGATTCTCCTGCTTAAGTATCTATTTTCTACCAGGATAACGAGCTCCGTCCTGTGGTCCAGCTTTGTGCAGTGAGGTGGGGGGACGGGTCGGCAGTTGCCTTTGATGTTTGTGTAGCGATGGTAAATGATGTTTGGGGTTGGCCTAGTTGAAGTCCCGGGCGACCATGAACAAGGCCGCCGGTGTTTTGTTTCATTTTTAATTATAGTGGTGCACAATTCTTCAAGCCTTTCTTCACTTCCACCATGGGTGGAATGTATATCACTGTGATGATGGCAGCAATGAATTCCCCTGGAAGGTGGCCCGGGTTGAAAATTCACTGTCAGGTATTCCAGATCCAGGGAAATGTAAATCAGCAGGGTCGCCACGTCCGAGCACCAGGACGAGTTGAGGAGGAGAAAACACCTCCATGTGTGTCTTTGTCCAGCTTGTTTTCGATCGCTTGGACGTTTGCCAGGAGTATGCTATCGACGCACGGGGAGTTTGGAACTGTGTTGTTTTAGTATCACCTGCAGACCGCTGCATTTCCCTCGCTTCCTACATCGGCGGCTGCTTTAGGTGGTCCCGGGATCCATTTGGAGATGCCTGATCTTATAGAAGTTATGTGATTGCATCTGGCGGCTGTGACTTCGAGGTTCGGGGGGGGGGGGGGTGGGGGGTGGGGGGGGGGGGGTGGGGGGGGGGTGGGGAGGGTGGTCGGGGTTTGGAGTCGCGGGGGGTGGGGGGGGGGGGGTCGGCCAATCACTTTTGCGATATATTGGGCCCCGGTGTTCTGAGGAAAAATGGTCTGTCTTTTGGAGTGTTCAGGTGCTCGCCTGGGGACATCATTGTTTTACGGCGGTTTGGCCTAGTTTGGGACGCTGGCTGAGGCTTCCTTGGTCAGCTTGAACCGGGTCAAGTGGTCGTTTCGAGCGTTGATTGGCGTTTCAGAGATCGGGCCTTGTAGGAGGCCATGCCGGGCCTCCAAATCGATTTTCCTCTTCTCCATCTGCCAATAAGTCGGGCCGCTGGGCCGGCCTCTCCTGATTGGTCTCATTGTCGTGACCGGGTTGCCGGGTCGTCTCCATTGGTGCCTGGGGCGCTTCCGAGGCCTGGTCGTATCCTCACGGAGCCAGATCTGTTCCCACCGATGGTCGGGCCTCTTCCGCTTCGATGCTGACGTTCGCTGGAGGAGTCCTGCAGGGTCGGGTCATGTTGGCTCAAGTTGGCCAATCCATAGACATTGTAGGATCTACTGACCTGTAAGTAAACATAAAAACGCATGGTTCGAGATAATGTTAGTGTTAAAATTAAGTATCAGAAGGTTGGTTCATTATAGTAGATGTAGGAAGAGTATCTGTGAGTGAGAACTCGCAGAAAATCAACACAGCACAGCACCATCTTGTATCATTGTGGACGAGTGAGCTGTGAGGAAGATACGGGGATTCCTCAGTGCGCTTTGGCTAATTGAAATGATTGGGAAAATGGACGGCAGATGCAGGATAATGTGTATAAATGTGAGATAATCCAGGTTTTTGGAAAAGCAGAAAATATATCATTACCTCAATGTGTACAGATGGGGGAGACGAGAATGTGCAACAAGATGTCTGTGCCCTGGTATACAAGTCACCGAAGGTTAGCAACCGGTGTAGCAGGGAGTGAAGAAGGCAAATTCTTTGGTGGCATTCATTGCGAGAAGATTCGTGTACAGGAGCAGGAATGTCTTGCTGCAATTATACAAAGTCTTGGTGAGGCCACACCTGGAATACTGTTTGCAGTTTTAGGCTCCTTATCTGAGGAAGGATGTTTTAGTTCTGGTGGGAATGCAGCGAGGTTTACCATACTGATCGCTGCGGTGGCGGGACTGACGTATGAGGACAGATTGAGTAAGTTAGCATTATTTTGTAAGGATATTGTTGTAAAACATTTGTCTGTTCTATTTTTCAATTTTAATTCTTGTCCCGCTGGCTGCCTTTACTCTGCATTTCGTATTGGCTGCTAGCACACTGGGACTTTTACATAAACTACAGACTTTAGGCAAACCGAAACAGCCCTGGTCCGATGGATCAGTAAAGGCCTTCCCTTTCTGGGATCTATGGAAGAATCCGTGATGTTAGTTTGATAAAATTGGCAACTAATCGATCATTGGTCTGGAATTCATTTTTCTTTAAATTTAGAGAACCCAATTATTATTATTTATTTTTCCAATTGAGGGGAAATTTAGCGTAGCCAATCCACCTAACCTGCCCACCTATGGGCTGTGGGGGTGAAACACACGCAGACACGGGGAGAATGTGCAAACTCCACACGGACAGTGACCCAGGGCCGGGATTCGAACCCGGGTCCTCAGCGACGTAGTCCCAACGTTAACCACTGCGCCAAGTGCCGCCCCCAGGACTGGAATTCTATGCCACTTCCTGTTGTTGTTTGCGACTGGCGGAGCCACTCACATTTTCCCGGAAGAAAGGCGGGTCATTTGATGAACTTCATTTTTGTCTAGAGTTCTCTGAGTACCCACAGCCAAGAAGCAACTGGATGACACTCTGCTCTGCTTTCGCAGCCAGGCAATTTAAACAGCTCTCCAGCCTGGCCTGTTAAGGAACTCTTATCGAAAATACCTAGGCAGAAGTCAGTTCTGTGAAGGGACCTTCTGGAGTGAAAAGAAAACAGGTTTCTCGCCAGGTCTGTCCGACTTTAATCCTCTGTCTGAATTGCTTGAGGAAACCCAAATTGAGAACCCTCTACATAATACAGCTGGTGTCTCTGCACATAAATCAATCGGGATTAAATCTCCAGTAATACTTCAGTGAGTTCCATCAGGTGGCCAAAGGTCAGAATTGCTTAAATCATGGATGGGTCGGTGGTGGGGAGGGGGGGGGGGGCGTTCCTAGAATAGTAAAATCCATTCAACAACGAGAGAGGCTGGTGGGCGGCCTGGATCTGTCGAATCTTATGTTCTGCTACAGGGCAGGCAGTGTGGAGAAGGTGAGGGGGTGGCAAAGACAGCTTGAGGTGTACTGGGTCTGAATGGAGGAGGACCCCGGCCCGGGTAACTCTCTCTGAACTCTGGCCACCGCGCCACTCCCGGCCATCCCACAAACACACTCCCGGAGCCCAGTGATCGTCGCCACCTTTAAGATGTGGAACCAATTCAGAGCCTGGGTCTCCCGCCTAATAGCACAGTTCGCACCGTTAGGGAAGGACGCCCGGTTTCAGTCGTGGGGGAGGCAGAGGGACGCTGACGGTCGCATACATGTATGTAGACGACAGGCTGGCTACTCTGGATAGAGAGGCTCCAACTCCCGAAAGGAAACAAACTCAGATATTTGCAGCTGCGTTAAGGTATCCACAAGGAGATGAAAACGTTCTCCCAGAAGCCCCCACACACATTCCTGGATACGATGGTAGGGCTAGTTAGGGGACCATAAATGCGATGACATTAACTGGAGACTCACAGAAAAGTTCGGGACTCCACTGGGGGAAATCACGCAAAAGTGGGGGAGGAACTGTGCATTGAGAGAGGGATAGGACACTGGTTCGAGGTGCTGCACAGAGTTAACTCCACTTCCTACTCCGCCGGGCTAAGCCTGATGCAGCTCAAGGTGGTGCACAGATCACAGCTTACCAAGAGATGTATTAGTGGGTTCCTCCTGGAGGTGGAGGACAAGTGCGAGAGGTACTGAGGCTCCCAGCCAAGTACACCACATGTTTTGGACCTGTCCCAAACTCAGGGAATTCTGGACGGCCTTCCTCCAGGCTATGTCCAAGGTGCCGGAGGTCAAGATGGATCCATGCCCTTCTGTGGCAGTCTTCATGTTGACAGAGCACCCAGACCTCTGGAAAGGGGAAGAGGTGGACACCCTTTTCAACCAGCAGCCAGCCGGAGGGAGGGGGATAGCTAACTAGGGAAAGGTGAGATAAATACAGAGTTTTACACTCTGTATTTATCCAGGTCCATTGTGGAACTTGCTTTTGAATCTATTACCATTGTTCCCTCAGACAGTGTATTCCAGATTATAGCAATCCGCACCCCGTATTTATCCAGTTCCATTGTGAAACTTACTATTCAATCTGCTGTCACCGTAACTTCAGAGAGTTTATTCCAGATTATAGGAATCCCCTGTCAATATCCATCCAGTTCTATTAATCTTATTACTCAATCTGCTACTATTGTGCCTTGAAACAGTATATTCCAGATTAAAACAATGCCCTGTCAGTACTTATCCTCTTCTATTGTGAAAAATACTAACTTATATGCTTCAATCGCGGTTTGAAACACTGTACTCTACATCATTACAACTCTGTTCTATCCCTATGCCCAGGCCTCCCTTGATAAGTTATTGTAAATCTTGTCACTGGTCCTCATTCCAGTGGAACTATTTCTTCTTAGTCTCTCTGAAATCTATCCTAATTTGGAGTCCGCTGTGAAATTGCCCTTTAACTAAAACTGATCTATCGCATTTCAGTAATCGCACCACCCAACTGAAATCCTCCATCGCTGACACCATTCCATTAATTATCTTCTGTGTTCTCTCCAAGATCTTCCCATCCTTTTTTATATTTTAAGGCAGAACGGGAAGCAATTCCTCAGCAATGGTCCGATCTACTAAACTTCGTTCTGACTTGCAAGGCAATTGGTCAAGTGGTGGAAAGTGGGAGTAACATAGTTCGGTGGCTGTTTTTAACCTGTGCAGTTGAGATGGGCCGAAGAGCCGATCTGTGCTCCAGATCTCGATGACTCATGGCGGTACGGTAGCACAGTGGTTAGCACTGTTGTTACACAGCTCTAGGGTCCCAGGTTCGATTACGTGCTTGGGTCACTGTCTGTGCGGAGCCTGCACGTTCTCCCGTGTCTATGTGGGCTTCCTCCGGGTACTCCAGTTTCCTCCCACAAGTCCCAAGATGTGCAGGTTAGGTGGATTGGCCGTGATAAATTGACTTTAGTGTCCAAAAAGAGGTTTGGTGGCGTTACTGGCTTATGCGCACAGGCAGCACGTGTGGGTTTAGGTAGGGAGGTCTTTCCACGGACTGGTGCAGACTCGGTGTGCCGAATGGCCTCCTTCTGCACTGTAAATTCTATGACTCTAACTTCCTTGCTTTCGGAGCCACTGCCTCTATTTGGAAAGTTACATTTCTTCTGAGGTGCTTTCAATCTTATCAAAATGCCCTACCAGTGAAGACAAAGTGTATACATGTGGCCATCTGTTCCTCTGCCCTTTCCATAATTGTCCCTTTCAGTTTATATTGCCTGGCCTCAGAACTCGTCCCGAATGTATCACACATACCGTCGTAATTGAAATTTAATTTCCCCGTGAATCTCCTCTTCAGAGATATGGGAACATTCTGCAGAAAAATATGTAAACCTTGCTTAATGTTTCATTGCCGAGTTTCTGTCATCTGTGAATGTTGAAATTGTGTCCATTGAAGCCGATGCTAATGAAGTGTATCTTGAAGAACAATTGTTCTAATGCCGAAATACTCCCCACTGTTTGATTAATTATCATTCATCACTTTTCTCTGCTTTCTGTGTCTGAGCCAATATCACATTCACAGTGCCACAGAGCCTTTAATCCATGGCTTTGGGAAACGATAACAACTTCATTAAATAACATTTGATCACAATGTGTTCCAATACATAAATAAAATCAGCTCCTTCATCAATTCTCTTGTTATTTTGCTAAATGACTGCAATAAGGACATGAGACCTAATTTTCCAAGAAGATAGTCCTGATTCTGGTCATTCATAACACAACTTCCTCTCGAAGACAAAATATTCTTGTCCTCCATTCTGATCTCTAGCAATACCCTCGTGACAAACATGATTCTGACTGCTCTGTCACTCCAGTGTTTAAATATTTTAAATTTTATAAACAGGATGGGATATTAATAAGCCGCCAGTCCCCTAGAACCATTCATATATCAAAAAACGTTTCAGTATCCTGGTCGAATATTTTCAACATTCCATCCCTCAGTCACACTCACACGGCCAATCTGGACTCAGTTAATCTTCTACTTCATTGTGGGTATAAAAAGTGTTGGATTGAAAGGGGTTAACTGCCGTTCTTTGTTTAGTGACTGTAATTAATCTCAGTCTCCATGGGTCCTAATTGTGTCACTGGAGGGATTACTCCTTCTATTAAAAAGGGATTCATTTAAATGTGTTTTCATATACTGTCAGCGGGAGCATCAAGTCCAACATTAACAGTAATCAGCTGCTCCAGAGAGATAGAGAGGAGCGATCAGAATCTGAAACTATCGATCGTAACTCCAGCAATGTACCGCAGTTTATCCGAAGGCCTGTCGCTTATTTCGTCCGATTATATCCAATGGCGGATCCAAGCAGCACTTATGATTATTCAAGCGGGTTACTATCCCTTTCTAGCTATTGTTGGTGTCCCCGGTAAGTCTTCATTTTCAATTATTTGTTGTCTAAACCACTTTCAGTGTATTATTGCTCTCGTCATTTGCATCTCAGAACGATTGAATCCATGTACATCAATTCCAGCCACTAATGCAATTCCCTATCCAATGGTTCTACTCCGCTCTCTAGTTGATATCGCTGGCTGTTGCAAACGCCACAGCAGCTCCACACTCCCTTTGAGACTGAAATTATTTATATACAGATGTTCTATGTATTCTCACTTGCCATCGCCACTTCTGCCTCATTTCAGCTGCAGACTAAGCCATTGTCTGTGTCTCTGTTAAATCCAGACTTGAAAATTCCAATGATATTCTAGTCACGCAATTCCTGTTACAAATCTTCATGAAGCACAGCTCATCCACAACTCTGCTATCCATATGCTATATCTCACCCAATCCCAGTCACCTATCATCCCTGTTCTCACTGATCTACATTGGTATCTAGTCATGGATCATTTGGCAGAATTTGAATTAAATATGGAACACACTCGGTAATCAAAAGTCTAATAATCACAATGAACACATTGTCGATTGCTGTACAACCCATCAGGTTCCATAATACTCTTGAGGGAAGGACATCTGCCGTCCTCAACTAGATTGGCCGACATGTAACTCCAGAGTCACTGCTAAGTGTTTCAATCTTAACTGTCCTCCGAAATGGCCGAGACAGTTTCTAAGTTGTATCCAACTGCTTAAAGGTCACAAGGAAACAAATTGGATGATCACCCAGCCTCGACCTAGGTACCGGAAATAACCGGCAAAACCAGCCCTTTCGGACCTGCAAAGTCCTCATAATTAACATCCGGGGACTTGTATGAAAATTGGGAGAGTAGCTCACAGACAAGTCAAGCATCAGTCTGACTCTGTGACTGACATTAGGAGAGAGAAGGGAATTGATGAAGTAGATAAAGATGTTGAGCCGAAGCACTACACTGAGCTGGTATTTCCACAAGGAATACAGAGGCCAGGACAGAAGTGGGAGGAACGCGAGGTCGAGGAAGAGGCAGCGATGTAATTTCCTGAATGTGTTAAATACTGAGCAACCCTGGTCCCATTGGACAACTTCCCTTTCCCACCATGTATCTTTCAATCTCCACTGTTAAATCCTCCTCCGGCAAACCCCACCACAGCTTCCCATC
This sequence comes from Scyliorhinus torazame, assembly GCF_047496885.1. Classification (NCBI taxonomy): domain Eukaryota; kingdom Metazoa; phylum Chordata; class Chondrichthyes; order Carcharhiniformes; family Scyliorhinidae; genus Scyliorhinus; species Scyliorhinus torazame. Next base: position 46,195,851 of record NC_092710.1, on the reverse strand, counting down.
ACAGCTTCCCCATGACGACCATCCTGTAAGAAAAATATCAACAAAACATTTGTTTCTCATCTTTATCAACCAACACACCGAATGATGTTAAATAAAGCCCCCTCCACCTCCGCCCCACCCCATATACCCCCTCGTTCTTGACTTGTTGGTTCTCTCGACTTACCGGTTTAATTTAGTGTTAATTAGTTAGTACTAAATATAACAATGTAACAACTATTTATTTTGAATTAATTAATAGTGCCAGAGAGGTCAGTCAGCGGGGTGCAGTGCTCTGCAGTGTGGGAGGTCCGTGAACTTCTAGCGTTCCGGTTGACGACGTCTCCAGCAGGTGTACCCAATGGCGGCTCCTCACAGACCGCATGGTTCGGTTGGAGCGAGCATTCAAATGGCGGAAAGCATCATAGATAGCAGTTATAGAGACGTGGTCACACACAAGGTGCAGGGAGGCAGATGGTTGACCGCGAGAAAGCGCAGGTTGTCAATGCAGGAATCCCCTTGGCCTGTCCCCCTTTCTAACAAGTATACCTTTGGAGGCATGGGCTATAAGGGGGAAACAACAGCAGCGGCCAGAGCAGTGGCACCAAGGATGGCTCTGTTGTACAGCAGGAGGGTTGAAGTCCAGTAGAGCAATGGTCATAGGACACTCTGTGGTCAGGAACAGAGGATAGCGCTTCTGTGGGCATGAAAAAGACTCCAGCATGGTGTGTTTCCTCACTGGTACCAGGGGACGTGATGCTGAAAGGCTGTAGGGCATCTGAATGGGGAGGGTGATAAGGGAGAGGTCATGGTACACGTTGGTACAAATGACATAGGTAGGAAGAGGGATGAGGTCTTGTACCAGAGATTCAGGAAGCATGCTCTGAACTAAAAATCAAGACCTCTCGAGTTGTAATCTCTGGAATACACCCACTGCCACACGCCCGCTAGTCTATAAATAGGATAATAGTGCAGATCAGTAGTGAGGCTAAGGAATTGGTGCAAGAGGGGTGCCTTTAGACTCCTGGACCAATGGCACCGTTTCTGGAGAATGTGGGACCTGTACAAGTGGAACGGTCTACATCTGAACCAGAGCGGGTCTAACATCCTTGCTCGTGGGTTTGCTAGTGCTCTTGGGAGGAGTTAAAACTCATTCCGCAGAAGGGCGGACACAGGCTGTTAGAAGAATAGGGAAACAGTGTATCATCGAAAAACAATCAAGTCAGAGGGAATACAGCATAATTAAGTTTCAGGAGAGGAAGATGAGGCTGAATGGCCTCTACTTTAATGTCAGAACTACTACAGGTAAATCGGATGAGTTAAGGGCGAGGTTTGACGCGTGGAATTAATGACATAGTAGCCAGAACGGAGACGTAGTTGAGGGGTTGGTGGTGCAGGATTGGCAACTTAACACACAGGGATACAGAATCTTCAGGAGGGACAGGGGAGGAGTGAAATAGGGGGAGTAAATGACGCAGTAAGGAGGAATAATATCTTGTGGTTGCGTTAAAGGAAACGTTGTGGATAGAGCTTAGTACTAAAAAAATGGGCAGCGACATTGCTAGCTGTTTTATTATACAGTCCCAGATAGTCAGCGGCAAATTGAGGAGCAAATAGGTGCGCAATTTGGAGAACTGTGCAAAACTAATATCAGGGTAATCATATTGGGGGATTTCAACTTTCCCAACATTAAGTGGCTAGTCATTGTGTTACGTGCTTTGATGGAGCAGAGTATATAAGACAACGTTTTGCTCACTGGGGGACCCAACAAGGGATGGTGCAATGCTGGACCTACCTCCAGGGAATGAAGCCTGACACGTGGTTGATGTGATGGTGTTGGAGCATTCTAATGATCGCGACCGCAACATGGTGCATTTTAAGTTTGCCATTGATAAGGAATGATATGGAGATGCCGGCGTTGGACTGGGGTGAGCACAGTAAGAAGTCTTACAACACCATGTTAAAGTCCAACAGGTTTGTATCAAACACTACTTTGCGGAGCACTGCTCCTTCCTCAGGTGAATTCCTCCTGAGGAAGGAGCAGTGCTCCGAAAGCTAGTGTTTGAAACAAACCTGTTGGACTTTAACCTGGTGTTGTAAGACTTCTTACCATGGACAAGGAAGTAAACGAATTTCAGAAAAAGGTCTTTTAATCGGAGAGAGTAGATTTTAATAAAACGAGGGAAGACCTGGTCATGGTAGATTGAAACACATTACTGGTGGGGAGATCTACAGAAGTACAGAGGATGGTGTTGAATGAGGATACGTGGAGGGTACAGGCCCAGTATATTCCATCTATAGTAATAGAAAGGAGTAACACGTACAGGGAATCATGGATGATCAGAGATAACCAGGATGCATTGATCAGAGAGAGAGAGGATTTAATCTGTGGAAGGGGAGCAAATCAACAGATGCATTAGTGGAGTACAGAAAGTACAGGTTAGAGTTTAAGAAAACAATTAAGAGATCAAAGAGGGGAATGAAAAATCTCTAGTTGATAAAAGCAGGGAAAATTTCAAGATATTCCATAAATATATAAATGGGAAGAGGATAACTAGGGAAAAGTTAGGCCAAATTAGGGCCCATGCGGAATCTGTGGTGGAGGCATTGGTAGAGTGTGAAATGAAGAGTTCACATCTGACGTCATCCACTAGAATGAAGAGGCAGATATGTAACTCGCAAAGAGACTGTGAGGTTATTGAGCAAAGTGTCACAGAGAAGGACCATGGTGTTGGAGGTGATGACAGGCTTAAAAGTGGAGAAACCTCCAGGTGCAGATGAATTAAGTCCCGGGATGCCGTGGGAGGCGAGGGTGGAGATCGCAAGTGCACTTATCCAAATTTGTAATTCTTCTCTAGCCGCGGAAGTGGTGCCAGGCGACAGGATAACCGCAAACGTGGCCCCACTGTTTGAGAAATGCTGTAGCGATAAGTCAGGGATCTACTGGTCAGAGTGCATTGAGCTTCACCTCAGTCGTGGGAAAACAAATGGAGAAAAGTTTAATGGAGATAATTTATCTCCAGTTGGAGAGTCAAGGTTTGATTAGGGATAGTCTGCACAGCTTTGTCAGAGGAATGTCACTCAGCAAAACATTTGAAAAAGTCCAACATAGGAGGCTTATAATGAAGTCTAATGCACATGGGATACAGGGACGTTGATAAGTTGTATTCAAAGCTGGCTGAGCTGTAGGAGACAGATGGTGTTGTCAGGCATCTGTTTTGATGGATGGAAGCCAGTGCACAGTGGTGTGCCACAGGCATCTGTGCTGGGCACCCTATTAGTCGTCATTTAAATAAATGACTTAGATGACTATGTGGGGGTAGGATTGGTAAATTTGTGGATGAAACATAGGTAGGCCGGGTGGTTAACAGTGAGGCTGAGAGTCAAGAATGACAGAGAGATATAGACGGGATGGTAAAATGTGCAGAAAAGTGACAGATGGGCAGTGCAGAGTCACAGTGGTTAGCATTGCTGCCTCACGGCGCTGAGGTCCCAGATTCGATCCCGGCTCTGGGTCACTGTCCGTGTGGTGTTTGCACATTTTCCCCATGTCTGCGCGGCTTTCGTCCCCACATCCCAAAGATGTGAGTGTGTGAGCCTCTCCCGTCATTATGGAGCCTCCTCATCAATACGTCCTGTTTAGCAGATCCCCGTGGTTACTTCCCTAAACTGGGCACCTCCCAGACCAAGGCTCAGCTACAGGGGAGCCGGAGGAGGCCTGGATCTCACTGTGGTCCACAGACCAAGCAGTCACGACATGATATCCTCGGCTACAGGCAAATAACACCACTGACTTGTGAGGGATCAGGAGGTTGTTATAAGAGAGTAATTCCTGATCGAAAATCCGGAGTGAATTCCTGTCGGTGGAATTATGCCATCTATCAGCAGCTTTCTGACAAGCCCAGCAGCAGAGCAGGTACCAAGCAGCATTGATTTCACCCTTTCCTGTGAACAATGCTCGCGATGGCCAGAGTGAGATCCCGATGCTTGGAAAACTAATGTTCTCCAGACTATTTACTCTGGCCTGTACCGTGGAGAGGACACTCCAGCTTTGTGGTTCCTGATGACACAACACAGGAAGAAGCAATTATTAGATAGAAACTTTCATTCGATTGACACAGAGACAGAACACCAGGGGTTGGTGTCGGCACTGGGAGAAAGTACTACGTTTCAGAGTAAAGCTACCATCCAAAGTCCGCTGTTGTCTTATTACGGACAATAAGAAGTACAACACCAGGTTAAAGTCCAACAGGTTTGCTTGGAATCACTAGCTGTCGGAGAACTGCTCCTTCCTCAGGGAAATCCGAGGATTCAGGATGTGCATGAGGAAGGAGCAGTGCTCCGAAAGCTAGTGATTCGAAACAAACCTGTTGGACACTAACCTGGTGTTGTTAGACTTCTTACTGTGCTCACACCAGTTCAATGCCGGCATCTCCACATCATTATTGCGGGACATTAGGCACAGTATTCGATCAAAAAAAGTAGCACACACATTGTCCCAGAAAATCAGGATTGGGAGCTGTTTAGAATTGAGCAATGGCGGATTAAGGGATTCATACAGGGAAAACATGATTATGGAAGTAAGCTTGCAGGAAACATAAAAATTGACTGTAAAGGTTTATATAGGTACGTGAAGAGAAAAACATTGATGAAGACAATTGTAGGTTCTTTACATTCAGAAAAAGGGAATGAATAATAGGGTCAAAGAAATGGTCGTGCAACTAAATACATACGTTGATTCTCTCTTCACAAATGAGGAGACAACTCAGATCCACAAATTGGAGCCACACCGATGCTCCCTCCACTCCTTTATGCTTCCACCACTGCCCCCAAACTCTCAGAGCCACCACCACCACCGGGCTTGTGATGCATTGTGCCAGCGAGAAAGGCAGAGGTTCCATTACCAGTGCGCCTACACTTGTGCCACTACATAATTCTGCCTCTACCCGCTCCCACACCAACCCCTCCCCCACTACCCACTTCCTGATCATGACGATATTTGCCGCCCAGTGATAGTTCGTGAAGTTCGGTGGGGGCAACCCTCCCCCCTCGGCTCCGCTCCAACAGCATTTTCGTTACTCACGGGGCTTTACCCGCCCACACAAACCCTGAGATCACCGCATTATCCCGCTTAGAAATGGCATGTGGTAAAAAACTGGGGCGACACTGGAACACAAACAAAAATCTCGGGAGAACCGTCACCTTTACGCTCCCCGCCAGTGACAATGGGAGCATGTCCCACCTCCGGGAGTCCTCAATTTGTTCAACTAACTAGGTCAGATTTAATTTATGTAGCTGCTCCCATCCCCGAGCCACCTGAATATCGAGGTAGCGAAAACTCCCTCCCACCACTGTAAACAGCAACTCCCCCAGTCTACTCTCCTCTCCCCTCGCCTGGATAACAAAAACCTGATTTTCTTTCCCAAATTCGATGTGTACCACGGAAACCGGCCAAATGCCCCTAAGATCCGCATAATCTCCCCATTCCCCTGAACGGGTCAGAAATATACTGTAGTCGGTTGTTTTCATACAACGAGCCATGTGTTCCTTCCCCCCCCCCCTCAGCCCCTGGACCAGCCCCTTCCAGTACTTTGGCGCTCTCAGCGTCCTCGCCATTGGCTCTTTATCCAAGGCAAACAACAATAGGGAAAGGGGACATCAATGCCTTGTCCCCCGATGCAGTCTGAAATAGTCCGAACTCACTCGGTTTGTCCACGCACTCGCCACCGGTGCCTGGAACAGCAACCGGACCCAGTCAACAAAGCCCTGCCCAAACACAAACCGTCCCAGGACCTCCCACGGATAATTCCACTCCACCCGGTCGAAGGCCTTCTCTGTGTCCATAGCGACCACTACCTCTACCTCCCTCCCCTCGGAGGGCATCATGATGACGTTCAAGGACCTTCTACCGTTGGCCGTTCACTGCCTGCCTTTGACAAATCCCGACTGGTCTTCCTCTATCAGCCCCAGTACACAATTCTCTGTTCTCGAAGCCAAAATCGTGGCCAGCATTTTGCCGTAAACATTTAGAAGGGAGATTGGTCTGTATGACCCGCATTTTTTGTCTACTTCTTCTGCTTCAGGATCAATGACATAGAAGCCTGTGACATTGTTGGAGAAGAGCACACCGCTCCCTTTCTTCATTAACTGCCCTCACCAGGAGCGGGTCCAGCATCCCAGAAAATGTCTTATAAAATTCCCCAGGATATCCGTCCGTTCCGGGGGCATTACCCGACTGCATGGCCTCCAATTCCTCTACTACTTCTAAAATCCCGACCAGGGCTCCCAATCGCTCCACCAACCCTTCCCCCACCTTCGGAAACTCCAACCACTCCAAGAACTGCCTCATCCTCTCCACCCGTCCTCCGAATCATCCAACCATCTAGAACATTCCTTGAACACCCCATTCACCCCGCTGTGTCTAAGACGGTGTTGCCCCTTCTATCCTTCACTATTCCTATCTCACTGGCCGCCTCCCTTTTCCTGCGCTGGTGTGCTAGCACCTGATTTCCTTCTCCCCATACTCATCTACCGCTCCTGTCACCTTCGTCAACTGTCCCATTGCCTTCCCTGTGGATTTCAGGCCAAATTCCATCCGCATCTTTTGCCGCTCCTTCAACAACCCCGCCCTCTGGGCGTCCGAGTACCTTTTATCCACGTGGAGGATCTCCCTCATTACCCTTTCAATCTTGCCCGCTCCATCTTCTCCCTATGAACCCGAAATCAGCTCCCTACTAACTGCCGCCTTTAGCGCCTCCCATACCGTTACTGCCGGATCCTCTCCTGTGTCATTTATCTCCAATTAATTCTGGCTTACCTCTCTAGCCGCCCGCACACTTCCGCAGCGCCTAACAGTCGTACATCTAATCTCCATTGCGGGCGCTGACCACCCAGTGTGGGACATGGTCCTATACAGCAATGGCCGAATACTCGGCATCCACTACTGCCGCCAGCAAAGCCCTGTTCAAAACGAAAGACTCAATTCGGGAGAGCACTTTGTGTAGATGGGAGAAAAAAGAAAATTCCTTCGTTGTTGGTGGTCCGAACCTCCACGGGCCTCCCCCTCCCATCTGTCCCCGAAACGCCTTTAGCTCCTTCGCCGCGGCTGGCACCCTCCCTGTCCATGAACTTGACCGATCCAACGTCGGATCTATAACCTTATTAAAGTCCGCCCTAATGATCAACCTATGCGATTCCAGGTCCGGGATATTCCCTCAAACCCACCTCATAAACTCCGCGTCGTCCCAGTTTGGTGCATAGATATTCAGTAATACCACCGGCACCCCATCCAGCTTCCCATTCACCAGAATGTACCCACCCGCCGAGTCCACTACTATGCTTCCTACCTCAAATGACACCCGCTTATTGTTTAAGATCGCTACCCATCCCCTCTAGTTTTAGAGTCTAGCACCCGAAAGAAATAACTGCCCAACCCACCCCTTCTATATCCTTATCTGATCCTGTAGCATTATCACGTCCGCCTTCAAAATCTTCAAATGCGAGAAGACGGGGGCCCTCTTGACTGACCCATTCAGCTCTCCCACCTTCCATGTGACCAGCCTGGTCGGGGGACATCTGCCCCCCATACGGATCAAACATCACCCTTCTTAGGCCAGCCTCCAGCCCGCGTCCCGTGTCACCTCAGGGCCGCCCTCTGGTGTCCTCCCTCATCGACCTCCAATTTGTCTCCAAGCGCCAGTCACTTCCCTGTCAGCAGATTAGTTCACCCCCTCACACCCCCTCACCCCAATAACAAAATATCAATCCCACCCCCCCCTCAACAAACTGATCACCTGCTCAACCCCCCCCCCCCACAAACTGTGCTTCCGTGAGCTAGCCCGCCCAGCTAGTCTGGTAGCCCCTGCCCATGGCGCCAAGCATTCTACCCCCACCCCCCACTGATCGTAGTACACCCCCCTCCCCCGCTAGAACATACATATGCAAACACAAAGCAAAACATTCCACCCACCATGCCCCTTTAAGAACAAAGTTTACCCGCATACAAAACTGAGCAACGGTCCAAAACGTCGTGCCAAAAACAATACATGCATAACCCAAAGAGAAATGAAATTTAGCAGCATAATAAGAACAAAATTACTCGCCCCCCCCCCCCCCCCCCCCCCCCCAGTTCAATGTCTTCCATCACCTGCCAGTCTCCTGTCCTTAACAAAGATAATCGCCTCATCCGGCGATTTAAAATAGATTTCTTGGCCCTCGTACATGACCTACAAACGAGCTGGATACAGCATGCCGAACTTCTCCCCCTTCCTAAAGAGAGCCCATTTCACTTTATTGAAACTCGCCTTCTTTTGGACAGTTCCACACCCAAATCCTGGTAAATGCGCAGCTCATTATCTTCCCACTTGCAGCTCCCTGTCTGCCTGGCCCACCTCAACATCTGTTCCTTGTCCACCATCACCCACGACGTCTTATTTTTCAACGTCTTCCTCATCAGCGCTCTGCGTGCCCTGCCCACGTTCAATGGCCGAGCAAACGTATCTTTCCCCAGCAGCTTCTCAAACATGTGCACCACATATATGCCAGCACGAGATCCCTCGTGCCCTCGAGGAGACCAGCGATCCTCTGGTTTTGCATGCGCGACCTCTTCTCCAGATCCTCTACCTTGTCCTGCAGCCTTTTCTGATGGTCCCTCATGAGATCCATCTCCGCTGCCATCGCGGTAATCTGGTCCTCGTCCTCGGCCACAGTCTCTTCCACCATCTGTCTCGCCTGGCCTGGGCTTCCAATCTCTGATTCACCCGGTCAATCCCCGTCTTAATCGGATCCAGGTACTCTGTTCTTTGCTGAGCAAAGCTTTCCTTGAGAAAGTTCACCAGCTGCTCCGTTGACCACTGGGCCGGAAATCCCAGTCCCTGAGCCTCCGCCGTACTCTCTTGTAGTGCAGACTCCACTCCCTTCTTCGACCAACGATCTCTCCTTTTCAGCCCACTTCTTGTCCACGAATCCATACACTGGTGGGGAATCCTTCTCCTCTATCTCATCAATCTCCTGTTTTGACCATCAACTTCCGCATATGTCGGGAAAAAAGTTCCTAAATGTCCACCACGTTCGGGAGCTACCAAATAAGCGACCATTCACTCCATGGCATCCACCTGAAGTCCTCGTTAATTTCCTCTTTATCCAGCATTGCCACGCCACCACTTTTTCATTTATGCCTTTACTTCCTAAATACTGAAAATCTTGGGACATTCAGTTCCAATCCCTGATCACCCTGCAGCCATGTCTTCGTAATCCCAATCATATCACACCCATTTATATCTATCTGCGCAATTAGTTCATCCACTTTATTGCAAATGCGTGCATTAAGACACAGAGCCTTTAAGTTTGTCTTTTTCACATTGTGTGTATTTCTCCCAATATTATTCTCTTTTTACCTGTTTGAATTTTGTCCTTGGGTTCTCCACCTATCACTTTTCTTATTCCCTTTTCAACCTTTGGCTTTGTCCTTGCTCCCTGTTTCTCTGACTCCTTGCATAAGTTCCCATCCCCTTGCATATTAGTTCAAACCCTCCCCAACTGCTCTAGCAGTCCCCTCGGATATCAGTTCCAGTCCTGCCCAGGTGTAACCCGTCCAGTTTGTACAGGTCACACCTCCCCAGAACCGGCCCCAATGCCTCAGGAATCTGAAACCCTCCCCCTGACACCATCTCTTCAGCCACGTATTCATTCGACATATCATGTCATTTCTACTCTGAGTAGCACGTGGCACCGGTAGTAATCCTGAGATCACTACCTTTGAGGTCCGATTTGTTAACGTCCTTCCTAGCTCCCTGTATTCTGCTTTTAGGACCGCATTCCCTTTTTTAACCTCTGTCGTTTGTACCGATGTGTACCACGACCGCTGGCTGTTGACCCTCCACCTCCATAATGTCCTGTGCCTGCTTCGAGACATCCTTGACTCTAGCACCAAGGAGGCAACATACTGTCCAGAAGTCCCGTTTGCTGGCACAGAATCGTCTGTCTATTCCCCTTACAACTGAATCCCCGATAACTATTGCACTGTCACACTTATTACTCCTCTCCTCTGCAGCAGAACCAACCGTGCTACCACGAGTTTGGCTGTTGCTGTTTTCACCAGAGAGGCCATTCCCCTCAACAGTATGCAAAACGGTATATATGTCTGCAGGGGAATGGCCACAGGAGATTGCTTCACTGTCTACCTCGCTCTGTCTGGTGGTCACCCATCCCTTCCTGCCTGTGAAGTCTGAGCCTGTGGTGTGACCAGCTCTCTATACGTGCTATTGCCGATGTTCTCCACCTTGCGGATGCTCCACAGTGTCTCAGGCTCCTGATCCAGCTCTGAAACTTCAGTTTCTAGGAGCTTTAGCTGGAAACACATCCTGGACATCCTGAATTCTCCCTACGTGTACCGAACAGGCGCCGGAATGTGGCCACTAGGGGTTTTGACAGTAACTTCGTTGCAGTGTTAATGTGAGCCTAATTGTGAAAATAAAGATTATTATTATGTGTGACTGTTTGCCTGAGTATGTACGCGTGTATCTGTGTCTGACAGTGTGTGTCTGTGAGTGCGTATTTGTGTCTCTGTGAGTGTGCATTTGTGTCTCTGTCTCTGTGAGTGTTTGTATTTGACTCGCTGTTTGTGAGCATGTGTGTTTGCATCTCTGTTTCTCTCTGTCTGTGAGTGCTTGTCCTTGAGTGAATATTTGTGTCTCTGTGTCTGACAGTATGGGTATTTGTGTCTGTGAGTGTGTGTATTTGTCTCTGTGTTTGTGAGCGTATTTATTTGCATCTCTGTTTCGCTCTAACTGTGTGTGTCACTGTATCTGTGTGTGTTTGTGTATGTGCTTGCGTGTGTGAGTGTGAGTATTTGTTTATATTTGTGCCTCTGTGTCTGACAGTGTGTGTATTTATGCCTGTGCGTCTTTCAGTGAGCTTTTTTGTCTCCGTGTCTGACAGTGTGTGTACTTGTATCTCCGTGTTTGTGAGTACGTATATGTGTCTGTGTCCAACAGTGTGTGTCTTTATATCTGTGTGTCTGACAGTGTATGTGTTGCTGTCTCTGTCACGCTGTGAGTGAGTGCATTTGTGTCTCTGTGCCTTTGAGTGTGTATATGCGTTTCTATGAGTGTATGTCTTTGTCTCTGTGTCTATGAGTGTGTGTATTTGTGTCTCTGTTTCTCTATGTCTGTGGGTACGTGTATTTGTTATCTGTGTGTGTATTTGTGTTTATTCGTGTGTCTTTGTAAACACAACCTCAATCAAACTGGTAATGTCTTCCCCACCTGGTGTTTAATTACATTGTTCATTTCCCTTCCTCACAGTGAACCTCATCACAATTGTGGTCCTGAAGAGAAAAAACTGTGGCCTCTCCAAATGTGTTACTTGTTACCTGGTGGCCATGGCAGTGGGGGATCTACTGATCGTTATTCTCGACCTGATATTGAGACACATTCCCATTGTTTTTTATGAACAGTTTTATTTCCTGTTGGACATCCCCGTGTGTAATATCCACGCCGTCCTGCTTTATGCAGCCACCGACTGTTCTGTCTGGTTCACCGTCACTTTCACCTTTGATCGATTTGTGGCCATTTGTTGCCCGAAGCTGAAAAGTAAATATTGCAGCGAGAAAACGGCGGCTGTGGTTCTGGGAACAGTGACTGTGCTGAGCTGTTTGAAGAACATTTTCTGGTATTTTATGTTTACGGGTGGGTATTGGCTGCAGAACACCCCCTGGTTTTGTTCTGTCACAATGGATGTCAGGTTCTCTCATGTCTGGGGAATAATCGAGTTCCTCCAGTACATTCTCACCCCAGGTGTCCCATTTGTCCTGATTCTGCTGCTCAATGTTTTCACCGTCAGACACATTGCCGTGACCAGCAGGGCCCGCAGGAGACTCCGGGCTCACAACAGTGGGGAGAGTCCCAGAGACCCAGAGATGGAGAGTCGGAGGAAAGCCATCATTTTACTGTTTATTATCTCGGCGAATTTCATCCTGTTATGGTCAGTGTTCATGATTTATTCGATATGGGTTCGGATGCGGACACTGGGGTATTTTTCTGTATATTTAGATATTTATTTTCTCGACATCTCCTTCATGCTGCAGCTCCTGAGTTGCTGCACAAACACTGCGATTTACGCTGTGACGCAGAGTCAGTTCAGACAACAGTTGAAGAATCTGCTGTACTTACGGTGGCAGTCATGAGCTGAGCGGTCGCACGTATGGTGGCTCTCGAATGAAATCCTCGAATACAACTGTTAACCCCATCAAATGAGCACTAATAGTAACCGGAATCCCCCTCCACCTTCTCCCGCACAGTCTAACCTCCGCAAACTGCACCAGTTACAAATAGAAAAAAATAGAAATACAAAATAACGGGATAGAACCAACCGCCCAGCGCAAAAGCCAGCAAGGACGGGATGAGGAAAAGCTCAGCCAGGGAGCTGGTGGGCACACGAGGTGGCATGGAACCGGGAAGTGCCGACTCCACAGAGTCGCCAGCGCAGAGCCAAGCTTATGTATGCGCTTCATCAACTCCGAGCTCCAAAGGCACAGGGATGAGCTGAAGATAGACCTCCTGGCAGCTGTGCAGACAGCAGTGGAGGCGGCAAGGTCATTGCGTCCGTGTGTTCGTGAGCGTGTCAGTGTGAGTTTGGGTGTGCGTGGGTGAGGGTCTGGTTGTGTACCTGGATGTGCATACGTGTGTGTCTGGGTGTGGGTCTGGCTGTGTGTAATGTGTGTGGGGATGCGTGTGTGGTTGTTTACATTTGTGTGTGTTTTTGGACATGCGTATTGAGTAGGTATGTGTGTAGGTCCGTATTCGAGAACGTGTGCGTGCGTGTGTGAGGGTTATAGTGTGTGTGGGTGTTTCCTGTGTGGGTGTGTTTGAGTGTGTTGCGGTACACGTGCATGGATGTGTGTTTCTGTAGTCTGTGTGTGTGTGTTCGTGTGTCGGCGTGGGTCAGGGTGTGGGTGAGTGCGTGTGGTTGATGTATTTATCGATGTGTGCCCGTTTTGTGTGTGTGTTTGGTTGTGTGGGGGTGCATGTATGGATGTGTATCTGTGTATGCATGTGGATGTGTGTTTGTTCGAGCGTGTAGGTGAGTTTGTGTGTGTTTTGTTGTGTGCGATTTGAGTGTGTGTATGTTACTGTGTGTTAGTGTGTGGGGCTATTTGTAAGTGTGGGTGTATGTGTGTAGGTGAATGTATGGGTGTGTAGGATTGTGTGTGTCTGTGTCTGTGGAGGGGGTGTCCCATAGAATGATAAACTCCCTACAATGTGGAGAAGGCCATTCGGAACATCCAGATTACACCGAGTCTGCATTGTGTAGATGCGGCAGAAGAAGATTCTGGGAGACGCTTCAACTCAGTCACCTTCACTGGACTGTGGGGAAGTCATCTGTCAATCAATTGAAGCCTGATTAGGGCCGAAATAGGAATGATTAGTTAGGAATTTTAAGCTGGTGTGTAAGTCATCCCTGCTCACCTCAGCTGCGTGTCAAGCAGTAGGTTAAGCAAGCGCACCACCAGAGAGCTTGTGCACGCAGTATTAGCCGGACTAAGATTTCAGCCGGAGTGATGGGACTGAGAATTTGGAGCTGATTGGGAATTAGGAGAAGTGGAGAGGCGGACCTCGGAGGGAGACTCGTCACAGTAAAAACAAATCGAACCGTGACGTCGCAGCCAGTGATTGGCTGGTGACTGGTAACTTGTTTTTCTTTTGGGACAACACGGTGGCGCAGTGTGTCAGCCCTGCTGCCTCACGGCGCCGAACTTCCCGGCTCTGGGTCACACTAAATTGGCCACGCTAAATTGCCCCTTAATTGGAAAAAAATTAATTGGCTGCTATAAATTTTTTAAAAAACGTGTTTTTCTTTTCCGTTTTCTATTTTTCCTTTGGCATTGCAATTGTAGTTATAATTAAATTAAGGGTTAAGACAAGGCAGGAAATACCAAACCCGTGTCATGCCCCACGTGTGGTGTGGGAATTCAGGGACCCTTTCTGTGTTCTGGCTCCTTCAGGTGCAAGAAGCGACTCCAACTGCAGCTCCTGTTCGACCGCTTGGCGCTTCTGGATCTGTGGATGGATTCACTTTGGAGCATCCACGATGCTGAGAAGTAGTGCATAGCACATTCAGCGAGTTGGACACACCGCAGTTACAAATTTGCTGAGGAAGATAGGAAATGGGTAACCACTAGTCAGAGGAAGAGTAGGAAGACAGTGGAGGGATCCCCTGCGGCCATCTCCCTTCAAATCAGATATAACGTTTGGGTATTGTTGCGGGATATAGCTAACCAGGGGAAGCTGGTGGCAGCCAGTTTCATGGCACCGTTGCTAAAACTGCTGCACAGGAGGGCACGAAAAAGTGCCCGAACTTTAGGGATGCGGCACTCAATGGTAATGGTAATAGACAGGTATTTCCCCAGATGCAAACGAGACTCCAGGGTGGCGGGTTGCCTCCTGGTACAAGGGTCAAGGATATCTTGGACCGGCTGCAGGGCATTTTGGAGGGGGAGGCTGAACAGTCAGCTGACGTGGTGCATGTTAGCAACATGGATATAGATTTAAAAAACGTGATGATATCCTACAAGATGAATTTAGGGAGTTAAATTGGATTGGATTGGATTGGATTTGTTTATTGACACGTGCACCGAGGTACAGTGCAAACTATTTTTCTGCGAGCTGCTCAATGAGATCATTAAGTACACGGACAGAAAAGGAAATAAAAGAAAACACATAATAGGGCAACACAAGGTGTACAATGTAACTACATAAGCACCGGAATCGGGTGAATCATAGGATTTACAGTGCAGAAGGAGGCCATTCGGCCCATCGAGTGTGCACCGGCTCTTGGAAAAACCACCCTACCCAAGGCCAACACCTCCACACCCTATCCCCATAATCCAGTAACTCCACCCAACATTAAGGGCCATTTTGGACACTAAGGGCAATTTATCATGGCCAATCCACCTAACCTGCACATCTTTGGACTGTGGGAGGAAACCGTAGCACCCGAAGGAAACCCACGCACACACGGGGAGGATGTGCAGACTCCGCACAGACTGTGACCAAAGCCGGAATCGAACCTGGGACCCTGGAGCTTTGAAGCAATTGTGCTATCCACAATGTTACCGAAGCACACAGGGGTGCAGTGTTAATCAGGTCGGTCCATAAGAGGGTCATTTAGGAGTCTGGGAACAGCGGAGAAGAAGCTGTTTGTGAGTCCGTCCGTGCGTGTTCTCAGACATTTGTATCTCCTGCCCGATGCAAGAAGTAGGAAGAGTGTGTAAGCCGGGTGGGAGGGGTCTTTGATTATGCTGCCTGCTTTCCCCAGGCAGTGGGAGGTGTAGATGGACTCAATGGATGGGAGACTGGTTTGTGTGATGGACTGGACGGTATTCACGACTCTCTGAAGATTCTTGCGGTCCGGGGTCAAGCATCTGCCATACCAGGCTGTGATGCATCCAGACAGGATACTTTATATGGTGCATTTGTAAAAATTGGAAGAGTTCATGTGGACATGCCGAATTTCCGAACGAAGTATAGGCGCTGTTGCGCTTTCTTGGTGGTAGCGTTGACGTGGGTGGACCAGGACAGATATTTGGTGATGTGTAACCCGAGGAATTTGAAACTGCGAAGCATCTCCACCTCGGCCCCGCTGATGCTGACAGGGGTGTGTACAGCCTGAAGTTAATGACCAGCTCTTTAGCTTTACTGGCATTGAGGGAGAGATTGTTGTCGCTGCACCACTCCACTGGGTTCTCTATCTCCCTCCTGTATTCTGACTCATCATTGTTCGAAATCCGGCCCATTATGTCCGTATCGTTAGACAACCTGTAGATGAAGTTGGAACCAAATTTCGCCACGCAGTCGTGCGTGTGCAGGGAGCAGAGTCGCGGGCTAAGTATGCAGCCTTGCGGAGCACGGGTATTGAGGACTATTGTGGAGGAGGTGCTGTTGTTTATTCTTACTGAATGTGGTCTGCGGGTTAGAAAGTCTAGGATCCAGTTGCAGAGTGAGGAGCCAAGTCCTACGTTTTAGAACTTTAATATGAACTTGGTTGGTATTATAGTGTTGAAGGCGGAGCTGTAGTCAATAAATAGGAGTCTAATATAGGAGTCCTTGATGTCGAGATGCTCTAGGGATGAGTGCAGGGCCAGGAAGATGGCATCTGCTGTGGACCAGTTGCAGCGATATGCGAATTTGAGTGGATCAAGGCGTTGCGGGAGTATGGAGGTGATGCGCTTCATGACAAACCTCTCAAAGCACTTCATTCCAACTAAAGTCCGGGCCACTGGGTGGTAGTCATTGAGGCACGTTGCCTGGTTCTTCTTTGGCACCGGCATGATGGTAGTCTTCTTGAAGCAGGTGGGGACCTCGGCGTGGAGTAGGGACAGTTTAAAGATGTCCACGAATACATCTGCCAGCTGGTCTGCAGTGGATCTGAATGCACGACCAGGGGTCCCGTCCGGGCCCTTGGCCTTCCGAGGGTTCACTTTCAGGAAAGCCGATCTGACTTCGGAAGCTGTGATAGTGGGTATGGGTGTGTTATGGACCCCTGGGGCACTCGACAGCGGATCGTTGGTTTCCTGCTCGAACCGGGCGTGGAATGCATTGAGTTCATCGGGGAGGGGTGCGCTGCTGCTGGAGATATTGCTCGGCTTCGCTTCGTAGCCCGTTAAGTTGTTTAGTCCTTGCCACAACCACCGAGAGTCTGTCTATGACTCTAGCTTAGTTTGATACCCTCTCCTAGCATCTCGGATGGCTTTGCGGAGGTCGTACCTGGATTTCTTGTAAATGTCAGGGTCACCTCACTTGAACGCCTCAGACCTGTCCTTAAATTAAAAAGTACGCCGAAAATAATTATCGCAGGATTGCTGTCAGTGTCACTTGCTTGTCAGAACAGGAATGTCAGGATAGAGACGATGACTATGTGGCTTGAGAGACGATGCAAGAGGGAGGAATTCAAATTCCTGGTACATGGTTATGTTACTGGGGAGGTGAGACCAGGACAATCCGGACAGTCTGCACCTATGCAGGACTGGAACCAATGTCACAGTGGGGTTGTTTGCTCGTGCTATTGGGGAGGGTTTAAAATAACGTGGCAGGGGGATAGGTACCAATGCAGGAAGTCAGAGGTTATTAAAGTGGAGACAGAAACAAAAGACAGATAGGGGAAAAGTGTAAGTCAGAGAAATGAAAGTAAAAATTCGAAAATAACCTACAGTAGAGATTACAGAGGGTCGAGAACTCGGTGAACGGGTCTAGAAAGGCAAAGTGAAATAAAGAAAAGGGAGAGTACACAACACATGACGGGCTAGATGGTCTGAGAAGGCAGGGCAGTAGGCAAGGGAAGTCTAGATTAAACTGCACTTATTTCAATGCAAGAGGCCCGACAGGCAATGCAGAATAACACTGAGCATGAATGGGATTGGGAGATTATTGCCAGACTTCTCCCGCAACTGGCCTGGTGGCGTGACGCTGGCGGCAAGAGCTGCGGAAATTAGTCTGGCGTTGGGCCGCAGGAAGTTGCGGAATCCTCCGTACTTCCAGGGGCTAGGCCGGCGCGAGTTGGTGCATCTGCAGAACGTCGGTGTGCTTCCGCGCATGCGCAGACCGGTCGGCGTGTTTCTGCGCAAGCACAGCGGGTTCATCTCCGCTCCGGCCATGGCCGAGACCTACAGAGGCCTGGCGCAGAGGGAAAGAGTGCCCGCGTGGTGCAGCCCCACCCCCCCACCCTCCCCCCGCAGATTGGTGGGCCCCAATTGCGGGCCAGGCCTCCGTGCGCACCCCCCCCCCCCCCCCCCTCACCAAACCGGATCCCTCCGCACCCACCCGAGGACCGCACTAGACGGCCGACAAGCGAGGTCCTGCCGTGATGGACCATGACCATTTCGCGCCGGCGGTACAGGCCAGGAACGACGGCCGCTCGGAGAATTGCCTGGGAGGGGCGCTACCGATGGCCCCCGAGCGGCGCCGTGTAAACACCGCCCGAAAACAGGCGCCAGAGAATACGAGAGCCGACATCGGTTCGGCGGGGCGGAATTTCCGCCGCTCGCCGGGGATTCTCCGACCCGGCCGGGGGTGGGGGGAGGGGGTGGGGTGGGGGGGGTGGGGGGGCGGCGGGGGGGGGGGGGGGGGGGGGCGTGTAGATTCGCTATTACTGAAACATAGCTGAGGCAGACTGGAAGCTCGACGTCCAAAGGTAAAGACGCTTCAGCAAAGCTGGAATTGGAGGAAATATACGAGGAGGAGTTACGTTTTTGCACAGTGTCATGAGACAGTACCTTTAAAAAATGGGTGTTTATAAATGGGTGTGTATATAAATATCTGTAGTGAGAATACATTTAAGAAATGGGTCTTTACTAGTGCAGTGATGTCAGAGAGTGGGTGGAGCTGGGCTGTCTGTCAGCTTTTTAATTTCGTATTAGGCTTGTTGCTGCAGGGTGTGTTTTAGTTTCGTTTTCAGTGCTGGAGCTGAGGCCAGACAGAGCACGTGTACTGTTGAACTCTCTGCCTTCAAAAGACTAACTCTTGATCATTTGGTGAAATCAGAATTATAAATGTTCTCAGTAGTAAATGTAAACCTAATGTGCGTCTGTTGAAAGGTGTTTCTTGGGTCTTCTGGATGTTGTTTGGGAAGTTATTAGGGGTTACGTAGTGTTGTATTCTTTGGCGGTTGTATTTGAAATGATGGTTGCTAAGATGTTTACTGTATGTTTTAAAAACGTTAACTTGAGTTCATAGAGTAAACATTGCATGGCTGAAAAAATACGTTTCGATTTCTGCTGTACCACACCTGTAGAGTGGGTCGTGTGCTCCTCATACCACAATCTATTAAAAGTTATGGGCCAGGTGACCTTCATAATAAACTTTGGCGCTCTCTAAACCCTGGCCCATAACAAATTGGGGGCTCGTCCGGGATAAAAGTCTACCTATTGGATTAGCATCGTGAACTTAAAGACAGTGACTGGTGAGCATATTATCGTTGCTTTTCAGGTGTGGTATTCTAGTTTTAGGAGGGCGTGTGTTTTGGACAATGGCTCTTTC
Organism: Scyliorhinus torazame; assembly: GCF_047496885.1. NCBI lineage: Eukaryota > Metazoa > Chordata > Chondrichthyes > Carcharhiniformes > Scyliorhinidae > Scyliorhinus > Scyliorhinus torazame. The sequence goes on along the minus strand of NC_092710.1, from coordinate 46,176,844 downwards.
AGAGGCTCTGAATTTTTTCGGAGTGGAGACGGTCACACGCAGTACCTTCCGGACAGAGACTAAAAGTAGACTGTTAGATTTGGCAAAAACATTGCAGTTAACATTACCTGTCAAAATGCGAAACGATGAGATAATTATGGCGGTGGCTAAGCCTTTAAAGTTGCCTGAGATACAGTTGAACTCATTGGAAATGGCAAAAATTAAATTAAACAAATGGAACATGAGAAAAAATTAAAGCAGCTTGAATACGAGAGATACGAAAAATAAAATGAGAGAGAAAGAGATACAGAGAAAAGGAAAGAGAGGAAAAAGAAAGTGAGAGTGAGGAAAAAGAAAAGGAGAGGGAATAAAGGATAAAAGAAAGTGCAGCCCGAGCAGAACACAAATAAAGAGAAAGGGAGATACAGATCAGGGAAAAAGATAAAGAGAGAGAGTTTGAACTTCAGAAAATGGCCATGAAACATGACAGTCAGTTAAAATTGGCAGACGTAAAGGGAAACGTACAGGTGGATAATAGTGATGAGGATAGTGAGAAAGATCGTCAAAGACGAAGGCTTGGTGGAAATCTATTCAAATATGTCCAAGTATTGACAAGGTTTGACGAGAAGGAGGTAGAAGCCTTTTTCATTTCATTTGAGAAGGTGGCTAATCAAATGAAATCGCGACAGGACATGTGGGTATTACTGATTCAAACAAAGCCGGTAGTTAGAGCTAGTGACGTGTTTGCCTCACTACCGAAGGAGGTATCATGGCCGGAGGAGGAGGTGACAAATCCATCTTAGATGCCTGAATCCTACTGACAAAGGTCAAGAAATTTAAGGAATAAATTTGGTCAAACATACATGGAGTTTCAACGGATCAAACAGAGTAATTTTGACAGGTGGATAAAGGCTTTGAAAATAGACCAAATGCATGAACCTCTCAGAGAAATTATACTTTTGGAGGTGTTTAAAAATTCAATTCCTGATGTAGTGAGAACTCATGTGGAAGAGCAGAGGGTTAAAACTGCGAGATTAGCAGCAGGAATGGCAGATGATTATTAATTAGTTCATAAATCAAAGCTTGGTTCCCGACATCAGTTTCCGCCTGTGAGGGATAGAAAGTGGGGACATGAGAAATACTCACGTGGTAAAGTTAAAAGTGATCTCATGGGAGATAATAAGGAGAGTATACCTCAGATTTTTAAAAAATCCAGGAGGGTGGAAAAGAAATGGAAAATTTCAAATGTTTTCACTGTAATAATCTAGGCTATGTAAAGGTGGTTCTAGAAAAGCACTGGGAAGGCTGATATGGTAAAACAGGATAAGACAGAGGGGTTTGTTAAAGTGGTAAAGAAAAGCCCAAGTGAAGCGAAGGGGGTGCAAAAGATTGTACAGCCTGATCAAGAGTTGATTGATGAAAAGGTGCCAGATCTCTTTGAAAAATTTACTTGTGTTGGTAAAGTTTACTCATGTGTATCGGGAGGAGCAGGTAAAGAAGTCACGATTTTAAGAGATACGGGAGCTAGTCAATATTTAATGGTAAGAGATAAGAAGTTATGTGCTTTGGGAATAATGTTGCCAGAGAAGGTGGTAATATATGGAATTCAGAGTGAGAGGAGTAGTGTTGCATTATGTAAAGTAAGATTGAAAAGTCCAGTGAAGAGTGGTGAAATGGTAGCAGGAGTAATTGAGAAACTATTTTGTCCAGGAATACAGTTTATCTTGGGTAATTATATAGCTGGATCGCAGGTGGGAGTAACGCCTACTGTGGTTGATAAGCCAGTGCAAAATCAGACAACTGAAGTGTTGAAGGACGAAAATCCTGGTATTTATCCGGATTGTGTCGTTACATGGTCGAAAAGTCACAGGTTAAGACACGAGGAGAAATCCGAGAGTGAAGCTGAAGTTGAAGTGCAATTAACAGAAACGATTTTTGATCAGATGGCTGAAAAAGGACAAGAACAGGTGGAGGATTAGGCGGATATTTTAGTTCAGGAAAATTGGCGGTGTTACAACAGAAAGATGTAGAAATAAAACGGAGGTATCAGAAAGCATACACGGAAGAGGAATCTGCGGTGATACCAGAGTGTTATTACCGTAAAAGTGATGTCTTGATGAGAAAATGGAGACCTGTACATATGCAAGCGGATCAAAAGAAGGCAGACGGTCATCAAGTAGTATTGCCAGTATGGTATAGAAAGGAGGTGTTGCGAGTTGCACATGCGGTACCAGTGGGAGCTCATTTGGGAATAAGGAAAACTCAAGCTAAAATACAAAACCATTTTAATTGCCTGGACAACATAAAGATGCAGTTAATTTTTGTCAATCATGTCACACATGTCAAGTGATAGGGAAACCTCAAGCAATGATAAAACCAGCGCCCTTAATACCCATCCCATCATTTGAGGAACCTTTTACAAGGATTCTAATTGATTGCGTAGGACCGCTTCCTAAACAATAAGTGGGAATCAATATCTTTTGACTATAATGGATGTGTCTACTATGTTTCCAGAGTCCATTCCAGTACGTAATATTACAGCTAAACAGATTGAGGAGGAATTACTTGAATTCATTACTCGATATGGGCTACCCACAGTAATACAATCGGATCAAGGATCAAATTTTACCTCGAGGTTATTCAAGAAGTTGTGGATAGCTTAGGAATAAAACAATTTAAATCAACTGCGTATGATCCAGAATCACAGGGAGCATTAGAAAGGTGGCATCAGACATTAAAGACAATGTTGAGGGCTTATTGTCAAGATTATCCAGAGGATTTGGTTCATTCGTACTGTTTGCAATTAGGGATGCACCTAATGAGTCAACCCAATTTAGTCCTTTTGAACGAATTATTGGTCATGAGGTAAGAGGACCACTTAAATTGATTAAGGAAAAATTGGTGGGTGAGAAATCAGAACTTACACTATTGGGTTACGTGTCAAATTTTAAGGAACTATTAAATAGAGTAGGTGAATTGGTGAGATAACATTTAAAAGTTGCACAAAATGTGATGAAACGGGTAGCGGACAAGAAATCCAAAGTTTGTAGTTTTGCCTGGGGAGATAAAGTTTTGTGTTGTTACCAGTGGTAGGTGAACCTTTAAAAGCAAGGTTTTGTGGACCTTATCAGATTCAAAGGAAATTATTTGAGGTGAATTATGTGGTTAAAAACACCACATAGAAGGAAGACTCACCGAGTGTGTCATGTGAATCTGTTTAAAAAGGTACTTTAAAGGGAAGGAGAGAAAAAGGAGGAGGTTTTATTGCTTCTATCTCAAAGTGACGAACCAAATCCAGATGACTGTGGATTTGACATACCTCAATTTAAATTGGATAACGAGGATGTTCTTAAAAATTGGAATAAATTGTTGATTTACCTTCCAGCGGAAAAACGAACTGATTGAAAGAGTTATTGACATCACATGGCCAAGTTTGTGGAGATAAATTGGGAAGTACCAAAATGGCTATACATGATGTAGATGTGGGAAATGCTGTTCCAATCAAACAACATCCATCCAGACTTAACCCTATAAATTGGCACAAGTTAACAAAGAGATTGAGAGTATGCATAAAATGGCATAATTGAAGTGGGTTGCAGCCAATGGAGCTCGCCCATAATGATGGTACCTAAACCATACGGTACCCGTCGGTTGTGTGTGGGCTATAGAAAGGATAATCCAGTTACAAGAATTACTCTTATCCTATCCCACGTTTGGAGGATTGCATTGAGAAAGTGGGACAATCAGCGTATATTTCCTAACTGGATTTACTAAAAGGTTACTGGCAGGTAACCTTATCCGAAAGGGCGAAGGAGATTTCAGCTTTTGTGACACAGGTGGTATATACCAATTCAAAGTTATGCCATTTGGCATGAAAAACGCCCCAGCCATATTTCAACGGTTAACTATCAAAGTTGTTTCAGGATTACCCAATTGTGCGGTCTACATCGAAAATCTGACAATTTTCAGCCAGACATGGACAGAACATTTGAAACATCTGATGGAGTTATTCGATCGACTTCCGGAGGGGGGTTTGGTGATAAACCTAGCCAAAAGTTAATGTGGAAAGACCCAAGTCACTTTTCTTGAGGAGTTTCCGATACCCTCAAGACAAAGAGAAACAATGCGATTTCTTGGCATTAGTAGATTTGGTCGAACATTTGTGCAATAGTTTTGTCGCGTGATTGCTCCACTGATGGATTTATAGTGGACAGCGCACTTTCAACAGGCATTTGACGTCCTGAAAGCTTTGAAAACCAATGCTCATGTGTTGGAGAATTACAAGGGACTCTGTGATCAGATTGAACTAAAGTATCTGACTTTAAAGAGAAAATCCGAGGCGTAGAGAAATTGGCGGATCGTGCAGAGATCTTCTTCGTCAAAGAGACTGTCAATCCAGAAGGATTTCAGTTGGAGGAAGAACAACGGAAAAAATGGACTATATTATTATACCTGTTTGGGTGTGTTGTTTTTTTGAAACGAAAAAGTATATTTACTGTGTGCATTTCTTAAAGGATAGTGAAAAGAAGAAAAATGAAACCATCTTGAAGTTGATGGTTTATGTTTTTTTCTTGTGCGGAGGTGTCATGTGAGAGTGTCTTCAGAAATGAGCCTTTATAAATGGGTGTGTATATAAATATCTGTAGTGAGAATACATTTAAGAAATGGGTGTTTACTACTGCAGTGATGCCAGAGAGTGGGTGGAGCTGGGCTGTCTGTCAGCTTTTTACTTTCGTTTTAGGCTGTTTGCTACAGGGTGTGTTTTAGTTTCGTTTTCAGTGTTTGAGCTGAAGCCTGGCAGAACAGATGTACTGTTGATCTCTCTGCCATGAAAAGACTATCTCTTGATCATTTGGTGAATTCAGAATTATAAATGTTCTCAGTAATGAATGTAAACCTAATGTGCTTCTGTTAAAAGGTGTTTCTTGGGCCTTCTGGATGTTGTTTGGGCAGATATTAAGGATTTCTTAGTGTTTTATTCTTTGGGGGTTGTATTTGAATTGACGGTTGCTAAGATGTTCACTGTACGTGTTAAAAAGATGAAATTGAGTTCATAGAATAAACATTGTTTTGCTTTTAAAAATACTTTCGATTTATGCTGTAGCACACCTGTAGAGTGGGCAGTGTGCTCCCCATACCACAAACTATTAAAAGTTGTGGGTCAGGTGAACTCCATGATACACTTTGGGGTTCTCTAATCCCAGGCCCACAAAAATAGGTAGAATATCACGACAGTATAGATAAGTGATATACCCGAGGTTTCACCCACTGAGTCTATATGCGTAGTACCGAAAATAAGAATGGAGTGATACCCTTGACACATTTGTACTATAGACCCCAGCATAGTCATCGGGAAATTGAGGAATAAATATATAAAGAGCAAATATGTGAAATAGTATGGCGGGGGGTGGGAACCGGACAGTAGTGTCGAGACTGGTGAAAAGGTGAGACTGAGATAAATATAGCAGTGTAAGAGCAGGCAGAGGAAAGCCGCAGGACTCAGAAGGATTGTTGGTTTGGAGTGCGTTTGCTTCATTACAAGAATTCTGACAGGTAAAACAGAACTAAATGTCTGGATTACGTCATCGAACTATGATGTGATTGCAATTGCGGTGACATTTCCAAAGGAAGGACAGGACTGGCAACTAAACGTTCCGGATATCGTTGTCTTAGACGGGAGAGAAGTGGAAACAAAAGAGATAGGGGCGTTACATTTTTCATTAGGGAGCAGATCACAGCAGTGTTGAGGGAGGACACATTGGAGGGATCTAGTAGTTAGGCATTATGGTGGAGCTGAGCAATAAGAAGGGTGAAATCACAATGTAGGGAGTATATTATAGACCTCCCAACAGCCCGCAGGAGACAGGGGAGCAGTTGCATCGTCAGATACTAAAACGCTCTGAAAAAAGCAGGGTAGTTGTGAGGAGCGATTTGAACTTCCCCCAGTGTGATTGGAAATGACTTACAGCCATGAGCTCGGATGGAGTGCAAGTCGTTAAATATGTGCAGGAGGACCTTTTGATACAGCATGTCAACAATCCAAAGGGGAGGGGGGGCACACTAAACTTGATATTGGGGAAAGAGGCAGACCAAATGACTGATGCTTCAGTGAGGCAGCATTTTGGGCTTAGCGATCATCATTCCATAAGACTTTGTGGAGTAATGGATAAGAGCAAGACTGGCCTGCGGGTGAAGGTGTTGAATTGGGCGAGGGCCAATTATATCTAAATTAAACAGGAACTGGGGAATTTGGATTGGCAGTAGCTGTTTGAGGGCAAATCCACGTCTGACATGTGGGAGGCTTTTAAAGGCCAGTTGATTGAAGTGCAGGACAGGCATGGCACCTCAGTAACGAAGGATACAAATGGCAGGATTCGGAAACCATGGATGACAAGGGAAATTGATAGCTTAATCAAAGGTAAGGATGCAATAGGTCGAGTCATCTACGAACTGGGGGAAGCATGGTAGCATTGTCGTTAGCACAGTTGTTTCACAGCTCCAGGGTCCTAGGTTCGATTCCCGGCTTGGGTCACTGTCTGTGTGGAGTTGGCATGTTCTCTCCGTGTTTGCGTGGGTTTCCCCCGGGTGCTCTGGATTCCTCCCAGTCTAAAGATGTGCAGGTTAGGTGGATTGGCCAAGATAAATTGACCTTAGTGTCCACAAAGTAAAGTTAGGTGGGGTTGCTGAATTATGGGGATGGGATGGAGGCGTGGGCTTCAGTAGGGTGACCTTTCCAAGAGCCGGTGCATACTCTATAGGCCGAATGGCCTCCTTCTGCACTGTAAATTGTAACTGATGAATCCCTTGAGTAGTACAGTGAAAGTAGAAAGGAATTTAAACGTGGAATTAGGAAGACGAAAAGGGGCCATTAAATGTATTTAGCAAACATGGTCATGGAGAATTCATAGGCTTTTCTATGCACAGATGAGGCGCGCGAGGGTAGCAAGACAAAGCGTAGGCCCACTCAAGGCCAAGGGAGGGAAGTTATGCGTGGAAGCATACGAAATTGGTGAAATTCTTAATGAGTACCTTGTATCGGGATTCACCAGAGAGAAGGACATGGCGAATGTTGAGGTCAGGGATTGGTGTGTGAACGCTCTTGAGAACGTCAACACATCAAAAAAAGAACTGTTGTGTATCTTAAAATGCACTAAGACAGACCAGTCCCCGGGGCAGAATGGGATCTATCCCAGGTTGCTGAGGGTGGGAAGGGGAGACTTAATTGGGGCCATAACAGATATCATCACTGCCAATTTGATCATTGGCGAGATTCGCCATTCCTCTGTTATTCGATGTTATTCCCGTCTTTATGAAAGGATCCAGGCACAACCCGGAAAATGAGAGGCCGGTGAGCCTGACATCAATGTTGGAGAATGATTTGGGGGAAAGAAACTGAGGGACAGAACGTATGCTCACTTGGAGGAACATGGACTAGTTAGAAACAGGCAGCTTGGTTTTGTACGGTGAAGATCATGTCTCACCAAATTGATTACGATTTTTGAAGAGGTGACAAAGAAAATTGATGACGGAAGGGTTTGGGATATACTCCAAATAGACTTTAGTGAGGCGTTTGACAATGTCCCACATGGCAGAATGGTACAAAAACTAAAATCACATGGGATTAGGTGTGGGCTGGCTAAATTGATACAAAACAGGCTTGGTTATAGACGACAGAGTAGCGGTAGAATAGTGTTGGCTGAATGGAGATCTGTAGCTAGTGGTGTGCCACAGGGATCAGTGCTGGGACCTCTGTTGTTTCTAGCATATATAAATGATCTGGAGGATTATGTTGCTGGTCATATTAGTAAATACGTGGATGACATGAAGATTGGCTGAGATGCTGATAGTGCCGTGGATTGTCAGAGGATACAAAAGGATGGATAGTTTGGAGACTTGGACACAGAAATGGCAGATGCAGTTTAATTCAGACAAATGCGAGGTGATGCATTTTGGAGGATCAAATCTAGGTATGAATTATACTGTAAATGGCAGAACCCTTAGGAACATGAACATAATAAGGGATCCGGGTGTGCAGTTCCGCAATTCCCTAAAAACGGCAACATAGGTGGCCAAGGTGATTAGAATGCTTATGGCATGCTAGACTTCATCAGCGGGGACATTCAGTACAGGAGTTAGGAAATCATACTGCAGCTATATAAAACCTTGGTAAGGCCGCATTTGGAATATTGCATCTAGATCTCTTCACCACATCATCAGAAGGACGTGAAAGCTCTGGGGAGAGCGCAACGAAGGTTGACCAGGATGTTTCCAAGGTCTGAGGAGATTTGCTGTCAGGAGAGGTTGGAGAGTGTTTTAACTGGAAATAAAGAGGCAGAGCGGAGGCCGGTTCGAAGATTGAAACATACGGGAGGCACAGACAGTGTGGATAGTCAGAGGCGATTTCCAAGGGTGTAAGTCTCAATTACAAGAGGTCTGTAATACCACCACGGCGGCAGAAGTCCCTTCGCCAGAACCCCTTTTGTTAACTAAACCAACAGCAGTACGGCCATGTACGTTCAGCTTGCTATCTACACTGGGAGTGCAGAGGATCTGACACTCCCTGCTGTATGCAAAGAAGAGGTTCCATGATTGGTCCACTAATTAGGGAAATGTTATTCCAATTGGCCAATCTGAAAGGCCTGGTCTCAGTCATTACAGGGTAACTGTTTCAAGGTGAGAGGGGGAAAGTTTAGCGGAGATGTGCGGGGTACGTTTTTTACACAGAAAGTGGCGGGTGCCTGGAACGTGCTGCCAGGGGATATGGTAAAAGCAGACACATTAGCAACATTTAAGAGGCATCTGGATGCACACATGGATAGGGAGGAACTATAGAGATACGGGCCGGGAATGTGTTTTATTTGTAGACAGTGCATCATGCTGGGCACAGGCTTGTGGGCCAAAGGACCTTTTCCTCTGCTGTACGGTTCTTTTTTTCTTTGTTCTTTGTTGGTTGGCAATACCGTAGGTTGCAAGAAAAATTGGGTGGTAATACATGGGCACTTTAACTTTCCAAACATTGATATTGGCAGCCACAGAATTAGGGGCTTGAAAGGAGAGAAATCTTTTGAGTATGTTCAAGAATTCCTCATTCAGTTTGTGGCTGGCCCAACGAGGAAGGGGGCAAAACTTGACCTCCGCTTGGGAAATAAGGAGAGACAGGTGACAGGCATGTTAGTGAGGGATCGCTTTGGACTAGTGACAATAATTATATTAGTTTTAAGATAGCTAGGGAGATTGATAGGTTTGGCTTTGAAGTTAAAATTCTAAATTGTGGCGAGGCCAATTTTGATAGTATTAGACAGGAACTTTCAGGAGTTGATCGGGGGATTCAGCAGATGGAGAAGTGGCGAATGGACATGGAGACACGACCAGGTCTACTTCAAGGCCCGGTCTCTGGAACGCCAGACCCGACCACCAACGCTAGACCGACCACGTGACCCAGCCCAAGCTGACCCATGAAGGCCCTGCCAGGGACAACAGACCGGCCTTAAACACCCGCAAAACAATGAACACCCCACGTGAGGGCCCGAACACGCCAACAGGTAGATCCGTCCTCGCAGAACCCAGAGCCCAGCAGGATTATGAATATGACCGCCCCCTGACAACCCTGAAATTACAACGAGGGCCGGCACCCCGTCAGACGCAACTATTTACCTTCTACAAGTTCAGACTTCACCCATCGGACCCCAGGACCCCTCAGAAGCAGCCGCAGATCAAGGAAATGAGGGAAACGCGGTGGTTTGCAGGTGAGACTGAAGCAACGCAGTTTCAAGACCCCTCTCCCCAGGATACCCCTGGCAAACGTCCAATCGATCGAAAACCAGCTGGATGAACTTAACACCAACTCACCTCTCAGAGGGAAGTAAGAGACTGCTGTGTGCTCTGTTTCACAGAGACATGGCTCACCCCCGCCTCACCGAACTGTGCCATACAACCTGAAGGCTTCTCAATTCACCGGGCGGACCGCACCGCGTCACAAGGCAAAGCGAAGGGTGGAGGGCTTTGCCTCCTCATGAACTCCTCCTGGTGCTTGGATGTGGCGACCCTGGTGACCTACTGTTCCCAGGACCTGGAATACCTGACCGTGAAGTGCCGCCAATACATCTTCCACGTGAGTTCACTTCAGCCATTATCACGGTCTACATTCCACCCCAGGCAGTAGTGAGGACGGCCCTGGACGAACTGTACACAGTTACTACGAAACAGAACACTCTCGCCTCTCACCCCCCCCCCCCCCCCCGCTCACATTCCGACTCCCCCACTCCGGCTCACGCACTCCCCCTCTCACACTCCATTTCTCACACTGCCTCTCTCACACTCTGACAGTCCGCCTGTCACACTGTTGGGGGGGGGGGGGGAGATTATTTGGGTGGGTAGAGCCGCAGGCTTTGAGTGTTCCCACTCCCACCTGGGTTACTCTGGAAGAGGACCGTGGGCGGGACAGGATCTTTGGACTGGGAAGGCCCACCAGGAGTACCATTTCCACCTCACCTTCCGGACTGGGAAAACCAAAGGTGTGGCAGGGTTTTCAGCCCGCGAGCGCCAACGAGGAGTCCCATTTCCACCTTTGATTTCGGGTTGGGAGGACCGAGGGCGGGGCAGAGATGGACCCTCAGCGCAGGAAGGGGCAGACGTGAACAATGGCACGCAGGCTCAGGAAAAAGGAGGGGGGTCAAGGCCGAACACCCCCTTACCCCCGTTTGCCCTCCTTCCTTCCCACCTTCATTCTTTCTTTCCTTGTATTCCAGTCAGCAGTGGCAAGAGAGAACAGCTGTCTGGTCAGAACCATCAGCAGCAGCTGGAACACCTGCCTGAATACTATTGGCCGAGGACTATTGGGTGTCGCATCATATATTTTAGTTCACTGACAACTCAACAATACAAAAAAGAGTCGGCAACTTGCAAAACAACATAGTCACGAAAAACAGTAATATGCCAAAAGCTTTACAACATGCAAAAGCGCCAGGTTTCAAGTCAGCACCCCCCCCCCCACACACACATACACACAGACACGCACCCACACACACACAGCCACTCACAAACAGACACACACACACAAAGAGGCACACACACAGAACACACACAGACGCACATACAAACACACACACACAAAAACAGACACTCACACAGACACACGCACAGACACACACAAACAGACGCACAGACACCCACATTCAGACGCACACACACACACACACACAAAGGCAGACACACACAACAGACACAAGCACAGACACACACAAACAGACACACAGACACCCACCCCCACACACACAAACAGACACATACACACACAAACGGACATACACACGGAAACAGACACAAACATATCATAGTATTATCATAGAATTTACAGTGCAGAAGGAGGCCATTCGGCCCATCGAGTCTGCACCGGCTTTTGGAAAGAGCACCCTACCCAAGCCCACACCTCCACCCTATCCCCGTAACCCAGTAACCCCACCCAACACTAAGGACAATTTTGGACACTAAGGGCAATTTAGCATGACCAATCCACCTAACCTGCACATCTTTGGACTATGGGAGGAAACCGGAGCACCCGGAGGAAACCCACGCACACACGGGGAGGATGTGTAGACTCCACACAGACAGTGACCCAAGCCAGGAATCGAACCTGGGACCCTGGAGCTGTGAAGCAATTGTGCTATCCACAATTATAACGTACTTCCCACGATAGCATTTAGACACACAGACACAACAGACACACTCACGCACACTCTCCACAACGGCAGTCCCACATCGGCGGAAAGGCGCCGAAACGACCGGGAAAGAACACAGTGATATACGGCACAGTTTGCGAGAGAGCAATCCTCCCCTCATAAGAAGGAGCCACAGTACAGTCCAAAACAGATCCTTCAAACAGGCCACCAGCTACAAAGCCACCATCAGGCTGCTTCTCCCCAGAGCCCCTACCGTCCCCAACAGGAGCCCCACATCGTTGGAATTACGCCCAAACAGACAACACAGAGCACCAGAAAAGGACACGCCGAGGCGGGGCATGGCAGAAGAGAGGGAGAAAGTGAGGGATCTCCATTTACAAAAACAAATACAAAGCAACCACAAGAAACCCAACCAACAATTAAATACAGGTCAAAGCTGCCAGCACTCAAGCCAGCGCACGCTTCCCTCCGCCACCAAGTGGCGCTCGCAAGCAGCTCAGTTCACGGGAAAGGCACAGGCAGCTTGCGGTTGAGAGAGAGAGAGCACCACTCCTCACCCTCTAACCCCCACCAGTAGCAGGAAGGACCCTTTAGACCCCACTGAACAGAAGCGGGAGGGTTACAACAGGCGACCTCCCAGTGCCAGATCCAAAATAACTTTAGACAACACAAATACAATAATATCCATACCATCTCTCAACAATAAAACACAACAAACATCAGGACATATAGACAAATGGGTTACTGCCCTACTGCTCTCATAGTCCCCCATCCAGTATCCAGACACCATCCAGTCTAAAACTGCAAAAGTGAGTCTATTCCACTCCACTTTCAGCCCGACTGCCGGCCAACCAAGATCTGCTCCGCACTCCACTCGAAGCCCATAAGCAGAAAGGCAGCCAGTGACGAGCACGAGTCCCAGGCGTCGCAACTTCAGGCAAACACTCTCCTCTCTCTCCCCGACAGACAACTGGCAGCAGCAACAGGCGCTTCCTCCCCACTATTTAACCGGTCGTAGCACCGCTGCTCCTTGCTATCGTCCAGGCTTCAAAGTCCAGAAAAGACAACCAGCGTACAGAATAACAGACCAGGCCCAGAAGCTGCTTTACAGCCTGAGGCAGAAGCAGCTCAGAGACAGAACCCTCCCCTGCACCCCAGTGTGAGCAGCGCTGGTGGAGTGTGAGCTCCCCCAATGAGGGACCGGGGAAATCATGAGCATTTTCACCGACATAACAAGAGCTGGTCAACGTGGTACCAGCTGGAGGAGTGAAATTGATGCAGTACAACTGCCACTGTGTATATGTAATCATGAATAAAGTTATTTTCTTTTGACTGGACAAACTCGGATTTTTCTCGGCCCTCACAAAACTCTCGACGAGGGTTAAAGTTGGATAGTTGTCTACACTGCTGAAAGCAACTCATAGAGTCATGGAGTCATCGATGTTTACAGCGTGGAAACAGGCCCTTCGGCCTAGCTTGTCCTTCCCTCCCAGTTTCTATCACTAAGCTAGTCCCACTTACCCGCATTTGGACCGTATCCCTCTATACCCACATTGCCCATGTAACTGTCTAACTGTTTTTAAAGTAAGAAAATATACCCACCTCTACCACTGCCTCTCATTCCAAATTCTCACCACCCTCTGTGTGAAGAAACATCTCCTCTGGTCTCTTTTGTATCTCTCCACTCTCACCTTAAACCTATGACCTTTAGTTCTACACTCCTCTACCTTTGGGAAAATATGTTGACTGTCTACCTTATTTGTGCCCCTCATTATTTTATAAACCTCTATAAGACCACCCCGAAGCCTCCTGAGCTTCAAGGGAAAATGTCCCAGCCTATCTAGCCTCTTCGCATAACCCAGACCATCAAGTCCTGGTAACATCCTCGTAAATCGCTTCTGCACTCTTTCTAGCCTATCAATGTCCTTCCTATAATAGGGTGGCCAGAACTGAACTGTATTCCATGTGTGGTCTGACTAATGTCTTGTACAACTTCAACAAGAAGTCCCAACTTCAGTATTCAATATTCTGACCAATAAACCCGAGCATGCTGAATGCCTTCTTCACCACCCTGTCCACCTGCGACTCCACCTTCAAGGGCTATGAGCCTGTATTCCTAGATCTCTTTGATCTGTAAGTCTCCCCAACTGCCATCCATTAACTGAGTAGGTCCTGCCCTGATTTGATCTACCAAAATGCATCACCTCACATTTATCCAAATTAAACTCCTACTGCCATCCATCGCCCCCCAGGCCAATTGGTCAAGATCCTGTTAAAATCTTAAATAACCTTCTTCTCTGTCCACGATGCCACAAATCTTGGTGTCATCGGCAAACATATTAACCATGCCTCCTACATTCTCATCCAAATCACTAATTTCTATAACAAATAACAGTGGACCCGGCACCGGTCCCTGAGGCACACCGCTGGTCACAGGCCTCAGATTTTAAAAAACAAACCTCCACAACCACCCTTTGGCTTTGGTCGCCAAGTCTATTTTGTATCCAATTGGCTACCTCACCCTGGATTCCGTGAGATTTAACCTCATGCAACTAGCTGCCATGCGATACCTTGTCAAAGGCTTTGCTAAAGTCCAACGTCGACTGCACTGCCCTTATCTACCTGCTTGGTTACCCCTTCAAAAACTCAATATAATTGGTGAGACACGAGCTTCCTCTGACAAAGCCAAGCTAACTTTCCCTAATTAGCTCTTGCCTGTCTAAATGACTGTAGATCCTGTCCCTCAGAATGCCTTCTGACAACTTACCCACTGCAGAAGTCGGACTCACCGGTCTGTAGTTCGCAGGCTTATCCCTTCAGCCCTTCCCAAATAAGGGGACAACATTTGTTACCCTCCAATCGTCAGGCACCTCTCCTCTGGCTGTCGATGATTTAAATATCTCAGCTAGGGGGCCGCAAACTTCCTCCATAGCCTCCCACAATGTCCTGGGCGTCGTTTCATCAGGTACCGGGGATTTGTCTATCTTGATGCACTTTAATAAGTCCAGCACCTCCTTTTCTGTCATATGTACACTCCTCAAGACATCACTTTTTATTTTCCAATTTCCCTAACATTCGTGCCTTGCTCAACAGTAAATACTGACGAGAAATATTCATTTAAACCTCTCCCATCGCTTGTGATCTGCACATAGCTGACCTTGTTTATCTTTAAGAGGCCCTATCCTCTCCCTAGTCACCCTTTTACCCTTTATGTATCAGTCAACGCTCTTTGCATTTTCCTTCGCCTTATCTGCCAAGACAATTTCATGTCCCTATTTGCCGTCCTGATTTTTCTCTCAACTCTACTCCGACAAGCCCTATACTCTTCAAGGTATCCATTTGATCCCAGCTGTCTGTGCATATCATATGCCTCATTCTACCTTTTGACTTTAGCCACAATATCCCGAGTCATCCAGGGTTCAACCCTTCTTCCTATGAGCCTTACCCTGCACTCTAAGAGGAATCTGCTCACCTTGAAAACTAGTGACAAATTTTTGAAAGACTCCCACTTACCGTGCCTGTAAGCAGGCTCCCAATCAACTTTTGAAACTTCCCGCCCAATAACCTGTGGCCTTGCCCCAATTTAAAATTTTAACATTTGGGCCAGAACTATCATTCTCCATAGCTATCTTAAAACTAATTGAATTATGGTCTCTGGTCCCAAAGTGATCCCTGACTAACACTTCCGTCACCTGCCCTTCCTTATTCCCCAAGAGAGGGTCAAGGATCACCCCCTCCCTGGTCCGGCCATCGACATATTGAATGAAGAATTCTTTCTGAATACACTCAACAAGTTTCTCTCTATCCAATCCCCTAGTGCTTTTGCTGTCCCAGTTAATGTTGGGAAAGTAAATGTCCCCAACTGTTATCACCCTATTTTTCCGGCAGCTATCTGTAATCTCTTTACATATTTGCTCCTCAACATCCCGCTGACTATTTGGGGGCCTATAGTACAGTCCTATCAAAGTGATCTCGCCCTTCTTATTTTTCAATTCTACACATATAGACTCAGTGGGCGAACCTTCGGATATGTCCTCTCTCTGTACTGCCGTGATACTGTCCCTAATGAAAAACACAACTCGCAACTCCTCCTCCTCTCTTACCTCGTGCTCTATCATTCCTCTTGCATCTATACCTCTGAGTTCATCTACTTTGCCTGTTAGGTCTCCTTGGACTTTTGGATACAGGTTGGATTTATTTTCTGTCACACACGTGGCCACTCCGAGGTGCTAGTCACGGACAACAGCATCCCTTTCACAAGTGAGGAGTTTGTGAGGTTTTTTGGCGATGAACAGCATACGCCATATCCGCACCGATCCTCACCACTCGGCTTCCAATGGGTTGGCGGAGCACGCAGTGCAGTCATTCAAAGGGGCCTCAAAAAACAGTCCTCTGGGTCTATGTACACTAGACAGGCTCGTTTTCTTATAGGACCACTCCACATGCGGTCACTGGGGAAGCTCAAGTGGAACTCCTAATGGGCCGCAAACTTCGTTCCCGCCTGAGCATGTTTTTTCCAGACTTTGACGCGTATGTACAGGAACGGCAGGGACATGGCCCTTATGGTCATCGCCGATCTGGCCGTTTGCGCCCAGAGACATGGGCCGGGATGCTCTGATTCCCGCGCCGGGTCGGAGAATCGCGGGAGGGGGAGGTGCTCGCTGTTCCGACGCCGGGCCGCAGGTTCCCAGGCGCCAATTCTCTGGCGCCCACGGGTCGCCGCCACGGCGGTTGGGGGCCATTGAAAGCGCCCCACCCCGGTGATTCTCCGCACTTTGACGGGCCGAATGCCCGCCGAGTTCGGCCGAGTCCCGCTGGCGTGGGTTATGTATGGTCGCACCCGGTGGGACCTCTGAGTTCTGGCTGCGGGGCCGTCCGAGTCAGGAAGCAGGGGCACTCGACTCTGGGGGCGGCCTCCACGGTGGAGAAAGGCATGTATGTTAGTAAACTAAGGGGAATAAATAGTGATGTCTTGAGAAGTGTGCATATTACAGAGGAGGAGGTGCTGGAAGTCTTAAAGCGCATCAGGTAGATAAATCCCCGGGACCTGATGAAATGTATCCCAGGATGTTGTGGGAGGCTAGGGAGGAAATTCCGGGTCCCCTAACAGAGATATTTAAATCATCGGCAGCCACAGGTGAGGTGCCTGAAGATTGGAGAGTAGCGAATGTTGTCCCCTTGTTTAAGAAGGGCAGCAGGGAAAAGCCCGGGAACTACAGACCGGTGAGCCTAACGTCTGTAGTAGGTAAGTTGCTAGAAGGTATTCTGAGAGACAGGATCTACAAGCATTTAGAGAGGCAAGGACTGATTCGGGGCAGTCAGCATGGCTTTGTGCGTGGCAAATCATGTCTCACAAATTTGATTGAGTTTTTTGAGGGGGTGACCAAGAAGGTAGATGAGGGCAGTGCAGTAGACGTTGTCTACATGGACTTTAGCAAAGCCTTTGACAAGGTACCGCATGGTAGGTTGTTGAAGAAGGTTAAAGCTCACGGGATCCAGGGTGAGGTTGCCAATTGGATTCAAAATTGGCTGGGCGACAAAAGACAGAGGGTGGTTGTAGAGGGTTGTTTTTCAAACTGGTGGCCTGTGACCAGTGGTGTGCCTCAGGGATCGGTGCTGGGTCCACTGTTATTTGTGATTTATATTAATGATTTGGATGAGAATTTAGGAGGCATGGTTAGTAACTTTGCAGGTGACAACAAGATTGGTGGCACAGTGGATAGTGAAGAAGGTTATCTAGGATTGCAACGGGATCACGAATGGCAGATGGAGTTTAATTTAGATAAATGTGAGGCGATGCATTTTGGCAGATCGAATCAGGCCAGGACCTACTCAGTTAATGGTATGGCGTTGGGGAGAGTTATAGAACAAAGAGATCTAGGAGTACAGGTTCATAGCTCCTTGAAGGTGGAGTCGCAGGTGGACAGGGTGGTGAAGAAGGCATTCGGCATGCTTGGTTTCATTGGTCAGAACATTGAATACAGGAGTTGGGACGTCTTGTTGAAGTTGTACAAGACATTGGTACGGCCACACTTGGAATACTGTGTGCAGTTCTGGTCACCCTATTATAGGAAGGATATTATTAAACTGGAAAGAGTGCAGAAAAGATTTACTAGGATGTTGCCGGGACTTGATAGTTTGAGTTATAATGAGAGGCTGGATAGACTGGGACTTTTTTCCTTGGTGCGTAGGAGGCTTAGGGGTGATCTTATAGAGGTCTATAAAATAATGAGGGGCATAGATAAGGTAGATAGTCAACATCTTTTCCCAAAGGTAGGGGAGTCGAAAACTGGAGGGAATAGGTTTAAGGTGAGAGGGGAGAGATTCAGAAGGGCCCAGAGGGGCAATTTCTTCACTCAGAGGGTAGTGAGTGTCTGGAATGGGCTGCCAGAGGTAGTAGTAGAGGCGGGTACAATTGTGTCTTTTAAAAAACATTTAGATAATTACATGGGTAAGATGGGTGTAGAGGGTTATGGGCCAAGTGCGGGCAACTGGGACTAGCTTAATGGTAAAAACTGGGCGGCATGGACTGGTTGGGCCGAAGGGCCTGTTTCCATGCTGTAAACGTCTATGATTCTATGATTCTATGATTCTATGATTCTATGATTCTATGATTCTATGATTCTATGATTCTATGATTCTATGATTCTATGATTCTATGCTCTGTCATGAACTATGTTGACTTTGGAAAATGTGCCGACGATTTAGTTCGCTGTTTTACTAGATTTTTTTCTCATCATTTTAATTCATGTTTTTCATACTATTCAAGTTGTCACTAGTAGATTGCTTTCTGGGACTGTTTTAGTTTCTGTTTTAAATTCAAGAATAACAGAAACCGACTGCTCGTTTCAATTCTCTGGTAATATTCTGATGATGATTACTGAATTGATAATAGTGTCTCTCCAGTTTCTCCCTGTCAATTTTATGAATATTTGAGGTAGAAATCCACCTGTCTCCAGTAGTCTCCCTCTAACTGGACCCCGCCCTCTGGCTTCCGATCCGGCCTTGATCTTATCATTGAGATCTGTCAGTGCGACATCGACCGTCGCAATTTCCCCATCCTTCTCACCCACTCCAACCCCTCTCCCTCTGAACTTACTGCAATCCTCCAAACCTGACCTGGTGATCTCAGCTGCTCACAAGGGTGGTGCCATTATTGTCTCGTCTACTGACCTCTTCCTCACAGAGGGTGAGCGACAACTCTCAGGCACAACCTGCGACCTTCCCCTGGACCAGACGCCCACCACCAAATATCGTTGTATTGTTTCCAGGACTTTCACTGACCTCATCCACTCTGGGTATCTTCCGTTCAAAGCCCCGGACATCATAGTCCCGCAACCCCACACATGCTGCATCAACCTCCGGCTTCTTCCTCCTTCCCTGAATCCAGAAACAGGACTGATCTGATCTCTTCACACCTCTTCTCTACTGAGCAGTGCGGCACGGTGGCACCGTGATTAGCACTGCTGCTTCACAGCTCCAGCGTGCAACGTTCAATTCCGGCCTCGGGTGACTGTGTCGAGTTTACACGTTCTCCCAGTGTTTCCGTGGGTTTAATCCGGCTGCTCCGGTTTCTTCCCACAGTACGAAGATGTACTTGCTGTTCATTCTGCTGCTGTGTCCCCTTGTTCCATTTGCTATGACATTACTCGTGTCTGTTATGTCGGATCGTCCTGAAGATCTTTTGAAAATCAAAAGTTGAATTGGCCATGCCCCTTAGAGTGCAATCGTTCAGCTGATGTCATTTGGTGACGGGGACAGGGTGGCGGCATGAGTCTGAGTAAGGTGCACTTTCCAAGGGACGGTGCATACCCAATTGGGCGTATGGCCTCCTTCTGCACTGTAAATTCGATGATTCTATGTGTAGTACTACACACCTGTATGCTTCACCCGTTGCCTGCGTCTATTTATTTTCTAAATGAGGAAGTGCTTCGGAAAGCAGAAGCACAGAGGGACTTGTGAGTCCTTGTTCATGATTCTGGAAAGGTTAATGTGCATATTCAGTGGGCAGTTAAGAAGGCAAATGCAATGTTAGCATTCCTGTCGAGAGGGCTAGAATACAAGACCAGGGTTGTACTTCTGGTGCTGTACAAGGCTGTGGTCAGATCCCATTTGGAGTATTGTGAGCAGTTTGGGGCCCCATTTCTAAGGAAGCATGTGCTGGCCTTGGAAAGGGTCCAGAGGAGGTTCACAAGAAATATCCCTGGAAAGAAGAACTTGTCCTCTGAGGGCCCTTGTTCTGTACTCGTTGGAGTTTAGAAGGATGAGAGGGGATGGTATTGAAACATACAGGATGCAGCGACGTCTGGATAGAGTGGACGTCGAGAGGGTGTTTCCACTTGTAGGAAAACTAGAATCAGTGGACAATACCTCAAATTAAAGGGAGGATCCTTTGAAACAGAGATAAGGAGGATTTTTTTCAGCCAGAGGATTTAAATCTGTGGAACACTTTGCCACAGAAAGCTGTGGAGGCCAAATCACTGAGTGTCTTTAAGACAGAGATAATAGATTCTTGATTAATAAGGGGATCAGGGGTTATGGGGAGAAGGCAAGAGAATGGGGATGAGAACATATCAGCCATGATTGAATGGCATGGCAGACTCGATGGGCGAAGTGACCTAATTCTGCTCCTGTGTCTTATGGTCTTATGTATTTACATTGTCTTTTCACTATGTAGTCCTCTCATGTATGGAATGATGGTTCCGAATAATATTTCTCACTGCAACTTGATGCATGGAGCAAGAAACAGATCCAATCCAAAGCTCCCTCTACACTGTACACACCCTGCAAAAACGTCCCGTGTCTACCTACTTCCCAAATCCACAACCAACACTGTCCCGTAGACCAATGCTTTCAGCCTTTTCTGGGCCAACCAAACTAATATGTTCCTAACTTGACTTCATACCCCCGTTTTATTCTTCTGCCCATTCCAAAAACATTACTGATTCCTCTGGTGATGTATGTCATATAAACACGGTTCAAGTCTCTGGCCCTAACCGCCTCATCTTTACTATGGATGTCCAATCACTCTACACCTCCGTTCCCCAACAGGAGGGTCTCAATCCTATTCCTTGGTCGGAGGCGTCGACAATCCGTGACCACCACCATCTTCCTCAGCCTTTCTGGACTTGTTCTGTCACTCAATAATTTCTCTTCTAATTTGTCTCACTCGTGGAAATTAAAGACCTGGTCTTGGTTTCCCTCTTGGGCCCCACTAAGTCTGTCTTTTTTTTGGTTATGTGGAACACTCCTTGTTCCTGTGCTACTTCGGACCCCTCCCGTAATTCAATTTCTATTACAGCGATGACTATAGTGTTGACTTCATGCTTCTGTCTAGACCTGGCAACATGAATCGATTTTGATTCTAACTTCCACCCTCTTGTCACCTTTAATGGGTTCAACTCCGACACTTTCTTCCCCTTTCTTTGACCTGGCTGTCTCCATTTCCAGCGATAGACGGGACACCTGTATTGATTACACGCCCGCAGAACCCACAGCTACCTCGTGTATAGATCCTCACACCCTACTTCCTCTGAGGACTGAACCCTGATGCCAATGTCGTAAATGCCCCTTCTGGCATGTCTGCCTTTTCCTTACCCGGGGATGCCGCCACCGCCTTCCTTTGGTCGACAGAGCTCTCAACTGTGTTCAGTTAATTCATTCCTCGCACCTCTGCCCTCACATACCCCCCCCTCGTGGAAATATGATCGGGTCCCCTAATTCCCACTTTCTTCACAATCAACCTCCTCATTCACAGGGCATTCCTCCAACATTTCTGCCAACTCCATCATGATGCCTTCATGAAGCACCTGTCTCCAACCACCCCCCACATTTTTTGCATTTCTGCAGTACTGCTCCCTCATTGAAATCCTTATCCTCTCTTCCATCACAACAAACGCCCCTTCCCGTTCCGACGGCACCTTGCATTGCAATCACAGACGGTGCAACAATTGCTCCTTTCCCACTTCACAGCTCATGATTCTAGACAGCAAACTCTCCTTTCTGGTGAAGCAGCATTCTACGTGCGTTCCTTCAATTTGGTCTACTGTCTTCCTCAGTCCAAATACAGTCTCCTCCACATTGGGGAGACGAAACGCAGACTTAGTGACAGATTTGCGTAATACCTTCACTCAGCCCACAGCATTGCCCTATCCTTCCTGTTGCAGCCATATGAACTCAGCACCTCGCTCTCAGGCCCACATGTCTGCCTTTGGCCTGCCCCAAGGATCCAGTGGAGCCCAATACAAGCTGGAGGGGCAACATCTCATATTCTAACGAGGCAGATTGCAGCCCTCAGGGCTCAACGTCATTTTCAACAACGTTAGGAACTTGCTTCTGTATCTTAACGATCTTATTTTTGGAATATACAATCTTATTAATCAAATGGATTGGCTCCGGATCTGGAGAGAGTCTCTTCCTGACAAGTGAACGCAGCGGGATGTCGAGTCCAGAGAGAACATAAGAACATATGAACTAGGAGCAGGAGTAGGCCATCTGATCCCTCGAGGCTGCTCCGCCATTCAATGAGATCATGGCTGAACTTTTGTGGACTCAGCTCCACTTTCCGGACCGATTACCATAACCCATAATCCCTTTATTCTTCAAAAAACTATCTATCTTTATCTTAAAAACATTTAATGAAGGAACCTCTACTGGGAAAAGATTGTCTGTAATTGTTTCCAAACTGGTAGAGCATGTATTCCTCGGAATAGTGTGATCTAGGGAAATTAGGAACAGGTCAATGTGTTATCCTTGGGAGAGGATGCCTTCTGAATGACGTAACCCAGAAAGGGAATATCCTTGGAATATTCTGGAGACTACACAGCCTCCATTTTCCCATTATTATAAGCTGGGATGGCCTTGCGTTTCTTTTATTTATGTCCATTGACCTTGGAGGATTTCTATAATGCAGGCGTGTTGCTTAACTCCATCAGAATTCGAGTTGGGGTCATGGTCCAATAGTCGGGGTGAAAAGGGATGGCAATCTCTGCTATTTTTGCATCCGGTTTGGGAATCCTGTCCAATAATCCTGTAAATCAGACTAAATGAGAACTGTAACCTCTCCCAAAGTTATCTCAATTATGAACATTTTCCAAACACTGCCATAAAACTGACAGACCTGCAATTTACACTTACCCCTCCACCCACCCCCGCCCTCTCCAGTCTTAAACACTTGGGTTATATTTGCTACTTGCATCTCTGCAATGTTAATGTCTGTTCCCACTACTCCCCCAACACCTCCACCCACACACTACCCATTTTATTGATGCTGAAATCCTGTCCCTGTTCAGACACGGAGAATGTGTTATCAGTAATTTACGGCTCTTCTCCCTTCTCTCTCTGACAGTTAATTTTCTGGGAATTGCGGTTCTGTGTCGGGGAAAGTGTGGTCTCTCCACCTGCACCAATCGCTACCTGGTGGTCATGGCAACGGCGGATCTGCTGTTTATTATCACTCGCCCCATACTCAACATGATGAATGGTTATTATTTCTCCCGGAATTTCCTGGACATTACCCCTGTTTGTCGCGTTAACCTTGTCCTGCCGAGTGCAGCCATGGACGGTTCTGTGTGGTTCACCTTCGCGTTCACCTTTGATCGATTTGTGGCAATTCGCTTTCAGAAACTAAAAACAAAATATTGCACCGGGACAACTGCGGCCGTGGTTCTGTCAATAAGCGGCCTGCTGCTCTGTGACAAAAACATCCCCCAGTACTTCACATGTGAACCTTGGGAGATAATCGACAATATCCAGTGGGGATGTGTGGCAAAGAGCAGCTTCATCACTGAATCCGGATGGATTGCTTTTAACTGGTTTTCTCAGGTTTTAACCCCTTTGATCCCATTCTTTTCAATCCTCTTGACCAACGCTGTGACAGTCAACCACACTTTACTCACCAGTCGAGTCCGGAAGACACTGAGGGCTCAGAGTCAGGGAGACAATCGCACAGATGCAGAGATGGAGAGCAGAAAGAAGTCAATGATTTTACTTTTCAGCATCTCCGGAAGTTTCATTCTCCTGTGGACAGTATCCATGATAAACTTTTTCTATATTGATTTGGGGGGAACAGATTACCTCACCCGTCCTCAATTTAATTTGCAAGCAGTCGGATTTATGCTGAGGGATTTAAATTGCTGCACCAATACATTTATATATGTGGTGACCCAGTCGAGGTTCAGGGAGCAGATCAAGATCGCGGTCAAATATCCGATTACATCAATTTTAAAATTAATCAATATATAAAACTGACTGACATCCTTTCTACCAATCAGCAATTTTAGCCGATGACGGACATCCCCTCAGCCAATTAGGAGCTCTAGCCGCTGTCTGATAGCCTCCCAGACTATCAGGAGCTCCATCGCTGACTGAAAGCCCCCAGCCAATCGGAAGCTCCATCTTCAGGCTCAATGAGAGGTTGTTCGTGCAACAAATCAAAAGCACAAACTTCTGGCTCACAGCCAGGTGGGGAAATTAGGGCCGTCTTAACTATGCCTGAGAGACATTCAACCAATCCACAACTCTAATTTCAGACTGCCAGTTGTAGAACCTGCAGAGCACGATCATGGTCTGGCTAGGCGGGGGGGGGGGGGGGGGGGGGTCAGTAATTGGTGTGGCTGGTGGAGCACTGGTTGTGCTGGTTGAGGGGGGGGGGCAACTAGCACGGCTCCTGGTGGGCACTTGCAGAGCTGGCTGGTGGGAGGTGTCATGTGAGAGTACCTTTAAGAAGTGGGTGTTTAAAAATGGGTGTGTATATAAATATCTGTTGTGAGAGTACCTTTAAGAAATGGGTGTTTACTACTGCAGTAATGTCAGAGAGTGGTTGGAGCTGGGCTGCCTTTTTACTTCCGTTTTAGCATTTTTGCTGCAGGGTGCGTTTTAGTTTCATTTTTAGTGGGGGAGCTGAAGCGAGACAGAGCAGCTGTACTGTTGATCTCTCTGCCATCAAACGCATATCTATTGATCATTTAGTGAATTCAGAATTATAAATGTTTTCAGTGGTGACTTTAACCCGATGTGCTTCTGTTCAAGGCTTTGTTTTTAAGTCCCATTGATGTTAAAAGGAAAGCTTAAAGGATTACTAGGTGTTGTAGTCTTTGGGGGTTGTATTTTAATGAATGGTTGCTAAGATGTTCACTGTGTGTGTTAGAAAAGGTTAACTTGAGTTCATAGAATAAAACTGTTTTGCTTTAAAAAATACTTTTCAATTTCTGCTGTACCACACGTGCAGAGTGGGCCGTGTGCACCCCATACCACAATCTAGTAAAAGTTGTGGGTCAGGTGAACTCTGATACACTTTGGGGTTCCCTAAACAATGGCCCATAACAGAGGTCACTGGCAGGGCTGGCTGGGAGGAAGGACACTTTTATTTTATTTTCATAAATTTAGAATATCCAATGCATTTTTTCCAATTAAGGGGCAATTTAGCGTGGCCAATCCACCTACCCTGCACATCTGTGAGTTGTGGTGGCGAAACCCACGCAAACACGGGGAGAATATGCAAATTCCACATGGCAGCGACCAGAGCCGGGATCGAACCGGGGACCACGGTGCCTTGAGGTAGCAATGCTAACCACTGCGCCACCATTCTGCCCGGGTGGAGGACACTTGTATGGCTGGCTAGGGGTGAGGCAGTGGGAGGGCTGGTTGAGGGGGCGAAGCATTCGAGAAGCGAACCAGAAACCATGCACCACAGCATCACACCCACCACCCCACACCCCAGTCCGTCACCCTAGACCCGCAGACTCTCACCCCATGCATCCCACTACCCCAGCATGCACCATGCGCCCCATTACCCCAACCCACACTCTGCCAACCTTTCAACTGCAGCCTGCAATCACATACCGGTGGACGTGGACGAGCACACCACCCACCCAAGGGCTATACCACAGCGGCATAAAGGAGGGAGCCGGATGGTGGCCACAGAATGTCATGCTGGTAATGTTGACCAATGGGACTACTGGCAGCAGGGTTGAGCCGGGAGCAGAGTACCTCACGGTGACCGGGCACCGGCAGAGCCAATGTTGTGGAGGAAGGGCGCAAGGGGGAATGACCGGCGACGTGGTTATGGGGGAGAGGGAGCGGCACATGCGGGGGAAGGAGCCCGGGGCCACCGTGTAGCCTGATGGACCTGGTTGTGCCGGGTGTATGCACCATACTAACATGTCTGCCTTCCAACCACTGCAGACAAAGAACAAACAAAGAACAAAGAAATGTACAGCACAGGAACAGGCCCTTCGGCCCTCCAAGCCCGTGCCGACCATACTGCCCGACTAAACTACAATCTTCTACACTTCCTGGGTCCGTATCCTTCTATTCCCATCCTATTCATATATTTGTCAAGATGCCCCTTAAATGTCCCTATCGTCCCTGCCTCCACTACCTCCTCCGGTAGCGAGTTCCAGGCACCCACTACCCTCTGCGTAAAAAACTTGCCTCGTACATCTACTCTAAACTTTGCCCCTCTCACCTTAAACCTATGCCCCCTAGTAATTGACCCCTCTACCCTGGGGAAAAGCCTCTGACTATCCACTCTGTCTATGCCCCTCATAATTTTGTATACCTCTATCAGGTCGCCCCTCAACCTCCTTCGTTCCAGTGAGAACAAACCGAGTTTATTCAATCGCTCCTCATAGCTTATGCCCTCCATACCAGGCAACATTCTGGTAAATCTCTTCTGCACCCTCTCTAAAGCCTCCACATCCTTCTGGTAGTGTGGCGACCAGAATTGAACACTATACTCCAAGTGTGGCCTAACTAAGGTTCTATACAGCTGCAACATGACTTGCCAATTCTTATACTCAATGCCCCGGCCAATGAAGGCAAGCATGCCGTATGCCTTCTTGACTACCTTCTCCACCTGTGTAGCCCCTTTCAGTGATCTGTGGACCTGTACTCCTAGATCTCTTTGACTTTCAATACTCTTGAGGGTTCTACCATTCACTGTATATTCCCTACCTGCATTAGCCCTTCCAAAATGCATTACCTCACATTTGTCCAGGTTAAACTCCATCTGCCATCTCTCCGCCCAAGTCTCCAGACAATCTAAATCCTGCTGTATCCTCAGACAGTCCTCATCGCTATCCGCAATTCCACCAACCTTTGTGTCGTCTGCAAACTTACTAATCAGACCAGTTACATTTTCCTCCAAATCATTTATATATACTACAAAGAGCAAAGGTCCCAGCACTGATCCCTGTGGAACACCACTGGTCACAGCCCTCCAATTAGAAAAGCATCCCTCCATTGCTACCCTCTGCCTTCTATGGCCTAGCCAGTTCTGTATCCACCTTGCCAGTTCACCCCTGATCCCGTGTGACTTCACCTTTTGTACTAGTCTACCATGAGGGACCTTGTCAAAGGCCTTACAGAAGTCCATATAGACAACATCTACTGCCCTACCTGCATCAATCATCTTAGTGACCTCCTCGAAAAACTCTATCGAGTTAGTGAGACACGACCACCCCTTCACAAAACCGTGCTGCCTCTCACTAATACGTCCATTTGCTTCCAAATGGGAGTAGATCCTGTCTCGAAGAATTCTCTCCAGTAATTTCCCTACCACTGAAGTAAGGCTCACCGGCCTGTAGTTCCCGGGATTATCCCTGCCACCCTTCTTAAACAGAGGAACAACATTGGCTATTCTCCAGTCCTCCGGGACATCCCCTGAAGACAGCGAGGATCCAAAGATTTCTGTCAAGGCCTCAGCAATTTCCTCTCCAGCCTCCTTCAGTATTCTGGGGTAGATCCCATCCGGCCCTGGGGACTTATCTACCTTAATATTTTTTAAGACACCCAACACCTCGTCTTTTTGGATCACAATGTGACCCAGGCTATCTACACCCCCTTCTCCAGACTCAACATCTACCAATTCCTTCTCTTTGGTGAATACTGATGCAAAGTATTCATTTAGTACCTCGCCCATTTCCTCTGGCTCCACACATAGATTCCCTTGCCTATCCTTCAGTGGGCCAACCCTTTCCCTCGCTACCCTCTTGCTTTTTATGTAAGTGTAAAAAGCCTTGGGATTTTCCTTAACCCTATTTGCCAATGCCTTTTCCTGACCCCTTCTAGCCCTCCTGACTCCTTGCTTAAGTTCCTTCCTACTTTCCTTATATGCCACACAGGCTTCGTCTGTTCCCAGCCTTTTAGCCCTGACAAATGCCTCCTTTTTCTTTTTGACGAGGCCTACAATATCACTCGTCATCCAAGGTTCCCGAAAATTGCCGTATTTATCTTTCTTCCTCACAGGAACATGCCTGTCCTGTATTCCTTTCAACTGACACTTGAAAGCCTCCCACATGTCAGATGTTGATTTGCCCTCAAACATCCGCCCCCAATCTATGTTCTTCAGTTCCCGCCTAATATTGTTATAATTAGCCTTCCCCCAATTTAGCACATTCATCCTCGGACCACTCTTATCCTTGTCCACCAGTACTTTAAAACTTACTGAATTGTGGTCACTGTTACCGAAATGCTCCCCTACTGAAACATCTACCACCTGGCCGGGCTCATTCCCCAATACCAGGTCCAGTACCGCCCCTTCCCTAGTTGGACTGTTTACATATTGTTTTAAGAAGCCCTCCTGGATGCTCCTTACAAACTCTGCCCCGTCTAAGCCCCTGGCACTAAGTGAGTCCCAGTCAATATTGGGGAAGTTGAAGTCTCCCATCACCACAACCCTGTTGTTTTTACTCTTTTCCAAAATCTGTCTACCTATCTGCTCCTCTATCTCCCGCTGGCTGTTGGGAGGCCTGTAGTATACCCCCAACATTGTGACTGCACCCTTCTTATTCCTGATCTCTACCCATATAGCCTCACTGCCCTCTGAGGTGTCCTCTCGCTGTATAGCTGTGATACTCTCCTGAACAAGTAGCGCAACTCCGCCTCCCCTTTTACATCCCCCTCTATCCCGCCTGAAACATCTAAATCCTGGAACGTTTAGCTGCCAATCCTGCCCTTCCCTCAACCAGGTCTCTGTAATGGCAACAACATCATAGTTCCAAGTAGTAATCCAAGCTCTAAGTTCATCTGCCTTACCCGTAATGCTCCTTGCATTAAAACATATGCACTTCAGGCCACCAGACCCGCTGTGTTCAGCAACTTCTCCCCGTCTGCGCTGCCTCAGAGCCACACTGTCCCTATTCCCTAGTTCTCCCTCAATGCTCTCACCTTCTGACCTATTGCTCCCGTGCCCACCCCCCTGCCATACTAGTTTAAACCCTCCCGTGTGACACTAGCAAACCTCGCGGCCAGGATATTTATGCCTCTCCGGTTTAGATGCAACCCGTCCATCTTATACAGGTCACACCTGCCCCGGAAGAGCTCCCAGTGGTCCAGATAACAGAAACCCTCCCTCCTACACCAGCTGTTTAGCCACGTGTTTGTCTGCTCTATCTTCCTATTTCTAGCCTCACTGGCACGTGGCACAGGGAGTAATCCCGAGATTACAACCCTCGAGGTCCTGTCTTTTAACTTTCTGCCTAGCTCCCTGAACTCCTGCTGCAGGACCTCATGCCCCTTCCTGCCTATGTCGTTAGTACCAATATGTACAACGACCTCTGCCTGTTTGCCCTCCCCCTTCAGGATTCCCTCTACCCGTTCGGAGACATCCTGGACCCTGGCACCAGGGAGGCAACATACCATCCTGGAGTCTCTTTCACGTCCACAGAAGCGCCTATCTGTGCCCCTGACTATAGAGTCCCCTATAACTATTACTCTTCTGCGCTTTGACCCTCCCTTCTGAACATCAGAGCCAGCCGTGGTGCCACTGCTCTGGCTGCTGCTGTTTTCCCCTGATAGGCTATCCCCCCCGACAGTATCCAAAGGGGTATATCTGTTCGAGAGGGCGACAACCACAGGGGATTCCTGCACTGACTGCCTGCCCTTTCTGGTGGTCACCCATTTCTCTGCCTGCACCTTGGGTGTGACCACACTTACATAACTGCGATCTATGACGCTTTCCGCCACCTGCATGCTCCTAAGTGCATCCAATTGCTACTCCAACCGAACCATGCGGTCTGTGAGGAGCTGCAGTTGGGTGCACTTTCTGCAGATGAAGCCATCCGGGACGCTGGAAGCCTCCCGGACCTGCCACATCTCACAGTCAGAGCACAACACCCCTCTAACTGACATTGCGTCAATTAATTAAAATTAAAATTTGTCTTTTTTTTTTTTTTTATAAATACTTTTTTTAAATTTCAAAGTTACTGTCAACTATCTGTTTCCTAGCACTAGATTTCTAATAGAAATGCGATAGCTAACTATAATATTCTCCGATCTCTGGCTTAGATATCCTCTAAATTATAATTAAGTTATTATGTTTAATTAGTTCCCAAATACTCAAAAAAATTTAGGTTAGAATCCCAACCAGCCACTCAGGTCACAGCTTTTCTGTGATGTCACTTCAGTTTCCCCCCCGACACACACAATTTGAAAAAAGGTATAAAAGTAAAAATCACTTGCTTACCTTCTGAGATGTTCTCAGCTTCTCTCGCTGACAGAGACTGCTCCTCCACCTCCAATCCTTGACCTGCACAATGCTAATAATATAATAATAATATAATATGGCACTTACCTTACACCAATGGGTCTCGGGTTTCCTCTCCACCAGAATTTATTGGTTGGGGGGGGTGGGGACTTGCCAGAGGTCGAACTTCCGGTTCCCGCCGAAATCCAAAGGGCTGCTCCTGTAAAGGTAAGTGCTTTTAAATTCACTACTCACCTCCAAGAAGGCCCCTGCGCACCGCTGCCGCCGAAATCCAAACGGCTGCTCCTGTAAAGGTAAGTGCTTTTAAACTAACTACTCACCTCCCAGAAGGCCCCTGCGCACCGCTGCCGCCGAAATCCAAAGGGCTGCTCCTGTAAAGGTAAGTGCTTTTAAATTCACTACTCACCTCCAAGAAGGCCCCTGCGCACCGCTGCCGCCGAAATCCAAAGGGCTGCTCCTGTAAAGGTAAGTGCTTTTAAACTAACTACTCACCTCCCAGAAGGCCCCTGCGCACCGCTGCCGCCGAAATCCAAAGGGCTGCTCCTGTAAAGGTAAGTGCTTTTAAATTCACTACTCACCTCCAAGAAGGCCCCTGCGCACCGCTGCCGCCGAAATCCAAAGGGCTGCTCCTGTAAAGGTAAGTGCTTTTAAACTAACTACTCACCTCCCAGAAGGCCCCTGCGCACCGCTGCCGCCGAAATCCAAAGGGCTGCTCCTGTAAAGGTAAGTGCTTTTTAAACTAACTACTCACCTCCCAGAAGGCCCCTGCGCACCGCTGCCGCCGAAATCCAAAGGGCTGCTCCTGTAAAGGTAAGTGCTTTTAAACTAACTACTCACCTCCCAGAAGGCCCCTGCGCACCGCTGCCGCCGAAATCCAAAGGGCTGCTCCTGTAAAGGTAAGTGCTTTTAAATTCACTACTCACCTCCAAGAAGGCCCCTGCGCACCGCTGCCGCCGAAATCCAAAGGGCTGCTCCTGTAAAGGTAAGTGCTTTTAAACTAACTACTCACCTCCCAGAAGGCCCCTGCGCACCGCTGCCGCCGAAATCCAAAGGGCTGCTCCTGTAAAGGTAAGTGCTTTTAAATTCACTACTCACCTCCAAGAAGGCCCCTGCGCACCGCTGCCGCCGAAATCCAAAGGGCTGCTCCTGTAAAGGTAAGTGCTTTTAAACTAACTACTCACCTCCCAGAAGGCCCCTGCGCACCGCTGCCGCCGAAATCCAAAGGGCTGCTCCTGTAAAGGTAAGTGCTTTTAAATTCACTACTCACCTCCAAGAAGGCCCCTGCGCACCGCTGCCGCCGAAATCCAAAGGGCTGCTCCTGTAAAGGTAAGTGCTTTTAAACTAACTACTCACCTCCCAGAAGGCCCCTGCGCACCGCTGCCGCCGAAATCCAAAGGGCTGCTCCTGTAAAGGTAAGTGCTTTTTAAACTAACTACTCACCTCCCAGAAGGCCCCTGCGCACCGCTGCCGCCGAAATCCAAAGGGCTGCTCCTGTAAAGGTAAGTGCTTTTAAATTCACTACTCACCTCCAAGAAGGCCCCTGCGCACCGCTGCCGCCGAAATCCAAAGGGCTGCTCCTGTAAAGGTAAGTGCTTTTAAACTAACTACTCACCTCCCAGAAGGCCCCTGCGCACCGCTGCCGCCGAAATCCAAAGGGCTGCTCCTGTAAAGGTAAGTGCTTTTAAATTCACTACTCACCTCCAAGCAGGCCCCTGCGCACCGCTGCCGCCGAAATTCAAAGGGCTGCTCCTGTAAAGGTAAGTGCTTTTAAACTAACTACTCACCTCCCAGAAGGCCCCTGCGCACCGCTGCCGCCGAAATCCAAAGGGCTGCTCCTGTAAAGGTAAGTGCTTTTAAATTCACTACTCACCTCCAAGAAGGCCCCTGCGCACCGCTGCCGCCGAAATCCAAAGGGCTGCTCCTGTAAAGGTAAGTGCTTTTAAACTAACTACTCACCTCCCAGAAGGCCCCTGCGCACCGCTGCCGCCGAAATCCAAAGGGCTGCTCCTGTAAAGGTAAGTGCTTTTAAACTAACTACTCACCTCCCAGAAGGCCCCTGCGCACCGCTGCCGCCGAAATCCAAAGGGCTGCTCCTGTAAAGGTAAGTGCTTTTAAACTAACTACTCACCTCCCAGAAGGCCCCTGCGCACCGCTGCCGCCGAAATCCAAAGGGCTGCTCCTGTAAAGGTAAGTGCTTTTTAAACTAACTACTCACCTCCCAGAAGGCCCCTGCGCACCGCTGCCGCCGAAATCCAAAGGGCTGCTCCTGTAAAGGTAAGTGCTTTTAAATTCACTACTCACCTCCAAGAAGGCCCCTGCGCACCGCTGCCGCCGAAATCCAAAGGGCTGCTCCTGTAAAGGTAAGTGCTTTTCAACTAACTACTCACCTCCCAGAAGGCCCCTGCGCACCGCTGCCGCCGAAATCCAAAGGGCTGCTCCTGTAAAGGTAAGTGCTTTTTAAACTAACTACTCACCTCCCAGAAGGCCCCTGCGCACCGCTGCCGCCGAAATCCAAAGGGCTGCTCCTGTAAAGGTAAGTGCTTTTAAATTCACTACTCACCTCCAAGAAGGCCCCTGCGCACCGCTGCCGCCGAAATCCAAAGAGTTGGGAATCCAAGCTGGCATCATCCTGGCCGCCGCAGCCCTGGGAGATGCACTGAGGCTGTGCGAGCAGCAGCTGCTCAGGGAGGGCCATGCAGGCCATGATCTAGCCGCAGAGCACCAAGAGCCAGCCAGGGAGGATTGAGAGCCAGCCGCGCGACAGGCCGAAGAGAAGGTGGGAAGGAGGGACCGCATCAGGCTTCATGTGTACCGGCAGCGCCTGTCATTTGAGGAGCTGCCAGACCGGGAATGCTGTAGGAGACCCCGGCTGAGCAGGGAGACAGTGCGACATATCTTCCTGTTTGTGGCACACCTGGCACCGCGGGCGTATTGGGGGAGGGGTGCTATGGGAGGAAACCCAAAGCCATTCCCGTACGTCGTGCTGCCGTCACTTCTCTGAGCCATGGAGCGAGGGAATAGATCACATCCCTCTTGGCCTGCACCATATCCGCCAGTGACTGAATCACCTCCTTCTGTAACAGTCTCATTGCGGCAATGGCCTAGGCCATGCCACCACCTCCCTCCGCCATGACCTGCTGTGACTCGGTTATTTTCTGGTGCGCCGTTGCAATGTCCACGTGGCTCTGGTACATGGCTGCCTGTGAGCGGGCAGCCCTGACATCTGCCTGGCCCACAAAGCCTGCCCCAGGTCCTGCACATCAAGGTCTATGGCCAATATCTTCACCCTCAAGGCCTTCACCGTGTAAACAACCTCGGCACCTGTCTTATCAGCAGCGGAACGCTGTGGTTGTGCCACTCTCCGGCCATTTGCCCCCTCTCAATATAATGTACCGCTGCACCTGTGTAGTGTCACAGGAGCCTCTTCACTATGGTGTCCAACCGAAGTGAGAGTCTCTGGCATGCTGGAGGTTGTTGGAGACAGCTGTGATGGGAAATCTGTCATCCCGGGATATGGGCTCTGGGGCATCCCGGCTGGCGGTGAGGACCCCCGTTACGCTCAGAGCACTATTCACAATTATTGAATTAGGATTGAGTTTGTGGTCCGTATGGGGCAGACTAGAGGGGCCCAGCTCATCAGCAGATGATCCTGCAACACAGAATACAAGGTGCATGGTTGGATCGTGAGTTGTGGTTGTGGGTGTTGGAGGGTGGGTGTTGACGTGGGGGGGGGGTGGGGGGGGGGGCTGGAGGGTGCGGTCGTGTGTGAAGGTAAGGTATGGTGGAATTGAGGGACTGATCGGGGGTGATGTTGGTGAAGGGGTGGTAGGTGGGTGGTGTGGGTGTGGTGGTGTCGGGAGTATGGAGTGTGGGGGTGTCACATGCGCCATGGAGAATCACACCTCAGCGGAGTCTCACTTGGTTGTCCGATGCCAAACTCCCCCTCAGTGACTGCCCTCTATCCGGGCCCACCGAAAGGACCCAGGACACGCCGTTCTGCCACGGTGAGGGGCCACGTGCCCGGTCCTCCGGTCCAGTTCTTTCCCTCTCGTTCTTTTCATGGGTAGCTTTCTCCTCCGGGCGTGGGGGGAGGGGTTGGGGCGGCGGGTGGGAAGGGGGGAGGCAGAAAGCGCATACTGTGAGGCAGTTGGACGCATACAGCACAGGGCGTGGCGAGTTGGTGGACTTCACGGACAGGGCACCCGGCATGGTAATTGGGATGGGTACGAACAGGTTGTGCAGGGAGGGTGGATGGGATACGTACGCCTCCCGTCTGCATGGGGGCGGGGTAACGGATGTGTGGGACGGGGTTTGGTGCCAGGGTCACCGTGCTGCCGACTCACCCTGGCCGTTGTGAGGAGGCTGTGCACTTTTTTGAGGAACTGCTGACCGCTCCGGCGATGAGGCCCACGGTGCTATCCATCTCGGCCACCTGCACCCAGTCCCGATGTTCGACAGCGGTTGGTCACACCTGGGTGCAGGGTGGCCGCATCTCCTCCACTGCGTCCAGCAGGGTCTCCGACTCGATGTCGGTGAACCTAGTGCCGCTCTGTGTGCTGCCACCTTGTGGCTGGGATAAGTAAGTGTATGAATATATCACAAAATCTCCGTCCAATTGCTTGGCAAACTGTTCCCTTAGAGAGCAGAATCGACCCCCCCCCCCCCCCCCCCATCCGCAGTTTGCAGGGCTCGCTTCCCATCTTCCCACAGCTTCTCCTCATCCGACTGGTCCGAGTTCCCGCCCTGAAGCCTCGGTCCTTCTGCCGAGGTTTGGGGATGCGGGGCATATGGAACGGGACTCGCCGCAGTTTCTGCTCGATTCACAGGTACGGGACCACAGCAGTGACCAGAGAGGCCAAACGGATCGATAATTTCACCTAAAACAACACATTCAACAGGTAATATGGAGGAAAAATCTCCCTCTACACTGTCCCCATCAAACACTCCCACGACAGGTACAGCACTGGGTTAGATACGGAGTAAAGATCCCTCTACACTGCCCCCATAAAACACTCCCAGGACAGATACAGCATGGGGTTAGATACAGAGTAAAGCTCCCGCTACACTACCCCCATCAAACACTCCCGGGATAGGTACGGCACCGGGTTAGATACAGAATAAAACTCCCTGTACACTGTCCCCATCAAACACTCCCAGGACAGGCACAGCAAAGGGTTAGATACAGAGTAAAGCTCCCTCTGCACTGTCCGCTTCAAACACTCCCAGGGCAGGTACAGCACGGGGATAGTAATAGAGTATAGCTCCCTGTACACTATCCCTATCAAACACTCCCAGGACAGGTACAGCACGGGTTTAGATACAGGGTAAAACTCCCTCGACACTGTCCCCATCAAACACTCCCAGGACAGGTACAGCACGCTGTTAGATAGAGAGTAAAGCTCCTCTTACACTGTTCAATCAATCACTCCCAGGACAGGTACAGCCTGGGGTTAGATGCACAGTAAAGCTCTCTCGACACTGTCCCCATCAAACACTCCCAGGACAGGTGCAGCACGGGGTTAGATCCAGAGTAAAGCTCCCTCTGCACTGTCCCCAACAAACGCTCCCAGAACAGGTACAGCACGGGGTTAGATACAGAGTAAATTTTCATGTTCTCTGACCCCATCAAACACTCCCAGGAAAGGTTCAACACGGGGTGAGACAGAGAGTAAAGCTCCCACTTCACTGTCCCCATCAAACACTCCCAGAACCGGTACAGCACTGAGTTATATAGAGAGGAAAACAGAAGAACATACACATGGGGCACAGAAAAGGTGACGACATTGGTCATGGGTCTGGTGGAATCTTGTATTTTACGCAGGTTAGGAGGGAGACTCAGTGTAGCTCCTTGGTAAGGCCGAGGAGAGGGATAAACGGAGACGGGTTTGGGTGAACAGATAGGATTAAAGGGAGTGAATGCAAAAAGGAATCCTGCATGAGACGGGTGAGGGAAGGGTGAGGGTGAAGAGGTTGAGGCCTAACAAGCAGCATACATGAGTAGAGAGTGAAGGGTACAGTGATATCATGGTTGTGTTATAATTTACCGATAATCATTAAGTGCCTCATTAGTATATAAGTGAATGTTGGAGTCCGTTGACCTCAGGCTGACTAGGAATCTGGACGAGAGAGGTTGCTTGTGCATGTTAATACTGTTATTCATTTATTGTATTGTATATATTTGACCCTCAGTTAATGGTAATAAATCTTTTATAACTTTAGCTCCAAGAGTTCTTGTGATATAAATCAGGCCATCGCACAATAACATTAAATGGTTCGAGGTCTGGGTGGCTTTAAACACTGAAAAAAACCTATCAGCCTGCCACGAGGTCCACAGAGATTTGAAGATTTTGCAGACTGCCAGAATTAACAACATTAAGTCGTTGAAGCCACCAACAAGTCTCAGATTTCATGGTAAGGTGGACCGCAACTGGCGTGTGTTTAAACAACAAATTAATCTGTTCTTACTGCAGTAAATTTGGGAGATCAATCAGATTTGTGTAAGGTAGCGATGCTCCTGAGACCAGCAGGGCCAAAAGCAATTGCCGTGTTAATACGTTTAAATTTGTAACTGATGAAGATAATAAAGATTTCACGAAGTAATTCGAAGGTTTGATGCACATTGCACCCCCAGAAAGATTGAAATTGATGAGCGCTATGTGTTTAGATCACTTTGACAGAAGACAGAAGAGTCCAGAGATCATTTCATCACTGATTTAAAGGTAACAGATAAAATCGATAATGCCTCCGCGGTGGAATCGTCCATGATTCTGGATCAGATTGATATTTGTTTGAATGAAAATAAGCTTAAAGAAAGGTTGCTGAGTGGTTCGGAGCTGTTGGAAGAAACAGTTAAGATGTGTCAGGCTCGCGAACTATCTGCACAGCATCCCTAAATGTTTCTCAGTAATTGCGGCGCCTTTTTGGAGGAGAAAACGCCGGATACCAACCACTTTCCAAAATGACAGGGAACTTCTAAAAAGAGGCTGAAAAGTTTCCGCAGCTCCTCGCACACCTTCACACAGGGTAAAGATCAAGGGTAAGACAGGAATTCAGGGAGCTAGGTTGGAAACTGAGATCTAGGGCAAACAGAGTTATTATCTCTGGGTTGTTAACCGTGCCACGTGATAGCGAGACGAGGAATAGGGAGAGAGAGGAGTTGAACACGTGGCTACAGGGATGGTGCATGAGGGAGGGTTTCAGATTTCTGGATAATTTGGGCTCATTCTGGAGTCAGTGGGACCTCTGCAAACGGGATGGTCTACATCTGGACAGGAGGGGTACCGATATCCTGGTTGGGGGGGGGGGGGGATTTGCTAATGCTCTTCGGGAGAGTTTAAACTAGTTCAGGAGGGGCTTGGGAATCTGAATTGTAGCTCCAGTATACAGGAGGTTGAGAGTAGTGAGCTCATGAGTAAGGTTTCAAAGTTGCAGGAGTGTACCGGCAGGCAGGAAGGTGGTTTAAAGTGTGAGTTCTTCAATGCTAGGAGCATCCGGAATAAGGTGGGTGAACTTGCGGCATGGGTTGGTACCTGGGACTTCGATGTTGTGGCCATATCGAAGACATGGATAGAGCAGGGACAGGAATGGTTGCTGCAGGTGCCGGGGTTTAGATATTTCAGTATCATAGAATTTACAGTGCAGAAGGAGGCCATTCGGCCCATCGGGTCTGCACCGGCTATTGGAAAGAGCACCCTACCCAAGTTCAACACCGCCACCCTAGCCCCATAACCCAGTAACCCCACCCAACACTAAGGGCTCAGGGAAGGTGGTAAAAGAGGGGGAGGGATGGCATTGTTAGTCAAGGACAGTATTACGGTAGCAGAAAGGACGTTTGATGAGGACTCGTCTACTGAGGTAGTATGGATTGGGGTTAGAAACAGGAAAGGAGAGGTCACCCTGTTAGGGGCTTTCTACAGGCCTCCGACAAGTTCCAGAGATGTAAAGGAAAGGATTGCAAAGATGATTCTGGATAGGAGAGAAAGCAACAGGGTAATTGTTATGGGGGCTTTAACTTTCCAAATATTGACTGGAAACGCTATAGTTCGAGTACGTTAGATGGGTCCGATTTTGTCCAATGTGTGCAGGAGGGTTTCCTGACACAGTATGCAGATAGGCCAACGAGAGGCGAGGCTATATTGGATTTGGTACTGGATAATGAACCAGGACAGGTGTTAGATTTGGAGGTAGGTGAGTACTTTGGTGATAGTGACCACAATTCGATTACGTTTACTTTAGTGATGAAAAGGGATAGGTATATACCGC
Organism: Scyliorhinus torazame; assembly: GCF_047496885.1. Lineage (NCBI taxonomy): Eukaryota > Metazoa > Chordata > Chondrichthyes > Carcharhiniformes > Scyliorhinidae > Scyliorhinus > Scyliorhinus torazame. The sequence goes on along the minus strand of NC_092710.1, from coordinate 46,138,438 downwards.
AGGGGAAGAGTTATATCTGGGGGAAAGGCAATTTTGATGCGATCAGGCATGAATTAGGATGCATCGGATGGAGAGGAAAACTGCAGGGGATGGGCACAATGGAAATGTGGAGCTTGTTCACCTTGATACGTATGTACCTGTCAGGCAGGGAGGAGGTGGTCGAGCAAGGGAACCGTGGTTTACTAAAGCAGTCGAAACACTTGTCAAGAGGAAGAAGGAGGCTTATGTAAAGATGAGACATGAAGGTTCAGTTAGGGCGCACAGAGTTACAAGTTAGCTTGGAAGGACCTAAAGAGAGACCTAAGAAGAGCCAGGAGGGGACATGAGAAGTATTTGGCAGGTAAGATCAAGGATAACCCTAAAGCTTTCTATAGATATGTCAGGAATAAACGAATGACTAGGGTAAGAGTAGGGCCAGTCAAGTACAGTAGTGGGAAGTGGTGCTTGGAGACCGAGGAGATGGGAGAGGTGTTAAATGAATATGTTTAATCAGTATTCACACAGGAAAAAGACAATGTTGTCAAGGAGAATACTGAAACTCAGTCCACTAGACTAGAAGGGCTTGAGGTTCATAAGGAGGAGGTAGTAGCAATTCTGGAAAGTGTGAAAATAGATAAGACCCCTGGGCCGGATGGGATTTATCCCAGGATTCTCTGGGAAGCTAGGGAGGAGATTGCTGAGCCCTTGGCTTTGATCTTTAAGTCAGCTTTGTCTACAGGAATAGTGCCAGAAGACTGGAGGATAGCAAATGTTGTCCCCTTGTTCAACAAGGGGAGTAGAGACAACCCCGTTAACTATAGTCCACTGAGCCTTCCTTCTGTTGTGGGCAAAAGGTTTATAAGAGACAGGATGCATAATCATCTAGAAAGGAATAAATTGATTAGAGTAAGTCAACACAATCTTCCGGTGGCGTGGGCGGGCAGGGCGGCCGCAGCAACAAGAGCTCCCGCCGGTGGCCGCGATTCGCGGCCTTTTCGGTGAAATCCCCGAGTCTTCACGCACCCCCCCCCCCCCCCGACTATCGTCGGCATTTGAGGCCGTCACGAGCAGCCAGCGGGGCCGGTTTAAAAACCGGCGAAGAACCCCGCGCGGGTGTCGGGCGGTGGGGGCTGAGGCGCTGGGCCCGGTGCGGCGTCGAGGTCAGAGCAGTGGGGGTGGAGCTGAGGAGGCCGAGGCGGCAGGCCCGAGGCCAGGGCACCATGTAGGGAGGGTGCTCCACGTCGGATGGCTCCCACATGGGAGGAAGAAAGAAGGCTGAAGCCTGGTCCCAAGGGAGCGCTGGGTGAATGCAGAGGAGAATGAAAGAAGGTTTAAGGAAGTTTGGTAAAAAGTTTTTTTTTCTCTCCACCTTTTCTTTTCAAAAAAGAATAAGTCAGATTGATGAAGGACAGGTGAAGGGGATAGAGGAGAAAAGAAAGAAGATAAAAACAATAAGCCGCTAAAGGATGCGAAGAGCAGTGTCGAAGAAAGGAGGAAACGCGGGTTCGCCGCTGAAGGAGAAGACGAGCAAAAGTGTTGACAGGATGGCGGAAGCCGAGCTGCAAGGCGGGGCCGCACTACTTACGGTGGAGAAGATGACCGAGGTAATGTCAATGGAGCTGGTAAAACAGTTTGTGAGGCAGATGGAGGCCTTGAGGAAGGAGACGGCCGTCGTGTTGAAGTCATTGGTGGAGGAGGCAATCGGCCCGATGAGGGTGGAGGTGGCAAACGCATCGGCCGAGGTGGGAGAGCAGGGCGAGAAGATGAAGGAGGTGGAGGAGGCCGTGTCACGACACAGCGACCAGGTCACCTCGATGAGTGACGAGCTCTAGAGGGTGTTGGAGGTTAACAGAGGACTCCGAGCAAAGCTGGAAGACTTGGAAAACTGCTCAAAGAGGCACAATTTGAGAATTGTGGGCTTGCCCGAAGGGACAGAGGGCCCAAGGCCAACGCAATACTTCGCTAAGAAGTTGCCGAGCTGATGGGGGAGTGTGAGAGCCCCACTTTCTACGAGCTAGACCAAGCTCATCGGTCATTAAGGCCGAAGCCCAAAGTGAACGAGCCGCCAAGGGCAGTAATTATCTGCTTCCATAAGTTTTGCATGAAGGAGAAGGTATTAAGCTGGGCGAAGCAGAAGCGTGAGGTGCTGTGGGATGGTACTGCGGTTCGGATCTACCAGGACTTGACGGTCGAGTTGGCAAAAAGACGAGTGGCGTTTGGGCGAGTGAAGGCGGCTTTGTACAAGAAGGGGTGCGATTTGGTGTGGTGTACCCAGCGAAGTTGAGAGTTACATATAACGCCAAAGACTTTTATTTTGAGACAGCGGAGGCGGCTGAGGCATTCGTGACGCCAGAAGGCTTGGGACAGACGCGAAGAGTGGTACTGGAAGAGAGACTGTTGACATGGTTTGAGCGGCTGGAAAATGTATAAATGTTACAACTTTCTTTTTACTGATTTGTATTGAAATTTACTTCTATTTGCATTGTTACAGAGTTCAAATTAATGGCGTTCTGTGTAGCGACGGTTAAATGTTATGTTAGTGAATTGTAAGAGTTGGATTGTTGGGTTTGTTTTGGTGTTTCTTTCTCTGGGACTGGGTGGAAGGGGGCGAGAGGTCTTGGCGGCGGGAGCCACCCGCGCTAGCTATCTAAAGTCAGTTAGTGAACGGGGGTGAGGTGAGAGGAGGGATGCGGACGTTGGAGCCTGGATAGCAGGCTTCAATGGGCCTACGAGGCGAGCGAGACGGGGGGGGGGGGGGCGGGGGGGGAGGGATGGATGTTGGGGGATGTTTTTGTAGGGGGCGTTCTTGGGAGGGGGTAGGGGTTCAATGTTAACAATGGACAGGGGCTTATCGGGCAGGGCCCGGTGATATGGTGATGGTTTATACGAAAGAGTGGGGGGTGATAGACCCCCAGTAAGGATAGTCACGTGGAACGTGAGAGGGCTAGGAGGTCCGGTCAAGAGGTCAAGGGTGCTTGCACATCTTAAATGTTTGAAAGTCGATGTCGCAATGCTGCAAGACTCACTTGAGGGTGAAGGACCAGGTGAGACTTAAAAAGGGCTGGGTTAGCCAAGTGTTTCACTCTGCATTTGATGGAAGGGCTCGAGGGATAGCGGTGTTGGTCAGCAAAAGGGTACGCTTCCAGATGGAGAAGGTGGTGACAGATCAGGGGGTAGATATGTGATTATGGCAGGGGCGCTGGAGGGGACATCAGTGGCGCTGTTAAGTGTATACAGTCCCAATTGGGATGATGTGGGATTCGCGAGGAAGGTGTTTGGGGCCATTCCCGACTTCGACACGCATGAGGTGATTGTGGAGGGGGGGGGGGGGACTGGAACTTGGTGCAGGAGTCAAGGTTAGACAGATCACGGCCACGATCGCTGGTCCCATCAGGGGGGGGGGGGGGCAAAGGTGTTGGCTGGGCTAATGCTGGAAATGGGAGGGGTGGAACCTTGGAGGTTCCTGCACCCAAGGGAACGGGAGTACTAGTTTTTCTCAGCGGTCCATAAGGTATACTCGCGAATCGACTTTTTTGTGGTGGGGAAGGCTTTGCTGGCTGGAGTCAAGGGGTCGGAATACTCACAAATTGCAGTGTCAGATCACGCTCCACATTGGGTGGATATGGTGCTGGAGAAGAGGGTAGCACAGAGACCGGGATGGAAACTGGATGTGGGGCTTTTGGGGAACCAAGTGTTCTGTGAGAAAATTGAAAAGGTAATTAAGGAATATGTAGGTTTTGGCAGAGATTTAAAAAACGCGGGAGCTGCGAGTCGGAGCGGAGATTTAAAAAGCGCGGGAGCTGAGAGTCAGAGCGGAGATTTAAAAAGAGCGGGAGCTGACAGTCAGAGCAGAGGTTTAAAAAGAGCGGGAGCTGCGAGTCGGAGCAGAGATTTTAAAAGCGCAGGAGCTGCGAGTCGAAGCAGAGATTTAAAAAGCGCCGGAGCTGCGAGTCGGAGCGGAGATTTAAAAAGCGCGGGAGCTGCGAGTTGGAGCGAAGATTTAAAAAGCATGGGAGCTGCGAGTCAGCGTGGTGATTTAAGAAGAGCAGGAGCTGTGAGTCGGAGCGGTGATTTTAAAAGTGCGGGAGCTGAGAGTCAGAGTGGAGATTTAAAAAGAGCAGGAGCTGAGAGGCAGAGCAAAGATTTAAAAAGCGTGGGAGCTGCGAGTCGGAGTGGAGATTTAAAAAGCGCGGGAGCTGCGAGTCGGAGCGGAGATTTAAAAAGCGCCGGAGCTCCGAGTCGGAACGGAGATTTAAAAAGCACGTGAGCTGCGAGTCCGAGCGGAGATTTAAAAAGAGCAGGAGCTGCGAGTCAGAGCGGAGATTTTAAAAGTGCGGGAGCTGAGAGTCAGAGCGCAGAGTTAAAAAGAGCGGGAGCTGAGAATCGGAGCGGAGATTTAAAAAGCGCGTGAGCTGCGAGTCCGAGCGGAGATTTAAAAAGTGCAGGAGCTGCGAGTTGGAGCGGAGATTTAAAAAGCACTGGCGTTGCAAGTCCGAGCGGAGATTTAAAAAGAGCAGGAGCTGCGAGTAGGAGCTGAGATTTAAAAAGCACCAGAGCTGCGTGTCGGAGCGGAGATTTAAAAAGCGCGGGACCTGCGAGTCAGAGCGGAAATTAAAAAAGCGCCGGAGCTGCGAGTCGGAGCGGAGACTTAAAAAGCGCCGGAGCTGAGAGTTGGAGCGGAGATTTAAAAAGTGCGGGAGGTGCGAGTCGGAGCGGAGATTTAAAAAGCACGGGAGCTGCGAGTCGGAGTGGGGATTTAAAAAGCGCGGGAGCTGCGAGTCGGAGCGGAAATTTAAAAAGCGCGGGAGCTGCGAGTCGGAGCAGAGATTTAAAAAGAGCAGTAGCTGCGAGTCGGAGCGGAGATTTAAAAAGTGCCTGAGCTGCGAGTCGGAGTGGAGATTTAAACAGCGCGGGAGCTGCGAGTCGGAGAGGAGATTTAAAAAGAGCTGGGGCTGCGAGTCGGAGTGGAGATTTAAAAAGAGTGGGAGCTGCGAGTCGGAGCGGAGATTTAAAAAGATCGCGGCCTAGTTTTGGGAGCCGTTCGGAGCAGGAGGAGCAGTCTCAGTCAGAGAGAGAACCTGAGAACATCTGAGACTCTCAGAAGGTAAGTAAGTGATTTTTACTAATTTTTACTTTGATTACCTTTTCAAATTGTGTGTGTGCGGGGATTGGGGGGGGGGGGGGACTGAAGTGACATCACAGAAAAGCTGTGACCTGAGTGGCTGGTTGGGAATCTACACTAAATTAAAAAAATTAAGCATTGGTAATTAATTAAATATAATTACTTAATTATAATTGATATGGGTATCTAAGCCAGAGATCGGAGAGTACTATATTTAGCTTTGACATTTATAGTAGAAATCTATTGCTAGGAAACAGATAGTTAAGAGTAACTTTTTATTTTTATTTTTTCAATTTTATCTTTTAACTTTAAGTTACTAATTAATTGACGCAATGTCAGTTAGAGGGGTGCAGTGCTCTGACTGTGAGATGTGGCAGGTCCGGGAGGATTCCAGCGTCCCGGATGGCTTCATCTGCAGAAAGTGCACCCAACTGGAGCTCCTCACAGACCGCATGGTTCGGTTGGAGCAGCAATTGGATGCACTTAGGAGCATGCAGGTGGCGGAAAGCGTCATAGATAGCAGTTATATAAATGTGGTCACACCCAAGGTGCAGGCAGAGAAATGGGTGACCACCAGAAAGGGCAAGCAGTCAGTGCAGGAATCCCCTGTGGTTGTCCCCCTCTCGAACAGGTATGCCCCTTTGTATACTGTCGGGGGGATAGCCTATCAGGGGAAAACAGCAGCAGCCAGAGCAGTGGCACCACGGCTGGCTCTGATGTTCAGATGGGAGGTTCAAAGCGCAGAAGAGCAATAGTAATAGGGGACTCTATAGTCAGGGGCACAGATAGGCCCTTCTGTAGACGTGAAAGAGACTCCAGGGTGATATTTTGCCTCCCTGGTGCCAGGGTCCAGGATGTCTGCGAACGGATAGAGGGCATCCTGAAGGGGGAGGGCAAACAGGCAGAGGTCGTTGTACATATTGGTACTAACGACATAGGCAGGAAGGGGCATGAGGTCCTGCAGCAGGAGTTCAGGGAGCTAGGCAGAAAGTTAAAAGACAGGACCTCTAGGGTTGTAATCTCGGGATTACTCCCTGTGCCATGTGCCAATGAGGCTAGAAATAGGAAGATAGAGCAGCTAAACAAGTGGCTAAACAGCTGTTGTAGGTGGGAGGGTTTCCGTTATCTGGACTACTGGGAGCTCTTCCGGGGCAGGTGTGACCTATATAAGAAGGACGGGTTGCATTTAAACTGGAGAGGCATAAATATCCTGGCCGCGAGGTTTGCTAGTGTTACACGGGAGGGTTTAAACTAGTATGGCAGGGGGCGGGCACGGGAGCAATAGGTCAGAAGGTGACAGCACTGAGGGAGAACTAGGGAATAGGGACAGTGTGGCTCTGAGGCAGAGCAGACAGGGAGAAGTTGCTAAACACAGCGGGTCTGGTGGCCTGAAGTGTATATGTTTTAATGCAAGAAGTATTACGGGTAAGGCAGATGAACTTAGAGCTTGGATTAGTACTTGGAACTATGATGTTGTTGCCATTGCACAGACCTGGTTGAATGAAGGGCAGGATTGACAGCTAAACGTTCCAGGATTTAGATGTTTCAGGCGGGAGAGAGGGGGATGTAAAAGGGGTGGCGGAGTTGCGCAACTGGTTAGGGAGGATATCACAGCTGTACTACGGGAGGACACCTCAGAGGGCAGTGAGGCTACATGGGTAGAAATCAGGAATGAGAAGGGTGCAGTCACAATGTTGGGAGTTTACTACAGGCCCCCCAACAGCCAGCGGGAGATAGAGGAGCAGATAGGTAGACAGATTTTGGAAAAGAGTAAAAACAACAGGATTGTGGTGATGGGAGACTTCAACTTCCCCAATATTGACTGGGACTTACTTAGTGCCAGGGGCTTAGACGGGGCAGAGTTTGTAAGGAGCATCCAGGAGGGCTTCTTAAAGCAATATGTAGACAGTCCAACTAGGAAAGGGGCGGTACTGGACCTGGTATTGTGGAAAGAGCCCGGCCAGGTGGTAGAAGTTTCAGTAGGGGAGCATTTCGGGAACAGTGGCCACAATTCAGTAACTTTTAAAGTGCTGGTGGACAAGGATAAGAGTGGTCCTAGGGTGAATGTGCTAAATTGGGGGAAGGCTAATTATAACAATATTAGGCGGGAACTGAAGAACCTAGATTGGTGGCGGATGTTTGAGGGCAAATCAACATCTGACATGTGGGAGGCTTTCAAGTATCAGTTGAAAGGAATTCAGGGCCGGCATGTTCCTGTGAGGAAGAAGGATAAATACTGCAATTTTCGGGAACCTTGGATAACGAGACATATTGTAGGCCTCGTCAAAAAGAAAAAGGAGGCATTTGTCAGGGCTCAAAGGCTGGGAACAGACGAAGCCTTTGTGGAATATAAGGAAAGTAGGAAGGAACTTAAGCAAGGAGTCAGGAGGGCTACAAGAGGTCACGAAAAGTCATTGGCAAATAGGGTTAAAGAAAATGCAAAGGCTTTTTACACGTACATAAAAAGCAAGAGGGTAGCCAGGGAAAGGGTTGGCCCACTGAAGGATAGGCAAGCGTATCTATTTGTGGAGCCAGAGGAAATGGGCGAGGTACTAAATGAATACTTTGCATCAGTATTCACCAAAGAGAAGGAATTGGTAGATGTTGAGTCTGGAGAAGGGTGTATAGATAGCCGGGGTCACATTGAGATCCACAAAGACGAGGTTTTGGGCGTCTTAAAAAATATTAAGGTAGATAAGTCCCCAGGGCCTGATGGGATCTACCCCAGAATACTGAAGGAGGCTGTAGAGGAAATTGCTGAGGCCTTGACAGAAATCTTTGGATCCTCACTGTCTTCAGGTGATGTCCCGGAGGACTGGAGAATAGACAATGTTGTTCCTCTGTTCAAGAAGGGTAGCAAGGATAATCCCGGGAACTACAGGCCGGTGAGCCTTACTTCAGTGGTAGGGAAATTACTGGAGAGAATTCTTCGAGACAGGATCTACTCCCATTTGGAAGCAAATGGACGTATTAGTGAGAGGCAGCATGGTCTTGTGAAGGGGAGGTCGTGTCTCACTAACTTGATAGAGTTTTTCGAAGAGGTCACAAAGATGATTGATGCAGGTAGGGCAGTGGATATTGTCTATATGGACTTCAGTAAGGCCTTTGACAAGGTCCCTCATGGTAGACTAGTACAAAAGGTGAAGTCAGATGGGATCAGGGGTGAGCTGGCAAGGTGGATACAGAACTGGCTAGGTCATAGAAGGCAGAGAGTAGCAATGGAAGGATGCTTTTCAAATTGGAGGGCTGTGACCAGTGGTGTTCCGCAGGGATCAGTGCTGGGACCTTTGCTGTTTGTAGATTTTATAAATGATTTGGAGGAAAATGTAACTAGTCTGATTAGTAAGTTTGCAGACGACACAAAGGTTAGTGGAATTGCGGATAGCGATGAGGACTGTCAGAGGATACAGCACGATTTAGATTGTTTGGAGACTTGGGCGGAGAGATGACAGATGGAGTTTAATCCGGACAAATATGAGGTAATGCATTTTGGAAGGTCTAATGCAGTTAGGGAATATACAGTGACTGGTAGAACCCTCAAGAGTATTGAAAGTCAGAGAGACCTAGGTGTACAGGTCCACAGATCACTGAAAGGGGCAATACATGTGGAGAAGGTAGTCAAGACGGCATACGGCATGCTTGCCTTCATTGGCCGGGGCATTGAGTATATGAATTGGCAAGTCATGTTGCAGCTGTATAGAACCTTAGTTAGGCCACACTTGGAGTATAGTGTTCAATTCTGGTCGCCACATTACCAGAAGGTTGTGGAGGCTTTAGAGAGGGTTCTGAAGAGATTTACCAGAATGTTGCCTGGTATAGAGGGCATTAGCTATGGGGAGCGGTTGAATACACTCGGTTTGTTCTCACTGGAACGACGGAGGTTGAGGGGCGATCTGATAGAGATCTACAAAATTATGAGAGGCATAGACAGAGTGGATAGTCAGAGGCTTTTCTCCAGGGTAGAGAAGTCAATTACTAGGGGGCATAGGTTTAATTTGAGAGGGGCAAGGTTTAGAGTAGATGTACGAGGCAAGTTTTTTTACACAGAGGGTAGTGGGTGCCTGAAACTCGGTACCGGAGGAGGTGGTGGAAGCAGGGACGATAGTGACATTTAAGGGGCATCTTAACAAATACATGAATAGGATGGGAATAGAGGGATACGGACCCAGGAAGTGTAGAAGATTGTAGTTTAGTCGGGCAGCATGGTCGGCACGGGCTTGGAGGGCCGAAGGGCCTGTTCCTGTGCTGTACATTTCTTTGTTCGTTGTTCTTTGTTCTTGTTTCAATTGTATGGGTGAGGTGTCGAAGGCAGTCGTCTGGGAGTCTCTAAAGCCGGTGGTCAGGGGTGAGGTAATTCCGTTTAAGACAAGGCTGGACAAAGATTAGAGGTTGGAGCGGCAGAGGGTAATAGATGAGATGTTGGAGGTAGATAGGAGGTATGCAGAGGATGGGGACCCGGCGAAGCTGGAAAAGAGGAAGGAACTCCAGGAGAGTTTCGACCGACTGTCCGCCAGGAAGGTGGTGCGCCAACTGAGACAAGCAAGAGGTGCAGTTTATGAACATGGAGATAAGGTATGTTAGCAGGTCAGCTCCGGAGGGAGGCAGCGGCAAGGGAAATTCTTCAGATGAGGGATAGGGCAGGGAAGTTGGTGGTAGCTCCAGTGCTGATTGCCAAGGTTTTTGAGGAGTTTTATGAGAGGTTGTACAGGTCAGAGCCACCCGGGGGAGACCGTGAGATGCAGGAATTTCTAGATGTGTTGAAGTACCCGAGGCTAGGGGAGGGGGACAGGGCTACCTTAGAAGGAACAATAGTGGAGCAGGAGATAAAGGATGCGATTGGGAGGATGCAGTCGGGGAAGGTGGCAGGGCCGGATGGGTTTCCGGTGGAATATTATAAAAAATTCAAGGATAGGTTCACACCCCTGATGGTGGGAAAGTTTGAAGTGGCGATAGGGAAGGGGGTGGTGCCGCAAACCTTGGGGCGGACATCGATTTCACTGTTGCTAAGAAAAGATAAGGATCCGACGGAATGTGGGTCGTATCGGCCCATATCACTTCTGAATGTGGACGCAAAAGTGTTGGCACAGGTACTGGCGGGTAGGCTGGAGTAGTGCCTCCCGAAGGTGATAGGGGAGGATCAGACGGGGTTCGTGAAAGGGAGGCAGCTGTTTTCGAACATTAGAAGGGTTTTGAACGTCTTTATGGCACCGGCGGAAGGGAAGGAAACAGAGGTAGTTGTAGCATTGGATGCCGAGAAGGCGTTTGATCGGGTAGAATGGGGGTACCTGATGGCAGTGCTGGAGCGGTTTGGGATTGGACCAAGATTTGTGAACTGGGTAAAGCTATTATATAAGGAGCCGAAGGCGAGTGTCCGCACAGAAATATCAGTTTGAGATACTTTTCGCTCCACATTGGGACGAGACAGGGATGTCCTATGTCCCCCCCTGCTGTTTGCACTTGAGATTGAGCCGTTCGCCATCGCAATGAGAAGTTCGGGAGCATGGAAAGGAATAGTGTGGGGGGGGGGGGGGCGGTGAGGATAGAGCATTGGGTGTCCTTATATGCCGACGACTTGCTGCTGTATGTGTCGCAACCGAATGCGTTGATAGGAGGAATATTGGAGCTACTGCGGGTATTTGGGTCTTTCTCGGGGTACAAGCTGAACCTGGACAAGAGTGAGTATTTTGTGGTGTCTCGGCCGGGGGTGGGGGCAGGGGTAGGGGTGGAGGGCAGGGACTCACTTTAGGTATCTGGGGCTGCAGGTTGCCCGGGAGTGGGGGAGGCTTTGCAGGTACAACGTCACTAGTTTGGTGGGGAGAATGAAAGCCGATCTGGCAAGGTGGGACGGCCTTCCTCTGTCACTGGCAGGTCGGGTACAGGCGGTTAAAATGAATGTGTTTCCGCGATTCCTGTTTATTTTTCAATGCCTACCGATTTTCCGGCCAATGTCTTTTTTTAGGGAGATTGAGGGGAGGATTACCTCATTCATATGGGGAGGGAAGGTGGCCAGAGTGAGAAAGGTGCTGCTGCAGAGGGGAAGGCAGGCAGGGGGTTTGGGTCTCCCGAACCTGTTGTACTACTACTGGGGGGCGAATGTGGAGAAGTTGCGGAGCTGGGTCAGACGGGTTGATTCTCAGTGAGTTTGTGCAGGGGGTCGGGGCTGAAGGCACTAGCAACTGCGCCGCTCCCGATAGCTCCGGGGAAACATTCAGGGAGTCCGGTAACGATCGCTTAAATGAAAATCTGGAGGCAGTTTCGCCAATACTTCGGGTTGGGGGTAGGGTCAAGGGAACTGCTGATTCGGGGGAACTACAGATTTGAGCCAGGGAGGTGGGATGGAAGTTTTCGGAAATGGGCGGAGAAGGGGATTAAGACGCTAAAAGATTTGTTTCTTCGGGGTCGGTTTGCAGGATTGAGGGAGCTGGAAGCGAAGTATGGGCTAGAGCAGGGAGAAGTGTTTAGGTACATGCAGGTTCGGGATTTTGCCAGGAAGGAGATACAGAGCTTCCCAGAGGAACCGGCATCCACATTGCTGGTGGAGGTGTTGACGACAAGGGGACTGGAGAAGGGGGCAGTGTCAGCGGTTTACGGAGCTATTTTGGAAGAGGATAAGGCACCACTGGAAGGGATCAAAGCAAAGTGGGAGCAAGAGCTGGGAGAGGTTATAGAGAAGGGGGTCTGGTGTGAGGTGCTCCGGAGAGTGAATGCCTCCACCTCATGTGCGAGGTAAGGGCTGATACAGCTGAAGGTCTAACATAGAACGCACCTCACGAGGGCGAGGATGAGCCGATTTCTTGATGGAGTAGAGGATGCGTGTGAGCGTTGGGGGGGGGGGGGGGTGGGGGCGGGGGGGGGGGACGCTAATCATGTTCATATGTTTTGGTCCTGTCCAAAGTTGGGGAGTATTGGAAGGAGGTGTTTAGGGTAATTTCCAAGGTGGTGCGTGTGAAACTGGACCAAAGTCCCCGGGAGGCCATATTAGGGGTGTTGGACCAGCCAGGGTTGTCAACTGATGCGGAGGCAGATATGATAGCCTTCGCCTCGTTGATCGCCCGAAGGCGGATCCTGCTGAGATGGATAGAAGCCTCTCCACCCAGTGCCCTGGCGTGGCGGGGTGGGGGGGGGGGGCTGTTGTTATACTTGACCCTTGAGAAGGTGAAGTTCGAACTGAGGGGAAGCTCGGAGGGGTACTACAAGTCATGGGCACTATTTATTATGCACTTTCAAGAGCTGTATAACATCGAACATTAGTTTGGGGGGGGGGGGGGCGGAGGGTTGGGGGAGGGGCTGTGTAGATTAAGGGTGACTATGGGTAATCCCTGATTCCTTTTTGTCATTTGTTTATGTAAACATGCGGGCTGATGTTTGGGGGTTGGTGGGTGGATGGGATGGTTGTTATTGTTATGGGGATTGACATATCTTGCTGATTATTGTTTATTGTTGATGGGTGTAAATGTGGGAGAAAATGTGAAAAAGGAGGAGAATAAAAATATTTTTAAAAAAGAGGTAATCAACACGGTTTTGTGAAGGGTAGGTCGTGCCCCACAAACCTTATTGAGTTCTTTGAGAAGGTGACCAAACAGGTGGATGAGGGTAAAGCAGTTGATGTGGTGTATATGGATTTCAGTAAAGCGTTTGATAAGGTTCCCCACGGTTGGCGACAGCAGAAAATACAGAGGCATGGGATTCAGGGTGATTTAGCATTTGGATCAGAAATTGGCTACCTGGAAGAAGACAAATGGTGGTGGTTAATGGGAAATGTTCAGACTGGAGTCCAGTTATTAGTGGTGTACCACAAGGATCTGTTTTGGGGTCACTGCTGTTTGTCATTTTTATAAATGACCTGGAGGAGGGCGTAGAAGGATGGGTGAGTAAATTTGCAGATTACACTAAAGTCGGTGGAATTGTGGACAGTGCGGAAGGGTGTTACAAGTTACAAAGGAACATAGATAAGCTGCAGCGCTGGGCTGAGAGGTGGCAAATGGAGTTTAATGCAGAAAAGTGTGAGGTGGTTCATTTGGGAAGGAAGAACAGGAAGACAGAGTACTGGGCTAATGGTAAGATTCTTGACAGTGTAGATGAGCAGAGAGATCTCGGTGTCCATGTACGTAGATCTCTGAAAGTTTCCACCCAGGTTGAGAGGGATGTTAAGAAGGCGTACGGTGTGTAGCTTTTATTGATAGAGAGTTTGGGTTTCGGAGCCATGAGGTCATGTTGCAGCTGTACAAAACTCTGGTGCGGCCGCATTTGGAGTATTGCGTGCAATTCTGGTCGCCGCATTACAGTAAGGATGTGGAAGCATTGGAAAGGGTGCAGAGGAGATTTACCAGAACGTTGCCTGGTATGGAGGGAAGATCTTATGAGGAAAGGCTGAGAGACTTGAGGCTGTTTTCGTTAGCGAGACGAAGGTTAAGAATTGTCTTAATTGAGGCATACAAGATGACCAGTGGATTGGATAGGGTGGACAGTGAGAGCCTTTTCCCTCGGATGTTGATGTCTAGCACTAGGGGACATAGTTTTAAATTGAGGGGAGATAGATATAAGACAGATGTCAGAGGTAGGTTCTTTACTCAGAGAGTAGTAAGGACGTGGAATGCCCTGCCTGCAACAGTAGTGGACTCGCCAACACTAAGGGCATTCAAATGGCCATTGGATAGACATATGGACGTTACGGGTGTAGTGTAGATGGGCTTTAGAGTGATTTCACAGGTCGGCGCAACAATGAGGGCCGAAGGGCCTGTACTGCGCTGTAATGTTCTATGTTCTATGTTCTATATGTTCTATGGCGAAGTATTTATGTGTAAAATATGTAGTCAAAGGCAGAAATTAACGCAGTGTCCAGCTTTGGCAAGTATTTGTTCAGGATTGTTACTCAGAGCTGAACCCCAGCCCAGTCAGCACAGTGGAAGACACAACCTTTAGTGAGGAGATATTATTGTTTGTTGGAGTTGCAACAGAGAAGAATAAGTTTTGGAGACACCAAAATAATTCTCCGGCACTCAACTAAATGCAAACTGATATTTAACTGACATTTAAAATAAATACGGTTGATGAGGACAAGTGGCTGCTAGCAGTTGAAGTGAACGGTTATGTGATTGCATCTGGCGGTTGTGATTTAGAAATTTCGGGGGGGGGGTGCAGGGTGGTCGGGGGCTGGGCTGGGGGGGGGCGGCTATCGGCCAATCACGTTTGAGATTAGTTAGGCCCAGGTGTTCTGGGAAAAAATGGGTCTGTCTTTTGGAGTGTTCGGGTGCTCGCCTGGGGACGTCATTGGTTTGCGGCTGTTTAGGCCCAGTTCTGGTGGGAGTTCAGAGAGGTTTACCAGACTGATCGCTGCAGTGGCGGGACTGACATATGAGGACAGATTGAGTCAGTTATGATTATATTGTGAGGATATTGTTTCAATTTTAATTTTGTCCCGCTGGCTGCCTTTACTCTGCATTTCGTATTGGCTGCCAGCACACTGGCACTTTTACATAAACTACAGACTTTAGGCAAACCGAAAGAGCCCTGGTCCGATGGATCAGTAAAGGCTGTCCCTTTCTGGGATCTATGGAAGAATCCGTGATGTCAGTCTGATAAAATTGGCAACTAACCAATCGTTGGTCTGGAATTCATTTTTTTTAAATCTGGAGAACGCAATTATTATTATTTTTTATTATTAAAGGGAAATATAGCGTGGCCAATCCACCTAACTTGCACACCTTTGGGCTGTGGGCTTGAAACCCACGCAGACACGGGGCGAATGTTCAAACTCCACACGGACAGTGACCGAGGGCCTGGACTCGAACCCGGGTCCTCAGCGACGCAGTCCCAACGCTAACAACTGAGCCACGTGCCGCCCCCAGGACTGGAATGCTCAGCCACTTCCTGGTGTTGTTTGCGATCGGCGAAGCCACTCAGATTTTCCCGGAAGAAAGGCGGGTCATGTGATGAACTTCATTTTTGTCTCGAGTTCTATGAGTACCCACAGCCAAGAAGCAACTGGATGACACTCTGCTCTGCTTTCGCAGCCAGGCAATTTAAACAGCTCTCCAGCCTGGCCTGTTAAGGAACTCTTATCGAAAATACCTAGGCAGAAGTCAGTTCTGTGAAGGGATCTTCTGGGGTGAAAAGCAAACAGGTTTCTCGCCAGGTCTGTACGACTTTAATCCTCAGCCTGAATGCGTGGGGAAACGCAAATTGAGAACCCTCTACATAATACAGCTGGTGCCGCTGCACAGAAATCATTCAGGTGTAAATCTCCAGTAATACTTCAGGGAGTTCCATCTGGTGGCCAAAAGTCAGAATTGCTTAAATCATGGTTGGGGGGGGGGGGGGGGGTGGGAGGGGGGGGGGTATTCCCAGACTCTTGAAATCCAGTCAACAACGAGAGAGGCTGGTGAGCGGTCTGGCCCTATCGAATGTTATATTCTACTACAGGGCAGGCAGAGTGGAGAGGGTGAGGGGGTGGCAAAGATAGCCGGAGGTGTACTGGGTCTGAATGGCGGAGGACTCCGGCTCGGGTAACTCACTCAAGGCTCGGACCACCGCGTCATTCCTGACCACTCCACAAACACACTCCAGGAGCCCAGTGGCAGTCGCCACCTTAAAGACGTGGAACCAATTCAGAGGCGGGGTCTCCCGTCTAATAGCACAGTTCACTCCGTTAGGGAAGGACGCTGCGTTTCAGTCGTGGGGTGGGGGGGGGGGGAGGCAGAGGGACGCTGACGGTCGAGGACATGTACGTAGACGACAGGCTGGCGACTGGGTAAACCATCGAGAGTCCCTCAACTCCCGAAAGGAAACAAACTCAGATATTTGCAGCTGTGTAAAGTTATCCGCAAGTAAATGAAAATTTTCTCCCAGAAGCCCCCACACACATTCCTGGATACGATGGTAGGACTTGTTCGGAGAGGATAAATGCTACGACAGTAACAGGAGACTCACAGAAAAGTTCGGGACTGGGGGAAAGCAGACAAAGATTGGGGAGAATCTGGGCACTGACAGAGGGATAGGACACTGGTTTGAGGCGCTGCACAGAGTTAACTCCACTTTCTCATGCGCCGGGCTAAGCCTGATGCAGCTCAAGGTGGTGCACAGATAACAAGAGACGTATTAGTTGGTTCCTCCAGGAGGTGGAGGACAGGTGCGAGAGGTACTGAGGCTACCTGTCAAGTTTTGTTTTGGACCTGCCCCAGACTCAGGGAATTCTGGGCGGCCTTTTTCCAGGCTGTGTCCAAGGTGGCGGAGGTCAAGATGCATCCATGCCCTTCTGTGGCAGTCTTCATGTTGACAGAGCACCCAGACCTCTGGAAAGGGGAAGAGGTGGACACCCTTTCCAACCAGCAGCCAACCTGAGTGAAGGGGATAGCTAACTAGGGAAAGGTGAGATAAATACAGAGTTTTGCACTCTGCATTTATCCAGTTCCATTGTGAAACTTGATTTTGAATCTATTACCAGCGTGCCCTCAGACAGTATATTCCAGATAATAACAATCCACATTCCGTATTTATCCAGTTCCATTGTGAAACTTTCTATTCAATCTGCTGTCACGTGTCCTCAGAAGTGTATTCCATATTATAACAATCCCCTGTCAATATTCATCCAGTTATATTATAAATCTTACTACTCAATCAACTATCATTGTGCCTTGAACCAGTATATTCCAGATTATAACAATGCCCTGACGTATCCACGTCTATTGTGAAAAATACTAACGGATATGCTTCAATCTCGTTTTAAAACACTGTACTCGACATTAAAACAACTCTGTGCTATCCCTATGCCCGGGCCTTCCTTGATCAATTATTGTAAATCTTGTCACTGGTGCTCATTGCAGTGGAATTATTTCTTCTTAGTCTCTGTAAAATCCTTCCTAATTTGGAGTCCGCTGTGAAATTGCTCTTTAACTAAAACTGATCCATCCCAGTTCAGTAATCGCACCACCCAACTGAAATCTGTCATGCTATGCAGACATACAGATAACGATATACAGACAGGCACAGACAGGCAGCTAATGAACACAGAGAACAGGACATGACCAATGAGTAGGCAGGACATTCAAGGGTGGTATCTTACTATAAAAGGCATGAGGCACTCACACTCCGCCTCTTTCCACTGATGAACATCTACAGAGTGAGTCAGGGTGTACGTACAGTGTCACACCTCCAGCACGCGGCTAAGAGCTAGTCTGTTTAAGTCAGACAGAGTAACCACACTTAGGTTAGCAGAGAGTCGAACTCATAGAGAATTGTGCTAACTGTGCAACTGGTTCAATAAATCAGATTGAACTAACTTCAAGGTCTGGAATATCTTTTGGTTAAAGCTGCATCCAGTTGCAGCCTATTTTATTACAGAGTTCATAACACATCAAAATCCTCCATCGCTGTCACCATTCTATTAAATATCGTCTGTGTCCACTCCATGATCCTCCCATCCTTTTTTATATTTAGTGACAGAACGGGAAGCAATTCCTCAGCAGTGGTCCGATCTATGAAACTTTGTTCTGACTCGCGAGGCAATTGGCCAAGTGTTGGAAAGTGGGATCAATATAGTTCGGTGGTTGTTTTTGACCTGCGCAGTCGAGATGGGCCGAAGGGCCGATTTGTGCTCCAGATCTCGATGACACATGGCGGTACGGTAGCACAGTGGTTAGCACAGTTACCTCACAGCTCCAGGGTCCCAGGTTCGATGACTTGCTTGGCTCACTGTCTGTGCGGAGCCTGCACGACCTCCTTGTGTCTGCGTGGGTTTCCTCCGGTTGCTCTGGTTTCCTCCCACAAGTCCCACGATATGTAGGTTAGGTGGATTGGCCATGATAAATTGACTTTAGAGTCCAAAGAAAGGTTAGATGGCGTTACTGGCTTATGGGGAAATGGTGCATGTGTGGGCTTAGGTAGGGAGCTCTTTCCACGGACTGGTGCAGTCTCGATGGGCCTACTGGCCTCCTTCTGCACTGTAAATTCTATGACTCTAACTCCCTTGTTTTCAGAGTCACTGCCTCTCTTTATAAAGATACTTTTTTCTGAGCTGTTTTAAATCTTTTCAAAACGCCCCTTCAGTGAAGACAAAGTGTGTCCATGTAGCTATCTCTTCCTCGTCCCTTTCTATAATTGCCCCGTTCAGTTTATATTGCCCGTCCACAGGTCTCCTCCTGAATGTATCACAAATACGGTCGTAATTTAAATTTAATTTCCCCGTGAATCTCCTCTTCACAGATATGGGAACATCCTGCTGAAGATTATGTTAACTCTGCTTACTGTTTCATTGACGAATTTCTGTCATCTGTGAATGTTGAAATTGTGTCCATTGAAGCCTATGTTAATGAAGTGTATGTTGAAGAACAATTGTTCTAATGCCGACCACTAGTAAACACCACCATCTACTCACCTCCTGTTTGATTAATTATCATTCATCTCTTTTCTCTGCTTTCTGTGTCTGAGCCAATATCACATTCACACTGCAACACACCCTTTAATCCATGGCTTTGGGACACGACAACAACCCCATGAAATAACATTTGATCACAATGTGTTCCAATACGTAAATGAAATCAGTTCATTCATTAATTCTCCAGTTATTTTGCAAAATGACTGCAATAAGGACATGAGATCTGATTTTCCAAGAAGATAGTCCTGATCCTGGTCATTCATATCACAAATTCCTTGCTAAGACACAATATTCTTGTGCTCCATTCTGATCTCTAGAAATACCCTCGTGACAAATATTATTCTAACTGTTCTGTCACTGCAGGGTTTAAATATTTTTTATTTTATAAACATGATGGGATGTTAATAATCCTCCAGTCTCCTGGAACCATTCATATGTCAAAAGAGGTTTCAGTGTCATGGTCGCTGTTTCCAATATTTTCAACATTCCATCCCTCAGTCACACTCACATGGCCGATCTAGACTCGGTTAATCTTCTACTTCGTTGTGGTATAAAACGTGTTGGATTCAAAGGGGTTAACTGGCGTTCTCTGTTTAGTGACTAGAATTAATGTCAGTCTTCATGGATCCTAATTGCGTCACTGGAGGGATTACTCCTTCTATTAAGAAGGGATTCCTTTCAATGTGTTGTCATATACAATAAGCGGGAGCATCAAGTCCAACATTAACAGTGATCAGCTGCTCCAGAGAGACCGAGAGGAGCGATCAGAATCTGAAAACTATCGATCGGAACTCCAGCAATGCACAGGAGTTTATCCGAAGGCCTGTCGCTTATTTCGTCCGATTATATCCAATGGCGGATCCAAGCCGCACTTATGATTATTCAAGCGGGTTACTATCCCTTTCTGGCTATTGTTGGTGTCCCCGGTAAGTCTTCATTTTCAATTATTTGTTGATTAAACCACTTTAGGTGTATTATTGCTCTCGTCATTTGCATGTCAGAACGATTGAATCCATGTACATCAGTTCCAGCCACTAATGTCATCCCCTATCCAATGGTTCTACTCCGCTCTCTGGTTGATACGCTGGCTGTTGCAAACGCCACGGTAGCTCCGCACTCCTTTTGAGACTGACATTATTTATATAAAGATGTTCTCTGCATTCCCACTTGCCATCGCCACTTCGGCCTCATTTCAGCTGCAGAATAAATCATTGTCTGTGTCTCTGTTAAATCCAGACTTGACAATTCTAATGATATCCTAGTCACGCAATTCCTATTACAAATCTTCATGAAGCCCAGTTAATCCACAACTCTGTGGTCCATCTGTTATCTCTCACCCAATCCCAGTCACCTATCATCCCTGTGCTCACTGATCTACATTGGTTTCTAGTCTTGCATCATTTGGTAGAATTTGAATTAAATATGGAACACACCCTGGAATCAAAAGTCTAATAATCACTGTGAGCCCATTGTCGATTGTTGTAAAACCCATCAGGTTCACTCATGCTCTTGAAGGGACATCTGCCGCCTTTGCCTGGTTTGGCTTACATGTAACTCCAGAGTCACTGCGAAGTGTTTCAATCTTAACTGTCCTCCGAAATGGCCGAGACAGTTTCTAAGTTGTATCGAACTGCTTAAAAGTCACAAGGAAAAAAATTGGATGATCACCCAGCATCGATCTAGGAACCGGGAATAACGCGGCAAACACAGCCCTGTCGGCCATGCAAAGTCCTCCTAATTAACATCCGCGGACTTGTGTGGAAATTGGAAGAGTGTCTCACAGACAAGTCAAGCATCAGTCTGACTCCCTGAATGACATTCGTATGGAGAGAGGGGAATTGATGAAGTAGATAAAGATGTTGAGCCAAAGGCACTACCCTGAGCTAGTATTTCCACAAGGAATACAGAGACCAGGACAGAAGTGGGAGAAACGCGCGGTCGAGGAGGAGGCAGCGATGTAATTTCCTGAAAGTGTTAAACACTCAGCGACCCTGGTCCCAATGGACAACTTCCCTTTCCCACCATGTATTTCCCAATGTCCACTGTTGAGTCCTCCTCAGGCAAACCCCATCACAACTTCTGTAAGTAAAATAGCAACAAAACATTTGTTTCTCATCTTTATCGACCAACACACCGAATGATGTTAAATAAAGCTCCCTCCGCCTCCGCCCCACCCCACATATCCTCCTCGCCCCTGTCTTGTTGGTTCTCTCGACTTACCGGGTTCAATTTAGTACTGATTAGTTAGTACTAAATCTAACAAATGTAACAACTATTTATTTTGAATTGCTTAATAGTGCCAGATTGGTCAGTCAGCGGGGTACAGTGCTCTGCAGTGTGGGAGGCCCGTGACGTCTAGCATTCCAGTTGACTATGTCTGCAGCAGATGTATCAAATGGCGGCAACTCACAGACCACATGGTTCGGTTGGAACAGCAGTTGGATGCACTTACGAGCATTCAAATGGCGGAAAGCACCATAGATAGGAGTTATAGAGACGTGGTCACACACAAGGTGTAGGGAGACAGATGGTTCACCGCGAGAAAGCACAGGTAGTCAATGCAGGAATCCCCTCTGCCTGTCACCTCTCTAACAAGTATACCGTTTGGGGGCATGGGCTATCAGGGGGAACAACAGTAGCGGCCAGAGCAGTGGCACCAAGGCTGGCTCTGTTGTACAGCAGGAGGGTCAACGTCCAGAAGAGCAATGGTCATTGGAGACTCTGTAGTCAGGGACAGAGAATGGCGCCGCTTCTGTGGGCATGGTGTGTTTCCTCACTGGTACCAGGGTACGTGATGCTGAACGGCTGTAGGGCATCCTGAAGGGGGAGGGTGATAAGGCAGAGGTCATGGTACACGTTGGTACCAATGACATAGGTAGGAAGAGGGATAAGGTCTTGCACCAGAGATTCAGGAAGCATGCTCTGAACTAAAAAGCAGACCCTCTCGGGTTGTAATCTCTGGAATTAACCAAGTGCCACACGCCCGCTAGTCTATAAATAGGAGAATAGCGCAGATCAGTAGTGAGGCTTAAGAATTGGTGGCAGAGGAATGGTTTTAGATTCCTGGACCAATGGCACCGTTTCTGGAGAAGGTGGGACCTGTATAAGCTCTACATCTGAACCTGAGCGGGACCAACATCCTTGCTCGTGGGTTTGCTAGTGCTCTTGGGAGGGAGTTAAAACTCAATCCGCAGAAGGGCGGACACAGGCTGTTCGAAGAACAGGGAAACAGTGTATCACAGTAAAACACTCAAGTCAGAGGGAATACAGCATAATTAAGTTTCAGGAGAGGAAGATAAGGCTAATGTCCTCGACTTTAATGTCAGAACCACTGCAGGTAAATCGGATGAGTTCAGGGCGAGCTTTGACGCGTGGAATTAATGACATAGTAGCCAGAACGGAGACATGGTTGAGGGTGGTGGTGGTGCAGGATCGGCAGCTTAACATCCAGGGAGACAGAGTCTTCAGGAGGGACAGGGGAGGAGTAACATAGGGGGAGTCAATGACGCAGTAAGGAGGAATAATATCTTGCGGGTGCTTTAAATGAAACGTTGTGGATCGAGCTTAGTACTAACTAAAGGGGCAGCGACATTGCTAGCTGTTTATTATACACTCCCAGATATCAGCGGGAAATTGAGGAGCAAATATGTGCGCAATTTGTAGAACTGTGCAAAAATAATACTAGGTAAACATAGTGGGGGATTTCAACTTTCCCAACATTAACTGGCTAGTCATTGTGTTACGTGCTTTGATGGAGCAGATTATACAAGAGACCGTTTTGCTCAACAGTTGGAGGACCTAACAAGGGATTGTGCAGTGCTGGACCTACCTCCGGGGAATGAAGCCTGACAGGTGATTGATGTGATGGTGTCGTAGCATTCTAATGATCGCACCACAACATGGTGCATTTTAAGTTTGCCATGGATAAGGAAGTAAACGAATTGCAGAAAAAATATCTTGGATCGTGGGGAGTAGACTTTAATAAAATGAGGGGAAAACCTGGTCAAGGTAGATTGGAACACATTACTGGTGGGTGTTTTACAGAGGTACAGCATTTGGTGTTCCATGAGGATACGCGGAAGGTACAGGCCCATTATAGAACATAGAACATAGAACATAGAACAATACAGCGCAGTACAGGCCCTTCGGCCCACGATGTTGCACCGAAACAAAAGCCATCTAACCTACACTATACCATTATCATCCATATGTTTATCCAATAAACTTTTAAATGCCCTCAATGTTGGCGAGTTCACTACTGTAGCAGGTAGGGCATTCCACGGCCTCACTACTCTTTGCGTAAAGAACCTACCCCTGACCTCTGTCCTATATCTATTACCCCTCAGTTTAAGGCTATGTCCCCTCGTGCTAGCCATTTCCATCCGCTGGAGAAGGCTCTCACTGTCCACCCTATCTATCCCTCTGATCATTTTGTATGCCTCTATTAAGTCTCCTCTTAACCTTCTTCTCTCTAACGAAAACAACCTCAAGTCCATCAGCCTTTCCTCATAAGATTTTCCCTCCATACCAGGCAACATCCTGGTAAATCTCCTCTGCACCCGTTCCAAAGCCTCCACGTCCTTCCTAGAATGCCGTGACCAGAACTGTACGCAATACTCCAAATGCGGTCGTACCAGAGTTCTGTACAGCTGCAACATGACCTCCTGACTCCGGAACTCAATCCCTCTACCAATAAAGGCCAACACTCCATAGGCCTTCTTCACCACCCTATCAACCTGGGTGGCAACTTTCAGGGATCTATGTACATGGACACCTAGATCCCTCTGCTCATCCACACTTTCAAGAACTTTTCCATTAGCCAAATATACCACATTCCTGTTTTTCCTTCCAAAGTGAATCACCTCACACTTCTCTACATTAAACTCCATTTGCCACCTCTCAGCCCAGCACTGCAGCTTATCTATATCCCTCTGTAACCTGCTACTTCCTTCCACACTATCGACAACACCACCGACTTTAGTATCGTCTGCAAATTTACTCACCCACCCTTCTGCGCCTTCCTCTAGGTCATTGATAAAAATGACAAACAGCAACGGCCCCAGAACAGATCCTTGTGGTACTCCACTTGTGACAGAACTCCATTCTGAACATTTCCCATCAACCACCACCCTCTGTCTTCTTTCAGCTAGCCAATTTCTGATCCACATCTCTAAATCACCCTCAATCCCCAGCCTCCGTATTTTCTGCAATAGCCTACCGTGGGGAACCTTATCAAACGCTTTGCTGAAATCCATATACACCACATCAACTGCTCTACCCTCGTCTACCTGTTCAGTCACCTTCTCAAAGAACTCGATAAGGTTTGTGAGGCATGACCTACCCTTCACAAAGCCATGCTGACTATCCATGATCATATTATTCCTATCTAGATGATTATAAATCTTGTCTCTTATAATCCCCTCCAAGACTTTACCCACTACAGACGTGAGGCTCACCGGTCTATAGTTGCCGGGGTTGTCTCTGCTCCCCTTTTTGAACAAAGGGACCACATTTGCTATCCTCCAGTCCTCTGGCACTATTCCTGTATCCAATGATGACATAAAAATCAAAGCCAATGGTCCAGCAATCTCTTCCCTGGCCTCCCAGAGAATCCTAGGATGAATCCCATCAGGTCCCGGGGACTTATCTATTTTCAGCCTGTCCAGAATTGCCAACACCTCTTCCCTACGTACCTCAATGCCATCTAATCTATTTACCTGGAGCTCAGCATTCTCCTCCACAACATTATCTTTTTCCTGAGTGAATACTGACGAAGAATATTCATTTAGTATCTCGCCTTAGGCTTCAATGAAGTTACTGTGAAAAGCCCCTAGTCGCCACATTCCGGCACCTGTTCAGGGAGGCTGGTACGGGAATTGAACCATGCTGTTGGCCTGCTGGGCTGCTTTCAAAGCCAGCGATTTAGCCCTGTGTGCTAAACTGTGTAGCCTGTGCTAAACTGTATATTCCATCTATCGTAATAGGAAGGAGTAACAAGTCCCGGGAACCATGGATGATCAGAGATATTCAAGATACTTTGATAAGGGAGTAAGAGTATTTAATATGTACAAGGGAAGCAGATCCACAGATGCGTTATTGGAGTACAGAAAGTACAGGATGGAGTTTAAGAAAACAATTAGGAGATCAAAGAGGGATATGAAAAATCTCTAGCTGATAAAAGGAGGGAAAATCCCAAGATATTCCATAAATTTTCAATGGAAAGAGGATAATTCGGGAAAAGTGAGGCCAAATTAGGGACAATGCGGAATATGTGGTGGAGACATTGGTAGGGTGTTGAATGAATAGTTCACATCTGACTTCAGCCACGAGAATAAAGATGCAGATATGTAACTGGCAAAGAGACTGTGAAGTTATTGAGCAAGATGTCTTGGGGAAGGACCAAGTTGTTGGAGGTGATGACAGGCTTAAAAGTGGCAAAACATCCAGGTCCGGATGAATTAAGTCCTAGGATGCCCTGGGACGCGATGGTGGAGAACGTAAGGGCCTTTATCCAAATTTGTAATTCTTCTCTGGCCATGGAAGAGGTGCCAGACGACAGGATAACCGCAAATGTGGCTCCTCTGTTTAAGAAATGCTGTAGCGATAAGCTAGGGATCTACAGGTCAGTGAGCAGTGAGCCTCACGTCAGTCGTGGGAAAACTAATGGAGAAACGTTTAATGGAGATAATCTATCTCCAGTTGGAGAGTCAAGGTTTGATCAGGGTTAGTCAGCAGCGCTTTGTCAGAGGAAGGTCATGTCCAACAAATTTGAGTGATTTATTTTGAGCATGTGACTTAGTGTGCAGATGAGGGTATGCCATTGATGTTGTTTACACGAATTTCAGCAAAACATTTGAAATAGGCCAACACAGGAGACGTATAATGAAGTCTAATGCACATGGGATACAGGGGATCTTGATAAGGTTTATTGAAAACTGGCTGAGCTGTAGGAGACAGATGGTGTTGTCAGGCATCTGTTTTGATGACTGGAAGCCAGTGCCCAGTGGTGTGCCACAGGCATCTGTGCTGGGCACCCTATTATTCGTCATTTAAATAAATGACTTAGATGACTATGTGGGGATAGGATTGGTACATTTCTGGATGAAACATAGGTAGGCCGGGTGGGTAACAGTGAGGCTGAGAGTCTAGGATGACAGGGAGATATAGACGGGATGGTAAAATGGGCAGAAAAGTGGCAGATGGGCAGCACGGTGGCACAGTGGTTAGCATTGCTGCCTCATGGCGATTTGGTCCCAGATTCGATCCCGGCCCTGGGTCACTGTCCGTGTGGAGTTTGCACATTTTCCCTGTGTTTGCGTTGTTTTCGCCCCCACATCCCAAAAATGCTTAATTGCCCCTCAATTGGAAAAGAAAGATTGCATTCTCTAAATAAAAAAACAACAGAAAAGTGGCAGATACAACTTAATCGTGAAAAGTGTGATGTCTTACACTTTGTAAGGAGCAATTTGACAAGGAAATAGTCAATGAATGTCTCACACTGAGAAGTTCTGAGGAACAATGCAATTTGTTGTGTTTGTTAATAGATCTCTGAAGACAGTAGGGTAG
Organism: Scyliorhinus torazame; assembly: GCF_047496885.1. NCBI lineage: Eukaryota > Metazoa > Chordata > Chondrichthyes > Carcharhiniformes > Scyliorhinidae > Scyliorhinus > Scyliorhinus torazame. Next base: position 46,112,399 of record NC_092710.1, on the reverse strand, counting down.
GTCAACAGGTTCATGAAAATGGCAAATGGTACACTTGCCTTTATCAATCGTTGGTTAGGTTACAAAAGTAAGAAGTCATTTTGGAGATGTATAGAATATTAGTGAGGCCACAGCTGGAATACTGTATGCAGCTGCCGTCGCTACATTATAGGAAGGATGCGATTGCACTGGAGCGGGTGCAGACGCGATTAATCAGGGTGTTGCCTGGGATGGAACATGTAAGTTCTGAAGAGAGGTTGGATAGGATTGGCTTTTAGCTGGAGCAGAGAAGACCGTGGGGCGACCTGATCGAGGTGCGCAAGATTATGAGGGGCCTGGTCAGGGTGGGTAGGGAAAAGGTGTTCGTTGAAGGGCCAGTTTCGAGGGGACACACATTGAACGTGAGAGGGGGCGTGGTTTACGGGGGATTTGAAGAAGGATCTTTTCACGCAGGGTGGTGACGGTCTGGAAAGCACTGCCAGGGAGGGTGGTAGACGAAGGTTGCCTCACATCCGTTAAAAGGATCTATTTGTGAACTTGGCAAATCTTAATATGTGTGGCTAGGGGCCAAATTGTGGCTATTGGGATGAGGGTTGGGCCTATCATGTGATGGCGCCGACGCGATGGGCCAAAGGGCCTTTTCTGCACTGTATTTTTCTATGATTCTGTCATTTCTATACTGAGTTTCTCCAGTGACCATAGCACGGCTGGACGAAGGCTGCTATATTTCACTGCGGAGACGTCAGATGGTCTTGCGGGACACCCTCTCCAGCTTTCGGCTCCGATTCAGACTGTCACCTCGACATGGGCAGCAGCAGTCTGGGCTGATGTGTAACAGCAAGGGCACTGGTGCTGAAGGGAGAACCAGGTGTATTAAGTAATTTCTGTGCAAAAGCATCGATCAGCTGAATGCAAATATCGCAGGCGGCTTTGTCCTTCCCGCGAGCTGGCCAGCGGAGATTCCCATTGTGGACAGCCCCCGCCCTCGGGGCACCCACGGCCGTGCGTGCACTTCCGCCGCAACAGCGAAACCCGCAAATGGAGAATCCATGATCCTCTGTAAAGTGGACTCAATAAATCCCTCCTGTTCCTGTATATGTGAGGCAAGGAACAGAATGGCCTCCTCCTCGTCCTATATTTGAGTGACAGTCACGAAGGATTGAACTACATCCTCCGGTTTCCATTTAGTTGTAAGTCAGTTACACCACATCGGGCGAATAAGGAGGCCATTCAGCCCAGACTCGTGGGGCTGAATGGCCTCCTTAATCCCCTGCTTTGGTGTAACTGACTTGAGAAACTGAATGACTTCTTCCTTCTCCTTATCTTGCGTACCAGACTAGAGTGATCGAATGGCCTTCTCCTGTTCTGGTGCAATACGCTCGAGGGACAGAATGGCCTCTTCCTCCTTCTGTTCCGGAGTAACTGAAACGAGGTACTGTGTGGCCTCTTCCTCCACCTGTTCTGGAGTAACAGACTCGAGGGACAGAATGGCCTCTGCCTCCTGTTCTCGTGAACAATATTAGAGGAACTGAAATGCCTCCTCCTCTTCCTGTTCTGCTGTAACAGATTTGAGAAGCAGAATGGCCTTATTTTCCTCCTGTTCCTTTAAAACTGTAACTATGGACTGAATTTTCTCCGGCTCCTGTTCGTGTGAAAGAAAGTGCAGTGACTAATTGAATGGGCTCTTTCTCCTCCTGCTTCGACGAAACTGTCTTGAGGGAGTGAACGGCATCCTCCTATTGCAATATCACAGACTCGATAGAATGATTGGCCTCCGACACACATACTGTTCTGGTATGAAGACTCGAGGAACTGAATGGCCTCATCCTTCTGATGTGGAGTAACAGACACGAGGAACTGAATGTCCTCGTCCTCCTCCTGTTCCTTTGTAACCGGCTCGAGACTGAACAGCCTCTTCCCCCTGTTCTGTATTGTACGAAGTCTTACAAACCAGGTTAAAGTCCAACAAGTTTGTTTGGAGTCACTAGTGTTTGGTGCGCAGCTCCTTCATCAGGTGAATGAAGAGGTGGGTTCCACAAACTCATTTATAGATAACGTCAAAGATGCAAGATGATACTTTGAATGCGAGTCTTTGCAGGTAATTAAGTCTTTACAGGTACAGATGGTGCGACACGAAAGAGGGATAATCACAGGTTAAAGAGGTGTGAATTGTCTCAAGCCAGGACAGTTGGTAGGATTTCACAAGCCCAGGCCAGGTGGTGGTGGGTGAATGTAATGAGACATGTTTCATTCACCTCTTCACTCACCCGGGGAAGGAGCTGTGCTCCGAAAGCTAGTGACTTGAAACAATCCTGTTGGACATTAGCCTGGTGTTGTAAGACTTCTTCCTATGCCCACCCCAGTCAACTCCGGCATCTCCACATCCTATTCTGTATTTGCCAGCTATTCGGACTGAATGGCATCCACCTGCCATTCAGATCTTATGTAACAGAATCGAATAATGGAATGCCTTATTAGTCCGTCTGCTCTGGTGTTACAGGCTTGAGGGACTGAAAGGACTCCTGCGCGTCCTGCTCTGGTTTAACATGCAGAAGGATCTGAATAGCATCATCCTGTTACAGTGGAACAACTCAAGGGACTAAATAGCCTCCTACTCGTCCTGTCAAGGTGCAACTAACTCGATGGACTGAATAGCCTCCGACTCCTCTTGCACTGGTGCAACCAACTTGAGCGATTGAATGGCCTCCTGATCCTCCTGACACAGTGCAACCAGTATAACCGACTTGAACGACTGACTCGTCTCTTCCTCCTTCTGGTCCAGTGAACAAGTCGAGGGACTGATTGGTCTCCCTCCTCCTGCTGTTCGAACAGCCTCCTCCTCTGTTATTTTTCTGGTGTAAAATCATCAGGGGGCTAATGGCCTCCACTTGTGCAACAGACTCGTTGGACTTAATGGCGTCCTTCTGTTCTGATATTACAATCTGGAGGGTTGTATGTCTCCGGTTGATGTGCTGTGTCCAGTGTGCCAATGTAGTGCTCAGTCTGGTTTTCACCTCCTGCGTCCAGCTCTCATCACTGGCCAACAGTCTAACTATTGCAGCAGGAGATGGGAGTGTGTGAGCCTCTTCCGTCATTACAGAGCCTCCTCATCAATATGTCCTGTGGTGAGTTCCCTAAACTGGGCACCTCCCAGACCCAGGCTCAGCTACAGGGTAGTCGGAGGAGAGCTGGCCTTCACACAAGTGGAATATGGTCCACCGACATGTGGTTCCGACATGGTATCCTCGGCTACAGGCAGAAAACCCCACTGACTTGTGAGGGATCAAGAGGTCGTTATGAGGGAGTAATTCCTGAGAGATAATTCGGAGTGAATTCCTGTAGGTCGAATTCTGTCATCCATCAGGCAGCTCTCTGAGAAGGCCAGCAGCAGAGCTGGTACCAAACAGCCCTGATTTCTGCCTTTACTGTGAAAGCTATTAGCGATGGCAAGAAGAGATCCTGATGCTTGGACAAGTCAGGTTCTCCAAACTATTTACCCAGGCCTGTACCCTGGAGAGGACACTCCAGGTTTGTGGTTCCCGAAGGCACAACACAGGAAGCAGCAGTTATCGGTTATAAACTCTCATTCGATTGGCACAGAGACTGGACGCCAGGGGTTGGTGTCGGCACTGGGAGAAAGCACTAGGTTTCAGTGTAAAGCTACCATCCATCGTCTGCAGGCCGTTAGCTGCTGTCTTATTACGGACAATAAGAAGTCTTACAACACCAGGTTAAAGTCCAACAGGTTTGCTTCGAATCACTAGCTTTTGGAGCACTTTTCCTTCCTCTGGGGAATCCGAGGATTCAGGATGCGCCTGAAGAAGGAGAGTGCTCCGAAAGCTAGTGATTCGAAACAGACCGGTTGGACTTTAACCTGGCTTGTAAGACCTCTTACTGTGCTCACCCAAGTCCAACGTCGGCATCTCCACATCAGTATTGCGGGACATTACGGACACTATTCGATCCAAGAAAGTAGCACACCCATTGTCCCAGAAAATCAGCAGGTATGAGGATTGGGAGCTGTTTAGAATTGAGCAATGACGGATGAAGGGATTCATATAGGGAAAAAATGAGTATGGAAGTAAGCTTGCAGGAAATATTAAAACTGACTGTAAAGGTTTCTATAGGTACGTGAAGAGAAAAAGATTGATGAAGACAATTGTATGTACTTTACAGTCAGAAACAGGGGAATGAATAATAGGGACAAAGAAATGGCTGAGCAACTAAATACATACTTTGGTTATGTCTTCACAAATGAGGACACAACTCGGATCCCTGAAATTATGGGGAACGCGGGGTTTAGTGAGAGGGAGGAACTGAAGGAGACCAATATCAGTAGAGAAATAGTGTAGGGGAAATTGATGGGATTGAAGGCTGATAAGTCCTCAAGGTCTGATCATCTACATTCCAGCGTACTGAAGGAGGCGGCTCTTGAAATAGTGAATGGATTGATGGCCATCTTCCATGATTCTCTCGACTCCGGAACAGTTCTTGCAGATTGGAGGGTGGCGAATGTAAGTCCACTATTTAAAAAGGGAGGTAGAAAGAAAGCAGAGAATTATAGACCATAATTCTGACATCAGTAGTGAGGAAATTTCTCATATCCATTATCAAAGATGCTAGAGCAATGCACTCAGAAAACAGAAGCAGTATCGGACAGTATGGATTTCTTAAGGGGAAATAATGCTTGGGAAATCTTTCGTGATCAATGATCATGCGGCCATTGGGCGGGATTCTCTGTTCCAGAGACGAAGCGCGTGGATCTCCTTACCCGACATCGATATCGTAATTGGCGATCAGGCGGAGAATGGGATGCAACGCTCAAATCGGGGCGGGCGCTGATTTGACGCCAATCAGCCATGCTCCGCCCCCCCCCTCCCCGAGTGCCTGAATGGAGTCGCGCGGCTAACGCCATTGGAGAGGCATTCGTGCATCATCAAAAGGCCTTCCCACGATGCTCCAGCCCCGATGGGTCGAGTTCCCGACCCTACGGTTGACGTATGGTCTCAGCGGTCAGGAACCCGACGTTTCGGCTGCGGATTGTTCCAGGGCCGCCGCAGTCGGCCGGGACGTGCTGCTGGCAATGGGGGGGGGGGGGCTCTTCCGCACAGGCTGGGGGACTGGTGGGTTGTGGATGGTGGGTCATGTCTACGCTCAGCTGGCGCCATGCTGCACCGAGCGACCACTGCAGGTCGTCGCCATGCTCATGCGTGGTAAAGGCCCCGGCCATTCTCCGGCCATTTTCGGTGCGGGAACTGGGAGTTTCTCCTGGAACTATTGCTAGCCCCTTATCAGAATCTAATTTTGGCGTGGTACAACGTCCGTGAATTCTCCGTTTGAGCCGGCACTTATCCGCTGATACGGGGAATTCAGCCCTAAGTGTTGATGGAAACAAAAGTCAAGGACTTCCACGACTGCAAAACGTGCGCGGCACCTGGCCTGATACTGCTACTGTTAAGGGGCTAGTACAGGCGACACATGGATTCCAAAGAGAAATGGTGCCGGATTCTCTGGGTTCAGCATTCACACCCATGAGGCTGACAAGCTGCAGCTGCATATATCACATTCCTCCCCACATACACTAACCCAGCCAACCAGATAGCAGCGAGGAGAGCAGTCCTGAGATTTACTGATGCCGAACTGTAGGCCAGCTTCGACATGGTGGTGGAGATGCGGATGACCCTGTACCCCGGCCCATGAAGGAGGCTGCCAGCTCCGCCGTTCACCGTACCTGTGCATAGGTAATAAAGGTGGACAGCGCAGTGGACAACACCATCCAGACCGGCCAGCAGGGAAGAACTGCACTCCCTCCAAACAAGGATAGCTCCCTTCAATAAGTAGACCACTCAGCCTCTCAATCCCTGCTGTCTGCCACCTCCGAAACCCCCCATCCAGCCTCCCCGGGACAGAGCGGTGCTTACCACAAATTTAAGCCACACCGATGCTTCCTCTACTCCCGTATGCTCCCACCACTGCCCCTAAACTCTCAGAGCCGCCACCGCCACCGGGTTTGTGGAGTATCGGGCCAGCGAGGAAGGCAGAGGTGACATTAACATTGCTCCTAATCTTGTGCCACGACATAATTCTGCCTCTACCCGCTCCCACACCGACCCCTCCCCCACTACCCACTTCATGATCGTGACGTTATTTGCCGCCTAGTAATAGTTCCTGAAGTTCGGTGGGGGCAACCTTCCCCTCTCGGCTCCGCTCCAGCAGCATTTTCCTGACTCACGAGATTTTTCCCGCCCACAAAAGCCCAGAGATCACTGCGTTAGCCCGCTTAAAAAAGGCCTTTGGTATAAAACTGGAGACACACTGGAACGCAAACACAAATCTCGGGAGAACCGTCATCTTTACTGTCTTTACCCTCCCCGCAAGTGACAACGGGAGCATATGCCACCTCCATAAGTCCACCTTCATTTGTTCAACTAACCGAGCCAGATTTAAGTTATGTAGCTGCTCTCATCCCCGAGCCACCTGAATATACAGGTAGTGAAAACTCCCTCCCACCACTTTAAACAACAACTTACCCCCCCCCCCCCCCCCCCCCCCGCGCCCACCCCCCCTACCCCCACCCCCGTATCCTCTCCTGTCCCCTCGCCTGGATAGCAAAAACCTGATTTATTTTCCCCATATTCGATTTGTACCCCGGAAACCGGCCAAATTTCCCTAATATCCGAATAATCCCCCCCCCCCCCCCAATTCCCCGGAACTGGTCAGAAATATACTGTAGTAGGTCGTCTGCATAAAACGAGCCATGTGTTCCACTCCCCCAGCCACGGGACTCGCCCATTCCACTCCTTTGACGCTCTCAGCATCATCGCCATTGGCTCTATATCCAAGGCAAACAACAATAGGGAAAGGGGACATCAATGCCTTGTCCCCCGATGCAGTCTGAAGTAGTCCGAACTCACCCAGTCCGGCCGCGCAATCGCCACCGGTGCCTGCGCAGCAACCGGACCCTGTCAACAAAGCTGTGCCCAAACCCAAACAGTCCCAGGACCTCCCACAGATAATTCCACTCCACCCGGTCGAAGGCCTTCTCTCTGTCCATAGCGACCACTGCCTCTGCCTCCCTCCCATCGGAGGGCACCATGATGACATTCAAGAGCATTCTACCGGTGGCCGCTCACTGTCTGCTTTGACAATTCCCGTCCGGTCTTCCTCTATCACCCCCGGTGCACAAACCTCGATGCCAAAATCTTGGCCAGCAATTTGACGTCAACATTTAGTAGGGAGATTGGTCTGTATGACCCGCATTTTTCTGGGTACTTCTCCCGCTTTAGGATCAATGAGATAGAAGCCTCTGACATTGCTGGGGAAGAACACACAGCTTCTTTGCCTTTTTAAATGCCCTCACCAGGAGCGTGTCCAGCATCCCAGAAAATGTCTTAAAAATTCCCCAGGATATCCGTCCGGTAACGGGGCCTTACCCGACTGCATGGCCTCCAATCCCTCTACTACTTCTAAAATCACGACCGGGGCTCCCAACCCCTCCACAAACCCTTCGTCCACTTTCGAAACATCCAACCCCTCCAAGAACTGCCTCATCTCCTCCACCCCAGCTTGGAATCATACAACCGCCTGGAATATTCCACTGTTTGGGGGCAGTGGAGCAATATTCTGCACTGTAAATTTTATGCTAATCTATGATATTCCTTGAACACGTCACGCACCCCAACTGTGTCGAAGACCGTGTTGCCATTTCTATCCTTCACTATTCCTATCTCCCTGGCCGCTTCCCTTTTCCTGAACTGGTGGGCTAGCACCTGCTTGCCTTCTCCCCATTCACATATACTGCCCCTGTCACCTTCCTGAGCTGCCCCATTGCTTGCCCAGTGGATTTCTGACCAAATTCCATCCGCATCTTTTGCCGCTCCTTCAACAACCCCGTCTCCAGGGCGTCCGAGTATATTTTATCCACGTGGAGGATCTCCCTCACCAGCCTTTCAATCTTGCCCGCTCCACCTTCTCACTATGAGCCCGAAATCTGCTCCCCACTAACTACCACCTTTAGCGCCTCCCATTCCGTTGCTGCCCGAACCTCCCCTGTGAATTTTATCTCCAATTAATTCTGGATTACCTCCCTCACTCGCCCACACACTTCCGCATCCCCTAACAGACGTACATCCAATCTCCATTGCGGGCGCTGACCACCCAATGTGGGGCATGGTCCGATACAGCAATCGCCAAATACTCGGCATCCACTACTCCTGCCAGCAAAGCCCTGGTCAAAACGAAAGACTCAACCAGGGAGAGCACTTTGTGTAGATGGGAGAAAAAAGAATATTGCTTCGCTGTTGGTTGTCCGAACCTCCACGGGTCTCCCCCTCCCATCTGTCCCCGAAACCACTGTAGCTCCTTCGCCGCGGCTGACACCCTCCCTGTCCATGAACCTCATCGATCCAACCTCGGATCTATAACCGTATTGAAGTTTCCCCACCCCCCCCTCCCCCGCCCCCATGATCAACCTATGCGATTCCAGGTTCGGGATCTTCCCTAAAACCCGCCTCATAAACTCTGCGTCATCCCAGTTTGATGCATAGGTATTCACTAATACCACCGGCATCCCCTCCAGCTTCCCACTCACCATAACGAACCCACCTGCCGAGTCCACCACTATGCTTCCTACCTCAAATGACACCAGCTTAATGATCAATATCGCTACCCACCCCCTCTAGTTTTAGAGTCTAGCCCCCGAAAGTAATACCTGCCCAACCCACCCCTTCTAAATCCTTATCTGATCCAGTAGCATTGTGACGTCCGCCTTCACAATCTTCAAATGCGAGAAGACGGGGGCCCTCGTGACTGACCCATTCAGCCCTCTCACCTTCCATGTGACCAGCCTGGTCGGGGGCACTGCGCCCCCTACCGATCAAACATCACCCTTCTTAGGCCAGCCTCCAGCCCGCGCCCCGTGTAACCTCAGGGCCGCCAGCCTCCAGCCCACGTCCCGTGTCACCTCAGGGCCACCCTCGGGTGCCCGCCCTTATCGACCTCCAATTTGTCTCCAAGCGCCAGTCACTTCCCTGTCAGCAGATCAGTTCACCCCCTCTCCCCCAATAACAAAATATCAATCCCACCTCCCCACAATAAACTGATCACCTGCTCACAACCCCCTCCCTCCCACTGTGCATCCATGAGCTGTGCCGCAAGGCTAGCCTGGTAGCCCCTGCCAATGGCGCCAAGCATTCTACCCCCCCCCCCCCCCCCCCCACTGATCTTCCTACCACCCCCACACTCGAACATACATATGCAAAACATAACAATCCCCACAAACACAAAGCAAAACATTCCACCCACCATGCCCCATTGAGAATAAAGTTTACCTGCATACAAAACTGGGCAACGACCCAAAACGTCGTGCAAAAACTATACGTACAGAACCCAAAGAGAAAAGAAATTTAGTAGCATAATAAGTACACAATTACTCGTCGCAAGTTCAATGTCTTCCATCACCTGCCAATCTCCTGTCCCTAACAAAGGTCATCGCCTCATCCGGCGATCCAAAATAGAGTTCTTGGCCCTCGTAAATAACCTACAAACGAGCTGGGTACAGCATGCCCAACTTCACCCCCTTCGTAAAGAGAGCCAATTTCACTTTATTGAAACTCGCCTTCTTTTGGACAGTTTCGCACCCAAATCCTGGTAAAGGTGCAGCTCATTATCTTCCCATTTGCAGCTCGTCGTCTGTCTGGCCCACCTCAAGATCTGTTCCTTGTCGAGGATTCGTACCACCATCACCTTCGACGTCTCCTTTTTCAGCGGCTTCCTCATCAACGCTCTGTGCGCCCTGTCCATCTTCAATGGCCGGGCAAACGCATCTTTCCCCAGCAGCTTCTCAAAAATGTGCACCACATATACCCCTGCGTGAGATCCCTCGCTACCCTCGGGGAGGCCCATGATCCTCAGGATTTGCCTGCGTTACCTGTTCTCCAGATCCACCACCTTCTCCTGCAGCCTTTTCTATTGGTCCCTCATGAGATCCAGCTCCGCTGCCTTCGCGGTTAGCTTCTCCTCGTCCTCGGCCACAGCCTCTCCCACCGCCTGGATCGCGTGGCCCTGGGCGTCCAATCTTTGCTTCACCCGGTCAATTCCCGTCTTAATCGGATCTAGGTACTCTGTTCTTTGCTGAGCAAAGCTCTCCTGGAGAAAATCCACCGGCTGCTCCGTTGACCACTGGGCCGGCAATCCCAGTCCCTGAGCCTCCGCCGTACTCTCCTGTGCTGCAGACTCCACTTCCTTCTTCGACCAACGATCTCTCCTTTTCAGACCACTTCTGGTCCACGAATCCATACAGTGGGTGTGGGGTGGGGGGGGGGGGGGGATCCTTCTCCTCTATCTCACCAACTCCTGTTTTGACGATCAACTCCCCATAAGTCGAGGAAATGTTCCTAAATGTCGACCTGGATGGAGAGGTACCAAATAAGCGACCACTCACACCATGGCCACCACCGGACGTCCTCGGTAATTTCCTCTTTATCCAGCATTGCCACCCCACCACTTTTTCTTTTATGCCTGTACTTCCTAAATACTGAAACTATTCGGACATTGCAATCCCATCCCTGTTCACCGTGCAGCCCTGTCTCCTTAATCGCAATTATATCACACCCATTTATATCTATTTGCGCAATTAGTTCATCCAATTTATTGCAAATGCTCTGAGCATTAAGGCACAGAGCCTTTAAATTTGTCTTTTTCACATTGTTTGTCTTTCTCCCAATATTTTTCACTTTTACCCTGTTTGAATTTTGTCCTTGGTTTCTCCAAGTATCACTTTTCTTATTCCCTTTTCAATCTTTGGCTTTGTCAATGCTCCATTTTTCTCTGACTCCTTGCATAGGTTCCCATTCCCTGGCATATTAGTTTAAACCCTCCCCAACTGCTCTAGCAAATAGTTCCCCTCGGACATCAGTTCCAGTCCTGCCCAGGTGTAACCGGTCCAGTTTGTACAAGTCCCACCTCCCCCAGAACCGGTCCCAATGACCCGGGAATCTGAAATCCTCCCCCTGACACCTTCTCTTCTGCTACGGATTCATCCTTTCTGTCCTGTCATTTCTACTCTGACTAGCACATGGCACCGGTCGTAATCCTGAGATCACTACCTTTGAGGTCCGATTTCTTAACTTCCTTCCTCGCTCCATGTATTCTGCTTTTGGGACCGGATCCCTTTTTTTTAACCTCTGTCGTTTGTACCGATGTGTACCACGACCGCTGGCTGTTGACCCTCCCCCTCCATAATGTCCTTGTGCCCGCCTCGAAACGTCCTTGACTCAAGCACCAGGGAGCAGCATACCGTCCATAAGTCTCGTTTGCGGGCACAGATACGCCTGGCTATTCCCCTTAGAATTGAATCCCCGATAACTATTGCACTGGCACCCTTATCACCCCCTCCCCTCTGCAGCAGAACGAACCGTGCCGCCACGAGTTTGGCTGTTGCTTTTTTCCCCTGAGAGGCCATTCCCCTCAGCATTATGCAAAACGGAATACATGTTCTGCAGTAAAATGGCCATAGAAGATTCCTGCACTGCCTGCCTCGCTCTGTCTGGTGATCACCCATCCCCTCCTGCCTGTGAAGTCTGCATCTGCGGTGTGACCACCTCTCTATACGAGCTATTGCCGATGCTCTCCGCCTTGCGGATGCTCCACAGTGTCTCAGGCCGCTGCTCCAGCTCTGAAATTTCAGCTCCCAGGAGCTGTAACTGGAAACACATCCTGGACATCCTGAATTCTCCCTCTGTGTACCCGAACATGCGCCGGAATGTGTCCACTAGGGTATTTGACAGTACCTTCGTTGAAGTGTTAATGTGAGCCTAATTGTGAAAATAAAGATTAATATTATTTGTGACTGTTTCCTAAGTGTGTACGCGTGTCTCTGTGTCGGACAGTTTGTGTGTGTCTGTGAGTTCGTATTTCTGCATCTGTGCCTGTGAGTATGTATTTGTGTCTCTGTGCCTTTCAGTGTGTATCTGTGAGTGTATGTGTTTGTCTCTGTGTCTATGAGTGTGTGTATTTGTGTCTCTCTTTCTCCCTCTGTGGGTGCGTGTATTTGTTATCTGTGTCTGAGTGTGTTTATTTGTGTCTCTGTTTCTCTATGTCTATGGGTGCATGTATTTTTTTATCTGTGTGTGTATTTGTGTTTATTTGTTTGTCCTTGTAAACACCATCTCAATCAAACTGGCAATGTCTTCCCCAGCCTGGTGTATAATTGCATTGATTTTATTTCCCTTCCTCACAGTGAACCTCATCACAATTGTGATCCTGAAGAGAAAAAACTGTGGCCTGTCGAAATGTGTTACTTGTTACCTGGTGGCCATGGCAGTGGGGGATCTACTGGTCGTTATTCTCGACCTGATAGTGAGACACATTCCGGTTGTATTTAAGGAACAGTTTTATTTCCTGCGGTATATCCCCGTGTGTAATATCCATGCCGTCCTGCTTTATGCAGCCACTGACTGTTCTGTCTGGTTCACCGTCACTTTCACCTTTGATCGATTTGTGGCCATTTGTTGCCCGAAGCTGAAAAGTAAATATTGCAGCGAGAAAACGGCGGCTGTGGTTCTGGGAACAGTGACTGTGCTGAGCTGTTTGAAGAACATTTTCTGGTATTTTATGTTTACGGGTGGGTATTGGCTGCAGAACCTCCCCTGGTTTTGTTCTGTCACAATGGATGTTATGTTCTCTAATGTCTGGGGAGCAATCGAGTTTCTCCACTACATTCTCACCCCAGGTGTTCCATTTATCCTGATTCTGCTGCTCAATATTTTCACCGTCAGGTACATTGTCGTGAGCAGCAGGGCCCGCAGGAGACTCCGTACTCACAACAGTGGGGAGAGTCTCAGAGACCCAGAGATGGTAAGTCGGAGGAAATCCATCATTCTATTGTTTGTTATCTCGGCGAATTTCATCCTGTTATGGTCAGTGTTCATGATTTATTCGATATGGTCTCGGATGCGGAAACTGGGGTATTCCTCTATATATTTAGAGAGTTCTTTTCTCGACCTCTCCTTCATGCTGCAGCTCCTGAGTTGCTGCACAAACACAGCGATTTACGCTGTGACACAGACTCAGTTCAGACAACAGTTGAAGAATCTGCTGTATTTACGATGGCAGTCATGAGCTGAGCGGTTGCACGTATGGTGGCGCTCGAATGAAATCCTCAAATACGACTGTTAACCCCATTAAATGAGCACTAAAGTAATCGCAACCCCCCCCCCCCCCCCCCCTCGCATAGTCTAACCTCCACAAACTGCATCAGTTTGAAATAGTAAACAATCGAAGTACAAAATAACGGAAAGAACCAACCGCCGAGTGCAAAAGCCAGCAACGACGAGATGAGGGAAAGCTCAGCCATGGAGCTGGTGGTCACATGAAGTGGCATGGAACCGGGAAAGACCGACTCCACAGAGTTGTCAGCGCAGAGCCAAGCTCTTGTATGAGCTTCATCAACTCCGACCTCCAAAGACACAGGGATGAGCTGAAGATTGACCTCCTGGCAGCTGTCCAGATAGCAGTGGAGGCGGCAAGGTCATTGCGTCCGTGTGTTCGTGAGTGTGTCAGTGTGAGTTTGGGTGAGGGTCTGGTTCTGTACCTGGGTGTGCTTACGTGTGTATGGGTGACGGTATGGCTGTGTGTAATATGTGTGTGGTTCGTGTGTGGGTGTGGTTGTTCATATTTGTGTGTGTTTTGGAACATGTATATTGAGTCGATATGTATGTAGGTCCGTGTTCGTGAGCGCGTGTGTCCGCATGTGTGAGTGTTATGGTGTGTGTGGGTATTTCCTGTGTGGGTGTGTTTGTGTGTTTTGCGGGTTCATGTGCATAGATGTGTATTTGTGCAGTGTGTGTGTGTGTTCGTGTGTCGGCGTGGGTCAGGGTGTGGGTCAGAGTGTGTGGTTGTTGTGTTTACGAGTATGGGTGTTTAAGGAAGTGTGCCTGCTTTGTGTGTGTGTGTGTGGGTTGTTATGGGCCAGGATTTAGAGAATTGTCGTATGGGGAGCACGCGGTTCACTGTACAGGTGTGGTACAGCAGAAATCTAAAAGCATTTTAAAAACAAAACAATGTGTATTCTGTGAACTGAAGTTAACCTTTTTAAAACATACAGTGAACATCTTAGCAACCATTCATTCAAATACAACCCCAAAGACTGCAACACTAAGTAATCCTTTAAGATTTCCTTTTAACATCCATAAGACTGAAAAAACCTTCAAAACAGAAAGACATCAGGCTTAACTTCACGACTGAGAACATTTATAATTCTAAATTCACCAAATGATTCAGAGACAGTAGTTTGATGGCAGAGAGAACAGCAGCACACCTGCTTGGTCTGGCTGCAGCTCCAACACTGAAAACGAAACTAAAACCAACCCTGCAGGAAACAGCCTAAAGCGAAAGTAAAAAGCTCACAGACAGCCCAGCTCCACGCACCCTCTGACATCACTGCAGTAGTAAACACCCATTTCTTAAAGGAAATCTCACTACAGATATTTATATACACACCCATTTATAAACACCCATTTCTTAAAGGTACTCTCACATGACACCTCCCCCCCTCCCCCTACTTTGAGTTAGAATCATTAAAACCTCCTCCTTTTTTATCCTTCCCTTTCATAGTACCTTTTAAGCATATTCACATGACACACTCGGTGAGTCTTCCTTCTGTCTGGTGTTTTTACCACATAATTCACCTCACTTAATTTCCTTTCAATCTGAACAGTTCCGCAAAACCTAGTTTTTAAACGTTCACCTACCACTGGTAACAATACCAAAACGTTATCTCCAATAGCAAAACTACGAACTTTGAATTTCTTGTCTGCTACCCGTTTCATCACATTTTGTGCAACTTTTCAATGTTGTCTAGCCAATTCACCTGCTCTATTTAATCCTTGCCGAAAATTTGACACGTAATCCAGTAATGTAATTTCCGATTTTTCACTCACCAATGTTTCCTTAATCAATTTAAGTGGTACTCTTACCTCATGACTAAAAATTAGTTCAAAAGGACGAATTTGGTTGACTCATAACGTGCATCCCTAATTGCACACAGTACGAATGGAATTCTTTTATCGCAATCCTCTGGATAATCGTGACAATAAGCCCTCAACGTTGTCTTTAATTTCTGGTGCCAACTTTCTAACGGCCCCTGCGATTCGGGATAGTATGCAGTTGATTTAAATGGTTTTATTCCGAAGCTATCCATAACTTCTTTGAATCACCTTGAGGTAAAATTCGATCCTTGGTCCGATTGTATTTCTGTGGGTAGTCCATATCGAGTAAAGCATTTAAGTAACTCCTCCACAATCTTTTTAGCTATAATATTACGTACTGGAATGGCGTCTGGTAACCTAGTAGTCACATCCATTATAGTCAATAGATATTGATTCCCACTTTTCGTTTTAGGAAGCGGTCCTACACAATCAATTAGGACCCGTGTAAAAGGGTCCGCAAATGCTGGAAAGTGCATTAAGGGCGCTGGTTTTATCATTGCTTGAGGTTTCCCTATCACTTGACATATGCGGCATGATTGACAAAATTTAACGACATTTTTGTGTAGTCCAGGCCAATAAAAATGTTTTTGCATTTTAGCCTGAGTTTTCCTCATTCCCAAATGACCTCCCACTGGTACCTCATGTGCAACTCGCAACACCTCCTTTCTATACCCTACCGGCAACACTACTTGATGAGCGTTTGCCCACTTTTCATTTGCCTGCATATGTAATGGTCTCCATTTTCTCATCAAGACATTACTTTTGCGGTAATACCACTCGGGTATAAACTCAGATTCCTCTTCCGTGTACGCTTTGTGATACATCCATTTTATTTCTAAATCTTTCTGTTGTAACTTCGCCAATTTTCCTGAACTAAAGATATCCGCCTCATCCTCCACCTGGTCTTGTTCTTTTTCAACCAACTGATCAAAATTTTTTCTGATTATTGCACTTCAACTTTATCTTTACTCTTTGATTTCTCCTCTTGTCTTAACCTGTGACTTTGCGACCTTGTTGCTACACAATCCGTAAAAATCCCAGGATATTCGTCCTTCAACACTTAATAGAACATAGAACGATACAGCGCAGTACAGGCCCTTCGGCCTACGATGTTGCACCGACAACTTCAGTTGTCTGATTTTCCACTGGCCTATCCACCACAGTAGGCATCACTCCCACCTACGATCCAGCTATATCATTACCCAAGATAAACTGTATTCCTGGGCAAGACAGTTTCTCTATTTACACCTATTACCACTTCACCGCTCTTCACTTTCCAACCGAAGCTTATATAATGGAACACTACTCCTCTCACCCTGAATTCCACATATTACCATATTTTCTGGCAAACTACATAACTCCTCATCTCTTACCATTAAAGATTGACTAGTTCCCGTATCTCTTAAAATTGTGACTTCTGTACCTGTTCCACCCGGTACACATGAGTAAACGCTAGCCACACAAGTAAATTATTTTCCAGAGGTCTGGCACTTTCTTATCAATCACCTCTTGATCAGGCTGTACAATCTTTTGCACCTTCTTCGCTTCACTTCGGCTTTCCTTTACTACTTTAACACATCCTACTGTCTTATCCTGTTTTACCACATCAGCCTTCCCAGTGATTTTCTTCAACCACCAACACTGTGACTTTACATGGCCGAGTTTATCAGGGTGAAAACATTTGAAACTTTTCATTTGTTTTCCACCCTTCTGGATTTATTTTTTAATCTGAGCTAGACTCTCCTTATTAACTCGCATCAGATCACCTTTACCTTTACCAATTGAGTATTTCTCATGTCCCCGGTTTTTATCCCTCACAGGCTGAAACTGATGTCGGAAACCAAGCTTTGATTTATGAACTAATTCATAATCACTGCCATTTCTGCTGCTAACCTCGCAGTTTTCACCGTCTGCTCTTCCAGATGAGTTCTCACTACATCAGGAAGTGAATTTCTAATCTCCTTCAAAAGTATAATTTCCCTGAGAGCTTCATACCTTTGATCTATTTTCAAAGCCCTTATCCACCTATCCAAATTACTCTGTTTGAGCCTTTCAAACTCCATGTATGTTTGACCAAATTATTTCCTTAAATTTCTAATCCTTTGTCTGTAAGCTTCAGGCACTAGTTCATATGCCCCCTAAGATGAATTTTTTCACCCCCTCATACGCCCCAGATACCTCCTCCGGTAGTGATGCAAACACTCGCCTGCTTTCCTGATCGAAATGAGAGTATAATGCTTTGAGTTCATTAGGGAGTGTGATTCTGATTGGTTTTGGTTTGTAGCCCGTTATATTGTTCCGGCCGTGCCACAACTGACACGCTTTTGTGTCAGTCGTGTGTGACTCTCACCTGGTCTGGTACTGTGTCTTAGCGGCCTTGGTGGCTTTGCGAAAGTTGTACCAGGATTTCTTCTATCGGTCAGTGTCACAGGTCTTGAACGCATCAAACCTGCCGTTCAGCAAGGAGTGAATCACCCGATTCAACCATGGTTTCCGGTTGTGAAACGTACACACTAATTTATCTTGCACGCCATTTATACTCATTTTCTGACAAAGTCTTGACAGTGGTCGCATCATCGTTTCGGTTGGCCGTTGAGTTCTTGAATATGGACCAGCCACCTGACACCAAGCAGTGACGCAGGAGCTCTTTCATTGTGTTTCACCGCATTGCACGACGTTCTTAACCAGGTTCTCACGCTTAAGTCTCTAATTTCTGCCAGGAGAACGAGCTCCGTCCTGTAGTCCAACTTTGTACAGTGAGGTCGGGGGCGGGTCGGTAGTTGCCCTTGATGTTAGGGCAGCACGGTAGCACAAGTGATTAGCACTGTGGCTTCACAGCGCCAGCATCCCAGGTTCGATTCCCTGCTGGGTCACTGTCTGTGCTGAGTCTCCACGATCTCCCCATGTCTACATAGGTTTCCTCCAGGTACTCTGGTTTCCTCCCACAGTCCAAAGACGTGCATGTTAGGTGGATTGGCCATGCGAAATTGCGATTTGTGTCCTAAAAAGGTTTGGAGATGTTATTGGGTTACGGGGATAGGGTGGAAATGAGGGCTTAAGTGGGTCGGTGCAGACTATATGAGCCGAATAGCCTCGTTCTGCACTGTATGTTATATGTTCTATACTTGTGTAGCGGTGGTAAAGGATGTTTGGGGTTGGCCTGGTTGATGTCCCGGGCAATGATGAACAAGGCCGCGGGGGGTTTTGTTTCATTTTTAATTATAGTGGTGTAGAATTCATCAAGCACCTCCTTCACATCCACCAGCGGAATGCAAGTCTCTGTGTTGATGGCAGAAGTGAATTCCTCTGGAAGGTGGCCGGGTTGGGAATTCACTGTCAGGATATCCAGATCCAGGGAACAGCAGATGACCAGGATCGCCACGTCCGAGCACCTGGACGAGTTGATGAGGGGAAAACCCCTCCATGGGTTTCTTTGTCCTGCTTGTTTTCGATCGCTTGGACGTTTGCCAGGAGTATGCTTCCGGGTGCGGGGGTGGGGGCGGGGGTTGGAACTGTGTTGTTTTCATCTCACCTGCAGACCACTGCGTTTCCCTCGCTTCCTGCATAGGCGGCTGCTTTGGGTAGTCCCGACATCCATTTGGAGATGTCTGAACTTGTAGAAGGTATATGGTTCCATCTGGCGGCTATAATTTTGAGTTTCGGGGTGGTGGCGCGGGGGGGGGGGGGGGGGGGGGGCGGAGAGGTCGGATGTTGCGGTCGGGGTGCGGGCTGTCGGCCAATCACATTTGCGATTAGTTGTGCCCCAGTATTCTGGGAATAAGGGTCTTTCTTTTGGAGTGTTCGGGTGCTCGCCAGGGGACGTCATTGTTTTACGGATGTTTAGGCCCAGTTTGGGTCGCTGGCTGAGGCTTCCTTGGTCAGCTTGAACAGGGTCAAGTGGTCGTTTCCAGCGTTGATGGGCGGACCTGGCGTTTCAGAGATCGGGCCTTGCAGGAGGCCATGCCCGGCCTTCAAATCAATTTTCCTCGTCTCCATCTGCCAATAAGTCGGGCAGCTGGGCCAGCCTATCCGGTTTGGTCTCTTGGTCGTGGCCGGGTTGCCGGGTCGTCTCCATGGGTGCCTGGGGCGCTTCCGAGGCCTGGTCGCATCCTCAATGAGCCAGATCTGTTCCAACAGATGGTCGGGGTCTGGCCTGTTCGTCGGGCCTCTTCCGCTTCGTGGCTGAGGTTCGATGGAGGAGTCCTGCAGGATCGGGTCATGTTGTATCAAGTTGGCCAATCCATGGACATTGTAGGATCTACAAACCTGTAAGTCATCATAAAAGAGCACGGGTAGAGGCTGTTCGTGTTAAAATTAAGTTTTAGAAGGTTGGTACATTATAGTATATCTCGGACGAGGATCTGTGAGTGAGAGCTCGCAGACAATCACCACACGACAGTACCACCTTGTGCTATTGTGGAAGAGTGAGCTGTGGGGAAGATATGGAGATTCCTCAGTGTGCTTTGGCTAATTTAAATGATTGGAAAAATGGACGGCGGATCAGAATAATGTGGATAAATGTGAGATTATCCAGATGTTTGCAACATCAGAAAACATATCATTCCCTGTGTGTGTATAGATGGTGGAGACGAGAATGTGCAACAAAATGTCTGTGCCCTGGTACACCAGTCACCGAAAGTTAACAACAGGGGCAGCAGGCCGTGAAGAAGGCAAATTCTATGGTTGCATTCATTGCGAGAAGATTCATGTACAGGAGCAGGGATGTCTATGCTGCAATGATACCGTGTCTTGGTGAGGCCACACCTGGAATACTGTTTGCAGTTTTAGGCTCCTTATCTTGTTCTGGGGGGGAGTGCAGAGAGGGTTACCAGAGTGATAGCTGCGGTGGCGGGACTGACATATGTGGACAGATTGAGTCAGTTAGGATTATTTTGTTCGGATATTGTTGTAAACCCTTTGGCTGTTCTCTGTTTCAATTGTAATTCCTGTCCCGCTGGCTGCCTTTCCTCTGCATTTCGTATTGACTGCTAGCACACTGGGACTTTTACCTAAACTACAGACTTTAGGCAAACCAAAACAGCCCTGGTCCGATGGATCAGTAAAGGCCTTCCCTTTCTGGGATCTGTGGAAGAATCCGTGATGTCAGTTTGATAAAATTGGCAACTGACCAATCATTGGTCTGGAATTCATTTTTTAAAAAATTTAGAGAACCCAATTATTACTATTTACTTTTCCAATTAAGGGGAAATTTAGTGTAGCCAATCCACCTAACCTGCCCACCTATGGGCTGTGGGGGTGAAACCCATGCAGACGCGGAGAGAATGAGCAAACTCCACAGTGACCCAGGGCCGAGATTCGAACCCGGTTCCTCAGCGACGTAGTCCCAACGCTAACCACTGTGCAACGTGCCGCCCCCAGGACTGGAATTCTATGCCACTTCCTGTTGTTTGCGATTGGCGGAGCCACTCATATTTTCGCGGAAGAAAGTCGGGTCATTTGATGAACTTCATTTTTGTCTAGAGTTCTCTGAGTACCCACAGCCAAGAAGCAAGTGGAAGACACTCTGCTCTGCTTTCGCTGCCAGGGAATTTAAACAGCACTCCAGCAGGCCTGTGAAGGAAGTCTTATCGAAAAGACCTAGGCAGAGGTCAGTTCCGTGAAGGGATCTTCTGGAGTGAAAAGCAAACAGGTTTCTCGCCAGGTCTGTACGACTTTAATTCTCTGTCTGAATTGCTTGAGGAAACCCAAATTGAGAACCCTCTACATAATACAGCTGGTGTCTCTGCACGGAAATCATTCAGGTTTAAATCTCCAGTAATACTTCAGTGAGTTCCATCAGGTGGCCAAAGGTCAGAATTGCTTAAATCATGGATGGGGGCGGTGGTGATGGAGGGGGTGGGGGGGGGGGGTGGGGGGGTTCCTAAAATATTAAAATCCATTCAACAACGAGAGAGGCTGGTGGGCGGCCTGGACCTGTCGAATCTTACGTTCTACTACAGGGCAGGCAGCGTGGAGAGGGCGAGGGAGTGGCAAAGACAGCTTGAGGTGTACTGGGTCTGAATGGAGGAGGACCCCGGCCCGGGTAACTCCCTATGAGCTCTGGACACCGCATCACTTCCGGCCACCCCACACACGCACTCCAGGAGCCCAGTGATCGTCGCCACCTTTAAGACGTGGAACCAATTCAGAGGCGGGGTCTCCCGCCGAATAGCACAGTCCGCTCCGTTAGGGAAGGGCGCTGCGTTTCAGTCATGGGGGGGGGGGGGGGCGGCAGAGTGACGCTGACGGTCGCGTACATGCATGTAGACGACAGGCTGGTTACTCTGGACAGAGAGGCTCCAACTCCTCAAAGGAAACAAACTCAGATATTTGCTGCTGCGTAAAGTTATCCGCAAGGAGATGAAAACGTTCTCCCAGAAGCCCACACAAATTCCTGGATACGATGGTTGGACTGGTTAGGGGACCATAAATGCAACATTAACAGGAGACTCGCAGAAAAGTTCGAGACCCCACTCGGGGAAAGCAGGCAAAAGTGGGGGAGGAACTGGCACTGAGAGAGGGATAGGACACTGGTTCAAGGCGCTGCACAGAGTTAACTCCACTTCCTGATGCAGCTCAAGGTGGTGCGCAGATAACAGCTTACCAAGCAATATATTAGTGGGTTCCTCCTGGAGGTGGAGGACAAGTGCGAGAGGGACGGAGGCTCCTTGCCAAGCCCGCCACATGTTTTGAACCTGCCCCAGACTCAGGGAATTCTGGACGGCCTTCCTCCAGGCTATGTCCAAGGTGCCGGAGGTCAAGATGGATCCATGCCCTTCTGTGGCAGTCTTCATGTTGACAGAGCACCCAGACCTCTGGAAAGGGGAAGAGGTGGACACCCTTTTCAACCAGCAGCCAGCCGGAGGGAGGGGGATAGCTAACTAGGGAAAGGTGAGATAAATACAGAGTTTTACACTCTGTATTATCCAGTTCAATTGTGCAACTTGCTTTTGAATCTATTACCATCGTTCCCTCAGACAGTGTATTCTAGACTATAGCAATCCACACTCCGTATTTATCCAGTTCCATTGTGAAACTTACTATTCAATCTGCTGTCACCGTGTCTTCAGACAGTTTATTCCAGATTATAGGAATCCCCTGTCAATATCCATCCAGTTCCATTACTAATATCACTACTCAATCTGCTACTATTGCGCCTTGAAACAGTATATTCCAGATTAAAACAATGCCCTGTCAGTACTTATCCATTTCTATTGTGAAAAATACTAACTTATATGCTTCAATCGCGTTTTAAAACACTGTACTCGATATCATAACAAATCTGTTCTCTCCCTAGACCCAGGCCTTCCTTGATAAATTATTGTAAATCTTGTCACCGGTGCTCATTCCAGTGGAACTATTTCTTCTGAGTCTCTCTAAAATCCTTCCTAATATGGAGTCCGCTGTGAAATTGGCCTTCAACTAAAACTGATCTATCCCTGTTCAGTAATAGCACCACCCAACTGATATCCTCCATCGCTGGCACCATTCCATTAAATATTTTCTGTGTTGTCTCCAAGATCCTCCCATCCTTTTTTATATTTAGTGGCAGAACGGGAAGCAATTCCTCAGCCGTGGTCCGATCTATTAAACTTCGTTCTGACTCGGGAGGCAATTGGAAAGTGGGATTAACATTGTTCGGTGGCTGTTGTTGACCTGCGCAGTCGAGAAGGGTCGAAGGGCCGATCTGTGCTCCAGATCCCGATGAGTCATGGCGGTACTGAAGCACTGTGGTTAGCACAGTTGCTTCACAGCTCCAGAGTCCCAGGTTCGATTACTTGTTTGGGTCACTGTCTGTGCGCAGCCTGCATGTTCTCCCGTGTCTGTGTGGGTTTCCTCCGGGTGCTCCGGTTTTCTCCCAGAAGTCCCAAGATGTGCAGATTAGATGGATTGGCCGTGATTAATTGACTTTAGTGTCCAAAAACAGGTTTGGTGGCGTCATTGGCTGATGGGGATAGGGAGCACGTGTGGGCTTAGGTAGGGAGGTCTTTCCACGGACTGGTGCAGACTCGGTGTGCCGAATGGCCTCCTTCTGCACTGTAAATTCTCTGACTCTAACGTCCTTGTTTTCGGAGTCACTGCCTCTATTTGTAAAGTGAAATTTCTTCTGAGTTGCTTTCAATCTTATCAAAACGCCCTTCCAGTGAAGACAAAGTGTATACATGTGGCCATCTCTCCCTCTGCCCTTTCTATAATTGTCCCGTTCAGTTTATATTGCCTGGCCTCAGACCTCGTCCCGAATGTATCACACATACCGTCGTAAGTTAAATTTAATTTCCCCGTGAATCTCCTCTTCAAAGATACGGGAACATCCTGCTGAACATTATGTTAACCCTGCTTACTGTTTCATTGCCGAATTTCTGTCATCTTTGACTGTTGAAATTGTGTCCATTGAAGCCTATGGTAATGAAGTGTATCTTGAAGAACAATTGTTCTAATGCCGACGCCTAGTAAACACCACTATCTACTCCCCTCCTGTTTGATTAATTATCATTCATCACTTTTCTCTGCTTTCTGTGTCTGAGCCAATATCACATTCACAGTGCCACAGACCCTTTCATCCATGGCTTTGGGACACGATAACAACTTCATTAAATAACATTTGATCATAATGTGTCCATTTTGTAAGGGCCACCAAGAATCCAGCACGAGTTTTAAGGATACAAAGTAATAACATTTATTTACAATAACATATATATATATAATAGCAGCAGCAACTTCCCTTGCTGCACACTCCTTCCTGCTGGTTCCAACCTGGCCAGCTTTATTTATACATAGAGTTTACTAAGGGTTTTTCCGCCCCCCTCATTGGGGAAGTGTGGGATAGTCATTAGTCCCCAGCCAATGGTAAGCAGGCAGGTTATAACAGTCCAATACATAAATGAAATCAGTTCCTTCATTAATTCTCCAGTTATTTTGCAAAATGACTGCAATACGGACATGAGACCTAATTTTCCAAGAAGATAGTCCTGATTCTGGTCATTCATAACACAACTTCCTCTCGAAGACACAAGATTCTTGTCCTCCATTTTGATCTCTAGAAATACCCTCGTGACAAACATTATACTGACTGCTCTGTCACTCCAGGGTTTAAATATTTTTCATTTTATAAACAGGATGGGATATTAATAATCCACCAGTCCCCTGGAAACATTCATATATCAAAAAAGGTTTCAGTGTCATGGTCGCTGTTTCCAATTTTTAACATTCCATCCCTCAGCCACACTCACACGGCCAATCTAGACTCGGTTAAGCTTCTACTTCATTGTGGGTATAAAAAGTGTTGGATTGAAAGGGGTTAACTGACGTTCTTTGTTTAGTGACTGGAATTAATGTCAGTCTCCATGGATCCTAATTGCGTCACTGGAGGGATTACTCCTTCTATTAAGAAGGGATTCCTTTCAATGTGTTCTGATATACTGTCAGCGGGAGCATCAAGTCCAACATTAACAGTGATCAGCTGCTCCAAAGAGACCGAGAGGAGCGATCAGAATCTGAAAACTATCGATCGGATCTCAAGCAATGTACAGGAGTTTATCCGAAGGCCTGTCGCTTATTTCGTCCGATTATATCCAATGGCGGATCCAAGCCGCACTTATGATTATTCAAGCGGGTTACTATCCCTTTCTGGCTATTGTTGGTGTCCCCGGTAAGTCTTCATTTTCAATTATTTGTTGTCTAAACCACTTTAAGTGTATAATTGCTCTCGACATTTGCATGTCAGAACGATGGAATCCATGTACATCAGTTCCAGCCACTAATGTAATTCCCTATCCAATGGTTCTACTCCGCTCTCTGGTTGATAACACTGGCTGTTGCAAACGCCACACCAGCTCCACACTCCCTTTGAGACTGAAATTACATATGTGCATGTGTTCTGGTTTAGTTCACTGGGCTAAATCGCTGGCTTTTAAAGCAGACCAAGGCAGGCCAGCAGCACGGTTAAATTCCCGTACCAGCCTCCCCGAACAGCCTCCGGAATGTGGCGACTAGGGGCTTTTGGCAGTAACTTCATTGAAGCGTACTCGTGACAATAAGCGATTTTCATTTTCAATGTTTTCATTCTCAGTTGCCATCGGCACTTCTGCCTCATTTCAGCTGCAGAATAAACCATTGTCTGTCTCTGTTAAATCCAGACTTGACAATTCCAATGATATTCTAGTCACGCAATTCCTATTACAAATCTTCACGAAGCACAGCTCATCCAACTCTGCTATCCATATGCTTTAGCTCACCCAATCCCAGTCACCTATCATCACTGTGCTCACTGATCTACATTGGTATCTAGTCTTGGAGCATTGGGTAGAATTTGAATTAAATATGGAGCACACTCGGGAATCAAAAGTCTAAAAATCACAATGAACACATTATCGATTGTTGTAAAACCCATCAGGTTCCCCAATGCTCTTGAGGGAAGGACATCTGCCGTCCTTACCTGGATTGGCCGACATGTAACTCTTGAGTCACTGCTAAGTGTTTCAATCGTAACTGTCCTCCGAAATGGCCGAGACAGTTTCTAAGTTGTATCCAACTGCTTAGAGGTCACAAGGGAACAAATTGGATGATCACCCAGCCTCGACCTAGATACCGGAAATAACCGGCAAAACCAGTCCTGTCGGACATGCAAAGTCCTCATAATTAACATCCGGGACTTGTATGGAAATTGGGAGAGTGTCTCAATGACAAGTGAATCATCAGCCTGACTCCGTGATTGACATTAGTAGAGAGATAGGGGAATTGATGAAGTAGATGAAGATGTTGAGCCGAAGCACTACATTCAGCTGGTATTTCCACAAGGAATACAGAGGCCAGGACAGAAGTGGGAGAAACGCGAGGTCGAGGTGGAGGCAGCGCTGTAATTTCCTGAATGTATTAAACACTGAGCGACCCTGGTCCCATTGGACAGCTTCCCTTTCCCACCATGTACCTCCCAATGTCCACTGTTAAATCCTCCTCAGGCAAACCCCATCAAAGCTTCCCCATGACCACCACCCTGTACGAAAAATAGCAACAAAAATTTGTTTCTCATCTTTATCCACCAACACACCGAATGATGCTAAATAAAGCTCCCTCCGCCTCCGCCCTACCCCATATATCCTTCTCGTCCCTGTCTTGTTGGTTCTCTCGACATACCGGGTTCAATTTTGTACTAATTAGTTAGTACTAAATGTAACAAATGCAACAACTATTTATTTTGAATTAATTAATAGTGCCAGATAGGTCAGTCAGCGGGGTGCAGTGCTCTGCAGTGTGGGAGGTCCGTGATGTCTCGCGGTCCGGCTGAATACGTCCGCAGCAGGTCTAACCAATGGCGGCTCCTCACAGACCACATGGTTCGGTTGGAGCAGCAGTTGGATGCACTTACGAGCATTCAAATGGCGGAAAGCATCATAGATAGGAGTTATAGACACGTGGTCACACACGAGGTGCAGTGAGACAGGTGGTTGACCGCGAGAAAGCGCAGGTAGTCAATGCAGGAATCCCCTCTGCCTGTCCCCCCTCTCTAACAAGTATACCGTTTGGGGGCATGTGCTATCAGAGGGAAACAACAGTACCGGCCAGAGCAGTGGCACCAAGGCTGGCTATGTTGTACATCAGGAGGGGCAACGTCAAGTAGAGCAATGGTCATAGGAGACTCTGTAGTCAGGGACAGAGAATGGCGCTTCTGTGGGCATGAAAAAGACTCCTGCATGGTGTGTTTCCTTACTGGCACCAGGATACGTGATGTTACTGAACGGCTGTAGTGCATCCTGAAGGGAGAGGGTGATAAGGTAGAGGTCATGGTACACGTTGGTACCAATGACATAGGTAGGAAGAGGGATGAGGTCTTGCACCAGAGATTCAGGAAGCATGCTCCGAACTAAAAAGCAGGACCTCTCGGGTTGTAATCTCTGGAATACACCCAGTGCCACACGCTCGCGAGTCCATAAATAGGAGAATAGCGCAGATCAGTATTGAGGCTTAAGAATTGGTGCAAGAGGGATGGTTTTATATTGCTGGACCAATGGCACCGTTTCTGGAGAAGGTGGAACCTGTACAAGCGTGACAGTCTAGATCTGAACCAGAGTGGGATTAACATCCTTGCTAGTGGGTTTGCCAGTGCACTTGGGAGGAGTTAAAACTTATTCCGCAGAAGGGCGGACACAGGCTGTTTGAAGAATAGGGAATCACAGAAAAACAATGAAGTCAGAGGGAATTCAGCAGAATTAAGTTTCAGGAGAGGAAGATAAGGCTGAATGGCCTCTACTTTAATGTTAGAACTACTACACGTAAATCGGATGAGTTAAGGGCGAGGTTTGACGCGTGGAATTAATGACATAGTAGCCAGAACTGAGATATAATTGAGGGGGATGGTGGTGCAGGATTAGCAGCTTAACATCCAGGGATACAGAATCTTCCGGAGGAACAGGGGAATAGTAAAATAGGGGGAATCAATGACGCAGTAAGGAGGGATAATATCTTGCGGTTGCATTAAATGAAACGTCGTGGATAGGGATTACAACTAAAAAAAGGGGCAGCGACATTGCTAGCTGCTTATTATACACTCCCAGATAGTCAGCGGGAAACTGAGGAGCAAATATGTGCGCAATTTGTAGAACTGTGCAAAAATAATACCAGGGTAATCACAGTGGGGGATTTCAACTTTCACAACATTAACTGGCGAGTCATTGTGTTACGTGCTTTGATGGAGCAGAGTATACAAGATAACGTTTTGCTCATCAGTTGGAGGACCCAACACGGCATGGTGCAGTGCTGGATCTACCTCCGGGGCATGAAGCCTAACACGTGGTCGATGTGATGGTGTAGGAGCTTTTTAATGATTGCGACAACATGGTGCATTTCAAGTTTGCCATGGATAAGGAAGTAAATGAATCGCAGAAAAAGGTCTTGGATCGGAGAGAGCTGACTTTAATAAAATGAGGGAAGACCTGGTAGATTGGAACACATTACTGGTGGGGAGATCTACGGAAGTACAGAGGATGGTGCTCAATGAGGATACGCAGATGGTACACGCCCACTATATTCCATCTATAGTAATAGGAAGGAGTAACAAGTCCAGGGAACTATGGATGATCAAAGATATTCAGGATACATTGATCAGGGAGAGAGAGGATTTAATATGTCCAAGGGGAGCAAATCAACAGCTGCATTAGTGGAGTAGATAAAGTACAGAATGGAGTTTAAGAAAACAATTAGGAGATCAAAGAGGGGATATGAAAAATCTCTAGCTGATAAAAACAGGGAAAATCCCCAAATATTCCATAAATATATCAATGGGAAGAGGATAACTCGGGAAAAGTTATGCCAAATTAGGGACCATGCGGAATCTGTGGTGGAGACATTGGAAGAGTGGCAGATCAAGAGTTGACATCTGACGTCATCCACTAGAATGAAGAGGTAGATATGTAACTCGCAAAGAGACTGCGAGGTTATTGAGCAAGGTGTCACAGAGAAGGACCATGGTGTTGGAGGTGATGACAGGCTTAAAAGTGGAGACACCTCCAAGTCCAGATGAATTAAGTGCCGGGATGCCTTAGGAGGCGAGAGTGGAGATCGCAAGGGCACTTATCCAAATTTGTAATTCTTCTCTGGCTGCGGAAGAGGTGCCAGACGACAGGATAACCGCAAAAGTGGCCCCACTGTTTGAGAAATGCTTTAGCGATAAGTCAGGGATCTACAGGTCAGTGAGCTTTGAGCCTCACGTCATTCGTGGAAAAACTAATGGAGAAAAGTTAATGGCGATAATTTATCTCCAGTTGGAGAGTCAAGGTTTGATCAGGGATAGTCTGCACAGCTTTGTCAGAGGAAGGTCACGTCCAACAAATTTGATTGTTTTTTTTGAGCATGTGCCTGACTGTGCAGGTGAGGGATACCGTTGATGTTGTTTCCATGGATTTCAGCAAAACATTTGAAAAAGTCCAACACAGGAGACTCATAATGACGTCTAATGCACATGGGACCTTGATAAGTTGTATTCAAAGCTGGCTGAGCTGTAGGAGACAGATGGTGTTGTCAGGCATCTGTTTTGATGACTGGAAGCCAGTGCCCAGTGGTGTGCCACAGGCATCTGTGCTGGGCACCCTATTATTCGTCATTTAAATAAATGACTTAGATGACTATGTGGGGTTAGGATTGCTACATTTGTGGATGAAACATAGGGAGGCCGGGTGGTTAACAGTGAGGCTGAGGGTCTAGGATGACAGGGAGATATAGACGGAATGGTATAATGGGCAGAAAAATGGCAGATGGACAGTGCAGAGTCACAGTGGTTAGCATTGCTGCCTCACGGCGCTGAGGTCCCAGATTCGATCCCGGCTCTGGGTCACTATCCGCGTGGAGTTTGCACATTTTCCCCGTGTTTGCGTGGGTTTCGCCCCCTCATCCCAAATATGTGAGTGTGTCATTATGGAACCTTCCCATTAATACGCCCTGTTTAGCAGATCCCCGTGGTCACTTACCGAAACTGGGCACCTCCCAGACCAAGGCTCAGCTACAGGTAGGTTCTTTACCCAGAGAGTCGTGGGGGCATGGAATGCACTGCCTGTGGAAGTAGTTGAGTCGGAAACATTAGGGATCTTCAAGCAGCTATTGGATAGGTACATGGATGACGGTAAAATGATATAGTGTAGATTTATTTGTTCTTAAGGGCAGCACGGTAGCATTGTGGATAGCACAATTGCTTCACAGCTCCATGGTCCCAGGTTCGATTCCGGCTTGGGTCATTGTCTGTGCGGAGTCTGCACGTCCTCCCCGTGTCTGCGTGGGTTTCCTCCAGGTGCTCCGGTTTCCTCCCACAGTCCAAAGATGTGCGGGTTAGGCGAATTGGCCAATGATAAATTGCCCTTAATGTCCAAATTGCCCTTGGTGTTGGGTGGAGGTGTTGAGTTTGGGTATGGTGCTCTTTCCAAGAGCCGGTGCAGACTCAAAGGGCCGTATGGCCTCCTTCTGCACTGTAAATTCAATGATAATCTATGATTAATCTAGGACAAAGGTTCGGCACAACATCGTGGGCCGAAGGGCCTGTTCTGTGCTGTATTTTCTATGTTCTATGTACAGGGGAGTCGGAGGAGGCCTGCGCTCACAAAAGTGGACAGTGTTACACAGACGTGTGGTTACGACATGGTATTCTCGGCTACAGGTAAATACCCCCACTGACTTGTGAGGGACCGGGAGATCGTTATGAGGGAGTAATTCCTGAGACAAAATCCGAAATGAATTCCTGTAGGTGGGATTCTGTCATCTATCAGCAGCTTTCTGACAAGCCCATCAGCAGAGCTGGTACCAAAAAGCACTGATTTCACCCTTTCCTGTGAACAATGCGAGCGAAGGCTAGAGAGAGATCCTGATGCTTGGACAACTAAGGTTCTCCAGACTATTTACCCAGGCCTGTACCCGGAGAGGACACTCCAGCTTTGTGGGTCCCAATGGCACAACACAGGAAGAAGCAATTATTAGTTAGAAATTCTCATTCGATTGACACAGACTCAGAACACCAGCGGTTGGTGCCGGCACTGGGAGAAAGTACTACGTTTCAGAGTAAAGCCACCATCCCAAGTCCGCAGGCCGTTAGCTGCTGTCTTATTACGGGACAATAAGAAGTCTTACAACTCCAGGTTAAAGTCCAACACGTTTGCTTCGAAGCACTAGCTTTCGGAGAACTGCTGCTTCCTCAGTGAAATCCGAAAATTCAGGATGCGCCTGAGGAAAGAGCTGCGCTCCGAAAGCTAGTGATTCGAAACAAACCTGTTGGACTTTAACGTGGTGTGGTCAGATTTCTTATTGTGCTAACACCAGTCCGACGCCGGCATTTCCACATCATTATTCGAGACATTCGGGACAGTATTCGAGCCAAGAAAGTGGCAGGTCGGGCAGTGGATGTTGTCAGCTGGGTGTGTGTAACTCCCCCCATCGTCGAACAACTGTGTGTGTGTGTGAGACTCCCCCCCCCCCCATGGCGGCACGGTCGCACAGTGGTTACCACTGTTGTTTCACAGCTCCAAGGGTTCCAGGTTCGATTCCAGGCTTGGGTCACTGTCTGTGCTGAGTCTGCACGGTCTCTCCGAGTCTGCGTGTCTTCCTTCATCTGGGTGCGCCGATCAGCTGGGTGCGTGTGCCTCCTCCCCATAGCCGTTCGGCTGTGTGTGTGTGTGCCTCACCCTACGGCCGATCAGCTCCGTGTGTGCCTCCCCCATGGCCGATCACCTGGGTGTGTGCCTTCACCATGGCAGTTCAGCTGTGTCTGTGTGACTCCCCCATGGCTTATAAGCTGTGTGTGTGCCCCCCATGGCCGATCAGCTGCATGTCTGTGCGTCTCCCATGGCCGATCAGCTGGGTATGTGCCTCCGCCCATGGCCGATCAGCTGTGTGTGTGTGTGCACCCCCCCCAATGGCCTATCAGCTGGGTGTGTGCCTTCCATGGCCGATCAGCTGGGTGTGTGTGCCTCCCCCATGGCCGATCAGCTGGGTGTGTGTGCCTCCCCGATATCGCCGATCAGCTGGGTATGTGTACCTGCCCCCACGGCCGATCAGCTGTGGGTGTGTGCTTCCCCCAAATCGCCGATCAGCTGTGGGTGTGTGCTTCCCCCAAATCGCCGATCAGCTGTGGGTGTGTGCCTGCCCCATTGCCGATCAGCTGGTTATGTGTGCCTCCCCCAAATCGCCGATCAGCTGGGTGCGTGTGCCTCCCCCATAACCTCACTCTGAAACACAGTCTGTGCAGCAGAATGTGATACACACAGAATCAGAGACACAGGCAGGGACACAGACAGAGACACAGACAGAGACACAAACAGAGACACAGACAGAGACAGACTCAAGCCCACATCCCACACGACTGCTCACCAGCTGCTGTTTCCCTCCCTGCCGCCAGTGGCCGCTGCTCCTCCCACTGTCACCTCTTCCTCACTCCCCTTTGGTGCGAACATCCGGGCCTGCCGGGGAGGAGGGGAGCGGCACCGATTGAACTAATAAATCAAAGGGTGAAATTCAAGTGAAGGAGAATGGGCGCTTCAGAACCGAGAGTGAAGCCAGTGTCTAGAGGCAGGGGAGGGCTTGGCGGATGAGGAACGGTTGAGGACTCTGGGTCTTATGGCAGGAATAATGCTTCACAAAATGGAAGGGTTCACATACTGCTGCCCGCGTGCATGTGCATGAGGGTCACTGACGTCGTCTCCCTGACAATGCAAGGTAAGGCCATAAGACCATAAGACACAGGAGCACAATTAGGCCACTCGGCCCATCGACTCTGCTCTGCCATTCAAGCATGGCTCATATTTTCTCATCCCTCTTCTCCTGTGTTTTCCCCATAACACCGATCCCATAATTAAGCAAGAACCTATCTATCTCTGGCTTAAAGACACTCAGTGAATTGGCATCCACAGCCTCCTGCGGCAAAGAGTTCCACAGATTCACCACCCTCTGGCTGAAGGTATTGCTCCTCATCTGTTTTAAACAATCATCCCTTTAGTCTGACATGGTGTCCTCTGCTTCTAGTTTTTGCTACAAGTGGAAACATTTTCTACACGCCCACTCTATCCAGGCCACGCAGTATCCTGTAAGTTTCAACAAGATCCCCCCTCATCCTTCTAAACTCCAATGAGTACAGGCCCAGGGTCCTCAAGCGTTCTTCATATGCCAAGCTCTTCATTCCAGGGATTATTCTTGTGAACGTCCTCTGGACCCTTTCCAAGGCCAGCACATCCTTCCTTAGATACGGGGCCAAAACTGCTCACAATACTGCAAATAGGGCCTGGCCAGAGCCTTATATAGCCACACAAGTACATCCCTGGTCTTGTATTCTAGCCCTCTCGACATGAATTCTAACATTGCATTTGCCTTTCTAACTGCCGACTGAACCTGCACGTTAACCTTCCAAAGTACATAACCTTACACCTTTCCACATTGTATTCCGACTGCCACTTGTTTGCTCACTCTCCTAGCCTGACTAAGTCCTTCTGCAGCCCGCCTGCTTCCTCAATGCTACCTGCCCTCTAGAAATCTTTGTATCATCTGCAAACGTAGCAACAGTGCCTTCAGTTCCTTCCTCCAGATCATTAATATATATTGTGAAAGGTTGTTGTCCCAGCACCGACCACTAGTCACCGGCTGCCATCCTGAAAAAGAACCCTTTATCCCGACTCTCTGTCTTCTACCAGTTTCCCCAGACCCTTTCAGTTTCCCCAGACCCTTCTCCTTAGTAATGGTCACTGCACTCACCTCTGCCCCCTGGTTCTCCTGGAGCTCTGGCATCCCACTGGTGTCTTCCACCTTGAAGACTGAAGCAAAGTAAGATGGCCGCTAACTGTTTCTCCTGGCCACAGAAGGTGGCCTTCGGCACTCACGGGATGCTCGGATGTGGTGCAAGCGCAGTAGCGGCTTCTGCTGCCCATTGACCCCATTGGGGGACGTTGAAACCGTTGTGACAATGGAAGCTGCAACACTACCCCGACCCACACCCCGTATATCACCCCCTCCCACTGATATCACCCTCAGGGTATTATCGCAAGCCCGATTATATATGCCCCCCACCCCTGATATCTCCCCCTCCCCGATACCACCCCCACAATATTAACCCCCACTCCGAATAGCATCACTGCCCTCGGATATTAACCCCCTCCCCCCGGGAACATCATTCCCTACAAATATCGCCCCAGCCTCCGATATAACTACCTTCCACAATAGCACCCATTTTGAATACAACCCCCCCCCCCCCCCCCAACCCTCCACAATATTACCCCACTCCAGAACATCATCCCTCACCTCGGGAATATCACCCCCCCCCCCCACTGATATCACCCCCCCCCCATGATATCACCCCAATCCATTGATATCGCCCCGGATATTACCCCACCCCGATATCACCCGGATGTCACCCCCACAATATCACCTCCCTCCCCCGAATATCATCCCCCTCAGATATTAACCCCCTTCGCAAGAATATCAACCCCTCAAAATATCACCCCCCTCGGATATCCGCCCCCAAAATATCACCCCTCCATTCGATATTAGCCCCCCCCCTACGATATAAACCACACCGGATCTTACCACTCCCTCAGGTACTATCCCCCTCCCAGATATCGCCGCTCGATATCACAACTTGGATATCAACAAGCCCCCTTCCCGGATATCACCTCCCGCTAAATATCCCCCCCCCTCCCAACCGGATATCAACACCCCCTAAATATCACTTCCACCCCCGCTTGTACATCAGTCCCCAGTTATAACGACCCTCGATATAGACCCCTGGATATCACCCACAACTCCCGGATATCCCCAGCCGTGTACCCCACCCCCCCACTCCCCGCCGATATCACCCACACACGGATACCACCCACAGCCCCCGGATGTCCCAAGCCAGGCATCCCTCGCCCGATATCACCCACACACGGATATCACCCACACCCCCCGGATTTCACCAACCAGGCATCACCCCCCCCCCCCCCCCGATTTCACCCCCACCCCAGCAATATCACCTATTACCCTGATTATCATCCCAGCCAGCGACCAGTCCCCACCCGGAATATCACCCCCCCCCCCCCGGCTTGGATATCAAGAGACCCCGGAAATCTTCCCCCCCCCCCCCCCCCCCCCCGATATCACTCAACCCAGATTTCACCCCCAGATATCATCCATCCTTCAGAAATCACCTCCATGGAACATAGAATATTACAGTGCAGCACAGGCCTTCAGCCGTCGATGTTGCGCCGACCTGTGAAACCACTCTAAAGCCCATCTACACTATTCCATGATCGTCCATATGTCTATCCAATGATCATTTGAATGCCCTTAGTGTTGGCGAGTCCACTACAGTTGCAGGCAGGGCATTCAACGCCCTTACTACTCTCCGAGTAAAGGACCTACCTCTGACATCTGTCCTATATCTATCTCCCCTCAATTTAAAGCTATGTACCCTCGTGCTAGACATCACCATCCGAGGAAAATGGCTCTCACTGGCCACCCTATCTAATCCTCTGATCATCTTATATGCCTCAAATAAGTCACTTCTTAACCTTCTTCTCTCTAACGAAAACAGCCTCAAGCCCCTCAGCCTGTCCCCGTAAGATCTTCCCTCCATACCAGAAGAAATTGGTAGATCTTGAGTCTGGAGAAGGGTGCGTAGATAGCCTGGGTCACATTGAGATCCAAAAAGACGAGGTGTTGGGTGTCTTAAAAAATATTAAGGTAGCTAAGTCCCCAGGCCCTGATGGGATCTACCCCAGAATACTGAAGGAGGCTGGAGAGGAAATTGCTGAGGCCTTGACATAAATCTTTGGACCCTCACTGTCTTCAGGTGATGTCCCGGAGGACTGGAGAATAGCCAATGTTGTTCCTCTGTTTAAGAAGGGTAGCAAGGATAATCCAGGGAACTACAGGCCGGTGAGCCTTACTTCAGTGGTAGGGAAATTACTGGAGAGAAGTCTTCGAGACAGGATCTACTCCCATTTGGAAGCAAATGGACTTATTAGTGAGAGGCAGCATGGTTTTTTTGAAGGGGAGGTCGTGTCTCACTAACTTGATAGAGTTTTTCGAGGAGGTCACTAAGATGATTGATGCAGGTAGGGATGTGGATGTTGTCTATGTGGACTTCAGTAAGGCCTTTGACAAGGTCCCTCGTGGTAGACTAGTACAAAAGGTGAAGTCACACGGGAGCAGGGGTGAGCTGGCAAGGTGGATACAGAACTGGCTAGGTCATAGAAGGCAGAGAGTAGCAATGTAAGGATGCTTTTCTAATTGGAGGGCTGTGACTAGTGGTGTTCCACAGGGATCAGTGCTGGGACCTTTGCTGTTTGAAGTATATATAAATGATTTGGAGGAAAGTGTAACTGGTCTGATTAGTAAATTTGCAGACGACACAAAGGTTGGTGGAATTGTGCATAGTGACGAGGACTGTCAGAGGACACAGCACGATTTAGATTGTTTGGATACTTGGGCAGAGGATGGCAGATTGTGTTTAACCCGGAAAAATGTGAGGTAATGCATTTTGGAAGGTCCAGTGCAGATAGGGAATTTACAGTGAACGGTAGAACCCTCAAGAGTATTGAAAGTCAGAGAGATCTAGCTATACAGGTCCACAGGTCACTGAAAGGGGCAACACAGGTGGAGAAGGTAGTCAAGAAGGCATACAGCATACTTGCCTTCATTGGCCGGGACATTGTGTATAAGGATTGGCAAGTCATTTTGCAGCTGTATCGAACCTTAGTTCGGCCACACTTGGAGTATAGTGTTCAATTCTGGTGGCTACACTACCAGAAGGATGTGGATGCTTTAGAGAGGGTGCAGAAGAGATTTACCAGAAAGTTGCCTGGTATGGAGGGCATGAGCTATGAGGAGCGGTTGAATAAACTCGCTTCGTTCTCACTGGAACGACGAAGGTTGAGTGGCGACCTGATTAAGGTCTACAAAATTATGAGGAGCATAGACAGAGTGGATAGTCAGAGGCTTTTCTCCGTGGTAGAGGCGTCAATTACTAGGGGGCATAGGTTTACGGTGCGAGGGGCAAGGTTTAGAGTAGATATACGAGGCAATTTTTTTACACAGGGGGTAGTGGGTGCCTAGAACTCGCTACCTGAGGAGGTGGTGGAAGCAGCGACGATAGTGACATTTAGGGACATCTTGACAAATACATGAATAGGATGGAAATAGAGGTATACGGACCCAGGAAGTGTAGAATATTGTACTTAAATCGGGCAGCACGGTCGGCATGGGCTTGGAGGGCCGATGTGCCTGTGCTGTACTTTTCTTTGTTCATTGATCTTTGATGAAGACAATTGTAGGTCCTTTACAGTCAGAAACAGGGTAATGAATAAAAGGGACAAAGAAATGGTTGAGCAACTAAATACATACTTTGGTTCTGTCTTCACAAACGAGGACACAACTCAGGTCCACAAATTGGAGCCATACCGATGCTCCGTCCACTCCCGTATGCTTCCACCACTATCGCCAAACTCTCAGAGCCGCCGCCACCACCGGGCTTCTGTAGCATCGGGCCAGCGAGAAAGGAAGAGGTGCCATTACCAGTGCCCCTAAACTTGTGCCACTAAATAATTCTGCCTCTACCCGCTCCCACACCAACCCTTCCCCCTCTACCCACTTCCTGATCATGAGGATATTTGCCGCCCAGTAATAGTTCGTGAAGTTCGTTAGGGGCAACACTACCCTCTCGGCTCCGCTCCAGCAGCATTTTCCTTACTCACGGGGTTTTACCTGCCCACACAAAGCCAGAGATCACTGCATTAGCCCGCTTAAAAAAGATATTTGGCATAGAACTGGGGAGACACTGGAACACAAATTAAAATCTCGGCAGAACCGTCATCTTTACTGTCTTTACCCTCCGCCCCAGTGACAACGGGAGCATATCCCACCTCCGGAAGTCCTCCTTCATTTGTTCAACTAACTGGGACAGATTTAATTTGTGTAGCTGCTCCCATCCCCGAGCCACCTGAATATCCAGGTAGCGAAAACTCCCCCCCCCCTCCCCCACCACTTTAAACACCAACTCTCCCAATCTACTCTCCTGTCCCCTCGCCTGGATAACAACAACCTGATTTATTTTCTCACATATTCGATTTGTACCCCGGAAATCGGCCAAATTCCCCTAAGA
This sequence comes from Scyliorhinus torazame, assembly GCF_047496885.1. Taxonomy (NCBI): domain Eukaryota; kingdom Metazoa; phylum Chordata; class Chondrichthyes; order Carcharhiniformes; family Scyliorhinidae; genus Scyliorhinus; species Scyliorhinus torazame. The sequence continues at coordinate 46,074,833 of NC_092710.1, read as the reverse complement.
TCCGCATAATCTCCCCCATTCCCCCCTAACGAGTCAGAAATATACTGTAGTAGGTCGTCTGCATACAACGAGCCATGTGTTCCACCCCCTGCCCCCGGACTAGCCCCTTCCAGTCCTTTGACGCAATCACCATCATCGCCATTGGCTCTTTATCCAAGGCAAACAACAATAGGGAAAGAGGACATCCATGCCTTGTCCCCCGATGCAGTCTGAGTAGTCCGAACTCACCCTGTTCCGCCACACACTCACCACCGGTGCCTGGTACAGCAACCGGACCCTGTCAACAAAGCCCTCCCCAAACACTAACCGTTTCAGGACCTCCCACAGATAATTCCACTCCACACGGTTGAAGGCCTTCCCTGTGTCCATAGCGACCACTACCTCTGCCTCCCTTCCCTAGGAGGGCATCATGATGACTTTCAAGAACCTTCTACCGTTGGCCGTTCACTGCCTGCCTTTGACAAATTCCGTCTGGTATTCCTCTATCAGCCCCAGTACACAATCCTCTGTTCCCGATGCCAAATTCTTGGCCAGCAATTTGGCGTCAACATTTAGTAGGGACATTGGTCTGTATGACCCGAATTTTCTGTGTACTTCTCCCGCTTCAGGATCAATGACATAGAAGCCTGTGACATTGTTGGGGAAGGCCACACTGCTCCATTGCCTTATTAAATGCCCTCACCAGCAGTGGGTCCAGCTTCCCAGAAAATGGCCTCTCAAATTCCCCAGGGTATCCGTCCGGTCCCGGGGCCTTACACGACTGCATCACCTCCAATCTCACTACTACTTCTAAAATACCGACCAGGCTCCCCGGCCCCTCCACCAACCCTTCCTCCACCTTCGGAAACACCAACCCCTCCAAAACTGCCTCATCCCCTCTACCCCTGCTCCGAATCATACAACCGTCCTTGAACACCCCACTCGCGCCTGCTGGGTCTAAGACCGTGTTGCCCCTTCTATCCTTCAGTATTCCTATCTCCCTGGCCGCCCCTTTTCCTGAGCTGATGTGCTAGCACCTGGTGGTCCTCTCCCCAGACTCATTTACCGCCCCTGTCACCTTCCCCAACTGGCCCATTGCCTTCCCTGTGGATTTCAGACCAAATTCCACCCGCACGTTTGGCCGCTCCTTCAACACCCTCGCCTCCGGGGCGTCGGAGTACCTTCTATCCACGGGGAGGATCTCCTTCACTAGCCTTTCAATCTTGTCCACTCCATCTTTCCCCTCTGAGCCCGAAATCAGCTGCTCACTAACCACTGCCTTTAGCGCCTCCCATACCGTTACTGCCGGAAACTCCACTGTATCATTTTTCTCCAAATTATTCTGGATTACCTCCCTCACCCGCCCACACACTTCCGCATCCCCTAACAGTCGTACAGCCAATCTCCATTGCGGGCGCTGACCACCCAGTGTGGGTCATGGGCCGATACAGCAATCGCCGAATACTCGGCATCCACTACTCCCGCCAGCAAACCCCTGGTCAAAACGAATGACTCAATCCGGGAGCGCACTTTGTGTAGATGGCAGAAAAAAGAATATTCATTTGCTGTTGGTTGTCCGAACCTACATGGGTCTCTGCCTCCCATCTGTCCCCGAAACCCCTTTCGCTCCTTCGCGCGGCTGGCACCTTCCCGGTCCATGAACCTGACCGATCCAACCTCGGATCTATAACCGTATTGAAGTCTTCCCCACCCCCCCCCCCCCCACGCCCCCCACTCCATGATCAACCTATGCGATTCCAGGTTCGTGGTCTTCCCTAAAGCCCGCCTCATAAACTCCACGTCGTCCCAATTTGGTGCACAGATATTCACTAATACCACCGGCATCCCCTCCAGCCTCCCACTCACCATAACGTACCCACTCGCCGAGTCCAACACTATGCTTCCTACCTCAATTGACACTCACTTATTGATCAATATCGCTACCCACCCCCATAGTTTTAGAGTCCAGCCCCGAAAGAAATACCTACCCAACCCACCCCTTCTATATCCTGATCTGATTCTGTAGCATTGTCACGTCCGCCATCAAACTTTACAAATGCGAGAAGACGGACCTCTTGAGCGACCCATTCAACCCACTCACCTTCCATGTGACCAGCCTGGTCGGGAGACATCCGCCCCCCCCCCCCCCCACTGATCAGCCTACCCCCCCCCCCCCCCCGCCACCCCCCCCCCCGCACCCCCGCCGCTGGAAGATACATATGCAAAACATAACAATCCCCACAAACACAGAGCAAAACGTTCCACCCACCATGCCCCATTAAGAACAAAGTTTACCCGCATACAAAACGGAGCAATGGCCCAAAACTTCGTGCAAAAACAATACATACAGAACGCAGAGAGAAAAGCAGTTTAGCAGCATAATAAGTACAAAATTACGCGCCCCCAGTTCAATGTCTTCCATCACCTGCCAGTCTCCTGTCCTTAACAAAGATCATCGCCTCATCCGGCGATCCAAAATAGAGTTCTCGGCCCTCGTAAATGATCTACAAACGAGCTGGGTACAGCATGCAGAACTTCACCCCCTTCCTAAGGAAAGCCCATTTCACTTTATTGAAACTCGCCATCTTTTGCACAGTTCCACACCCAAATCCTGGTAAATGCGCAGATCGTTATCTTCCCATTTGCAGCTCCCCGTCTGTCTGGCCCACCTCAACATCTGTTCCTTGTCCAGGATTCATACACCCATCACCCTCAACGTCTCAGCGGCTTCCTCATCAGTGCTCTGCGCGCCCTGTCCACCTTCAATGGCCGAGCAAATGCATCGTCCCCCAGCAGCTTCTCCAACATGTGCACCACATATACCCCTGCGTGAGATCTCTCCCTGCCCTCGGGGGGGGGGGGGGGGGGGGGGGCAAGATGCTCAGGTTCTGCCTGCGCGACCTGTTCTCCAGATCCTCCACCTTCTCCTGCAGCCTTTTCTTATGGTCCCTCATGAGATCCATCTCCGCTGCCATCGCTGGTCCTCGTCCTCGGCCACAGTATCTTCCACCGTCTGGATCACCTGGCCTGGGCTTCCAATCTCTGATTCACCCGGTCAATCCCCGTCTTAATCGGATCCAGGTACTCTGTTTTTTGCTGAGCCAAGCTTTCCTGGAGAAAGTCCACCAGCTGCTCCGTTGACCACTGGGCCGGCAATCCCAGAGCCTCAGCCTCCGCCGTACTCTCCTGTGCTGCAGACTCGACTCCCTTCTTCCACCAACGATATCTCCTTTTCAGCCCACTTCTGGTCCACGAATCCATACACTGGTGGGGAATCCTTCTCCTCTATCTCACCAATCTCCTGTTTTGACGATCAACTCCCCATAAGTCGGGAAGAAGTTCCGAAATGTCCACCACGTTCGGGTGCTCCCAAATAAGCGACCACGCACTTCATGGCCGCCACCGGAAGTCATCGTTAATTTCCTCGTTATCCAGCATTGCCACGCCATGACTTTTTATTTTATGCCTGTACTTCCGAAATACTGAAAATCTTGGGACATTCAGTTCCCATCCCTGTTCACCCTGCAGCCAAGTCTCCGTAATCCCAATGATATGACAACCATTTATATATTTCTGCGCAATTAGTTCATCCACTTTATTGCAAATACTTCGTGCATTAAGGCACAGAACCTTTAATTTGTCTTTCTCCCAATATTTGTCTCTTTTCCCCTGTTTGAATTTTGTCCTTGATTTCTCCACCTATCACTTTTCTTATTCACTTTTCAACCTTTGGCTTTGTCCTTGCTCCCTGTTTCTCTGACTCCTTCCATATGTTCCCATCCCCTTGCATATTAGTTTAAACCCTCCCCAACTGCTCTAGCAGTCCCCTCGGACATCAGTTCCAGTCCTGCCCAGGTGCAATCCGTCCAGTTTGTACAGGTCCCACCTCTCCCGGAACCGGTCCCAATGCCCCAGCAATCTGAAATCCTCCCCCTGACACCATCTCTTCAGCCACGTATCCATTCGACATATCCTGTCATTTCTACTCTGACTAGCACGTGGCACTGGTAGTAATCCTGAGATCACTACCTTTGAGGGCTGATTTCTTAACATCCTTCCTAGCTCCCTTTATTCTGCTTTTAGGACTGCCTCCCTTTTTTTAACCTCTGTCGATTATACCGATGTGTACCACGACCGCTGGCTGTTGACCCTCCACCTCCATAATGTCCTGTGCCTGCTTCGAGATATCCTTGTCCCGAGCACCAAGGAGGCAACATACTGTCCAGAAGTCTCGTTTGCGGGCACAGAAATGCCTGCCTATTCCCCTTTCAATTCAATCCCCGATAATTATTGCACTGGCACACATATTACCCCGTTCCTCTGCAGTAGAACCAACCGTGCTGCCACGAGTTTGGCTGTTGCTGTTTTCCCCTGAGAGGCCACTCCCTTCAACAGTATCCAAAATGGAATATATGTTCTGCAAGGGAATGGCCACAGGAGATTGCTGCACTGCCTGCCTCGATCTGTCTGGTGATCACCCATCCCTTCCTGCCTGTGAAGTCTGAACCTGCGGTGTGATCCCCTCTCTCTATACGAGCTATTGCCGATGTTCTTGACCTTGCGGATGCTCCACAGTGTCTCAGGCCGCTGATCCAGATCTGAAAGTTCAGCTTCCAGGAGCTGTAACTGGAAACACATCCTTGACAGCGTGAATTCTCCCTCCGTGTACCGAACAGGTGCCGGAATGTGGCCACTAGGACTTTTGACAGTAACTTCGTTGCAGTGTTAATGTGAGCCTAATTTTGAAAATAAAGATTATTATTATTTGTGACTGTTTGCCTGTATGTATATTCGTGTCTCTATGTCTGACAGCGTGTGTGTCTGTGAGTGCGTATTTGTGTCTCTGTGAGTGTGCATTTGTGTTTCTGTCTCTGTGAGTGTTTGTATTTGTTTCGCTGTTTGTGAGCGTGTGTACTTGCAATTCTGTTTCTCTCTGTCCGTGAGTGCTTGTCCTTGAGTGAATATTTTTGTCTCTGTGTCAAATAGAATGTGCATTCGTGTCTGTTTGTTCATGTGTGGCTATTTGTGTCTCTGTATCTGACAGTATGAGCATTTGTGTCTGAGTGTGTGTGTTTGTCTCTGTGTTTGTGAGCGTGTTTATTTGCATCTCTGTTTCGCTCTAACTGTGTGTGTCACTGTATCTGTGTGTGTTTGTGTATGTGCTTGCGTCTGTGAGTGAGTATGTATATGTGTCTGTGTCCGACAGTGTATATCTTTGTATCTGTGTGTCTGACAGTGTATGTGTTGCTGTCTCTGTCACGCTGTGAGTGAGTGCATTTGTGTCTCTGTGCCTTTGAGTGTGTATATGCGTTTCTATGAGTGTATGTCTTTGTCTCTGGGTCTATGAGCGTGTGTATTTGTGTCTCTGTTTTTCGCTCTCTGTGGGTGCGTGTATTTGTTATCTGTGTGTGTATTTGTGTTTATATGTTTGTCTTTGTAAACAGCACCTCAATCAAACAGGTAATGTCTTCCCCACCTGGTGTATAATTACATTGTTTATTTCCTTTCCTCACAGTGAACCTCATCACAATTGTGGTCCTGAAGAGAAAAAACTGCGGCCTCTCCAAATGTGTTACTTGTTACCTGGTGGCCATGGCAGTAGGGGATCTACTGGTCGTTATTCTCGACCTGATATTGAGACACATTCCCATTGTTTTTTATGAACAGTTTTATTTCCTGTTCGACATCCCCGTGTGTAATATCCACGCCGTCCTGCTTTTTGCAGCCACCGACTGTTCTGTCTGGTTCACCGTCACTTTCACCTTTGATCGATTTGTGGCCATTTGTTGCCCGAAGCTGAAAAGTAAATATTGCAGCGAGAAAACGGCGGCTGTGGTCCTGGGAACAGTGGCTGTGCTGAGCTGTGTGAAGAACATTTACTGGTATTTTATGTTTACGGGTGGGTATTGGCTGCAGAACCTCCCCTGGTTTTGTTTTGTCACAATGGATGTTATGTTCTCTAATGTCTGGGGAACAATCGAGTTCCTCCACTACATTCTCACCCCAGGTGTTCCATTTGTCCTGATTCTGCTGCTCAATATTTTCACCGTCAGATACATTGTCGTGAGCAGCAGGGCCCGCAGTAGACTCCGTGCTCACAACAGTGGGGAGAATCCCAGAGACCCAGCGATGGAGAGTCGGAGGAAAACCATCATTTTACTGTTTTTAATCTCGGCGAATTTCATCCTGTTATGGTCAGTGTTCATGATTTACTCGGTATGGAATCGGATGCGGAAACTGGGGTATTTTTCTGTATATTTAGATATTTATTTTCTCGACATCTCTTTCATGCTGCAGCTCCTAAGTTGCTGCACAAACACTGCAATTTACGCTGTGACACAGACTCAGTTCAGACAACAGTTGAAGAATCTGCTGTACTTACGGTGGCAGTCATGAGCTCAGCGGTCGCACGTATGGTGGCTCTCGAATGAAACCCTCGAATACGAGTGTTAACCCCATCAAATGAGCACTCCCCCCTCCCCCCCCTCTTCCCCCCCCCCCCCCCCCCCCCCCCACTCCCCCTCCTCTCGCACAGTCTAACCTCCGCAAACTGCATCAGTTAGAAATTGAAAAAAATTGAAATACAAAATAACGGGAAAGAATCAACAGCCCAGTGCAAAAGCCAGCAAGGACGGGATGAGGAAAAGCTCAGCAACGGAACTCGTGGTCACACGAGGTGGTATGGAACCGGGAAGAACCGATTCCACAGAGTTGTCAGCGCAGAGCCAAGCTGATGTATGGGTTTCATCAACTCCGAGCTCCAAAGGCACAGGGATGAGCTGAAGCTAGACCTCCTGGCAACTATCCAGACAACAGTGGAGGCAGCAAGGGCTTTGCTTCCGTGTGTTTGTGAGTGGGTCAGTGTGAGTTTGGGTGTGTGTGGGTGAGGGTCTGGTTGTGTACCTGGATGTGCATACGTGTGTGTATAGGTGAGGGTCTGGCTGTGTGTAATGTGTGCGCGGATGCGTGGGTGGATATGGTGGTTTAAATTTGTGTGTGTTTTGGTACATGTGTATTGAGTAGGTATGTGTGTAGGTCCGTGTTCGTGAGCGCGTGTGTGCATGTGTGATGGTTATTGTGTGTGTGGGTGTTTCCTGTGTATGTGTGTTTGTGTGTGTTGCGGTACACGTGCATGGATGGGTGTCTGTGTAGTCTGTGTGTTTGTTCACGTGTCGGCGTGGGTGAGGGTGTGGGTGAGTGTGTGTGGTTGTTGTATTTACGAGTATGGGTGTTTATGGGTGTGTGCCTGTTTTGTGTGTGTGTGTTTGGTTGTGTGTCAGTATATGTAAGGATGCGTATCTGTGTATGCGTGTGAACATAGAACATGGAACATTACAGTGCAGTACAGGCCCTTCGGCCATTGATGTTGCGCCGACCTGTGAAACCACTCTCAAGCCCATCTACACTATTCCCTTATCGTCCATAAGTCTATCCAATGGTCATCTGAATGCCCTTAGTTTTGGCGAGTCCACTACTGTTGCAGGCAGGGCCTTCCACGCAGTTACTACACTCTGAGTAAAGAGCCTACCTCTGACATCTGTCTTATATCTATCTCCCCTCAATTTAAAGCTATGTCCCCCTCGTGCTAGACATCACCATCCGAGGAAAAAGGCTCCCACTGTCCACCCTAACCAATCCTCTGATCATCTTATATGCCACAATTAAGTCACCTCTTAACCTTCTTCTCTAACGAAAACAGCCTCACGTCCCTCAGCCTTTCCTCATAAGATCTTCCCTCCATAACCAGGCAACATTCTGGTAAATCTCCTCTGCACCCTTTCCAATGCGTCCACATCCTTCCTATAATGCGGCCACCAGAATTGCACTCAATACTTAAAATGCAGCCGCACCGGAGTATTGTACAGCTGCAACATGACCTCATGGCTCCGAAACTCAATCACTCTACAAATAAAAGCTAACACACCGTACGCCTTCTTAACAACCCTCTCAACCTGGGTGGCAACTTTCAGGGTTCTATGTACATGGACACCGAGATTTCTCTGCTCATCCACACTGCCAAGAATCTTACCATTAGCCCAGTGCTCTGTCTTCCTGTTATTCCTTCCAAAATGAATCACCTCACACTTTTCTGCATTAAACTCCATTTGCCACCTCTGAGCCCAGCGCTGCAGCTCATCTATGTCCCTCTGTAACTTGTAACATCCTTCCGCACTGTCCACAACTCCACCGACTTTAGTGAAATCTGCAAATTTACTCACCCATCCTTCTATTCCCTCTTCCAGGTCATGTATAAAAATGACAAACAGCAGTGGCCCCAAAACAGATCCTGGTGGTACACCACTACTAACTGGACTCTAGTCCGAACACTTCCCATCAACCACCACCCTTTGTCTTCTTCCAGCTAGCCAAGTTCTGATCCAAACTGCTAAATCACCCTGAATCACATGCCTCCGTATTTTCTGCAGTAGCCTACCATGGAGAACCTTATCAAACACTTTACTGAAATCCATATACACCACATCAACTACTTTACCCTCCTCCACCTGTTTGGTTACCTTCCCAAAGAACGCAATAAGGTTTGTGAGGCACGACCTACCCTTCACAAAACCGTGTTGACTATCTCTAATTAAATTATTCGCCTCCAGATGATTATACATCCTATCTCTTATCAACCTTTCCAAGACTTTGCACACAACAGAAGTACGGCTCACTGGTCTATAATTACCGGGGTTGTCTCTACTCCCCTTCTTGAACAAGGGGACAACATTTGCTATCCTCCAGTCTTCTGTCACTATTCCTGTAGACAAAGATGACTTAAAGATCAAAGCCAAAGGCTCAGCAATCTTCTCCCGAGCTTCCGAGAGAACCCGACGACAAATCCTATTCGGCCCAGGGGACGTATCTATTTACACACTTTCCAGAATTGCTAACACCTCCTCCTTATGAACCTCAAGCTCTTTTAGTCTAGCAGCCTGAATCTCAATATCCTCCTCGACAACATTGTATTTTTCCTGTGTGAAGAGCACCTCTCCTATCTCCTCGGACTCCAAGCACAACTTCCCACTACTGTCTTTTACTGGCCCTACTCTTACCCTAGTCATTCTTTTATTCCTGGCATATCTATAGAAAGCTTTAGCGTTATCCTTGATCCGACTTGCCAAAGACATCTCATGTCCCCTCCTGGCTCTTCTTGACTCTCTCTTCAGGTCCTTCCTAGCTAACTTGTAATTCTCGAGCGCACTAACTGAACCTTAATGTCTCATCTTTACATAAGCCTCCGTCTTCCTCTTGACAAGTGTTTCGACTGCTTTAGTAAACCACGGTTCCTTTGCTCGACCACTTCCTCCCTGTCTGGCAGGTACATACCTCTCAAGGACACGCAGTAGCTGTTCCTTGAACCAGCTCCACATTTCCATAGTGCCCATCCCCTGCAGTTTTCCTCTCCATCCGATACATCTTAAATCTTGCCTCATCGCATCATAATTGCTTTTCCCCCAGATATAACTCTTGCCCTGCGGTATATACCTATCCCTTTCCATCACTAAAGTAAACGTAATCGAATTGTGGTCACCATCACCAAAGTGCTCACCTACCTCCAAATCTAACTCCTGTCCTGGTTCATTGCCCATTACCAAATCCAAAATAGCCTCGCCTCTCGTTGGTCTATCTACATACTGTGTCAGGAAACCCTCCTGCTCACATTGGACAAAAACGGACCCATCTAAAGTACTCGAACTACAGCGTTTCCAGTCAATATTTGGAATGTTAAAGTCCCCCAAAGCAACTACCCTGTTGCTTTCGCTCCTATCCAGAAGCATCTGAGCAATCCTTTCCTCTATATCTCTGGAACTTTTCTGAGGTCGATAGAAAACCCCTAACAGGGTGACCTCTCCTTTCCTGTTTCTAACCTCAGCCCATACTACCTCAGTAGACGAGTCCTCATCAACCGTCCTTTCTGCTACCGCAATACTGTCCTTGACTAACAATGCTATGCCTCTACCTCTTTTACCACCTTCCCTGAGCTTACTGAAATATCTAAAGCACGGTACCTGCAACAACCGTTCCTGTTCCTGCTCTATCATGTCTCCAAAATGGCCACAACATCGAGGTCCCATGTACCAACTCATGCCGCAGTTCACCCACCTTATTCCGGATGCTCTTGGCATTGAAGAAGACACACTTTAAACCACCTTCCTGCCTGCCGGTCCACTCCTGCAACTTTGAAACCTTACTCATGACCTGACTACTCTCAACCTCCTGTATACTGGATCTACAATTCAGGTTCCCAAGCCCCTGCTGAACTAGTTTAAACCCTCCCGGATAGCATTTGCAAATTCCCCCCCCCCCCCCCCCCCCCCCCGCCAGGATATTGGCACCCCTCTGGTCCAGGTGTAGACCATCCCGTTTGTAGTGACCCCAGAATGAGCGCCAATTATCTAGAAATCTGAAACCCTCCCTCCTGCACCGTCCCTGTAGCCACGTGTTCAACTCCTCTCTCTCCCTATTCCTCGTCTCGCTGGCACGTGGTACGGGTAACAACGCAGAGATAATAACTCTGTTTGTCCTAGATCTAAGTTTCCACTCTAGCTCCCTGAATTCCTGCCTTGCCTCCCTATCCATTTTCCTACTTATGTCGTTGGTACCTATGTGGACCACGACTTCGGGCTGCTCCCCCTCCCCCTTAAGGATCCCGAGAAAACGATCCGAGACATCACGCACCCTGGCACCTGGGAGGCAACACACCAACCGCTAGTCTCTCTCGTTCCCACAGAATCTCCTTTCTATTCCCCTAACTATGGAGTCTCCAATGACTAATGCTCTGCTCCTCTCCCCCCTGCCCTTCTGAGCAACAGGGACAGACTCTGTGCCAGAGACCTGTACCCCATAGCTTACCCGTGGTAATCCCCCCCCCAACAGTATCCAAAGCGGTATACTTGTCAATAAGGGGAACGACCACAGGGAATCCCTGTACTGACTGCTTCCTCCCAGTCCCTCTCACCGTCACCCATCTATCTTTATTCTTCGGAGTAACTACATCCCTGAAGCTTCTATCTATGACCACCTCTGCCTCCCGAATGATCCGAAGTTCCTCCAGCTCCAGCTCCCTAACGCGGTTTCTGAGGAGCTGGAGACGGGTGCACTTCCCACAGATGAAATCAGCAGGGACACTGACGGCGTCCCTCACCTCAAACATTCTGCAGGAGGAACATTGCACTACCTACCCTGCCATCCCAGCTAGATTAAAAAAACAAAAACTAAGAAAGAGCTTCCCTGTTATTCACTCCTCTTCTCAGCAGGTACTCACTCAGCAACCTCTGCGCCCCACACGATAACACCTGAGGGAAAATAAAAGAAAAAGCTACTTACCACTCACCAGCCGATCCCTTATCTGCAGACTGTGACGTCACGGTTCAACTTGTTTCTACTTCTACCTGCCCTCGAGCCTTCCTCTTGATCTTTACAGCGGTTGTTGTTTTTTTTGGTTATAGGAGGGGGTAGGGAGGGAAACACTGAAGAAATGTTTCGGGTTTTAGTGTCACTTGACAACAGCTCCCCCACAAACCACCTTAAATTTAGGGTGCAAATTTCCCCCGCAACAGTCAACCAGCACCTCCGCTCTCCTGCCCTCTGCTGGATGCTTGTCTTCACTTCAACAGCTAGGGTCTCTTGCTCAGGTACACCTTCAAGATAGAGTGAGCATACGGACGTATGCAAATTTCCTTCGCAACAGCCAACCAGCAACTCCGCTCTACAGTCCTCTGCTGGATGCTTGTCTTCACTTGAACAGCCAGGGTCTCTTGCTCTGGTACACCTTCAAGTTAGGGTGAGCACACGGACGTATGCAAATGTCTCCCGCAACAGCCAATCAGCAGCTCTGCTCTACTGCCCTCTACTGGATGCTTGTCTTCACTTGAACAGCTGGGGTCTCTTGCTCAAGTTAGGGTGAGCACACGGATGAGCACACGGATGTATGCAAATTTCGTCCGTGGATCTGTGTTTGTTGGAGTGTGTAGGTGAGTTTGTGCGTGTTTTATTGTGTGCCATTTGAGTGTGTGTGTGTTACTGTGTGGGGGTATTTGTAAGTGCGTAAGTGTATGTGCGTGAGTGTGTGTGTGTGTGTAGATGAATGTATGGATGTATAGGAATGTGTGTGGCTGTGTGTCTCATAGAATCATAACCTCACTACAATGCGGAGGAGGTCATTCGGAACATCCAGATTGCACCGAGTCTGAATTGTGTAGAAGCGGCAAAAGAGGATTCTGGGAGACGCCTCAACTCAGTCACCTCCACTGGACTGTGGGGAAGCCATCTGTCAATCAATTGAAGCCAGATTAGGGTCGAAAGAGGGATGATTATTTAGGAATTTTAAGATGGTGTGTGAGTCAACCCTGCTCACCTCAGCTGCATGGCAACAGTAGGTTAAGCAACCGCACCACCAAAGAGCTTGTGCACGCAGTATCAGCCGGACTGAGATTTCAGCCGGAGTGAGGGTACTGAGAATTTGGAGGTGATTGGGAATTAGGAGGAGTGGAGAGGTGGACCTCAGAGGGAGACTCATCACAGTAAACGCAAATCGAACCGTGACGTCGCAGCCAGTGATTGGCTGGTGACTGGTAACTTAGATCATAGATCATAGAATTTGCAGTGCAGAAGGAAGCCATTCGGCCCATCGAGTCTGCACCGGCTCTTTGGAAAGAGCACCCTACCCAAGTCCACGCCTCCACCCTATCCCCATAACCCAGTAACCCCACCCGGCACTAGGGGCAATTTTGGACACTAAGGGCAATTTAGCATGGCCAATTCACCTAACCTGCACATCTTTGGACTGTGGGAGGAAACCGGAGCACCCGGAGGAAACCCACGCACACACAGGGAGAACGTGCAGACTCCGCACAGGCAGTGACCCAAGCCGGGAATCGAACCTGGGACCCTGGAGCTGTGAAGCAATTGTGCTAACCAGTATGCTACCGTGCTGCCCCTTGTTTTTCTTTTGTAACAGTACGGTGGCGCAGTATGTTAGCCCTGCTGCCTCACGGCGCCAAGGTCCCAGGTTCGATCCCGGCTCTGGGTCACACTAAATTGGCCACATTAAATTGTCCCTTAATTGGAAAAAAAATAATTGGCTGCTCTAAATTTTTTAAAAAGCTTGTTTTTCTTTTCTGTTTACTATTTTTCCCTTGGCATTGCAATTGTTGTTGTAATTAAATTCAGGGTTAAGTCAAGGCAGGAAATACCAGACCAGTGTCATGCCCCACATGTGATATGGGAATTCAGGGACCCTTTCCGTGTCCTGGCTCCTTCAGTTGCAAGAACTGAGTCCAACTGCAGCGCCTGTTAGACTGCTTGGCGATTCTGGATCTGGATTCACTTTGGAGCATCCACGATGCTGAGAAGTAGTGCATAGCACATTCAGTGAGTTGGACACACCGCAGTTATAAATTTGCTGAGGAAAATAGGAAATGGGTAACCACTAGTCAGAGGAACAGTAGGAAGCCAGTGGAGGGATCCCCTGCGGCCATCTCCCTTCAAATCAGATATAACGTGTGGCTATTGTTGCCGGATATGGCTCACCAGGGGAAGCTGGTAGCAGCCAGGTTCATGGCACCGTTGCTAAAACTGCTGCACAAGAGGGCACGAAAATGTGGTCTAACTTTAATGATGCGGCACTCAATGGTAATGGTAATAGACAGGTATTTCTCCGGATGCAAACGAGATTCCAGGGTGGTGGGTTGCCTCCTGGTGCAAGGGCCAAGGCTGTCTTGGAGCGGCTGCTTGGCATTTTGGGTGGGAGGCTGAACAGTCAGCTGACGTGGTGCATCTTAGCAACAACGATATAGGTAAAAACAAACGTAAAGATATCCTACAAGATGAATTTAGGGAGTTAGCAGTTAAATTGGATTGGATGGGATTGGATTTGTTTATTGTCACGTGCACCGAGGTACAGTGCAAAGCATTTTTCTGCGAGCAGCTCAAAGAGATCATTAAGTACATGGACAGAAAATGAAATAAAAGAAAACACATAATAGGACAACACAAGGTGCACAATGTAACTACTTAAGCACCGGCATCGGGTGAAGCACACAGGGGTGTAGTGTTAATCAGGTCAGTCCAAAAGAGGGTAATTTAGGAGTCTGGTAACAGCTGAGAAAAAGCTGTTTTTGAGTCTGTTCGTGCGTGCTCTCAGACATTTGTATCTCCTGCCCGATGCAAGAAGTTGGAAGAGTGAGAAAGTCGTGTGGGAGGGGTCTTTGATTATGCTGCCTGCTTTCCCCAGGCAGTGGGAGGTGTAGGTGGAGTCAATGGATGGGAGGCAGGTTTGTGTGATGGACGGCTGTGTTCACGACTCTGAACATTCTCGCGGTCCTGGGTCGAGCATTTGCCATACCAGGCTGTGATGCATCCAGATAGGATGCTTTCTATGGTACATCTGTAAAAGGTGGAAGAGTTAATGTGGACATGCCGAATTTCCTTACGAAGTATAGGCGCTGTTGCGCTTTCTTGGTGGTAGCGTCGACGTGGGTGGAGCAGGGCAGATATTTGACGACGTGTAAACCTAGGAATTTGAACCTGCTAACCATCTCCATCTCGACCCCGTTGATGCTGACAGGGTTGTGTACAGCCAGAAGTCAATGACCAGCTCTTTAATTTTACTGGCATTGAGGGAGAGATTGTTGTCGCTACACCACTCCACTCGGTTCTCTATCTCCCTCCTGTATTCTGACTCATCATTGTTCGAGATCCGGCCCACTACGTTCGTATTGTCAGGAAACCCGTAGAGGAGTTGGAACAAATTTTGCCACGCAGTCGTGCGTGTACAGGGAGTAGAGTTGGGGCTAAGTATGCAGCCTTGTTGAGCCCCGGTATTGAGGACTATTGTGGAGGAGGTGCTGTTGTTTATTCTTACTGAATTTTGTCTGTGGGTTGGAAAGTCGAGGATCCAGTTGCAGTGTGAGGAGCCAATCCTACGTTTTCGAACTATAATATGAGCTTGGTTGGTATTATAGTGTTGAAGGCGGAGCTCTAGTCAATAAATAGGAGTCTAATGTAGGAGTCCTTGTTGTCGAGATGCTCTAGGGATGAATGCAGGGCCAGGAAGATGGCATCTACTGTGGACCAGTTGCAGCAATATGCGAATTGCAGTAGATCAAGGCGTTCTGGGAGTATGGAGGTGATGCGCTTCATGACCAACCTCACAAAGCACTTAATTACGACTAAAGTCAGGGCCACTGGAGGTAGTCCTTGAGGCACGTTGCCTGGTATGATGGTGGTCTTCTTGAAGCAGGTGGGGACCTCAGCGTGGAGTACGAACAGTTTAAAGATGTCCGCGAATCCATCTGCCAGCTGGTCTGCAGTGGCTCTGAGTGCACAACCAGGTTCACGTCCGGGCCCGTGGCCTTCCGAGGGTTCACTTTCAGGAAAGCCGATCTGACTTCGGAAGCTGTGATTGTGGGCTCCTGTGGACTCGACAGCGGATCGTTAGTTTCCTGCTCGAACCGAGCATGGAATGCATTGAGTTCATCGCGGAGGGGGTGCGCTGCTGCCGGAGATACTGCTCGGCTTCGCTTCATAGCCTGTTAAGTTTTTTAGTCCTTGCCACAACCACCGAGAGTCTGTCTATGACTCTAGCTTTGTTTGATATTCTCTCCTAGCATCTCGGGTGGATTTGCGGAGGTCGTACCTGGATTTCTTGTAAATGTCATGGTCACCTCACCTGAACGCCTCAGACCTGTCCTTAAATTAAAAAGTACCCCGAAAATAATTATCGCAGGATTGCTGTCAGTGTCACTTGCTTGTCAGAACAGGAATGTCAGGATAGATACGATGACTATGAGGGATGATGCAAAAGGGAGGAATTCAAATTCCTGGTAACTGGATATGTTACTGGGGAGGTGAGACCAGGACAATCCGGACAGTCTGCACCTATGCAGGACTGGAACCAATGTCACAGTAGGGTTGTTTGCTCGTGCTATTGGGGAGGGTTTAAAATAACGTGGCAGGGAGATGGGAACCAATGCAGGAGGTCAGAGGGAATTAAAGTGGGGACAGAAACAAAAGACAGATAGGGGAAAAGTGTAAGTCAGGGAAATGAAAGTTCAAAATCGAAAAGGACCCACAGTAGAGATTACAGAGGGTCAAGAACTCAGTGAACGGGTCTAGTAAGGCAAAGTGAAATAAAGAACAGAGAGAGTGCACAACACATGACGGGCTGGATGGCCTGAGAAGGGAGGGCAGTAGGTAAGGGACGGTTAGATTAAACTGCATTTATTTGAATGCAAGAGGCCTGACGGGCAATGCAGAAGAACACCGAGCATGAATGGCATTGGGAGATTATTGGCCGGCTTCTCCCGCAACTAGTTGGGTGACCCGACGCCAGCGCCAAGAGCGGCACATATCACTGCAGCGTCGGTCCGCCCGGAATCCTCCGTACTTCCAGGGGCTAGGCCGGCGCGTGTTGCTACATGCGCAGAACCGTCGGCAATCTCCCGCGCATGCGCAGACCGGGTGGCGTGATTTTGCGCATGTGCAGAGGGTCCATCTCCACTCCGGCCATGGCGGAGACTTACAGAGGCCGGCGCGGAAGGAAACCGTGCCCCCACGGCACAGCCCCCCCCCCCTCCCCCCGCAGATTGGTGGGCCCCGATTGCGGGCCAGGCCGCGGGAAAACCAGCGCTGGACAATACGAGAGCTGACATTGGTCCGGAGGGGCGGGATTTGCGCCGCCCGCCTGGGATTCTCCGAGCCGGCGGGAGCAGTGGAGATTCGCTATTACTGAAACTTGGCTAAGGCAGGGGCAGACTGGCAGCTCGACGTCCCAAGGCACAGACGCTTCAGCAAAGATGGAACTGGAGGAAAGATACGAGGGGGAGTTACGTTTTTGGATAGTGTCATGAGAGAGTACTTTAAGAAATGGGTGTTTATAAATGGGTGTGTATATGAATATCTGTAGTGAGAATACATTTAAGAAATGGGTCTTTAGTACTCCAGTGATGTCAGAGAGTGGGTGGAGCTGGGCTGTCTGCCAGCTTTTTACTTTCGTTTTAGGCTGGTTGCTGCAGGGTGTGTTTTCGTTTCGTTTTCAGTGTTGGAGCTGAGGCCAGACAGAGCACGTGTACTGTTGATCTGTCTGCCATCAAAAGACTATCTCTTGATCATTTGGTGAAATCAGAATTATAAATGTTCTCAGTTGTGAATGTAACCCTAACGTGCGTCTGTTGAAAGGTGTTTCTTGGGTCTTCTGGATGTTGTTTGGGAAGTTATTAAGGATTACTTAGTGTTGTATTCTTTGGCGGTTGTATGTGAATTGATGGTTGCTAAGATCTTTACTGTATGTTATAAAAACGTTAACTTGAGATCATAGAATAAACATTGTATAGCTGAAAAAATACTTTTCGATTTCGGTTGAACCACACCTGTAGAGTGGGTCGTGTGCTCCCCAAACCACAATCCATGAAAAGTTGTGGGTCAGGTGACCTCCATGATACATTTTGGCGTTCTCTAATCCCTGGCCCATAACAAATTTATTCGGGATAAAAGTCTATCTATTGGATGAGCATAGTGAACTTAAAGACAGTGAGGGGTGAGCATATTGTGGTTGCTTTTCAGGTGTGGTATTCTAGTTTAAGTTGGGCGTGTGTTTTGGACAATGGCTCTTTCAGAGGCTCTGAAGTTTTTCGGGGTGGAGACGGTCACATGCAGTACCTTACGGACAGAGACTAAAAGTAGACTGTTAGATTTGGCAAAACATTGCAGTTAACTTTACCTGACAAAATGCGAAAAGATGAAATAATTATGGCGGTGGCTAAGCATTTAAAGTTGCCTGAGATACAGTTTAACTCATTGGAAATGGCAAACATTCAATTAAACAAATGGAACATGAGAAATAATTAAAGCAGCTTGAATACGGGAGATAAGAAAAAGAAAGAGAGAGGTAAAGAGATAGAGAGGAGAAAGAAAGAGAGGAAAAAGAAAGTGAGAGAGAGGAAAAAGAAAAGGAGAGGGAACAAAGGATAATAGAAAGAATAGCCCTAACAGAACAAAAATAAAGAGAAAGGGAGATACAGATCAGGGAAAAAGATAAAGAGAGAGAGTTTGAACTTCAGTCAATGGCCATGAAACATGTCAGTCAGTTAAAATTGGCAGACGTAAGTGGAAACGTATAGGTGGATGATAGTGATGAGGATAGTGAGAAAGAGCGTCAAAGACGAAGGCTTAGTGGGAATCTATTTAAATATGTCCAAGCATTGCCAAGGTTTGACGATAAGGAGGTAGACGCCTTTTTCATTTCATTTGAGAAGGTGGCTAAACTAATGAAATGGCGACAGGACATGTGGGTATTACTGAATCACACAAAGCTGGTAGGTAGAGCTAGTGACGTGTTTGCCTCACTACCGGAGGAGGTATCTGGGCCGGATGAGGAGGTGAAAAAATCCATCTTAAATGCATATGAACTAGTGCCTGAATCCTACAGACAAAGGTTGATAAATTTAAGGAAATAATTTGGTCAAACATACATGGAGTTTCAACGGATCAAACAGAGTAATTTTGACAGGTGGATAACGGCTTTCAAAATAGACCAAACGCATGAACCTCTCAGAGAAGTTATACTTTTGGAGGAGTTTAAAAATACAGTTCCTGATGTAGTGAGAACTCATGTGAAAGGACAGAGGGTAAAAACTACGAGATTAGCAAAGAAATGGCAGATGATTATGAATTAGTTCATAAATCAAAGCTTGGTTCCCGACATCAGTTTCAGCCGTTGAGGGATAGAAAGTGGGGTCATAAGAAATACTCACGTGGGAAAGGGAAAGGTGATCTGATGGGAGATAATAAGGACAGTATACCTCAGATTATAAAAGAAAACCAGGAAGGTGGAAAAGTTTCAAATGTTTTCACTGTAATAATCTAGGCCATGTAAAGGTGGTTGAAGAAAAGCACTGGGAAGGATGAGATGGTACAACAGGATAAAACAGAGGGGTTGGTTAAAGTGCCAAAGGAAAGCCCAAGTGAAGCGAAGGAGGTGCAAAAGATTGTACAGCCTGATCAAGAGGTGATTGATAAGAAGGTGCCAGATCTCTTTGAAGAATTTACTTGTGTTGGTAAAGTTTACTCATGTGTATCAGGAGGAGCAGGTAAAGAAGTCACGATTTTAAGAGATCCGGGAGCTAGTCAATATTTAATGGTAAGAACATAAGAACATAAGAACTAGGAACAGGAGTAGGCCATCTGGCCCCCCCGAGCCTGCTCCGCCATTTAATGAGATCATGGCTGATCTGTGTGGACTCAGCTCCACTCTCCGGCCCGTACACCATATCCCCGAATCCCTTTATTCTTTAGAAAGGTATCTATCTTTTTCTTAAAAACGTTTAAAGAAGGAGCCTCAACTGCTTCACTGGGCAAGGAATTCTAGAGATTCACAACCCTTTGGGTGAAGAAGCTCCTCCTACACTCCGTCCTAAATCTACCTCGCCTTATTTTGAGGCTATGCCCCCTAGTTCTGCTTTCCCCGACCAGTGGAAACAACCTGCCCGCATCTATCCTATCTATCCCCTTCATAATTTTATATGTCTCAATAAGATCCCTCACACCCCCCCCCCCTCACCCCGCATCCTTCTAAACTCCAATGAGTACAGTCCCAGTCTACTCAACCTCTCATCATAATCTAATCCCCTCAACTCTGGTATCAACCTAGTGAATCTCCTCTGCATTCCCTACCGTGCCAATATGTCCTTTCTCAGGAAAGGTGACCAAAACTGAACACAATACTCCAGATGCGGCCTCACCAACACCCTATACAATTGCAGCATAACCTCACTAGTCTTGAACTCCATCCCTCTAGCAATGAAAGACAAAACTCGATTAGCCTTCTTAATCACCTGTTGCACCTGCACACCAACTTTTTGCGACTCGTGCACCAGCACACCCAGATCCCTCTGCACAGCAGCATGTTTTAACATCTTACCGTTTAAATAATAATCCATTCTGCTGTCATTCCTCCCAAAATTGATAGCCTCACACTTGGCAACATTGAATTCCATCTGCCAGATCCTAGCCCATTCACCTAACCTATCCAAATCCTTCTGCAGACTTCCGGTATCCTCTGCACTTTTTGCTTTACCACTCATCTTAGTGTCGTCTGCAAACCATGACACATTGCGCTTGGTCCCCAACTCCAAATCGTCTATGTAAATTGTGAACAACTGCGGGCCTAATACTGATCCTTGAGGGACCCCACTAGTTACAGGTTGCCAACCAGAGAAACACCCATTTATCCCCCCTCTCTGCTCTCTGTTAGTTAACCAATCCTCTACCCATGCTACCACTTTACCCTCAATGCCATGCATCTTTAGTTTATGCAGCAACCTTTTGTGTGGCACCTTGTCAAAAGCTTTCTGGAAATCCAGATATACCACATCCATTGGCTCCCCGTTATCTACTGCACTGGTAACGTCCTCAAAAAATTCTACCAAATTAGTCAGACACGACCTCCCCTTTGTGAACCCATGCTGCGTCTGCCCAATGGGGCAATTTCCCTCCAGGTGCCCCGCTATTTCCTCCTTAATGATAGATTCCAGCACTTTCCCTACAACCGAAGTTAAGCTTACCGGCCTATAATTACCCACTTTCTGCCGACCTCCTTTTTTAAACTGTGGTGTCACGTTTGCTACTTTCCAATCCTCTGGGACCACCCCAGAGTCTAGTCAATTTTGATAAATTATCACTAGTGCGTTTACAATTTCCCTAGCCATCTCTTTTAACACTCTGGGATGCATCCCATCAGGGCCAGGAGACTTGTCTACCTTTAGCCCCATTAGCTTGCCCGATACTGCCTCCTTAGTGATTACAATCATCCCAAGATCCTCACCTATCATATCCTTATTTCCATCAGTCACTGGCATGTTATTTGTGTCCTCCACTGTGAAGACTGACCCATAAAACCTGTTCAGCTCCTCAGTCATTTCCCCGTCTCCTATTATTAAATCTCCCTTCTCATCTTCCAAAGGACCAATATTTACCTTAGCCACCCTTTTTTGTCTTATATATTTGTAGAAGCTTTTACTATCTGCTTTTATGTTCTGAGCCAGTTTACTTTCATAGTCTACCTTACTCTTCTTTATGTTTTTTTTAGTAGCTTTCTGTTGTCCCCTAAAGACTTCCCAGTCCTCTAGTCTCCCACTAATTTTTGCCACTTTGTATGTTTTTTCCTTCAATTGGATACTCTCCCTCACCTCCTTAGATATCCACGGTCGATTTTTCCCCTTTCTACCGTCTTTTTTGTCGGTATGAACATTTTCTGAACATTGTGAAAGATCGCTCGGAAGGTTCTCCACTGTTCCTCAACTGCTTCACCATGGAGTCTTTGCTCCCAGTCTACCTTAGCTAGTTCTTCTCTCATCCCATTGTAATCGCCTTTGTTTAAGCACAAAACACTAGTGTTTGATTTTACCTTGTCATCCTCCAGCTGTATTTTAAATTCCACCATATTGTGGTCGCTCCTTCCAAGAGGATCCCGAACTATGAGATCATTAATCAATCCTGCCTCATTACACAGGACCAGATCTAGGAACGCTTGTTCCCTTGTAGGTTCCATTACATACTGTTCCAGGAAATTATCCCGGGCACATTCTATAAACTCCGCCTCAAGGCTGCCTTTACAAACCTGGTTAAACCAATCGATATGCAGCTTAAAATCTCCCATGATAAACGCTGTACCATTTCTACATGCATCCGTTATTTTTTTGCTTATTGCCTGCCCTACCGTCCAGTTACTATTTGGCGGCCTATAGACTACTCCTATCAGTGACTTTTCGCCTTACTATTCCTGATTTCCACCCAAATTGATTCAACCTTGTCCATCATAGCACCAATATCATCCCTTACTATTGCCCGGATGCCATCCTTAAACAACAAAGCTATACCACCGCCCTTACCGTCCATTCTATCCTTTCGTATAGTCTGATACCCTTGGATATTTAACTCCCAGTCGTGACCATCTTTTAACCATGTTTCAGTAATGGCCACTAAATCATAGTCATGCACGATGATTTGCGCCATCAACTCATTTACCTTATTTCGTATACTACGAGCATTCAGGTAAAGTACACTTATGCTGTTTTTTATCTCTTTGTTATGAATCCTAACACCTTGATCAGTAACTTTTCGCAATTTATTTTTCCTCTTACCCTTTCTCCTAATTTTCCTTGTCTTTGAACCCATATCTCTACATAATAACCTGTCACGTAACCTGCTGCCTTGATCTCCATTCACCATTATACTGTCCATAGCTTTATAGAGCAGGTGAATTGGCTAGACAATATTTAGAAGTTGCACAAAATGTGATGAAACGGGTAGCAGACAAGACATCCAAAGTTCGTAGTTTTGCCAGTGGGGATAAAGTTTCGTGTTGTTACCAGTGGTAGGTGAACCTTTAAAAGCAAGGTTTTGTGGACCTTATCAGATTGAAAAGAAATTAAGTGAGCTGAATTATGTGGTAAAAACACCAGATAGAAGGAAGACTCACCGAGTGTGTCATGTGAATATGCTTAAACGGTACTTAGAAAGGGAAGGAGCGAAAAAGGAGGAGGTCTTAATGCTTCTAACTCAAAGTGACGAACCAAATCGTGATGACTGAATTTGACATACCTCAATTTAAATTGGATAACGAGGATGTTCTTAAAAATTGGAATAAATTGTTGATTTACCTTCCAGAGGAAAAACAACTGACCTGAAAGAGTTATTGACATCACATGGCCAAATGTTTGGAGATAAATTGGGAAGTACTAACATGATGTAGATGTTGCAATCAAACAACATCCATCCAGACTTAACCCTTTAAACTTGGCACAGGTTGACAAAGAGATTGAGAGTATGCTTAAACATGGCATAATTGAAGTGGGTTGCAGCCAATGGAGCTCACCCATAGTGATGGTACCTACACGAGTCGGTACTCATCGGTATTATGTGGACTATAGAAAGGTTAATGCAGTTACAAGAATGGACTCTTATACAATCCCACGTTTGAAGGATTGCATTGAGAAAGTGGGACAATCAGCGTTTATTTCCAAACTGGATTTACTTCAAGGTTACTGGCAGTTAACCTTATCCGAAAGGGCGAAGGAGATTTTAGCTTTTGTGACACGGATGGTATATACCAATTGAAAGCTATGCTATTTGGCATGAAAAACGCCCCAGCCTCATTTCAACGGTTAACTTTCAACGTTGTTTCAGGATTACCCAATTGATTGTCTACATCGACAATCTGGTAATTTTCAGCCAGACATGGACAGAACATTTGAAACACCTGATGGAGTTATTCGATCGACTTCAGGAGGCGGGGTTGGTGATAAATCTAGCCCAAAGTGAATGTGGAAAGGTCCATGTCACTTTCCTTGAGGAGTTTCCGATACCCTCAAGACGAAGGGAAATAATCAGATTTCTTGGTATGAGTGGATTTGATCGAACATTTGTGCAATAGTTTTGATGCGTGATTGCTCCACTGATGGACTTGTTGAAGAAATGTCAAAATTATAGTGGACAGCGGACTTTCAACAGGCATTTGACGTCCTGAAAACTTTAAATACCAATGCTCCAATGTTGGAGGATTACAAGCGACTCTGTGATCAGATTGAACTAAAGTATCTGATTTTAAAGAGAAATGCCGAGGCGTAGAGAAATGGGTGGATCGTGCAGAGACCTTCTTCTTCAAGGAGACTGTCAATCGAGAACGATTTCAGTTGGAGGAAGAAGAACGGAAAAAATGGACTATATTATTGTACCTGTTTGCGTGTGTTGTTTTTTTTAAACGAAAAAGTATATTTACTGTGTGCATTTCTTAAAGGATAGTGAAAAGGTGAAAAAT
The DNA here is from genome assembly GCF_047496885.1 of Scyliorhinus torazame. Taxonomy (NCBI): domain Eukaryota; kingdom Metazoa; phylum Chordata; class Chondrichthyes; order Carcharhiniformes; family Scyliorhinidae; genus Scyliorhinus; species Scyliorhinus torazame. The sequence goes on along the minus strand of NC_092710.1, from coordinate 46,051,036 downwards.
GAAACCATCTTGAAGTTGATGGTTTTTTTTTTGGGCGGATGTCATGTGAGAGTACCTTTAAGAAATGGGTGTTTATAAATGGGTACATAAATATCTGTAGTGACAACACATTTAAGAAATGTGTGTTTAGTACTGCAGTGATGTTAGAGAGTGGGTGGAGATGGGCTGCCTGTCAGCTTTTTACTTTCCTTTTAGGCTGTTTGCTGCAGCGTGTGTTTTAGTTTCGTTTTCAGTGTTTGAGCTGATGCCTGGCAGAACAGGTGTACTGTTGATCTCTCTGCCATGAAAAGACTATCCCTTGATCATTTGGTGAATTCAGAATTATAAATGTTCTCAGTAGCGAATGTAAACCTAACCTAATGTGCTTCTGTTAAAATATGTTTCTTGGGTCTTCTGGGTCTTGTTTGGGAAGTTATTAAGGACTTCTTAGTGTTTTATTCTTTGGCGCTTGTATTTGAATTGAAGGTTGCTAAGATGTTCACTGTATGTGTTAAAAAGGTTAACTTGAGTTCATAGAATAAACATTGTTTTGCTTTAAAAAATACTTTCGATTACTGCTGTAGCACACCTGTAGAGTGGGCCGTGTGCTCCCCATACCACAAAAGTTGTGGGTCAGGTGAACTCCATGATACACTTTGGGGTTCTCTAAACCCAGGCCCACAACAATAGGGAGAATATCACGACAGTATCGAGAAGGGATATACCCGAGGTTTCACCTAATGAGTCTATATGCGTAGTACCGAAAGTAAGAATGGAGAGATCCCCTTGATACATTTGTACTATAGACCCCAGCATAGTCAGCGTGAAATTGAGGAATACATATATAAAGAGCAAATATGTGAACTAGTATGACGGGGGTGGGAACCGCACAGTAGTAGAGAAAAGGTGAGACTGATATAAACATAGCACAGTGTAAGAGCAGGCAGAGGGAAGCCGCAGGGCTCAGTGGGACTGTTGGTTTGGAGTGCGTTTGCTTCATTACAAGAATTCTGACAGGTAAAACAGGACTAAATGTCTGCATTACGTCATGGCACTATGATGTGATTGCAATTACGGTGAGAGTTTCAAAGGAGGGACAGGACTGGCAACTAAACGTTCCGGGGTATCGTTGTCTCAGACGGGAGAGAAGTGGAAACAAAAGAGATAGGGGCGTTACATTTCTCATTAGGGAGCAGATCACAGCAATGATGAGGGAGGACACATTGGAGGGATCTAGTAATTAGGCATTATGGGTGCAGCTGAGCAATAAGAAGGGTGGAATCACAATGTTGGGAGTATACTATAGACCTCCCAACAGCCCGCAGGAGACAGGGGAGAAGTTGCACAGTCAGACTCTGAAAAAAAGCAGAATAGTTGTGAGGGGCGATTTGAACTTCTCCCATATTGATTGGGAGTCACTTACAGTCATGGGCTCGGATGGAGTGCAATTTGTTAGATATGTGCAGGAGGACCTTTTGATGGAGCATGGCAACAATCCAAAGGGGAGGGGGGGGGGCACACTAAACTTGATATTGGAGAAAAAAGCAGACCAAATGATTGATGCTTCAGTGGGGGAGCATTTTGGGCTTAGCGATCATCATTCCAGAAAACTTCGAGGAGTAATGGATAAGAACAAGACTGGCCTGTGGGTGAAGGTGTTGAATCGGGCGAGGGCCAATTATATCCAAATTAAACAGGAACTGGGGAATTTGGATTGACAGTAGCTGCTTCAGGGCAAATCGATGTCTAACATGTGGGGGGCTTTTAAAGGCAAGTTGATTGAAGTGCAGGACAGACATGTCCCCTCAATAACGAAGGATGAAAATGGCAGGATTCGTAAACCATGGATGACAAGGGAAATTGATAGCTTAATCAAAGGTAAGGATACAATAGGTCTAGGCATCTACGAATTGGGGTAAGCACGGTAGCATTGTCGTTAGCACAGGTGTTTCACAGCTCCAGGGTCCCAGGTCCGATTCCCGGCTTGGGTCACTGTGTGTGTGGAGTTTGCATGTTATCCCCGTGTGTGCGTAGGTTTCCTCCGGGTGCTCTGGTTTCCTCCCAGTCCAAAGATGTGCAGGTTAGGTGGATTGCCCATGATAAATTGCCCTTCGTGTCCACAAAATAAAGTTAGGTGGGGTTCCTGAGTAATGGGGATGGGATGGAGTCCTGGGCTTAAGTAGAATGATCTTTCCAAGGGCCGATGCAGACTGTATGGGCCGAATGTCCTCCTTCTGCACTGTAAATTGTAACTGATGAATGCCTTGAGTAGTACAGTGAAAGTAGAAAGGAATTTATACGTGGAATTAGGAAGGCTAAAAGTGGTCATTAAATGTATTTAGCAAACATGGTCAAGGAGAATTCCATGTCTTTTCTATGCACAGGTGAGGCGTACGAGGGTAGCAAGAGAAAGCGTAGGCCCACTGAAGGCCAATGGAGGGAAGTTATGCGTGGAACCGTAGGAAATTGGTGAAATCCTTAATAAGTACCTTGTATCGGGATTCACCAGAGGGAAGGACATGGCGAATGTTGAGGTCAGCGATTGGTGTGTGAACGCTCTTGAATGAGAACGTCAACGCATCAATTACTGAGTGTAGCAAGGGGATAAATAATTGTGGTCATAACAGATATCTTCATCTCCAATTTGATCATTTGCGAGATTCTCCAGTCCTCTGTTATTCAATGTTATTCCCGTCTTTAAGAAAGGAAGCAGGGACTATCCAGAAAATTATAGGCCGGTGGGCCTGACATCAATGTTGGAGGATGATTTGGGGAAAGAAACTGAGGGACATAACGTATGCTCACTTGGAGGAACATGGACTAGTTAGTAAGAGGCAGCTCGGTTTTGTACGGTGAAGATCATGTCTCACCAAATCGATTATGATTTTTGAAGCGGTGACAAAGAAAATTGGTGACGGAAGGGTTTGGGATGTACTTCATATAGACTTTAGTGAGGCGTTTGACAATGTCCCACATGACAGAATGGTACAAAAACTAAAATCACATCGGATTCGGTGTGGGCTGTTTAAATTGATACAAAACTGGCTTGGTTATAGAAGACAGAGTAGCGGTGGAAGGGTGTTTTCTGAATGGACATCTGTAGCTAGTGGTGTGCCACAGGGATCAGTGCTGGGACCTCTGTTGTTTCTAGTATACATAAATGATCTGTAGGATTATGTTACTGGTCTTATTAGTAAATACGTGGATGACATGAAGATTGGCTGAGATGCTGATAGTGCCGTGGATTGTCAGAGGATACAAAAGGATGGATAGTTTGGAGACTTGGACACAGAAATGGCAGATGCAGTTTAATCCAGACAAATGCGACGTGAAGCATTTTGGAGGATCGAATCAAGGTATGAATTATACTGTAAATGGCAGAAGCCTTAGGAACATGAACATAATAAGGGATCCGGGTGTGCAGTTCCGCAGTTCCCTAAAAGCGGCAACACAGGTGGCCAAGGCGATTAGAATGCATATGGCATGCTAGCCTTCATCAGCAGGGACATTCAGTACAGGAGTTAGGAAATCATACTGCAGCTATATAAAACTTTGGTAAGGCCGCATTTGGAATATTGCGTCTAGTTCTCATTACCACATCATCAGAGGGACGTGAAAGCTTTGGGGAGAGTGCAGCGAAGGTTGACCAGGATGTTTCCTAGGTCTGAGGAGATTTGCTGTAAGGAGAGGTTGGAGAGAGTTTTCACTGACAATAAGGAGGCAGAGCGGAGGCCGGTTCGAAGATTAAAAAATATGGGAGGCACAGACAGTGTTGATAGTCAGAGGCGATTTCCAAGGGTGTAAGTGTCAAATACAAGGGTTCTGTAATACGTCCACGGAGGCAGACGTCCCTTCGCCAGAATCCCTTTTATTAACTAAATCAACAGCAGGACGGCCATGTGCATTCAGCTTGCTATCGACACTGGGAGTGCAGAGGATCTGACACTCCCTGTTGTATGCAAAGAAGACGTTCCATGATTGGTCCACTAATCAGGGAAATCTTATTCCAATTGGCCAATCTCAAAGGCCTGATCTCAGTCATTACAGGGTAACTGTTTCAAGGTGAGAGTGGAAAGTTTAAGGGAGATGTGCGGGGTACGTTTTTCACACAGAGAGTGGAGGGTGCCTGGAACGCGCTGCCAGGGGATATGGTAAACGCAGACACATTAACAACATTTAAGAGGCATCTGGATGCACACATGAATAGGGAGGAACTAGAAAGATACGGACCGGGGATGTGTTTTATTTGTAGACAGTGCATCATGCTGGGCACAGGCTTGAGGGCCCAAGGACCTTTTCCTCTGCTCTACGGTTCTTTTTTCTTTGTTCTTTATTGGTTGGCAATACCGTAGGCTGCAAGAAACATAGGGTGGTAATACACGGGGACTTTAACTTTCCAAACATTGACATTGGCAGCCATAGAATTAGGGGCTTGGAAGGAGAGAAATATTTTGACTATGTTCAAGAGGAATGCCTCATTCAGTATGTGGGTGGCGCAAAACTTGCCCTCCGCTTGGGAAATAAGGAGAGACAGGTGACAGGCATGTAGTGAGGGATTGCTTTGGGACCAGTGACCATAATTCTATTAGTTATATGATCGCTAGGAAGATTAATAGGTTTGGCCTTGAATTTCAAATTCCAAGTTGGGGCAAGGCCAATTTTGACAGTATTAGACAGGAACTTTCAGGAGTTGATCGGGGGATTCAGCAGATGGAGAAGTGGCGAATGGACATGGAGGCACGACCAGGTCTACTTCAAGGCCCGGCCTCAGGAACGCCAGACCCGACCACCAACGCTGGACCGACCACGTGACCCGGCCCAAGCTGACCCAGGAAGGCCCTGCGAGGGACACAGACCGGCCGTAAACACCCGCAAAACAATGAAGACCCCATGCGAAGGCCCGAACACGCCAACAGGTAGATCCGTCCTCGTACAACCCAGAGCCCAGCAGGATTGTGAATATGACCGCCCCCTGACAACCTCGAAATCACAAGGAGCGCCGGCACCCCGTCAGAGGCAACTATTTAACTTCAACAAGTTCAGACTTCACCCATCGGACCCGGGACCCCTCAGAAGCAGCCGCAGATCAAGGAAATGAGGGAAACGCGGTGGTCTGCAGGTAAGTCTGAAGCAACGCAGTTTCAAGACTCCTCTCCTCAGTATACCCCTGGCAAACGTCCAAGCGATCGAAAACCAGCTGGATGAACTTAACGCCAACTTACCTCTCAGAGGGAAGTAACAGACAGCTGTGTGCTCTGTTTCACAGAGACATGGCTCACCCCCGCCTCTCCGGACTGGGCCATACAACCTGAAGGCTTCTCAGTACATTGGGTGGACCGCACCACATCATCAGGAAAATCGAAAGGTCGAAGGGTTTGCCTCAACTCTTCTGGAGTTCGGATGTGGCGACCCTGGTCATTTACTGTTCTGCAGAACTGGAATACCTGTCTGCGATGTGCCGCCCGTAAAACCGTCCATGTGAGTTCAATTCCGCCATCACATACCGGTCTACATCCCACCCCAGGTGGAAGTGAAGAAGTCTCATGATAAATTGTGCACCGATCTAAATAACAGTGAAGCAGAACACCCGGAGGCCTTGTTCATCATGGCCGGGACCTTCAACTATGCACTGCCAGAATTCCACCAACACATCTCCTGTCCTACTAGGGACCCCAACATTCTTTATCAATGCTGCACCACGATCAAGGCCACCGTCCGCACAGCGGAAAACCGGACAACAACACAGTGCTCCTTGTCCTGGCATATAAGCAGCAAATTAAGCGGGAGTGTCCGGTTAAGGAGCACGAGCAATGTAGGTCGGACTCAACAGAAGAACTCCTTCGCGACTGCTTGGAGTCAGTGGACTAGTCCATATTCAAGAACTCAGCGGCCATCCTAAACCTGTATGCTATCACCGTCACAGACTTCATCAGCAAGTGTGCAGAAGATTGAATGCCAAAGAAGCTAGTACATGTTTTCCCCAACTGGAAGCCATGGTTTAATCGGGAGGTTCTCTCTCTTCTGAAGGCCAAGTCTGAAGCTTTCAAGACAGGTGACGTTGACCTACCAAAGAAATCTAGGTATAACATTCGCAAAGCCATAGGGGACACAAAAAAACAATATCAGTCTAAGCTAGAGTCACAGATACCAGTCGGTTGTGGCAAGGCATAATCAACATAAGGGGCTACAAAGCAACGCCAAGTAGAAGCGCAGTCCTGTCCGGTGACCGCAATGCATTCTATGTTCCTTTCGAGTAGGAAACCAACACACCGTTGTCAACAGACACAGCAGCTTCGGACAACCCTACTTCCACAGCTTCCAAAGTCAGATCGGCCTTCTTGAAAGTTAACCCTCAGAAATGAATGGGTCCTGGTGAAATCCCTAGTCGTGTACTTAGATCCTGCGCAGACCAACTGGAGGGCGTGTTCACGGACATCTTCAAACTCTCCCAATTCCGTTCCGAGGTTCTCACTTGCTTCAAGAAGACTGTTATCATAATGGAGCTAAAGAAGAACCAGGCAATGGCCCTCAAGGACAACCGTCTGGTGGTCTTGGCATCGATCATTATGAGGTTGGTCATGAGACACATCAACTCCATACTCCCTGAATTCCTTGACCCACTGAAATTTGCATACTGCCACAACCGGTCCACAGCAGACATCTTCTCACTGGCCGTACACTCATTCATGGAGCATCTCGACTACAAGGACTCCTACATTAGACTGCTATTTATTGTCTGCAACTCCACATTCAATACCATAATCCCAGCCAAACTCAAATCATAACTTCAAATCATAGGACCTGGCTCCTCCCTCTGCAAATGGATCCTCGACGTCCTGACCCATAGACCAAAATCAGTAAGAATAAACAACATTACCTCCTCCACATTAGTCCTCAATATCGGTGCCCGCGAGCTTTCGTACCTAGCCCCTTACTATGCAACCTGTACACACACGACTGTGTGGGGAAATCTGACTCCAACTCCAGCTACAAGTTTGCTGATGACGCGCTGTAGTGGGTCGGATCTCGAACAACGATGAGTCAGGGTACTGGAGGGAGATAGAGAACCAAATGGAGTGGTGTAACAACAACAATTTCGCGCTCAACGTCAGTAAAATTAAGGAGGTGGCCATTGACTTCAGGAAGCAAAGTATCATACACACCCCTGTCTGCATCAACGGGGCCGAGGTGGAGATGGTTGACAATCCATTCTGGACCATTCACGTCGACGCTACGACCAAGAAAGCGCAACAGCGCCTCTACTTCCTCGGAAAACTAACGAAGTTCGGCATGCCCACATTGCTTCTTAGCAATTTTTACAGATGCACCATAGGAAGAACCCTATCTGGCATCACAGCCTGGTATGGCAACTGCTCGGCCCAAGACCATAAAAAAACTACAGAGAGTCGTGAACACAGCCCAGTTCTGTTACGCAAAATTCCCTCCTCCCAATCCATTGACTCTGCCGACACTTCCTGGTTTCTTGGAAAAGCGGGCAGCATAATCAAAGACTCATCCCACACTTCTGACTTCCAATCATTTCCATTGGGAAGGAGATATAATAATCTGCGATCACGCGCGAACAGGTTCAATGCATCGTTTAAACAGGGAGAACAGAGCTGAATTCCAAAGGTGGAAGTGACTGCTCTTGACATCAAGGCAGCATTTGATCAAGTATGGCACCAAGGAGCCCTAGACAAATTGGAGTCAATGGAAATCATGGGGAAAACGGTCCGCTGGTTGGAGTCATCCCTGACACAAAGGAAGGTGATTGTGGTGATTTAAGGCCAATCACCTCAGCTCCAGGATATCACTGCAGTAGTTCCTCAGCGTCCAACTGCAAAAAGACATGGACAATATCCAGGCTTGGCCTGAGAAGTAGCAAGTTACATTCGCGCCACGCAAGTGTCATCTCCCAAAAGAGAAGATCTAACCACGACCCCTTGACATTCAATGGCAGTACCATCGCTGAATCCCCCAGAATCAACATTCTGGGTGTTACCATTGACCAGAAACTGAATTGGACGAGTCACATTAGTACTGTGGCTACCAGGGCAGGTCAAAGGTGATTGATTCACAGCGGTTGATTCACAGCGATTGATTCACCTCTGGATCCCCCAAAGCCTGGCCACTATCTACAAGGCGCCTGTCAGGAGTGTGATGGAATACTCTCCACTTGCCTCGATGAGTGCAGCTCAAACAACACTCAAGATGCTCGACATTATCCGGGTAAAAGCGGAGCGCTTGATTGCTCCCCCTTCCACAAACATTCAAACTCTCCACCACCGATGTACAGTGGCAGCCGTGTGTACCATCTACAAGGTGCACTGCAGTAACTCATCAAAGTTCCTTTGACAGCGCCCTCCAAACCCACGACCATTACCATCTAGAAGGACAAGAGTAGCAGATTCCTGGGAACCCCACCACCTGGAGGCTCCCCTCCAAGTCACTTACCACCTGACTTGGAAATATATTACCGTTCATTTACTGTCAATGGGGCAACATCCTGGAACACCCTCCCTAACAGCACAGTTTGTGTGCCTATACCTCAATAACTGCTGAAGTTCAAGAAGGAACTCGCCATCAATTTCTGGAGGGCAACAAGGGACGGGCAGTAAATGTCCCCTAACCAGCGATTTTCATATATGAATCATAAAAACACAGCTTCTTCCCGGCTTTTTTGTCCAGACTCTCAAATGACCTCTTATGAACTGAACTAATAATTTCACACATCCTCTCTACTTTGTAGTACAACACTCCGTGTGCTTCCGCCGATGCCTGTGTCAATATATTTACATTGGGTATTCATGTATGTCCTACGATTTTTCATGGATGTAATTGAATGTCTGAGCTGTACTGATGACAATGAATCTATCAATGGCTCATTGTTCATTATTTTATGATTTACAAAGTGCCCAAAGATCTTCACCCGAAATATTGGTTTCCAGCATGTTCTCAGTGACGGATATTAGACCAACGGGTATAGGCATTTCTGATAAGTCTTTGGTTTAATGACGTCTGGCAAGCTCAGAATTATGAGTGGTGAGGCACAGGGATTACGGTAGCATAGTAGTTAGCACTGTTGCTTCAATGCGCCAGGGTCCCAGGTCGATTCCCGGCTTGGGTTACTGTCTGTACGGAGTCTGCAAGTTCTCCCCGTGTCTGCGTGGGTTTCCTCCGGGTGCTCTGGTTTCCTCCCAGAAGTCCCAAAAGAAGTGCTTGTTAGGTGAATTGGACATTTTGAATTCTCCCTCTGTGTACCCGAACAGGCACCGGAGTGTGGCGACTAGGGGCTTTTCACATCAACTTCATTTCAGTGTTAATGTAAGCTTAGTGTGACAATAATAAAGATTATGATTATTAACGATTACACATTTTGGTGACATCATACCTATCAATCTAATGTTCATTTCAACTGTAGTGATAGATGTTATTTCATCCACTGTTCGTATTTATGATTTAAGTCACTGATTTATCATTGCAGTTACTGCATATATATTTCCGTTTTAATACAGATCGTTACCTTGGGTCTATCATTTCCGTGCATCCACTCAATGTTCTGTTTCTGTACCTGGTGTGGCACGGTGTCACGGTGCTTAGCACTGCTGCCAGACAGCTTCAGGGTCCCGGTTCAATTCTGGCCTCGGGTGACTGTCTGTGGGGAGTCTGCACTTTCTCCCCGTGTCTGCCTGGGTTTCCTCCGGGTGCCCCGGTTTCCTCCCACAGTCCAAAGATGTGCAGGTTGGGTGGATTGGCCGTGATAAATTGCCCTTAGTGTCCAAAAGGTTAGGTGGAGATATGGGGATAGGCTGGAGGCGTAGTCTTAAGTGGGGTGTTCTTTCCAAGGGCCGGTGCAGACTCGGTGGGCCTTCTGCACTGTAAATTCTATGATTCTATTGTACAAATTGGCACCTTATTTTTCATGTAAAAGGCTGGAGTGCGGCCACAGCAAGCTATTAGCAGATCGGAATGTTGGGAAAATGCCAACAAGGTAAACTGTCATAGGATCAGTGAGTACAAAGGACAGAACAAACTGTGAAGCAGAGTTTGTTCAGGAAGAGGCGCCCAGCCTCCGAACATCTCAAAAGCAGTACATCTTCGGATTTTCGCATAGAGCTCTTCCAGCCCTCCCGTTGGAAGCTGAGTCTGAAGAGGACAGTGAAAGATGAGGAAGACTCCGCCATTATTCCCTGGCCTCCTTCGGCTGACTGAGTCTATCGCTGGTCGAGACGGAATCCGTGCATTGAAAGGTGGCTATTTCGGTTTCCATTTGATTCTATCCTTCGCTGTTTGGTCATTGCTGTTTGGAAGTATAGGAAACAGTAAAATAATGGATAGATTGCACTCCCATGTGTGAAGTTCCTGAGTGTCTAGCATTTTCGTGAAGATCAAGGAAACAGTCCAGAGCTTCCTGGTTCCCCAGCGAGACATTCAGGAGTTCCTCACTGATGCACTGGGGAGTTCCGCCAGGAAGTTTCCACGTAAGTGTTTACCCGGTTATTGTTTCGAAGTAGACATCCCCGGTACAATTCCATTGCGCTGAGATTCATCCGACTGAAGAGATTTAAATCTCCAACTTCCAATTGTTCCACCAGTTTTCACTGAAGGTTACTCTGAAAGAGTTAGAAGAAATATATCTAAGGTGTTCTAAATTGTTGAAGCACCCAGACTCAGCCTCGCAGGGCACGGTGCGCACACACCACCTGCCAGCAGATGCCCCATACCATCCGATTAAACGACAGGAACCGCCAACACTGCCCATATTCCACCCGCACACAATACAGCCAACCAGCTGGTCACAACACATAACTTCTCCAGTCTGAACCCACACAGCACCGTCCAACACACCATCAGCTAGCCCCCCCCCCCCCCAACACACACACACAATATAGCCAACCAACTGCTCACAACACATCCCCTTCTCCAGTCTGAACCCACACAGCACCATCCAACCCACACTCAGCCAGGCCCACACCCCCACACAATACAAATAATCAACTGTTCACACCACATCCTCTTCTCCAGTCTGAACCGACAAATAATCGTCCACCCCTCCTCCCCACCTCCAGGCCAGGCCACCACCCACAAACACGCCCCTTACGTTCCAACACCGAACCGAAGCTCTCTCTCCCGGTATCAATTACAATCCTGGCCCGACCCCCATCCTGACCATCCGAACTATCTCCCCTTTCGGTCAGACACCCGCCTCTACTATCGCCATCTCTAATTAAGATCCTTCCCACCCCTTAGATGCATCATCGGATCGAAATCCGACCTCACCCCCAGGATGACCCTCCCCACTTCGTGGGCGGATCCCCCTCAAGGCTGACATCCCCCTCTCCTCCATTTCCCTTTTCACTGCCCGTCCAGCACTCTTCCAAACTTCCATTCCCTGACAACACTCGAGCCATCCCGCATTCCGACCCCAAACTGGCCCCCGCGAGACCATCCCCCTTCCCCTACCCGGACCGATGCACCCCCTGGTCGAATCCTCTCTCCTGTCCGACCTTCCACTCAGTCCGAACCAAACACTGCAGACTGACCTCTTGACTGTAAACGCCTGAGTCCGACACACGCTCTATTGATGCGAGCCCCGTCCAGCCGGTGCAGCCATCCCTCCTGGTCCCAAACACCATTCCAGTCCAAGCTCTGCTCCCGCACAAACCCCCGCATCAAACAGACTTCCATCCGTGTTCGACCTCCAACATTCCGGTACCACTTCCCCCTCCTCACTGGCCCCGCGCTCCCCGCTACCTCACTGCCAACTGACAACCGTTCTCCTGGACAGACACATCCTCTCGAACCAGCTGCCGGTCTGAAACCCCATAAAGCGGCCCGCCCCGCCCAGGTCTGAACGGTGACCCCGGCACGATCCTCTCTCCCGCCAGGCAGCCCCCGTCCGGGTCAGACTCAGTCTGCCGCCACTCTGCGAGATTGGCGTGCTTCCCGATCCGCCCCTCGCTGCTCCGACTCCACTGTCCACTCGGCATATTACCCTTGCCTGACTAGTCTCCCTCCGTTCCCCGTCTCCCAGTGCCCCACCCCCTCCTCCATCCACTTGGCTCCCCCTGTTATCTTCCCCCTCCCGTTGTACCCCCGCTGTCTCCTCCCCATTGCCGCCTCCAATTCTATGTTTACTTTCACTTTTATTGACTCCCGTTGCGTCCCTCATCCGCAGTTTGCTCTGCCCCGTTATCTGAACAGCTATGTTTGAAACGTAACTTCGCCCCGTATATTAGCTATTTAAACGCCTCTTTTATGGCAGCCAGTGCCGTTATAACGGTGTGTGTCTTCCCTCTCTGCGCGCCAGTTACTGCACGTAAATGCAGTCGGGGCTTGAGTGAGGAAGTTTGGGCGAGACAGGGACGTCGGGACATCCGTCGAGAGAGCAACCAGCCCGATATTGCCACTCTGAGGCAACATTTAATATTGTAATATCAAACGGAACGATCAACTTCAACAGGACAAATTACTGTCCCTTGATGACTCTGTCGGAGATCCCCTCTTACCTTCTCCAATGTAATTGGTGTATTTGTGCGTTGTGCTTTGAACAAAACATCGGTGGTGTATTGTCTATTTATCCACATCCACAGTTGAAAACGTTCAATTTTCTGTTAAACATTGTGAACTCGACCGTTGACGGGAGCAAATAAACTTCATCACTTTTAATGATTATATTCCGTGTCTGCTGTGAGATATGTTGTATTGCAGTGTAATGCCCCTTTACCTGGGCCAGGAGCTCGGGATGGAAGTCATATTTTCTCTATAGAAGGTGCGGTGATCGTGTGACAAAACAGGTCGATAGGCAGTCTGTAAATCTTTGGCACAGCCTGTTGACCGGCGGAAGATCAGGGAAGGTTCCTGATAAACCTTAAAGCTGACGGTAATGCCAAATCCAATGCTTTAGCCAGCATGATTATTTATAAATACAATGGGAACTATTTTCCAAAATCCCGCCTCTTCGGGCACGTTGCAAGAAGAGGCAGTGGGTGAGATTTCCATTGAAACGTGAGCTGGGGAATGTTACATAAAGGGACCACATGCACAGGCAATGGTAAGCATTCACAGAGCGCATGGAAGAACTTCAACAATTGTTTATTCCTGTCTGCTGCAGAAGTAAATCTGGAACGGTGGCCAATCCATGGCTTATATGGGAAACGAGGGAGTATTTAATGCAAGCAAGTAGAAATCAAATTGAAAAACAGGAGGTTTGAGGATTGGGACCTGTTTAAAATTCAACAAAGAAGGACCAAGTGATTGATTAAGAAAGATAAAATAGTGTACCAAATTAAGCTTGCAGGAATCATAAAAAATGACGCTAAACGTTTCAATAGGTACTTGAAGAATCAAAGATTGATGAAGATAAATGTAGGTCCCTTACAGTGAGAAACAGGGGAATGTATAAGAGGGTAAAAAGAAATGGCTGAGCAACTAAATACATACTTTGGTTCTATTTTTCCAATGGGGATACAAATAAGTTACCAGAAATGTTGGGCAATGCAATGTTTAGTGAGAGGATGGAACTGACAGAGATCAATATCAGTAGAGAAATGCTGCTGCGGAAATTTGTGGGGTTGAAGGCTGATACCCCCCCCCCCCCCCCGCCCACCCCACCCCACCCCCCATCCCCTCTCCCACGGCCTCAAAATGTACACACAAGGTTACTGAAGGAGATTGCTCTGGAAATAGTGCATGGATTGGTGGTCACCTTCCAGGATTCTACAGACTGCGGAGCAGTTCCTGCAGATTGGAGGGTAGCTAATGTAGCTCCACTATTTAAAAAGGGAGGTCGAGAGAAAGCAGGGAATTATAGACCAGCAAGACAGACGTCAGTAATGGGGACACTTCTAGAATCCATTATCCATGTCTTTAATCACTGAAACGACGACACGATGACATTAATAAGTTCCATCCAACCATCAGACTCACCATGGACTACTCTCCAAAATCAGTTGCATTCTTGGACACACTCGTCTCCATCAAGGACGGTCACCTCAGCACTTCGCTTTACCGCAAACCCACGGATAACCTCACGATGCTCCACTTCTCCAGCTTCCACCCTAAACACATTAAAGAAGCCATCCCCTATGGACAAGCGCTCCGTATGCACAGGATCTGCTAAGACGAGGAGGAGCGTAACAGACATCTACAGACGTTGAAAGATGCCCTCGTACGAACGGGATATGGCACTCGACTCATCGGTCGACAGTTCCAACGCGCCACAGCGAAAAACCGGACCGACCTCCTCAGAAACATGGGACACAACCGACAGAATACCCATCGTCGTCCAGTACTTCCCCGGAGCGGAGAAACTACGTCATCTTCTTCACAGCCTTCAACACGTCATTGATGACGATGAACATCTTGCCAAGGTCATCCCCACACCCCCACTACTTGCCTTCAAACAACCGCGCAACCTCAAAAGAACCATTGTTTGCAGCAAACTACCCAGTCTTCAGAACAGTGACCACGACACCACACAACCCTGTCATGGCAATCTCTGCAAGACGTGCCAGATCATCGACATGGATACCACTATTACACGTGAGAACACCACCCACCAGGTACGCGGTACATACTCGTGCGACTCGGCCAACGTTGTCTACCTCATACGCTGCAGGAAAGGATGTCCCGAAGCGTGGTACATTGGCGAGACCATGCAGACGCTGCGACAACGAATGAACGGACATCGCGCAACAATCACCAGGCAGGAATGTTCCCTTCCAGTCGGGGAACACTTCAGCAGTCAAGGGCATTCAGCCTCTGATCTCCGGGTAAGCGTTCTCCAAGGCGGCCTTCAGGACCCGCGACAACGCAGAATCGCCGAGCAGAAACTTATAGCCAAGTTCCGCACACATGAGTGCGGCCTCAACCGGGACCTGGGATTCATGTCACATTACATTCATCCCCCACCATCTGGCCTGCGAAATCCTAACAACTGTCCTGGCTTGATACAATTCACACCTCTTTAACCTGGGGTTACCCCATCTCTGGATCTGTAAAGATTTAATCACCTGCTAATGCTCGCATTCCTAGCATTGTTTGGCATCTTTGAATTTGTCCATATATGTGTTTCTGGAACAGACCTCTTCATTCACCTGAGGAAGGAGCTGCGCTCCGAAAGCTAGTGACATCGAAACAAACCTGTTGGACTTTAACCTGGTGTTGTAAGACTTCGTACCATGTCTTTAAGGCAGAGCACTTAGAAAACAATGTCAGGATCGGACAGAGTCAGCATGGATTCATGAGGGGTAAATCATACTTGACAAATCTATTGGAATTCTTCGAGGATGTTGTTCGTAGAATTAATGAAGGGGAGCCAGTGGATGTGGGTATTTGGACTTTGAGAAGGCATTTGACAAAGTTCCACATGAAAGATGAGCGTGTAAAATTAAAACGCACGTGATTGGGGTAGTGTATTGAGATGGGTGGAAAATAGTTGGCAGACAGGGAACAAACAGTAGGAAATAACGAGTATTTTTCAAATTGGCAGGCAGTACCTACTGGGGTGCCATAGGGATCGGTGCTAGCACCCCAGCCATTTACAATATATATTAATGATGTAGACGAACAAACAAAATTACATATTACTACATTTGCGGATGACAGAAAGTTGTTTGGGATGGTGAGGAGGATGCAGAGATCCTTCAAAGTTATTTTCACAAATTGAGTGGGGGAAAATGAATGGCAGATGCAGTATAATTTGGATAATGTGGGGCTATCCACTTTGGTAGCAAAAACAAGAAGGCAGACTATTATCTGAACGGCGATAAATTAGGAGAGGGGAATGTGCAACGACACCTGGGCGTCCTCGAAAACCAGTCATCAGACAATAAAGAAGGCTATTATCTTTACTGCAAGATGTTTCGACTACAGGAGAAGGAATGACTTTCGGAAATTATACAGGGCTTTGGCGATGCCATACCTGGAATATTCTGTGAAGTTTTGGTCTGTTTATCTGAGGAAGGATGTTCTAGCTTTACTGAAAGTGCAGCCTAGATTTACCAGAATGATTCCTGGGATGGCAGGACTGACGTGCGAGGAGAGATTGAATCGGTTAGGATTGTAGTCACTGGAGTTCAGAAGAATTAGCGGGGATGTTATAGAAACCTATAAAATTCAAACAGGTCTGGAGAGGGTGGATGCATGAAGGATGTTCCCAATGTTCGCGCTGTGTCCAGAACCAGGGGTCACAGTCTGAGGATACGGGGTAAATCATTTAGGACATAGATGCTGTTAAATGTCTTCACCCATTTAGTGGTGAGCCTGTGGTATTCGTTACCACAGGACGTACGTGAGCACTAAACATTGTATGGTTTCGAGATGCAGTTAGATATAGCACTTAGAGCGAAGGGAATCAAAGGATATGGGGGAAAGCGGAATTAGGCTATTGAGTTGGATGATCAGCCATGATTATAATGAATGGCAGACTGGGCTTGAAGGGCTGAATGGCCTCTCCCTGGTCCTATTTACCTTTGTTTGTCTATGCTACCTCACTGGTTCTATTTTAATCGCATTTGCATTTTGCAGCGTGAAATAATTTTTCCGCTAATCAGTCGGGCCCCACACAAGATTCCACTACCATTCCGCTCTTTCCAGCCCCAGTCCCGCATTTCGCTTCTTATATTTTTATGTTTGGTCTGTTTTGATGAGAGGCACCGAACTGAATCGGTAACGTTGTTTCTTGCTCCACAAGCGCAGGCCCTTCTGCTGATCATTCCCATATTTCCCTCTCATCAGACACCAATGTGTCTGCTGACGGCTGGGAGAGATCCAACAGAAAGTTAATGTTTACTTTACGCCTACTGCTCAAATCCATCCATGGTGCCTGTGAGCACCTCACATGTTTTGTGGCGACGAAGTCAGTTATCACAATCAGCGCACACACCATTTTGTTGGTTCTCGTACCTTCGGACATAGTGAGTTGATTCATGACAAAAACGGTTGCACAGTCTGGGCATCCATGAGCTGTTAGCAGCAGCAACAGAACATCTGAAATCAACCACAGTCATGGGCTCTTTCATCTGGAATATCCTGAACTCTCAGATCTCAATCAATCAAATATTTCCAGCAATATCCAAAGAGGAATGCGGGACAACATACCATGATCAGCACCAGGCACATCAACATTCAGTTGCCAATTCGGTGAAGTTTTAACGTCAGGCGCGTGCACAACAGTGAACGTAGCATGTGATAGGCAGAGCACATCAATTCCAGAGTCAGTGGATTAGATCAAAACTCTGCAGCCCTAAACATGCGGTTGTGAATGCTGGCGAATAATTAAACACACTAACTGAAGGGTGATGGCCGTCAGAGATTCTCATCTCTAATGATGTGATTGTTCAATAGGTGGAAAAACAGTCAAGGCTGAATAATTAGTTCTGGCGGAAGAGCTGATTGGATGATCCATCTCAGTTCATTCTGAGGCCCACAATATCACAAATATCAGGCTTCAGCTACTTTACTGCCATTGACGGGAAAGCAATAACTGTCAAAAGTATCGGATATCACATTGATCATGGGCTCTGAAAATGTTTCACAGATGTGTACTGTGCACACAGACAGGCAGTCATCTTCTGGATCATGTTCTGTGATCTTTTGGACCACAGAGACGTGGCTGCAAGGGGATCAGTGTTGAGATCTAAATATAAAGGATATATGTCCTATCGGAAGGACAGGAAAAGGGGGCGGGGTGGCATTCTTCTTAAGGAATGAAGTTACATCGATAGCTAGGAACGATATATGACCAGAAGGCAAAGAATATCTGTGGGTACAGTTGACATATCGCAAAAGCAAAATCTCCCTGATAGGAGTTATGTACAGGCCCCATAGCAGTAGTCAGGAGATAGAAGAGGCATTTAAAAAAGGCAATATTACAATAATCATGGGGGACTTCAATATCCAAGTGGACTGGGAAATTCAGGTTGGTAGTGGATCCCAATAAAAGGAATTTGTGGAATGTCTATGAGATGGTTTTTGGACCAGCTTGTGACAGAGCCCACTAGAGAACGTGCAATTCTGGATTTGATGATGTGTACCTGATTAGGAGACTTCAGGTGAAAGAACGCATAGGGAGCAGGGACCACAATATGATAGAATTTACTCTGCTGTTTGAGGGGGAGAGGCTGGAAACAGATGTAACAGTATTACAATTAAATAAGGGTAACTACAAAGACATGACAGAAGGGTAAGATCCTGACATGGATTGGGGATTGGCTGACTGGCAGAAGGCAGAGAGAGGGGATAAAGGGGTCTTTTTCAGGATGGCAGCCAGTGACTAGTGGTGCGCCTCAGGGGTCGGTGCTGGGACCACATCGTTTTACAATATACATTACTGATCTGGAGGAAGGAACTGGAAGGCACTATTGCTAAGTTTGCAGATAATACAAAGGTTAATAGAGGCACAGGTAGTATTGAGGAAGCAGGCGGGCTGCAGAAGGATTTGGAGAGGCTAGGAGAGTGGGCAAAGAAATGGCAAATGGAATACAATGTGGAAAACTGTGAGGTTCTGCACTTTGGAAGGAGGAATGGAGCCTCTAATTTTTTCCTAAATGGGAGTATGCTTAGGAAATCAGAAGCACAAAGGGACTTGGGAGACCCTGTTCAAAATTGTCTTCAGTTAATGTGCAAGTTCAGTCGGCAGCTAGGAATGTAAATGCAATGTTAGCATTCATGTCGAGGTGGCAAGAATATACGAGCAGGGATGTACGTCTGAGGCTATATAAGGCTCTTGTCAAACCACATTTGGAGTATTGTGAGCAGTTTAGGGCCCCGTATCTCAGGGAGGATGTGATGGCCTTTGAAAGGGTCCAGAGGAGGTTCACAAGAATCATTCCCTGGAACGAAGAGCTTGTCGTATGAGGAACGGTTGAGGAATATGGGTCTGTACTCGTTGGAGTTTCGAAGGATGAGGGGGGGATCTTATTGAAACTTACAGGATACTCCGAGGCCTGGATAGAGTGGACGTGGAGAGGATGTTTCCTAGAAAAACTAGAACCAGAGGGCAACATCTCAGCCTAAAGGGACGATCCTTTAAAACAGAGGTGAGGAGGACTTTCCTCAGCTAGAGGGTGGGGAATCTGTGGAACTCTTTGCCACAGAAAGCTGTGGAGCCCAAATCTCTGAGTGTCTTTTAGACAGTGATAGATAGGTTCTTGATTAATAAGGGAATCAGGGTTTAGAGGAGAATGGGGATGAGAAAAATATCAGCCATGATTGAATGGCGGAGCAGGATGGATGGAGCGTGGCCTAATTCTGCTCATTTATCTTATGCTTGGTTGTTCATGGACAGCTCATTCCTTGTAACTTGCTGAACAGTGCCAAACCCGATGGCGACTGAAGAGAGTCCTCTTGTGTGCCAGAGGTAAATGTTCAACCAATTAGGCACGTCCCAAATTTGGAAATATCTAACCTCATTGGTTTAAAGCTAATGCAACTGAGGAAGGCGCTGGGAGATAAAGTGAGAGGAAGGTGGAAGAGGAGCACATGCTAACAGAGCGAGATACAGAAAGAGAAAAGAAATGGAAATTTAGACAGGGATGTGAAAAGGAAAGAGAGGGCGAGAGTTTCAGAGGCCGAAATAGAATAAAAGAACGTGCTGCATTACTGTTTCGCCATTCAATCCGTCAGTTATCCCACACAGATTCACAGCAAATGTTTTAGTTACATCATCGAGGAAACTGTGATCGTGCGACTGAACAAAAAGAAGCTTACTAAATAAATACCGGTCTGACAATCTGACTCAATGACAATTATCGACGGAATCATTTATCCCCTGCAGAAATTCTCCCCCAATAGTGACCTTGGGGAAATTAGAGATAGGTTAACCAGGAAACAACGTTTTTTTAAATAAATTTTGTGTACCCAATTCATTTTTATCCAACTAAAGGGCAATTGATCGTGGACAATCCACCTACCCTGCACGTGGTAGCGAAACCTACGTAGACACGGGGAGAATGTGTAAACTCCATACGGACAGTGACCCAGGGCCGGGATCTAGCCAAAACCTCGGCGCCGTGAAACAGCAGTGCGCCACCGTGCTGCCGTTACCAGTAAACAACGTTAAACGTGTTTGTGGAATGAATTGCGTGGACAATATCGATAAGTTCATTTGATTAATTGCAGTAATTTGCAGCAAATTCAACGACAGCCTACAAGACAAAATCACATGCATGCCTTTGACAAGGTCCCTCATGGTAGACTAGTACAAAAGGTGAAGTCACACGGGATCAGGGGTGAACTGGCAAGGTGGATACAGAACTGGCTAGGCCATAGAAGGCAGAGGGTAGCAATGGAGGGATGCTTTTCTAATTGGAGGGCTGTGACCAGTGGTGTTCCACAGGGATCAGTGCTGGGACCTTTGCTCTTTGTAGTATATATAAATGATTTGGAGGAAAATGTAACTGGTCTGATTAGTAAGTTTGCAGACGACACAAAGGTTGGTGGAATTGCGGATAGCGATGAGGACTGTCTGAGGATACAGCAGGATTTAGATTGTCTGGAGACTTGGGCGGAGAGATGGCAGATGGAGTTTAACCTGGACAAATGTGAGGTAATGCATTTTGGAAGGGCTAATGCAGGTAGGGAATATACAGTGAATGGTAGAACCCTCAAGAGTATTGAAAGTCAAAGAGATCTAGGAGTACAGGTCCACAGATCACTGAAAGTGGCTACACAGGTGGAGAAGGTAGTCAAGAAGGCATACGGCATGCTTGCCTTCATTGGCCGGGGCATTGAGTATAAGAATTGGCAAGTCATGTTGCAGCTGTATAGAACCTTGGTTAGGCCACACTTGGAGTATAGTGTTCAATTCTGGTCGCCACACTACCAGAAGGATGTGGAGGCTTTAGAGAGGGTGCAGAAGAGATTTACCAGAATGTTGCCTGGTATGGAGGGCATAAGCTATGAGGAGCGATTGAATAAACTCGGTTTGTTCTCACTGGAACGAAGGAGGTTGAGGGGCGACCTGATAGAGGTATACAAAATTATGAGGGGCATAGACAGAGTGGATAGTCAGAGGCTTTTCCCCAGGGTAGAGGGGTCAATTACTAGGGGGCATAGGTTTAAGATGAGAGGGGCAAAGTTTAGAGTAGATGTACGAGGCAAGTTTTTTACGCAGAGGGTAGTGGGTGCCTGGAACTCACTACCGGATGAGGTAGTGGAGGCAGGGACGATAGGGACATTTAAGGGGCATCTTGACAAATATATGAATAGGATGGGAATAGAAGGATACGGACCCAGGAAGTGTAGAAGATTGTAGTTTAGTCGGGCAGTATGGTCGGCACGGGCTTGGAGGGCCGAAGGGCCTGTTCCTGTGCTGTACATTTCTTTGTTTGTTTAGATCAAGTATGTTGTGCGGATCAGTGTGCTACTCTGTGCTGAAATTCAGAAATGTGTAAATTATTGCATTTGCTCATGGGATGTCGGTGTCGCTGGCTGGGGCAGGATTTATTGCTGAGGGCATTTTACAGTCATGGCCAGCATTCACTCCTGTGGATCGGGACTCACATGTAGGCCAGGTAAACATGTAGATTTCTAAAAAGGCATCAGTGAACTAGATGGGTTTTTATAGCAAACGAAATGCCGTGGTCACCATTAGACTTTTAATTCCAGATATCTTTTGAATTTGAAATTCACCATCTGCCATGACAGGATGCGGACCCATGGCCCCAGGGCATGGCTCTGGCTTTCTGGATTACTAGTCCAGCGACAATACCACCGTATGTCCATATTGCACGACAGACAGGCACTGAACTGGTGTTCATTTTCTTGGTCTGATACCTTTTTGCAACTTAATGAATTCTGTGAGCTTGGCTGGTTTAGCACAGGGTGAAATCGCTGGCTTTGAAAGCAGACCAATGCCGGCCAGCAGCACGGTTCAATTCCCGTACCCGCCTCTCAGAACAGGTGCCGGAATGTGGTGACGAGGGGCTTTTCACAGTAACTTCATTTGAATCCTACTTGTGACAATAAACAATTTTCATTTCATTTCATTCCAAGAGTGGGGGCAGATCAGCTCCAACACACCGACAAATAAACACAAAACTGACAGAAGCTTAAACCCAGATATGTTCAACCATCTTGGAGCATGTGTGATGCAGAGTGAGGGAGAATATGAGAGATACCATGAGAAGAAGATTGGGATGTGTGAGGCGTTTCAAATAATCAGAGACTGTGAGGAATAGAATGAACACTAGAAAATGAAACAGGGGCACAGACAGAGAGCGCATGTTGAGAGTGGGAAGAGAGAGAGAGAGGAGAGGGGAGAGAGAGGAGAGAGAGAGCTACTAAGGAGGAGCGAGTCTGCGCCCTGTCCGTGTGATTATTAACCGGAGTGCTGACGGATTTCACCTTTGATGCTCTAGGCGTCTCATTTTGACTCGCAGTTGCTCAGCAGAAGGTGTGGGGAGAATTGCTCTTGTTATCTGGACTCTTTGCGCTGATACAACCTCCCACCGCTGGGAAAGGGACGGATGCTAGAGCTGGATTTTCAGGTTAATTCAGCTCTCAGTATTTCATCAATGGAAACACTTGGAGGAGCAGAACGAGGCGTTCAAGCGTTCAAGCCTGCACTGCACTTTAAGAGGAACATGTGTCATATGTGCCTTTACATTAATACGCAAACATCGTTCGCTACACCTGGAAAAAAAATCAAGAGTTAATATATCGATCTAATTATTTACATTCAGCAAAACTATGAGATTCAATAATCCATCCAGTCTCCAGTATTACTGTCCGAGTATCTATATATGGTGAGTCATCCTTTCCATCGACATGCTGCAGCTCAGTGATATTGTCTATTCCTGGTATATTTTCCTGAGATCTTCTGTATTCGCTCCATTTCTTATCTCTCAAATATCCCCCAGCCTATTAAACCTCTGAGATATCTGCAATCCTCCAATACTCGTATGCACTGCATTTGCAGATTTGAATCGACCGGACATTAGCTGCGGACTGGACTGAGAGAAGTAGATTGCAGTAGCCAGTATAACTTTATCTCTGGTCCGACTTGATTGATTAATACGGGGATTCTTGATCAAGGGGATCAGGGATTCTGGGCAGAAGACAGGATAATGGGGATGAGAAACAAACCAGACTTGATTGAATGGAGGAGCAGACTCGATGTGTAGAATGGCTCCTATGCCTGGTCTTAATGTTTTATTCTGCATTGATATGGCTTGTATAGACCATTCGGAGATCACACTTCATTGTCCATTGCTCTCGCCTCTTAAAAGATCCTCAGATCGCACTGAATTGCTAATTGTTCCAGCCTGCATAAACATTTCCGAGCTCAAGCATCACGCACCTGTAACCTGTGATTACCCCTCTCCTTCTGGACCTGTAAATACTTAATTACCTGAAAAGACTAGCATGCAAAGTATCATCTTGTACCATTGATTTTGTCTATGTATGTGGTTGTGGAATCCACCTCTTCACTCACCTGAGGAAGGAGCTGCGCTCCGAAAGCGAGTGATTCGAAACAAACCTGTTGGACTTTAACGTGGTGTTGTAAAACATTTATGTGATCACACATCATTGCGCCTTGCTCCAGCCTCCGTGAATCTTTTCTGAGACCACAGCACTTTGTGCATTGTTCCAGCCTGTCTGAACGTGTCTTAGATCACACGTCATTGTGCTTTGGGGCAGCACGGTAGCATTGTGGATAGCACAATTGCTTCACAGCTCCACGGTCCCAGGTTCGATTCCGGCTTGGGTCTCTGTCTGTCCGGAGTCTGCACATCCTCCCGTGTGTGCGTGGGTTTCCTCCGGGTGCTCCGGTTTCCTCCCACAGTCCAAAGATGTGCAGGTTAGGTGGATTGGCCATGATAAATTGCCCTTTGTGTCCAACATTGCCCTTAGTGTTGCGTGGGGTTACTGGGTTATGGGGATAGGGTGGAGGTGTTGACCTTGAGTCTGGTGCTCTTTCCAAGAGCCGGTGCAGACGCGATGGGCCGAATGGCCTCCTTCTGCACTGTAAATTCTATGATTTGTTCGAGAATGCATAAGATTTAGCGAGATCGCACTTAAGTACTCACTGCTCTAGCCTGAAAAAAGCACTCTGAGATCACGCTTCTTTGTGCATTCGTCTTGCCTGCATGATCCTTTCTGAGATCTCTTTTAATTGTGCATTGTTCTGGCCTCTATAAATCTTCCAAGGATTAAGCGTCATTATGCATTGTTCTTGCCTGTGCAAAACTTTCTGAGATCTCATTTCAATGTGCATTGTTCTGGCCTGGAGAACCTTTCTGAGATCACACTTAATTAGTCTTTTCCTAATCTGCATAAACCTTTCTGAGATCACTCTTCTTTGCGCATTGTGCTAGCCTGTATAATCCTTTCTGAGATAACAATGCATTTCCAATTGTTCTAGCCTGTGCAAACTTTCTGGGATCACAATTCAACTTCTTTATTCTAGCCTGTGTAAACCCTTCTGAGACCACATTTCATTGTACATTGGTCTGGCCTGTATAAATCACCCTGAGATCACATTTCATTCTGCATTGTTCTAGCCTGTATAGACCTTCCTGATATCACGTTACATTGTGCATTGTTTTGGCTTGTACAGAACTTCCTGATATCACGTTTCACTGTGCATTGTTCTGGCCTGTATATACCTTCCTGAAATCACGCTTCATTGTAGCATTGTTCTAGCCTGTATAAATTCGTCTGAGATCACACATCATTGCCGATTGTTCTAGCCGGTATAGACATTTCTGAGATCACACTTCAATGTGCTTTATTCTAGCCTCTAAAAACCCTTCTAGGGTCACAATTCATTGTCCATTGAGCTAGGCTCTATAAACCATTCTGAGGTTACACTTTATTGTCTATTGCTCCAGACTGATTAAACCTTTCTGACATCACACTTCATTATTCATTGTCCTAGCCTGTTTGAACCTTTCTGAGATCACACTTCATTGTGCATTGTGCTAGCCTGTATAATCCTTTCTGAGATAACAATGCATTTCCAATTGTTCTAGCCTGTGCAAACTTTCTGGGATCACAATTCAACTTCTTTATTCTAGCCTGTGTAAACCCTTCTGAGACCACATTTCATTGTACATTGGTCTGGCCTGTATAAATCACCCTGAGATCACATTTCATTCTGCATTGTTCTAGCCTGTATAGACCTTCCTGATATCACGCTACATTGTGCATTGTTTTGGCTTGTACAGACCTTCCTGATATCACGTTTCACTGTGCATTGTTCTGGCCTGTATATACCTTCCTGAAATCACGCTTCATTGTAGCATTGTTCTAGCCTGTATAAATTCGTCTGAGATCACACATCATTGCCGATTGTTCTAGCCGGTATAGACATTTCTGAGATCACACTTCAATGTGCTTTATTCTAGCCTCTAAAAACCCTTCTAGGGTCACAATTCATTGTCCATTGAGCTAGGCTCTATAAACCATTCTGAGGTTACACTTTATTGTCTATTGCTCCAGACTGATTAAACCTTTCTGACATCACACTTCATTATTCATTGTCCTAGCCTGTTTGAACCTTTCTGAGATCACACTTCATTGTGCATTGTGCTAGCCTGTATAAGCCTTTCTGAGATCACACTTAATTAACCTTTTTCTAACCTGTATAAACATTTCTGAGATCTCACCAATATGCTTTATTCTAGCTTGTGTAAACTCTTGTGAGGTCACAATTCATTGTGCATTGTTCTAGTCTGCATAAACCTTTCTGAGATCACACCTTTTTGTAGATAGTCCAACTAGGGAAGGGGCTGTACTGGACCTGGTACTGGGGAATGAGCCAGGCCAGGTGATAAAAGTTTCAGTAGGGAAGCATTTCGGGAACAGGGTGACCACAATTCAGGAAGTTTTACAGTGCTGGTGGACCAGGATAAGAGTGGTCCTACTGTGAATGTGCTGAATTGGGGAAGGCTAATTATAACAATATTAGGAGTAAACTGAAAAACCTAGATTGGGGCGGATGTTTAAGGGTAAATCAACATTTGACATGTGGGAGGCTTTCAAATGTCAGGTGAAAGCAATTCAGGACCGGCATGTTCCTGTGCGGAAGAAGGATAAATACGGCAAATTTCGGGAACCTTGGATAACGAGAGATATTGCAGGCCTCGTCAAAAAAAAAGGAGGCATTTGTCAGGGCTCGAAGGCTGGGAACAGACGAAGCCTGTGTGGAATATAAGGAAAGTAGGAAGGAACTTAAGCAAGGAGTCAGGAGGGCTCGAAGTGGTCACGAAAAGTCATTGGAAAATAGGGTTAAGGAAAATACCAAAGCTTTCTACAAGTACTTAAAAAGTAAGAGGGTAGCCAGGGAAAGGGTTGGCCCACTGAGGGATAGGCAAAGGAATCTATGTGTGGAGCCAGAAGAAATGGGCGAGGTACTAAATGAATACGTTGCATCAGTATTCACCAAAGGGAAGGAATTGGTCGATGTTGAGTCTGGAGAAGGGTGTGTAGATTGTCTGGGCCACATTGAGATCTAAAAAGACGAGGTGTTGGGCGTCTTGAAAAATATGAAGATAGATAAGTCCCCAGTGCCAGATGGGGTCTACCCCAGAATACTGAAGGAGGCTGGAGAGGAAATTGCTGAGGCTTTGACAGAAATATTTGGATTCTCACTGTCTTCAGGTGATGTCCCAGAGGACTGGAGAATAGCCAATGATGTTCCTTTATTTAAGAAGGGTAGCAAGGATAATCCAGGGAACTACAGGCCGGTGAGCTTTACATCAGTGGCAGGGAAATTACTGGAAAGAATTCTTCGAGACAGGATCTACTCCCATCGGAAAGTAAATGGACGTATTAGTGAGAGGCAGCATGGCTTTGTGAAGGGAAGGTCGTGTCTCACTAACTTGATAGAGTATTTCGAAGAGGTCACAAAGATGATTGATGCAGGTAGGGCAGTGGATGTTGTCTATACAGACTTCAGTAAGGCCTTTGACAAGGTCCCAATAGTAGCAGAGATGTGGAGGAACAGATTGGGAAACAGATTTTGGAAAGGTGCAGAAGTCATAGGGTAGTAGTCATGGGCGACTTTAACTTCCCAAATATTGAGTGGAAACTCTTTAGATCAAATAGTTTGGATGGGGTGGTGTTTGTGCAGTGTGTCCAGGAAGCTTTTCTAACGCAGTATGTAGATTGTCCGACCAGAGGAGGGGCAATATTGGATTTAGTACTGGGTAATGAGCCAGGGCAAGTGATAGATTTGTTAGTGGGGGAGCATTTTGGAGATAGTGACCACAATTCTGTGACTTTCACTTTAGTAATGGAGAGGGATAGGTATGTGCAACAGGGCAAGGTTTACAATTGGGGGAAGGGTAAATACGATGTTGTCAGACAAGAATTGAAGTGCATAAGTTGGGAACATAGGCTGGCAGGGAAGGACACAAATGAAATGTGGAACTTGTTCAAGGAACAGGTGCTACGTGTCCTTGATATGTATGTCCCTGTCAGGCAGGGAAGAGATGGTCGAGTGAGGGAACCATGGTTGACAAGAGAGGTTGAATGTCTTGTTAAGAGGAAAAAGGTGACTTATGTAAGGCTGAGGAAACAAGGTTCAGACAGGGCATTGGAGGGATACAAGATAGCCAGGAGGGAACTGAAGAAAGGGATTAGGAGAGCTAAGAGAGGGCATGAACAATCTTTGGCGGGTAGGATCAAGGAAAACCCCAAGGCCTTTTACACATATGTGAGAAATATGAGAATGACTAGAGCGAGGGTAGGTCCGATCAAGGACAGTAGCGGGAGATTGTGTATTGAGTCTGAAGAGATAGGCGAGGTCTTGAACAAGTACTTTTCTTCTGTATTTACAAATGAGAGGGGCGATATTGTTGGAGAGGACAGTGTGAAACAGATTGGTAAGCTCGAGGAAATACTTGTTAGGAAGGAAGATGTGTTGGGCATTTTGAAAAACTTGAGGATAGACAAGTCCCCCGGGCCTGACGGGATATATCCAAGGATTCTATGGGAAGCAAGAGATGAAATTGCAGAGCCGTTGGCAATGATCTTTTCGTCCTCACTGTCAACAGGGGTGGTACCAGGGGATTGGAGAGTGGCGAATGTCGTGCCCCTGTTCAAAAAAGGGACTAGGGATAACCCTGGGAATTACAGGCCAGTTAGTCTTACTTCGGTGGTAGGCAAAGTAATGGAAAGGGTACTGAAGGATAGGATTTCTGAGCATCTGGAAAGACACTGCTTGATTAGGGATAGTCAGCACGGATTTGTGAGGGGTAGGTCTTGCCTTACAAACCTTATTGAATTCTTTGAGGAGGTGACCAAGCATGTGGATGAAGGTAAAGCAGTGGATGTAGTGTACATGGATTTTAGTAAGGCATTTGATAAAGTTCCCCATGGTAGGCTTATGCAGAAAGTAAGGAGGCATGGGATAGTGGGAAATTTGGCCAGTTGGATAACGAACTGGCTAACCGATAGAAGTCAGAGAGTGGTGGTGGATGGCAAATATTCAGCCTGGATCCCAGTTACCAGTGGCGTACCGCAGGGATCAGTTCTGGGTCCTCTGCTGTTTGTGATTTTCATTAATGACTTGGATGAGGGAGTTGAAGGGTGGGTCAGTAAATTTGCAGATGATACGAAGATTGGTGGAGTTGTGGATAGTAAGGAGGGCTGTTGTCGGCTGCAAAGAGACATAGATAGGATGCAGAGCTGGGCTGAGAAGTGGCAGATGGAGTTTAACCCTGAAAAGTGTGAGGTTGTCCATTTTGGAAGGACAAATATGAATGCGGAATACAGGGTTAACGGTAGAGTTCTTGGCAATGTGGAGGAGCAGAGAGATCTTGGGGTCTATGTTCATACATCTTTGAAAGTTGCCACTCAAGTGGATAGAGCTGTGAAGAAGGCCTATGGCGTGCTCGCGTTCATTAACAGAGGGATTGAATTTAAGAGCCGTGAGGTGATGATGCAGCTGTACAAAACTTTGGTAAGGCCACATTTGGAGTACTGTGTACAGTTCTGGTCGCCTCATTTTAGGAAGGATGTGGAAGCTTTGGAAAAGGTGCAAAGAAGATTTACCAGGATGTTGCCTGGAATGGAGAGTAGGTCTTACGAGGAAAGGTTGAGGGTGCTAGGCCTTTTCTCATTAGAACGGAGAAGGATGAGGGGCGACTTGATAGAGGTTTATAAGATGATCAGGGGAATAGATAGAGTAGACAGTGAGAGACTTTTTCCCCGGGTGGAACAAACCATTACAAGGGGACATAAATTTAAGGTGAAAGGTGGAAGATATAGGAGGGATATCAGAGGTAGGTTCTTTACCCAGAGAGTAGTGGGGGCATGGAATGCACTGCCTGTGGAAGTAGTTGAGTCGGAAACATTAGGGACTTTCAAGCAGCTATTGGATAGGTACATGGATTACGGTTAAATGATATAGTGTAGATTTATTTGTTCTCAAGGGCAGCACGGTAGCATTGTGGATAGCACAATTGCTTCACAGCTCCAGGGTCCCAGGTTCGATTCCGGCTTGGGTCACTGACTGTGCGGAGTCTGCACGTCCTCCCCGTGTCTGCGTGGGTTTCCTCCGGGTGCTCCGGTTTCCTCCCACAATCCAAAGATGTGCAGGTTAGGTGAATTGGCCAATGATAAATTGCCCTTAATGTCCAAATTGACCTTGGTGTTGGGTGAAGGTGTTGAGTTTGGGTAGGGTGCTCTTTCCAAGAGCCGGTGCAGACTCAAAGGGCCGAATGGCCTCCTTCTGCATTGTAAATTCAATGATAATCTATGATTAATCTAGGACAAAGGTTCGGCACAACATCGTGGGCCGAAGGGCCTGTTCTGTGCTGTATTTTCTATAAAGTCTATAAAGTCTATAAAGTCCCACATGGTAAACTGGTACAAAAGGTGAAGTCACACGGGATCAGGGGTAAGCTGGCAAGATGAATACTGAACTGGCTAGGTCATAGAAGACAGGGAGTAGCAATGGAAGGGTGCTTTTCTAATTGGAGGGATGTGACTAGTGGTGTTCCACAGGGATCAGTGCTGGGACCTTTGCTGTTCGTCGTATATATAAATGATTTGGAGGAAAATGTAACTGGTCTGATTAGTAAGTTTGCAGACGACACAAAGGTTGGTGGAATTGCGGATAGCGATGAGGACTGTCAGAGGATACCGCAGGATTTAGATCGTTTGGAGACTTGGGGAGAGAAATGGCAGATACAGTTTAATCCGGACAAATGTGAGGTAATGCATTTTGGAAGGTCAAATGCAGGTAGGGAATATACAGTGAATGGTAGAACCCTCAAGAATATTGAAAATCAGAGAGATCCAGGTGTACAGGTCCACAGGTCACTGAAAGGGGCAACACGGATGGAGAGGGCAGTCAAGAAGGCATACGGCCTCTTGCCTTCATTGGCCGGGGCATTGAGTATAAGAATTGGCAGGTCATGTTGCAGCTGCATAGAACCTTAGTTAGGCCACACTTGCAGTATAGTGTTCAATTCTGGTCGCCACACTACCAGAAGGATGTGGAGGCTTTAGAGAGTGTGCAGAAGATATTTACCAGGATGTTGCCTGGTATGGAGGGCATTAGCTATGAGGAGCGGTTGAATCAACTCGGTTTGTTCTCACTGGAACGTGGAGGTTGAGGGGCTACCTGATAGAGGTTTACAAACTTTTAAGGGACATAGACAAAGTGGATAGTCAGAGGTTTTTTTTCCCAGGGTAAAGGGGTCAATTGCTAGGGGGCATAGGTTTAAGGTGCGAGGGACAAGGTATTGAGGAGATGTGCGAGGCAAGTTTTTTACACAGAGAGTAGTGAATGCCTGGAATTCGCTGCCAGATGAGGTGGTGGAAGCATGGACGATAGTGACATTTAAGGGGCGTCTTGACAAATCCATGAATTGAATGGGAATAGAGGGATACGGACCCAGGAAGTGTAGAAGATTTTAGTTTAGACGGGCAGCATGGCCGGCACAGGCTTGGAGGGCCGATGGGCCTATTCCTGTGCTGTGCTTTTCTTTGTTCTTTGTAACCACCTGAATTTGTCTCCTACCACAGTTTTAAAAATACATTTTTTTCTCACGATTCCCTTCAGCAAACCTGTCGGTTAGCTTATCATTGAGTTGCCGCCATCTATTTAAAAAACTGGCAGTAACCACTCAGTAATACAAGATCTCACCAAGGGCACATTATCTCATTCATCAGTATTAGATCTGGAATGTCAGATTGCTGCTGCACAAAAAACATCACCCCAATAATCAAACCTTAAACATCCGCACTCTCTATCACCACTGTACAGTAGCAGCCGTGTGTGCCGCCTACAAGTTGCAATGCAGCAACTCACTAAGGCTCCTTCCACAGTACCTTCCAAACCCATAACCTCCACCATCAAGAAGGACAAAGGCAGCAAGCAAAAGCATGGGAACACCGCCACCTGCTAGTTCACCTCCAAGCCGCACACCATACTGGCTT
This sequence comes from Scyliorhinus torazame, assembly GCF_047496885.1. Classification (NCBI taxonomy): domain Eukaryota; kingdom Metazoa; phylum Chordata; class Chondrichthyes; order Carcharhiniformes; family Scyliorhinidae; genus Scyliorhinus; species Scyliorhinus torazame. The sequence continues at coordinate 46,019,656 of NC_092710.1, read as the reverse complement.
GGAAATAACGCGCTGTTCCATCATTGCCACAGGGTCAAAATCCGGAACCTCCCTTCGTCGTGTTATGATCCCAGCTGATATTTCTACTCGTCAGTCAGGTCCCAGAGCAGAAGTCCAGCTCAACTGATTCTAACTTTACTTTTGATTCAGGGATATGGATGAAGAGTTATATGACTGCCAATGAACTTTTAACAAAATAATATAACGTTTATTAAACAAGAAAGATTACTATAATACACTACTCCTTCACTCACACTATACCTTCACAGAAATAACAGAATAATAATGGTTACAAAAGTTACAAAATATATCTTATGCTCCACAGTCCATGTAAACCATTCAGTGAAATGTGGTCAAACACACTGCACTCCAAAACCAAGTGACAAAAGCCACCCTAAACAACTTCTGTGGATTGCTCTGCAGATCCGCAGAGATGCTTGTTTAACTGTGTGCCAACTGGTCTCAATGGAACTCTGACTTTTTACATGTGCATTCATGTTTCCACACAATCTCCCAGGTACCCAGCCATACCAACAGAACACCACTGCTTCACAGGCTGTACTAAAGTGTCACAAAACTTTTGATCGCTAGCTTCTCACCTAGCCGACTTTAAACCTGATTGTTGAAGCAATCTCTGACGCAGAGCACTTTCTCTGCATTTTACTTGGATTCTCCTGAACAGGGCCTTGTTCACCTTCTTGTTCTTTTTTCCTTTAACTTAACTGTCTCCCCGGTACCTAACTCTTTGTTCTTTGTTCTTTGTTTTTTGTTCTTTGTTCACACTGAATTAAACGTTTTCTAACCTGTATAAACCTTTTGGAGATAACACTTCTTTGTGCATTTTTCTAGCCTGTATAATCCTTTCTGAGATCACAATGTGAGGTCAATGATCTTCCCTGTATTTGAGCTCACACTTCAATGCGATTTATTCTAGCTTGTGTAAACCCTTCTGAGGTCACAATTCATTGTGCATTGTTCTAGCCTGTATAAATCTTTCTCAGAACACAATGTACAGCTCATTGTTCTAGCCTCTATAGACATTTCTGAGATCCCACTTCATTCATCATCGTTCTAGTCTGTATAATTCCTTCTGACAACACAATGCATTGCCCATTGTTCTAGCCTGTATAGACATTTCTGAGATCACATTTCATTATTCATCGTTCTAGCCGCTATGAACACTTCTAAGATCACATTTCTTGACCATTGGTTTAATCTGCATAAGGCCTTCTGATATCACACTTAATTGCTCATTTTTCTAACTTGTAAAACACTTTCTGAAATCACACTTCATTGTGCATTGTGCCAGGCTGCATAAACCTTTCTGAAATCACACAACATTGTCCATTGTTCTAGTCTGTATGCACCATTCTGAGATGACACTTTTTTGTGCTTTGTTCTAGCCTTAATAAACATTTCTGAGATCACAATTCATTCTGCACTGTTCTAGCCTGTATAAACCTTTCTGAGAACACAGTGCATTGCCCATTGTTCTAGCCTGTATAGACATTTCTGATATCATACTTCATTATTCATCGTTCTAGCCTGTATAATTCCTCCTGAGAACACAATGCATTGCCCATTTTCTAGCCTGTATAGACATTTCTGAGATCACACTTCATTATTCATCGTTCTAGCCTTTATGAACACTTCTAAGATCACATTTCTTGACCATTGGTTTAATCTGCATAAGGCATTCTGATATAACACTTAATTGCTCATTATTCTAACTTGTAAAACACTTTCTGAAATCACACTTCATTGTGCATTGTTCTAGCCTGCATAAATCTTTCTGAGACCACACTAGACTGTACATTGTTCCAGTTTGTATAAACCTTTCTAAGATCACACTACAGGGTGCATTGTTCTAGTCTTTAGAAACCTTTCTGAGATCACACTGCATTGTGCATTGTTCTAGCCTTTAGAAACCTTTCTGAGATCACACTGCATTGTGCATTGTTCTAGGCTGTGTAAACCTTTCTGAGATCACACTGCATTGTGCATTGTTCTAGCCTTTAGAAACCTTTCTGAAATCACACTTCATTGTGCATTCTTCTAGCCTGTATAAACCTTTCTGAGATCACACTACACTGTACATTGTTCCAGCTTGTATAAATCTTTCTGAGATCGCACTAGTGTGCATTGTTCTAGCCTTTAGAAACCTTTCTGAAATCACACTTCATTGTGCATTCTTCTAGCCTGTATAAACCTTTCTGAGATCACACTACACTGTACATTGTTCCAGCTTGTATAAATCTTTCTGAGATCGCACTAGTGTGCATTGTTCTAGCCTTTAGAAACCTTTCTGAAATCACACTTCATTGTGCATTTTTCTTGTCTGTATAAACCTTTCTGAGATCACACTACACTGTACATTGTTCCAGCTTGTATAAATCTTTCTGAGATCGCACTACAGTGTGCATTGTTCTAGCGTTTATAAACCTTTCTGAAATCACACTGCATTGTGCATTGTTCTAGGCTGTGTAAACCTTTCTGAGATCACACTGCATTGTGCATTGTTCTAGGCTGTATAAACCTTTCTGAATCACACGGCATTGTGCATTGTTCTACGCTGTAAGCACCTTCCTGATATCACACTTCATTGTGCATTGTTCTAGCCTGTATAGACACATTTGCGATCACAGTTCATTGTCCATTGGTCTAGCCTGAATAAACTTTCTGAGTTCCCACTTCATAATCGATTATTCTAGCCTGGATGAACCACTCTGAGATCGCCCTGCATTGTCAGCAGTTCTATCGTTTGTACATATTTTTGAGGTAACACTACTTTTTGCCTTGCCCCAGCCTGTAAAATATTTCTAAGGTCACACGAGGATGTTTCACTGTGCATTGTTATAGCCTGAAAAAATATTTCCGATATCACACTTAATTCTCCATTGTTCGAGTCTATCTAAGCATTTATTTGATCGCACTACATTTTCTATTGCTCTAGCCTGTGTAAAACATTCTGAGATCGCGATTCATTGTGCATTGTTTTAGCCTATATAAACATTTCTGAGATCACATATTAGCGTCCATTGTTTTAGCCTGTATAATCCTGACTGACATCACACGATATTGTGCGTTGTTCTCACCTGCATAACCAGCATTGTTCCAGCCTGCAGAAACACTTTTGAGATCACACTCGATTCATAATTGTTCCAGCCGGTATAAACCGTTCTGAGATGCCACGTTGTATTTCGAGATTCTGAATACTGCCATCAGTAAAACCTCCCTTTCTGTTCCAGGTTCAATCGATGCGGCAGAATTGGAGAAAGTTACAGATCGGAGGAATACCGCAGCAATGAAGAGTGGCATGATAGGTACTGCTTTCTTTCCTCAAATATTGCAGAATAAGTTTAGCTTCAGAAAGGTAAACATTTCCACCAAGATCCATCATTGACTTTGACAGAAGTTAACTGCAACATAGTCTCTGCTCGCTTGTTTAGCTTCCCTTCCCACTTACAAACTGCTTTCTATCATGTTGATAAACTCCGCATTGACCAGCGCCTATTGTTCGTGGCCGTAATTACTGGAACAGGCGGGAATCGAAAACTGACCTGGACATCCTATCGCTCCAACATGGTCACCAGATGTGAGGCAGGGCGGTAAACAGCCGAGAGGGGCAGGAATGGAACTCATGGCATAGTGTAGGTTAGATGGCTTTTGTTTCGGTGCAACATAGTGGGCCGAAGGGCCTGTACTGCGCTGTATTGTTCTATGTTCTATGTTCTATGAGTGTTGACTCTAAAATTCAGGATGACAGGTGGAATTAGATTAAAAATGAATAAGGATGCCTCCTTTTGAATAGCACATTCAGCCTTCACCAGGTACCTTACATCATATGTGTAGCACGACTGGTGGTGGCTGGGGCAAATAATATGTTCTGTTTGTTTGACCGAGAACAGCCCTCACAACCCAAAATTATGCATCCGAGGCTGTTGTTGGTCTTCAGCAGCAATGCAGCATTCTATCTCTATACAACTTTGCGCCATAACAGATTAGGCATTCTCCCGTTACCATTGAGGCAAGCAATTAGCTTCCGTTCCATGGTGACTGAAGGATGGCGAGTCCGCAGTAGGATTACCAAAAGGCAAGATTCCACACGGTGGAGCCTATAACACAGAACATGGCAGAGAAAGAAATACAATTGTTCTCAAACTGTACATAAGTGGTGCGTTCTTGTTGTAGAAATAACTTTTTGTCTCTTAACATTGGAATGTTTATTCCAATGAAGTAATTCCTCACCATTACTTCGTGAATTTTGGAATTGAGTCCATTAATTCTCGCAATTTGAGTCTGTGAAAATTCATTAAGCCAAGGTATGTCACAAACACAGACGCACACAGACACACACAAACATACCCACACACACACAATCACAGGTTACAGATGAAGGTAGTGTCTGATTACAGATAATTAAGTCTCTGATTTACGAAATCCGGTTTTCAATGTGTCAGGGTTTTTGTAGTTTTGAATGGAATCGATGATGTGAAACTGAAGTTATGGCCGTGGAAAGCGAATGGTACACAGAGGCTCACTGCATTCTTTGTAGTCGAAGGTGTAGTTGGCCGGTCGTAAGTGAAATTTAAAACCGGAGCCGGGTCAGTTTCCGGGCCTGGTTCTCAGGCTGGCTGACAACTGATGGCACATAAACGCCAAATATGACACAAACTGTCTCTGTAGCTGTTGTCTTGTCAGTGATTTACAGTATTCCGTCCCGTTGCCTCTGAACGTTAGACAAAACTCTTCGTCTGAAGATGGGTTTGATCTCATGACCGCTGGGCAGCACAGAGTGCTGGCTGAGTCTCTTTGGATCTTATAGGTAACACTCATACCATAGGACGTTGATAGTGGCCATTGGAATTTGATCGGCCCCCATTGACAACATAAAATATATGGTTCATAAGTTCCGACCTCCAGTCGTTGTTGCTCGGGTAACCCGAATGATTCGCTGGGGAGCCCCTAATGCAGACACTACTCAAGGATTGCATAGCAATTTGTTTGTAAGTTCAAATTTGCGTTGGGAAATTGTCATGCACTGAGAACCGTCCGAAAATAGGATGCAAGATATTCAAAGTATTCGGATGTATCTGACTGATCCACAGTCAGACTTACATCGCACAGTTGGAAAAATTTAAGTGACTTATACCTTCTCCGCAACTAGAGGTCTAACCACCCTGCTCCCTAAATCCACGAGACTTAAATGATCCTTTAAAATAGGATCTGGAGATGCCTGCGTTGGACTTGGGTGAGCACAGTCTTACAACACCAGGTAAAAGTCCAACAGGTTCGTTTCGAATCACTAGCTTTGGAACACAATTCCTTCACGTGGCTCAACTGAGGAAGGAGCTGTGCTCCGAAAGCCAGTGATTCAAAACAAACCTGTTGGACTTTAAACTGCTGTTGTAAGGCTTCTTACTTTACCTTGAAAACAGTGATGAAAATTTATTTCTTCAGCCAGAGGTGGTGGATCTGTGGAAATCTTTGCCGCAGAAGGCTGTGGAGGCTAAATCACTGAGTGTCTTTAAGACAGAGATAGATAGGTTCTATAATAATGAGGGGATCAGGGGTTATGGGGAGAAGGCAGGAGAATTGGGATGAGAAAATATCAGCCATAATTGAATGGCGGAGCAGACTCGATGCGCCGAGAGGCCTAATTCTGCTCCTATGTTTTATGGTCTTATGGTTTGAGTGTGGAAATGTCTTTTGCTGGTCCAGAAGTTAATTCAGTTTTTATGCACTATCTTGGCTCTAAGAATTAGAAACTCGTTTTGCTGCAAAGTATGCTTTGTGGCTGGGTGGAGGGAACCTTCATGTCTTTGTTTGAGACTCCGAGATCGTATCTGCACCTCCTCATCTATCAGTGTCTGGTCAATTGCACGTTTTTTTATCTTTGATTGTGTTTTCTGTGTGTTCGGCTATTTGCCGCTCTCAACTTCCATTTCTATAGATTGATATTTGTATCTGTCATGGACTTTTCTCAATCGTCTATAATTTGTTTATGTTCCAAAAGCTGTTCATTTTTGATCATTATCTAAACGGCTTCTCTAAACTCGTTGCCGAGGAGAAACGCATATCAATTGAAACGTTTATAATATTGTCTACTGCTGTCTCCAGGCAGATTCATACAAGATCAACTTTTAGATATGGCTTTGTGAGGATCATTATTTGAGGGATACAAATCAGCAGTGGGACCCTGCCATGTTCTGTCTTTGCACGCCTCCGTCTTAGCTTTAGGTCGGCTGTTCCATGTGAGTTGTTCACCACACCATCACCTACTTCTAAGAACTGATCCTTGTCCTGCACTGCAGTCCATTGCTCAATTTCCTTTAATGCTGTAGGTCACACCGCTTCCCGACATAATGGGAACCGATGCAGGAAGTTGGAAGGCAGTAAAACAGGGACAGAAATAAAAGGCAGTAAGGGGGAAAGTGTAAGGCGGAGAAACCATAGTCAAAAATCAAAAGGGGCGACAGTACAAGGTACAGTCACTGAGGGGAGCTCAGTGAATAGGACCAGGAATACTAAAATAAATAAAACTGGAAGTGAAAACATTAATGGTAAGCGACGCAGCAGGTTGTTACATGAAGATAGAACATAGAACATAGAAAATACAGCACAGAACAGGCCCTTCGGCCCACGATGTTGTGCCGAACCTTTGTCCTAGATTAATCATAGATTATCATTGAATTTACAGTGCAGATGGAGGCAATTCGGCCCCCTGAGTCTGCACCGGCTCTTGGAAAGAGCACCCCACCCAAACTCAACACCTCCACCCAACACCAAGGGCAATTTTGGACACTAAGGGCAATTTATCATGGCCAATCCACCTACCCTGCACATCTTTGGACTGTGGGAGGAAACCGGAGCACCCGGAGGAAACCCACACAGACACGGGGAGGACGTGCAGACTCTGCACAGACAGTGACCCAAGCCGGAATTGAACCTGGGACCCTGGAGCTGTGAAGCAATTGTGCTATCCACAATGCTACCGTGCTGCCCTTAAGAACAAATAAATCTACACTATATCATTTTACCGTCATCCATGTACCTATCCAATAGCTGCTTGAAGGTCCCTAATGTTTTCGACTCAACTACTTCCACAGGCAGTGCATTCCATGCCCCTACTACTCTCTGGGTAAAGAACCTACCTCTGATATCCCTCCTATATCTTCCACCTTTCACCTTAAATATATGTCCCCTTGTAATGGTTTGTTCCACCCGGGGAAAAAGTCTCTGACTGTCTACTCTATCTATTCCCCTGATCATCTTATAAACCTCTATCAAGTCGCCCCTCATCCTTCTCCGTTCTAATGAGGAAAGGCCTAGCACCCTCAACCTGTCCTCGTAAGACCTACTCTCCATTCCAGGTAACATCCTGGTAAATGTTCTTTCCACCTTTTCCAAAGCTTCCACATCCTTCCTAAAATGAGGTGACCAGAACTGTACACAGTACTCCAAATGTGGCCTTACCAAAGTTTTGTACAGCGGCATCATCACCTCACGGCTCTTAAATTCAATCCCTCTGTTAATGAACGCGAGCACACCATAGGCCTTCTTCACAGCTCTATCCACTTGAGTGGCAACTTTCAAAGATGTATGAACGTAGACCCCAAGATCTCTCTGCTCCTCCACATTGCCAAGAACTCTACCGTTAACCCTGAATTCCGCATTCATATTTGTCCTTCCAAAATGGACAACCTCACACTTTTCAGGGTTAAACTCCATCTGCCACTTCTCAGCCCAGCTCTGCATCCTATCTATGTATCTTTTGCAGCCGACAACAGCCCTCCTTACTATCCACAACTCCACCAATCTTCGTATCGTCTGCAAATTTACTGACCCACCCTTCAACTCCCTCATCCAAGTCATTAATGAAAATCACAAACAGCAGAGGACCCAGAACTGAACCCTGCGGTACGCCACTGGTAACTGGGATCCAGGCTGAATATTTGCCATCCACCACCACTCTCTGACTTCTATCGGTTAGCCAGTTCGTTATCCAACTGGCCAAATTTCCCATTATCCCATGCCTCCTTACTTTCTGCATAAGCCTACCATGGGGAACCTTATCAAATGCCTTACTAAAATCCATGTACACTACATCCACTGCTTTACCTTCATCCACATGCTTGGTCACCTCATCAAAGAATTCAATAAGATTTGTAAGGCAAGACCTACCCCTCACAAATCCGTGCTGACTATCCCTAATCAAGCAGTGTCTTTCCAGATGCTCAGAAATCCTATCCTTCAGTACCCTTTCCTTTACTTTGCCTACCACCGAAGTAAGACTAACTGGCCTGTAATTCCCAGAGTTATCCCTAGTTCCTTTTTTGAACAGGGGCACGACATTCGCCACTCTCCAATCCCCTGGTACCACCCCTGTTGACAGTGAGGACGAAAAGATCATTGCCAAAGGCTCTGCAATTTCATCTCTTGCTTCCCATAGAATCCTTGGATATATCCCGTCAGGCCCGGGGGACTTGTCTATCCTCAAGTTTTTCAAAATGCCCAACACATCTTCCTTCCTAACAAGTATTTCCTCGAGCTTACCAGTCTGTTTCACACTGTCCTCTCCAACAATATGGCCCCTCTCATTTGTAAATACAGAAGAAAAGTACTCGTTCAAGACCTCTCCTATCTCTTCAGACTCAATACACAATCTCCCGCTGCTGTCCTTGATCGGACCTACCCTCGCTCTAGTCATTCTCATATTTCTCACATATGTGTAAAAGGCCTTGGGGTTTTCCTTGATCCTACCCGCCAAAGATTGTTCATGCCCTCTCTTAGCTCTCCTAATCCCTTTCTTCAGTTCCTTCCTGGCTATCTTGTATCCCTCCGATGCCCTGTCTGAACCTTATTTCCTCAGCCTTACTTAAGTCTCCTTTTTCCTCTTAACAAGACATTCAACCTCTCTTGTCAACCATGGTTCCCTCACTCGACTATCTATTCCCTGCCTGACAGGGACATACATATCAAGGACACGTAGTACCTGTTCCTTGAACAAGTTCCACATTTCACTTGTGTCCTTCCCTGACAGCCTATGTTCCCAACTTATGCACTTCAATTCTTGTCTGACAACATCGTATTTACCCTTCGCCCAATTGTAAACCTTGCCCTGTTGCACGAACCTATCCCTCTCCATTACTCAAGTGAAAGTCACAGAATTGTGGTCACTATCTCCAAAATGCTCCCCCACTAACAAATCTATCACTTGCCCTGGTTCATTACCAAGTACTAAATCCAATATTGCCCCTCCTCTGGTCGGACAATCTGTGTCAGAAAAGCTTCCTGGACACACTGCACAAACACCACCCCATCCAAACTATTTGATCTAAAGAGTTTCCACTCAATATTTGGGAAGTTAAAGTCACCCATGACTACTACTCTGTGACTTCTGCACCTTTCCAAAATCTGTTTCCCAATCTGTTCCTCCACATCTCTGCTACTATTGGGGGGCCTATAGAAAACTCCTAACAAGGTGACTGCTCCTTTCCTATTTCTGACTTCAACCCATACTACCTCATTAGGGTGATACTCCTCGAACTGCCTTTCTGCAGCTGTTATACTATCTCTAATTAACAATGCCACCCCCCCCCCACCTCTTATACCCCCCTCCCAAATCTTATTGAAACATCTATAACCAGGGACCTCCAACAACCGTTTCAGCCCCTATTCTATCCAAGTTTCCGTGATGGCCACCACATCGTAGTCCCAAGTACCGATCCATGCCTTAAGTTCACCCACCTTATTCCTGATGCTTCTTGCCTTGAAGTATACACACTTCAACCCATCTCCGTGCCTGCAAGTACTCTCCTTTGTCAGTGTTCCCTTCCCCACTGCCTCATTACACGCTTTGGCGTCCTGAATATCGGCTACCTTAGTTGCTGGACTACAAATCCGGTTCCCATTCCCCAGCCAAATTATTTTAAACCCTCCCGAAGAGTACTAGAAAACCTCCCTCCCAGAATATTGGTGCCCTTCTGGTTCAGATGAAACCCGTCCTGCTTGTACAGGTCCCACCTTCCCCAGAATGCGCTCCAATTATCCAAATACCTGAAGCCCTCCCTCCGACGCCATTCCTGCAGCCACGTGTTCAACTGCACTCTCTCCCTATTCCTAGCCTCGCTATCACTTGGCACCGCCAACAAACCAGAGATGACAACTCTGTCTGTCCTGGCTTTTAACTTCCAGCCTAACTCCCTAAACTTGTTTATTACGTCCACACCCCTTTTCCTACCTATGTCGTTGGTACCAATGTGCACCACGACTTCTGGCTGCTCGCCCTCCCCCTTAAGGATCCTGAAGACACGATCCGAGACAACCCTGGCCCTGGCACCCGGGAGGCAATACACCGTCTCTACATGATGCCGGTCTTTGTCCTTATACACACATTAAACTGGGAGGAGGGAGACGGGTTGAAATGTGGAGGAAGAGAGAGAGAGAGAGAGCTGATTTGTGACATTTGCAGATAGAAGATAGGGTGAGAGAGAAAGTGGTTGCGAGGGAAATTGGATGAGAGAGGAAGAAAGCAATAGAGACAGAGGATGAGTGAGAAGAGAGTGAGAAGACAGTGAGAGAAAATGAGGTTTAGAAAGAAATGGATGGGAGAAGGACAGCGATTTAGAATAATGGTGGCTGTGAAAGAGGGTTGGACTGAAAGAGTGCGAGAAAGAATATTGGTGAGTTGGTGAGAAAGAATGTTGGTGAATGTTGGAAGGAAGGAAGAAAGGAAGGCAGGGAGGGAGGAGGACGGACGGTAGGAAGGGAGAAAGGGAGGAAGGAAGGAAGGAAGGAAGGAGGGAAGGAAGGAAGGAAGGAAGGAAAGGAAGGAGTGAGGAAGGGAGGGAAGAAGGGAGGAAGGAACGGAGGAAGGAAGAAAGGAAGGGAGGAAGGAAGGAAGGAAGGAAGAAAGGAAGCAAAGAAAGAAAGAAGAAAAGACGAAGGAAGGAAGGAACGAACGAAGGAAGGAAAGAAGAAAGAAGAATGGAAGGAAGGGAGTGAGGAAGAAAGGAAGGAAGAGTTGAAGAGAGACAGACGCATTCGGCGAGAAAGCGAGATAAAGAGACAAAAATACTGAGATGAAGAAAAGCCATATTTGCATAATTGTTGTTTTAAGAGTGGTTTTCTGTTGGATTTGGTCGAAACACGTTTTGTAAAGCCTCTCCTCTTTGTAGGGGTATATGTTTATTTCCAAAGTACAAATTATTCAGAAATATCTGTACAATTACATTTCAAGGTCCCCTCATTAGTCTTTGCAGAAATTCTAGTACAGTTCTAGTTAGATCAGTAGTGTATGAGACCTGCTGAGGTGAGTCAATACCATTATAATTATATATGATATTAACAATGCACACTCCTTCACAACAGAAAGGCAAGAGAGGTATTTACTCCATTTGTAGCCTTGGGCCGACTATTGCAGGTGGACCGATGCCTATCCACCATCCCCGAATCTTTGTGGAAGGTTTCTCTTCATATTTGGTGTCCCTATTGTTTTAAATTCTTCCCAGTTAATGTTCAAAGTTATTCTATTTATAACTGTTTTCTCAGGCTACTATTCCTGTCGTTGATCCACGGACCGGCCTTGTTGTGGAGGGTTGACACCACAGGTTTGTTCTAATGAAAAAGGAAAGACTCAGTTAGTGTGTGTCTGCTGTTCTCCACTAACTTTGGAAACAAGGTGGTTTAGAAGCGCTTGTTGATGGAACTGCTCAGTGGAAGCACGATATTGCTGGCAGAGGAATTATATTCAGGATCTCACTCACTCCCCCTTATACACGGTGAAAGAGTCAGACTGTGTCCACCAAGCTCACTGCCCTAGTGCCAGGATGCACACTCACTCACCTGTTAAGTAATGGGTTAAGAGATAGTCTAACTAGTTGTCTCGTTTATGTCAAGTATCCAGTAATTGACACTGATCTGGAAAGGGGCTTCGGGTTGCCTTTCTGCCAGGTGATGTGATGTTAGAGTTTTGTGCAAAGTCTGTTGAAGTAAATTAAAGGTGTTTGTGGAAAAGGAGCAGAACCTTTTACTCTTTATACAACAACAGCTAAACGTATAACAAATGGTAGCAGAGGATGATTGCTGTGTAAATGTTCAGAGTTGACAGATACAACTTTTCCAGACCAAACCTAGGAGTGAGTGAGAAGAAAAGAAAAACCAAAGATATATGGCTGAACCTAGGATAAAGATGGCTGCATATGACTATCCCCCCCCCCCCCCCCCCCCCCTTATTTTCTGAAAGGAGATCGTACGACCAATGGAGAAATGCAGTAGTTATGTGGACTATGGAAACTGCGTTGGGAAAGAGAAAACAGATATGGCATTGGCTCTTCCTCTACCTTATGAGAGTTAAATCCGGAGCAAAGTGTTTTCTGAGCTGGAAGTGGAAGAGTTAGACTCAGAAGAAGATGTACAGACTCTATTACGTTATATGGATAAGATTTATAAGAAGGATGACTTGTTAAGTGCGTATGAAGCATGGTCGGATTTTGATAGGTTCCGGCAAATAGAGGATTTCCCCATTGAAGACTATATAATGGAATTATAATGAAACTATATAAAAGGCTGCAGAATCACCACCTGGAATTTCCACAGTCTGTGTTGGCCTTTAAATTACTTGACTGTGTTGGAGTGAGCAACATGGATAGGCTCCTGGTTTTGACAGGAGTTCAGTTTGCGGCTAAGGATACCTTATTCGATCAGATGACAGAAGCTTTAAAAAAGTTTCTGATGAAACATTCGACTCCGGTGGCTCTGATGACCCAATTAGGTCAGCCTGCAATAAAGCATGATGTGGAGATGCCAGCGTTGGACTGGGGTGAGCACAATAAGAAGTTTTACAACACCAGGTTAAAGTCCAACAGGTTTGTTTCGATGTCACTAGCTTTCGGAGCGCTGCTCCTTCCTCAGGTGAATGAGGATGGAGCAGCGCTCTGAAAGCTAGTGACATCGAAACAAACCTGTTGGACTTTAACCTGGTGTTGTAAAACTTCTTACTGTGCAATAAAGCAGAATATGGAAGTTACGCTACTAACAGGATGGCGAAATCGCTACAAACAAGTTCCAAGCCTACAGAAGGAGATCGGGACCCGGAAATTATGAAGACAGAAACCCAGTTAGAACCTATAACAGGAAGATGAACCCCAGAAATGCACGGGGTATGATAAATCGATGTTTTCAATGTGACTCTCAATACCATTATGCTTTCAACTGTCCAACACGTTATAATAGAGTGTTTGAAGCGACACATGACACGGAAGGGTCAGAAGAGGAAAACGATAGTGACCAGAAAGAAGGCATTGTCCTATTAACGAGCAGTTTTACGTCGGTAATGAGGGTGTTGGTTGCAGAATCTTTCAACTGTGCTGTATTGGACAGTGGCTGCACATCTACTGTGTGTGGAATTGACCGGTTAAAATGTTATCTGGACTCCTTGAATGCTGAAAATCATAACAAGGTTAAGGAATTTGAAAGTTCCACAAGTTTCAGGTTTGGGGATGCTAATACTCTGAAGTCGCTGAAAAGAGTGGTGATCCCTTGCAAGCATTTCATTAGCACGGATGTTGTATCAAGTATCTTTTTTGTTTGCACTGAGTGCTGATTCTGGGTGCATTTGAGTGAGATAGTGATAGTTTGGTGGCTGAGGGAGTATAAGGGTTCATTTTTATCTGAAGTCTAGTCTTTCTGTTATTTAGTTAATTAACTTAAAAGTTGTTGTTTGTTTGAGAAGAAGGTGAATTTTCAATCAGCTTTAAACAAAGGTTCTACTTGTAGGTACTTGCAGCTGGAGCTTGTTAATTAGTTAATTGGATAAGGTCAGTTTTCAGAGGCCAGATTCACAGCATAAAAGTGAGACTTTGTTTGCACTGAGTGCTCATTTTGGGGGCATTTGAGTGCTATAGTGAGAGTTTGGTGACTGAGGGAGTTCAGTGAGGAGAGAGCAAGGTGCTCCTTTCATTTAATCTCATCAAAGAGCGAGAAGGTAATCAGGAGTTTACAGAGAGTGCAGCTGACTGGGAGCAGAGTCGGAGGGCGGAGTTCCAGTTAGTCCACAGGGCAGCTATATTCTGTCAGGTAAGAGGGGTGGAGGCTAGGGCAGTTGCATGCTCCTCCTGTAGGATGTGGGTGGTGAGGGATACCATCGGTGTCCCCGCTGACTATACCTGCGGGAGGTGCACCCCACTCCAGCTCCTCAGAGACCGTGTTAGGGAATTGGAGCTGGAGCTGGATGAACTTCGGATAACCGGAGGGGGCAGAGGGAGTTGTAGAGAAGAGTTACAGGGAGGTAACCAGACCTAAGGTAAAGGACGAGTAGCTGGGTTACAGTCAGGGGAAAGAAAACGAACAGGCAGACAGTGCAGGGATCCCTCGCGGCCGCTCCCCTTCAAAACAAGTATACCGTTTTGGATGCTGTTGGGGGGATGACCTACTGGGGGACGGCCCCAGCGGCCAGGTCTCTGGCACTCACTCTGGCTCTGGGGCTCAGAAGGGAAGGGGGGAGAATAGAAAAGCAATAGTAATAGGAGATTCAATGGTTAGGGGATAGATAGGAGATTCTGTGGTCGCGAGCGAAAGTCCCAGAAGGTGTGTTGCCTCCCGGGTGCCAGGGCCAAGGATGTATCGGATCGTGTCTTCAGGATCCATCAGGGGAGGGGGAGCAGCCAGAAGTCGTGGTGCACATTGCTACCAACGACGTAGGTAGGAAAAGGGCTGTAGAGGTAATAAACGAGTTTAGGGAGTTAGGCTGGAAGTTAAAAGCCAGGACAGACAGGGTTGTCATCTCTGGTTTGTTGCCGGTGCCACGTGATAGCGAGGCTAGGAAATAGGGAGAGAGTGCAGTTGAATACGTGGATGCAGGAATGGTGTAGGTGGGAGGGCTTCAGGTATTTGGATAATTGGAGCGCATTCTGGGGAAGGTGGGACCTGTACAAGCAGGACGGGTTGCATCTGAACCAGAGGTGCACCAATATCATGGGAGGGAGGTTTTCTAGTACTCTTCGGGAGGGTTTAAACTCATTTGACTGCGGAATGGGAACCGGATTTGTAGTCCAGCAACTAAAGTAGCCGATATTCAGGACGCCAAAGCGTGTAGTGAGGCAGTGGGGAATGTAACATTGACAAAGGAGAGTACTTGCAGGCACGAAGATGGGTTGAAGTGTGTATAGTATGAGAAATGAGCATTTTATGTTGTTTTTACATGAATAACTCTGGTTCACAAATAAGATGTCAACAATAGTGCTTAATGGGAAATAAGATGTCAAGTGAAGTTTTGTGTAAGCTGCAGTACCAAAGTTGTTGCAACTGTGTACGTGACTGACCTTCGGGAATGAACAGAACTTACACTAACAAGATCCGGGTGGAGATGGGGGCCTCATTCTAAATTATTCTAGCTGACGGTTCAAATATGTACCAGGAGCTAACAGAAACCACTGCTAGGCGAAGCAAGGCGGAAGCCAAAATGAACATAACATGTCCAAATAAGGAATCACTGATAAGGAAACTGCCATCAAGGCAGAGAGCGGGGTGTGTTTCTCAGAGATTGTATATAAGAAATAATGCTGTGTAAATTCTGTGTGTCTGCTAATGTTGACAGGCGGCACCCGTTCTTGCAAGATCGCCTGAATAAAATACTTCTTCAGAATTTGGCTAAGTGTAAATTATTATCAAGTGAGCGGTGTTTCTCACAATACTTCAACGCAAAAAGCATCAGGAATAAGGTTGGTGAACTTAAGGCATGGATCGATACTTGGGACTACGATGTGGTGGCCATCACGGAAACTAGGATAGAAGAGGGGCAGAAATGGTTATTGGAGGTTCCTGGCTATACATGTTTCTATAAGATTAGGGAGGGTGGGAAAAGAGGTGGTGGTGGCATTGTTAATTAGAGATAGTATAACAGCTTCAGACAGGCAATTCGGGGAGGATCTGCCTACTGTGGTAGTATGGGTTGAAGTCAGAAATAGGAAAGGAGCAGTCACCTTGTTGGGAGTTTTCTATAGGCCCCCCAATAGTAGCAGAGATGTGGAGGAACAGATTGGGAAACAGATTTTGGAAAGGTGCAGAAGTCACAGGGTCGTAGTCATGGTGACTTCAACTTCCCAAACATTGAGTGCAAACTCTTTAGATTAAATATTTTGGATGGGGTGGTGTTTGTGCAGTGTGTCCAGGAAGCTTTTCTAACACAGTATGTATATTGTCCGACCAGAGGGGAGGCCATATTGGATTTAGTACTTGGTAATGAACCAGGGCAAGTGATGGATTTGTTAGTGGGGGAGCATTTTGGAGATAGTGACCACAATTTTGCGACTTTCACTTTAGTAATGGAGATGGCTAGGTGCGTGCAACAGGCAATGTTTACAATTGAGGGAAGGGTAAATACGATGCTGTCAGACAAGAACTGAAGTACATAAGTTGGGAACATAGGCTGTCAGTGAAGGACACAAGTCAAATGTGGAACTTGTTCGAGGAATAGATACTGCGTGTCCTTAATATGTATGTCCCAGTCAGGCAGGGAAGAGATGGTCGAGTGAGGGAAGCATGGTTGACAAGAGAGGTTGAATGTTTTGTTAAGAGGAAGAAGGAGACTTATGTAAGGCTGAGGAAACAAGATTCAGACAGGGCGCAGGGGGGGGGGGGGGGGATACAAGATAGCCAGGAGGGATCTGAAGAAAGGGATTAGGAGAGTTAAGAGAGGGCATGAAAAATCTTTGGCGGGTAGGATCAAGGAAAACCCCAAGGCCTTTTACACATGTGTGATAAATATGAGAGTGTCTCGAGCGAGAGTAGGTCCGATCAAGGACAGTAGCGGGAGATTGTGTATTGAGTCTGAAGAGAAAGGAGATGCCTTGAACGAGTACTTTTCTCCAGTATTTATGAATGAGAGGGGCCATATTCATAGAATTTACAGTGCAGGATGAGGCCATTCGGCCCATCGAGTCTGCACCGGCTCTTGGAAAGAGCACGCTACCCAAGGTCAACACCTCCACCCTATCCCCATAACCCAATAATCCCACCCAACACTAAGGGCAATTTTGGACACGAAGGGCAATTTATCATGGCCAATCCACCTAACCTGCACATCTTTGGACTGTGGGAGGAAACCGGAGCACCCGGAGGAAACCCACGCACACACGGGGAGCGTGTGCAGACTCCGCACAGACAGTGACCCAAGCCGGAATCGAACCTGGGACCCTGGAGCTGTGAAGCAATTGCGCTATCCATAATGCTACCGTACTGCCCTTCATATTGTTGGAGAAGACAGTGTGAAACAGGCTGGTAAGCTCGAGGAGCTACTTGTTAGGAAGGAAGATGTGATGGGCATTTTGAAAAACTTGAGGATAGAGAAGTCCCCAGGGCCTGACGGGATATATCCAAGGATTCTATGGGAAGCAAGAGATGAAATTGCAGAGCCGTTGGCAATGATCTTTTCGTCCTCACTGTCAACAGGGATGGCACCAGGGGATTGGAGAGTGGCGAATGTCGTGCCCCTGTTCAAAAAACGGAATAGAGATAACCCTGGGAATTACAGGATAGTTAGTCTTACGCCGGTGGTAGGCAAATTAATGGAAAGGTTACTGAGGGATAGGATTTATGAGCATCTGGAAAGACACTGCTTGATTAGGGATAGTCAGCAGGGATTTGTGAGGGGTATGTCTTGAATCACAAGTCTTATTGAATTCTTAGAGGAGGTGACCAAGCATGTGGATGAAGGTAAAGCAGTGGATGTAGTGTACATGGATTTTAGTAAGGCATTTGATAAGGGTCCCCATGGTAGGCTTCTGCAGAAAGTAAGGAGACATGGGATAGTGGGAAATTTGGCCAGCTGGATAACAAACTGGCTAACCGATAGAAGTCAGAGTGGTGGTAGATGGCAAATATTCAGCCTGGAGCCCAGTTACCAGTGGCGTACCACGGGGATCGGTGCTGGGTCCTCTGCTGTTTGTGATTTTCATTAATGACTTGGATGAGGGAGTTGAAGGGTGGGTCAGTAAATTTGCAGTCGATACGAAGATTGGTGTAGTTGTGGACAGTGAGGAGGGCTGTTGTCGGCTGCAAAAAATACATAGATAGGATGCAGAGCTGGGCTGAGAAGTGGCAGATGGAGTTTAACCCTGAAAAGTGTGAGGTTGTCCATTTTGGAAGGACAAATATGAATGCAGAATACACGGTTAACGGTAGGGTTCTTGGTAATGTGGAGGAGCAGAGAGATCTTTGGGTCTATGTTCATAGATCTTTGAAAGTTGCCACCTAAGTGGATAGAGCAGTGAAGAAGGCCTGTGGTGTGCTCGCGTTCATTAACAGAGGGATTGAATTTAAGAGCCGTGAGGTGATGATGCAGCTGTACAAAACTTTGGTAAGGCCACATTTGAGTACTGTGTACAATTCTGGTCGCCTAATTTTAGGAAGGATGTGGAAGCTTTGGAAAAGGTGCAAAGGAGATTTACCAGGATGTTGCCTGGAATGGAGAGTAGGTCTTACGAGGAAAGGTTGAGGGTGCCAGGTCTTTTCTCATTAGAACGGAGAAGGATGAGGTGCGACATGATAGAGGTTTATAAGAACATTCCCCATCAGGGGAACCGATAGAGTAGACAGTCAGAGACTTTTTCCGCGGGTGGAACAAACCATTACAAGGGGACATAAATTTAAGGTGAAAGGTGGAAGATATAGGAGGGATATCAGAGGTAGGTTCTTTACCCAGAGAATAGCAGGGGCATGGAATGCACTGCCTGTGGAAGTATTTGAGTCGCAAACATTAGGGACCTTCAAGCGGCTATTGGATACGTACATGGATTAGGGGAGAATGATGGGGTGCAGATTAATTTGTTCTTAATCTAGGACAAAAGTTCGGCACAACATCGTGGGCCGAATGGCCTGTTCTATGCTGTACGTTTCTATGTTCTATGTTCTAAGTGAGATACCTTTGCTTCTGAGCAGACCGTCGATAAAGAAAACACACATGAAACTGGATATGGAACAGGATAAGGCAACAGTTTTTGGAAAGGCGGTGACCTGACAATTTACACAGTCGGGACATTATTGTATTCTATTTCTGACAAATAATCCTTCAACTACAGTTGTTAAGGATGTGATAATGGCAGTTGAAAATGGGACTTTAGCTGATAAAAAGCTTGTTGTATTAAAACTACATAGTTGGAGTATACACGGAAGTACCGGATAGGGGACAAAGAGCTCTATCCCACAGCTGGATTTGCACGGAAAAGGCTTTCCGGATGGAACTTACAAGGCAAACGCCAGGCTTGTGGCTAGAGGATTTGAAGAAAACTTAGAATATCAGGATTTAAGGGTAGATTCACCTGCGGCAGGAAAGGTTATTTTAAAGATCCCCTTGGCTCTATTAGCCACGAAGGCAAGCGAATGCAAATCTATAGATATAAAAGCTGCCTTCTTGCAGGGGCATCAGATCCAGAGAGACATTTTTCTCCGTCCTCCTAAAGAGGCAGCAAACACAGAAGGGGTATTCTGAAAGTTGAACAAATGTGCATATGGATTAAATGATGCGTCTAGAGTCTGATATTTTTTGGTAAGGTCAGTTTTGTTAAAGTTAGACTGTTGCCTGTTGAAAGCAGATCCTGCAATGTTTTACAGGCATGATAAAGGAAATCTTTCTGGCATCTTTATGATGCATGTCGATGATTTTCTTGTGTGGTGGGACTAGTGATTTCGAAGCTATTGTAACCTCTGGGTTGAGGAAAGAATTCATATTTGGAAGACACAATTCCGGTGAATTGAAATATATTGGAGTTGAAATCGGACAGACTAAGTTAGGGGCGACTTTACGTCAGCAATCTTATTTGCAGAGCATCAGCCCAATGGCAATTAGTCGTGGCCGGGTTTCACAAAAAGACGCAGTGGTTTTAAAGATGAGAAAAGAGCAACTGCGAAGTTTAATTGGACAACTGAATTGGTTAGGTAGACAGACAAGACCGGATGTTAGTTTTGATATCTTAGAGTTGAGTACAAAAATGAATGATCCTTAAGTGGAAGACATAATAAGAGCAAATGAAGCGTTGGTCAAACTAAAAATGCAGGAGTTTGTTTTGAGGTTCCCGGTTTTAGGTGACCTTAGGCACTTGAAACTCATAGTTTATAGTGATGCGTCTTATGCAAATTTATGTGATGGGGTTTCAAGCGCAGGAGGTTTTATAATTTTCCTTTTGGGGAACAATGGTAAATGTTGCCTCGTGTGTGGGAAACAAAGAAAATAAGGAGAGTGGTCAAAATCACTTTGGCTGCTGAGATGTTAAGCCTTGTAGAGGCGGTGGATATGGCGTTTTATATCTCTCAGATATTGACAGAAATTTCGGGATTCGGGGATTTGGGTAATATACCTATTGAATGTCACATTGACAATAAATCCCTGTGGGAAAATGTGCGTTCTACAAAAAGTGTCAATGAAAAAAGGTTAAGTATAGACATTGCAAGTTTCAAGCAGATATTGGACACAGGGGAGATAGCAAAAATTAAATGGGTCGACAGTAGCTATCAATTTACAAAAAGAAGGGCTAGCTAACAGAAACGTTTGTATATTTTTAATGAAGGGTTAGGGTTAGGGTTAGGGTTAAAGTGGGAAATTGCGTGTGTGTTTTTGAGTTTCTTGTAATTTTGTTTACACCTATTTTTTTTTCTCCAAGGGGAGACTGTTAAGTAATGGTTGAAGAGATCTCCCAATTATTTGTCTCATTTATGTTAAGTGTCCAATAATTGACACTGATATGCAAAGAGGCTTCAGGTGGCCTTTGTGTCAGGTGATGTGAAGACAGAGTTTTGCACAGTCTGTTAAAGTAAAATAAAGGTGTTTGTTAAAAGGAGCAGTACATTTGACTCTTTAGACAACGGCAGCTAAACGTCTAACAAGCACAGCCTCAGACTGAAGGAACGATCCTTTAAAACTGAGATGAGGAGGAATTTATTCTAACAGAGGATGGCGAATCTGTGGAATGCATTGGCGCAGACGACTGTGGGGGTCTTCACTGAGTCTATTTAAGATGTGAGCACTTTTGTTCTTGATTACTGGGGATCAAGGGTTATGGGGAGAAGGCAGGGGAATGGGGATTTGTAAAATATCAGGCATTATTGAACGGAGGACCATACTCGATGGGCCGAGTGGCCTAATTCTGCTCCTAAATCTTATAATCTGATGATCTAAGTGTCCATGACTCATTTATCCGTGAAAGCACAATGTGGCACAGTTTCATGACAATACCATGAGATATTAAAGGATGGTTACTGGGCGATAAGGGGTAACATTGAAAATATGGCTCATGACACCATTCCTGAGGATGAACACTGACGCACAAAACGATACAATATTATGCATGGAACAGCACGGCAGGTCGTGGAGAGGTCAGCTGCTGGTTGAAAATCATGTTTTTGATATCTGGACAGGTCAGTGGGCACTTTCCATTGTGCACCAAGATAGTCACAAAAATTGTTGCCGTGTGTTGTGCTCAACTTTGCCATTCAGCACGGACTGAGCATTCACCCTGAAGATGTCTGACCACAAGATATTGATGACCATGATGGCGAAATGGAGCCTGATACAGGCAGATCTCCTGGTGCAGGTATACAAGCCAAGCCTCCAGTGACGCAGGGGCCATTCTAGATCGCCTGTAAGCTGCTGCATTCGGACATTGAGCTTATAAAATTAACAATTGATATGTCAAAACCGTCCCTCCCAACACCTCCCTCCGCTCCCTCCCCTTTCCCACACTTCCCTCCCATCTTTTCCCTTCCCCCACTACACTCCCTTCCCTTCCACCTCTTCCCTCCCTGGCGTTTTGCCTGTACCCTCCCTTCCCTTTCCCTCGATCCTCCTTGCCCTTCCTCTACACTCCCACCCCTTAACCCCTCTACCCCCCCTGCCGTTCACCCTCTTCCCACCCACCCCTCCCCTCTACCCTCCCTACTCTCGTTACCTCTACCCTCCCTCCCCTTTCCCCTACTTCCCTCCCATCCTTTCACTTCCCCCTCTACACCTCGTCCTCCTCTTCTCCCCCTGCTGGTCTTCATTCTCCCATACCCCCTCTACCCTCCCTACCTTTCCCCCTAACCTCCCTCCCCTTCCCCTCTGCCCTCCCTCCCTATACCCCTCTGCTCACCCTCCTCTTTCCCCCTCTGCCCTCATTCCCCTTCGCCCCAACCCTCCCACCGCTCCCATTCCCCAGTTTCAGCCCCCCCTTTACCCCGTTCCCTTACATCCCTTCCCCCTCTAAGCTCCCTCCCGTTTTCCCCTCTCCTCTACCTCTCATTTTCCCCTCCACCCTTCCTCCCCGCTCTGCAGTCCCTCCACTTTTCTGAACTTTCTCCCTCCCCTTTCCGCCCTCATTCCTCCTCCCTTTTCAATATATAGGGACGTTGTATTTATGTCGAAATATATATTTAGTAACGGTTGTGTTTCAGTGAGAAAATACATTTTATCGCAAGAAATTTCGAAACGTTGAGGTAGTTTAAGGTAAACTAAATGTTAATTTGTTTCAAAGTTTTGTTTTTATAAAAATATTTTGTGAATAAATGGTTTAAATTAAACATTACAATTTTCTACAAATGTTTTACTGAAACGTCAAAACACAACATTTAATAATGTGATAATTGTAAATGCATAGGATAATTGAAGTACACAAGACAGAAACCTATTTGACAGGGTAAAACGGCGTCACACTGATTCACAACACCAGGGACCTATGTTCAATTCAGACCTTGGGTAACTGTGCAGTGTTTGTACAAACTCCACGTGGCTGTATATGATTCCTGGAACCACAGAATAGAACTATATAATTCCTCCATTGGAGAAGGAGGATATTCAGCGCATTCAGTCTGCACAGACCCTCAAAACGATCACCCTACCTAGGCACCGAAGAACCCGGAGGAAAGCCACGCAGACAGGTGGAGCATGTATAAACTCCACACAGGCAGTGTCTCAAGGCCAGAATTGAATCCGGGTCCCTGGCGTTGTGAGGATGACACCGTGGCGCCACCGTTTCCTCCAAGTGCTCGGTTTCCCCCCCACAGTTCTAAAGATAGATAGGTTAGGTAAATTGGTTAAGTTGTGTTGGGGGATGAGGACGGGTGTGGGCCGGGGTCGGGTGTTCTTTGGAGAGTCGGTGCTGCTTTGATGAGCCCAATGTCTTTCTTGTGCACTGCAGTAATACTATAATTAGAGAAAGACAAATCAAAAAATTCAAATGTTGCAAGGACAGTGACAGCAAAAAAACTCTCTGGAGCTATTAAAAAATTATCAGCACAACCTAAATGAAAACTTCCACTGGTTTAAAACACAGAACAACCCACGTTCACTGAAGATAACCACCTTTAATTATAAAATGATACATTTAAAAAATAATTAAAAACAGCCAGCAATGTCTGTATAAAAGAAAGAGCAAAGAAATGTTTCAAAAGACTTCAACCAGTATGTAAAACATGTGTTAAAAATGTTACCTGTTGCGTTCAATCTAAATCTGCTGTTCAATTCCAACACTCAATTGGCGTTCCCAACCTCGCCTGCGCTCAATAGGCGTTCCCAACCTCACCTGTCCTCAATAGACGTTCCCAACCTCGCCTGCGCTCAATAGGCGTTCCCAACCTCACCTGTCCTCAATAGACGTTCCTATCCAGAGTTCAGGAGGGCTCAGGAAGCATCCAGAAGAGGAAGGTTCGTCGCAATATCGTTTTCTTTCAGAATTGGCGGCCCGTGGCTTCCCACCGCTCACCGGAAGTTATGGACCATGTTTGACAAAGCTTCTGGAGCCATTCGAAGATGTAATGTGTGGAATAGATCAGGGTGGAACAGTGGATGTGGTGCATTTGGATTTTCACAACGTTTCACGTAAGAGGTTAGTGTGTTAAATTAAAGCGCATAGGAATGGAGGTAATTGATTGGGCTGGATTGAGAATGCTTGACAGACAGGAAACAGAAGGAAAAAGTGGTCTTTTTCGGAGTGACGGGCGGTGAATCGTGGTGTCCTGCAGGGATCGCTGTCTTGGTCCAGCTATTCACAATATACATCACTGATTTGGATCAGGGGCAAAGCAATATTTCCAAGATTGATGCTGACACAAAAGTTGGCGGGGATGACAGTGGTGATGAGGATGTTAAGATGCTTAAAGGTGATTTGGACAAGTTGAGTGAGTGGGAAAATGCATGGCACATGCAGTACAACGTTGATAAATGTAAAGTTGTAGACTAGGGACAGAGAAACAGAATGTCAGGGTAGAATTTAAATGGTGATATTGGGAAATGCTGATGTACAAAAGGACCTGGGTGTCCTTGTACCCGTCACTGAAAGCGAGCTTGCAGGCACAGCAAGCAGTTAGGAAGCTCTATGGCATGTTGGCCTTCATTAAAAAGGATTTGAGGACAGATGCAAGGATGTCTTACTGCAGCTGCACAGGGCCTTGGTGACACCGCACCTGGAGTATTGTGAGCAATTTTCGTATCTTTACCTAAGAAAGGCTTCATTGGCACAGAGTAAGTGAAGCGAATGTTGACCTGACTGACTCCAAGGGCTGACTGGCTTGTCATATGAGGACAGATCGAGGCAATTTGGCCTGTATTCACTGGAATGCAGACGAACTCACTGACACAGATAACGTTCTGACAGCGATGGTGGGATGTTGTTGCCTCTGGCGGAGGTGGTGGGGGCGGTGACGAGAAAAAGCGGGCCGAGTCTCAGAATAGGGTATTAGGACTGAGATGAGGAGAAATCTCTTCACTCCAGAGGGTAGTGAACATTTACCAGAGAAACCTGTGCATGTCAAGGCACTGAATATAATTAAGAAGGAAAGAGATAGATTTCTTGACCATGAACGTATGAAGGGGAATGGGGAGATAGCAGGACTCTGGCGCGAAAACATAGGATCAGCCGTGTCCATTATGAATGGTGAAGCAAGCTTCCATGTTTCTTTGTAGCCCCTCCTCCTGCTAAATCCCCAGACACATCCCCCACCTCTTATTCCTATCCCTATCCCCTATCACCTATACCCTTCACAGATCCCCCACACCCTGTGTTTGTAGTCTGCCTGTTAGCCCTCACCCCTTTAACCTCACAAACCCCCGTATTCTATTGTTGTAGTCTGCCTGTTAGCCCTCACGGCCTCACACTCACACATCTGCGCACCCCCATTCCTTTATGCTGCATTTTATCCGTCACCCCCATCACCCTCACCCAACCCCCCCTCTCCTCCTGTATGCTGCCTGTTATCCCTCAGCTCCTTGACCCTCACCCATCCCCCACCCTCTATCCATGTATGCTGCCTGAAAGCCCCCACCAACTTCACCATCACCTTATCCCCACGTCCAATTACTGTACGTTGCCAGTTCACCTTCACCTCCTTCACCTCAACCATCCCCGCCCACTATTCTTGTATGCTGCCTGTTAGCCCTGTATTTTTGTGCTCATCTTTTTTAAGGCTAAAGAAATTACTATTTTCTGGATAACTTATATCCTCTACCTTCTTAACTAGTTGGCTACTCTAACGTCTTCTATCCTTTAGCCTCCTTTGCTGATACTAGATGGGAATTAATCGATTTCAAACTATATTTCAAGTTATTGTAGGATCCCCAATCTACAAGCAAGAATTTTAACTCGCTTACCACTCAATGCCCTTTATTTAAAAATAAATTTAGAGTATCCAATGCTTTTTTTTCTAATGAAGCGGCAGTTTAGCCTGACCAATCCACCTATCCTGCACGCCTTTTGGGTTGTGGGTGCGAAATCTACGCAAACACGGGGAGAATGTGCAAACTCCACATGGACAGTGACCCAGAGCCGGGATCGAACCCTGGGACCCACGCCATGAGGTAACCGTGCTTATCACTTGCGCCACCGAGCTGCCGTTACACGATGTCCTTTAAGGGTCTGGATCTGTTGAGGGTGCATAGGTGAGTTTTCTGGGGGTAACCACTATTTCAGGTTTAGATTTTGAATAAAACGCTATTTCAGGTTAGAGTAAATTTGTTGTTAACTTCATTTGTTTCAAAAGATTAAATTACTGCTTTACAACAAGTTAAAAAAGATCTTGCTTCTGGACTCCCGTCGAGTTGATCAGACATTCGAGCCCTCCTTGACAATCTATCTTCCTCTTGGTGTTCTCTGCCGTAGCGTTTCTATGTTCGGCTTCTGAGTCCAGCTATTCCCATGTACCGAAGTAGCTGCATAGCCCCAATCCCGGCAACTAGCGATTCAGGGTTTTTATACTTTTTAATTATCCATCTCGAAACCTTATTGATTACATGATCTTTTCTTAAGTTAATATCTTCTGATTATCCATGTATACACCATTAAGGCTCAATGTTTCATTTTGCTTCATTATTCGTACAACATTTAATTGCTTGACAGTTATTTCTGTCACTTTAAGCTAAAAGCGTCTAAAGAGTAAATAGGTCAATACACCTCTTGTTACTGTGATTTTAACATAAGGGCTGTATGTCAGACTCTGGACTGAGAGAATAATACATCTTGTTGCTGTGGTGTTAACATGACGGTGCCTTGTCTGAACATCGGCAAGGAGGCTTGTCTGAACACTGGTAGGGAAACCTCCTGCTTATTACTAATGTGCTGTAATTTAGCCTTTTAATCTTTTTCATTTTTAAGCATTTTATTACATATGTGTTGAAAGGATCTTTTTCTATTTCTCTTACTTCGTTTTTTCTCATGCTCCTTTGGGTTCATCACATCCATGTTTCAAATGGCATACTTCCCATTATCTTTGACAGCCCTCACCGCCTACATGCTCACCCCATCCCCCATACTCTATTCCTGTATGCTGAATATTAGCCCTCACCCCTTCACACTCATCCAAACCCCATACTCTATTCTTTTATGCTGCCAGTTTGCCCTCACCCCCTTACCCTCATCCTACCTCTTTCATCAAACGTATCTACCTTTGGCCCTCACCACAAAACCGAGGGTCTACACTTAGTCTCGCTCCCCCACCTCACAAACCGCAAGTTCCCCAAGGTCACTGACCCATGACTTTGCATTTCCAGTGCCCCACACGAATCCACCCGCATTACTCTATACCTAACTCTGAGCTGTACATGTCCTTGGAGTGCTTTATGGGGACAGTGCAGATGGAGATTTAATCCGCATCTAACACTGTGCTGTACCTGTCCTGGGAGTGTTTGATGTCCACAGTGTAGAGGGAGCTTTACTCTGTATCTAACCCCGTGCTGTACCTATCCTGGGAGTGTTTGATGGGGACAGTGAAGAGTGAGCTTTACTCTGTATCTAACCCCGTGCTGCACCTGTCCTGGGAGTGTTTGATGGGGACAGTGTAGAGGAGCTTTACTCTGTATCTAACCCTGTGCTGTACCTGTCCTGGGAGTGTTTGATGGGGACAGTGTAGAGGAGCTTTACTCTGTATCTAACCCTGTGTTGTACCTGTCCTCAGAGTGTTTGATGTGGACAGAATAGAAGGAGCTTTGCTCTGTTTGTAACTCTGTGCTGTACCTGTTCTGGGAGTGTTTGATGGCGACAGTGTAGAGGGAATTTTACTTTGTTTCTAACTCTGTTCTGTAACTGTCTGGGGAATGATTGATGGGGTCACTAGAGGGAGATTTATTTTGTGTCCAGCCCTGGGTTGCACAGATCCTCTGAATGTTTGATGGTGGATATTGTACAGGGAGCTTTATCTGTACCTTATGATGTGCTGTACCTGTCCTGGGAGTATTAATGGGAAGACAATTGTGTCATGGTCATGAATGTTTGCAGCATGGAAACACGCCCTTCGGCCCAACTTGCCAGTGAGACTAGAAATAGGAAGATAGAGCAGCTAAACACGTGGCTAAACAGCTGATGTAGGAGGGAGGGTTTCCGTTATCTGGACCACTCGGAGCTCCTCCGGGGCAGGTGTCACCTATATAAGAAGGACGGGTTGCATTTAAACTGGAGAGGCATACATATCCTGGCCGCGAGGTTTGCTAGTGTCACACGGGAGGGTTTAAACTAGTATGGCAGGGGGGTGGGCACGGGAGCAATGGGTCAGAGGGTGAGAGCATTGAGGGAGAACTAGGGAATAGGGAGACAATGTGGCTCTGAGGCAGAGTAGACAGGGAGACGTTGCTGAACACAGCGGGTCTGGTGGTTTGAAGTGCATATGTTTTAATGCAAGAACTATTACGGGTAAGGCAGATGAAATTAGAGTTTGGATTAGTCCGTGGAACTATGATGTTATTGCCATTACAGAGACCTGGTTGAGGGAAGGGCAGGATTGGCAGCTAAACGCTCCAGGATTTAAATGTTTCAGGCGGCATAGAGGGGGATGTAAAAGGGGTGGCGGAGTTGCGCTACTGGTTAGGCAGGATATCACAGCTGTACAACGGGAGGACACCTCAGAGGGCAGTGAGGCTATATGGGTAGAGATCATGAATAAGAAGGGTGCAGTCACAATGTTGGGAGTTTACGACAGGCTTCCCAACAGCCAGCGGGAAATAGAGGAGCAGATAGGTAGACAGATTTTGGAAAAGAATAACAACAACAGGGTTGTGGTGATGGGAGACTTCAAATTCCCCAATATTGACTGGGACTCACTTAGTGCCAGGGGCTTAGACGGGGCAGAGTTTGTAAGGAGCATCCAGGAGGGCGTCTTAAAACAATATGTAGACAGTCCAACTAGGGAAGGGGCGGTACTGGACCTGGTATTGGGGAATGAGCCTGGACAGGTGGTAGACGTTTCAGTAGGGGAGCATTTCGGGAACAGTGACCAAAATTCAGTAAGTTTTAAAGTGCCGCTGGACAAGGATAAGAGTGGTCCTAGGATGAGTGTGCTAAATTGGGGGAAGGCTAATAATAACAATATTAGGCGGGAACTGAAGAACCTAGATTGGGGCCGGACGTTTGAGGGCAAATCAACATCTGGCATGTGGGTGGCTTTCAAGTGTCAGTTGAAAGGAATTCAGGACCGGCATGTTCCTGTGAGGAAGAAGGATAAATACGGCAATTTTCGGGAACCTTGGATAACGAGAGATATTGTAGGCCTCGTCAAAAAGAGAAAGGAGGCATTTGTCAGGGCTAAAAGGCTGGGAACAGACGAAGCCTGTGTGGAATATAAGGAAAGTAGGAAGGAACTTAAGCAAGGAGTCAGGAGGGCTAGAAGGGGTCACGAAAAGTAATTGGCAAATAGGGTTAAGGAAAATCCCAAGGCTTTTTATACGTACATAAAAAGCAAGAGGGTAGACAGGGAAAGGGTTGGCCCACTGAAGGATAGGCAAGGGAATCTATGTGTGGAGCCAGAGGAAATGGGCGAGGTACTAAATGAATACTTAGCATCAGTATTCACAAAGAGAAGGAATTGGTAGATGTTGAGTCTGGAGAAGGGTGTGCAGATAGCTTGGGTCACATTGAGATCCAAAAAGACGAGGTGTTGGGCGTCTTAAAAAATATTAAGGTTGATAAGTCCCCAGGGCCTGATGGGATCTACCCCAGAATACTGAAGGAGGCCGGAGAGGAAATTGCTGAGGCCTTGACAGAAATCTTTGGATCCTCACTGTCTTCAGGTGATGTCCCGGAAGACTGGTGAATAGCCAATGTTGTTGCTCTGTTTAAGAAGGGTAGCAAGGATAATCCAGGGAACTACAGGCCGGTGAGCCTTACTTCAGTGGTAGGGAAATTACTGGAGAGAATTCTTCGAGACAGGATCTACTCCTATTTGGAAGCAAATGGACGTATTAGTGAGAGGCAGCATGGTTTTGTGAATGGGAGTTCGTGTCTCTCTAACTTGATAGAGTTTTTCGAGGAGGTCACAAAGATGATTGATGCAGGTAGTGCAGTGGATGTTGTCTATATGGACTTCAGTAAGGCCTTTGACAAGGTCCCTCATGGTAGACTTGTACAAAAGGTGAAGTCACACGGGATCAGGGGTAAGCTGGCAAGGTGGATACAGAACTAGCTAGGTCATAGAAGGCAGAGAGTAAAAATGGAAGGATGCTTTTCTAATTGGAGGGCTGTGACCAGTGATGTTCCGCAGGGGTCAGTTCTGGGACCTTTGCTGTTTGTAGTATATATCAATGATTTGGAGGAAAATGTAACTGGCCTGATTAGTAAGTTTGCAGACGACACAAAGGTTAGTGGAATTGCGGATAGCGATGAGGACTGTCAGAGGATACAGCAGGATTTAGATTGCTTGGAGACTTGGGCAGAGAGATGGCAGATGGAGTTTAATCCGGACAAATGTGAGGTAATGCATTTTGGAAGGTCTAATGCAGGTAGGGAATATACAGTGAATGGTAGAACCCTCAAGAGTATTGAAAGTCAGAGAGATCTAGGTGTACAGGTCCACAGGTCACTGAAAGGGGCATCACAGGTGGAGAAGGTAGTCAAGAAGGCATACAGTATGCTTGCCTTCATTGGCCGGTTTGAATTGGCAAGTCATGTTGCAGCTGTATAGAACCTGAGTAAGGCTACACTTGGAGTATCGTGTTCAATTCTGGTCGCCGGCCTACCAGAAGGATGTGGAGGCTTTAGAGAGGGTGCAGAAGAGATTTACCAGAATGTTGCCTGGTATGGAGGGCATTAGCTATGAGGAGCGGTTGAATAAACTCGGTTTGTTTTCACTGGAACGACGGATGTTGAGGGGCGAGCTGATAGAAGTCTACAAAATTATGAAGGGCATAGACAGAGTGGATAGTCAGAGGCTTTTCCCCAGGGTAGAGGGGTCAATTACTAGGGGGCATAGGTTTAAGGTGAGAGAGGCAAGGTTGAGAGTAGATGTACGAGGCAAGTTTTTTGCGCAGAGGGTAGTGTGTGCCTGGAACTCGCTACCGGAGGAGGTGGTGGAAGCAGGGACGATAGTGACATTTAAGGGGCATCTTGACAAATACATGAATAGGATGGGAATAGAGGGATACGGACCCAGGAAGTGTAGAAGATTGTTGTTTAGTCGGGCAATATGGTCGGCACGGGCTTGGAGGGCCGAAGGCCCTGTTCATGTGCTGTACATTTCTTTGTTCTTTGTTTTGTTCTTTGTCAATGCCGCCCAATTTCTAACACTAAGCTCGGGAGCTTTATTCCGTATTTTACACGGTGCCATTCCTTTCCTGAGAGTGTTTAATGGTGACAGTGTAGACGGAGCTTTCCTCTGCATCCAACCCCGTGCTGTACCTGTCCTGGGAGGGTTTGATGGCGACATTGTTAAGGGAGCTTTGGTTTGTATTTAACCCTGTGCTTTATACCCTGGTTCTGTGTAATGAGACAGGATTTATTCAGGATCTCATAGTTAGGGATCCTCTCGGAAGGATCGATCACAATATGGTGGAATTTAAAATGCAGATGGAGGGTGAGAAGGTAAAATCAAGCACTAGTGTTTTGTGCTTAAACAAAGGGGATTACAATGGGATGAGAGAAGAACTAGCTAAGGTACACTGGGAGCAAAGACTTTATGGTGAAACAGTTGAGGAACAGTGGAGAACCTTCCAAGTGATTTTTCACAGTGCCCAGCAAAGGTTTATACCAACAAAAAGGAAGGACGGTAAAAAGAGGGAAAATCGACCGTGGATATCTAAGGAAATAAGGGAGAGTATCAAATTGAAAGAAAAAACATACAAAGTAGCAAAGATCAGCGGGAGACAAGAGGACTGGGAAATCTGTAGGGGGCAACAGAAAGCTACTAAAAAAGCTATAAAGAAGAGTAAGATAGATTATGAGAGTAAACTTGCTCAGAATATAAAAACAGATAGTCAAAGTTTCTACAAATACATAAAACAAAAAAGAGTGGCTAAGGTAAATATTGGTTCTTTAGAGGATGAAAAGGGAGATTTAATAATGGGAGATGAGGAAATGGCTGAGGAACTGAACAGGATTTTTGGGACGGTCTTCACAGTGGAAGACACAAATAACATGCCAGTGACTGATGGAAATGAGGCTATGACAGGTGAGGACCTTGAGAGGATTGATATCACCAAGGAGGTAGTGATGGGCAAGCTAATGGGGTTAAAGGTAGACAAGTCTCCTGGCCCTGATGGAATGCATCCCAGAGTGCTAAAAGAGATGGCTAGGGAAATTGCAAATGCACTAGTCATAATTTACCAAAATTCACTAGACTCTGGGGTGGTCCCGGCGGATTGGAAATTAGCAAACGTGACACCACTGTTTAAAAAAGGAGGTAGGCAGAAAGCGGGTAATTATAGGCCAGTGAGCTTAACTTCGGTAGTAGGGAAGATGCTGGAATCTATCATCAAGGAAGAAATAGCGAGGCATCTGGATGGAAATTGTCCCATTGGACAGACGCAGCATGTGTTAATAAAGGGCAGGTCGTGCCTAACTAAATTAGTGGAATTTTTTGAGGACATTAACAGTGCGGTAGATAACGGGGAGCCAATGGATGTGGTATATCTGGATTTCCAGAAAGCCTTTGACAAGGTGCCACACAAAAGATTGCTGCATAAGATAAAGATGCATGGCATTAAGGGGAAAGTAGTAGCATGTATAGAGGATTGGTTAATTAATAGAAAGCAAAGAGTGGGGATTAATGGGTGTTTCTCTGGTTGGCAATCAGTAGCTAGTGGTGTCCCTCAGGGATCAGTGTTGGGCCCACAACTGTTCACAATTTACATAGATGATTTGGAGTTGGGGACCAAGGGCAATGTGTCCAAGTTTGCAGACGACACTAAGATAAGTGGTCAAGCAAAAAGTGCAGAGGATACTGGAAGTCTGCAGAGGGATTTGGATAGGCTAAGTGAATGGGCTAGGGTCTGGCAGATGGAATACAATGTTGACAAATGTGAAGCTATCCATTTTGCTTAGGAATAACAGCAAAAGGGATTATTATTTAAATGATAAAATATTAAAACATGCTGCTGTGCAGAGAGACCTGGGTGTGCGAGTGCATGAGTCGCAGAAAGTTGGTTTCCAGGTGCAACAGGTGATTAAGAAGGAAAATGGAATTGTGTCCTTCATTGCTAGAGGGATGGAGTTTAAGACTAGGGAGGTTATGCTGCAATTGTATAAGGTGTTAGTGAGGCCACACCTGGAGTATTGTGTTCAGTTTTGGTCTCCTTACTTGAGAAAGGACGTACTGGCACTGGAGGGTGTGCAGAAGAGATTCACTAGGTTAATCCCAGAGTTGAAGGGGTTTGATTACGAGGAGAGGTTGAGTAGACTGGGAATGTACTCGTTGGAATTTAGAAGGATGAGGGGGATCTTATAGAAACATATAAGATTATGAAGGGAATAGATAGGATAGATGCAGGCAGGTTGTTTCCACTGGCGGGTGAAAGCAGAACTAGGGGGCATAGCCTCAAAATAAGGGGAAGTAGATTTAGGACTGAGTTTAGGAGGAACTTCTTCACCCAAAGGGTTGTGAATCTATGGAATTCCTTGCCCAGTGAAGCAGTAGAGGCTCCTTCATTAAATGTTTTTAAGATAAAGATAGATAGTTTTTTGAAGAATAAAGGGATTAAGGGTTATGGTGTTCGGGCCGGAAAGTGGAGCTGAGTCCACAAAAGATGAGCCATGATCTCATTGAATGGTGGAGCAGGCTCGAGGGGCCAGATGGCCTAATCCTGCTCCTAGTTCTTATGTTCTTATATGTCCTAGGAGTGTTTGATGGGGTTAGTGTAGAGGGAGCTTTACTCTGTATCTTACCCCGGGCTGTACCTGACCTGGGAGTGTTTGAATGGGACCATGTAGAGGGAGGTTTACTCTCTATGTATTCCCGTTCTGTACCTGTCCTGGGAGTGTTTGATGGCGACATTGTTCAGGGAGCTTTGCTCTTTATCTAACCCTGTGCTTTATATGTCCTGGTAGTATTTGATGGGGACAGTTCAGAGGAAGGTTTAATCATTATCCATTCTATTGCTGAAACTATCGATTAATGTTGATGATCTCAAAGGAAACCAATGACTCCGAGGATCTACAGTGTGTAATGTGTTGAAAGAGACTGCTGTCTGATTGGCAAGTTGATGGACTGAACGAGTGTGATCAGTATCTTCAGAAATTTCACAATTCCTGTCCTCTGTAAACTCACAAATCACCTCCAGAGCCCGTAAGTGATCGTCGTTGCTGAGTTCTGAAAATAGTGCGATGTTGCTTGTTCACTGACCCTGTTTGTTCAATGACAGTAAATAATGTCAGTCTCCAGGGATCCTCACCTTGTCACTGGAGAGTTTCCCTCTTCTAGTTAAAAAGGATCCTCTCAATGTGCTACCCCAGACTGTCAGCGGGATCACCCCATCCGGCATTAACACAGATCAGTGGCTCCAGAGAGGCAGAGGAGAGATCACAACCTGGGAACAACGGATTGGAATTTTCCAACAATGGATGGGAATCTGGCAACTCAGGATTGGAATTTTTCACCAATTGATGGCAACCTGGGAACAGTGGATTTGGGTGTTCTAACAGTGGACAGGAGCTATTACCTGGCTCTCTCCTACCTTTCACAAGATTGGTTTCATTGGCTTCCGTTTTCTACCAGCTTCCAAGTTGTCCTCTGGGTTATTCAAGGAGCGTACTACCCCATCCTAGCTATAATTGGTGTCCCTGGTAAGTGCGCCTGTGAAGTTATCAGTTATATTACCCAGTTTACTGTTTTATTGATGTTGTAATTTAATCTGCCCTTTTGCTGCTACTGTTGTTGTGTCTTTAGATTCTCTCTCTGCCCAGTTATTAACTCTGAAAAATCTTTCATATTGTCTTTGATTATTTAATGATTCACTTTCTCTCCTTTGCTCCTGTTGTGTATCTGGAAAGTCTCTACAACCAGCTGCTATATTTCCAATCCACCTTTCAATGTATCCCCCTCTTTATTAGGTCAGTTTTTGGAACTTGAAGGGAATTAATTCAGTTCCACTGAAAGACTCTGCCCCAATTCGCTGACTCCATTCCTGTCTTTGAGGCTAGTCCAGGCAGAACACAACCTCAACTACTCAATTGGCCCTGAACGGTGTTCTGACCCCCACAGTCTATTCATCATTAACCCTGACTCGTAACACCTCCACAACATCATCCGCTGGCTTACCTAGCTGCCTTTGTGAGTGGGAGCCGCGCGAATCACGATTCTCTGTTGACTACCCTCCCAGTTACAAAACTTCAGAATCAAAGCTCCTCCCAAACTCTGCTGTCCATATCCCAACTCTCACCAAATGCCGTTAACCCATCATCCTTGTGATCACCGGCCTCTATCACCAGATGTTCTGACAAAATATCCATTTACTTGTTCAGCTGAGCGGATCTCTACATGACGTTGTCCATCTGATTGTCCCACTCTGTGTCCATTCCCAAACTGCTGGTCCAGTTTAAACAGAGCCTGCCAACCCGCTCCCCACAACTGCCAAATCTTCAGGACGATTGCCACGATATTGTCAGGGCCCAGCGCCTTTTCGGATCTACACCATCAGCCATTTCTTAGTCCCACGTAGATCTGTAATGCTGGGAACCTCTGAAAGAGACAGAGTGGGATAACAAATGCAGCACTACTGGCTGAAGATGAAATAAAAATGGCTTATTGTCACTTCAAATGAAGTTACTGTGAAAGCCCCTTGCCGCCACATTCCGGCGCCTGTTCGGGAAGCTGGTACGGGAATTGAACCCGTGCTGCTGGCCTGCCATGTTCTGGTTTAAAAGCCAGCTATTTAGCCCTGCGCGAAACCAGCCCTGTGCTAAACCAGCCCCTGATTGTTGTGAATGCCTCAGCCTTGTCTTTTGCACTGATGTGCTGGGCTCCTCCATCATTGAGGATGGGGGTATCTGTCGAACCTCTTCCTCCAGTGAGTTGTTTAATTGTCCACCACCATTCCCGGCTGGGTCTGGCAGGACTACAGAGCTAAGTTCTGATTGGAGGGGTTTCATATTCTTCCAACACCTGTTAAGCATTCAACTCCTGTGTTGTACCCTCACCAGCATTTTATCTCACTCTCGGTGTACTGTTCCTGGCATGCTCGGTGGCAGTCTTCATTGAATTACCAGGCTGCATGCCAATGGTAAGGTGAAGAATGTCTTTTGGTTGTTAGATTTATGCTGCTGCCCACTGTGACTCTGCAATTTCCAGATTTGAGATGCTAGATCTGACCTGTTTAGCTCGGCGGTAGTGCCACACTACAAGATACCCCACACAGAAGAGGAAATGGTTCATTTGCTCTCTGATCTGTGTTAACCCGTCTGACAGAATCCCACACACTCTCACACACACACAACATGAGGGAACTGTACTCTGTAATCACTGATGGCGTACCTGCACTGTGAGTGTTTGATTGAACGGTGTAGAGGAAACATTTAGAATGCTGTATCTATCCTCACTATTGAGCTCCATGACAGGAATGTTTGTGAATCATTTTCTGTTTCTGTCTACCCCTGGGGTCTGGTTTTTAAAGGCAGTTCCTGCACAGGTTTGAGCCTGTTATTGATGTAATTGATCTGTAGGAGTCCTCACATGCAGTTTCCATCATCGCATCCCCAATCAGAGGCTGTCTGTCGAATTGCTGCCTCTCCCAGCTGGTGTCTGGGTCTGAAGTAGTCTAGTTACGCCCTCAGCGTTCTCCTGTCCCCTGGTCTGAGCTGCCCACCACAGATCATATCCATCAACAAGACCACCTACCTCCACACCGATTCCAGTGTCCCAGCCTTCCCCAGTCCTATCTTGCCTCAGCTTCATTGCTTTTGAAACATTGATGATAACTGTGATAGTTACAAACTCAGCAATTCCATCCCTCATCTTCATTTGACCGCACCTTGAAACACCCGTAATCGGCAGCCCATCCACAGATCTGCTGGCAGCACCCTAACTCACAGCACCGGTCACCCACCAGCCCTGTGCTCACTGACCCACAGGGGCTCCCTGTCACTAGAATCATAGAATCATAGAAGTTTACAGCATGGAAACAGGCCCTTCGGCCCAACCAGTCCATGCCGCCCAGTTTTTACCATTAAGCTAGTCCCAGTTGCCCGCACTTGGCCCATAACCCTCTATACCCATCTTACCCATGTAACTATCTAAATGTTTTTTAAAAGACACAATTGTACCCGCCTCTACTACTACCTCTGGCAGCCCATTCCAGACACTCACTACCCTCTGAGTGAAGAAATTGCCCCTCTGGGCCCTTCTGAATCTCTCCCCTCTCACCTTAAACCTATGCCCTCTAGTTTTAGACTCCCCTACCTTTGGGAAAAGATGTTGACTATCTACCTTATCTATGCCCCTCATTATTTTATAGACCTCTATAAGATCACCCCTAAGCCTCCTACGCTCCAGGGAAAAAAGTCCCAGTCTATCCAGCCTCTCCTTAAAACTCAAACCATCAAGTCCCGGTAACATCCTAGTAAATCTTTTCTGCACTCTTTCTAGTTTAATAATATCCTTTCTATAATAGGGTGACCAGAACTGCACACAGTATTCCAAGTGTGGCCGTACCAATGTCTTGTACAACTTCAACAAGACGTCCCAACTCCTGTATTCAATGTTCTGACCAATGAAACCAAGCATGCCGAATGCCTTCTTCACCACCCTGTCCAACTGCGACTCCACCTTCAAGGAGCTATGAACCTGTACTCCTAGATCTCTTTGTTCTTTAACTCTCCCCAACGCCATACCATTAACTGAGTAGGTCCTGGCCTGATTCGATCTGCCAAAATGCATCACCTCACATTTATCTAAATTAAACTCCATCTGCCATTCGTCGGCCCACTGGCCTAATTGATCAAGATCCCGTTGCAATCCTAGATAACCTTCTTCACTATCCACTGTGCCACCAATTTTGGTGTCATCTGCAAACTTACTAACCATGCCTCCTAAATTCTCATCCAAATCATTAATATAAATCACAAATAACAGTGGACCCAGCACCGATCCCTGAGGCACACCACTGGTCACAGGCCTCCAGTTTGAAAAACAACCCTCTACAACCACCCTCTGTCTTCTATCGTCCAGCCAATTTTGAATCCAATTGGCAACCTCACTTTGGATCCCGTGAGCTTTAACCTTCTGCAACAACCTACCATGCGGTACCTTGTCAAAGGCTTTGCTAAAGTCCACTAACGTCTACTGCACTGCCCTCATCTACCTTCTTGGTCACCCCCTCAAAAAACTCAATCAAATGAGCTCTGTGCTCACTGACCCACGGGGATTCCCTGCCACTCACCAGCCCTGTACTCACTGACCCACAGGGATTCCCTGTCACCCACCAGCCCTGTACTCACTGACCCACAGGGATTCCCTGTCACTAACCAGCCCTGTGCTCAGTGACCCACAGGGAATCCCTGTCACTAACCAGCTCTGTGCTCACTGACCCACAGGGGCTCGCTGTCACTAACCAGCCCTGTGCTCACTGACCCATAGGGATCCCTGTCACTAACCAGCCCTGTGCTCACTGACCCACAGGGGATCCCTGCCACTAACCAGCTCTGTGCTCACTGACCCACAGGGATCCCTGTCACTAACCAGCTCTGTGCTCAGTGACCCACAGGGATTCCCTGTCACTAACCAGCTCTGTGCTCACTGACCCACAGGGATCCGTCACTAACCAGTCCTGTGCTCACTGACCCACAGGGATTCCCTGTCACTAACCAGCTCTGTGCTCAGTGACCCACAGGGATTCCCTGTCACTAACCAGCCCTGTGCTCACTGATCCACAGGGATTCCCTGTCACTAACCAGCCATGTGCTCACTGACCCACAGGGATTCCCTGTCACTAACCAGCTCTGTCCTCACTGACCCACAGGGATTCCCTGTCACTTACCAGCCATGTGCTCCCTGACCCACAGGGATTACCTGTCGCTAACCAGCTCTGTCCTCACTGACCCACAGGGATTCCCTGTCACTAAAAATGCTCTGTGCTCACTGACCCACAGGGATTCCCTGTCACTAACCAGCCCTGTGCTCACTGACTCACAGGGATTCCCTGCCACTAACCAACCCTGTGCTCACTGACCCACAGGGATTCCCTGTCACTAACCAGCTCTGTGCTCACTGACCCACAGGGGCTCGCTGTCACTAACCAGCCCTGTGCTCACTGACTCACAGGGATTCCCTGTCACTAACCAGCTCTCTGCTCACTGACACACACGGCTCCCTGTCACTAACCAGCTCTGTGCTCACTGACCCACAAAGCTTTCCTGTCACTAACCAGCTCGGTGCTCACTGACACACAGGGGCTCGCTGTCACTAACCAGCCCTGTGCTCACTGACCCACAGGGGCTCGCTGTCACTAACCAGCTCTGTGCTCACTGACTCACATGGGTTCCCTGTCACTAACCAGCCCTGTGCTCACTGACCCACAGGGGATCCCTGTCACTAACCAGCCCTGTGCTCAGTGACCTACAGGGAGTCCCTGTCACTAATCAGCCCTGTGCTCACTGACCCACAGGGATTCCCTGTCACTAACAAGCTCTGTGCTCACTGACCCACAGGGGATCCCTGTCACTAACCAGCCATGTGCTCACTGACCCACAGGGATTCCCTGTCACTAATCTGCTCTGTGCTCACTGACCAACAGGGATTCCATGTCACTAAACTGCTCTGTGCTCACTGACCAACAGGGATTCCAATTCACTAACCAGCTCTGTGCTCATTGACCCACAGGGGCTCCCTGTCACTAACCAGCTCTGTGCTCACTGACCCACAGGTATTCCCTGTCACTAACCAGCCCTGTGCTCACTGACCCACAGGGATCCGTCACTAACCATTTCTGTGCTCACTGACCCACAGGGGCTCCCTGTCACCCACCAGCTCTGTTTCTCTGACGGGCAGGGGTTCCTGGTCACCTACCAACCCTGCGTTCACTAGCCCACTGGGCTCTTGCTCTGACTGCATCTCAGTATTTATATTCTCAATCTGTGATAGGATCCCTCCGTGACCTTCACTCCTCTAATTGATCCCAGTGCCCTGTCCATTGCCAATTTTCCAAGAAGTCCTTTCCTTTAGACTGGTAATGAGTTTCTTTTTTTAATGAATCTGTTTCACTCCAGGTTTCTCCCTGTGTAGGAATTCTGCCTCTTCACAGTGTTTGAATCACTGGGACAGGAGTTGGAAATATCAAATAACATGCTGTTGTTCACATCCAGAAGGAGACTAATTGGCCCATCGCGGCTGCACAGATGCACCCTACATAGGCCCACGTCCCACACCTTCCCCATAACATAACCTGTACAACCCGCCACACTAACGGGCAATGATCAGGACCAATACACTTAACCTGTACATCTTTAGACTGTGGGAGAAAACCGGAGCACCCAGAAGAAACCAACGCACACACGGGGAGGATGTGCAGACTCCACACAGACACTCACCCGAGGTCAGAAATGAACCCGGGTCCCTGGCGATGTGAGGCAGCAGCGCCAACCACTGTGTCACCGTGCCGAGACGGGTCCCTGACACTGTAGAGGCAGCAGTGCTAACCACTGTGCCCCGTGCCGATCCGGGTCCCTGACACCGTGAGGCAGCAGCGCTAACCACTGTGCCCCGTGCCAATCCGGGTCCCTGACACCGTGAGGCAGCAGCGCCAACCACTGTGCCCCGTGCCGAGACGGGTCCCTGACACTGTGAGGCAGCAGTGTTAACCACTGTGCCATCCCCGGACCCTGACGCTGTGAGGCAGCATTGCTAACCACTGTTCCACCGTGCTATGCCGGGTCCCTGGCACAGTGAGGCAGCAATGCTAACAACTGTACCGCCATGCTGACCCAGTTCCCTGGCACATTGAGGCAGCACTGCTAACCACTATGCCACCCTGCCGTGAAAGCTAGTCCCTGTAACAGCGACTATAAAACGATCATTGATTGTTGTAAAAACCCACCTTGGTCACTCATGTCTTTTCGGGTGGGGAACCTGCTTCCTCACCCAGACCAGCTGACATGTGAGTCCAGACCAACAGTAAACTGACTGAAACTTAATTTCCATCTCAAAATGCACTAGCCAGAGATTCAGTTGAAGGATTATTAGCGATGAACTCCAAATGGGAGTCTTCCCAGGACACATGCATCCCGGGAAATAAATAAAACATCTGCATCCAAGTCTTCATGGGGCCAATGCTGAGGCCGCCCTCAAACGGGAATCGAACCACACTATCGCATCCCCTGAGCAAACAGGAATGGATTGTGTGAGGGAGAGGAGTTTCCGAAATTGGAAATCGGTCGGATTCGGTTTTGAATAGCCCCCAACTCAGACACAGCGACTGAAGGTTCTCTCTCCAATATCCGATTTAAAGATGATTCTGTTACGTTTCTCGCGTCGTTCGTGGTTTTTTTCAGCAGAATGTATCAGTTGACAATTCTCTCTGCTGGATTCCATCTGTCTGTGCATGTCACCAGTCAGACTGTGTCTCCTGGAATCGGTCACTGTTATTCTTCCTGCTGATTAATATTACCATGTTTGCCATCATACAAAGCCTTTGAAATTACTCTGTGCACATTAGCCCACGGCATTAACATATATCAAAACAGTCGTGCGATCAACACTGATCCTCGGGGGGTCACCCTGGGCACGTCCCTGTAATCCACAGCTTTCTGTCACTGGACCACTTTCAACGCCAAGCAATTTTGGGAAACTAACATTTTCCTTGAGTCAAAACCCCTGCATAAAAATTGTTATAGTGCTTGACAGAACCATTCACACTGACCATCACAGCAAGTGGGGTAAAATTAAACTCTTCCCCAGACAGCATGCTCAACTCAATGTTCCCTCAGAACAATTGTAACTCTTGAGATTTACAATATGTATTCCATGTCAGGTAGGCATCCCGAGGGCGAAGCATAATCACCTTTTAAATCCAATCACCTTAAATTTGTGTTCTCCATCATCCACTCCTCAGACAGTCTAAAATGTTTGTCTCTATGTCATTTATCTGACCCCTTCATAATGGCATTCATCTCGAGCAAACCTCCTAATCTCCTCAGCCCCATTGTAAACAAGGCGTGATTCTCCGTTTCTGAACGTAACTGTGTAATCCCCCCCCCACCCCCCCCCCCCACCCCCCCCCCCACCCCCCCCCCCCCCCACCCCACCCACCCCCCCCCCACCCCCGCTGGAACAATTCTGGCAAAGCTCTTCTGTGCCCTCTGCAAAGTCTTCACATCATTCCCAAAGTATTGAGCATTGGACACCGAATCCCAGGTGGGATCAAACTAGACTTTTACACAGGTTCACCATAACTTACTGCCTTTTATAGTGTGGGAACACCCGAGTTAGGGTCAGCAGTAGGCCGCTCAGTCCCGCGACTAATTTCCACCATTCAGTAAGATATTAGTTTCTCTGAATGTAACAGCAACCCCACATTCCCGCCTACCCCCGGTAACCTTTCACCCCCGATAATCTTTCACCCCCCCCCCCCCCGATAACTTGTCCTTGTTAATCAAGAATGAATTTCGCGCTGCCTTAAAAATATTCAAAGCTTCTCCTTCCACTGCCTTGTCAGTAAGAGAGTTCCAGAGACTCACCACCCCGTGAGAGACAAAAAACATATTCACATCATCTCTGCCCTAAATGAGGCACCCTTGTTGTCACACAGTGGACCCGAGTTCCAGATTCTCTCACAAGAGGAAATATTCGCTCCACATCCACCCTGTGAATCCCCCTCATGATCGTAAAAGTTTCCACCAGAATTCCATCCTATTCCACCCAGCAGACAAGTGGGAATAGCTCAGAAGGTACCCCACATTCCTCCCCTGTGTGAGACACACCCGTCATCTGTGCATTCTTGTCACTGCCCCCCCTCAGATCCCCGTTTCTCGTGGCTCTACCTGTCCGCCACCTCCTCAATGCCTGATTCCCTGATGCTCCTATCTCCCCTCACTCCTCAACCCAGCCTTTGCTATTCAATCTTTAATTTATTCCACTATATTACAGGCTATCCCTCTTGTCCCTTCAGTTTAATTGATTCCTGTATATCCACAAGAGGCAGTAAGGTTTTGAGAATATCAAGAAATCCTCATTCACTGCCAAATTCTTTCCCATATTGACATATAATTTCATTGTGTATTTCAAATCTTTACAGTGAACCTCATCACAATTGTGATCCTGAAGAGAAAAAACTGTGGACTGTCCAAATGCGTCACTTCTTACCTGATGGCCATGGCTGTGGGCGATCTACTGGTCGTTATTCTCGACCTAATATTGAGACAAATTCCGATTACTTTTAAGGACAAGTTTTATTTCCTGTGGTCCATCCCCGTGTGTAATATCCACGCCGTCCTGCTTTATGCAGCCACCGACTGGTCTGTCTGGTTCACCGTCACTTTCACCTTTGATCGATTTGTGGCCATTTGTTGTCCGAAGCTGAAAAGTAAATATTGCAGCGAGAAAACGGCGGCTGTGGTTCTGGGAACAGTGGCTGTGCTGAGCTGTTTGAAGAACATTTTCTGGTATTTTATGTTAACAGGTCGGTATTGGCTGTGGAACGATCCTTGGTTTTGTGATGCCACAGACGACGTTACGTTATCTCCGGTCTGGATAGCAATTGAGTTCCTCCATCAGATTGTAACCCCGGGAGTTCCATTTTTACTGATTCTGCTGCTCAATATTTTCACCGTCAGGCATATTGTAGTGAGCAGCAGGGCCCGCAGGAGACTTCGGGCTCACAGGAGTGGGGATAGTCCCAATGACCCAGAAATGGAGAATCGAAGGAAATCTATCATTTTGCTCTTTGTTATCTCAGCCAATTTCGTCCTCTTATGGTCACTGTCAATGGTTTATTCGATATGGATCCGGATGTTTGGCTTGGGTTATCGATCTGTATGGTTAGAAAGGTTTGTTTTGGAATTGGGCTTCATGCTGCAACTCCTGGGCTGCTGCACAAACACTGCCATTTATGCTGTGACACAATCTCAATTCAGAGAGCAGTTGAAGAA
Source organism: Scyliorhinus torazame (assembly GCF_047496885.1). Lineage (NCBI taxonomy): Eukaryota > Metazoa > Chordata > Chondrichthyes > Carcharhiniformes > Scyliorhinidae > Scyliorhinus > Scyliorhinus torazame. Next base: position 45,975,866 of record NC_092710.1, on the reverse strand, counting down.
TATGCTGAAGTATCCCTTTCTTCTAGTTCTTCAATTGATTAAACCATGAAAGGAACTGAATAACTGAATGTTCCCAGAAATAAAAAAGGCAGAAGATAAGAAATGCGTCCAATTAACTATACTCTCATCCATTGATTAGAATACCTACCATTATTCCACTCCCTTGTACCGAAGGGACAGTGATGCTGCCCTCCAACAATACTGGCCTCCCATTGTCAGGACGCTCTTCTTCATCTTTTTTTCTCACTCTGATTCTTAGCAGCAGGGCCGCACGGTAGCATAATGGTTTGAACTGTTGCTTCACAACGCTAGGGATCCGCGTTCGATTCCCGGTTTGGGTCTCTGTCTGCGTGGAGTCTCCCCAGAGTTCTACCGTGTCTGCGTGGGTTTCCTCCGGGTGCTCCGGCTTCCGCCCACAAGTCCTGAAAGACGTGCGTGTTAGACGAATTGGACATTCTGAATTCTCCCTCTGTGTACAGGCGCCGGAATGTGGCTGCTAAGGGATTTTCATAGTAACATCATTTGATGTCAATGTATGCCTACTTGTTCCACTAATAAAGATTATTATTATTGTTATTATTATTATTAAGTGAGGCCAAAGAGTGCAATTTTTAAAAATCTTTTTTAAAAATCATTATTATTGTCACAAGTAGGCTTACGGTAACACTGCAATCGACGTACCGTGAAACCACCCGAGTCGTCACACCCACAGAGGTGGTGAAGGAAATGGAGAGTGAGATCAATTCTGGATCAGCATGTGGCTTAAATGGAATGTGGAGCTGAAACTGTCTGAGAGACAGAGAGAGAGAGAGTGAGGAAGGGAGAGTAGGGGGGGGGGGCAGAATGCGCAGAAGCAAATGGAGAGACAGTGGAAGCAAGATACAGAAGGGAGAGAGAGAGAACACGAGATATAGGCAGAGACAGCGAAAGAAAGAAATAGGCAGAGAGAGAGTGAGAAAGAGCGAGACATTTATAGATAGAGCGTGAATGACAGAGATAGACAAAAAGAGACAGAGATAGGCGGAGTGATTGAGAGAGTGAGAGAGAAACAAAGCAAGAGGGAGAAAGAGAGGCAGGCAAAGAGAGGGATAGAGGGGTATATTGAAAGATAATATGTGGGAGCGATAGAGAGATAAATGAAGAAGAGAGGAGAAGATAAAGTTAGAGAGCGTGAGTGATTTCGAGAGTTTTAGAGGGAGTGGGAGAGAGGTACAGACAAAGAGAGGGACTGAGAGATAGGGAGAGTGGCACTGAATCAGGAAGTGACAGGGATAGAGAAAGAGAGAGAGACAGTAGTCAGGAGAGTTGCAGAGAGAGAGAGATTAGACAAAGAATAGAGAGAGACAGAGTGATACAGCTACATACTACGAGATAAGACGGACAGACAGACACACACACACACACACACACATATTTACACGTGTATATTTGATACAGTCGTATCATCCGCAAACTTATAGATGGAGTTGGAGTTAAATGTTGCCATACAGTCATGGGTGCATAGGGAGTAGAGTAGCAGACTGAGCACTCATCCTTGCGGGGCCACTGTGTTGAGGACTATTGTGGAGGAGGTGCTGTTGCCTATCCTGAGAGATTGCGATCTGTTGGTGAGGAAGTCGAGGATCCAGTTGCATAGGGAGGGGTCAAGTCCAAGATTGCAGAGTTTGGTTACAAGTCTTGTGGGGATAATGGTGTTGAAGGCGGAGCTGTAATCTATGAACATCAGTCTGACCTAGGTGCCCTTGTTGTCGAGATGTTTGAGTGTTCATTGTAGGGCCTGGGAGATAGCGTCTGCTGGGGACCGGTTGCAGTGATAGGCAAACTGCATTGGATCGAGACAGTCTGGGAGGCTGGAAGTGATCCGCCTCATGACTAGCCACTCAAAGCATTTCATGATAAAAGACATCAGGGCCACCGGTCGGTTGTCGACGTTGAGGCAGGCTACCTTGTTCTTCTTTGGTACTGGTATAATGATGGTCTTCTTCTAGCAAGTAGGGATCTCGGAGAGAGAAGAGAGATGTTGAAGATTTCTGTGAATTCACTCGCCAGCTGGTCTTTGGTGCCCCAGAGATCCAGCCTGGCCTTGCTCTGTGGTCCGTAGTCTCGTGAAAACCCTGCCATAGACATCTTGGGTTAGCGTCGTTGGCCTGGGACTCTAGATTGATCCGCTATTGCCTTTTGCGTCCCTGATTGCTTTCCGTATATCGTACCTGGATTTCTTATATAGGTTAGGGTGGTCAGAGTTGACCGCCTCCGTCCGGACCTTCAGCAGGGAGTGAACCCTTTGGCTGAGCCAGAGTTCACAATTGGGGAACACCCGGATTGTCTTCTTTGGTACACAGCCCTCGACACACTTACTGATGAAGTCTGTGACGGTGGCTGCGTACTCGTCCAGGTTCGCTGCCGCAGCCTTGAACATGGACAAGTCCAAAGTCTCCAAGCAGTCGCGGAGGATGTCCTCAGATTCCTCGGACCAGCACTGAACCGTTTTTCTGACTGGCTCAGCACGCTTGAGTTGCTGTTTGTAAGCCGGAAGTAGGAGTACCGACTTGTGGTCGGATTTGCGAAAGTGTGGTCTGGGAGTGGAGTGGTAGGCACCTTTGATGTTCGTGTCGTCGTGGTCCAGGGTGTCTGCACCTCTGGTGGAACAGGAGATATGTTGATGGAGTTTGGGTAGAACCCTCCTGAGGTTGGCCTCCTTGAAGGCTCCAGCCACGATTGTCAGGGTTTCCGAATAATTTGTTTCTTGGTTGTTGATGGTGGAGTGTAGTTCGTCAACTGCTTCCTTCACTTCCGCCTGGGGTGGGATGAAGACTGCTGTGGTGAGTACACACATGAATTCACGTGGAAGGTAGAAAGGGCGACACTTCACGGTCAGATATTCTAGTTCTGGGGAGCAGTGGCACGCTAGGGACACCACATCCGAGCACCAGGAGGTGTTGATGAGGAGGCAAACACCCCCGCCCTTCGACTTGCCTGAGGCCATCGTGCGGTCCATCTGGTGGATCGAGAATCATTCGGGTTGGATGGGGCAGTCTGGTGTGGCTGGAGTGAGCCATGTGTCGGTGAAGCAGAGCACACATCTGTTCCTGACCTCCCTCTGGGAGGTACGCCTAGCATTGAGGTCATCCAGCTTGTTCTCAATCGCTTGACCATTCGCCAGGAGTACGCTGGGCAGAGCAGTCTTAAAGCCGTGTAATTTAAGTCTCACCAGACCAGTGCATTTCCCCCGCTTCCTGGGTCGGCTGCTGCTCTTGGGTGGCAGGACTGGATTTGCGTAAGGTCGGTGGTTATGTTCGGAGGGGTCAGGGATGATGGTGGCGGGGCCAGGCTCGCTGGAGGGGGTAATACCCGGTTCGGTCTGGTCTCGATGGGCGGTGAGGTCGGGATCACCTTCCATTGTAGACGGGCGGCATTCCTGTCGCTCCGCAGTTGGCTCAGGCATTCCTGCTTCGACGGCCCCGCAGTCTAGTCACCCTGAGATTGGCCTTGGTGGGGGCCCGGAGAGCCCCCGTATTTTACCCTTTCTTCCCCCAAATACGTCAGAATGATGGACAGGCTGAGCACCACGTGGTTGGGTCAGGCCACGTGGTCTAAGTCTGGGCGGAGTGAGCATGTGGTCGGCCTCCGGTATGGGCCTAGTCGGGCCTTCACCGGGGAAAGGATGCAGCTGTTCACCAAGAGCAGGCAAGTCATAAACTTTTTGGTGGGTCCTCGGGTGGTCGCAGGGTGGGTGGGCCCGGTGGGCCCCGGGTGGGTGGGCCCGGTGGGCCCCGTGCCTCGGGCGGTCGCCGGTCGAGAGCGGAGGTCAGGCTGCGGTGTGCGAAGGGTGCTGATTGAGTCGTGCCTGATGCTGTCGGGCCCAGTCCTCGTGGTTCGGAGGATCCTGAAACCTGTACGTAAACACAAAAGAGCATTATTAGTGATTATATATGAGGTGGAAAAGAGTTTTTGTAAATCGGAACGGTGATAGATAAATGAAAAGGTTCTGAGTGAGAGAGCTGGCAGAGAGACGCAATGCTCTCTGGAAAGAGAGAGAGGCTAAGGCAGAGAAATAGTGAGAGAGAGAAAGAGAGAAATACAAACGGAGAGAAACAGAGTGGGAGAGACAGAGGCACTGAAAGAGGTCGTGAATGAAAGAGCCAGCGAATCCTTGATGGACAATCTCAGAAAGAATTGGAGACAGTGAGAACACAAGCAATATAAACATCCAGAAAGAGGCAGAAAAATGAACAAGGAGTTAGAAACACGAATATACAGAGAGCGAGAGAGAGGGAAACAAATCAAGACAATTGTGATAGATTTGCCAGAGGCTGGAGAGAGAAGGGGGCACTAAATAAATGACACAAGTAGAGATTCAGAGACAGAATGAGGTGCGCAAGGGAGAGATTAAAAGCAACGGAGCAGAGAGAGAGAGGGAGAGTCTCAGACTGAGAGAGAGAGAGAGAGAAGTGGGAAAACACAAAACGACAGAACGAGAGAGACAGTGAGCGAGGGAGGGGGAAAGGAGGAGATTGAGAAGGTGAGAGGCGGATATATACTGTTAGAGAGAACCAGGAGGGTATAGAGAGAGAATGGCAGACAGTGACAGAACTAGTTGCAAAGAGAGTGACAGAGAAAAGGACGGAGCTTCAGCAAAGTTTCAGATATACTGTATTATGTCCATTGAGCGCAGCAAGGGTGAAAAGCTTGAGTCAATGTGCGAATGCTTGCTGCAAACATGTTATAAAGCTCCTCCTTTTAAAGCCAGATGTTAAATTAAAGCATCGTAAAAGTTGGGTTACTGTTTATATTCCAGGGAAGAAGTTAAGCATAGATAGTGGCCGAACTTCTGCTCAATGTCATTCACTGATCGCATCGGCAGTGCATGCCCGTCTCCCTGTGATTGCCAGTGGCGTGGGTGGATTCAATGGGAAATCGCATTTTCAAGTACCAGGAATAGTGAATCCCATCCCCCGGGAATGGTGCAGCATTTGGTTATTAAGTTCTATAAGTCTTGACTTGGGACACACTAGAAGCAGATGATCGCAAGACATTGAGTTGAAAATTTGTCTGTGATCAGGAGAGGAGAAATTTCTCATTTGCATTTAGGGATGGACCGAATGAATCAATTACATTCAATCCATTCAAATTGATTTTTAGTCATGAGGTGAGAGGATCATTTGAATTTATCGACGATAAATTGGTGATTCAGCGTTCAGAGACTACATTGTTGGACCGTATGTCAAACATTCGGGAGAGATTAACTGGGGCTGGTGAGCTGCAAAGGAAACATTTAAATAGGTCACAACGTGTAATGAAAAAGAGGTGGTTAAGAAATTAAAATGTATTTACCCAGTGGAGTTTTATAAAACGTTCTCGGGGATATTGGTGCCGATGTTGATGAGAATGTTCAATGAGGCAAGGGAAAGAGGGGTGCTGCCCCCGACGATGTCACAGGCAACAATTAGCTGATTCTTAAGCGGGACAAGAACCCGGAGCTGTGTGGGTCCTACAGGCAGATCTTCCTGTGAATATGGCTCCCAAGCTGCTGGCCAAAATCTTGTCCTCCAGGATCTAGGATTGTGTTCCGGACGTTATTGGGGAGGACCAGACGGGGTGTGTTAAGGGCAGATAGTTGGTGGCCAATGCAAGATGGCTGTTAAATGTGACCATGATGCCCCCGGAAGGTAGGGAGGTGGAGGTAGTGATCGCAATGGATGTAGAAAGGCTTTTGATCGGGTATAATGGGATTATCTGTGGGAGGTACTGGGACGGTTCGGATTTTGGCGGGGCGTTATTGACTGGGTCAGGTTTGTGTATCAGGCTCCTGTGGCAAGTATACGGATGAGTAGGACAACATCGGATTATTTTAGACTGCACCGGGGATGAGACAGGGAATCCCCCTCTCCCCACTGTTGTTTGCGCTAGCCGCAGAGCCGTTGGAAATTGCCCTGAGAGTTTCAAGGGGCTGGAGAGGACTGGTCCGTGGGGTGGGTGGGGGGGGGGGGGGGGGGGGCACAGGGTTTCGCTCTATGCGGATGACCTGCTTCTGTATGTATCGGACCCATTAGAGGAGATGGAAGAAATCATGAGGGCTCTCAGGGAATTTGGTCGGTTTTGGGGGTATAAGCTTAATATGTTTGTGGTCCAGGCGAGGGGACAGGAGAGGCGACTGGGAGAGCTGCCGCTTAGGTTAGTCAAGGGAAGCTTTAGGTAACTAGGCATCCAAGTGGCGGGGGAATGGGACCGGCTGCATAAATGGAATCTGGCCCGGCTGGTGGACCAAATGAAGGACAATTTTCGGAGATGGGACGCGCTTCCGTTGTCACTGGCTGGGAGGGTGCAAACGGTGAAGATGACGGTCCTCCTGAGATTCCTATTTGTATTTCAGTATCTCCCAATTTTTATTCCCCTGTCCTTTTTTAAGCAGTCAACAGAGTGATCAAGGGCTTCGTCTGGGTGGGCAAGACCCCGCGAGTAAGGAAGGTGAGATTTTGGTGGCTTCAAACATGTTAGATGAAAAAGTTATCAAAGAAGCTAAACAGCACGAATTGCATAGTTGGAGTGAATTTGGGGTATACACGGAAGTACCGGATTGGGGCAAAGAGCTCTATCCAACAGATGGATTTGCGCGGAAAAGGTTCTGCCGGGTGGAACTTATAAGGCAAAGGCCAGGCTTGTGGCAAGGGGATTTGAAGAAAACTTAGAAGATCAGGATTTAAGGGTAGATTCACCTACAGCAGGAAAGGTTATTTTAAAGATCTTCTTTTAGCCACAAAGGCATGGGAATGCAAATCTATAGATATAAAAGCTGCCTTTTTGCAGGGGCATCAGCTCCAGAGAGACATTTTTCTCCGTCCTCCTAAAGAAGCAGCTAACACAGAAGGGGTACTCTGGAAGTTGAACAAATGTGTATATGGTTTAAATGATGCATCTAGAGTCTGGTATTTTTCGGTAAGGTCAGTTTTGTTAAAGTTAGGCTGTTGCCAGTTGAAAGCAGATCCTGCAATGTTTTACTGGCACTATAAAGGAAATCTTTCTGGCATTTTTATGATGCATGTCGATGACTGTTTGTGGGGTGGGCCTAGTGATTTTGAAGCTATTGTAATCTCTGATTTGAGGAAAGAATTCAGGGTTGGAAGTCAGGCTTCCGGTGCATATAAATATATTGGACTGGAAATTGGACAGACTAAGTTAGGGGCAGCTTTACGTCAGCAATCTTATTTGGAAAGCATCAGCCCAATAGCAATTAGTCGTGACCGGGTTTCACAAAAATACGCAATGGTTTCAAAGATAGAAAAAGAGCAACTGCGAAGTTTAATTGGGCAACTCATAGATTAGCATCATAGATTATCATAGCATTTACAGTGCAGAAGGAGGCCATTCGGCCGATCGTGTCTGCACCGACTCTTGGAAAGAACACCCTACCCAAGGTCAACAACTCCATCCTATCCCCATAACCCAGTAACTCCACCCAACACTAAGGGCAATTTTGGACACTACGGGCAATTTATCATGGCCAACCCACCTAACCTGCACATATTTGGACTGTGGGAGGAAACTGGAGCACCCGGAGGAAACCCACGCACACACGGGGAGGATGTGCAGACTCCGCACAGACAGTGACCCAAGCCGGAATCGAACCTGGGACCCTGGAGCTGTGAAGCAATTGTGCTATCCACAATGCTACCGTGCTGCCCTAACTGAACTGGTTAGGTAGGTAGACAGACTAGACCGGACGTGAGTTTTGATGTCTTAGAGTTGAGTACAAAAATGAATGATCCCAAAGTGGAAGACATAATAAGAGCAAATAAAACGTTGGCCAAACTAAAAATGCAGGAGTGTGTTTAGAAGTTCCCGGTTTTAGGCGACCTTTGGCACTTGAAACTCATAGTCTATAGTGATGCGTCCTACACAAATTAATGTGATGGGGTTTCAAGCGCAGGAGGTTTTATAATTTTCCTTTTGGGGAACAATTTTAAATATTGCCCGCTTGTATGGGAGACAAAGAAAATAAGGAGAGTGGTAAAAAGCACTTTGGCTGCTGAGACGTTAAGCCTTGTAGAGGCAGTGGATATGGCCTTTTATATAAGTATGATATTGACAGAAATTTTGGGATTAGAGGATTTGGGTAATATACCTATGAATGTAACATTTACAATAAATCCCTGTGGGAAAATGTGCACTCTACAAAAAGTGTCAATGAAAAGAGGTTACGGATAGACATCGCAAGTTTGAAGCAGATGTTGGACAGAGGGGAAATAACAAAAATTAAATGGGTCGACAGGGGCTATCAACTGACAGACTGTTTTACGAAAAGAGGGGCGAGTTCACTGAAACTTTTGGATATTGTTAATGAAGGGCGCTTGTTTATGTGACTGTTTTTCTTTTTCTTTCTCGTCCAAACAAAAAAAAAGGGGGCGGGGAAATCATATGTGTGTTTTTGAGTTTCTTGAAATTTTGTTTTCACCTAATTATTTTTTTTCTCCAAGGAAGGGGAGACGGTTAAGTAATGGGTTAAGAGACATTGTAATTAGTTGTCTCATTTATGTTAAGTATCCATTAATTGACACTGATATGTAAAGGGTCTTCAGGTGGCCTCTGTCAGATGATGTATAGTTAGAGTTTTGTGCTAAGGCTGTTGGAATGAAATAAGTGTGTGTTTGTGAAAAAGGAACAGAACTTTAGACTCTTCATATCACAACAACTCAAACGTCTAACACACCTCACAGTACACCAGCTCCACCGATGCCACAGGAGATCGTTCTAGCTTGGCACTTCCTTGGACACATTGCCAGTGTCAATGAGGCTGCTCAAACTTTGGACATTTCATGGCCCTTTCTTGCCCCGTGTCAAGCACATGGTCCTTGATGGCTGGCAGTGTGATAATGGGTCTGAATTACTGCGACCCTGTCAGAGAGGAAAAGATGAGTTAATTCTGAGAAGGCTGTGCTATTGTGGGGAGCGCGGGTGGTCGTATCCACTCACCATTGTTACAGGAAGCTATTGTTACAGGAGAGGAACTGCACTGCGCACATCCTGGGATTACAACATGAAGATGCTGGCCCGCAGGTACACGTCATGACCTTGGATGGAAATCGCCAGAGAGAATCTGGTCAAGCAGTGTGCCCAGTGTCAAATGCAGCAGCACTTCAGTTGCCGTCTGCGGCCCAAATGCACCATTTCGAGTGCTCAGGTCTTAACTGGGTGAGACGGCAAATCAACGTCGGAGGCCCATTTATGGGTTCCATGTTCTTCCTTTGAAAGAACATCGGGGAGGCTCACTCCAATTGGTTGAAAATATGCAAAATGATGTCCAGAACCTCATTAGCAACGGTAGAAAAATTGCGCCAGACATTCTGCAGCCTTGTGTTACCTCAGGTTCTGTCTCAGATAACGGGACTGCTTTTACAAGTGAATGATTCCAGTCATTTATTTATTTATTTTAAAAAATATATTTAAGTGTACTCACTTAATTTTTTCCAATTAAGGGGCAATTTAGCGTGGCCAATCGACCTAGCCTGCACATCTTTGGGTTGTGGGGGCGAAACCCACGCAAACACGGGGAGAATGTGAAAACTCCACACGGACAGTGACCCAGAACCAGGATCGAACCTGGGACCTCGGCGCCGATGTTATCCAACATCTCTCAACAGCTCTCCACCACCCTGCTTCAAGTGGACCTGCTGATAGAGAGGTCCTGACGTTCACGGTAACCATAGAGAAGAAATCATCTGCCCCTTTGGAACTCAGATTGGGCCGGTCCTTACTGTCCTATCGGGCTACACCTCACACTACCCCGGGTTGAGGGTCAAACCCCTTCACCTTTACGGCTGAAGCATCCATCAGTGAATTGTTTCACCTGCAAGAATTAACGAGTCCCCCGTCTGACTGACGCCATAAGAGACTGGTTTGAGAGACACGTGTTGTACATTTCTGTCAATATTTATTTTGTTATTTGAGAATGTTAATCAGGAACCGAGTGGGGGTGGGATGTGCCACTTGAAGGATCACGTTCCCTGAAGTTCATGTGACTCGATCTGCCAAGGGCGTCGCAGCGCGGGACATGGAAGGCGGAGGGCGGATTGCCCTCCAGCTGGGGGTTTGGGGTGTTGTATCCTGGTAGCTGTTATCTCATTCACTGTCTATAGTGTTTACTTTAAATCAATCATTAATCATTAATTTAATTCATTAATCCATCTGGTGGTCGCCCGTCTCCGAGGTACTGTGTATACATCAATAAAGATCTGTTCCCTCATCAATCCTCCAGTCCTTATGAAAAAGAACTGCATTAAGGACATGAGATGTGATTTTCCACGGATAACCCTGCTTCTGGTCACTCAAACCATTTCCTCGCTAAGAAACAGCATCCCCGTCCTCCATTCTGACCTCTAAAAATGTCCTTATGACTAACATTATACTGACTGCTCTATCACTCCAGGCTTCATCCCTCTCTTCTTTCATAAACATGTTGGGACATTGATAACCCTCCAGTCCCTGGATACACTCATATCAAAAGAAGATTGAATATTACGGTCAGTGTTTCCACTATTTCCACACTCCATCCCTCAGTCACTTTCAAAAAGCCAATCCAGACCCTGTTCATCTTCTATTTCATTGTGACATAGAATGTGTTAGATTGAAAGAACATAGTACATAAGAACTAGGAGCAGGAGTTGGCCATCTGGCCCCTCGAGCCTGCTCCACCATTCAATGAGATCATGACTGATCTTTTGTGGACTCAGCTCCACTTTCCGTCCCGAACACCACAACCCTTAATCCCTTTATTCTTCAAAAAACTATCTATCTTTATCTTAAAAACGTTTAATGAAGGAGCCTCTACTGCTTCACTGGGCAAGGAATTCCATAGATTCACAACCCTTTGGGTGAAGAAGTTCCTCCTAAACTCAGTCCTAAATCTACTTCCCTATATGTTGAGGCTATGCCCCCTAGTTCTGCTTTCACCCGCCAGTGGAAACAACCTGCCCGCATCTATCCTGTCTATTCCCTTCATAATCTTATATGTTTCTATAAGATCCCCCCTCATCCTTCTAAATTCCAACGAGTACAGTCGCAGTCTACTCAACCTCTCCTCGTAATCCAACCCCTTCAACTCTGGGATTAACCGAGTGAATCTCCTCTGCACACCCTCCAGTGCCAGTACGTCCTTTCTCAAGTAAGGAGACCAAAACTGAACACAATACTCCAGGTGTGGCCTCACTAACACCATATACAATTGCAGAACCTCCCTAGTCTTAAACTCCATCCCTCTAGCAATGAAGGAAAAAATTCCATTTGCCTTCTTAATCACCTGCTGCACCTGTAACCCAACTTTTTGCGACTCATGCACGAGCACACCCAGGTCTCTTTGCACAGCAGCATGTTTTAATATTTTATCATTTAAATAATAATCCCTTTTGCTGTTATTCCTACCAAAATGGATAACCTCGCATTTGTCAACATTGTATTCCATCTGCCAGACCCTTGCCCATTCACTTAGCCTATCCAAATCCCTCTGCAGACTTCCAGTATCCTCTGCACTTTTAACACCACCCTATTTGTTTAGTGACTGTAATTAATGCCAGTCTCTATGGAGCCTAATCGTATCACTGCAGGGATTGCCTCTTCTATTAATAAGGATCATTTCAATGTGTTTTCCCAAACTGTCAGCGGGAGCATCAACTCCAACACTGACAGAGATCAGCGGCTCCAGAGAGACCGAGAGGAGGGAGCAGAATCTCAGAACAATCGAAGGAACGTTACGACAATGGATCTGAATCTGGGAACAATCCATCCGAACGTTACAGCAATGGATCTGAATCTGGGAACAATCCATCCGAACGTTACAGCAATGGATCAGAATCTGGGAACAATCCATCCGAACGTTACAGCAATGGATCCGAATCTGGGAACAATCGAACGGAATGTTACAGCAATGGACAGGCGTTTATCCGACGGTCTTTTCTATATTTTGATGAATAATTTACTATGGCGGATCGAAGCAGTACTTATGATTACTCAAGCGGGTTACTATCCCCTCCTGGTTATTGTCGGCGTCCCTGGTAAGTCTCCCTGTTCAGTTATGTATTGCATAAACTACTTTAAGTGTATTATTGTTCTCGTTATCGGCATTTTGGAAATATTGAATCAATTTTCTTCCGTTCCAGTCACTAATCTCAGTCCCTATCCAGTATCTCCGCTCCGCTCTCTGGTTGATATCGGAGGCTGTTACACACACCACACTCCCGTTAACACTGAAATTATATATATCCAGAAGTTCTCTACATTCCCAATCTGCCCACTGACATGGCCAGCTCTGAATCATCTCAATTGCAGAATAAACCATCATCTGTTTCTTCGTTAAATCCGAACTCGACTATTCCAATGATCTTCTAGTCGCAACTCCTGTTACAAATGTTCATGAAGCATAGCTCATCCACAACTCTGCTGTTCATATCCTAACTCTCACCCAATCCCAGTCACCTATCACCCCTGTATCACTGATCCACATTGATTCCCCAGTCTGGCAGCATCTCAATATTAAAATTCTCATTGTGTGATTGAAGGTCCCCATAATCTAATTTAAACCATTCCCAGTGAAGGAGAAGATTAGTTGATTGTCATTACTTGCCCAGTTCTGTAGTTGGAAAGTTAGTGGAGGCGCTGTGGATGGGTTTCTGGAGATTGTGTTGTGAGCTGTGGCATATACTCAGGGAGGACAGAGGATTTGGTGACCCGGTCCTGGACGAGGTCTGGAGACCGTCGTTACAGTGTGTCCAGGTCTGCATCTGGTTAAAACACCTGGTTGAATTAAATAAGAAACAAAGTCTGGGTTCAAAAGTCACCATGAACCCATTGTCGATTGTTGGTTGAATCTTCCTGTCCTCTGAAATGGCCGAAATGGCACAGATAGGAGATTTTGTGGCAGCGTGAGAGACTCACGTTTGGTATGTTGCCTCCCAGGTGCAAGGGTACGTGATGTCTCGGATCGTGTTTTCCGGGTCCTTAGGGGGGAGGGGAGCAGCCCCAAGTCGTGGTCCACATTGGCACTAACGACATAGGTAGGAAAGGGGACAAGGATGTCAGGCAGGCTTTCAGGGAGCTAGGATGGAAGCTCAGAACTAGAACAAACAGAGTTGTTATCTCTGGGTTGTTGCCCGTGCCACGTGATAGTGAGATGAGGAATAGGGAGAGAGAGCATTTAAACACGTGGCTACAGGGATGGTGCAGGCGGGAGGGATTCAGATTTCTGGATACCTGGGGCTCTTTCTGGGGAAGGTGGGACCTCTGCAGACAGGATGGTCTACATCTGAACCTGAGGGGCACAAATATCCTGGGGGGGAGATTTGTTAGTGCTGTTTGGGGGGGTGGGGGGGGGGTTAAACTAATGCAGCAGGGGCATGGGAACCTGGATTGTAGTTTTAGGGTAAGGGAGATTGAGAGTATAGAGGTCAGGAGCACAGATTTGACATCGCAGGAGGGGGCCAGTGTTCAGGTAGGTGGTTTGAAGTGTGTCTACTTCAATGCCAGGAGTATACGAAATAAGGTAGGGGAACTGACAGCTTGGGTTGGTACCTGGGACTTCGATGTTGTGGCCATTTCGGAGACATGGATAGAGCAGGGACAGGAATGGATGTTGCAGGTTCCGGGGTTTAGGTGTTTTAGTAAGCTCAGAGAAGGAGGCAAAAGAGGGGGAGGTGTGGCGCTGCTAGTCAAGAGCAGTATTACGGTGGCGGAGAGGATGCTAGATGGGGACTCATCTTTCGAGGTAGTATGGGCTGAGGTTAGAAACATGAAAGCAGAGGTCACACTGTTGGGAGTCTTCTATAGGCCTCCAAATAGTTCTAGGGATGTAGAGGAAAGGATGGCGAGGATGATCCTGGATAAGAGCAAAAGTAACAGAGTAGTTATTATGGGAGACTTTAACTTTCCAAATATTGACTGGAAAAGATATAGTTCGAGTACATTAGATGGGTCGTTTTTTGAACAGTGTGTGCAGGAGGGTTTCCTGACACAATATGTTGACTGGCCAACAAGAGGCGAGGCCACGTTGGATTTGGTTTTGGGTAATGAACCAGGCCAGGTGTTGGATTTGGAGGTAGGAGAGCTCTTTGGGGACAGTGACCACAATTCGGTGACGTTTACGTTAATGATGGAAAGGGATAAGTATACACCGCAGGGCAAGAGTTATAGCTGGGGGAAGGGCAATTATGATGCCATTAGACGTGACTTGGGGTGAGGATAAGGTGGAGAAGTAGGCTGCAAGTGTTGGGCACACTGGATAAGTGGAGCTTTTTCAAGGATCAGCTACTGCGTGTTCTTGATAAGTTTATACCGGTCAGGCAAGGAGGAAGGCGTCGAGCGAGGGAACCGTGGTTTACCAAAGATGTGGAATCTCTTGTTAAGAGGAAGAAGGAGGCCTATGTGAAGATGAGGTGTGAAGTTTCAGTTGGGGCGATGGATAGTTACAAGGTAGCGAGGAAGGATCTAAAGAGAGAGCTAAGACGAGCAAGGAGGGGACATGAGAAGTATTTGGCAGGTAGGGTCAAGGAAAACCCAAAAGCTTTCTATAGGTATGTCAGGAATAAGCGAATGACTAGGGAAAGAGTAGGACCAGTCAAGGACAGGGATGGAAGTTGTGTGTGGAGTCTGAAGAGATAGGCGAGATACTAAATCAATATTTTTCATCAGTATTCTCTCAGGAAAAAGAGAATGTTGTGGAGGAGAATGCTGAGACCCAGGCTAATAGAATATCTGGCATTGAGGTACGTAGGGAAGAGGTGTTGGCAATTCTGGTCAGGCTGAAAATAGATACGTCCCCGGGTCCTGATGGGATTTATCCTAGGAGTCTCTGGGAGGCCAGGGAAGAGATTGCTGGACCTTTGGCTTTGATTTTTATGTCATCATTGGCTACAGGAATAGTGGCAGAGAACTGGAGGATAGCAAATGTGGTCCCTTTGTTCAAAAAGGGGAGCAGAGACAACCCCGGCAATTATAAACCGGCGAGCCTCACGTCTGTAGCGGGTAAAGTCTTGGAGGGGATTATAAGAGACAAGATTTATAATCATCTAGATAGGAATAATATGATCAGGGATAGTCAGCATGGCTTTGTGAAGGGTAGGTCATGCCTCACAAACCTTATCGAGTTCTTTGAGAAGGTGACTGAAAAGGTAGACGAGGGTACAGCAGTTGATATGTTGTATATGGATTTCAGTAAATCGTTTGATAAGGTTCCCCACGGTAGGCTATTGCAGAAAATACGGAGGCTGGGGATTGAGGGTGCTTTAGAGATGTGGATCAGAAATTGGCTAGCTGAAAGAAGACAGAGGGTGGTGGTTGATGGGAAATGTTCAGAATGGAGTTTAGTTACAAGTGGAGTACCACAAGGATCTGTTCTGGGGCCGTTGCTGTTTGTCATTTTTATCAATGACCTAGAGGAAGGCGCAGAAGGGTGGGTGAGTAAATATGCAGACGATACTAAAGTCGGTGGTGTTGTCGATAGTGTGGAAGGATGTAGCAGGTTACAGAGGGATATAGTTAAGCTGCAGAGCTGGGCTGAGAGGTGGCAAATGAAGTTTAATGTAGAGAAGTGTGAGGTGATTCACTTTGGAAGGAATAACAGGAATGCGGAATATTTGGCTAATGGTAAAGTTCTTGGAAGTGTGGATGAGCAGAGGGATCTCGGTGTCCATGTACATAGATCCCTGAAAGTTTCCACCCAGGTTGATAGGGTTGTGAAGAAGGCCTATGGCGTGTTGGCCTTTATTGGTAGAGGAATTGAGTTCCAGAGTCAGGAGGTCCTGTTGCAGCTGTACAGAACTCTGGTACGGCCGCATTTGGAGTATTGCGTACAGTTCTGGTCACCGCATTATAGGAAGGACGTGGAGGCTTTGGAACGGGTGCAGAGGAGATTTACCAGGATGTTGCCTGGTATGGAGGGAAAATCTTATGAGGAAAGGCTGATGGACTTGAGGTTGTTTTCGTTGGAGAGCAGAAGGTTAAGAGGAGACTTAATAGAGGCATACAAAATGATCAGGGGGTTAGATAGGGTGGACAGTGAGAGCCTTCTCCCGCGGATGGAAATGGCTGGCACGTGGGGACATAGCTTTAAACTGAGGGGTAATAGATATAGGACAGAGATCAGAGGTAGGTTCTTTACGCAAAGAGTAGTGAGGCCGTGGAATGCCCTACCTGCTACAGCAGTGAACTCGCCAACATTGAGGGCATTCAAAAGTTTATTGGATAAATATACGGATGATAATAGCATAGTGTAGGTAGATGGCTTTTGTTTCGGTGCAACATCGTGGGCCGAAGGGCCTGTACTGCGCTGTACTGTTCTATGTTCTATGTAAAAGTTACTGATTTGTATCCAAGTGTTATAAGGTCACAAAGAAATAAAACTGGATGGACCACCCGGCACCCAGCTGACAATGGGAATAACAACGGCAAACCACGCCTTGCCGATGCTGCAAAGTCCTCATTATTAACATCTGGGGGCTTGTGTGCATATTTAGAGAGTGTCTCTCAGACAATTCAAGCATCAGCCTGACGCCTTCGTAGACATTATTATGGAGTGAGGGTACTTGATGAAACAGCAGAAGATGGATGGGTCGAGGACATTACCCTGAGCTGGCATTGCCACAAGGAATACAGCGGCCAGGACAGACGTGGAAGAAATGCCAGGACGAGGAGGAGGCAGCGATGTGAATTCCTGAATGTGTTCAACACTGACCGACTCTGGTCCCATGTATCTCCCAATCTCCACTGTTACACCGAGTAGAGACTCCCACGTCACAGCGTCATCTTTACCACCGTCCTGTAAAAAAACAGCAGCAACACCTTTTGATTCTCAGCTTTATCCAGTAACACACCAAATAATACAAACGAAACCCCCACTCTCGTGGACGTGACTGTAGCACAGTGGTTAGCATTGTTGCTTCACAGCTCCCGGATTCCAGGTTCGATTCCCGGTCACTGTCTGTGCGGAGTCTGCACGTTCTCCCCCTGTCGGCGTGGGTTTCCTCCGGGTGCTCCGGTTTCCTCCCACAAGTTCCGAAAGACGTGCTGTTAGGTGAATTGGACATTCTGAATTCTCCCTCCGTTTACCCGAACAGGCGCCGGAATGTGGCGACTAGGGGATTTTCACAGCAGCGTCATTGCAGTGGTAATATAAGCCTACTTGTGACACGAATTATAATTTTATTATCTATTCCCCTCGCCCCTGTCTTGTGGGTTTGTTGACTTGCCGAGTGCTCCTACACCCAGTGACTACAGCACGGCTGGGTGGGGCTGCTGTCTGTCACTGGGGGAGGCGGCAGACGGCTGGGTGGGGCTGCTGTCTGTCACTGGGGGAGGCGGCAGACGGCTGGGTGGGGCTGCTGTCTGTCACTGGGGGAGGCGGCAGACGGCTGGGTGGGGCTGCTGTCTGTCACTGGGGGAGGCGGCAGACGGCTGGGTGGGGCTGCTGTCTGTCACTGGGGGAGGCGGCAGACGGCTGGGTGAGGCTGCTGTCTGTCACTGGGGGAGGCGGCAGACGGCTGGGTGGGGCTGCTGTCTGTCACTGGGGGAGGCGGCAGACGGCTGGGTGAGGCTGCTGTCTATCACTGGGGGAGGCGGCAGACGGCTGGGTGGGGCTGCTGTCTGTCACTGGGGGAGGCGGCAGACGGCTGGGTGAGGCTGCTGTCTATCACTGGGGGAGGCGGCAGACGGCTGGGTGGGGCTGCTGTCTGTCACTGGGGGAGGCGGCAGACGGCTGGGTGGGGCTGCTGTCTGTCACTGGGGGAGGCGGCAGACGGCTGGGTGAGGCTGCTGTCTGTCACTGGGGGAGGCGGTAGACGGCTGGGTGAGGCTGCTGTCTGTCACTGGGGGAGACTACTGATGGTCTTGCAGGACACCCTCGATCAGCTCTGGGGCTGGAGGGCGCAGATTCAGACTGTGTCTGCTCGACATAAGCAGAAGTCTGGGCCGATGCGTACCAGCAAAGAACTGGAGGTAAAGTAAGTTCAGATGTGGTCAGTAATTTCTGTGTGAAAGGGTCGATCGGCTGAATGTAAACATCCTGTTCCTTTGCAAAAAGGACTGAATAATTACCCCCTGTTCCTGTATACCTGACCCAAATAACTGAATGACCTGCTGATCGACCGATTCTTGTGTGATAGAAATGAGGGACCTAACGACTTCCTCCTCGTTTTGCGGTGCAACGGACTTGAGGGACTGAATGGCCTTCTATCGCTCCGGCGCAAAATCGCCTCCTCGGCCTACACTGATGTAACAGACAAAAGAGGCTGAATGGACTCCTCATTCGCCTGTTCTGGTGTAACTGACTTGAGAAACTAAATGGTACCCTCCTTCTCCTAATCTGGTGTAACATACTGGAGGGAATGAATGGGCCCTTGCTCCTCCTGTGCTGATGTGGATGACTCGAGGGGGTGAATGGCTTCATCCTCTTCCTGTTATGGTGTAACTGGCTATAGGGACTAAATGGCACCCTTCTGTTCTTCTGGTGTAACAGACTAGAGGGATGGAATACACTGTTCCACCTCTTGTTATAGAACATAGACCACATAGCATACAGTGCAGAAGGAGGCCAATCAGCCCATCGAGTCTGCACCGACCCTCCAAAGCCCTTATTTCCACACTATCCCCATAACTCAATAACCCCTCCTAACCTTTTTGGACACTAAGGGAAATTTATCATGGCCAATCCACCTAACCTGCACATATTTGGACTGCGGGAGGAAACCGGAGCACCCGGAGGAAACCCACACAGACACGGGGAGGATGTGCAGACTCCGCACAGACAGTGACCCAGCGGGGAATCGAACCTGGGACCCTGGAGCTGGGAAGCCACAGTGCTATCCACAATGCTACCGTGCTGCCCATTATGCTGTAACCGATTGGAAAACTGAATGGCCTCCCCCCCTGTTCTGGGGTAACAAACGCGAGGGAGATAATTAGCTCCTCCTACTCCTGCTTCTGTGCAACCAGGTCATGTCACATCCTGCTCCTGTGGAACAGGCACAAGGGGGCACATGGCCTCCTCCACTTCTGGTGTAACAGATTTGGGAGCAGTCTGGACTCAGCCTCTTCCAACACTGTTCAGGGATGTCAGTCTTAGGGGACTGAATGGCATCCTCCTCCTGTTCTGGTGTAACATAATTGAGTGAATGACTAAGCTGTTCCTTCTCCTGTTCTGGCGTGACATACTGGAGTGACCGAATGGCCCCTTATTTATGTATTGTAACAGACTGGAGGGGCAGAATGGCCTCATCATCATCATCACCTGATGCAACAGACTGGATGGAGCGAATGGCTTCCTCCACCTGTTCCGATATCACACAGTCGAATGACTGAATGACCTCTCACTCTGTTCCGGTGTAACAGACTCGAGGGATTGAGTGGTCTCCATTTCCTGTTTCGATGTAATAGACTCGAGGGACTGAGTGGCTTCCTCTCATACTGTTGCGGTGTAAGAAACTCGAGGGGCTGAATGGCCTCCTCCCATATTGTTCCAGTATAACAGACTCGAGGGGCTGAATGGTCTCCTCCCATACTGTTGCTGTGTAACAATCTGGAGGGTTGTGCGTCTCCGGTTGATGTGGTGTGTTCAGCGTGTCAGTGTACTGCTCAGTTTGATTGTCTTGCTTCCAGCTCCCACCACTGGCTAACACTCTTACTATTGCAGCAGGAGATGGGTAAGATGGTTAAAATAAGTATAGAGGGTTATGGGCCAAATGCGGACAATTGGGACTAGCTTAGTGCTAATCACTGCGCGGCATGTACAGGTTGGGCCAAAGGGCCAGTTTCGATGCTGTAAAGCTCCATGACTCTTTGACTCTATGAGTGTGCGAGGCTCTCCCGTCAGTGACAAGCCTCCTCATCAATAAATCCTGTTTAGTAGATCCCAGCGGTGACTAAACTAAACTGGGCACCTCCCAGACCCAGGCTCAGCTACAGGGGAGTCGGAGGAGGCCTGACCCTCACACATGTGGAATGTTGGCCCAGTGACATGTGGTTACGACATAGTATCCTCGACCCGGATGATAAATAACTCCCCTGCCTTGTGGGGATCACGGGAGGTAAGAAGTGTGAGGGACTAAATCCTGACAGGAAAGCTGGACTGAATTCCTGTGGCGGGAATCTGCCATCCATCAGGCAGCTTTCTGACAAGGCCGGCAGCAGAGCTGGTACCAAATAGCACCGATTTCTCCCTTTCGTTAGAGGAGGGCTGTGATTTGGTTTTGATTTGGTTTGCCAAAAGGGGTACGGCTTAATGTTAAACTATCTGGAAAGGAGTGGTGACTGGTAAGTAGTTTTTCTATTCATTTGTCTATTTTTTTTAATTGTAGCTGTATACGTTAACCTTAGGGTTGTGAAATGGCAGGAGATCCCAAACCCGTGGCAAGCTCCTCTTGTGCGATGTGGGAGCTCAGGGACATGTTCACTGGCGCTGGATCCTTCATGTGCAAGAAGTGTGTACAGCTCCTATTAGACCACGTGACGACTCTGGGGCTGCGGGTGGACTCACTTTGGAGCATCCGCGATGCTGAGGAAGTCACGGATAGCACGTTCAGCGAGTAGGTCACACACCGCAGATAAAGAGGACTGAGGGAATGGGTGAACAACAGGCCGAGGAAGAGTAGGAAAGCAGTGAAGGTGTCCCCTGCGGTCATCTCCTTCCAAAACATGCTGGACACTGTTGGGGGAGATAGCTCACCATGACAAAGCAGCATTAGCCAGGTTAATGGCACCGTCGCTGGCTCTGCTGCGCAGGAGGGCAGGAAAAAGAGTGGTAGAGATCTAGCGGTAGGAGATTTCATTGGAAGGAGAGTAGACAGGCGTTTCTGCAGATGTAAACGAGACTCCAGGAAGGTATGTTGCCTCCCTGGTCCTGGATATCTCAGAGCGGCAGCGGGACATTCTAAATAGAGAGGGTGAACACCCAGCTGTCGTGGTCATATAGGTACCAACGATATCGGTAAAGAACGGGATGTGGTCCTACATGCTGCAATTAGGGAGTTAGGAGATAAACTAAAAAGTATGATCTCAAAGGTAGTAATCTCAGGATTGATACCAGTCCCACGTGCTCGTCAGCGAAGGGATGACAGCATAGACAGGATGAATGTGTGGATTGAGAAATATAATAGTGCAGGAGGGAGGGATTCAGATTTTTGGGACATTAGAACTGATTCTGGAAGAGGTGGGATCATTACAAATCGGACGGTCTGCACCTGGGCAGGACTGAAACCAATGCCCTAGGGGTTGTGTGCTGACGCTGTTGGCAAGAGTTTAAACTAATGTGATAGGGGGGTGGGACTTAACGCAGGAAGTCAGAGCGGATTAAAGAGGGGACAGAAACAAAAATTCAGTAAGGAGAAAAGTGGAAGGCAGAGAAACAGATTGAACTGCATTTATTTCAACGCAAGAGGCCAAACGGGCAAGGCAGATGAACTCCGGGCATGGCTGGTACATGGGACTGGGATATTATAGCTATTACTGAATCTTAGCTAAAAGAGGGGCAGGACTGGCAGCTCAATGTTGCGGGGTACAGGTGCTACAGGAAAGATAGTACAGCAGGTAGGTGAGGAGGGGGAGTTGCCTTTTTGATTAGGGACAGTATCACGGCAGTACAGAGAGAAGATATATCCATTATCAAGGTTATATAGCGTAACATTTAAAAAGCAGGCGCAGGATAAGCCAGAGTCAGCATGGATTTAGGAAGGGAAAATCATGCTTAACAAATCTGTTGGAATTCTATGAAGATGTAACTAGTTGACAAGGGGGAGCCAGTCGATGTGGTATATTAGGACTTTCAGAAGGTGTTTGACAAAGTCCCGCACAGGAGATTATCGTGCAAAATTAAAGCGCACGGGATTGGGGAAAATGTATTGAGGTGGATATAAAACTGGTTAGCAGAGAGGAAACAAATAGTTGGAATTAATGGGTCCTTTTCAAATTGGCAGGCAGTAACTAGTGGAGTGCCACAGGGATCGGTGCTGGGACCCCAGCTATTCAGAATATATATTATTGATTTGGATGAGGGAACAAAATGTAACATCTCAAAGTTCGCAGACAATGCCAAGTTGGCTGGGAGGATGAACTGTGACGAATATGCACCATCTGGGCAGGTTGGGCGAGTGGGCAAATCAATGGCAGATGCAGTAGAATTTGGATAAGCGTGAGGTTATTCACTTTGGAAGCAAAAAGAGGAAGGCAGATTACAACCTGAATGCTTGTAAATTGGGAGAGGGGAGTGTGCAGCGGGACCTGGGTGTCCTTGTGCACCAGTCGCTGAAGGTAAGCATGCTGTTGCAGCAGGCGGTAAAGAAGGCTAATGGTATGTTGGCCTTCATTGTGAGATGTTTTGAGCACAGATGCCGGGATGTGTTGCTGCAATTGTACAGGGCCTTGGGGAGGCCACACGTGGAGTATTGTGGGCAGTTTTGGTATCCTTCTCTGAGGAAGGATGTTCTTGCTCTCGAGGGAGTGCAGCGAAGGTTTACCAGACTGCTTCCAAGGATGGAGGTACTGTCATATGAGGAGAGATTGGCTATGTTGGGATTGTTCTCGCTGGAGTTCAGAACGATGAGGGGGGGTCTCATAGAGACTTATAAAATTTTAAGAGGACTAGACTGGGTAGATGCAAGAAAGATGTTACAACGATGGGTGTGTCCAGAACCAGGGATCACAGTCTGAGAATTCAGGGTGAACCATTTCGGACAGAGATAAGGAGACATTTCTTCACACAAAGAGTGGTGAGCCTGTGGAATTCATTACCACAGGAAGTTGTTGATGCTAAAACTTTGAATATATTCAAGAGGCGGCTGGATATTGCACTTGAGGTGAATGGGATCAAAGGCTATGGGGAGAAAGCAGGATTAGGCTATTGAGTTGGATGATCAACCATGATCGTGATGAATGGCGGAGCAGGCGCGTAGGGCCGAAAGACCTCATCCTGCTCCTATCTTCTATGTATGTTCGCCCACTGCGTCTATATGGGTAGAACTGAAAAATAAGAAGGACGAGATCACTTTGATAGGATTGAACTATAGGCCCCCAAATAGTCAGCAGGATATTCAGGAGCAAATATGTAAGGAGATTACAGATAGATACTGGAAAATTGGGTGGTAACACTAGAGGACTCTACCTTTCCCAACATTAACTGGCATAGGCATAGCATTAGGGGTATGGATGGAGAAAATGTGACGACTGTATTCAGGAATAATTCCTCATTCAATATGTGGATGGCCCGATTAGAGAGGGGGGGGGGGGGGAAACTGGACCTCCTCTTTGGGAATAAGGATAGGGAGATGACGGAAGTGTTAGCCAGGGATCACATTGGGGCAAATAACCATAATTCTATTAGATTTAAGATAACTATGGAGAATGATAGTTCTGGCCAAAAAGTTACAATTCTAATTTGAGGCAAGGCCAATTTCGAGGGTATTCGGCCGGAATTCTGAAATGTTGATTGAGGGAGCCTGTTTACAGGCAAGGGGAAAGCTGGTAATTGGGAATCTTTCTAAAGGGTGTTAACTAGGGTTCTGGGTGAGCACATTCCTCTTCGAGTGAAGGGCAAGGCTGGTAGTAGTACGGAACCCTGGATGACTCGAGATACTGAGGCCATGGTCAAAAGGAAGAAGGAGGAGTATGACATGCATTGGCAGCTCGGATCAAGTGGATCTCTTGAAGAGTAGAGGGCTTGTCGGAGTAGAGTTACGAGAGAAATCAGGAGGGCAACAAGGGGACATCAGGGATCGGTGCTGGGTCCACTGTTATTTGTGATTTATATTAATGATTTGGATGAGAATTGAGGAGGCATAGTTAGTAAGTTTGCAGATGACACCAAGATTGGTGGCACAGTGGAGAGTGAAGAAGGTTATCTAGGATTGCAACGGGATCTTGATCAATTAGGCCAGTGGGCCGACGAATGGCAGATGGAGTTTAATTTAGATAAATGTGAGGTGATGCATTTTGGCAGATCGAATCAGGCCAGGACGTACTCGGTTAATGGTATGGCGTTGGGGAGAGTTATAGAACAAAGAGATCTAGGAGCACAGGTTCAGAGCTCCTTGAAGGTGGAGTCGCAGGTGGACAGGGTGGTGAAGAAGGCATTCGGCATGCTTGGTTTAATTGGTCAGAACATTGAATACAGGAGTTGGGACGTCTTGTTGAAGTTGTACAAGACATTGGTACGGCCACACTTGGAATACTGTGTGTAGTTCTGGTCACCCTATTATAGAAAGGATATTATTAAACTAGAAAGAGTGCAGAAAAGATTTACTAGGATGTTGCCGGGACTTGATGGTTTGAGTTATAAGGAGAGGCTGGATAGACTGGGACCTTTTTTCCCTGGAGCGTAGGAAGCTTAGGGGTGATCTTATAGAGGTCTATAAAATAATGAGGGGCATAGATAAGGTAGATAGTCAACAACTTTTCCCAAAGGTAGGGGAGTGTAAAACTAGAGGGCATAGGTTTAAGGTGAGAGGGGAGAGATTCAGAAGGGCCCAGAGGGGCAATTTCTTCACTCAGAGGGTAGTGAGTATCTGGAATGGGCTCCCAGAGGTAGTAGTAGAGGCGGGTACAATTGTGTCTTTTAAAAAACATTTAGATAGTTACATGGGTAAGATGGCTATAGAGGGTTATGGGCCAAGTGCGGGCAACTGGGACTAGCTTAAGGGTAAAAACTGGGCGGCATGGACTGGTTGGGCCGAAGGGCCTGTTTCCATGCTGTAAAAGAAAAAAAAAACATGTTTGTCTTGGCAGATAATGCAAAGGGAAAGGCAAATAACTTTTACAGAAAAATAAAGGGAAAAAAGTAACTAGGGAGAGGGTAGGGGCTCTTAAGGATAAACATGGTAATCAATGTGCGGATGCACAAGAGATGGGACAGGTCTTAAATGAATATTTATCGTCAGTATTTACTGTTGAGAAAGACATGAATGTTCGGGAAATTGTGGAAATAAAACGTGGTGTCTTGCGGAGTGTACATATTACAGAGAAGGAGATGCTGGAGGTTTTAAAGCGCATCAAGGTAGATAAATCGCTGGGACCTGATTAAATGTATCCCAGGACGTTGTGGGAGGCTAGGGAGGAAATTTCCGGCTCCGTAGCTGAGATATTTGAATCACCGACAGCCACAGGTGAGGTGCCTGAAGATTGGAGGGTAGGAAATGTTGTGCCCATGTTTAAGGAGGGCTGTAGGGATAAGCCAGGAAACTAAAGATCGGTGAAGCTTACTTCTGCAGTGGGTAAATTGTTAGAAGGTATCTGAGGGACAGGATCTACAGGCATTTAGACAGGCAAGGGCTAATTAAGGAAAGTCAGCATGGCTTTCTAAGGAGATGTCATGTCTCACAAATTTGCTTTAGTTTGTGAAGGGGTAACCAAGAAGGTAGACGAGGCAGTGCGGTCGACATTGTCCAAATGGACTTTAGCAAGGCCTTTAACAAGGAACCGTATGGTAGCTTGTTGCAAAAGTTGAAATGTCAGGGAACCCAGGGAGAGGTTTGGACAATTGATTGCAAAATTGGCTTGGCGACCGAAGACAGGGTGGTTGTGGAAGGTTGTTTTTCAAACTGGAGGCCTGTGACCAGCGGTGTGCATCAGGGATCGGTGCTGGGTCCACTGTTATTTGTTACATATATTAGTGATTTGGATGAGAATGTAGGAGACATGGTTAATACGTTTGCAGATGATTGGTTGCATAGTAGATAGTGAAGAAAGTTATATAAGATTCAACAGGATATTAACCAACTGGGCCAGTGGGCCGATGAAGGGCAGATGGAGTTTAATTTGGATAAATGTGAGGTAATGCATTTTAGTAGATCAAATCAGGGCAGGACCTACTCAGTTAATGTTAGGGAGTTGGGGAGAGTTACAGAACAAAGAGAGGTTCATAGCTCCTTGAAGATGGTGTCGCAGGTGGACAGGGTGGTGAAGAAGGCATTCAGCATGCTTGGTTTTATTGGACAGAATATTGAATACAGGAGTTGGGACATCTTGTTGAAGTTGGTAACATCTTGAAGACATTGGTACGACCACACATGGAATACTGTGTTCAGTTCTGCTCACACTATTATAGGAAAGACATTGTTAAACTAGAAAAAGTGCAGAAGAGATTCACGAGGATGCTACCAGGACTTGATGGCCTGAGTTATAAGGAGAGGTTGGAAAGACTGGGACTTTTTTCCCGGAGCGTAGGAGGTTTAGGGATGATCTGATAGATGTCTACAAAATAATGAGGAGCATACATAAGTCGTTATATTTTCCCAAAGGTAGAGAAGTCTAGAACTAGATGGCATATGTTTAAGGACAGAGGAGAGAGATACAAAAGAGACCAGAGGGGAAATTCTTTCACTCAGAGTGTGGTCAACATCTGGAACGAGCTGCCAGAGGCAGTGGCAGAGGCGGGTACAATCCTATCCTTTAAAAAGCAGTTAGATAATTACGTGGGCAGGGTGGGTATAGAGGGATATGGGTCAAATGCGGGCACGTGGGACTAGCATAGTGATAGTAACTGGGCGGCATGGACAAGCTGGGCTGAAGTGTCTGTTTCTATGCTCCATGCTGTGAACGTATAACTCTATGATATTCCTGTGAACAATACCAGCAATGGCCAGAGAGAGACCCTGATGCGTGGACCATTCAAATTCTCCAGACTATTTGCCCAGGCCTGTGCCCTGGAGAGGACACTCCAGCTTTGTGGTTCCCGATGGCACAACACAAGAATAAGTAGTTATCGGTTATAAACTCTTACTCGATTGGCACAGAGACTGAACACCGGGGGTTGCTTCGACAGTGAGAGAAAGCATGAGGTTTCAGTGAAAGCTACCGTCCACAGTCCCCAGTCTGTTAGCTGCTGTCTCACTGCGGCCTATTGGTTTCAACATAGAACAGTACAGCACAGAACAGGCCCTTCGGCCCTCGATGTTGTGCCGAGCCTTTTCCGATACCAAGATCAAGCTATCCCACTCCCTGTCATTCTGGTGTGCTCCATGTGCCTATCCAATAACCGCTTGAAAGTTCCTAAAGTGTCCGACTCCACTATCACAGCAGGCAGTCCATTCCACACCCTAACCATTCTCTGAGTAAAGAACCTACCTCGGACATCCCTCCTATATCTCCCACCCGGAACCTTATAGGTAGGCCCCCTTGTAACAGCTACATCCACCCGAGGAAATAGTCTCTGAACGTCCACTCTATCTATCCCCCTCATCATCTTATAATCCTTTATTAAGTCGCCTCTCATCCTCCTCCGCTCCAAAGAGAAAAGCCCTAGCTCCCTCAACCTTTCCTCATTAGACCTATCCTGCAAACCAGGCAGCACCCTGGTAAATCTCCTTTGCACCCTTTCCAATGCTTCCACATCCCTCCTATAATGAGGTGACCAGAACTGCACACAATACTCCAAATGTGGTCTCAGCGGGGTCATGTGCAGTTTCAGCATAACCCCACGGCTCTTAAACTCAAGCCCCCTGTTAATAAACGCTAACACACTATAGGCCTTCTTCACGGCTCTATCCACTTGAGTGGCAACCTTCAGAGATCTGTGGACATGAACCCCAAGATCTCTCTGTTCCTCCAGATTCCTCAGAACCCTGCCATTGACCGTGTAATCCGCATTCAATGTTTACCTACCAAAATGAATCACCTCGAACTTAGCAGGGTTAAACACCATCTCCCATTGTTCGGCCCAGCTCTGCATCCTATCAATGTCTCTTTGCAGCCTAAAGCAGCCCTCCACCTCATCCACTACTCCACGAATCTTGGTGTCATCTGCAAATTTACTGACTCACCCTTCAGCCCCCTCCTCCAAGTAATTGATAACAATCACAAATAGCAGAGGACCCAGCACTGATTCCTGTGGTACACCGCTGGTAACTGGTCTCCAGTCTGAAAATGTTCCATCCACCACCACCCTCTGTCTTCTATGTGATAGCCAGTTACTTATCCAATTGGCAAAATGTCCCTCTATCCCACACCTCCTTACTTTCATGAGCCGACCATGGGGAACCTTATCAACGCCTTACTAAAATCCATGTATACAACATCAACTGCTCTACCTTCATCTCCACACTTAGTTACCTCCTCAAAGAATTCAATAAAATTTGTGAGGCAAGACTTACCCTTCACGAATCCGTGTTGACCATCATGGATTAAGCTGCATCTTTCCAAGTGGTCATTAATCCTATCCTTCAGGACATTTTCATTAACTTACCGACCACCGAAATAAGACTAACCGGCCTATAATACCAGGGTCATTCCTCTTCCCTTTCTTGAACAGAGGAACAACATTCGCCACTCTCCAGTCCTCTGGCACTATCCCCGTGGACAGAGAGGAACCAAAGAACAGGCTCTGCAATCTCATCTCTTGCCTCCCAAAGAATCCTAGGATATATCCCATCTGGCCCAGGGGACTTGTCGACCCTAAGGTTTTTCAAAATTGCTAATAAATCCTTCCTCAGAACATCTACCGCCTCAAGCCTATGAATCATTGAAGCTCAGGGAGTTCTCTCTTAACAGGCAGGTTGTTAATCTATGCACCAGGCAAGACAAACTCCACAAAGACAATCAGCAATCTTTCACATCACAAGCTGGAACATAAGGACCCTGTGTCCTGGCTTGAACAATGACCTTCTGCAGATTGGTGATGTGCACAAGACAGCTCTGATCCATAACAAATTCACACGGCTAAATTTGACTTTATTGAACTGTAACAAACTGGACCCGCCCAATGTGGATCCCGAAAAGAGAAACACGACACGTTCCTGAGTCTGGGAAAACGCAAGAGGTAGCGAATGTGAATGGAGCTGGTTTCACTGTAAAATAAAACCACTTTAATCGTGATGACAGAATACCCACAGAAATCTTCTTAATCTCCGCGTAGGGCAGGACGGTAGCATAGTGGTTAGCACAATTGCTTTAAAGCTCCAGGGTCCCAGGTTCGATTCCCGGCTGGGTCACTCTCTGTGTGGAGTCTGCACGTTCTCCCCGTGTGTGCGTGGGGTTCCTCTGGGTGCTCCGGTTTCCTCCCACAGTCCAAAGATGTGCAGCTTAGGTGGATTGGCCATGCGAAATTGCCCTTAGTGTCCAAAATTGCCCTTAGTGTTGGTTCAATGGTGTTACTGGGTTATGGGCATAGGGTGATGTGGGCATGGGTAGGGTGCTCTTTCCAAGAGCCGGTGCAGATTCGATGGGCCGAATGGCCTCCTACTGCACTGTAGATTCTATGATTCTACGTGTCAACAGGCGAGGGTCAAGTCAACCTGATGTTTATCTTTGCACCAACACTCACACCCAGATGTCAAGGATAAATTCTGAGGGGCACTTAATGCTGCTATCAGCAAATTTCCCAGCTCCGAGGGACTGGATCTAGTCGGAGTCTTCACCCCAAGTGTGGGCATCGCCGATACAGCTTAGCCAACGTGCACAGGGCAAAGGTTAATCAGCAAACTGAGCGTAAATGGTGAGATGTTGCGGGAGCTGTATTGTTACCATGGAGACTGAGTGCGGAACAGCTACTTCTAAACAAAGCCATACCACCCGGTGTGCTGGAGACATCTCAGATTATTCCCCAGACACCAGCTATACATCATCACCAGAACAGAGTGCCCTCATCACTTGTAACTATCACAGAGCTGACTGTGGCACTGACCACTCCCTAGTGTGGAGCAAGGTCACGCTTCAGCCAAGGAAACTCCAAGAAGAAAGCTCATTCTCAGGCCAACACTTACCACCCACTGTCAAAGAACACAGAACAATACAGCACAAGAACAGGCCCTTCAGCCCCCAATCCTGCGCCGATCATGTGTCATATGTAGATCAACCACTTGTATTCTTCTAAACCCCGTCTGCAAATCCTCCAGCTCAAGACGTCCTTTCTCAAGTAAGAAGACCAAAACGGAATAAAATACTCCAGGTGTGGCCTCACTAACACCATATGCAGTTGCAGGATAACCCCCCTATTCTTAATCTCCATCCCTCTAGCAATGAAGGACAAAACTCCATTCCCCTTCTTAATCACCTGTTGCACCTGTAAACCAACTTTTTGAGACTCATGCACTCGGACCATAACACAATAAGACATAGGAGCAGAATTAGGCCACTTGGTCCATCGAGGCTGCTCCGCCATTCAATCATCGCTGATATTTTCTCATCCCCATTCTCCTGCCTTCTCCCCATAACACCTGATCCTTTTATTAATCAAGAACCTATCGACCTCTGTCTTAAAGACACCCAGGTCCCTCTGCACAGCAGCATGTTTCAATATATTATTATTTAAGTAATAATCCCTTTTGCTGTTATTCCTTCCAAAACGGATAACCTCACATTTGTCAACGTTGTATCCCTTCTGCCAGACTCTATCCCATTCACTTAAACTATGCAAATCCATCTGCAGACTTCCAGTATCCTCTGCACCTTTTGCTTTACCACTCATCTTAGTGTCGTCTGCAAACTTGGACACATTGCCCTTGGTCCCCAACTCCAAATCAACGATGTAAATTGTGTACAATTGTCGGCTCAACACTGATCCCCGAGGGACACCACTGTCTACTGATTGCCAACCAGAGAAAAACCCATTAATTTCCGCTCTTTGCTTTCTATTAATTAACCAATCCTCTATCCATGCTACAACTTACACTTAACGCCATGTATCTTTATCTACTGCAGCAACCTTTTGTGTGGCAGCTTGTCAAAAGCTTTCTGGAAATCCAGATATACCACATCCATTGGCTCCCCGTTGTCTTCCACGCTGGTAATGTCCTCAAAAAATTATATTAAATTAGTTAGGCACGACCTGCCCTTTATGCTGCGCCTGTCCAATGGGACAATTTCCATCCAGATGCCTCGCTATTTCTTCATTGATGATAGATTCCAGCATCTTCCCTACTACCGACGTTAAGCTAACTGGCCTATAATTACCCGCGTTCTGCCTAACTCCTTTTTTAAACAGTGGTGTGATGTTTGCTAATTTCATGTCCGCCGGGACCACCCCAGAGTCGTGAATTTTGGTAAATTATCACGAGTGCATTTTCAATTTCCTTTGCCATCTCTTTTAGCACTCTGGGATGCATTCCATCAGGGCCAGGAGACTTGTCTACCTTTAGCCCCATTTGCTTGCCCATCACTACTTCCTTAGTGATAACAATCGTCTCCAGGTCCTCACCTGCCATTGCCTCATTTTCATGAGTCACTAGCATGTTATTTGTGTCTTCCACTGTGAAGACCGACCCAAAAACCTTGTTCAGTCCCTCAGCCATTTCCTCATCTCCCATTATTAAATCTCCTTTCACATTCTCTGAAGGACCACTCTTATATTTTTTATTTTTTATATACTAGGTTAATCCCAGAGTTGAGGGCGTTGGATTACGCGGAGTGGTTGACTAGACTGGGACTGGAATCGTTCGAATTTAGAAGGATGTGGGAGGGGGGAATCTTACAGAAACCTATAAAATTATGAACGGAATAAATAGGATAAATGCGGGCAGGTTATTTCCACTGGTGGGTGAAAACAGAACTAAAGGGCATAGCCTCAAAATATGGGGAAATAGATTGAGGACTGAGTTTAGGAGGAACCTCTTCACCCAAAGCGTTGTGAATCTAGGGACTTCCTTACCCAGTGAAGCAGTTGAGGCCCCTTCAATAAATGTTTTCAAGATAAAGATAGATAGGTTTTTTGAAGAATACAGGGATTAAATGTTATGGTATTCGGGCGGGAAAGTGACGCTGAGTCCACAAAAAATCAGCCATGATCTCATTGAATGGCGGAGCAGGCTCGAGGGGCCGGGTAGCCTACTCCTGATCCTAGTTCTTATCTTCATGTATCTGTCCAGGTAAGTCTTAAATGTTGCTGGCGTATCTCGCTCAACCACCTCACTTGGCAGCGCATTCCAGGCCACCACCCTCTGTGTAAACAACGTCCTCCGCACATCTCCAGTGAACCTCACCGCCCCCCCCCCTCCCGCCCGCCCTCACATTGAACGTTTGCCCCCTTGTAATTGTCATTTCCGCTCTGGGAAAAAGCCTCCAACTGTTCACTCTATCAACACCCCTAATAATTTTATACACTTCTATCAGGTCGCCCCTCAGCCTTCATCTCTCTAGGGAGAACAATGCCAGTTGATTCAATCACTCCTCATAGCTAATACCCTCCATCCCAGGCATCATCCTAGTAACCATTTTCTGCACTGTCTCCAAAGCCTCCACGTTCTTCTGGTAGTGCGGTGACCAGAATTGGGCTCCATTTTCGAAATGTGGCCGAACCAACGTTCTATATAAATGTAACATTATTTTCGAGCTTTAATACTCGATACCCCTCCTATGAAGGCAAGCATGTCATACGCTTTCTTTACCACCATTTCCACCTGTGCTGCCACTTTTAACGATCTGTGGGCCTGCACGCCCAGATCTCTCTGTGTCTCTATGCCCCTGATGGTTCTGCCATTTATTTCATAGCTTCCACCGAAATTGCATCGGCCAAAATGCATCACGTCGCATTTGTCCGTGTTAAATTCCATCTGCCATTTCTTTTCCCAATTTTGCAGCCTATCTATGTCCTGTTGTATTCTCTGGCAATCTTCATCACTATCCACAACTCCTGCAACCTTTGCATCATCCCCAAACTTGCTAATCAGACCCACTACGTTTTATTCCAAGTCATTTATATATATTAAAAAGAGCAGAGTTTGCAAAACTGATCCCTGTGGAACACCGCTAGTTACAAACCTCCAAAGTCTGAAGGGACCCAGGAATTCCTCCACATCCTCGATGAGAGTCTTTCGGACAACACCAACGGCCAGAGTGTGGTGCAAAAGTGGGATTATCCACACAACACCATCTATCACTCTACACTCACTGCGTAGTGGAAAATAGATGAGAGGACTGCTGACTGGTTTAGGATTATTGGACTGAAATAGAACCAGTTGCTGTAAACAGGTGGAGAGGCCGCATTAGCTAAAAACATGTCCGCAGCAGAATGGAGATGTTGTCAGAGCTGCTAGAATCAAATCTCAGCAGATTGCTCAGTAATGGGCCAATCAATACTGGTTAAAACTCTGCAACAACCAATCTGTTGCTGAATCCGGGGATGTTAGAGGGATGTCTGAAGGAATCAAAAACGCAATTGGTAAAACAGTAACTATTCAGTCCATTGAAGAGACAGGGAGGGATGATAATCATTGAGCGGAGCAAGCAGATGGATTGGCGAGTGGGGAACTCCCTCAAACACGGAGAACTTTGTTAATGAAGACCCTCATAGTCCCATTCCAGGCACTCCTCTAACGGAGGAGCTGGGCAGCGAGACCACCATGACTGAGCTCAACAAGACCATTGATAATCTGACCAGTGGGAAATCCCAAGGAAATGATGGGTTAAAAACACCAACAGTGGAAATACAGCATTACTGCCCCATCTCCATGAACACTGGCGTCTCTGCTGGGAGGTAAGATTGCTGACTGAAGACATCAGTGGTGTAAAAATGGTCACCGTGTACAAAACAAAGGATATGGTACTGTCTGGAACAATTACCAACACATCTGATGCTCAGCATCGACATGGTGGGCTGAAGGGCCAATTTCTATGCTGTATGACTCTATGACGCTCTCTATGACTCAATCTGGTTGTTGGGTAATGCAGGCAAAGTGTTTGCCGATTGTTTTCATAGACGTCGCCAAGGCCTTCGACCTTGTCGTCAGAAAGAGACACTTTAAAAACTAGTGCGGAACACAAGCTGCTGCCTGGATTCCTGGCGTCAGTTCTTCTTTCCACAGGAACTTACACAGTTTAGTGAATGACAAAGAAGCATGGGGGGGGGGGGGGGGGTGCACGATGCCGCATTGCTTAGCACTGCTACCTCACGACGCCGAGGACCCGAGTTCGATCCCGGTCCCAGGTCACTGTCCGTGTGGATTTTGCACATTCTCCCCGTGTCTGTTGGTCTCACCACCGCCACCCAGTGGTGCGCAGAGTAGGTGGATCGAACCCGGGTCCTGTGCGCCATGGGGCAGCAGTGCTAACCACTGTGCCACCGTGCCGCCGCTAGATGGTGATCAATGCAGAGTGCCTTTCACCCCAGATACAGTGCATCCTCTCCAGGGACGGTGTGTAAATATCATCAGGGACAGAATGGCCTCCAAATGTTACTGCCTAAGAAGCTTCGTAGTTTAAACAACATCCTGTTGTTCCTCATTAAAAGACTAGAGGGGCAGAATGGCCTCCTAATGTTACTGTGTAAGAAGTTCCACGGGATAAACATCACCCTCTTGTTCAGCAGTAACAGACTAGAGGGGCCGAATGTCCGCCCGATATTACTGTGTAAGATGCTCCACAGGATAGATAACATCCTCCTGTTCAGCAATAATACCATCAAGGGGCTTACTATTCTCCTTTCAATGCCGAGGATGGAATTTCCTGAATTTTGTAAGAGCCGAATATTAATCGCCAATTACCAACCCCGATATTGCACAGGTCCTGTTGTATACAGACATGAACTGTTTCAGTATCGAAGGCACAAACATTACTGAACATTGTCAAATCATCAGTGAACAACCCCACTTCTGATCTTATGATGGAAGGAAGGTCATTGATGAAACAGCTGAAGATGGCTGGGCTGAGGACGCACCCTGAAGAACACAAGGAGTTATGTCCTGGAGCTGAGATTATTAACCTCCAAGATTCGCAACCATCTTTCTTCGTGATAGGTATGACTCCAGCCAGCGGAGAAATTTCACCCTCAGCCCGATTGACTCCAGTATTGCTCGCGCTCATTAATTCCATACTCGGTCAAATGCTGCCTTGATGTTACCACACCTTTTACTTCAGTGTGTTGTCCATGTTTGAACGAAAGCTGCAATGATGTCAGAAGTTGAGTGATTCTGGCCCATCCCGAACTGAGCGTCTGTGAGGCGGTTATTGCTGAGTAAGTGCCGCTTCATTGCCATATGGCTGGCCAGTTCCATCACATTGCTAATGATGGACAGCAGATGGGGTGGTAATTATCCAGGTTGGATTTGTGCTGCTCTTTGTGAGCAGAACATAGCTGGGCAATCTTTCACATCGCCGTGTCAATGCCAGTGTTGTAGCTGTACTGAAACAGCTTGGCCATGTTCTGGAGCGCAAGTCCTCAGTACTGTAGCCAGAATATTGTCAGGGATCATAGCCTTTGCATTATCCAGTGCCGTCAGCCGTTTCTGGGTATCATGTGGAGTGAATCGAATAAGCTGCCATCTGTGATAAGAACAAAGATCAAAGAACAAAGAAATGTACAGCACAGGACAGGCCCTTCGGCCCTCCAAGCCCGTGCCGACCATGCTGCCCGACTAAGCTACAATCTTCTTCACTTCCTGGGTCCGTATCCCTCTATTCCCATCCTATTCATGTATTTGTCAAGATGCCCCTTAAATGTCACTATCGTCCCTGCTTCCACCACCTCCTCCGGCAGCGAGTTCCAGGCACCCACTACCCTCTGTGTAAAAAATTGCCTCGTACATCTACTCTTGCCCGTCTCACCTTAAACCTATGCCCCCTAGTAATTGACCCCTCTACCCCGGGAAAAAGCCTCTGACTATCCACTCTGTCTATGCCCCTCATAATTTTGTAGACCTCTATCAGGTCGCCCCTCAACCTCCTTCGTTCCAGTGAGAACAAACCGAGTTTATTCAATCGCTCCTCATAGCTAATGCCCTCCATACCAGGCAACATTCTGGTAAATCTCTTCTGCACCCTCTCTAAAGCCTCCACATTCTTCTGGTAGTGTGGCGACCAGAATTGATCACTATACTCCAAGTGTGGCCTAACTAAGGTTCTAGACAGCTGCAACATGACTTGCCAATTCTTATACTCAATGCCCCGGCCAATGAAGGCAAGCATGCCGTATGCCTTCTTGACTACCTTCTCCACCTGTGATGCCCCTTTCAGTGACCTGTGGACCTGTACTCCTAGATCTCTTTGACTTTCAATTAACTTGAGGGTTCTACCATTCACTGTATATTCCCTACCTGCATTAGGCCTTCCAAAATGCATTACCTCACATTTGTCCGGATTAAACTCCATCTGCCATCTCTCTGCCCAAGTCTCAAAACAATCT
This sequence comes from Scyliorhinus torazame, assembly GCF_047496885.1. Lineage (NCBI taxonomy): Eukaryota > Metazoa > Chordata > Chondrichthyes > Carcharhiniformes > Scyliorhinidae > Scyliorhinus > Scyliorhinus torazame. The sequence goes on along the minus strand of NC_092710.1, from coordinate 45,939,799 downwards.
AAATCCTGCTGTATCCTCCGACAGTCCTCATCGCTATCCGCAATTCCACCAACCTTTGTGTCGTCTGCAAACTTACTAATCAGACCAGTTACATTTTCCTCAAAATCATTTAAATATACTACAAACAGCAAAGGTCCCAGAACTGATCCATGGGGAACACCACTGGTCACAGCCCTCCAATTAGAAAGCATCCTTCCATTGCTACTCTCTGCCTTCTATTACCTAGCCAGTTCTGTATCCACCTGGCCAGCTCACCCCTGATCCCGTGTGACTTCACTTTTTGTACTAGTCTACCATGAGGGGCCTTGTCAAAGGCCTTACTGAAGTCCATATAGACAACATCCACTGCCCTACCTGCATCAATCATCTTTGTGACCTCCTCGAAAAACTATATCAAGTTTGTGAGACACAACCTCCCCTTCACAAAACCATGCTGCCTCTCACTAATACGTCCATTTGCTTCCAAATGGGAGTAGATCCTGTTTCGAAGAATTCTCTCCAGTAAATTACCTACCACTGAAGTAAGGCTCACCGGCCTGTAGTTCCCTGGATTATCCTTGCTACCCTTCTTAAACAGAGCAACAACATTGGCTATTCTCCAGTCGTCCGGGACATCACCTGAAGACAGTGAGGATCCAAAGATATCTGTCAAGGCCTCAGCAATTTCCTCTCCAGCCTCCTTCAGTATTCTGGGGTAGATCCCATCAGGCCCTGGGGACTTATGTACCTTAATATTTTTTGAGACGCCCAACACCTCGTCTTTTTGGATCTCAATGTGGCCCAGGCTATCTACACACCCTTCTCCAGACTCAACATCTACCAATTCCTTCTCTTTGGTGAATACTGATGCAAAGTATTCATTTAGTACCTCGCCCATTTCCTCTGGCTCCACACACAGATTCCCTTGCCTATCCTTCAGTGGGCCAACCCTTTCCCTGGCGACCCTCTTGCTTTTTATGTACGTGTAAAAAGCCTTGGGATTTTCCTTAACCCTATTTGCCAATGACTTTTCGTGATGCCTTCTAGCCCTCCTGACTCCTTGCTTAAGTTCCTTCCTACTTTCCTTATATTCCACACAGGCTTCGTCTGTTCCCAGCCTTTTAGCCCTGACAAATGCCTCCTTTTTCTTTTTGACGAGGCCTACAATATCTCTCGTTATCCAAGGTTCCCGAAAATTGCCGTACTTATCCTTCTTCCTCACAGGAACATGCCGGTCCTGAATTCCTTTCAACTGACACTTGAAAGCCTCCCACATGTCAGATGTTGATTTGCTCTCAAACATCTGCCCCCAATCTAGGTTCTTCAGTTCCCGCCTAATATTGTTATAATTAGCCTTCCCCCAATTTAGCACATTCATCCTAGGACCACTCTTATCCTTGTCCACCGGCACTTTATAAGTTACTGAATTGTGGTCACTGTTCCCGAAATGCTCCCCTACTGAAACGTCGACCACCTGGCCGGGCTCGTTCCCCAATAAAAGGTCCAGTACCGCCCCTTCCCGAGTTGGACTGTCTACATTTTGTTTTAAGAAGCCCTCCTGGATGCTCCTTACAAACTCTGCCCCGTCTAAGCCCCTGGCCCTAAGTGAGTCCCAGTCAATATTGAGGAAGTTGAAGTCTCCCATCACCACAACCCGGTTGTTTTTACTCTTTTCAAAAATCTGACTACCTATCTGCTCCTCTATCTCCCGCTGGCTGTTGGGAGGCCTGTAGCAAACCCCCAACATTGTGACTGCACCCTTCTTATTCCTGATCTCTATCCATATAGCCTCACTGCCCTCTGAGGTGTCCTCCCGTAGTACAGCTGTGATATTCTCCCTAACCAGTAGCGCAACTCCGCCACCCCTTTTACATCCCCCTCTATCTCGTCTGAAACATCTAACTCCTGGAACGTTTAGCTGCCAACCCTGTCCTTCCCTCAACCAGGTCTCTGTAATGGCAACAACATCATAGTTCCAAGTACTAATCCAAGCTCTAAGTTCATCTGCCTTACCCGTAATACTTCTTGCATTAAAACATATTCACTTCAGGCCACCAGACCCGCTGTGTTCAGCAACTTCTCCCTGTCTGCTCTGCCTCAGAGCCACACTGTCCCTATTCCCTAGTTCTCCCTCAATGATGTTGGGGATCTATAGGAGAGACTGAGATAGATAATCCACTCGGCACTTCTAGCTGAAGATTTTTGAGAATGCTTCATCCATGACTTATGCACTGATGTGCTAGGCTCTCCGATTATTGATGGGGACATTTGTAGAACATCCTGCTGCAATGGGCTCCTTAATTGTCCACCGCCATTCACGGTTGGATGTGGCAGGACTGCTGAGTGTAGATCTGATCTGAGGGATTTCATATCAGATCTGTGTCTGAGAGTGTGTGTACCTGTGTGTGGGGGTGTGTGAATCTGTATCTCTGCTTCGGCTGTTCAGTGCGTAGCTCCTGTGTTGTAGCTTTCCCAGGTTGACCCCTCATTTGCAGGCCTGCCTGGCACTGCTTCTGGCATGTTCTCCTGCACTGCTCATTGAACCAGGGTGGATTCCCTGGATTGACGTCATTGGGAAAGTGGGGAATTAGATCGGCCATGCGCTTACAGTTTGTGGTTGTTACAATTCTGTTGCTGCTGATGGCCCAAAGAGTCTCATCAAAGCCCAGTTTTGAGATGCTCGATCTGTTTGAAATCTATCCGATTTAGTGCGATGGTGTTGCCACACAACACAATGGAGACATTCCTTAGTTTCGATCTGATCTACATTTCTTCCCGGTTTGGCTGCGGCTCAGTATTGTTTTCTTCCTTTACCATGTGAGTCTCGCTGGCTGGGCCAGCATTCACTGCCCATCTCTAGTTGCCCCTCAGAAGGTGGTGGTGAGCTGGCATCGTGGTCTGCCGCAGCCCTTCAGATGTAGGTGCACCCACTGTGCTGTTAGGGAGGAGGTTCCTAGATTTTGTCCAAACGACAGTGAAAGAACGGGGATATATTTTCAAGTCAGGATGGTGAGTGGCTTGGAGGGGAATCTCCAGGTGGTGCTGTTTAAATGGGAATGTGATCATGTGTGTTTGTGCATTTTAGTGTGTGTACGTGTGCGGCGGGGGTTCTGTGTGTGTGTGTGGTTGGGTGTCTCTGGCTGAGTGTGTGTTGGTGGATGTGAACCTGTGTGTGTGTTGGTGTATGTGAACCTGTGTGTGTGTGTTCGTTTCTTTGCTTGGATGTGTGAGAGAGAATGTGTGTGGCATTATGGGTCAAAATCTTTGTGTGTGTGAGTGTGGGTGTGTATGAGGTATTTGTAAGCATGCATAGGTGTGCGTAAGTGTGTATGTTTGCTCGGTTGTGCGTGTGTAAGTGAGTGTGCGGGTGTGTGGCAGTCTGTATGTTTGCGGTTGTGTGTGTTGTTAATGTTTGTGTGTGTGGGTGTGCACATGACTGTTTGTCTGTGTGGGTGAGAGTCGGTGTGGTTAAGCGTGGGTGTGGGTGTGTGTGCATCCCTGGGTTTTTGTGTCTATCTGTACGAGTTTGTGTGTGTCTCCTTGGGTGAGTGTGGGAGAGAGAGTGTCAGTCTGCATATGTATGTGTTTTGGTGTGTGCCTAGGTGTGGGCGTGAGGGTGGGTGTGTTTACGTGCATGTGTTTAAGTGTGTGCATGTTTGATTCTCTGTGAATGTGTGTATCTGTGTCTGTGCCTGGGAGTGTGTGTATCTGTGTCTGTGGCTGGGAGTGTGTGTATCTGTGTCTGGGACTGTCTGTACCTGTGTCTCGGAGTGTGTGTGTATCTGTGTCTCTGCGTCTGAGAGTGTGTGTGTCTGTGTCTGGGAGTGTGTATATCTGTGTCTGTGTCTGGGAGTGTGTGTATCTGTGTCTGGGAGTGTGTGTATCTGTGTCTCTGCGACTGGGAGTGTGTGTGTCTGTGAGTGTGTGTATCTGTTTGAGTCTGGGAGTGTGTGTATCTGTGTCTCTGTGTCTGGGAGTGTGTGTATCTGCGCCTGGGAGTGTGTGTATCTGTGTCTCGGAGTGTGTGTGTATCTGTGTCTCTGCGTCTGGGAGTGTGTGTGTCTGTATCTGGGAGTGTGTATATCTGTGTCTGTGTCTGGGAGTGTGTGTATGTGTGTCTGGGAGTGTGTGTATCTGTGTCTCTGCGACTGGGAGTGTGTGTGTCTGTGTCTGGGAGTGTGTATATCTGTGTCTGTGTCTGGGAGTGTGTGTATCTGTGTCTGGGAGTGTGTGTATCTGTGTCTCAGCGACTGGGAGTGTATGTATCCGTGTCTGTGTCTGGGAGTGCGTGGATCAGTGTGTGTATCTGGGAGTGTGTGTATCTGTGTCTGAGTCAGGGAGTGTGTGTATCTGTGTCTCTGTGTCTGGGAGTGTATGTATCCGTGTCTGTGTCTGGGAGTGCGTGGATCTGTGTGTGTATCTGGGTGTGTGTGTCTCTGTGTAACTGTCTCTGGGAGAGTGTGTATCTGTGTCTGTGTCTGAGAGTGTGTGTACCTGTGTGTGGGGGTGTGTGAATCTGTGTCTCTGTGTCTGGGAGTTTGTGTATCTGTGTCTGTGTCTGAGGGGGGGGGTGTATCTGTGTCTGTGTCTGGGAATGTTTGTGTCTGCGTCTCTACATCTGGGAGTGTGTGTATATGTATTTGTGTTTGGGAGTATGCGTATCTGTGTCTGGGGGGTGTATTTGTGTCTGTGTCTGGGAATGTGTATGTCTGCGTCTCTACATCTGTGTATGTGTGTCAGGGAGTGGATGTATCTGTGTCTGGGAGTGTGTGTATCTGTGTCTCCGTCAGGGAGTGTGTGTATCTGTCTGTGACTGGGCGTGTGTGTATGTGTGTCAGGGAGTGGATGTATCTGTGTCTGGGAGTGTGTGTATCTGTATGTGTGCCAGGGAGTGTGTGTATCTGTGTCTGTGTCTGGGAGCGTGTGTATCTGTGTCTGTGCCTGGGAGTGTGTGTATCTGCCTCTGTATCTGGGAGTATGTGAATCTGTGTCTGTGTCCGGGAGTGTGTGTATCTGTGGCTCTGTGTCTGGGAGCGTGTGCATCTGTGTCTCTGTGTCTGGGAGTGTGTGCATCTGTGTCGCTGTGTCTGGGAGTGTATGTATCCGTGTCTGTGTCTGGGAGTGCGTAGATCTGTGTGTGTATCTGGGAGTGTGTGTATCTGTGTCTCTGCGACTGGGAGTGTGTGTCTGTGTCTGGGAGTGTGTGTATCTGTGTCTGAGTCAGGGAGTGTGTGTATCTGTGTCTCTGTGTCTGGGAGTGTATGTATCCGTGTCTGTGTCTGGGAGTGCGTGGATCTGTGTGTGTATCTGGGGGGGGTGTCTCTGTGTAACTGTCTCTGGGAGAGTGTGTATCTGTGTCTGTGTCTGAGAGTGTGTGTACCTGTGTGTGGGGGTGTGTGAATCTGTGTCTCTGTGTCTGGGAGTTTGTGTATCTGTGTCTGTGTCTGAGGGGGGGGTGTATCTGTGTCTATGTCTGGGAATGTTTGTGTCTGGGTCTCTACATCTGGGAGTGTGTGTATATGTATTTGTGTTTGGGAGTATGCGTATCTGTGTCTGGGGGGGGTGTATTTGTGTCTGTGTCTGGGAATGTGTATGTCTGCGTCTCTACATCTGTGTATGTGTGTCAGGGGGTGGATGTATCTGTGTCTGGGAGTGTGTGTATCTGTGTCTCCGTCTGGGAGTATGTGTATCTGTCTGTGACTGGGCGTGTGTGTATGTGTGTCAGGGAGTGGATGTATCTGTGTCTGGGAGTGTGTGTATCTGTATGTGTGCCAGGGAGTGTGTGTATCTGTGTCTGTGTCTGGGAGCGTGTGTATCTGTGTCTGTGCCTGGGAGTGTGTGTGTCTGCCTCTGTATCTGGGAGTATATGAATCTGTGTCTGTGTCCGGGAGTGTGTGTATCTGTGGCTCTGTGTCTGGGAGCGTGTGCATCTGTGTCTCTGTGTCTGGGAGTGTGTGCATCTGTGTCGCTGTGTCTGGGAGTGTATGTATCCGTGTCTGTGTCTGGGAGTGCGTGGATCTGTGTGTGTATCTGGGGGTGTGTGTCTCTGTGTAACTGTCTCTGGGAGAGTGTGTATCTGTGTCTGTGTCTGAGAGTGTGTGTACCTGTGTGTGGGGGGGGGGTGTGAATCTGTGTCTCTGTGTCTGGGAGTTTGTGTATCTGTGTCTGTGTCTGAGGGGGGGGTGTATCTGTGTCTGTGTCTGGGAATGTTTGTGTCTGCGTCTCTACATCTGGGAGTGTGTGTATATGTATTTGTGTTTGGGAGTATGCGTATCTGTGTCTGGGGGGGGGTGTATTTGTGTCTGTGTCTGGGAATGTGTATGTCTGCGTCTCTACATCTGTGTATGTGTGTCAGGGAGTGGATGTATCTTTGTCTGGGAGTGTGTGTATCTGTATGTGTGCCAGGGAGTGTGTGTATCTGTGTCCCGGTATCTGGGCGTATGTCAATCTGTGTCTCTGTGTCTGAGAGTGTGTGTCTCTGTGTCTCTGTGCCTGGGAGTGTGTGTGTCTGTGTCTCTGTGTCTGGGAGTGTGTGTATCTGTGTCTCTGTGTCTGGGAGTGTGTATCTCTGTGTCTTTGTGCCTGGGAGTGTGTGTCTCTGTGTCTCTGTGCCTTGGAGTGTGTGCATCTGTGCCTCTGCGTCTGGGAGTGTGTGTCTCTGTGTGTCTGTGCCTGGGAGTGTGTGCATCTGTGTCTCTGTGCCTGGGAGTGTGTGTCTCTGTGCCTGGGAGTGTATGCATCTGTGTCTGTGTGTTCGGGAGTGTGTGTATCTGTGTCGCTGTGTCTGGGAGTGTGTGTCTCTGTGTCTGGGAGTGTGTGTGTGTGTGTCTGGGAGTGTGTGCATCTGTGTCTGTGTGTTCGGGAGTGTGTGTATCTGTGTCGCTGTGTCTGGGAGTGTGTTTCTCTGTGTCTGGGAGTGTGTGCCTCTGTGTCTGGGAGTGTGTGTCTCTGTGCCTGGGAGTGTGTGCATCTGTGTCTGTGTGTTCGGGAGTGTGTGTCTCTGTGTCGCTGTGCCTGGGAGTGTGTGTCTCTGTGTCTGGGAGTGTGTGTGTCTGTTTCTGGGAGTGTGTGTATGTATTTTGGTTGGGCAGATCAATTTTGGGGTGGGCACTCAGTGGCCATTCCTGAAACTGTTGGGGCCATCTAGGACCTTCAAATAACGCATTATGTCGAGATTCCGGCATTGGACTGGGATGAACATCGTAAAAAAGTCTTACAACACCAGGTTGAAGTAAACAGGTTTGTTTCAAATCACTAGCTTTCGGAGCACAGCTCCTTCCTCAGGAGCTTAGGTGCCGCTGTGTTTGGTAATCAGGTATGATTGACAGGACAGTTTAATTGTTCCTGGAATGGGTTGTGGTTCGCCTTTTGCCGATGTTATTTGCATCAACCTGTGAAATATGTTTAAGTCTGTAAAGCCATTTGCTGTAACTCTGTTTGACCTGTACTGAAGCCTGATTGTCCAGAAAACCTGACCATTTCTCCCAGCATCCCTTGCTAGACACTATGTTTGGCGGCCACATATCCCTCCTTTTGATCCCGAACGCCAAGCGTGGTGGATCACAGACTGGAGGCCAACGTGTGCAGCACGGTAGCACAGTGGTTAGCACGGTGTCTTCACAGCGCCAGGGTCCAAGGTCCGATTCCCCGCTGGGCTACTGTCTGTGTGGAGTCTGCACGTTCTCCCCGTGTGTGCGTGGGTTTCCTCCGGGTGCTCCGGTTTCCACCCACAGTCCAAAGATGTGCAGGTTAGGTGGATTGGCCATGATAAAATTGTCCTTGGTGACCAAAAAGGTTACCTGGGGTTACTGGGTTAAATGGTTGCGGGGTTAGGATGGAGGCGTGGGCTTAAGTGGGGTGCTCTTTCCAAGGGCGGGTGCAAACTCGATGGGCCGAATGGCCTCCTCCTGCACTATAGATTTTATGTATGTGTATTTTACAGTCTTTGTCAACACCGCCTCAATCAACCTGATTACGTCTTCCCCAGCCTGATATATGTTGCCATTGTTTATTTCCCTTCCTCACAGTGAACCTCATCACAATTGTGATCCTGAAGAGAAAAAACTGTGGATTATCCAAATGTGTCACATGTTACCTGGTGGCAATGGCAGTGGGGGATCTACTGGTCGTTATTCTCGACCTCATATTGAGACAAATTCCCATTGTTTTTTATGAACAGTTTTATTTCCTGCAGTCCATCCCCGTGTGTAATATCCACGCCGTCCTGCTTTTTGCAGCCACCGACTGTTCTGTCTGGTTCACCGTCACTTTCACGTTTGATCGATTTGTGGCCATTTGTTGCCCGAAGCTGAAAAGTAAATATTGCAGCGAGAAAACGGCGGCTGTGGTTCTGGGAACAGTGGCTGTGCTGAGCTGTTTGAAGAACATTTCCTGGTATTTTATGTTCACAGGTGGCTATCGGCTGTGGAATGCACCCTGGTTTTGTGAACTCAAAGTGGCTATCATGATGTCTCCGGTCTGGGGAACAATCGAGTTTCTCCACAACATTATAACCCCGTGTGTCCCATTTGCCCTGATTCTGCTGCTCAATGTTTTCACCGTCAGACACATTGTCCTGAGCAGCAGGGCCCGCAGGAGACTCCGGGCTCACAGCAGTGGGGACAGTCCCAGAGACCCAGAGATGGAAAGTCGGAGGAAATCCGTCATTTTACTGTTTGTTATCTCGGCAAATTTCATCCTGTTATGGTCAATATTAATGTTTTATTCTATATGGTATCGGATGACATATCTGGGTTATTACTCTGTATTTTTGCATAAATTTGTTCTGGAATTAGGTTTCATGCTGCAGCTCCTGAGCTGCTGCACAAACACTGCGATTTACGCCGTGACACAGACTCAGTTCAGACAGCAGTTGAGGAATGTGTTTGCCTGCCGATGGCGGTCATGAGGTGCGCGTGCACGAATACGATACAGTGTTAATGTAAGCCTACTTTGGACAATTAAAGATTATTATTATCAAACAAGTACAAATATACCAACGAACCCCCCCCCCCCTCCCTCTCCCCAGCCGAACCCCAGCAAAGAGCATCGACCCGAAATAGAAAGAATAGAAATAAGAAAGAATGGGGAAGAGGAAACTGCCCAGTAGAAAAGCCAGCCAGGCTGAGGGGAGGGAGAGTTCAGCCTTGGAGCCGGCGGCCACACGAGGTGACACGGAACCGGGAAGCACTGATTCCACAGTGTTCCCAGCGCACAGCCAAGCGCTGATGGACAGAGGTATGGGCTTCAACTTCTCGGATGAGCTGAAGAAAGACCTCTGGCCGCTGTAGGGACTGGACTGGAGGCGGAAACGGCCCCCATGAGGGACGCCCGGCCAAAATGCAGCAGCGGCTTATGGCATAACAGTCCATGGTGAGAGACCTCTAGAAGGCCGCCACGGACCAAGGGGACCAGATCGCGGCTCTCAACGATGAGGTGGCGAGACTGATCAAGGCCCAGTAGGGCATAAAAGGCAAAGTCGACAATCAGTAGAACAGGACTCGATGTAAACATCTCACAATCATGAGGCTGCCGGAAGGTATGGTGATGAGGATCCACAAGGAATAGGTATCGGCGAAGCGCGGGAAACCGGTGGGCAAGGAGGTGGACCGCGCCCACAGGTCACCGCGGTAGCAGCCCAGAGCAGGGGAACATCCAGAGAATAGAATTGTAAAGTTCCCCAAGTTTCAGACAAATAGCAGATGCTAAAGCGTAGGAACATCGCGAGAGGGTCCAGGCGGGAAGGGCATTCCGTCCGCCTTTGCTGAGACATTGGGCCAGACCTGGTCCAGCGCTTGGCCGAAGTTAACAGCGCCAAATCAGCCCTATACAAAAGCAAGGTGCTATTTGGCATGATTTACCCTGCCAGGTTATGGGTCACATACCAAGGGAAAGAGGAGCATTTCGACACCCTGGAGGAGGTCGACATATTCGTTCATAAGAATGGTCTGCGCAGGCGGTGATAGCTCACATGGGCGAGAACGTGTGTTGCGAGTGCCAAGAGGGGCAGAAATGCATGTGGGCAGAGATGCGGTGTTGACGGTGGCGGGAGGGGGAGGCATGGGGGGGGGGGAGCGGGGGGGGGGGGAAGGGGGGGCAAAAATGGGAAACTGACCAAGAATGTAGCCACTACACTGGCGAGTAAGTGGCGGTATGTGGGTGCAATGAAGCAGGAGGCGGCGGTGCACCCCCCGGGAGGGTGGGAAAGACAGAAATTCAGGGAAAACAATGGGAAAAAGAGGAGGGTATCTCTCGGGGGATGTTAAGCCGGGAGGGGTGGGACAGGGAGGGTGGAGAATGAGGGTAATAGGAGAAAGGGCGCGAAGCAGGTGGGGGAGGAGGGGCTGGGGTGCTGGTTGCAACAGGCAACATGCGGAGATGATGCCAAATGGGAAGTAGTCGGTGGCCAATGTGAATGGCCCGAAGCGATGGCAGGCACGATTGGACAGGACCGGGCCCACAAGGTGAATATGGTTCACTCCACAGGAGAGGGGGGGGGTACACCCTCCCCCCCCCCCCCCCCCCCCCACACACACACACAATCCGGATGGAATGTGAGGGAACTCAATGGTGAAGACATCCAGTGACCTCGCCCATCACAAGAGTCTGAGGATGGACGGAGCCGTCCTACAGGAGACACACCTGAGGGAGAGAGGGATTGGCAGAGGGTAAGAAAGGGTTGGGAGGGACAGACGTTTTACTCGTTTTTCGACACTACATCAAGGGGGTGGGCACATTAGTAGTTAGCAGCATCATTTAATTTCTGGGATCGTGCACATGATTGACAGTAGGACCCTGGATGGGGCCCCGGTAGTTCTGCGATATATACACGTCCCAAAAACCCCTTCAAGGAAACAATGGGCGAAATCCAGGACTTGGACCTGCACCGGCTAATTATGGGGGAGGCTTTAACTGTGTACATGACCTGACATTAGACAAATCCAACATCAGGTTGGGACAGGGAACATCTCGGGCATGGGACGAGAATTGAACGCCTTTCTGGATCAGAAGGGTTGGGTTGTCCCATCGAGGTTTCCGCACCCGAGAGAAAAATAATTCTCCTTCTTCCCCAATCTGCACAAGGCCATATTGATTACATCATTCCATATCTTTGACATTAATGATCTCATGCTTCGTGTACAGGGTACAATTTGAAAATTTGTGGATGGTATGAAACTTGGAAGTACTGTGAACTGTGGGGAGGTCAGTGGAGAACTTTACGAGGACATAGTCCTTCAGAATCTTCTACCTGCAGAAAGGATGGCAGGGAGGAGAATAGGTCGAGGATTGCAAGATCACGGTGTGGGTTGTGTGGCACACTGCGTAATGACCAGATATCTGGGCCAGTAGCTCCGGGTTCAAGTCCCCCTTCAGGCCATGATGGCCTTGGAAGGTGTGCTCAGAACGTGTCCAATTATTAATTGGTCAAACCCGCCAGTATATCTGACGGCGGTGGTGAGAGTCTCCTGGTGAAGCAGAACCAGCAGAAGGGGACAGCAAACCATTGCAGTGTCTCGTAAAGCACAAACGTGTCGAACAAAATGCAAGTCCAAGGTTAGGGCACGGTGACCGTAGAGAGAGAGAGATTCAAGCTGATGAGGATTCGAGGCAGAATAGGTAGAGAGAATCTGTTTCGACCCATGAAAGGATCGAGATAAGGGGCGTCATTCTCCGACCCCCCGCCGGGTCTGAGAATGGCCGTTGGCCGCCGTGAATCCCGCCTCCGCCGATGTCTCCGGTACCGGAGATTGGGCGGGGGCGGGAATCGGGCCGCGCCTGTTGGCGGGATCCCCCCCCCCCCATCCCCCCCCCCCCCCCCCCCCCCACGCTGGATTCTCCGGCCCGGATGGGGCGGAAATCCCTCCGGCGTCGGCCTAGCCCCTCAATGTCGGGGCTAGGCCGCCAAAGATGTGGGGCATTCCGCACCTTTGGGCCGGCGCGATGCCCGTCTGATTGGCGCCGTTTTTGGCGCCAGTCGGCGGACATCGCGCTGTTGGGGGAGGATGTCGCCCCAGGTGTCACAGGTTTTAAACATTTAGCCAAAACAATATGAGAGAATAGTTGGACTTACAATTGTAAAGTCTGGAATGCATTGCCGGAGGAATGTGATGGAGGCAGGTTCCAAGGGGATGGGATCATTGTCTTTAATTGAGGAACATGCAGCGTCATAGCCAGAAGGCACGGAGGTGGCACTGGCTGAATTGTTGATTCGGGGACCTAGTAGGCGCCATGGGCCGAAAGGCTTCCTTTTGCACTCCAATAATGGTGTGATCCGCTGATGGGATGAGCAGCCCATAGACAATAATCACTGGCTGAGGCTCTACAACCAGTTAGAAAGATTACTCTCCTTGTATCCTATCAGTTTCCGTTCTTCGCCTGACAGTTTTGGTCAAATTGAGCCTGAAACGCCAAATGTCCCGATAATATCACCATTATTCCCTCCCGCCATCCAGCACCAGTTTGGTGTCATCCACAAATTTGGAAATTTTGTTTTTGATTTTGACTCCAAAGTCAATTGTGAACAGCAGTGACCCCAGAAAGACCGGTCACTCTGATAAGAAGCCTATTCACACCACATGTGTTTTGGTCTGGACGCATCTAGCAATCTAGCATGTGTGACAATTCACTGTCAACGGTCTGGTTGAAAGCCCTGGCCAATTTCGAGAGAGAGAAAGAGAGAGTGATAAAGCGAGAGTGAGACTTAAAGAGGGAGAGAGGGAATGAGACAGAGAGACGAGGATAGAGAATGATAGAGGGAGGCAGAGAGAGAGAGACAGGGAGAGAGAGGGAGAGGGGTGGAGAGGAAGAGAGATCGAGACAGAGAGAGAGACATAGAGAGAGAAAGAGAGAGAGAGACATAGAGAGAGAGAGAGAGAACGAGAGAGAGAGACATAGAGAGAGAGAGAGAAAGAGAGAGAGAGACATAGAGAGGGAGAGCAAGAAAATTAGCCACCATGAAGCAATTGAAAATGGTGCCTGGTACATGTTTTCAATGTTCTGACTATTTTTCTGAGGCAGAAATGGTGCCCCGATCTCTTCCTGCACCAAATAACATAGAACATAGAACATTACAGCGCAGTACAGGCCCTTTGGCCCTCGATGTTGCGCCGACCTGTGAAACCACTCTAAAGCCCATCTACACTATTCCCTTATCGTCCATATGTCTATCCAATGACCATTTGAATGCCCTTAGTGTTGGCGAGTCCACTACTGTTGTAGGCAGAGCATTCCACGCCCTTACTACTCTCTGAGTAAAGAACCTACCTCTGACATCTGTCTTATATCTATCTCCCCTCAATTTAAAGCTATGTCCCCTCGTGCTAGACATCACCATCCAAGGAAAAAGGCTCTCACTGTCCACCCTATCCAATCCTCTGATCATCTTGATTTACAGATTTTAAGAGGACGCAGTGACAGAGGGACAGAATAGGGTTAGGAATTCTGAAAGACATCAACTCAGGTCTAACATTGAAACATGAATCAACTTGCACAACACGGTGTATATAGTCGTGAATCCAAACTTCACTTCCTAAATGTCCTGCGGGAATTTCTAAACTAACCCACCCAGTCTGAGATTCTTCAAACTGCAGAAATAGTGTCCGGGATTGTCCGACCCCCGCCCGGTCGGAGAACCCTCAGGGGAGGCGCGAATCCCGCCCTGCCGCTGCGAAGCCGGCTGCCCTGTTCTCCGGCACGGTTTTCGGGTGTTGGGGGTTTCCCATTGTGGGACAGCCCCACGCCGTCAGGAAACCCCTGGGCTGCCGGCAAAATGGAGCATTCCGCCGGTGGAGAATCCAGCCCTACGTCCCCATGCCGGCGTGAAACTGTGCTCGTTTATGCCAGGAACACTATCGTCAATAGGCCATGGATACCCCGTCTTGCTGGGGGCTAGTAGGGAGGCAGCGTCGAGCTCGCATATCCAGCTGCTGATCCGGCCCCCAGCACTTCCGGTTCTGAGACTGCGAATGCGCAATGCATTGGCCCGCAGCAGCTGCACCGTGCTCCATGGCGGACTCAGCCCGCGGACCTGGACCGCAAAAAAGTAGGGCCCCCCTCTGGCCGCACGCACGTCCCGGACCGCCCCACCACAGTTCCCCCAGCCCCTGACCGCGGATCCGCCCTCCCCGACTGTGGGGACCCCGGACTGAGTCCGCAGCCACCAGGCCGAGCTCCCGATAGCTGAGAACAGGAGAGACCCACGCCGTCGGGAACTTGGTCGGTCGGGGTCAGAGCATCACGGGGTGGGCTTCAGGCAAAGGCCCGAGACCATGGATACAGGGCTGCATTCTCCGCAGCACCGCTTCATATTCACGGCCGACACGAGGACAGAGAATCCACTTTCACCCGGTAATCAGGCCCGGAGTATCTCCGGACCGGCTCCGGGCCCGAACATCGATTATCCTGGCCCAATCTTTCAACCTCGGCATGAACGAGGGACATCCGCTCACCCCCCCCCCCCCCCCCACCCCTCGGCTGCGGGGCTGGTTGCTGGGTGACAGGGTTACCCCTTGCCGGCGTGGCTGATGACACCTATACGGAAGCCATGTGGCGACACGGAAACCTGATACAACGATGCCCATTGTGCGACCAGGAGTGTGGCGGAGAGGTGCATCGCGTACTGAAGATTACTTCCAGGTGCCTGGACCACTCTGGAGTGTCCCTCCAGTACGAGGCAAGGAAGGCCGGTTGTGGTCTGCTGCGTCCCCCACAATGTAGCCCAGCAGAGGGGCGATGTGCTGGAGGAGGAGGAGGAGCAAGGGCAGGCCTCGTCAGGTGAGGAGGATAGGGAGGGGGAAAGGGACAATGTGCGGGATGTGGAAGCTGGGCATGGACGGGAGACTGAACTATGCCATCGGCAGGACCAGCGAGCACTGGGCACTTTGATCGACGCACGTTTCACCAACAGGGGGGGAAGTTGATAGGTGGGGCACAGGCACCACATTACCGCACCCCTTCATCCCTTCATCCACTCACCCCCTCATCCCCTCATCCCCTCACCCCCTCACCTCCCACACCCCTTCACCCCCTCACCTCTCACACCACAATCCACATTGACCTACCACAACCCCTCACCCCCTCACTCCCCTCACCACCGACCACACTCATCTGCCACACACCCTCACCCTGTCACCTCCCACACCACTGACCACACTCGCCTCCCACACCCCTCACCCCCCCCACCACTGACAACCTCACCTCCCCCACCATTGAACACCGTCACCACCCTCACCTCCCCACCCCCTCACCACCGACCACACTCACCCCCTCACCACCTCACCCCCTCACCCCCCTCACCACTGACCACACTCACCTCCCACACCACCGAACACCCACACCCCCCTCACTCCCTCACCTCCCACACCCCCTCCCGCCCCTCACCTCCCACACCACCGTCCACACACCTCCCCCACACCCCCAACCCCCACCCCCTCACAACCCCCACCACTGACAACCTCACCTCCCCACCATAGAACACCGTCACCCCCCTCACCCCCTAAGCACCCTCACCCAGTCACCCCCTCACCCTCCTCACCACCGAACACCCTCCCGTCCCCCACCAACGAACACCCTCACCTCTCTCACCACCGACCACACTCACCTCCCACACCCACTCACACCCTCACATCCTACACCACCTCACCCCCTCACCCTATCACCTCCCACACCAGTGAACACACTCACCTCCGACACCCCCTCACCTCCCACTCCCTCCTCACCCCCCTCACTGCCGAGAACCCTCACATCCCCCACCACAGGACAACCTCACCTCCCACACCCTCTAACCTCCCACAGCACCGAACCACCCGCATGCACCCCACCCCCTCTGTTTTATAAAGCTGTGGCACTACGAGCTGTGGGCCCTGGGTTGGTAGTGAGAGCGGGTCTGATCCATGGGTTGGAGAATGATGACAGCCCGCACTGCGATGAGCTTCACGCTCCACACTGGTGGACGATGTCTGACTCCTGCCCACAGTAGCGCCTTCCACCTGGGTGATCCCTGCATGCGAGCTGGCCAGTCCATCACACGGCCCTGTCGGATCCCTGGGGAGGGCGTGCTGAGGACGGTCTTGGGGGGGGGGGGGGGGGGGGCGGTTACGCAGCACAACCACCGCGCCTCACAGATCCACCACCCCTCAGCCACAGTGGCCAGCACCTAGCGCCCACCCCCGCACCCAGAGGACAGAGCACACAGCAGCTTTCATCGGTTTTAACAAGTATTTAATGTGAAGAGGTATACACAGTTTGTGCTAAACTATAACTAAACTGTGCCCTAAACCCTATAACTAAACTAAGTCCTGCACCAATGTCAACTTAACTACTTTCTAACTTTCTGGCCTTACGGCCCCAATCACTGTGCCTGTGTGCTTCCCCAGACGGTGCAGCAGGAGTGGCGACGGCCTGCTGAGACCCCTGCCCTGTGACGAGGGTCCCCGTTGGTGCATGTCTCCTGCGGGAACCGATCCCGGGGGGGGGGGGTGCCGCCCTGTTCTGCCTGCTGCCCACCAGATGCACCGGGGACAGGAGGGGGGAGTCCGAGGTGCTGCGCTCTTCTGTCACCTTCCCTGCACAGGTAACCGGCATGGGACTAGCACCTCATCATCCCCTTGGTGCCTTATGGCCCCCCGGGCTTCTCCATGGGACGGGGGTGCGAGCGGAGCCAAATCCGAGGCCCCCCGCCACCTTGTGCTGCCAGTCCTGGAGGCCCACTCTGGTATCGACCAGCGTCTGAACGTTATCGGCCATGGAGCTCAGGGAGTTGGCCATCCCTGCAATCCGGCCAGCACCTGGCCATGGCCTGCTGAGACTGGGTCATGGCCTGCTGAGACTGGGCCATGGCCTGCTGAGACTGGGCAATGGCCTGCTGAGACTGGGTCATGGCCTGCAGAGACTGGGCCATGGCCTGCAGAGACTGGGCCATGGCCTGCTGAGACTGGGCCATGGCCTGCTGAGACTGGGTCATGGCCTGCAGAGACTGGGCCATGGCCTGCAGAGACTGGGCCATGGCCTGCTGAGACTGGGCCATGACCTGCTGGGACTGAGCCACACTGAGGAGCGCTGGTGAAATCTGGAGCTGGCTCTGGCACATGGCTACCTGTGAGTGGGCAGCCATGTCCTGTGACCACCTCCCCCACCTGCACAGATAGCCTCAGGCCTTGGACACTCTGACCCATGTCCGATATCTTTGCCCCCATTGCCTCCACTGTGGATGCTAACTGTGCGATTTCGGCCTGGGCGCATGCATAACCAGCACCACCCTCTGCTCCTGCAGACGGTTGAACTCCTTCACCTGCGTCTGCAGCTGCTGCAAGCCGGCCGTCATCCCCTTCAATCGTCCCTGTATGTCTGACTGCACCTGATCTATGGGTGGGACTGGATATTCCAGCAATCCGGGACCCGCCTGGGCGGCAGATGGTCCCTGGGGCTGGGCTGCCCTCTGACCGTCCGGCCCCTTGGGCTGCTTCTACCTCCACCTGCTGTACCGGAACGGCTGTGTGGTGCGCACCAGGGGGTTGGGGTGAGGGGTTGGGGTGAGGGTACAGTGAGTGTTAGGTCGAGGGTGTGGGGGAGTTGGGGTTAGAGTTGGGGTGAGGGGCGGGGTGATGTGGTTGGGGTGAGGGGGCGGGGGGGGGGGGTTTGGGGTGAGGGGGTGGAAATATTTTATTGTAATCACAATTCAACAGGTACAACAAAGACAATTGCAAGGCACAAGGCCTCGATACACTACGACCGTTTCAGAGTAAATACGAACCACAAGGCACACGGCTTAAATACACCTTTAAAAGATTTACAGAATAAAGTTAATCACAGGGCACAAAGCCATGACACACTTCAACTATGGTAGAACAAAAACCGTTACAGGATACGATAACAACGCCAGAAATGTATCAACATGCAAAAGCAGTGTAAACGGAAACAACAGAAAAGAAACAGCATATCGAAAAGAAACATTTACTAAATACGGAGAACCACCCATGTCCGTACTCAATCGCCCCCTGATTGTCACCCCCCGAAAGGGTCCCCAGTTGAGCGCAAACAACAGTCCCAAGCCGTTCGCCAGTGAAATCCAGCAAGAGGCTACTTCGTTCACTCCTACCTTCCCCCTCCCCCTCCAACCAACACATCAGAGGATAGGCTCCCTCCGCAAGGCGCACAGGCCACCGGAAGAGACACAACAGGGCATGGTCGAGGAGAGAGGCGCCTTCATTCATGGAACCGTGGAAACCTACTCAACCGATCAGGGGCCATTGGTAAGCTGAGCAGTCCAACAACACAGTCAAAACAAACAATAATAAACCAACATAGTCTTACAACACTGAAACAATTCATCAACAGTACAGTCAAAGACAACAAAAACTGTATCATGTCTAAAACACCCACTAAACACGAGAAACCACCCGGAAAGGTGTGTAATCACTCCCTGTTGCCCAAGCAGTTCTCAGTCAAAACCTAAACAACCGTCCTAAGCCACTTGCCAGAAAGTGAGAGGGTGGAGGGGTTGGGGTGAGGGGTGTGGGGGTTCTGGTGAGGGGTGGTGTGAGAGGGGGTAGGGCGGTGGTGGGGGTTGGGGTGAGGGGGTGGAGGGGTTGGGGTGAGGGGTTGAGGAGTGGGGTGGGGGGTTTCGTCTGAGGGGTGGAGTGCGGGTGGGGTGAGGGTTGGGGTGAGGGGGTGGAGGGGTTGGGGTGAGGGGTGGTGTGAGAGGTGTGAGGTGGTGGGGCTGTGAGGTGAGGGAGGGTGATGGGGGTTGGGATGCGGGATGGGTTGAGGGATGGGGTGACAGATGGGGTGAGGGGGTGGGGAGTCGGGGTAAGGGGTGGGGTGAAGGGGGGGTGAGAGGGTGGGTGAGTGAGGGGGAGTGGGCACATGTGTTCTGAAGAGCTGTACACACACAGGGGTTATCACTAGTTGCACGCCTCCGACATCCGCATCGCTGAACACCCATTCCTCCGGCCCACCAACAATGTGCCCTCTGCTCGGGCACGGTGAGGGGACGCAGTTTCGGTGCTCCCCCTCCTGTCTTCCCCCGCTCCCGGGTGGTTATGCGTTGCCTTCCCTGGGGGGTGGGGACGCAAACAGCAACAGTGTTAGACAGTCCGACACATGCAGCCCAGGTGTTGGATCTCCGATGGCATGAGTGCACAGGGCACCCGGCCATTGCGGCTGGTGTGGGTCGGTGCAGACATGTGGGTCAGGGTGGGGGTGTGACCATCCCCCTGGGGGAGGGGCCATCCCCCTGGGGAACGGGCGGGTGACATGTTTGTGGGAGTTAGGGTGGTTGGTGCCAGGGGCACAGCGCTGGGTACTCACCCTGGCTGCGCTGAGGAGGTCGTGCAGCTTCTTCCGACTCTGGTCTGTGGTCCTGGCTAACGGCCCAACGGCGCTGACGGCAGCTGCCAACTCCATTCACACACGCCGAACGGTGGCGGCTGGTGTCCTGCAGCCAAGCCCGGGGTATAGAACCAACCTTGTCACCTCCACGGTGTCGAGGAGAGTGTCCAACTCGCGCTCCCTGAATCGCGGGGCTGCTCTTCGGGCGGCCATATTGCCTGCGATGCTGGAGTGTGTTGGGAGAGAATAGGCGCGATTCTTCACCCCCACGCCGAAGTGGCCGCGCAGCCATGAACGCCGTCGAGGTTCACAACGGCCCGGATTGGCCCCGGTCGCGACCGATTCAGGCCCTGACAATGGGCCAATATCGGGGCCGCGTCATCTACCCGCACGAGGCCTTGTCGCCCGCATAAAAGCGGCGCCGATTAGATGACGCGGCCGGCGCCACATAACGGACGTCATCCGCGCATGCGTGGTTGCCGTCCTGTCCAAATCCGCCCTGCAAGAAGATGGGGGACTGACCTTGCGGGGTGGCGGAAGGAAGGAGGTCCTCCTTCAGAGAGGACGGCCCGACGATCACTGGGCACCGATCGCGGGCCACCCCACATGTAAGGTACCCCCAGTGCAAGATCCCCCCTCGCCCCACCACAGCCCCCCCCCCCCGAGTTCACGCACCGCCCACGACTGTGGCGACCTGGGGCGACATTCTCCGACCCCCCGCCGGGTCGGAGAATCGCCGGGGGCTGGCGTGAATCCCGCCCCCGCCGGTTGCCGAAGTCTCTGGCACCAGAGTTTCGGCGGGGGCGGGAATCGCGCCACGCCGGTTGGCGGCCCCCCCCCCGGTCGATTCTCCGGCCCGGATGGACCGAAGTCCCGCCGATAAATTGCCTGTCACGCTGGCGTAAATTGAACCACCTACCTTACCGGCGGGACAAGGCGACGCGGGCGGGCTCCGGGATCCTGGGGGGCGGGGGTGGGGGGCGGTCTGACCCCCGGGGGGGGGGGTGCCCCCACGGTGGCCTGGCCTGCGATCGGGGCCCACCGATCCGCGGGCAGGCCTGTGCCGTGGGGGCACTCTTTCCCTTCCGCCTCTGCCACGGTCTCCACCATGGCGGAGGCGGAAGAGACTCCCTCCACTGCGCATGCGCGGGAAACTGTCAGCGGCCGCTGACGCTCCCGCGCATGCGCCGCCCGGAGATGCCATTTCTGCGCCAGCTGGCGGGGCACCAAAGGCGGTTTCCGCCAGCTGGCGGGGCGGAAATTCCTCCGGCGTCGGCCTAGCCCCTCAATGTTGGGGCTCGGTCCCCAAAGATGAGGAGCATTCCGCACCTGAAGGGGCGGCACGATGCCCGTCTGATTGGCCCCATTTTGGGCGCCAGTCGGCGGATATCACGCCGTTTACAGAGAATTTCGCCCCAGGTGTGGACGGCGCCGGGGGGGGGGGGGACCCGCCGTTTTGGCCTGGCCGCTCGGCCCATCCGGGCCTCAGAATCGTGCGGGTGCTTGAGAATCGCCATTTTGGGTATCTCCGGCGATTTTCCGGCCTGCGGCCCGCGAAACACGATCGGGCCATTCCCGCCAATTGGGAGAATTGTGGGAGGGCGTCGGACCGGCGTCCCCGGAAATTGCGGCGCCCCAGGCTAATCTACCAACCGGCGTGGGAGTGGAGAATCGCGCGCAATGTTTTTCAGTTGCTGCGGCGTCGCGTTAAATACGCCTTCGTGTATCGGCAGCCGATTGGCGGCCGCTCCCTCGGACACCTCCCATTGCGGACCAACGTGGCAATTTATATCTGGAACCTGAAGATATGAGACTGGTTTTAAATGAGTATTTTGTATCTGTGTTCAGTGGTGAGAAGGATGATCAGGTATATAAATCAGCGGGCCGCACTGTGAGTTATTTGAACGATTGCACATTGACAGGGAGGAGGTATTAACAGTTTCACCACGTCTAAGAATTGATAAATCCCGGGGGCCAGATGTGATGTCTCCCAGGTTATTGAGGGAGTCAAGGGAAGGGATTCTGGCATCTCTGACAAGAAAGTATTTTTGTTTCTGGCCACAGGAGAGGCGGCAGAGGACTGGACAATTGCTAGTACGGTTTCATTGCTCAAGAAGGGAAACAGGAAGAAATAGTGATGCTTCAATGCAAGGGAAACTACTGGAAAACATTCTGGGGATAGGATTAATCTCCACTAGGGGAGAAAGGCATGAATAGAGTATAGCCAGCATGGTTTTGTCAAATGGAGATGATAGCTTTCAAATCTGAATGTTTTTTTGAGGAAGTGACTGGGTGTGTAGCTGAGGGCAGTGCTGTTGATTCACTCTGCATTGACTTTAGTGATGATTTTGACACGGTCCCATGTGGGAGGAAGATGAAGAAGGGGAGAGCCCATAATATCGAGAGCAATTTCAAAAACAGGACAAACCTCAGGAAAGGGCAGCATGCCGCACAGTGGTTAGCACAATTGCTTCACAGCTCCAGGGTCTCACGTTCGAATCCTGACTTGGGTCACTCTCTGTGCGGAGTCTGCACGTTCTCCTCGTGTCTGCCTGGGTTTCCTCCGGATGCTCCGGTTTCATCCCACAGTCCAAAGACATGCAGGATAGGCGGATTGGTCATGATAAATCGCCCTAAGTATCCAAAAAAGACTAGGTAGGTTTACTGGGTTATGGGGATAGGGCGGGGATAGGGTGGAGGCGTCGACTTAAGTAGATTGCTCTTTCCAAGTGCCGGTGCAGTCTCAATGGGCCGAATGGCCTCTTTCAGCACTGTAAATTCTATGATTCGAGGACCCAAGACCGGCCTAGTAGTGATGTGGAGATGCCCGTTAGTAGTAAGAGGCAGAGGTTAAAGCTTGAAGGTTGCTTTTGTGACTAGAACCTTGCTTCATGTAGTGTTTCTCAGGGATCGATACTGAGTCCCATGCTGTTTGTTGTATACATTAATGATATGCATGTAAATGTAGGAGGTATGACAGTAAGTTCGCAGCTGACTCAAAAATTTGTGGTGTGGTAAACTGCAAGGTGCAAGGCCTTATGCTAAGGGCGAAATGGACAATCTGATTGGATGGGCAGTGTAGTGGCAAATGCAATTGAACCATGAAAGTATGAGGTAATGAATTTTGGTAGGACGAACAAGGCAAGGGAATATACAATAAATTCGCACCCTAAGATCAAAGAGGCCTTGGTTTGCATACTCACAGAGGCTATCTTGGAGCTGAATTAAACGCTGGCAAGACCCCAGCTCAAATACTGTGTGCAAATCTGGTCACCACATTCGAGGAAGGTACTGAGTGCACTGGGGAGAATGCAGAGGATATTCACCAGGATGTGGCCTGGCCTGGACTGTCTCAGTATCAGGAGTGTCGGGCTAGAATGGTTTTGCCCTCCTTGGGCTGGTTTAGCTGAGTTGACTGTGCAGTTAGTTTGTGATGCAGAGCGAGGCTAACAGCGCGGGTTCCATTCTCGAATTGGCTGAGATTATTCAGGAAAGCCCTGCCTTCTCAGCCGTCCCCTCACTGACGTATGGTAATGTCCAGGTTAAATCACTACCTGTCAGCTCTACCCCCCCCCCCCCAATACAGAAAGCAGCCTATGGTCATCTGGGATTATTGCGGCAGTATTCTTGTTTTCCCTTGGTCAGAAAAGGCTGGGGGGTAGGGGGTGGGGGAGGGGGGGCGGAGGGAACCTAATTGCGTTGTTTAAAATTTAAAATTATGGGGTACACAGATGAGATGGATAGGATGGTTTATTTCCCCTCGGTGGAGGGATTAATAACGAGGCGGCATATGTTTAAGATAATGGACAGGAGTTTAGTGGCGATCTGAGGGAAAGCATTTTAACCCACAGGATTGGTCAAATCTGGATGTCTGAAATCAACTTTTAAGAAGTATTTAGATGAGTACTTCAAATGTCACAGTATGCAAGGCTACGGAGAAAGTCCTGGAAATGGGATTGGAATCGGTGCTTGATCAGCCGCGCCAACACAATGGGGCCTTTTTGCATGTGGAAAACACTCGATAACTCTAATATTTCCTTCCCCCAAATATAATAGTTTATTTCACCCTCGTTCTGTCTTTGCTCTGCAGGAGTCCCCCAACTCTGCCGTGCATCTATCCTACCCACATTTATTTTGCTTCAAATCAGTCTTCCTGTTTCTGAAAAGCTTTATCTCTCCATTAGACAGTCTGTCTGCCTCTTTTACTCATTCTCACTGCTTTATATTTTACTCTCTCAATCACTTACTTGCTCTCTCCGCCCACACGTGTTGACGTTTTATCTGCCCCTCTCCCTCTATTCTGGTGTGTTTAATATCCCTCTGAAACAGGATGTTGACAGAAAAGTGGGACACTTTAATCCAATGTGTGCAAGAACGGGATCTCTGTTTTCGAATTGCACATCCGAGAAAGCATTCAGTTTCATAAATAATGTGACAACTAGCACTAATAAGAAGTAGGGACAAGATGAATTATTGCTTAATGGTAAGTCTCATCCCTCATTAGTACTTCAGAAATCAGAAACCAGACAGAATTTGGGAATGGAGGGCGAAGTTGCTTCGGGTTGTTTGAAAAGTTAAAAATGTTCTATTGTGGTTAATTATCTCGCTGTATTAAGGGCAGCACGATGGCGCAGTGGTTAGCACTGCGGCATCACGGCGCCGAGGTCCCAAGTTCGATCCCGGCTCTGGGTCACTGTCCGTGTGGGGTTTGCGCATTCTCCCCGTGTTTGCGTGGGTTCCGCCCCCACAACCCAGAAGATGTGCAGGCTAGGTGGATTGAACACGCTAAATTGCCCCTTAATTGGAAAAAAAAATGATCTCCCTGTATTG
The DNA here is from genome assembly GCF_047496885.1 of Scyliorhinus torazame. Classification (NCBI taxonomy): domain Eukaryota; kingdom Metazoa; phylum Chordata; class Chondrichthyes; order Carcharhiniformes; family Scyliorhinidae; genus Scyliorhinus; species Scyliorhinus torazame. The sequence continues at coordinate 45,915,664 of NC_092710.1, read as the reverse complement.
GAACTCAGCCTGAATTTAGAAATATAGATCAAAATGGCAGAGACAGGGGTGGGGGAATGTGCAGGCCACTATCTACTCGGGAACTCGACTTTAAGGGAAAATGCGTTAATCCCTGAGGGGTGGAGCCGCAAATTGCAAAAGTGGGGAAACTAATATCATCAAAACTAATCTCGAGAGAGTTTGAAACCTCCTTGTGAATGATTCAGCGCTCATACGTGATCGAGAGCGTGGAGCAACGTATTTTATCAGACCGACTTCCACAGTTGACGGGGGGAAGCGATGGCATCTCGGCATTATCACTGAAGCAGTAACCCAGAGACTCAGGGTAATGATCTGCGGACCCGGGTTCGATTCCTACCACGGCAGGTGATGAAGTTTAAACATAATAATATATCTAATGTCGAATAATGACCATTTGTCGATGGGCTAAAAACCCTTCTGGGTCACTAAATATGCGATTCTTGCCCGGTCTCACCTACGTGTAATTCCAGACACACATCAAAAGTGATGGGCAATAAATTCTGGACAGACTGCGAAGCTCACGTCCCATGATCGAATTTTAAAAACCTGGTCATGTTTTTAAGCTGAAACAGTGGCAATAGCAGATAAACCATCGCCTGACACAATTACAAGAAGAGCAGGAAAGCAATCCCCGTGATCCTGCCATCCAATCGTCATTCCTCAAGCAGCGTCACAAAAAAAGGAACCCAGAGCTTCTGGTGAAATCATTCTTGTTTGAAGGACCTTTCTGTGTTTCCCAAAATTGCATCTTTGGATTGCATCCTCATTTTCCTTAAAATGAAATGAAAATCGCTTATTGTCACAAGTCGGCTTCAATGAAGTTACTGTGAAAAGCCCCTAGTCGCCACATTCCGGCGCCTGTTCGGGGAGGCTGTTACGGGAATTGACCCGTGCTGCTGGCCTGCCTTGGTCTGCTTTCAAAGCCAGCGATTTAGCCCTGTGCTAAACAGCCCCTGAAATGGATTCATTCAATAATAGACATTGATGTGTTTGTTAAATTGCTGCCTTTATTACCAACAAAAGAGGCAGCTGAAACAGTGAAAGCAGCCAGGTATTTACTTTAACCGTCTTTAAACTATAAATATATTTCTCAACACAGTATCAAACGAAATCTTAATGTGATTGTTCTACGTGCCTCAGTTCAACATTTACAAATGGCGGTCGATGGAGTGACTCGGGCGATGAAAAGTCTGGCTGGAGTGTATTTCCATTTTAAAGCTGCAGAAATTGCCCTGTGGTTGGGAGTAGAGTTGCACTGTTTACCAATCGGAGACATTGAGATTTTTATTGAGGGACACATAGCCGGAATCGACAGAAACCAAGCAGCTCTTCCCGAATCATTGACGGAGTAGGCTAGGCATGTAGAATGGTCTCCTCTTGTTCCTATTGTATATGTTTCAGTAGTATTACACTCCCACTCACCACTATGCTCCACAGGTATGTCTTATCGGTCAGTCGTCCTACTACTCCAGATCTGACACTTCGGCTTGGGAGGGAATTACCACACCTCTCTTCCCCATTTCCCGTCGGCAGTGAAGATAGACGTTGATCGGATGGGCGTAGGTCAGAGTTACCAGGACGATTAAACCGATTTTCAACTGTATCAAAGGGATCAGAAGTAAAGTGAAAGTTGCTATAAACGCAAGATCTTTCTTGAAAATCTTCTCATCGAATCAATGAAGGGACAGCGCAGAATGAACCGCACAGTCCATATGTCCAGTGTACTAATCCCCAAGATAAAATCTTTATGTTCTGCATGAGACGATGAGACCGAGAAGCAGATTTAGGCCAGCAGCCCATCGAGTCTGCTCCACCATTAAATCATGGCTAATATTTTTCTCATCACCATTCTCCTGCATTCTGCCTATAACCCCTGGTCCTCTTATTAAGGCGCTGGTTTAGCACAGTGGGATAAACAGCTGGCTTGTAATGCAGAACAAGGCCAGCAGCGCGGGTTCAATTACCGTACCAGCCTCCCCGAACAGGCGCCGGAATGTGGCGTCTAGGGGCTTTTCACAATAACTTCATTGAAGTCTACTTGTGACAATAACCTATTATTATTATTAATCAAGAAGCTATCTATCTCTGTTTAAAGACACTCAGTGATGTGACCTCCACAGCCTTCTGCGGCAAAGAGTTCCACAGATTCACCAGCCTTTGGCTGAAGAAATTCCTCCTCATCTCTGTTTTAAAGGATCGTACCTTTCGTCTGAGATTGAGTCCTATGGTTCTCGTTTTCCCTACAAGTGAAAACATCCTCTCCACGTCCACTCTATCCAGGCTTCGTAGTATCCTGTAAGTTTCAATAACATCTCTCCCCATCCTAAACTCCAACGAGTACAGACCCAGAGTCCTCAAACGTTCCTCATACAACAAGCTCTTCATTCCAGGGATCAATCTTGTGAACCTCCTCTGGACCCTTTCCAAGGCCAGCACATCCTTCCTTAGATACGGGGCCCAAACCTCCTCAAAATACTCCAAATGGGGTCTGACCAGAGCCTTATATCACCTCAGATGTACCTCCTTGGTCTTGTATTCTTGCCCTCTCGACATGAATGCAAACATTATATTTGCCTTCTTAACTGTCGACTGAACCTGCACGTTAACCTTAAGAGAATCGTGAACAAGGACACCCTAGTCCCTTTGTGCTTCTGATTTCCTAAGCATTTCCTTATTGAGAAAATAGCCTATGCCTAAATTCCTCCGTCCAAAGTGCATGACCTCACACTTTTATTCCATCTACAATGTCTTTTCCCACACTCTTCGCCTATCCAAGTCATTCTCCAATATTACTTCCTCAGTTTCGATTCCTCAATACTACCTGTCCCTCTACAGATCTTTGTATCATCTGCAAACGTAGCAACAATGCCTTCAGTTCCTTCTTTTAGATCATTAATGTTGTGGCCCCAGCACAAGTGCGATCCTGAAAAAGACCCCTTTGTCCCCACACTCTGCCCATTGCCAGTCAGCCAATCCTCTATCCACCGGACTTTACAAGATGGGCTCTTAACCTAATTAATAGTCTCCTCTGTGGCACATTGTCAAAGGCATTCCGGAAATCTAAATAAATCACTTCCACTGGTTCTGCTTTGTTCAACTTACAAAGAACAAAGAAACGTACAGCACAGGAACAGGCCATTCGGCCAGCCTAGCCTGCGCCGACCATGCTGCTCGTCCAAACTAAAATTTTCTAAACTACGTATCCCTCTTTTCCCATCCTATTCATATATTTGTCAAGATGCCCCTTAAATGTCCCTATCGTCCCTGCTTCCGCCACCTCCTCCGGTAGCGAGTTCCAGGCACCCACTACCCTCTGTGTAAAAAAACTTTCCTCGTACATCTACTCTAAACCTTGCCCCTCTCACCTTAAACCTATGCCCCCTTGTAATTGACCAATCTACCCTGGGAAAAAGTCTCTGACTATCCATCCTGTATATGCCCCTCATAATTTTGTAGGCCTCTATCAGGTCGCCCCTCAACCTCCGACGTTCCAGTGAGAAGAAACCAAGTTTATTCAACCACTCCTCATAGCTAATGCCCTCCATACCAGGCAACATCCTGGTAAATCTCTTCTGCGCCCTCTCTAAAGCCTCTACATCCTTCTGGCAGTGTGGCGACCAGAGTTGAACACTGTACACCAAGTGTGGCCTAACTAAGGTTCCATGCAGCTGTAACATGACTTGCCAATTTTTATACCTAATGCCCCGGCCAATGAAGGCAAGCATGCCGTATGCCTTCTTGACTACCTTCTCCACCTGTGTTGCCCCTTTCAGTGACCTGTGGACCTGTACACCGAGATCTCTCTGACTGTCAATACTCTTGAGGGTTCTACCATTCATTGTATATTCGCTACCTGCATTAGACCTTCCAAAATGCATTACCTCAAATTTGTCCGGATTAAACTCCATCTGCCATCTCTCCGCCCAAGCCTCCAGACAATCTAAATCCTGCTGTATCCTCTGACAGTCCTCATCGCTATCCACAATTCCTTTGTGCCGTCCGCAAACTTACTAATCAAACCAGTTACATTTCCCTCCAAATCATTTATATATACTACAAACTGCAAAGGTCCCAGCACTTCTTCCTGCGGAACACCACTTGTCCCAGTCCTCCAATCAGAAAGCATCCTTCCATTGCTACTCTCTGCATTCTATGGGGCTGGTTTAGCACAGGGCTAAAAGCAGACCAAGGCAGGCCAGAAGCACGGTTCAATTGCCGTACCAGCCTCCCCGAACAGGCGCCGGAATGTGGCGACTAGGGGCTCTTCACAGTAACTTCATTTGAAGCCTACTTGTGACAATAAACAATTTTCATTTCATTCTATGGCCTGGCCAGTTCTGTATCCATCTTGCCATCTCACCTCTGATCCCGTGTGACTTCACCTTCTGTACCAGTCTGCCATGAGGGACCTTGTCAAAGGCCTTAATGTCTGCCATGAGGGACCTTGTCAAAGGCTTTACTGAGTATTTTGTATTGGTATTCGCAAAGGAGAGGGACACGTTGATTGGTGGTGCTTCAGTGGCATGTGGAAACACTTTAGAACAGATCATTATTACGAGAGAGGAAGTGTTAAAAAGCATTAAGGTAGAAAAATCCCCAGGTTCAGATGGCATCTAGCCCGGATTAGTGAGGGAGGCAAGCGATGAAATCGCTGGACCTCTGACAGAAATATTTGTGTCCTTTTTGTTAGGCCACGAATAATCCACGAGTTTGTAGAATCGAAAGAAATAACATTATTTACAATTGCATATATACAACAGCAGCAGTACTCCACCACTGCTCTCTCCTCTCTAGCTGGTTCCACACTGGCCAGCTCTATTTATGCAGGTGACACGGATAATGATTTCTCCAGCCCCCTCATTGGGGAAGCTCATACTCACCAAGGACTGTAGGATAGTCAATAGTCCCCAGCCGGTAATAATCAGGCAGGTTATAACATCCCTCCCCCCAAAGTCCAAGGAACCCACCGCAGATCCTGCTGAAGGAGAGCGTCGGACTCGTGTCAACTACTTGCCTGAGGCGCTGGATCGAGCATTGTGTAACGAGAAGGAAGAACGGCGCTTCCGGGATGAATGGTGTAACGGTTGTACATCCACGCCCCGTGGGCCTGAGGACACCCCCTCTGAGGCGTCCTGTGTCCCCATCTCAGAGTTGGAGTCCACTGCCTCCGTCATCTCGGCATCCCTATCTCCATGCGGTTCTGCAACGACCTGCGCAAGCTTGGAGTGTGGCGCTAGAGGACGGTGGTGAGGAACACCCTCCACTGTATCTGGTCTCTGCGGCGGTAGAAGTGAGCTCCAGGGGAGGGGAATCTTTGGAAGAGGCTGCTTTCTGGACCGAACGTGGTCTACATGTTTGTGCTGAAGACGACCCTGGACTTCCACCTGGTAAGAGATAGGTCCCGTTCGGCGAAAGATAACGCCAGGGACCCACTGGGCATCAACAGCAAAGTTACGAACAAAAAGCGGGACACCAGGCGCAAACTGCCAAATCGTCCGATGCCGAGAAAGGCCATGCCCCTGCCATTCTTGAGTGCGGCGTACTTTTGCACCAATGTCCGCGGAAACCATGTTAAGGCAGGTGCGAAGTCTCCAGCCCAATTGGAGTTCTACGGGAGCTACCCGAGTCACCGCATGTGGAGTGGTCCTGTATGAAAACAAAAAACAAACCGGTCTTGTGTCCAAAGACCTGGAAGACTGTTTCTTTAGGCCTCGTTTGAATGTCTGCGCTGCGCGCTCTGCCAGCCCATTGGAAGTGGTGCGGATATGGCGGATACCGTTTATCTTCTTGAACCTCGCAATCTCCTCACTTGTGAATGGAGTGCCGTTATCCGTGACCAGCGCCTCGGGGAGGCCAGGCGTACTGAAAGACAAACGCATCTTCTCGATTGTTGCGCAGGACGTTGTGCCTACCATCTAATGCATCTCTAGCCATTTAGACTGGGCAACAATTAATAGAAGGAATATGGATCCTTGAAAAGGTCCGGCGAAATCCGAATGCAAGTGCCCAAGGCCGCCCTGGCCATTCCCAGTGATGTAGGGGCGCCGCCGGTGGAAACTTCTGATGCTCCTGGCAAATGGAGCAGTTTTGGGCCACATTCTCAATGTCGGTGTCGAGGACTGGCCACCAGACATACCTCCGGGTCAACATTTTTATTTTGGTCACACCCGGATGCCCATTGTGCAAGTCTGTTAGTATCAGCTCCTGGCCTTTTTCCGGGGCAATCACACGCGTCCCCCAGAAGAGGATGACTTGTTCCATGCTAAATTCTGACAGCTTGGGGGAAAAGGCCCGCAACTCGCCTGGGAGCTGTCTATGCTGCACTCTATGCAGGACTATGTGCCGAACCTTTGACAGGTCTGGATCCATCTGGGACCACTCACAGATCTGTGATGCTATGACAGGCAAGGAGTCCATAAAATCTAGGGTTGCAACCACCTCACCTGTCGTGGGGATTGGCATTAGGCTGGTCGACAAAGGCAATCGGCTCAGTACGTCGGCATTCGCTATCTGCGTTCCTGGTTTGTGCTCCAGAGAATACTCATATGCAGCGAGCAACAAAGCCCAGCGCTGGATCTGTGTGGAAGCAATGGGCGGTATTGGCTTATCCTCTCGGAAAAGTCCCAGCAGAGGCTTATGATCAGTCACGATAGTGAAGTGGCGGCCATACACGTACTGGTGGATGCGTTTCACTGCAAAAACCACTGCCAGGCCCTCCTTCTCAATCTGCCTGTACTTCTTTTCCGCTGCTGTCATTGTGCGGGAGGCGAAAGCTAACGACCGCTCTGCCCCGTTCTCCGTCTTGTGGGACAGGACGGCCCCAATACCATACGGGGATGCATCACATGTGATGAGCAAAGGCTTTCCAGGATCGTAGTGGGTTAATGACCCAGCCGATGACAATTGCTGTTTTACCCCCTGGAAAGCAGTTTCTTGCGGCTGACCCCAAACCCACGTGTGATTCTTCTTTAGAAGAAGGTGCAACGGGGCGAACGTAGTTGCCAGATTGGGGAGGAACCTCCCGTAATATTTTTTTAAAGTTTAGAGTACCCAATTCATTTTATTCAATTATGGGGCAATTTAGCGTGGCCAATCCACCTACCCTGCACATCTTTGGGTTGTGGGGGTGAAACCCACGCAAACACGGGGAGAATGTGTAAACTCCACATGGACAGTGACACAGGGCCGGGATCGAACCGAGGACCTCAGCACCGTGAGGCAGCAGGGCTAACTCACTGTGCCACTGTGCTGCCCTTCTTCCCGTAATATTTAACGAGGCCGAGAAAAGAACAAAGATGCGAAATGTCAGTCGGGGCGGGGGCCTGTTGAATTGCACGCACCTTCTCTGTGATGGGGTGCAAACCTCCGCGATCCACCCAATAACCCAGGTAGACTACTTCCTTCAGCTGAAAGACGCACTTTGTACGACGTAAATGGACTCCAGCGTTTGAGAGGCATCTAAGGACAGCCTTTAAATTTTCCAAATGTTCCTGCTCCGACATCCCCAGAATCAAAACGTTGTCTAAGTAAACAGCGACACTGGTAAACCTCTCAAGATGCCTTCCATGTTGTGTTAAAGATAGCACAGGCAGAGAATACCCTAAAGGGCAACCGTGTATATTCATACAGGCCCATGTGTGTCTTAATAGTCACATTTAGGTGGGAGATAGGGTCCAGCTCCAACTGTAGGTAGGCGTGACTCATATCTCATTTTGTGAACGAGAGTCCGCCTGCGAGCTTCGCGTAGAGATCCCCTATGCAGGGCATTGGATATTGGTCGAGCTGGGAAGCCGTATTCACTGTAAGTTTATAGTGACTGCGCAAGCGAACCGTGACATCCGGTTTCATTACAGGTACAATTGATGCTGCCCAGTCAGCGAAACGGACGGGCCTGATAATACCCAAGGAATCCAAACGAGTGAGCTCCCCTTCTACCTTCTCGAGCAAGATGTAAGGCACCGAGGGGGCCCAGAAATAGCGCGGCATGGCTCCTGGTTCGACTTGGATACAGGCTACGCCCCCTTCACCTTTCGCAAATACTTCGGAGTACCGTCCTAGTACCTCTGTCAACCCTCCAGAACCTGTTTGAAGGATGTGCTGCCACTGCAGCCGCAAATGGCGCAACCAGTCCCGACCCAACAGGCTGGGCCCGTGGCCGCGCACCCCAATAAGCAGGAAACGCCCCTCCTGGCATCCGTAAACAATAGGGGTCATCTTGTCCCAGCAATGTCCAATGGTTCCCCCGTGTAGGTGGCCAGCCTGGCCTTTGTATCAGTTGATGAAAGGGTCTCTATACCCTGCTTGATGTGGTCGAATGTCCTCTGGGGGATCATGGAGACCGCTGAGCCAGTGTCCAACTCCATCTCAAGCGGGTGACCATTGACCTGTACTGTCACCTTAATGGGAGCCACACGGGGAGCTTCCCCACAATGTCAGGCAGCCGTCCTCCGTCTCCACGTCCTCGGGAGTAGACCCCGTAGGTTAATCCAAATGGAAGGTACAGCCCCTGGGCTGGCCCCAGTTTCGGTCGGAACGACGGCGCCTCTGGCACCCCCAGGACCAGCGTCCGCGACAGGGTCGGCGCCCACAATCTGACACGGAAATGGCTCCTCATCCATTGGTTCTGGAGAAGGCTCCCTTCGGGCAGGAACGTCCGGCGGCCACAGGCATCGATCCGGATGCTGCCCAGCCCAAGGTACGACAGGGGTGCGGGGAGATGCATTTGGACGGAAGCCGGCGTGCTCTTGCGCATGTGCAGGGGGTTTCTTATCTGCGCCGGCCATGGTGGAGCCGAACGGAGGCCAGCAGGGAGGGAAAGAGTGTTCCCACGGCACAGGCCCGTCCACAGATCGGTGGGCCCCGATCGCGGGCCAGGCCACCGTGGGCCCCTCATCCTCCCCTTCCCCCGGAGCCGGATGCTCCCGCGCCACCCCCCACCCCCTCCTGCCCCCGCCAAGGACTCCGGTAGACGGCCTTCAAGCCAGCTTCCGCCGCGATGGACCATGTCTAATCCACGCCGGCGGGACTGGCCAACAACGGGTGGCCGCTCGGTGCATTGAGGCCCGGAGAATTGCCAGGGGGCCGCTGCCAACGGCCCCCGACCGGTGCGGCGTGATTCTTGCCCCCGTCTGAAAACCGGTGCCGGAGAATTGGGCAGCCAGCGTTGGAGCGGCGGGGCAGGATTCACGCCGACCCCCGGCGATTCTCCGACCCGGCCGTGGGGAGGGGTGGGGGTGGGGGTGGGGGGGGGGGGGCGGAGAATCCCGCCCCTGATGTATGCACTTTTGGAAGTGAATAGTCTCATTAGTGACAGCGTGGTTTTGTTGGACGGAGGTCATGTCTGACTAATTTAATTTAATTTTTTAAGCAGGTGACAAAAAAGGTTGACGAGGGAAGGCCTGTGGATGTTGTCTACATCGACTTTAGTAAGTATTTGATAATGTCCCTCATGGCAGGCTGGTGTAAAAGATAGATCACATGGGGGTCAGAGGTGATCGAGCTGGATGGATCCAGAACGGGCTTGGTCAGAGCAGACAGAGGGTAGCAGTGGAAGGGTGTTTTTCCAAATGGAGGTCTGTAACTAGTGGTGTTCCACGGGGATCAGTACTGGGACCTCGGCTCTTTATAATATATATAAATGACTTGGACGAAAACGTAGCGGTTCTGATTGGCAAGTTTGTGGATGATACTAAGTTTGCAGGAGTTGCAGACAGTGATGAAGATTGTCAGAGAATACAGCAGGATAGAGATAGGCTGCAAAATTGGCCTGTGAAATGGCAGATGGAGTTTAACCCGGACAAATGCGACGTGATGCATTTTGGTAGATCCAATTCAGATGGGAGCTATAAAATAAATGGCAGAACCATCAGGAGCAGAGAGACACAGAGAGATCTGGGCATGCAGGTTCACAGGTTGTAAAAAGTGGCAGCACAGGTGGAAATGGTGATAAAGAAAGCATATGGCATGCTTGACCGTAGGACTGGGTATCGAGTATAAAAGCTCGAAAATTACGTTATAATTATATTGAATGTTTCTTAGGCCACATTTGGAATACTGTGTCCAATTCTGGTCACCACCGTACCAGAAGCACCATAAGACCATAAGACATAGTAGCAGAATTAGGCCACCATGCCCGAGTCTGCTCCGCCATTCAATCATTAAAAAAAAAATATAATTAGAGTACGCAATTCATTTTTTTCAATTAAGGGGCAATTTAGCATGTTCAATCCACCAACCCTGCACATCTTTGCATTGTGGGGGCGAAACCCACGCAAGCACAGGAGTATGTGCAAACTCCACACGGACAGTGACCCAGTGTCGGGATCGAACCTGGGACATCGACGCCATGAGACTGCAGTGCTAACCAATGAGCCGCCATGGTGCTCCCGCCATTCACTCATGGCTGATATTTTTTTCATCCCCATTCTCCTGCCTTCTCCCGTAACCCCTGATCCCCTTATTAATCAAGAACCTACCTATCTCTGTCTTAAAGGTACTCAGTGGTTTGGCCTCCACAGCCTTTTACGGCAAAGAGTTCCACAGATTCCCCACCCTCTGGCTGAAAAAAATCCTCCTCATCTCTGTTTTAAAGGATCGTCCCTTTCGTTTGATATTGTGTCCTCTGCTTCTTGTTTTTCCTACAAGTGGAAACATCCACGTCCACTCTATCCAGGTCTCGCAGTATCCTGTAAGTTCCAATAATATCCCCCCTCATCCTTCTAAACTCCAACGATTACAGACCCAGAGTCCTCAACCATTCCTCATATGCCAAGCTCTTCATTCCAGGGAGCATGGACGTGGAGGCTTTGGACAAAGTACAGAAAAGGTTTACCAGGATGTTGCCTGATAAGGAGGGTATTAGGTATGAGGAGAGATTGAGTAAACTGTGATTGTTCTCCCTAGAGAGACGGAGGCTGAGGGGCGACCTGATTGAAGTTTATAAAATTATTAGGGGTATAGATAGGGTGAATAGTTGGAGGCTTTTTCCCAGTGCGGAAATGACAATTACAAGGAGGCACAAGTTCAAGGTGAGGTGGAAAAGGATTAGTGGAGATGTGCGGGGAACGTTTTTTACACAGAGGGTAGTGGTGACCTTGAATACATGGCCAAGTGAGGTGGTTGAGGCAGATATGTTCACGACCTTTAAGACTTATCTGGATAGGCACATGAACATACGGGTATAGACGGATACAGGCGGTTGGTCTAGATAGGACACGTGATTGGCGCAGGCTTGGAGGGCTGAAGGGCCTGTTCCTATGCTGTATTGTTCTTTGTTCTTTCTAACCTCAGAGATTCTATGCCTTCTGATCCTATATGGCTCCTTGCTACCGATGTAACCTAATTCCTTACTAAGAATGCAACCCTGCCGCCTTTGGCCATCTCTATGTCCTTTCGATAGGACACATATCCTTGTTTATTTAAAACCCAGCCCTGATCTCCTTGCAGCCACGTCTCTATGACGCCCACAACATCGTAAAGGCGAATTTCAATGTGCGCAACAAGCTCATTTACCTTGTTCCGTATACTGCGCGCATTTAGGTACAACACCCTCAGTCCTGCATTGACCACCTCCATTCTCAAACTAGTCACCTTATTTGCTCTGCCTCAGGGTGATGTTTTTAACTTACTTTTGTTCTCTATTTCCCCTTCGGTTATTACACCTCCTCAGTGGCAGCACGGTTGCGCAATGGTTACCACTGCTGCCTCGCGGCGCCGAGGTCTCGGGTTCGATCCCGGCTCTGGGTCACTGCCCTGTGGAGTTTGCACATTCTCCCCGTGCCTGCGTGGGTTACACCACCACAAACCAAAGATGTGCAGGGTAGGTGCATTGGCCACGCTAAATTGCCCCTTAATTGGAAAAAATTAATTGGGTACTCTAAATTTAAAAAAAATTAAACCTTTCCAGCCAACGCTCTGGTTCTAAGCAAACGATCTGATTCTAAACTACCAATCCGAGCGCGTTCCCAATATACCTGCGTTTTCCACATTCAATATTCAGCCTAATGTAACAAAGGAATCTGTGTACCAATGATGCAGTAAAATGTTCTTTCTTCACGTTAACCCTGGCGCTTTTCTCTCGTTTTTATTAATTACCTCTTGAGAATTGGTCTTTTTATCAATAAAAACACTCGCTTTCCTATCTCTATCTGAAACCCTTCTCATTTTGAACAACTCTATCAAAGAACAAAAAGAACAAAGAACAAAGAAATGTACAGCGCAGGAACAGGCCCTTCGGCCCTCCAAGCCCGTGCCGACCATACTGCCCGACTAAACTACAATCTTCTACACTTCCTGGGTCCGTATCCTTCTATTCCCATCCTATTCATATATATGTCAAGATGCCCCTTAAATGTCCCTATCGTCCCTGCTTCCACTACCTCCTCCGATAGCGAGTTCCAGGCACCCACTACCCTCTGCGTAAAAAACTTGCCTCGTACATCTACTCTAAACCTTGCCCCTCTCACCTTAAACCTATGCCCCCTAGTAATTGACCCCTCTACCCTGGGGAAAAGCCTCTGACTATCCAATCTGTCTATGCCCCTCATAATTTTGTATACCTCTATCAGGTCGCCCCTCAACCTCCTTCGTTCCAGTGAGAACAAACCGAGTTTATTCAATCGCTCCTCATAGCTTATGCCCTCCATACCAGGCAACATTCTGGTAAATCTCTTCTGCACCCTCTCTAAAGCCTCCACATCCTTCTGGTAGTGTGGCGACCAGAATTGAACACTATACTCCAAGTGTGGCCTAACTAAGGTTCTATACAGCTGCAACATGACTTGCCAATTCTTATACTCAATGCCCCGGCCAATGAAGGCAAGCATGCCGTACGCCTTCTTGACTACCTTCTCCACCTGTGTTGCCCCTTTCAATGACCTGTGGACCTGTACTCCTAGATCTCTTTGACTTTCAATACTCTTGAGGGTTCTACCATTCACTGTATATTCCCTACCTGCATTAGACCTTCCAAAATGCATTACCTCACATTTGTGAGAACATCAGTTCTACTCTTAACCCTCTCTCTGCCTAGAGGAGAACTATCGGCACACTACTGAAATTAAACAACGACTCCAAATTTTGCCGCAGTGATACCTTATTTACGATTGGTAATAACTTCCTTCATTGTATGAAATGCATTTATTTATCAAGAACAGTATGCACATCTGTGGTCTGTGTGGCTGTGGATTTTGGTGTTTCTTGCAGTTCCAGATACTGAGAGATTGATCGTTACTGACTTGCTCTCGTTTACACGGGGGATGATCTGGACTGAACCTCAAGCCCAGAAAAAGGTACCTCTCTATCTCTCTGTATGTGACCTTCTCTATCTCCCTGTCTCACTGTATTCGTGACTATCAGAGGGGCCTAAACCTCCCAGCTGATACTCACATATAAAGGATGGTTTTGTAGAGGTCCCTGGATTAGAGCCAAGCAGGGGTACTGGAGGAGAGTGAAGCACGCCGAAATAGCAAAAGTCAGACCAAGAATCTTCCCAAAGTAGCATGCAGGGAACCTGCAGACAACAAATCAACAGACAAGATGTATCACTGAATTACAGAGTCGGTAGCACGGCTGACCAGTGAGAAAACAGGTACAGCTGGTTTTCATGTTCATATATCAACATTTCCCCCAAGCTTCCCTCCATCGGGTATTCAGTTTTATAAAATTGAGATATGATAATCTTTCCAAAGATTTTTCTGGCGTGAGTTCCAAATTATCAGCACTTGTAACGGCATCAGCGTGTCTGTGGAAATATCAAATGAGGCTGTGCCCCACAATCCCGGATCCAATATGAGACAATGGTTCAAGTGGGCTCTGGGTCACCAGATTCCTGCACGGAATAGCCGAGCTTTGATAAATGTTTCTGAAACGCAAACCTGCTGCCTGCGATTGACTTACGCGATGGTGATGAATGAGGAAGCTCCCCCAAACAGGAAACAGCGGGTGGTCACTTGCAGGACGAAGGTTAGGTACTGCACTTGCAGCACAGGGATTGTAGCGAAGATTGAGAACAGGATGCCCAGAGTCACCGTGATGGCGAGAGACAATACGGCAGATTCCATGTCAGCCAATTTCTGGGAACCTGCAGTAGCTGAGGATGAAGGAGAAATAACCTGATATTAAAGATTCCATCTGAATTGGAGGGCCCGTCAAAATTCACTGGCCCAATAAATCCACAGAGAGGGCTGCGGGGCAGGAAGGGGAGTGGGAGGGGTGGCGCATATGGTGTAGGGGTGGCGAAATGTAATCCACCATCTCAACTCCAGAGAGTAAAGCAACCATCCAATGATGTGGTCGATTGCCCAGGTCTGACGGTAGCACAAAATTTGTACCAGATTTACTAAAATTGGAAGGAAATTGAGCGCTCACACTGGAAAACCGGGACGAGGAGTGAGTTTACTGTCATTAATTTAGTCTGAGCAGCCACTGAGGTCTCACACTGGATTTCCTGATACTGGGAACTGGTTGAATATTCACACTTCGGGCCGCACATTGGCGCAGTGGTTAGCACGGCTGCCTCATGGCACCGAGGGCCCAGGTTGGATCCCGGTTCTGGGTCACTGTCCGTGTGGAGTTTGCACATTCTCCCCGTGTCTGCGTGGGTTTCGCCCCCGCAACCGAAAGACGTGCAGAGTCGGTGGATTGGCCACGCTAAATTGCCCCTTAATTGGAAAAAATGAATTGGGTTCTCTAAAATTTATTTTAAAAACAAAACTATTCACACTTGGATGAATTGTGACAGGGAGGAAGCCGACGTGGCTGCGTGATTAACTCGGTTCGCTGTGACTGGTCGCAATTGGTGTGTTCATGCGTCTTCATACCTGGATTACATATGACTAGGTGGTAAATTAGTGTTCACATCCATGTTTCCTGTGCCTGTGAGGGAGCCGGTTAATACCCTCCAGACTACCAGTGACTGGGAGGTAGATTAATTTACTACCATGATTTAATGTGATTGGGATAGAGCTTCGTGTTCACACCTGTACAGAAAATGACTGGGAGTGAACTGAGCCAACACAATTGGTTAACATGTTGCGAGGAAGGAGTTCCCACTGAATTACTTTTGACTAGATGGAATTAGCTTCGCAAATTGGATTACTTGTAACAAGGAGGGAACTAATTGTTCACAGCGAGATTACCTATGATTTGCTGTTCACAACTAGTTTATATGTCACTGGGATGAAGCTGCTTGTTCGGAGTCGAGAGGGAGGTAAAAGTTACCTCTAGCTGTGAGATAACTGAGTCATCATACTGAAGTTTCTGAGAGCGAGGGGAGATGAGTGCTTGACAGAGAGCTGAATGAGCACATTTACCTGTGAAACTGGCTGACGATATTGTTCTGCGTCTGTGCCGGTCCAGAATCAACCCGTTCCAAGGTGCAATAAAAATGCCAAAGAACTGAGTGAAAGCGAAGGCGTTTGTAAACCTGCTAACTGAGAGAGAGAGGGGGGAGGGAGAGAGCGAGAGAGAGGGAGATAGAGAGAGAAAGAACATTCAAATCAAATAACATTTTTTATTTTTTCGATTCAGTTCTTCTATGGGGCTTCATTGTTTGCGAAATTAAATTTGAGATCGGGTTTGGACTTCCCTTCAGGCGGGTTGTGATTGGGATATGTGGTTAGATGTGGATTGGGCTATCAGTCTGTGTGGACAGCTCTGTAAGCCTCGCCGTGATCTGTTGCATGGGTCTCGGTGTTGTGTGCGGCACGTGTCTCAGTGTTGACTTGGGTACGAACTTCTAAGTTGACTCGGTTGTGAGTCAAGATGTAATTTGAGGTATGTGTATGGACCAGCCTCGCTGTGGACTGCTGTATGGGTCTCGGTGTTGGGTGGAGTACGAGTCTCAGTGTGGGTTGGTGTATGAGCCTCGCTGTGGGCTGCTGTGTGGGTCTTGGTGTTGTGTGGGGTACATTTCTCCACGCAAGCTGCTACATGGCTCTTGGTGCGAATTGTGAGGGTGGCAAAGTAGCACAGTGGTTAGCACTCTTGCTTCATAGTGCCTGGGATGCGGGTTCGTTTCCTGGCTTGCGTCACTGTCTATGCAGATTCTGCACGTTCTCCCACTGTCTGCGAGGGTTTCCTCCGGTTCTTCCAGATTCTTCCCACAAGTCCCAATTTGTCGGTGAATTGGACATTCTAAATTATCCCTCAGTGTACCCGAACAGGTGTGGCGACTAAAGGATTTGCACAATAACTTCATTTCACTGTTGATGTAAGCCCACTTGTGACACTAATAATATTATTGTTATATGATCTGTGGAACGATGCGTGAGTCTTCATGTGGGCTGGGATATGTATCTTGTGTGGATTGCCTTGTGGTCCTCTTGTAAAATGTAACATGGATCTTGGCGTGTACTGCTCCACCTCTCTCTGTGTGGATTGGATTTTCTATGTCGGTGTGGGTCGAGATAAAATTCAGTGAAAATTGGAAGACGGGTATAATTGAAGATTGATATCTCGATAAAAGTAACAGACAGCAGACAAATAATAACTCTGAGGCGGTTGATGTGAAGGCCCGCTGACCAGGGGCAGAAATATTAAAACAATCAAAAAGACACACACACACAGACAAATGCAGGGAACACACGTGTGCAGATACATATGGTTGGAAGGCATAACATCATTTACACAGCTTCCGAACCCGCAGAGCGGTAGAAATGTGCACGGAAAGGTGGAGGCAAGGCCACACAGGCAGACCTAAAAGTACACATTAAAAAATGATGCACAGACCCATACATATACAGTCAGGCAAACAGAAAGGCAACGATAAAGATCCAGATTGCTGCCTACCTGGTGATGTAACGAATCCCTTTTCCAAACCTGACTGTTAGAGAAGGACAATGTCCAGGCTCCTCAGTAGAATGTGGGTGTGACCGAGCAAATGTCGAGGATAAATGATGCACCTAATTCACCAAAGCATCCCTCCGTCACTGGAATTTCCTCTCCCAATCTCTCATCCCTTCCATCGCCATCATGTGCTCTATCGGGTATTCATTCCCCTGACTCCACCGCAACCTCCATTACATCTATATTTTATCCTATCTTCCCTCTTTCACCCTCTTCACAAATCCTACTTGCACCTCCCTTCATGCAGCCTCATCGCTCCATTCCGTGCCTCAAACTCTTCTCTTCAAGGCATCGTCTCATATCTTCCTTAATCTCAATTTCCGTTCTTCCTGCTCCTGTCTGTGTTTGACATGGCATTCCATCCGCTCCTTTCAGGCCCAATAACACTTTGCCTCTGATCTCTCTCACTCTTCGCCATATCGTTTTCTCCTTTTCCTCACTTTTTCTTTCACATCCTAACCGCCCAAACTCTCTCCCACACTCCTCCGTTTCACCACACGCCCGTCAGAAAATGCCCTCTCTCCTGACTCCCTGTATTTCAATCTAACTCTCTCAACAAACATTCTCTTCGCCCCGTCTCCCGTTTCCTCTCTCTTCTCAGCCCTGTGTCTCGACAGGAGTTCTCTATTTGCGCTGGTCCTCTACCCATTCTCCCATCGCCCGTGATTTCTATCTGCATCCACGGGCTCTGTCTATTCTCTCTCCACCGTTCCTCTCCATCAGCACTCGCTGTCCCTCCGCAACCCCGTCATCTCTCTCTTTTCACTTGTACCCTCTATCCATGCACTCTATATTCACGTGGGTCATTCCCGGCACTCGCACTCTCTCCTCACCCATTCTCCTTTTCCTGGGAACTTGTTCCTCTCTTTATCTGTACTTTCTCTTCCCACTTAAAATCTCAAAATATGTGTCCTCTCTGAGTCTTTCCCCTCCCAAATCTGCTGCTTCGCCAGTGAAATCTTTTCACAGCGAAAGGCTGTCCCATAATTCTGTTCTGTTGGCCACTACATATTTCATCTTCATTCTCTCTCTCTAACCTTCACCCGTTCTTGACTCTATGCTCGTGTTGCTCACTCATATTGTTCTCCTCTGCGCCAAATTTATCTCCCTTTAACTCTCTGCCCTTCCTATCTCCGCTCCATTCCTTTTCTATCTCATTCCTCTCTCCTGTCCCTAAATCGCTTAGCATCACTCCTGTAATCGATCTCTTTGCTTTTCTCCCGTTACCAAGCAACCATTAATTTCCATCTTCACCCTCTATCTCTCTTCCACTCATCGAAATGCCATCACATTTTCTCTCCCTTTCCCACAGTTTCCAGGCCGCAAACTATTTTCCTTAATTATTTCCTGAATTGTCCCTTTTCCCACACATTATCCCACTGATATCTAGCCCTCGCTGAGACCTATTCAGATCCAGCTTCCTTTTCACAGGGCCCATTGCTTTCTCTCCCCTCTCTGTCTCCATCTCCCGCTGTCTCGCAATCATCTACCTTGCTCTTTCTCATGCACGAATTGGCTTACCTTTCCCTCGTGTTATGCTTGTCCCGTTGCCTCTCCCTAAGCGACCTACATTTATCCTTTTAGCAGGTCTTCTTCGATACCAGTATATCAATCCGCCACTGTATCTGCCTGATGCTTTTCACCCAAACTCTTCATCAATGGGTCACCCATCGCCCGCTCCATCGCTCTGTCCTTCCCAAGCTCAGCCCTTACATCACCATCTGTTTCTTCTGCCTCCAAATCTCACTGACCTCTCGCAATCACTGCCTTCCGTTCGCTCACACTTCCTCTGCCCATTTTCTACACTCTGTTGGTCACCCGTATTGGTACTCCCTCCACCCTCAGCAAATCTCATTTACTTCTCAATGCTTCGTACCTTGCAGGGAGTCGCCGTCGGTGGCCTGGATGAGCATGGGGTTCAGGGTACCAATGAACAAAGCCATTTGAAGCTGTATGACGCCGAGCCAGAACAGCTGGGTGAGGAATATCTTGGAGGAGATGCAGCTTCTGAAGGTAGGAATCTGTTCCTCAGGTCCTGCTGAACCTGCAGCGGTGGGGCAGAAGAAACAAAGAGGACAAGGTTGTGACCAAAGTTCCCCCACTATCAGCACGCTGAGTGTTGCCAATGCCCTGATACTGAATTGCTTCAGCCATATGAGAAATGTTGCGACACAAGCAGATCAGAGGCTGGGGATTCTGGGCGAACATTTCACCTCCTTAATCTCATTTATCTGTGTCCAACATCTAAAGGACATAATTCCTGAAAAAAATACACGGAGAATAGCATATCCGAGGAAACTAGTGAGAAGCACAGAAAAAGGGACAACAAAAGTAAGTATGAAAACACAAGTACATGATTATGGAAAGGAAATGTGGCCCCTATCACAACTGGATTCTCGCGAACTTCTAATGGGGAAGAGGCAACTGACAAAGAAGCTAGTCGAATACTTGGTGTCTGTCAATGTGGCGGGAAACATAGAGCAACCTCCAGGAATTAATGGCGAGCCAGGTAGCTGACAAGGCAAAAAAACAAACAAGTTAGTGTAAATGAAGAACAAGAAGACCAGTTTAAAACTACTGTGGGAATTCCTGTGGCTTAAAATAGAAAAGAGGCAGAATCTGCAGATCAACGTTGTGGGTGTTGTGTATAATCAACGTTGTGGGGTGTTGTGTATAATTAAGGTTGTGGGGTGTTGTGTATAATGGCTTCAGAGAGAACAGGCCCATTGCTTGTAGTATTTCTAAATTTTACCCAGGCTGGAATGGTATGTGTTGATTGAAAGGTTGCAAATGTCAGTCTCCTCTTTGAGAAAGAGGGGAACTAGAAATATACTTTTTCCTCTGTTCACAGTGGACGAAAAGATGCTTGAGTCTTTATTAAACAACGTTACCACAGGAAACGTATAAAATAACTGCAGGATTTGACAGAGTCAACATGTTTTTAAAAAAATTAAAATCTTGATTAACAAAACGATTGGAGAAATGTTGAGGAAATAAGTAGCAGAATAGCTGATGTGTCACCAGTGGAAGTACTACATTTATATTTTTAGAAAGCGTTTATTAAGTTTCGCACAAGAAGTCAGTAAACAAGATTAGAACATGGCAAAAGTAGCAGCAGACGTGGATGAAGATAACTGGAAGTGTCGGGTAGAGGATAATGCAGAGTGGATAGGCAGAAAGGCAGGAGATTTCTTCAGAGATAGATAGGATCAATAAAGGCAGCGAATGGAGAAGAATGCTACAAGACAGGAAGGGGAGGAGAGAATCTTACCTTCGGATTCATTAGGGGAGACAGTACCAATCATGCCCATCTCTTCCTGCACCTCACCATTCCCTCCCTCAATGTGTTCCTGTCTCTCTCCAGGGCCTCCTTCCTTCTCTACCTTTCTCTCTCCGCCGTCTGCTTCCATATTCCCCTGTCCGTGTCCAGTATCTCCTTCCATTTCATCATGTGTCCCGTCCTTCCCTCTCATATTTCCTTCTGACCCGTGGTCTGGTTCTCCCTGGCCTGGCGTGGATTCTTCAAGGCTGAATGGTGGCAGTGCCAACGTATTACAGCTGATTCTGTCCGACCAAAGCAAACAATTCCTGGTCAACCACAGGCTCTGATGCAACTTTTGGCTCACGTTTTTTTAAAATAAAAAAGCGGGATAAACAGGGGATAGGTCAACTATTCACACAAAAGGCAGCAGGGGGGATTAATCAACAGTCAAAGAGCACGGAGCCGAGAGGCAAAAAGAGGCGTAGCGGCAACAACAGAATCACCTCGAGCAGCTAATTTCCCATCGGGCACACAGAGCGCCGAGTGGATACACGCAGCAGGGGAAAGAGCGTTAATGCATACACTGCAACGCAATAAAGGAAAGGACATTCACCTCCCGATACTGGCCTGGTCTGTATTATGGCCCAAGACCAGACACGAGCAGTGGCTCGGGCACTGGAGAGGAACCTCGATATTTGATTTTAATTTAGTGTTATGGGTCAGGGTTTAGAGAGCCCCAAAGTGAATCATGGAGTTCACCTGACCCACAACTTTGAATAGATTGTGACATGGGGAGCACACGGGCCTACCTTACAGGTGTGATGCACCAGAAATCGGCAGTAATTTTAAATTAAAACAATGTATATTTATGAAACCAGTTAACACTTTATAAACCCACAGTAAACATCATAACTATCAACACCAATAAATTCCCCAAAGAATACAGTACTCTATAAGCAACTCTTAATCTTTCCTTGCAACATCCATAAGACAACAAGAACCCTTTTTGCAGAAAGACATCAGGTTTAAATTCTATACTGAGAGCAGTTATCACTCTGAATTCACCAAATGATCGAGAGATAGTCTTTAGATGGCAGAGAGATCGAAATTACACCTTATTTGGCTGGCTGCAGCTCCAACACTAAAACGAAATTAAAAAACACAGACACACCCAAGCTTTTCCTCAAAGCGAAGCTAAAAAGCAGAGCCAGAGCTCAGCTCCACCACACTCTGACATCACTACAGCTAAACATTTCTTAAAGTGACATTCCCATGACATTCGTAGGACTGTGAGGTAAGGCTACCTCTCTCCCGGAGTGACATTACAAATAGATAGGGCTTTGGTATATTAAAACAAACGTATTATTAACGGAGATTTAAAAATATCGTTAACATCACACCCGAAATTAGCTTGCAATTGCCCCTTAAACAATGTTAATTAATATAGTGAATACTGTAATCCTTAACTGACATCCTTATTCCCACTCAAACAACAATAAAACATCTCAGCTCTCAAGCCACTGTTGAAACAGTTAATACTCGGGAATACTGCTTCAGAGAGATGCTACTTGTGAAAGAGAGACATTTTCACACTGTTTTGAAGAGTAGACCTGAATCCTATCAGATCCATACAGAGACTCTGGCTGTCTTCCTTCATAAGCTGCTTTAGCTTCTTTCCACTCAGATACACGCTCTAACGGCGTGGAAATAAACTGCTCATATGGTTACATGCATGTATTCTCGTTAAACTGAGATGTTTGACGTCTGCCAACACGTTAAGCCAACTCTCGACTGTCCTTGTTTCTGTAAAATGTCTGATAACTGAGCTGCACCTATTAGCTACATCATTTTAACAAGCTGAAATCTAATTAACTCTGCAGGGAATCCTCGTGAATGCAAACCAAACTGCATTAGACCAAACCTTTCCGATACCTTCAGTACACACTGGTTCCCAAAACTCTTTAATCAGGATTATTTTAACACTTGACTGCAGCAGTCAAATACTAACCCAGAACTTGAATCCTGACTCCAGATAATGCCTAAAATGCAACATATCTGGTATCCACGAGTTCATCACATCTAAACGCGACTTGGATCAACAACATGGTTTTGTACTCTTCACTGTCCCCTGAAATGACGCAGTAGTGTCAGTTCATGGGAAAACTAGAATGGATGGCAAATGCTTGACTTTCAATGAAAAACTAAGGAAACTGAAACCTCTTAGCTTATTTGGGGCAGCACGGTAGCATTGTGGATAGCACAATTGCTTCACAGCTCCAGGGTTCCATGTTCGATTCCGGCTTGGGTCATTGTCTGTGTGGAGTCTGCACATCCTCTCCGTGTGTGCGTGGGTTTCCTCCGGGTGCGTGGGTTTCCTCCGGGTGCTCCGGTTTCCTCCCACGGTCCAAAGATGTGCAGGTTAGGTGGATTGGCCATGATAAATTGCCCTTAGTGTCCAAAATTACCCTTAGTGTTGGGTGGGGTTATGGGGATAGGGTGGAGGTGTTGACCTTGGGTAGGGTGCTCTTTCCAAGAGCTGGTGCAGACTCGATGGGCCGAATGGCCTCCTTCTGCACTGTAAATTCTATGATAATCTATGATGATGTGAAATCGGTTCCGAGGCTCCCGAATAAAGCAACAAAAAAGAACGGTAGCCATTTAAACAAATTGAAAGATATAAGATCCAGAAGGAACTGGAAATTGTGGATATGTCGAGGCTGTTCCCACTTCTGGGAGTATCTAGATCTAGGGGATCACTTTTTGAAAATAATTGATCTCACAATTAAAGCAGAAATAAGATGATTTTATCCTCTCAACCTGTCGTGTGATGAATGTAGTAATTGTTATCAATTGTATTTTGTTGTGGTAATCTTAAAACAACCCAGTGTTCGAATATGAGCAGTGAGTCTGCGACAGCTGTAACTGAGGTATCGTAGAAGTGAGAGAATGATTCAGGTTAAACAATTCCTTGCTCCATTACTATTGTTGTTGGAGGTCCCTGGGTATAGATAATTAATGAAGAACGGTGTTTAATCCTAGCTAAGCAGATAATGAGATGTATTTGTGGGAGAGAGGTGACGATGTGATTTGGAGGAGCCAGGTCTGTCTGTAGTTTTTAGCACTGTTACCCTGGGATTTCAGTCCGACAAAAAACAAGGGTTTTCAGGTTGTTCCTGAAAGCATCTCTCTCCAATGTTGCATATAGAGAACAGCAGAAAACCCTGATTGCCAACTTTATTTATGAGAGGATTTTGAAGTACTCTGCTTTGTTGGAGCATATGGAGCATATTTAGTGGCAGCTGCAGGTTGAGTTAAATAATTTCATTTTTTAAAGAACTGTTCAAAGGTTAATTGTAAACCAATTTATCTGATGTAAATGTACTTTTTCTGTTTAAGTTCAAGTTTATTGGAGACATAAAATATACCTATTGGTCAGAACCGTTACTCCTGGGATGAATTATCCCTTTCTCAGAATTTTACAAATCGCAACTTGTTTGCGGATTCTCGAAAGTAACTTAACAAAAATTAGGATCTGGTCCAGTATCGTCATCGTCGTAAGTCTTTGGAATTCTCTCACCTAAACTGTGGTAGAAGCAGAGTCTTGACCATTATAGGCAAACTCGGATAGAATCTTGCTGATAAAGAGGATAATAGGTGAGCACAGGTAGGTTAATGCACATTTGATGTTCCCAAATGACCAGGCATGATCATATTAAACAGTTCAAAGTACTCTAGGGGCTGAATGACCTCCTTCTTCTCCTTGTTCCAATGTTCACATGCTTGTGCAGGATATTTCAGAATACCTTTCAGACGTGTATTCATGCACTCAAGAAAAACGTTGCTGAATGTCCGACCATCCGTATTTAAGTACAGAAGTTAGTGAAAGGGCCAAAATTAAACGGAAAAAAACAAATAACTGGTCAAAGATGAGTGGCCGATCAGATGATTTCTCAGAATAGAAAGAACAGCAGCGTATGAATAGCTTGTTTATGAAGATAAATATATTAGAGTATGAAGGAAACTATATTTGTATGTACTGATGGATCGCACCAGGTTTTTTTTCAGGTGTTTAGATAGGAAGCTGGTAGCTAAAATTTATATTGGTTCCTCAGAGAGGGAGACATTCATATTATTGGGAGATAATACGGAAATGCCGAATAGAATGGACACATAATGTACTCACAGCTTCAATATGAGAACATAAGAACATAAGAACTAGGAGCAGGAGTAGGCCATCTGGCCCTTCGAGCCTGCTCCGCCATTCAATGAGATCATGGCTGATATTTTGTGGACTCAGCTCCACTTTCCGGCCCGAACACTATAACCCTTAATCCCTTTATTCTTCAAAAAACTATCTATCTTTATCTTAAGAACATTTAATGAAGGAGCCTCTACTGCTTCACTGGTCAAGGAATTCCATAGATTCACAACCTTTCGGTGAAGAAGTTCCTCCTAAACTCAGTCCTAAATCTACTTCCCCTTATTTTGAGGCTATGCCTCCTAGTTCTCCTTTCACCCGCCAGTAGAAACGACCTACCCGCATCTATCCTATCTATTCCCTTCATAATTTTATATGTTTCTGAAAGATCCCCCGCCCCCCCTCATCCTTCTAAATTCCAACGAGTATAGACCCAGTCTACTCAACCTTTCCTCGTAATCCAGCCCCTTCAGCTCTGGGGTTAACCTAGTGAATCTCCTCTGCACACCCTCCAGTGCCAGTACGTCCTTTCTCAAGTAAGGAGACCAAAACTGAACAAAATACTCCAGGTGTGGCCTCACTAACACATTATACAATTGCAGCATAACCTACCTAGTCTTAAACTCCATCCCTCTAGCAATGAAGGTCAAAATTCCATTCACCTTCTTAATCACCTGTTGCAACTGTAAACTAACTTTTTGCGACTCATGCACGAGCACACCCAGGTCTCTCTGCGCAGCAGCATGTTTTAATATTTTATCATTTAAATAATAATCCCTTTTGCTGTTATTCCTACCAAAATGGATAACCTCACATTTGTCAACATTGTATTCCATCTGCCAGACCCTAGCCCATTCACTTAGCCTGTCCAAATCCCTCTGCAGACCTCCGGTATCCTCTGCATTTTTTGCTTTACCACTCATCTTAGTGTCGTCTGCAAACTTGGACACATTGCCCTTGGTCCCCAACTCCAAATCATCTATGCAAATTATGAACAATTGTGGGCCCAACACTGATCCCTGAGGGGCACCACTAGCTACTGATTACCAACCAGAGAAACACCCATTAATCCCCACTCTTTCCTTTCTATTAATTAACCAATCCTCTATCCATGCTACTACTATCCCCTTAATACCATGCATCTTTATCTTATGCAGCAACCTTTTGTGTGGCACCTTGTCAAAGGCTTTCTGGAAATCCAGATATACCACATCCATTGGTTCCCCGTTGTCTACCGCACAGGTAATGGCCTCAAAAAAATCCACTAAATTAGTTAGGCACGACCTGCCCTTTCTGAACCCATGCTGCGTTTGCCCAATGGGACAATTTCTATCCAGATGCCTCGCTATTTCTTCCTTGATGATAGATTCCAGCATCTTCCCTACTACTTAAGTTAAGCTCACTGGCCTTTAATTACCCGCTTTCAGCCTACCTCCTTTTTTAAACAGTGGTGTCACGTTTGCTAATTTCCAATCTGGTAATAGCTGTAAATCAGGAGTAGTTGAGCAACTTTGTGAAATTACAATCACTATGGAAGTGGTGCTGAGCAATTTGAAGGAGCTGTCAGCTGACAATATCCAGGCCCAGATGGAATTCATTCAAGCGTCATAATGGTGCGGCTAATGAGTTAGTGGATGAGTTGTTGCTAATTTACCAAATTTACCTTGATCATCATTAAGTTCCATCTGGATGGAAAATTGCCAATATAACGTGTGTAAACGAGAGAGGATAGAAAGAGTCACAATGAAACAAAAAAAAACGTTCGCTTCAAATCATTTTTTGTGAGAGGGCGGGGGTGTTGTAGCTAGATTGCAGCAGACACAGAAGGAGGGAAAAAAACTCAATTTATCCAGAAAGAGTCAGCATGGTTTGTGAAATTAAAACCAGGTTTTGCAATTTTCTGGAGTTTTTGGAAGGAGTACATCAATCATATGAACAGAGGGGAACCTGGTGTATGAGATTTCCAGAAAATATTTAACAATGTACACTTTAACAATAGGTCATTGCACAAACAAAAGTTCATTATAATGCCTCCAACATATTCTCCAGGGCAAAGACTGAGCATTGGGCAGTAAATAGATGGTATGGATAAAGATGTTGTTGCATCATTGGCAGAATTTATCCACTGAAGCCTTTGCGATTAACATCACTTACTTAGATGATGGAAGGAAAAGCGTGGTAAATTTTCAGGACCAGAATGGTACTCAGGAAAGTATTTTGTGAAGTAGACATGCGATTGCAGATGCAAACTATTAGTGTATGTGAGTGGCAAACATATGTCGGATACAGTATAACTGGAGATGTTTGACGTTGCTCAGTTTGGATGGAGGTAGCAAAAAGTACAAAGTGTTAGTTAAACGGGGAATGACTGAAAACGCGAAGCTGCAGAGTGATTTAGGTGACCTCGTGTACGCATGCCGGCGCAGCATTTAACTCAACAGGCTAATTGAATGCTCTATTTTGTAAGGAGAGGGTTGGAACATAAAAATCAGATTGGCATGCCTCAAATATTTAAGGCATTGTTGAGATGGCATCACGAATATTTTTTCCCTGATGAAGGAATTAAGTAAATGCATTATGGAGTGTCAAAGGAATTTTTACGAGGTGAGTTCCAGAAATGTGACTTGCCTTATCAGGATAGGCTAACCTAGACTGGTTTCTGCTGGAATTCAGAGGTGTGTGACTGACTTGACTAAGGTTCCTGAAATCCGGAATGGTTTTGACAATCAGAAAGTGGAAAGAATCTTACCTCTTCTCAGTGATTGCAGAAATAGGTGGTTTCACTTATCGGAGGATATTTGATTCTCTATTCGTGCGGTGAGAATTCTGGTCTCCTTCAGAAAGCCTTGGAAACAGGGTCATTGAATTGTTTCAGGCAGAGGCGGAATGAAATATTCTTCAGCGAGCTAACCAAAGGTTCTTTCGTGTTATTAGGGAATGAGGAATTCAACAGGAACAGATTAGCTCTGACTTTATTTCATGACAGAGCAGGTTCGAGGGGCTGAATGGCCGACTTCTTTTCTCGATTTGACATGTTTGTATGTTCAAAGGGGTCAGGTCAACTAATCTCTGCTCGGAGACATATATCTATGACATGATTTTGTTTCTGATGTGGGTGATGTTACTCCACAGCGGTATAGTGCAGAACCAGCATTGGCATTCAACATCAGGAAAATAATGTCATTGGGTCATAGAGACATCCAACGCAGAAAAGGCCCTTCGACCCAGCGAGTCTGCACCAACAATAGCTACCCCTAATCTCACGCTCAACTCACTTGCACGCACTTGCCCATCCTTGCATGTGATTGAATTATGAGCGCCCATCCACGTACGTTTCAAAGGTTGTGAGAGATCCAATTCGCACTACCTTCCGAGGCTGTGCATTCCAGATTCTCTCCATCCTCGGAGCAAATTATTTTTTATCGCACCTCCCCTCGGTGTCTCCCGTCCTTACACTAAAATTATGCCCGCTTATGATTGACCTGTCAACCAAGGGAAACAGCTGCTTCCTATTTCCACTGACAAAACTCCTCGCCATCTAATACACCTCAATTATATCCCACCTCAGCCTTCTCTGTTCCAAGCCTATCCAGCCTCTCCCTACAGCTCAGATGCCCAATTCCCGGCTACATGCTGGTGAATCTCCTCTGTCCCCGCCCAGTGCAATCACTTCCTTTCAACAGTGAGGTGACCAGAAGTTGGAGGGGATTATAAGAGACAAGATTTATAATCATCTATATAGGAATAATATGATCAGGGATAGTCAGCATGGCTTTGTGAAGGGTAGGTCATGCCTCACAAACCTTATCGAGTTCTTTGAGAAGGTGACTGAACAGGTAGACGAGGGTAGAGCAGTTGATGTGGTGTATATGGATTTCAGTAAAGCGTTTGATAAGGTTCCCCACGGTAGGCTATTGCAGAAAATACGGAGGCTGGGGATTGAGGGTGATTTAGAGATGTGGATCGGAAATTGGCTAGCTGAAAGAAGACAGAGGGTGGTGGTTAATGGGAAATGTTCAGAATGGAATTCAGTTACAAGTGGCGTACCACAAGGATCTGTTCTGGAGCCGTTGCTGTTTGTCATTTTTATCAATGACCTAGAGGAGGGCGCAGAAGGGTGGGTGAGTAAATTTGCAGACGACACTAAAGTCGGTGGTGTTGTCGACAGTGTGGAAGGATGTAGCAGGTTACAGAGGGACATAGATAAGCTGCAGAGCTGGGCTGAGAGGTGGCAAATGGAGTTTAATGTAGAGAAGTGTGAGGTGATCCACTTTGGAAGGAATAACAGGAATGCAGAATATTTGGCTAATGGTAAAGTTCTTGGAAGTGTGGATGAGCAGAGGGATCTCGGTGTCCATGTACATAGATCCCTGAAAGTTGCCACCCAGGTTGATAGGGTTGTGAAGAAGGCCTATGGAGTGTTGGCCTTTATTGGTAGAGGGATTGAGTTCCGGAGTCATGAGGTCATGTTGCAGCTGTACAAAACTCTGGTACGGCCGCATTTAGAGTATTGCGTACAGTTCTGGTCACCTCATTATAGGAAGGACGTGGAGGCTTTGGGGAGGGTGCAGAGGAGATTTACCAGGATGTTGCCTGGTATGGAGGGAAAATATTATGAGGAAAGGCTGATGGACTTGAGCTTGTTTTCGTTGGAGAGAAGAAGGTTAAGAGGAGACTTAATAGAGGCATGCAAAATGAGCAGGGGGTTAGATAGGGTGGACAGTGAGAGCCTTCTCCCGCGGATGGAAATGGCTGGCACGAGGGCACATAGCTTTAAACTGAGGGGTAATAGATATAGGACAGAGGTCAGAGGTAGATTCTTTACACAAAGAGTGGTGAGGCCGTGGAATGCCCTACCTGCAACAGTAGCATTTAAAAGTTTATTGGATAAGCATATGGATGATAATGGCATAGTGTAGGTTAGATGGCTTTTGTTTCGGTGCAACATCGCAGGCCGAAGGGCCTGTACTGCGCTGTATCGTTCTATGTTCTATGTTCTAAGTGCACACAGCGCTCCAGCTGTGGCCTTACCAACGTTCTGTATAGCTCCAACATAACCTCCTTCCTCTTATATTCTAAGCCACTACTGATGATACAAGTGCCTTCTAACCTACCCTATCCACTTGCTCTGTCACCTTCCGGGATCTATGAACAAGTACCTCAAGATCCAACTTTTCCTCTTGATAAATGTTGAATTCTTTACCCGTCAGTCTGGCCTCAATAAAACTCGAGATGGATTTTTAGGCATAGTATTATTTATTTTTAACCAACTTGCGAGTCTGACTCGCTTTTCAGGGACACAGAACACAGAATCAGTCTCCTGGACCCCTTGGAAACGAATGAAGGAGACAAAGGGATCTCTGCAAATACATTCAAATGGCATTCAGCCATGGTTGAATGGTGGAGTGGACTCGATGGGCCGAATGGCCTTGCTTCCACTCCTATGTCTTATGGTCTTATGGCATCAAGTTTCACATACTGATTCCCATAGGTCATTCTATACCCCTCCTGACCTGGCCATACATCCTAATTGGCTCACTTCTCATTCCTTAACCCTGGGCCTCTTGTTACCCAGCATCCTTTTCTCCTCCTCTACCAGACACCCCTCCCCCTTCCGTGCCATGCTTTCTGAAATCCTTTGTCTGTGAACTCACTAGAATTAGACCGGCCGACATCTACATTACTGTAACTAACATATTTAACTATTTTATATCACATTCGTCACTCTGAGCTTCCTAATGTCCTGCCTATCAATAGATACTACCTTCTCCTCTTTCACCTTCCAAAGGACAACTGCTCGCCCTCGGCAGCCTCCTGTAGCAGCCTCCCTGAACAGGCGCCGGAATATGGCGACTAGGGGCTTTTCACAGTAACTTCATTTGAAGCCTACTTGTGACAATAAGCGATTTTCATTTCATTCATTTCATTTCATTCAGGGTAAAATGCCATTTGCCAATTTTCGGCCCATCTGACCAACCCAACTACATCTTCCTGCAACCTCCGACCCTCTTCTTCATTGTTAATCATCCTACTGATCTTGGTATCATCTGCGATCCTTTTCATTATTCCCCCATGCTGTCGTTTATATCATTTAAATGTGAAACAGCAATAAGAGATGCAACACTGATCCGTGTGGTACGTGGTTGTACACCGGACTATACCATCCTCTGTGTCAAATTACTAAGCTTGTTTCGGATCAATCTTGACAAGATCCCTTGAATTCCACGTGCTTCAATATTCTCAATCAGTCTCCCATGTCGCCCACTGAGTGTGCGTACCATCGAGCAAGCCTACATGTCGAGAGTCACACTGTCGACTGATTATTTATGAACGGCTGTCAGTCGTAATTCGTGCAGTCGGGATCATTACATAAGTGATACCCAATCGAAGCATCACATCGAAATACGAGGCGTACGATGGCCGGGTGGTTACCACTGTTGCTTCACAGTACCTGGGTCACCGGTTTGATTCCGAGCTTGGATGACTGTCTCTGTGGAGTTTGTACATTCTCCCTGTCACCGTGTGTTTCCTCCAGGTGCTCCCGTTTCTTCCCACAGTCAAAAGATGTGCAGGCTAAGTGGACTGGCCATGTTAAATTACCACTAAGCGTTGAAACGTTAGTTGGGATTTCTGGGCCTAGATATGGTGGTCTTGTGAAGTATCGGTGCAGATTCCATGGGCCGAAATGCCTCCTTCTGCACTATATCCTATGACGCCATGAATTGTTCTCCATCTGTAACATTCACACACGTCACATTAATTGCAGGTAGTAACTTACTTCCTAGCACCTGTTATTCTACAGAGAATTTTGACGAGATTCTACTGCAACTTTACTGCGTTTTCTATTATCTCACGAAGAAGCAATCTTGACCCCTAAATTTAATTGTATCATGGATTTGAGTGTTTTTTTGCCAGTTACAGCTCTCACTCTACATAAAAGAAAACATCCATATGATATTAATACAACCAGCAACTCTCTCTCAGCGCTGCGTTATTCTGTCTATAAGATACACAGGAAACTTTTACAGATTCAAGATGTAATTGACGCCTGCCTATCTGCTATTGAGTGTCTAAACTCAGTGACCAACGTAGGTTATATTCCAATCTCGAAATCACTCCCAGACAACTGTATGTAAACCATTCGAATCCATCGAGGGGATAAAGCTTGTAACTAATTTCCGGGTTTCTGTATTTCCATATATAATCCACCCTCCATGAAATTGGCTTTCAATCTTAGAGGAACCCCCTCTCGTGTGTTAACCTTAAAGGCCGTGAAGCTGTGAACGCCTCCATTGCTTCCCATGCATTAACTCACCATTTGTCCATGTTGCATGTTATTCAATAAATGCACCAAACAAGCACTGAGCTTCGCTGCAACATTTAACTCTCTCTCTGTTAGCTGTTATTCAACATATAAACCACGCCTGGATCCTTGAAGAAGTGAAATATATATATATATATAAAACCTCTCAATCCACAGATTAGATTGCATTCTGTGTTATTTCTCAGTTACTGAGTTATCCGTTACTCTTGACCTACGATGAGCCCATCAACATCCTCGGTATTCCAGTCTGTATCGAGACAGTTTCTAACATTGATTCCAATGTAAGAAACTCGCAGCCCCTCGATTAACTTTGATTTGTGTCTCTGTTGCTCGATATATTTTCACCCCCATAACCACTTCCCAACTCCCGAAAAGCGTGATTGAATTCCAGCCTGTGATCTATTTAAAAAAAAATTAAATCCAGAGCGATATTTTAGAATTTAGCCGGTAAACAAATCAACTGATGATAATGAAGATGGGCATTAACATTATATTCTTAATTCTTCATTATGCAACTCTGATGCTGTATTCGATTCCAGTTTCTAACTTAAACTAAGTTATCTGCTCCTCGACATGTAAACACTCGAACACTTCGATCAGGTACTGGCCTGTTACTCATTCCCAGCTCGGATTATGTAGTTCACCACCCGACCCCAGGATGTCCATTCAAGGCTATTACACACTCGCCAGGTAATTACTTTATACACACCAAATCATAAAATGGCTTCATTACATTTTAAATTGATATATGTAGTACGTTGCCGAGGGTATACTAACTATATGATGCATGAACACATTACCCTAGCCAACAATTGAAAGCCCACAATTAATTGCAGCCTGCAGCTCGCTCCGAGGAAACTGCCATTCAAAGTTCAAACCATTTTTGAAACCACTGATAGGCTTCTAGCATGTAAATCCTTCCTGTGCAATTAATCTTAAATACAGATCTCGCACCCACGCCATAATACTTCACTAGTCACCATTGTGTAAATTGATCCTGGATATCTCTTGTTCCGGGCATATCCCCAAGACATCTCGGGAGATTATAGAAAATTACTGTGGACGTTGGAATCTGAAACAAAAAAGAGAAAATATTGGGAAATCTCAGCAAATCTGACAGCATCTGTGGAGTGGAGGGGAAAGGGAGTTGACGTTTTGAGTCTGGATGACTCTTTGTCAAAGAGACTTTTTGTTAAAGCTTTGTCAAAGCTTTGACAAAGAGTCCTCCAGACTCGAAATGCCGGCTCCCTTTTCCCTCCACAGATGCTGTCAGACCTGCTGAGATGGTCTAGAATTTTCTGATTTTGTTTCGGGAGATTTCAACTTGGAACTCGCATCTTAGTATATTTTATTCTATATCTGATCCAGACAAATGCCTGGATTTTGCTGCAATGTAAAACTTCTTCTCCTCTCCTCCTTACCCAAAGGTGTATCTCTCCGGAAGTGGGTAGGGAATGTGTGTCCGAGGAAGCAGGAAGAATGTCCGCAGGATGTGAATGGTACTGAGCGAGGTGATGAACAAGAACATGGACATGAGGGAAAAACCAGCCTCGTGCAAAACCTGAATAAAAGAGATTCGGGGCGAAATTAAACAGAAACAAAGAACAAAGAGCAATGCAGCGTAGGAACAGGCCCTATGTATTTGTCTAGATGCCCCTTAAATGCCACTATCATATCTGCTCCCACCACCTCCCCAGGCAACGCGTTCCAGATATTTACCACCCACTGTGTGAAAGACTTGCCTCGCACATATGTTCTAAACTTTTCCCCATGCACTTTAAACCTATGTCCTCTGGTACTTGACTCTGCTATCCTAGGAAAGAGCGTCTGACTATCCACTCTGTCCATGCCACTCATAATCTTGTAGACCTCTATCAGATCACCTCTTCACCTCCGTCGTTCCAGTGAGAACAGACCGAATTTATCTAACCTCTCCTCATAGCTAACGCCCTTCATACCACGCAACATCCTAGTAAACCGCTTCTGTATCTTCTCCAAAGCATCCACATCCTTATGGTAGTGTGGCGACCAGAATTGTGCGCAATATTCCAAATGAAGCCGAACGATGGTCCTGTACCACTGCAACATGACTTGCCAATTTTTATATTCAATGCCCCGACCGTATGCTTTCTTGTCCACCTTATCCACATGCATTGCCATTTTCGGTGATCGGTGGACATGCATGTCCAGATCTCTCTGCCTGTCAGTACTCGCAAGAGTTCTACCATTTATTGTGTAATTCCGACATGCATTGGACCTTCCAAAGTGCATTTCCTCAAACTTGTCCGATTAAACTCCATCTGACATTTCTGCGCCCAAGACTCCAACCAGTTTATATCCTGTTGTATCCTCTGACAATCCTCTTCACTACCCGCAACTCCACCAAATTTTGTGTCGTCTGTGAACGTACTAATCAGACCAGCTACATTTTCTTCCAAATCATTTATATACACCACGAACAACAAAGGTCGCAGAACTGATCCCTGTGGAACGTCGCTAGTCACAGCCTTCCATTCAAAAAAGCACCCGCCTACTGATACCCTTTGTCTTCTGTGCCCAAGCCAATTCTGTATCCAACTTGCCAGCTCTCCTCTGACCCCATGTGACTTCACCCTTTGTACCAGTCTACCATAAGGTACTTTGTCAAAGGCTTTACTGAAGTCTATGTAAACAACATCTACTGCCTTTCCCTCATCTATCATCTTTATCACTTCCTCGAAAAACTCGATCAAATTAGTGAGACACGACCTCCACTTCACAAAACCATGCTGTCTATCGCTGATAAATCCATTTGTTTCCAAATGTGTATAAATCCTATCTCTAAGAATATTTTCCAATAATTTCCCTCCCAATGACGTAAGACTCAGCGGCCTATAATTTCCTGCATTATTCCTGTTGCCCTTCTTAAACAATTGAACAATACTGGCTACTCTCCAGTCCTCTGGAACTTCACTTGTAGTCAATGAGGATACATAAATTACTGTCAAGGCCCCAGCAATTTCCTCCCTTGCCTCCCTCAGTATTCTGGGGTAGATCCCATCAATTTCATGCTTTTTAAGATGCCCAACACCTTCTCTTTAATAATATCAACATGACTCAGAATATCTGCACACTCTACCCTATTATCCTCATCCACCAAGTCCTTCTCTTTGGTGAATATTGAGGTAAAGTGTTCATTTACTATCTCGCCCATTTCCTCTGGTTCCATACATATGTTTTCTCCAATATCTTTGAATGGACCAACCCTTTCTCTGGCTCCCCTCATGCTCTTTACAAATATGTAAAACGCATTAGGATTTTTCTTAATCCTTTTTGCCAACGATCCCTTTTAGCCTTCTTTTATAATAATCTTTCATTGTCACAAGTAGGCTTACATTGACACTGCAATTAAGTTACTGTGAAAATCCCCTAGTTGCCGCATTCCGGCGCCTGTTCGGGTGCACAGAGGGAGAATTCAGAATGTCCAAATTACCTAACAGCACGTTTTCGAGACTTTTGGGAGGAAACCGGAGCACCCGGAGGAAACCCACGCAGACACAGGGAGAATGTGCAGACTCCACACAGACAGTGACTCAAGCCGGGAATCGAACCTGGGACCCCGAGCTGTGAAGCAACAGTGCTAACCACGGTGCTACCGTGCTGCCCTTTCTAATTCCTACCTTAAGTTCCTTCCTACTTGCTTTATATTCTTCAAGGGCTTCATCTGTCCTAAGCCTTTTAGACCTTACGAATGCTCCCTTTTTCTTCTTGACAAAGTTCATAATATCTCTCGTTATCCAGGGTTCCCCATACTTACCACCCTTCTCTTCCATCCTCACAGGTACAGGCCGGTCCTGATTTCTAACGACTGACATTTGAAAGCCTCCCACATGCCAGATGTTGATTTTCCCTCAAACAACCTCGCCCAGTCAACACTCTCTAGATCCTGCCTAATGCTGTTTAATTAGCCTTCCCCCTGTCCAACACCTTCACCTGAGGACCACTCTTGTCCTGATCCATAAGCAGCTTAAAACTTACAGCCTTGTGATCACTGTTCCCGAAATGATCGCTTACTGAAACTTGGAACACCTTCGGTCAACAGTGAGTGTTAAGAACTGATCATGTCTGACCCCAATGCTGCACTACTCTCTAGTATTCTACCCCCAGCCGCTGTTACTTTATTCTCCCTTCACCTGCTGCCGCCGTCACCTGCATGCAGATATCTCTTTCTTTTGCACTTCTAGATTTTCCCCTTTCAAACCCTCTATCTCTCTTCAGTCCCTCCCCTTCGATCCCCTCACTCTCACTCTGCAATACTCTCTTGCACGCCAAACTGTTCTGCATTTCCTTTTCCTCTTCCCATGTTCCTTTAAGAGCGACGCCTGGGCCTTTCCTTCTATGCCTTTCGTCTATACCGCTTCCAAGTTGTCCCTCTCTCCCCAGTACGCACGCTGTTGCTTCTCCCTCTCTATCTCCCTCAGTGTCAACAACCCTCTGAGCACTATCTCCGTGCCAATCTATTCACTCCTTTGCCCTCATGCACCGCGCACCCTGTGGTGTCTCTATCTCCAAATGAAGGATCCTCTCTAATGTAACCCCCGATTCCCACCAGTAGGAACTGATGGCCTGAACACTTGTTTCTCTGAAGTGGAAATGGCGTGCGATCAGAACTTTCACCTATTGAGTGGGGCGGCACAATGGTTAGCACTAGTATCTTACAGCGTCATGGAAACAGGTTCAATTAATGCCTTAGGTTATTGTCTGTGTGGCGTTTGACGTGTTCCCCGTGTCTGCGTGGGTTTCCTCCGGACGTTACAGTTTCCGCCAACAATCCAAATGTGTGCAGGTTACGTGGAGTTGTGGGGTTACAGGGAAATGGCGGAGTGCTAGGTCTACATCTCGTGATTTTGTACAGGAACACTGCAGTCTCGATCGGCCGAATTCTCTCCTTTTGCACTGTAGAAATTCTATGCTTCCATGTGTTCGACGTCCGCTGAGCTATGGACAGCACGGTAGCATGGTGGTTAGCATAATTGCTTCACAGCTCCAGGGTCCCAGGTTCGATTCCCGGCTTGGGTCACTGTCTGCACGTTCTCCCAGTGTGTGCGTGGGGTTCCTCCGGGTGCTCGGGTTTACTCCCACAGTCCAAAGATGTGCAGGTTAGGTGGATTGGCCATGATAAATTGCCCTCAGTGTCCAAAATTACCCTTAGTGTTGGGTTGGGTTATGGGGATAGGGTGGAGGTGTTGACCTTGGGTAGGGTGCTCTTTCCAAGAGCCGGTGCAGACTCGATGGACCGAATGGCCTCCTTATGCACTGTAAATTCTTTGATTTTACAAGATTTTTGAATTCTCTTTCCTCAATCTGTTTTCTGAAACAGTTTTCTGCCCCTTTCTCAGAAACTTCAGCACATAAAAATGCCATTTTTTCCACTGTGTCTGTGACGGCAATTTTAAACAGCGATTCTATTGTCCTGTCTTCCCCTTTGCATGTTCCCTCTTGAGAGTTGGTCGTAAACCGCTTACAACTCACCTTAACCAGCAGAAACACGGCTGATGCGGAATCGAGTGCTCCATTGTACAGCGTGATAACCGTGGAGCGTCTGTTTGTAAACAAATTTGCAACCTGCGAATCAGATCAAAGAATAATATTATTGGCAGACGTTCTATTGAGCATTAGGCCACTTTGCGGATCCTGTGCTCTTGATTGGACGAAGAGCTTACAATACCATTCCTGAACCTGCAAATTAGGACTGCCGATGAGACACATGTAATATACAAGCAGGTACTTAGCTAAAGTAGAGATAGATTCAGTTACGAACACCATTCCATGCCCTGAGTAACAACATTTCTACCACCCTGTGGGAAAACGAAATTGATGGTTCATCATCCCTCTAATTATTCTGTCAATTATTTTCAATCAACCCCTTAGGTTATTTGACCGCCCAGCTGCTATAAGTCCTGCCAATCTGTTGCCCCCCCCGCCCCCCCCATAATTCTCAAGCTCTCGATTAAATCGTCCCTTCATTTTCTCGACTCCAAAAAACCCCAAATCACATTAATCAAATGTTCCTCCCAGCTATTTGTTTTCCATTACTGCCAACATCTGCCTACATGTACTCTTCACATTCCCCAGTGAATTCATGGATTTCTTTGTCCGTGGAGAACACAATTCGATGAAATCTGAAGCTCTGCTGTAGTCAATGTAACACACAGATCCAGCATGACATCTGTGATCTTCATTGCCACGTCCCGGCGGGTATGGCAACTGTGCCATGGACCTTCTTATCAATCTAAGTAATATCTGATGCTGCATTTGATTGTCTCTGGACATGTAATACAGGCCCCTCTGTTGTTCAACACTACTTTGTATCATTCCATGTATTTCCCGCTTAGTAATGTGATACTTCTCGCTCTGAGGCAACACGCTGTTTTAAGCGCAAACTCAGAAAATGATGTCTCCAGAAGGCACGTTTCTGCCGCACTTCATACAGGTTGACAATCGGCCTGCTGACCGTGCGGCTCTGCAGCTGCAGAGAGTGGCATAGGTGTGTGTGAGAATGAGAAACACGTCTCATGTACCCACTTACTGCGATGTCCCGCCCAGTGTGCACGTGCAAGAGATTGAATCCAATTTTCCAATCAATTATCCAATTACTGTTAGTGCTGATTTAGCCTGATCGCAGCTTGCACGCTACAAGCTTGGGTTGGGTCACTGTCTGTGCGGAGTCTGCACGTTCTCCCCGTGTCTGCGTGGGTTTCTTCCGGGTGCTCTCGTTTCCTCCCACAAGTCCCGAAAGACATATTGTTAGGTGAATTGGACATTCTGAATTTCCCCTCCGTGTACCCGAACAGGTGCCAGAATGTGGCGACTCGGCAATTTTCAATAATACAGATTATACTGAGGAAGAATCGGCCTGTCGTGCGATAATCGATTCGGATATTTGTGACATTGAGCTTCACACAACAAAGAACAAAGAGCAAAGAAATGTACAGCGCAGGAACAGGCCCTTCGGCCCTCCAAGCCCGTGCCGACCATGCTGCCCGACTAAACTACAATCTTCTACACTTCCTGGGTCCGTATCCCTCTATTCCCATCCTATTCATGTATTTGTCAAGATGCCCCTCAAATGTCACTATCGTCCCTGCTTCCACCACCTCCTCCGGTAGCGAGTTCCAGGCACCCACTACCCTCTGCGTAAAAAACTTGCCTCGTACATCTACTCTAAACCTTGCCCCTCTCACCTTAAACCTATGTCCCCTAGTAATTGACTCCTCTACCCCGGGGGAAAGCCTCTCACTATCCACTCTGTCTATGCCCCTCATAATTTTGTAGACCTCTATCAGGTCGCCCCTCAACCTCCTTCGTTCCAGTGAGAACAAACCGAGTTGATTCAAACACTCCTCATAGCTAATGCCCTCCATACCAGGCAACATTCTGGTAAATCTCTTCTGAACCCTCTCTAAAGCCTCCACATCCTTCTGGTAGTGTGGCGACCAGAATTGAACACTATACTCCAAGTGTGGCCTAACTAAGGTTCTATACAGCTGCAACATGACTTGCCAATTCTTATACTCAATGCCCCGGCCAATGAAGGCAAGCATGCCGTATGCCTTCTTGACTACCTTCTCCACCTGTGTTGCCCCTTTCAGTGACCTGTGAACCTGTACTCCTCGATCGCTCTGACTTTCAATACTCTTGAGGGTTCTACCATTCACTGTATATTCCCTACCTGCATTAGACCTTCCAAAATGGATTACCTCACATTTGAGTGGATTAAACTCCATCTGCCATCTCTCCGCCCAAGTCTCCAAACAATCTAAATCCTGCTGTAACCTCTGACAGTCCTCATCGCTATCCGCAATTCCACCAACCTTTGTGTCATCTGCAAACTTACTAATCAGACCAGTTACATTTTCCTCCAAATCAATTATATATACTACAAACAGCAAAGGTCCCAGCAGTGACCCCCGTGGAACACCACTGGTCACAGCCCTCCAATTAGAAAAGCATCCTTCCATTGCTACTCTCTGCCTTCTATGACCTAGCCAGTTCTGTATCCACCTTGCCAGCTCACCCCTGATCCCGTGTGACTTCACCTTTTGTACTCGTCTACCATGAGGGACCTTGTCAAAGGCCTTACTGAAGTCCATATAGACAACATCCACTGCCCTACCTGCATCAATCATCTTAGTGACCTCCTCGAAACACTCTATCAAGTTAGTGAGACACGACCTCCCCTTCACAAAACCATGCTGCCTCTCACTAATACGTCCATTTGCTTCCAAATGGGAGTAGATCCTTTGTAGGGGTAAATTCTCGAAGAATTCTCTCCAGTAATTTCACTACCACTGAAGTAAGACTCACCGGCCTGTAGTTCCCTGGATTATCCTTGCTACCCTTCTTAAACAGAGGAACAGCATTGGCTATTCTCCGGTCCTCCAGGACATCACCTGAAGACAGTGAGGATCCAAAGATTTCTGTCAAGGCCTCAACAATTTCCTCTCCAGCCTCCTTCAGTATTCTGGGGTAGATCCCATCAGGCCCTGGGGACGTATCTACCTTAATAATTTTTAAGACACCCAACACCTTATCGTTTTGGATCTCAATGTGACCCAGGCTATCTACACACCCTTCTCCAGACTGAACATCTACCAATTCCTTCTCTTTGGTGAATACTGATGCAAAGTATTCATTTAGTACCTCGCCCATTTCATCTGGCTCCACACATAGATTCCCTTGCCTATCCTTCAGTGGGCCAACCCTTTCCCTGGCTACCCTCTTGCTTTTTATGTACGTGTAAAAAGCCTTGGGATTTTCCTTAACCCCATTTGCCAGTGACTTTTCGTGACCCCTTCTAGCCCTCCTGACTCCTTGCTTAAGTTCCTTCCTACTTTCCTTATATTCCACACAGGCTACGTCTGTTTCCAGCCTTTTAGCCCTGACAAATGCCTCGTTTTTCTTTTTGACGAGGCCTACAATATTTCTCGTTATCCAAGGTTCCAAGGCCGCGAGGTTTGCTAGTGTCACACGGGAGGGTTTAAACTAGTATGGCAGGGGGGTGGGCACGGGAGCAATAGGTCAGAAGGTGAGAGCATTGAGGGAGAACTAGGGAATAGGGACAGTGTGGCTCTGAGGCAGCGCAGACGGGGAGAAGTTGCTGAACACAGCGGGTCTGGTGGCCTGAAGTGCATATGTTTTAATGCAAGGAGCATTACGGGTAAGGCAGATGAACTTAGAGCTTGGATTACTACTTGGAACTATGATGTTGTTGCCATTACAGAGACCTGGTTGAGGGAAGGGCAGGATTGGCAGCTAAACGTTCCAGGATTTAGATGTTTCAGGCGGGATAGAGGGGGATGTAAAAGGGGAGGCGGAGTTGCGCTACTTGTTCAGGAGAGTATCACAGCTATACAGCGAGAGGACACCTCAGAGGGCAGTGAGGCTATATGGGTAGAGATCAGGAATAAGAAGGGTGCAGTCACAATGTTGGGGGTATACTACAGGCCTCCCAACAGCCAGCGGGAGATAGAGGAGCAGATAGGTAGACAGATTTTGGAAAAGAGTAAAAACAACAGGGTTGTGGTGATGGGAGACTTCAACTTCCCCAATATTGACTGGGACTCACGTAGTGCCAGGGGCTTAGACGGGGCAGAGTTTGTAAGGAGCATCCAGGAGGGCTTCTTAAAACAATATGTAAACAGTCCAACTAGGGAAGGAGCGGTACTGGACCTGGTATTGGGGAATGAGCCCGGCCAGGTGGTAGATGTTTCAGTAGGGGAGCATTTCGGTAACAGTGACCACAATTCAGTAAGTTTTAAAGTACTGGTGGACAAGGATAAGAGTGGTCCGAGGATGAATGTGCTAAATTGGGGGAAGGCTAATTATAACAATATTAGGCGGGAACTGAAGAACATAGATTGGGGGCGGATGTTTGAGGGCAAATCAACATCTGACATGTGGGAGGCTTTCAAGTGTCAGTTGAAAGGAATACAGGACAGGCATGTTCCTGTGAGGAAGAAAGATAAATACGGCAATTTTCGGGAACCTTGGATGACGAGTGATATTGTAGGCCTCGTCAAAAAGAAAAAGGAGGCATTTGTCAGGGCTAAAAGGCTGGGAACAGACAAAGCCTGTGTGGCATATAAGGAAAGTAGGAAGGAACTTAAGCAAGGAGTCAGGAGGGCTAGAAGGGGTCATGAAAAGTCATTGGCAAATAGGGTTAAGGAAAATCCCAAGGCTTTTTACACTTACATAAAAAGCAAGAGGGTAGCCAGGGAAAGGGTTGGCCCACTGAAGGATAGGCAAGGGAATCTATGTGTGGAGCCAGAGGAAATGGGCGAGGTACTAAATGAATACTTTGCATCAGTATTCACCAAAGAGAAGGAATTGGTAGATGTTGAGTCTGGAGAAGGGGGTGTAGATAGCCTGGGTCACATTGTGATCCAAAAAGACGAGGTGTTGGGTGTCTTAAAAAATATTAAGGTAGATAAGTCCCCAGGGCCGGATGGGATCTACCCCAGAATACTGAAGGAGGCTGGAGAGGAAATTGCTGAGGCCTTGACAGAAATCTTTGGATCCTCGCTGTCTTCAGGGGATGTCCCGGAGGACTGGAGAATAGCCAATGTTGTTCCTCTGTTTAAGAAGGGTGGCAGGGATAATCCCGGGAACTACAGGCCGGTGAGCCTTACTTCAGTGGTAGGGAAATTACTGGAGAGAATTCTTCGAGACAGGATCTACTCCCATTTGGAAGCAAATGGACGTATTAGTGAGAGGCAGCACGGTTTTGTGAAGGGGAGGTCGTGTCTCACTAACTTGATAGAGTTTTTCGAGGAGGTCACTAAGATGATTGATGCAGGTAGGGCAGTAGATGTTGTCTATATGGACTTCAGTAAGGCCTTTGACAAGGTCCCTCATGGTAGACTAGTACAAAAGGTGAAGTCACACGGGATCAGGGGTGAACTGGCAAGGTGGATACAGAACTGGCTAGGCCATAGAAGGCAGAGGGTAGCAATGGAGGGATGCTTTTCTAATTGGAGGGCTGTGACCAGTGGTGTTCCACAGGGATCAGTGCTGGGACCTTTGCTCTTTGTAGTATATATAAATGATTTGGAGGAAAATGTAACTGGTCTGATTAGTAAGTTTGCAGACGACACAAAGGTTGGTGGAATTGCGGATAGCGATGAGGACTGTCTGAGGATACAGCAGGATTTAGATTGTCTGGAGACTTGGGCGGAGAGATGGCAGATGGAGTTTAACCTGGACAAATGTGAGGTAATGCATTTTGGAAGGGCTAATGCAGGTAGGGAATATACAGTGAATGGTAGAACCCTCAAGAGTATTGAAAGTCAAAGAGATCTAGGAGTACAGGTCCACAGATCACTGAAAGGGGCTACACAGGTGGAGAA
Organism: Scyliorhinus torazame; assembly: GCF_047496885.1. NCBI lineage: Eukaryota > Metazoa > Chordata > Chondrichthyes > Carcharhiniformes > Scyliorhinidae > Scyliorhinus > Scyliorhinus torazame. The sequence goes on along the minus strand of NC_092710.1, from coordinate 45,872,627 downwards.
GGTAGTCAAGAAGGCATACGGCATGCTTGCCTTCATTGGCCGGGGCATTGAGTATAAGAATTGGCAAGTCATGTTGCAGCTGTATAGAACCTTAGTTAGGCCACACTTGGAGTATAGTGTTCAATTCTGGTCGCCACACTACCAGAAGGATGTGGAGGCTTTAGAGAGGGTGCAGAAGAGATTTACCAGAATGTTGCCTGGTATGGAGGGCATAAGCTATGAGGAGCGATTGAATAAACTCGGTTTGTTCTCACTGGAACGAAGGAGGTTGAGGGGCGACCTGATAGAGGTATACAAAATTATGAGGGGCATAGACAGAGTGGATAGTCAGAGGCTTTTCCCCGGGGTAGAGGGGTCAATTACTAGGGGGCATAGGTTTAAGGTGAGAGGGGCAAAGTTTAGAGTAGATGTACGAGGCAAGTTTTTTACGCAGAGGGTAGTGGGTGCCTGGAACTCACTACCGGAGGAGGTAGTGGAGGCAGGGACGATAGGGACATTTAAGGTGCATCTTGACAAATATATGAATAGGATGGGAATAGAAGGATACGGACCCAGGAAGTGTAGAAGATTGTAGTTTAGTCGGGCAGTATGGTCGGCACGGGCTTGGAGGGTCGAAGGGCCTGTTCCTGTGCTGTACATTTCTTTGTTCTTTGTTGTTGTTGTTCCCCAAAATTGCCGTATTTATCCTTCTTCCTCACAGGAACATGCCGGTCCTGAATTCCTTTCAACTGACACTTGAAAGCCTCCCACATGTCAGATGTTGAGTTGCCCTCAAACATCCGCCCCAATATATGTTCTTCAGTTCCCGCCTAATATTGTTATAATTAGGCCTCCCCCAATTTAGCACATTCATCCTAGGACCACTCTTATCCTTGTCCACCAGCACTTTAAAACTTACTGAATTGTGGTCACTGTTCCCGAAATGCTCCCCTACTGAAACTTCTCCCACCTGTCCGGGCTCATTCCCCAATACCAGGTCCAGTACCGCCCCTTCCCTAGTTGGACTGTTTACATATTGTTTTAAGAAGCCCTCCTGGATGCTCCTTACAAACTCTGCCCCGTCTAAGCCCCTGGCACTAAGTGAGTCCCAGTCAATATTGGGGAACTTGAAGCCTCCCATCACCACAACCCGGTTGTTTTTACTCTTTTCCAAAATCTGTCTACCTATCTGCTCCTCTATCTCCCGCTGGCTGTTGGGAGGTCTGTAGTATACCCCCAACATTGTGACTGCACCCTTCTTATTCCTGATCTCTACCCATATCGCCTCACTGCCCTCTGAGGTGTCCTCTCGCAGTACAGCTGTGATATTCTCCCGAACAAGTAGCGCAACTCCGCCTCCCCTTTTACATCCCCCTCTATCCCGCCTGAAACATCTAAATCCTGGAACGTTTAGCTGCCAATCCTGTCCTTCCCTCAACCAGGTCTCTGTAATGGCAACAACATCATAGTTCCACGTACTAATCCAAGCTCTAAGTTCATCTGTCTTACCAGTCGATTTCAGCGGGAGCGGAGCAGTCTCCCACCCGCCCTCCTCCTCTAACCTAATAATAAAACCCATTGGTGTGAGGTAAGTACCATATTTAATTATTATGATTATTTTTTAAAAAAATTAATTTAGTTGTTAGCCAGATCTTGGTAGAAAGTTAGAGGGATGGCAGGGAAGGGAGTGCAATGTTCCTCCTGCAGGATGTTTGAGGTGAGGGATGCCGTTAGTGTCCCTGCTGATTTTACCTGCAGGAAGTGCTGCCATCTCCAGCTCCTCCAAGACCGAGTTAGGGAACTGGAGCTGGAGTTGGAAGAACTTCGGATCATTCGGGAGGCAGAGGGGGTCATAGATAGCAGCTTCAGGGAATTAGTTACACCAAAGATTGGAGATAGATGGGTAACTGTAAGAGGGACTGTGAAAAAGCAGTCAGTGCAGGGATCCCCTGCGGTCGTTCCCCTGAGAAACAAGTATACCGCTTTGGATACTTGTGGGGGGGGGGGGGACTTACCAGGGGTAAGCCATGGGGTACGGGCCTCTGGCACGGAGTCTGTCCCTGTTGCTCAGAAGGGAAGGGGGAGAGGAGCAGAGCATTAGTAATTGGGGACTCGATAGTCAGGGGCACAGATAGGAGATTTTGTGGGAGCGTGAGAGACTCACGTTTGGTATGTTGCCTCCCAGGTGCAAGGGTATGTGATGTCTCGGATCGTGTTTTCCGGGTCCTTAGGGGGGAGGGGGAGCAGCCCCAAGTCGTGGTCCACATTGGCACGAACGACATAGGTAGGAAAGGGGACAAGGATGTCAGGCAGGCTTTCAGGGAGCGAGGATGGAAGCTCAGAACTAGAACAAACAGAGTTGTTATCTCTGGGTTGTTGCCCGTGCCACGTGATAGTGAGATGAAGAATTGGGGGAGAGAGCAATTAAACACGTGGCTACAGGGATGGTGCAGGCGGGAGGGATTCAGATTTCTGGATAACTGGGGCTCTTTCTGGGGAAGGTGGGACCTCTACAGACAGGATGGTCTACATCTGAACCTGAGGGGCACAAATATCCTGGGGGGGGGGAAGATTTGTTAGTGCTCTTGGGGGGGGGGGGGTTAAACGAATGCAGCAGGGGCATGGGAACCTGGATTGTTTTAGGGTAAGGGAGAATGAGAATATAGAGGTCAGGAGCACAGATTTGACGTCGCAGGAGGGGGCCAGTGTTCAGGTAGGTGGTTTGAAGTGTGTCTACTTCAATGCCAGGAGTATACGAAATAAGGCAGGGGAACTGGCAGCATGGGTTGGTACCTGGGACTTCGATGTTGTGGCCATTTCGGAGACATGGATAGAGCAGGGACAGGAATGGATGTTGCAGGTTCCGGGGTTTAGGTGTTTTAGTAAGCTCAGAGAAGGAGGCAAAAGAGGGGGAGGTGTGGCACTGCTAGTCAAGAGCAGTATTACGGTGGCGGAGAGGATGCTAGATGGGGACTCATCTTCCGAGGTAGTATGGGCTGAGGTTAGAAACATGAAAGGAGAGGTCACACTGTTGGGAGTCTTCTATAGGCCTCCAAATAGTTCTAGGGATGTAGAGGAAAGGATGGCGCGGATGATCCTGGATAAGAGCGAAAGTAACAGGGCAGTTATTATGGGAGACTTTAACTTTCCAAATATTGACTGGAAAAGATATAGTTCGAGTACATGAGATGGGTCGTTTTTTGAACAGTGTGTGCAGGAGGGTTTCCTGACACAATATGTTGACAGGCCAACAAGAGGCCAGGCCATGTTAGATTTGGTTTTGGGTAATGAACCAGGCCAGGTGTTGGATTTAGAGGTAGGAGAGCACTTTGGGGACAGTGACCACAATTCGGTGACGTTTACGTTAATGATGGAAAGGGATAAGTATACACCGCAGTGCAAGAGTTAAAGCTGGGGGAAGGGCAATTATGATGCCATTAGACGTGACTTGGGGGGGGGGGGGATAAGGTGGAGAAGTGGGCTGCAAGTGTTGGGTACACTGGATAAGTGGAGCTTGTTCAAGGATCAGCTACTGCGTGTTCTTGATAAGTATGTACCGGCCAGGCAGGGAGGAAGGCGTCGAGCGAGGGAACCGTGGTTTACCAAAGAAGTGGAATCTCTTGTTAAGAGGAAGAAGGAGGCCTATGTGAAGATGAGGTGTGAAGTTTCAGTTGGGGCGATGGATAGTTACAAGGTAGCGAGGAAGGATCTAAAGAGAGAGCTAAGACGAGCAAGGAGGGGACATGAGAAGTATTTGGCAGGTAGGATCAAGGAAAACCCAAAAGCTTTCTATAGGTATGTCAGGAATAAGCGAATGTCAAGGGAAAGAGTAGGACCAGTCAAGGACAGGGATGGGAAGTTGTGTGTGGAGTCTGAAGAGATAGGCGAGATACTAAATGAATATTTTTCGTCAGTATTCACTCAGGAAAAAGAGAATGTTGTGGAGGAGAATGCTGAGCCCCAGGCTAATAGAATAGATGGCATTGAGATACGTAGGGAAGAGGTGTTGGCAATTCTGGACAGGCTGAAAATAGATAAGTCCCTGGGTCCTGATGGGATTTATCCTAGGATTCTCTGGGAGGCCAGGGAAGAGATTGCTGGACCTTTGGCTTTGATTTTTATGTCATCATTGGCTACAGGAATAGTGCCAGAGGACTGGAGGATAGCAAATGTGGTCTCTTTGTTCAAAAAGGGGAGCAGAGACAACCCCGGCAACTATAGACCGGTGAGGCTCACGTCTGTAGTGGGTAAAGTCTTGGAGGGGATTATAAGAGACAAGATTTATAATCATCTCGATAGGAATAATATGATCAGGGATAGTCGGCATGGCTTTGTGAAGGGTAGGTCATGCCTCACAAACCTTATCGAGTTCTTTGAGAAGGTGACTGAACAGGTCGACGAGGGTAGAGCAGTTGATGTGGTGTATATGGATTTCCGCAAAGCGCTTGATAAGGTTCCCCATGGTAGGCTATTGCAGAAAATACGGAGGCTGGGGATTGAGGGTGATTTAGAGATGTGGATCAGAAATTGGCTAGCTGAAAGAAGACAGAGGGTGGTGGTTAATGGGAAATGTTCAGAATGGAGTTCAGTTACAAGTGGAGTACCACAAGGATCTGTTCTGGGGCCGTTGCTGTTTGTCATTTTTATCAATGTACTAGAGGAAGGCGCAGAAGGGTGGGTGAGTAAATTTGCAGACGATACTAAAGTCGGTGGTATTGTCGATAGTGTGGAAGGATGTAGCAGGTTACAGAGGGATATAGATAAGATGCAGAGCTGGGCTGAGAGGTGGCAAATGGAGTTTAATGTAGAGAAGTGTGAGGTGATTCACTTTGGAAGGAATAACAGGAATGCGGAATATTTGGCTAATGGTAAAGTTCTTGAAAGTGTGGATGAGCAGAGGGATCTAGGTGTCCATGTACATAGACCCCTGAAAGTTGCCACCCAGGTTGATAGGGTTGTGAAGAAGGCCTATGGAGTGTTGGCCTTTATTGGTAGAGGGATTGAGTTCCGGAGTCATGAGGTCATGTTGCAGCTGTACAGAACTCTGGTCCGGCCGCATTTGGAGTATTGCGTACAGTTCTGGTCACCGCATTATAGGAAGGACGTGGAGGTTTTGGAGCGGGTGCAGAGGAGATTCACCAGGATGTTGCCTGGTATGCAGGGAAAATCTTATGAGGAAAGGCTGATGGAATTGAGGTTGTTTTCGTTGGAGAGAAGAAGGTTAAGAGGAGACTTAATAGAGGCATACAAAATGATCAGGGGGTTGGATAGGGTGGACAGTGAGAGCCTTCTCCCGCGGATGGAAATGGCTGGCATGAGGGGACATAGCTTTAACTGAGGGGTAATAGATATAGGACAGAGGTCAGAGGTAGGTTCTTTACGCAAAGGGTAGTGAGGCCGTGGAATGCCCTACCTGCTACAGTAGTGAACTCGCCAACATTGAGGGCATTTAAAAGTTTATTGGATAAACATATGGATGATAATGGCATAGTGTAGGTTAGATGGCTTTTGTTTCGGTGCAACATCGTGGGCCGAAGGGCCTGTACTGCGCTGTATCGTTCTATGTTCTATGTTCTATGTTCTATGTAATACTTCTTGCATTAAAACATATGCACTTCAGGCCACCAGACCCGCTGTGTTCAGCAGCTTCTCCCTGTCTGCTCTGCCTCAGAGCCCCACTGTCCCTATTCCCTAGTTCTCCCTCAATGCTCTCACCTTCTGACCTATTGCTCCCGTGCCCACTCCCCTGCCATACTAGGTTAAACCCTCCCGTGTGACACTAGCAAACCTCACGTAAAACAATGAGCAACAAAGGCCCAGGTCCCCTGACTCGAATGTCGCCTGTGTACCTTTCGACTCAGCTCACACTCGATATCTCACTGAACGCCAGGTGGAAACGGAGCAGTAGGGGGATTGGCCTAATTTCCGGCTTGTCCTGTGGTGGACTGAATGCACCAGCTGTGATGTGGAAACCCAGGATTTCACGACAGGATACTCTCGGGCAGTGCAGCGCTCTCGGACAGCGCAGTGCACACAAACATCACAGCTCCCTCAGAAAGTGCAGCGCTTCAGGACAGTGCAGCGCTCTCGGACAGCGCAGCGCACACAGACAGTGCAGCGCTCTCGGACAGTGCAGCGATCTCGGACAGCGCAGCGCACACAGACAGTGCAGCGCTCTCGGACAGTGAAGCGCTCTCGGAAAGCGCAGCGCACACAGACAGCACAGCTCCCTCAGACAGTGCAGCGCTCTCGGACAGTGCAGCGCTCTCGGTCAGTGCAGCGCTCCCGGACAGTGCAGCGCTCCCGGACAGTGCAGCGCTCCCGGACAGTGCAGCGCTCCCGGACAGTGCAGCGCTCTCGGGCAGTGCAGCGCTCTCGGACAGCGCAGCGCACACAGACAGCACAGCTCCCTCTGACAGTGCAGCGCTCTCGGACAGTGCAGTGTTCTCGGACAGTGCAGCGCTCTCGGACAGTGCAGCGCTCTCGGACAGTGCAGCGCTCTCGGACAGTGCAGCGCTCTCGGACAGTGCAGCGCTCTCGGACAGTGCAGCGCTCTCGGTCAGTGCAGCGCTCCCAGACAGTGCAGCGCTCTCGGACAGTGCAGCGCTCTCGGACAGTGCAGCGCTCTTGGACAGTGCAGCGCTCTCGGACAGTGCAGCGCTCTTGGACAGTGCAGCGCTCTCGGTCAGTGCAGCGCTCCCGGACAGTGCAGCACTCTCGGACAGTGCAGCGCACACAGACAGCACAGCTCCCTCAGACAGTGCAGCGCTCTCGGACAGTGCTGCGCTCTCGGACAGTGCAGCGCTCTCGGACAGTGCTGCGCTCTCGGACAGTGCAGCGCTCTCGGACAGTGCAGCGCTCCCGGACAGTGCAGCGCTCTCGGACATTGCAGCGCTCTCGGAAAGTGGTGACCTCTCGGACAGTGCAGCACTCTCGGACAGTGCAGCGCTCCCGGACAGTGCAGCACTCTCGGACAGTGCAGCGCTCCCGGACAGCACAGCTCCCTCAGACAGTGCAGCGCTCTCGGACAGTGCAGCACTCTCGGACATTGCAGCGCTCTCGGAAAGTGGTGACCTCTCGGACAGTGCAGCGCTCTCGGACAGTGCAGCGCTCTCGGACAGTGCAGCGCTCTCGGACAGTGCAGCGCTCTCGGACAGTGCAGCGCTCTCGGACAGTGCAGCGCTCTCGGGCAGTGCAGCGCTCTCGGACAGTGCAGCGCTCTCGGACAGTGCAGCGCTCTTGGACAGTGCAGCGCTCTCGGTCAGTGCAGCGCTCTCGGTCAGTGCAGCGCTCCCGGACAGTGCAGCGCTCTCGGACAGTGCAGCGCTCTCGGACAGTGCAGCGCTCTCGGACAGTGCAGCGCTCTCGGACAGTGCAGCACTCTCGGACAGTGCAGTGCTCTCGGACAGTGCAGCGCTCTCGGACAGTGCAGCACTCTCGGACATTGCAGCGCTCCCGGACAGTGCAGCGCTCTCGGTCAGTGCAGCGCTCTCGGACAGTGCAGCGCACACAGACAGCACAGCTCCCTCAGACAGTGCAGCGCTCTCAGACAGTGCAGCGCTCTCAGACAGTGCAGTGCACACAGACAGCACAGCTCCCTCAGACAGTGCAGCGCTCTCGGTCAGTGCAGCGCTCCCGGACAGTGCAGCGCTCTCGGACAGTGCAGCGCTCTCGGACAGTGCAGCGCTCCCGGACAGTGCAGCGCACACAGACAGCACAGCTCCCTCAGACAGTGCAGCGCTCTCTGACAGTGCAGCGCTCTCAGACAGTGCAGCGCTCCCAGACAGTGCAATGCTCTCGGGCAGTGCAGTGCTCTCGGACAGTGCAGCGCTCTCGGACAGTGCTGCGCTCTCGGGCAGTGCAGCGCTCTCGGACAGTGCAGCGCTCCCGGACAGTGCAGCGCTCTCGGACATTGCAGCGCTCTCGGAAAGTGGTGACCTCTCGGACAGTGCAGCGCTCTCGGGCAGTGCAGCGCTCTCGGGCAGTGCAACGCTCTCGGGCAGTGCAGCGCTCTCGGACATTGCAGCGCTCTCGGAAAGTGGTGACCTCTCGGACAGTGCAGCGCTCTCGGACAGTGCAGCGCTCTCGGACAGTGCAGATCTCTCGGACAGTGCAGCGCTCTCGGACAGTGGTGCGCTCTCGGACAGTGCAGAGCTCTCGGACAGTGCAGCGCTCTCGGACAGTGCAGTGCTCTCGGACAGTGCAGCACTCTCGGACGGTGCAGCGCTCCCGGACAGTGCAGCGCTCTCGGACAGTGCAGCGCTCTCGGACAGTGCAGCGCTCTCGGACAGTGCAGCGCTCTCGGACAGTGCAGCACTCTCGGACAGTGCAGTGCTCTCGGACAGTGCAGCGCTCTCGGACAGTGCAGCACTCTCGGACATTGCAGCGCTCCCGGACAGTGCAGCGCTCTCGGTCAGTGCAGCGCTCTCGGACAGTGCAGCGCACACAGACAGCACAGCTCCCTCAGACAGTGCAGCGCTCTCAGACAGTGCAGCGCTCTCAGTCAGTGCAGTGCACACAGACAGCACAGCTCCCTCAGACAGTGCAGCACTCTTGGTCAGTGCAGCGCTCCCGGACAGTGCAGCGCTCTCGGACAGTGCAGCGCTCTCGGACAGTGCAGCGCTCCCGGACAGTGCAGCGCACACAGACAGCACAGCTCCCTCAGACAGTGCAGCGCTCTCAGACAGTGCAGCGCTCTCAGACAGTGCAGCGCTCCCAGACAGTGCAATGCTCTCGGGCAGTGCAGTGCTCTCGGACAGTGCAGCGCTCTCGGACAGTGCTGCGCTCTCGGGCAGTGCAGCGCTCTCGGACAGTGCAGCGCTCCCGGACAGTGCAGCGCTCTCGGACATTGCAGCGCTCTCGGAAAGTGGTGACCTCTCGGACAGTGCAGCGCTCTCGGGCAGTGCAGCGCTCTCGGGCAGTGCAACGCTCTCGGGCAGTGCAGCGCTCTCGGACATTGCAGCGCTCTCGGAAAGTGGTGACCTCTCGGACAGTGCAGCGCTCTCGGACAGTGCAGCGCTCTCGGACAGTGCAGATCTCTCGGACAGTGCAGCGCTCTCGGACAGTGGTGCGCTCTCGGACAGTGCAGAGCTCTCGGACAGTGCAGCGCTCTCGGACAGTGCAGTGCTCTCGGACAGTGCAGCACTCTCGGACGGTGCAGCGCTCTCGGACAGTGCCGCGCTCTCGGACAGTGGTGCGCTCTCGGACAGTGCAGTGCTCTCGGACGGTGCAGCGCTCTCGGACGGTGCAGCGCTCTCGGACAGTGCAGCGCTCTCGGACAGTGCAGCGCTCTCGGACAGTGCAGCGCTCTCGGACAGTGCAGCGCTCTCGGACAGTGCAGCGCTCTCGGACAATGCAGCGCTCTCGGTCAGTGCAGCGCTCTCAGACAGTACAGCGCTCCCGGACAGTGCAGTGCTCTCGGACAGTGCAGTGCTCTCGGGTAGTGCAGCGCTCTCGGACAGTGCAGCGCTCTCGGTCAGTGCAGCGCTCTCGGACAGTGCAGCGCTCTCGGACAGTGCAGCGCTCTCGCACAGTGCAGCACTCTCGGTCAGTGCAGCGCTCTCGGACAATGCAGCACTCTCGGACAGTGCAACGCTCCCGGACAGTGCAGTGCTCTCGGACAGTGCAGCACTCTCGGACAATGCAGCACTCTCGGACAGTGCAGCACTCTCGGACAGTGCAACGCTCCCGGACAGTGCAGTGCTCTCGGACAGTGCAGTGTTCTCGGACAGTGCAGCACTCTCGGACAATGCAGCACTCTCGGACAATGCAGCGCTCTCGGACAGTGCAGCGCTCTCGGACAGTGCAGCGCTCTCGGACAGTGCAGCGCTCTCGGACAGTGCAGTGCTCTCGGACAGTGCAGCGCTCTCGGACAGTGCAGCGCTCTCGGACAGTGCAGCGCTCTCGGACAGTGCAGCGCTCTCGGACAGTGCAGTGCTCTCGGGTAGTGCAGCGCTCTCGGACAGTGCAGCGCTCTCGGACAGTGCAGCGCTCCCAGACAGTGCAGCGCTCTCGGACAGTGCAGCGCTCTCGGACAGTGCAGTGTTCTCGGACAGTGCAGCGCTACCGGACAGTGCAGCGCTCTCGGACAGTGCAGTGTTCTCGGACAGTGCAGCGCTCTCGGACAGTGCAGCGCTCTCGGACAGTGCAGCGCTCCCAGACAGTGCAGCGTTCTCGGGCAGTGCAGCGCTCTCGGACAGTGCAGTGTTCTCGGACAGTGCAGCGCTACCGGACAGTGCAGCGCTCCCGGACAGTGCAACGCTCCCAGACAGTGCAGCGCTCTCGGACAGTGCAGCGCTCTCGGACAGTGCAGCGCTCTCGGTCAGTGCAGCGCTCTCGGACAGTGCAGTGTTCTCGGACAGTGCAGCACTCTCGGACAATGCAGTGTTCTCGGACAGTGCTGCGCTCTCGGGCAGTGCAGCGCTCTCGGACAGTGCAGCGCTCCCAGACAGTGCAGCGCTCTCGGACAGTGCAGCGCTCTCGGACAGTGCAGCGCTCTCGGACAGTGCAGTGCTCTCGGACAGTGCAACGCTGTCGGACAGTGCAGCGCTCCCGGACAGTGCAGCGCTCCCAGACAGTGCAGCACTCTCGGACAATGCAGTGTTCTCGGACAGTGCAGCGCTCTCGGACAGTGCAGCGCTCTCGGACAGTGCAGTGCTCTCGGACAGTGCAACGCTGTCGGACAGTGCAGCGCTCCCGGACAGTGCAGCGCTCCCAGACAGTGCAGCACTCTCGGACAATGCAGTGTTCTCGGACAGTGCAACGCTGTCGGACAGTGCAGCGCTCCCGGACAGTGCAGCGCTCTCGGACAGTGCAGCGCTCTCGGACAGCACAGCGCTCTCGGACAGTGCAGCGCTCTCGGACAGTGCAGCGCTCTCGGACAGTGCAGCGCTCCCGGACAGTGCAGCGCTCTCGGACAGTGCAGCGCTCTCGGACAGTGCAGCGCACTTGGACAGTGCAGCGCTCCCGGACAGTGCAGCGCTCTCGGACAGTGCAGCGCTCTCGGACAGTGCAGCGCACTTGGACAGTGCAGCGCTCCCGGACAGTGCAGCGCTCTCGGACAGTGCAGCACTCTCGGACGGTGCAGCGCTCCCGGACAGTGCAGCGCTCTCGGACAGTGCAGCGCTCTCGGACAGTGCAGCGCTCTCGGACAGTGCAGCGCTCTCGGACAGTGCAGCACTCTCGGACAGTGCAGTGCTCTCGGACAGTGCAGCGCTCTCGGACAGTGCAGCACTCTCGGACATTGCAGCGCTCCCGGACAGTGCAGCGCTCTCGGTCAGTGCAGCGCTCTCGGACAGTGCAGCGCACACAGACAGCACAGCTCCCTCAGACAGTGCAGCGCTCTCAGACAGTGCAGCGCTCTCAGTCAGTGCAGTGCACACAGACAGCACAGCTCCCTCAGACAGTGCAGCACTCTTGGTCAGTGCAGCGCTCCCGGACAGTGCAGCGCTCTCGGACAGTGCAGCGCTCTCGGACAGTGCAGCGCTCCCGGACAGTGCAGCGCACACAGACAGCACAGCTCCCTCAGACAGTGCAGCGCTCTCAGACAGTGCAGCGCTCTCAGACAGTGCAGCGCTCCCAGACAGTGCAATGCTCTCGGGCAGTGCAGTGCTCTCGGACAGTGCAGCGCTCTCGGACAGTGCTGCGCTCTCGGGCAGTGCAGCGCTCTCGGACAGTGCAGCGCTCCCGGACAGTGCAGCGCTCTCGGACATTGCAGCGCTCTCGGAAAGTGGTGACCTCTCGGACAGTGCAGCGCTCTCGGGCAGTGCAGCGCTCTCGGGCAGTGCAACGCTCTCGGGCAGTGCAGCGCTCTCGGACATTGCAGCGCTCTCGGAAAGTGGTGACCTCTCGGACAGTGCAGCGCTCTCGGACAGTGCAGCGCTCTCGGACAGTGCAGATCTCTCGGACAGTGCAGCGCTCTCGGACAGTGGTGCGCTCTCGGACAGTGCAGAGCTCTCGGACAGTGCAGCGCTCTCGGACAGTGCAGTGCTCTCGGACAGTGCAGCACTCTCGGACGGTGCAGCGCTCTCGGACAGTGCCGCGCTCTCGGACAGTGGTGCGCTCTCGGACAGTGCAGTGCTCTCGGACGGTGCAGCGCTCTCGGACGGTGCAGCGCTCTCGGACAGTGCAGCGCTCTCGGACAGTGCAGCGCTCTCGGACAGTGCAGCGCTCTCGGACAGTGCAGCGCTCTCGGACAGTGCAGCGCTCTCGGACAATGCAGCGCTCTCGGTCAGTGCAGCGCTCTCAGACAGTACAGCGCTCCCGGACAGTGCAGTGCTCTCGGACAGTGCAGTGCTCTCGGGTAGTGCAGCGCTCTCGGACAGTGCAGCGCTCTCGGTCAGTGCAGCGCTCTCGGACAGTGCAGCGCTCTCGGACAGTGCAGCGCTCTCGCACAGTGCAGCACTCTCGGTCAGTGCAGCGCTCTCGGACAATGCAGCACTCTCGGACAGTGCAACGCTCCCGGACAGTGCAGTGCTCTCGGACAGTGCAGCACTCTCGGACAATGCAGCACTCTCGGACAGTGCAGCACTCTCGGACAGTGCAACGCTCCCGGACAGTGCAGTGCTCTCGGACAGTGCAGTGTTCTCGGACAGTGCAGCACTCTCGGACAATGCAGCACTCTCGGACAATGCAGCGCTCTCGGACAGTGCAGCGCTCTCGGACAGTGCAGCGCTCTCGGACAGTGCAGCGCTCTCGGACAGTGCAGTGCTCTCGGACAGTGCAGCGCTCTCGGACAGTGCAGCGCTCTCGGACAGTGCAGCGCTCTCGGACAGTGCAGCGCTCTCGGACAGTGCAGTGCTCTCGGGTAGTGCAGCGCTCTCGGACAGTGCAGCGCTCTCGGACAGTGCAGCGCTCCCAGACAGTGCAGCGCTCTCGGACAGTGCAGCGCTCTCGGACAGTGCAGTGTTCTCGGACAGTGCAGCGCTACCGGACAGTGCAGCGCTCTCGGACAGTGCAGTGTTCTCGGACAGTGCAGCGCTCTCGGACAGTGCAGCGCTCTCGGACAGTGCAGCGCTCCCAGACAGTGCAGCGTTCTCGGGCAGTGCAGCGCTCTCGGACAGTGCAGTGTTCTCGGACAGTGCAGCGCTACCGGACAGTGCAGCGCTCCCGGACAGTGCAACGCTCCCAGACAGTGCAGCGCTCTCGGACAGTGCAGCGCTCTCGGACAGTGCAGCGCTCTCGGTCAGTGCAGCGCTCTCGGACAGTGCAGTGTTCTCGGACAGTGCAGCACTCTCGGACAATGCAGTGTTCTCGGACAGTGCTGCGCTCTCGGGCAGTGCAGCGCTCTCGGACAGTGCAGCGCTCCCAGACAGTGCAGCGCTCTCGGACAGTGCAGCGCTCTCGGACAGTGCAGCGCTCTCGGACAGTGCAGTGCTCTCGGACAGTGCAACGCTGTCGGACAGTGCAGCGCTCCCGGACAGTGCAGCGCTCCCAGACAGTGCAGCACTCTCGGACAATGCAGTGTTCTCGGACAGTGCAGCGCTCTCGGACAGTGCAGCGCTCTCGGACAGTGCAGTGCTCTCGGACAGTGCAACGCTGTCGGACAGTGCAGCGCTCCCGGACAGTGCAGCGCTCCCAGACAGTGCAGCACTCTCGGACAATGCAGTGTTCTCGGACAGTGCAACGCTGTCGGACAGTGCAGCGCTCCCGGACAGTGCAGCGCTCTCGGACAGTGCAGCGCTCTCGGACAGCACAGCGCTCTCGGACAGTGCAGCGCTCTCGGACAGTGCAGCGCTCTCGGACAGTGCAGCGCTCCCGGACAGTGCAGCGCTCTCGGACAGTGCAGCGCTCTCGGACAGTGCAGCGCACTTGGACAGTGCAGCGCTCCCGGACAGTGCAGCGCTCTCGGACAGTGCAGCGCTCTCGGACAGTGCAGCGCACTTGGACAGTGCAGCGCTCCCGGACAGTGCAGCGCTCTCGGACAGTGCAGCGCTCTCGGGCAGTGCAGCGCTCTCGGACAGTGCAGCGCTCTCGGACAGTGCAGCACTCTCGAACAGTGCAGCGCTCTCGGACAGTGCAGCGCTCTCGAACAGTGCAGCGCTCTCGAACAGTGCAGCGCTCTCGGACAGTGCAGCGCTCCCAGACAGTGCAGCGCTCTCGGACAGTGCAGCGCTCTCGGACAGTGCAGAGCTCTCGGACAGTGCAGCGCTCTCGGACAGTGCAGCGCTCCCAGACAGTGCAGCGCTCTCGGACAGTGCAGCGCTCTCGGACAGTGCAGCGCTCTCGGACAATGCAGCGATCTCGGACAGTGCAGCACTCCCAGACAGTGCAGCGCTCTCGGACAGTGCAGTGCTCTCGGACAGTGCAGCGCTCTCGGACAGTGCAGCGCTCTCGGACAGTGCAGAGCTCTCGGACAGTGCAGCGCTCCCAGACAGTGCAGCGCTCTCGGACAGTGCAGTGCTCTCGGACAGTGCAGCGCTCTCGGACAGTGCAGTGCTCTCGGGCAGTGCAGCGCTCTCGGACAGTGCAGCGCTCTCGGACAGTGCAGTGCTCTCGGGCAGTGCAGCGCTCCCGGACAGTGCAGCGCTCTCGGACAGTGCAGCGCTCTCGGACAGTGCAGCGCTCTCGGACAGTGCAGCGCTCTCGGACAGTGCAGTGATCTCGGACAGTGCAGCGCTCTCGGACAGTGCAGCGCTCTCGGGCAGTGCAACGCTCTCGGACAGTGCAGCGCTCTCGGACAGTGCAGCGCTCTCGGACAGTGCAGCGCTCTCGGGCAGTGCAACGCTCTCGGACAGTGCAGTGCTCTCGGACAGTGCAGCGCTCTCAGACCATGCAGCGCTCCCGGACAGTGCAGTGCCTCGGACAGTGCAGCACTCTCGGACAGTATAGCGTTCTCGGACAGTGCAGCGCTCTCGGACAGTGCAGCGCTCTCAGACCATGCAGCGCTCCCGGACAGTGCAGTGCTCTCGGGCAGTGCAGCACTCTCGGTCAGTGCAGCGCTCCCGGACAGTGCAGCGCTCTCAGACAGTGCAGCACTCCCGGACAGAGCAACGCTCTCGGACAGTGCAGCGCTCTCGGACAGTGCAGCGCTCTCAGACCATGCAGCGCTCCCGGACAGTGCAGTGCCTCGGACAGTGCAGCACTCTCGGACAGTACAGCGTTCTCGGACAGTGCAGCGCTCTCGGACAGTGCAGCGCTCTCCGACAGTGCAGAGCTCTCGGACAGTGCAGCGCTCCCGGACAGTGCAGCGCTCTCGGACTGTGCAGCGCTCCCAGACAGTGCAGCGCTCTCGGACAGTGCAGCGCTCTCGGGCAGTGCAACGCTCTCGGACAGTGCAGCGCTCTCGGACAGTGCAGCGCTCTCAGACCATGCAGCGCTCCCGGACAGTGCAGTGCTCTCGGGCAGTGCAGCACTCTCGGTCAGTGCAGCACTCCCGGACAGTGCAGCGCTCTCAGACAGTGCAGCGCTCTCGGACAGTGCAGCGCTCTCGGACAGTGCAGCACTCCTGGACAGTGCAGTGCTCTCGGGCAGTGCAGTACTCTCGGACAGTGCAGCACTCCCGGACAGTGCAGCGCTCTCGGACAGTGCAGCGCTCTCGGGCAGTGCAGCGCTCTCGGTCAGTGCAGCGCTCTCGGGCAGTGCAGCGCTCTCGGACAGTGCAGCGCTCTCGGACAGTTCAGCACTCTTGGACAGTGCAGCGCTCTCGGACAGTGCAGCGCTCTCGGACAGTGCAGTGTTCTCGGACAGTGCAGCACTCTCGGACAGTTCAGCACTCTTGGACAGTTCAGCGCTCTCGGACAGTTCAGCACTCTTGGACAGTGCAGCGCTCTCGGACAGTGCAGTGTTCTCGGACAGTGCAGCGCTCTCGGACAGTGCAGCGCTCTCGGACAGTGCAGTGTTCTCGGACAGTGCAGCACTCTCGGACAGTGCAGCGCTCTCGGACAGTGCAGCGCTCTCGGACAGTGCAGCGCTCTCGGACAGTTCAGCACTCTTGGACAGTGCAGCGCTCTCGGACAGTGCAGCGCTCTCGGACAGTTCAGCACTCTCGGACAGTGCAGCGCTCTCGGACAGTGCAGCACTCTCGGACAGTGCAGCGCTCTCAGACCATGCAGCGCTCTTGGACAGCACAGCGCTCTTGGACAGTGCAGCGCTCTCGGACAGTGCAGCACTCTCGGGCAGTGCAGCGCTCTCGGACAGTGAAGCGCTCCCAGACAGTGCAGCGCTCTTGGACAGTGCAGCGCTCCCAGACAGTGCAGCGCTCTCAGGCAGTGCAGCGCTCTCGGACAGTGCAGCGCTCTCGGACAGTGCAGCGCTCCCAGACAGTGCAGCGCTCTTGGACAGTGCAGCGCTCCCAGACAGTGCAGCGCTCTCAGGCAGTGCAGCGCTCTCGGACAGTGCAGCGCTCTCGGACAGTGCAGCGCTCCCGGACAGTGCAGTGCTCTCGGACAGTGCAGTGCTCTCGGACAGTGCAGTGCTCTCGGACAGTGCAGTGCTCTCGGACAGTGCAGCGCTCCCAGACAGTGCAGCGCTCTCAGGCAGTGCAGCGCTCTCGGACAGTGCAGCGCTCTCAGGCAGTGCAGCGCTCTCGGACAGTGCAGCGCTCTCGCACAGTGCAGTGCTCCCGGACAGTGCAGTGCTCTCGGACAGTGCAGTGCTCTCGGGTAGTGCAGCGCTCTCGGACAGTGCAGCGTTCTCGGACAGTGCAGTTCTCTCGGACAGTGCAGCGCTCTCGGACAATTCAGCGCTCTCGGACAGTGCAGCGGTCTCGGACAGTGCAGCGCTACCGGACGGTGCAGCGCTCTCGGACAGTACAGCGCTCTCGGACAGTGCAGCACTCTCGGACAGAGCAGCGCTCTCGGACAGTGCAGCGCTCTCGGACAGAGCAGCGCTCTCGGACAGTGCAGCACTCTCGGACAGTGCAGCGCTCTCGGACAGTGCAGCGCTCCCGGACAGTGCAACGCTCCCAGACAGTGCAGCACTCTCGGGCAGTGCAGCACTCTCGGACAGTGCAGCGCTCTCGGACAGTGCAGCGTTCTCGGACAGTGCAGTGCTCTCGGACAGTGCAGCGCTCTCGGACAATGCAGCGCTCTCGGACAGTGCAGCGCTCTCGGACAATGCAGCGCTCTCGGACAGTGCAGCGCTCTCGGACAATGCAGCGCTCTCGGACAGTGCAGCGCTCTCGGACAGTGCAGCGCTCTCGGACAGTGCAGCGTTCTCGGACAGTGCAGTGCTCTCGGACAGTGCAGCGCTCTCGGACAATGCAGCGCTCTCGGACAGTGCAGCGCTCTCGGACAATGCAGCGCTCTCGGACAGTGCAGCGCTCTCGGACAATGCAGCGCTCTCGGACAGTGCAGCGCTCTCGGACAGTGCAACGCTCTCGGACAGTGCAGCGCTCTCGGACAGTGCAACGCTGTCGGACAGTGCAGCGCTCTCGGACAATGCAGCGCTCTCGGACAGTGCAGCGCTCTCGGACAGTGCAGCGCTCTCGGACAGTGCAACGCTCCCAGACAGTGCAGCACTCTCGGGCAGTGCAGCGCTCTCGGACAGTGCAGCGTTCTCGGACAGTGCAACGCTCTCGGACAGTGCAGCGCTCTCGGACAATGCAGCGCTACCGGACAGTGCAGCGCTCCTGGACAGTGCAACGCTGTCGGACAGTGCAGCGCTCTCGGACAGTGCAGCACTCCCGGACAGTGCAGCGCTACCGGACAGTGCAGCGCTCCTGGACAGTGCAACGCTGTCGGACAGTGCAGCGCTCTCGGACAGTGCAGCACTCCCGGACAGTGCAGCACTCCCGGACAGTGCAGCGCTACCGGACAGTGCAGCACTCCTGGACAGTGCAACGCTGTCGGACAGTGCAGCGCTCTCGGACAGTGCAGCGCTCTCGGACAGTGCAACGCTCCCAGACAGTGCAGCGCTCTCGGACAGAGCAGCGTTCTCGGACAGTGCAGCGCTCTCGAACAGTGCAGCACTCTCGGACAGTGCAACGCTCCCAGACAGTGCAGCGCTCTCGGACAGTGCAGCGCTCTCGGACAATGCAGCGCTCTCGGACAGTGCAGCGCTCTCGGACAGTGCAGCGCTACCGGACGGTGCAGCGCTCTCGGACAGTACAGCGCTCTCGGACGGTGCAGCGCTCTCGGACAGTGCAACGCTCTCGGACAGTGCAGCGCTACCGGACGGTGCAGCGCTCTCGGACAGTACAGCGCTCCCGGACGGTGCAGCGCTCTCGGACAGTGCAACGCTCTCGGACGGTGCAGCGCTCTCGCACTGTGCAGCGCTCTCGGACAGTGCAGCGCTCTCGGACAGTGCAGCGCTCTCGGACAGTGCAACGCTCTCAGACAGTGCAGCGCTCTCGGACAGTGCAGCGCTCCTGGACAGTGCAGCGCTCTCGGACAGTGCAGCGCTCCTGTATAGTACAGCGCTCTCGGACGGTGCAGCGCTCTCGGACAGTACAGCGCTCTCGGACAGTGCAGCGCTCTCGGACAGTGCAGCGCTCTCGGACAGTGCAGCGCTCTCGGACAGTGCAGCACTCTCGGACAGTACAGCGCTCTCGGACGGTGCAGCGCTCTCGGACAGTACAGCGCTCTCGGACAGTGCAGCACTCTCGGACAGTGCAGCGCTCTCGGACAGTGCAGCGCTCTCGGACAGTGCAGCGCTACCGGACAGTGCAGCGCTCCCGGACA
Source organism: Scyliorhinus torazame (assembly GCF_047496885.1). Lineage (NCBI taxonomy): Eukaryota > Metazoa > Chordata > Chondrichthyes > Carcharhiniformes > Scyliorhinidae > Scyliorhinus > Scyliorhinus torazame. Next base: position 45,854,028 of record NC_092710.1, on the reverse strand, counting down.
GTGCAGCGCTCTCGGACAGTGCAGCGCTCTCGGACAGTGCAACGCTCTCGGACAGTGCAGCGCTCTCGGACAGTGCAACGCTCTCGGACAGTGCAGCGCTCTCGGACAGTGCAACGCTCTCGGACAGTGCAGCGCTCTCGGACAGTGCAGCGCTCTCGGACAGTGCAACGCTGCCAGACAGTGCAGCGCTCTCGGACAGTGCAGCGCTCCTGGACAGTGCAGCGCTCTCGGACAGTGCAGCGCTCCTGTACAGTACAGCGCTCTCGGACAGTGCAGCTCTCTCGGACAGTGCAACGCTCTTGGACAGTGCAGCGCTCTTGGACAGCACAGCGCTCTCGGACAGTGCAGCGCTCTCGGACCATGCAGCGCTCCTGGACAGTGCAGCGCTCTCGGACAGTGCAGCGCGCCCAGACAGTGCAGCGCTCCCGGACAGTGCAGCGCTCCCAGACAGTGCAGCGCTCCCAGACAGTGCAGCGCTCTCGGGCAGTGCAGCGCTCTCAGACAGTGCAGCGCTCCCGGACAGTGCAGTGCTCTCGGACAGTGCAGCGCTCTCGGTCAGTGCAGCGCTCCCAGACAGTGCAGCGCTCTCGGTCAGTGCAGCGCTCCCAGACAGTGCAGCGCTCTCGGACAGTGCAGCGCTCTCGGACAGTGCAGCGCTCCCAGACAGTGCAGCGCTCTCGGACAGTGCAGCGCTCTCGGTCAGTGCAGCGCTCCCAGACAGTGCAGCGCTCTCGGACAGTGCAGCGCTCTCGGACAATGCAGCGCTCTCGGACAGAGCAGCGCTCTCGGACAGTGCAGCGCTCTCGGACAATGCAGCGCTCCCAGACAGTGCAGCGCTCTCGGTCAGTGCAGCGCTCCCAGACAGTGCAGCGCTCTCAGACAGTGCAGCGCTCTCGGTCAGTGCAGCGCTCCCAGACAGTGCAGCGCTCTCGGACAGTGCAGCGCTCTCGGACAGTGCAGCGCTCTCGGACAGTGCAGCGCTCTCAGACAGTGCAGCGCTCTCGGACTGTGCAGCGCTCTCGGGCAGTGCAGCGCTCCCAGACAGTGCAGCGCTCTCGGACTGTGCAGCGCTCCCAGACAGTGCAGCGCTCTCGGACAGTGCAGCGCTCTCGGGCAGTGCAGCGCTCGCGGACAGTGCAGCGCTCTCGGACAGTGCAGCGCTCTCGGACTGTGCAGCGCTCCCAGACAGTGCAGCGCTCTCGGACAGTGCAGCGCTCTCGGGCAGTGCAGCGCTCTCGGACAGTGCAGCGCTACCGGACAGTGCAGCGCTCTCGGGCAGTGCAGCGCTCTCAGACAGTGCAGCGCTCTCGGACAGTGCAGCGCTCTCGCACAGTGCAGTGCTCCCGGACAGTGCAGCGCTCTCGCACAGTGCAGCACTCCCAGACAGTGCAGCGCTCTCGGACAGTGCAGCGCTCTCGGACAGTGCAGCGCTCTCGGACAGTGCAGCGCTCTCGGACAGTGCAGCGCTCTCGGACAGTGCAGCGCTCTCGGACAGTGCAGCGCTCTCTAACAGTGCAGCGCTCTCGGACAGTGCAGCGCTCTCGGACAGCACAGCGCTCTCGGACAGTGCAGCGCTCCCAGACAGTGCAGCGTGACCAGACAGTGCAGCGCTCCCAGACAGTGCAGCGCTCTCGGACAGTGCAGCGCTCTCGGACAGTGCAGCGCTCCCGGCCAGTGCAGCGCTCTCGGACAGTGCAGCGCTCCCAGACAGTGCAGTGCTCTCGGACAGTGCAGCGCTCTCGGACAGTGCAGCACTCTCGGACAGTGCAGCGCTCCCAGACAGTGCAGTGCTCTCGGACAGTGCAGCGCTCCCGGACAGTGCAGCACTCTCGGACAGTGCAGCACTCTCGGTCAGTGCAGCACTCTCGGGCAGTGCAGCACTCTCGGACAGTGCAGCACTCTCGGACAGTGCAGCGCTCTCGGACAGTGCAGTGCTCTCGGACAGTGCAGCGCTCCCGGACAGTGCAGCTCTCTCGGACAGTGCAGCACTCTCGGACAGTGCAGTGCTCTCGGACAGTGCAGCGCTCCCGGACAGTGCAGCTCTCTCGGACAGTGCAGCACTCTCGGACAGTGCAGTGCTCTCGGACAGTGCAGCGCTCTCGGGCAGTGCAGCGCTCCCAGACAGTGCAGCGCTCTCGGAAAGTGCAGCGCTCCCGGACAGTGCAGCGCTCTCGGACAGTGCAGCGCTCTCGGACAGTGCAGCTCTCTCGGACAGTGCAACGCTCTTGGACAGTGCAGCGCTCTTGGACAGCACAGCGCTCTCGGACAGTGCAGCGCTCTCGGACCATGCAGCGCTCCTGGACAGTGCAGCGCTCTCGGACAGTGCAGCGCTCCCGGACAGTGCAGCTCTCTCGGACAGTGCAACGCTCTTGGACAGTGCAGCGCTCTTGGACAGTGCAGCGCTCTCGGACCATGCAGCGCTCCTGGACAGTGCAGCGCTCTCGGACAGTGCAGCGCTCCCGGACAGTGCAGCTCTCTCGGACAGTGCAGCGCTCCCGGACAGTGCAGCTCTCTCGGACAGTGCAGCGCTCTCGGACCATGCAGCGCTCCTGGACAGTGCAGCGCTCTCGGACAGTGCAGCGCTCTCGGACAGTGCAGCGCTCCCGGACAGTGCAGCTCTCTCGGACAGTGCAACGCTCTTGGACAGTGCAGCGCTCTTGGACAGCACAGCGCTCTCGGACAGTGCAGCGCTCTCGGACCATGCAGCGCTCCTGGACAGTGCAGCGCTCTCGGACAGTGCAGCGCTCCCAGACAGTGCAGCGTTCTCGGACAGTGCAACGCTCTTGGACAGTGCAGCGCTCTCGGACAGTGCAGCGCTCCCAGACAGTGCAGCGCTCTCGGACAGTGCAGCGCTCCCAGACAGTGCAGCGCTCCCAGACAGTGCAGCGCTCTCGGACAGTGCAGCGCTCTCGGACAGTGCAGCGCTCCCAGACAGTGCAGCGCTCTCGGACAGTGCAGCGCTCCCAGACCATGCAGCGCTCTCGGACAGTGCAGCGCTCCCAGACAGTGCAGCGGTCTCGGGCAGTGCAGCGCTCCCAGACAGTGCAGCGCTCTCGGACAGTGCAGCGCTCTCGGACAGTGCAGCGCTCTCGGACAGTGCAGCGCTCTCGGACAGTGCAGCGCTCTCGGACAGTGCAGCGCTCTCGGACAGTGCAGCGCTCCCAGACAGTGCAGCGCTCTCGGACAGTGCAGCGCTCCCAGACAGTGCAGCACTCTCGGACAGTGCAGCGCTCTCGGACAGTGCAGCACTCTCGGACAGTGCAGCACTCTCGGACAGTGCAGCGCTCTCGGACAGTGCAGCGCTCTCGGACAGTACAGCGCTCTCGGACAGTGCAGCGCTCTCGGACAGTACAGCGCTCTCGGACAGTGCAGCGCTCTCGGACAGTGCAGCGCTCTCGGACAGTGCAGCGCTCTCGGACAGTGCAACGCTCCCTGACAGTGCAGCGCTCCCAGACAGTGCAGCGCTCTCGGGCAGTGCAGCGCTCCCAGACAGTGCAGCGCTCTCGGACAGTGCTGCGCTCTCGGACAGTACAGCGCTCTCGGACAGTGCAGCGCTCTCGAACAGTGCAGCGCTCTCGGACAATGCAGCGCTCTCGGACAGTGCAGCGATCTCGGACAGTGCAGCACTTCCAGACAGTGCAGCGCTCTTGGACAGTGCAGTGCTCTCGGGCAGTGCAGCGCTCTCGGGCAGTGCAGCACTCTCGGACAGTGCAGCACTCTCGGACAGTGCAGCGCTCTCGGACAGTGCAGCGCTCTCGGACAGTGCAGCGCTCTCGGACAGTGCAGCGCTCTCGGACAGTGCAGCGCTCTCGGACAGTACAGCGCTCTCGGACGGTGCAGCGCTCTCGGACAGTGCAGCGCTCTCGGACAGTGCAGCGCTCTCGGACAGTGCAGCGCTCTCGGACAATGCAGCGCTCTCGGACAGTGCAGCGCTCTCGGACAGTGCAGCGCTCTCGGACAGTGCAGCGCTCTCGGACAGTGCAGCGCTCTCGGACAGTACAGCGCTCTCGGACAGTGCAGCGCTCTCGGACAGTGCAGCGCTCTCGGACAGTGCAGCGCTCCCAGACAGTGCAGCGCTCCCGGACAGTGCAGCACTCTCGGACAGTACAGCGCTCTCGGACAGTGCAGCGCTCTCGGACAGTGCAGCGCTCTCGGACAGTGCAGCGCTCTCGGACAGTGCAGCGCTCTCGGACAGTGCAGCGCTCTCGGACAGTGCAGCGCTCCCAGACAGTGCAGCGCTCTCGGGCAGTGCAGCGCTCCCAGACAGTGCAGCGCTCTCGGACAGTGCAGCGCTCTCGGACAGTGCAGCGCTCTCGGACAGTGCAGCGCTCTCGGACAGTGCAGCGCTCCCAGACCATGCAGCGCTCTCGGACAGTGCAGCGCTCCCAGACAGTGCAGCGCTCTCGGGCAGTGCAGCGCTCCCAGACAGTGCAGCGCTCTCGGACAGTGCAGCGCTCTCGGACAGTGCAGCGCTCTCGGACAGTGCAGCGCTCTCGGACAGTGCAGCGCTCTCGGGCAGAGCAGTGCCTCGGACAGTGCAACGCTCTCGGACAGTGCAGCACTCTCGGGCAGTGCAGCGCTCTCGGACAGAGCAGCGCTCCCGGACAGTGCAGCGCACTCGGACAGTGCAGCACTCTCGGACAGTGCAGCACTCTCGGACAGTGCGGAGCTCTCGGACAGTGCAGCGCTCCCAGACAGTGCAGCGCTCTCGGACAGTGCAGCGCTCTCGGACTGTGCAGCGCTCTCGGACAGTGCAGCGCTCTTGGACAGTGCAGCGCTCTCAGACAGTGCAGTGCTCTCGGACAGTGCAGCGCTCTCGGACAGTGCAGCGCTCTCGGACAGTGCAGCGCTCTCGGACAGTGCAGCGCTCCCGGACAGTGCAGCGCTCCCGGACTGTGCAGCGCTCTCGGACAGTGCAGCGCTCTCGGACAGTGCAGCGCTCTCGGACAGTGCAGCGCTCTCGGACAGTGCAGCGCTCTCGGACAGTGCAGCGCTCTCGGACAGTGCAGCGCTCCCGGACAGTGCAGCACTCTCGGGCAGTGCAGCACTCTCGGACAGTGCAGCGCTCTCGGGCAGTGCAGCGCTCTCGGACAGTGCAGCGCTCTCGGACAATGCAGCGCTCTCGGGCAGTGCAGCGCTCTCGGACAGTGCAGCGCTCTCGGACAATGCAGCGCTCTCGGACAGTGCAGCGCTCTCGGACAATGCAGCGCTCTCGGACAGTGCAGCGCTCTCGGACTGTGCAGCGCTCCCAGACAGTGCAGCGTTCTCGGACAGTGCAGCGCTCTCGGACAGTGCAGCGCTCCCAGACAGTGCAGCGCTCTCGGACAGTGCAGCGCTCTCGGACAGTGCAGCGCTCTCGGACAGTGCAGCGTCTCGGACTGTGCAGCGCTCTCGGACAATGCAGTGCTCTCGGACAGTGCAGCGCTCTCGGACAATGCAGCGCTCTCGGACAGTGCAGCGCTCTCGGACAGTGCAGCGCTCTCGGACTGTGCAGCGCTCTCGGACAATGCAGTGCTCTCGGACAGTGCAGCGCTCTCGGACTGTGCAGCGCTCTCTGACAATGCAGTGCTCTCGGACAGTGCAGTGCTCTCGGACAGTGCAGCGCTCTCGGACAATGCAGTGCTCTCGGACAGTGCAGCGCTCTCGGACAGTGCAGCGCTCTCGGACTGTGCAGCGCTCTCGGGCAGTGCAGCGCTCTCGGACAGTGCAGCGCTCTCGGACAATGCAGCGCTCTCGGACAGTGCAGCGCTCTCGGACAGTGCAGCGCTCTCGGACTGTGCAGCGCTCCCAGACAGTGCAGCGTTCTCGGACAGTGCAGCGCTCTCGGACAGTGCAGCGCTCCCAGACAGTGCAGCGTTCTCGGACAGTGCAGCGCTCTCGGACAGTGGTGCGCTCTCGGACAGTTCAGCGCTCCCAGACAGTGCAGCGTTCTCGGACAGTGCAGCGCTCTCGGACAGTGCAGCGCTCTCGGACAGTGCAGCGCTCTCGGACAGTGCAGCGCTCTCGGACTGTGCAGCGCTCCCAGACAGTGCAGCGTTCTCGGACAGTGCAGCGCTCTCGGACAGTGCAGCGCTCCCAGACAGTGCAGCGTTCTCGGACAGTGCAGCGCTCTCGGACGGTGCAGCGCTCTCGGACAGTGCAGCGCTCTCGGACAATGCAGTGCTCTCGGACAGTTCAGCACTCTCGGACAGTGCAGCGCTCTCGGACAGTGCAGCGCTGTCGGGCAGTGCAGCACTCTCGGACAGTGCAGCGCTCTCGGACAGTGCAGCGCTCTCGGACAGTGCAGCGCTCTCGGACAATGCAGCGCTCCCAGACAGTGCAGCGCTCTCGGACAATGCAGCGTGACCAGACAGTGCAGCGCTCTCGGACAGTTCAGCACTCTCGGACAATGCTGCGCTCCCAGACAGTGCAGCGCTCTCGGACAATGCAGCGTGACCAGACAGTGCAGCGCTCTCGGACAATGCAGCGTGACCAGACAGTGCAGCGCTCTCGGACAGTGCAGCGCTCTCGGACAATGCAGCGCTCCCAGACAGTGCAGCGCTCTCGGACAATGCAGCGTGACCAGACAGTGCAGCGCTCTCGGACAGTGCAGCGCTCTCGGACAGTGCAGCGCTCTCGGACAGTTCAGCGCTCTCGGACAATGCTGCGCTCTCGGACAGTGCAGCGCTCTCGGACTGTGCAGCGCTCCCAGACAGTGCAGCGTTCTCGGACAGTGCAGCGCTCTCGGACAGTGGTGCGCTCTCGGACAGTTCAGCGCTACCGGACGGTGCAGCGCTCTCGGACAGTGCAGTGCTCTCGGACAGTGCAGCGCTCTCGGACAGTGCAGCGCTCTCGGACAGTGCAGCACTCCCGGACAGTGCAGCGCTCTCGGACAGTGCAGCGCTCCCGGACAATGCAGTGCTCTCGGACAGTGCAGCGCTACCGGACGGTGCAGCGCTCTCGGACAGTGCAGTGCTCTCGGACAGTGCAGCGCTCTCGGACAGTGCAGCGCTCTCGGACAATGCAGCGCTCTCGGACAGTGCATCGCTCTCGGACAGTGCAGCGCTCCCGGACAGTGCAGCGTTCTCGGACAGTGCAGCGCTCTCGGACAATGCAGCACTCTCGGTCAGTGCAGCACTCCCAGACAGTGCAGCGCTCTCGGACAGTGCAGCGCTCTCGGACTGTGCAGCGCTCTCGGACAGTGCAGCGCTCTCGGACAGTGCAGCGCTCTCGGACAGTGCAGCACTCTCGGACTGTGCAGAGCTCCCAGACCATGCAGCACTCTCGGTCAGTGCAGCACTCCCAGACAGTGCAGCGCTCTCGGACAGTGCAGCGCTCCCAGACAGTGCAGCGCTCTCGGACAGTGCAGCGCTCTCGGACAGTGCAGCGCTCCCAGACAGTGCAGCGCTCTCGGACAGTGCAGCGCTCTCGGCCAGTGCAGCGCTCTCGGCCAGTGCAGCACTCTCTGACAGTGCAGCGCTCTCGGACAGTGCAGCACTCTCGGACAGTGCAGCGCTCTCGGACAGTGCAGCGCTCTCGGACAGTGCAGCGCTCCCGGACAGTGCAGCGCTCTCGGACTGTGCAGCGCTCCCAGACAGTGCAGCGTTCTCGGACAGTGCAGCGCTCTCGGACAGAGCAGCGCTCTCGGACAGTGCAGCGCTCTCGGACAGTGCAGCGCTCTCGGACAGTGCAGCGCTCCCAGACAGTGCAGCGCTCTCGGACAGTGCAGCGCTCTCGGACAGTGCAGCGCTCCCGGACAGTGCAGCGCTCCCGGGCAGTGCAGCGCTCTCGGACAGTGCAGCGCTCTCGGACGGTGCAGCGCTCTCGGACAGTGCAGCGCTCTCGGACAGTGCAGCGCTCCCGGGCAGTGCAGCGCTCTCGGACAGTGCAGCGCTCTCGGACAGTGCAGCGCTCTCCGACAGTGCAGCGTTCTCGGAGCATGCACTGCTCTCAGTCAGTGCAGCGCAGTGAAGGGCTCTCGGACAGTGCAGCGCTCTCGGACAGTGCAGCGCTCTCGGACAGTGCAGCGCTCTCGGACAGTGCAGCGCTCCCGGACAGTGCAGCGCTCCCGGACTGTGCAGCGCTCTCCGACAGTGCAGCACTCTCGGTCAGTGCAGCGCTCTCCAGGACAGTGAAGGGCTCTCGGACAGTGCGGCGCCCTCGGGCAGTGCAGCGCACCTAGACAGATAAATACCTGCATGTTTGTAATGAAGAGCATTGATCCACCAATTGCCATGAGAGTGAGGGCAGGGAACAGCAATATTGCGGAGGCTGCAAAAAGGAGGGTGCCAATGTGAGAACTCTGAGCCATCTTCAGAAGCAATAAAGAATTGAATGAAGAAGGGAGACTTCTGCCTCTCGCGTCTGCACCGACACATGGGAAGCACCTGATCCCTTTACCTGATCCCATTTGCCAGCAAGTGGCACATAGCCTTGAATGTTACGGCGTGCCAAGTACTCATATTTTTAAAAGATATCAAGCAACCCGCTTCGAGTACCCTCCAGGCATTCCATTCCAGACCGTCAACACTCTGACTAAAACGTGTTTTTGTCAAATCTCCCCCAAACCTCCTGCCCCTCAAGTTCACAGTGTGTCGCCTCGTGACCTACGCTTCAACTATAAGGAACAGCTGCTTCCTCTCCATGCCCCTCATTATCTTGTCCACCTCCATCATGTCACCCCTTCAATCTTCTCTGCTCCAGAGAAAACCACTCGAGCCTATCCAACCTCTCTTCATAACTTAAATGTTTCATTCCAGGTAATACCCTGGTGAATCTGGAAAATTACCCGTATTTTCCAAAATATGTTAGGTGGGGTAACTGGGTTACGGGGATAGGGTAGAAGTGTGGGTTTAGGTCGGGTGCTCTTTCCAAGGGTCAGTGCAGACTCGATGGGCCGAATGGCCTCCTTCTGTACTGTAAATTCGATGATTCTCTGAATCACCTCTCCGCCCATTCCAGTGCAATCTCTTCCAAACTATAATGTGGCAAATGTAGTTTATTTTACATAGTAACATTCGGGATCTCCAAACATCCTAAATGTATTCACCGCAAACAGAGTAGTATATTTTTTCAAGTATCTTCCTTCATTAAATATGAAAACAAAGGCAGACAGTTTCGGTGGAGTAAGATGGTCAAAGCAAGCATTCTTCTAAAGAACCGCCCAGAGCATTAATGATTCAGATTCTCCTATCAGCAATTCGGCCAAGGGGGTAGCCACAGATGTGTTAAAGGCAGTGCATTAACGTCTCTTCAGCCTTTCAAACCGAAGCATTGTGTCCCACAGCGAGCAGACAGCCACCCTCACATGTATCTGCGAGTACGGTTAGCAAGGAAAAGGAGCGGTGAGGTCTCCAAACCTCTTCATGTCATCAGCTCCAATTGCTACCTTTACCGTCACCATCCTGGCTGAGTTAACATTTGTTTTTTTTGTAAAGATGTTTTTTAAATAATTGAATATTTAAGCATTTTAATTGCTATTATTAATTTGTACTGGAGTATTGATGATGGGTGTGTTTGATGAATTGTCGGTTGGGACATTGCCCGCTGTGGTGATATATTCTTTCTTAAGATGGATTGAGATCAGGTGAATGTCGTCAGGGTTGCGAACGAGACAGAGAGAATTCAGGGAACATAAGTATCGGTAGGGATAGTGATGATAGTTTCAATGTGGATTGTGACCATTGTCCGAATAGGATGCAGTGCTTGGTAGTAGATGGAAAGTATTCCGCCTGGTGGTCGGTGACCAGTGGTGTCCCGCAAGGATCTGTTCTGGGACCTCTGCCCTTTGTGGTTTTCATAAATGACTTGGATGAGGAAGTGGAAGGGTGGGTTAGTAAGTTTGCCGATGACACAAAGGTTGATGGAGTTGTAGATAGTGTTGAGGGTTGTTTCAGGTTACAACAGGACATTGACAGGATGCAGGGGGGGCTGAGAAGTGGCAGATGGAGTTCAACCTTGATAAATGTGAAGTGATTAATTTTGGAAGGTCGAATTTGAATGCTGAATACAGGGTTGAACAGAGGATTCTTGGAAGTGTGGAGGAACAGAGGGATCTTGGGGTACATAGATCCCTCAAAGTTGCCACCCAGGTTGATAGGGTTGTTAAGAAGGCGTATGGTGTGTTGGATTTCATTAACAGGGGGATTGAGTTTAAGAGCTGCGAGGTTTTGTTGCAACTTTATAAAACCCTAGTTAGACCACACTTGGAATATTGTGTCCAGTTCTGGTCGCCTCATTATAGGAAGGATGTGGATGCTTTGGAGAGGGTACAGAGGAGATTTACCAAGATGCTGCCTGGACTGGAGGGCATGTCTTATGAAGAAAGGTTGAGGGAGCCCGGGCTTTTCTCACTGGAGCAAAGAAGGCAGAGAGGTGACTTGATAGAGGTGTACAAGGTGATGAGAGGCATGGACAGAGTGGATAGCCAGAGACTTTCCCCCAGCGTGGAAATGTCTGTCACGAGGGGACATAATTTTAAGGTGATTGGAGGAAGGTATAGGGGAGATGTCAGCGGTCGGTTCTTTACACAGAGAGTGGTGGGTGTGTGGAATGCACTGCCAGCAGAGGTGGTGGAGTCAGAGTCATTCGGGGCATTTAAGCGACTCTTGGACAGGCACATGGACAGCAGTAAATTGAAGGGGTGTAGGTTATGTTGATCTTAGATTAGGATAAATGATCAGCACAACATCGTGGGCTAAAGGGCCTATACTGTCCTATGTTCTATGTTTGCATAGTGGATAGTGTAGGTGGGAAATGAGGGCCGCAGACGCTGAGGTTTGGCAAGTACTGTTGGACGGTGAGTACGGGGCAACTTACACTTTGGGACCTGTTCAGATAAATATCCAATTCCACCTTGAATGTATCAATCCCAGCAGCAACCGTTGTACTGAAGCACACGTCATTCCTGATCGGATATGCCCACTTCGTGAACGTTTTTACTCAGGTTGTCACAGCTTCTGTTGCAAATGCCTTAAATCTGTGTCCACTTCTTTTTACTTATATAAATTTAGATAACCTAATTCATTTTTCCAATTAACGGGCAATTTAGCGTGTTCAATCCACCTACCCTGCGCATCTTTGGCTTGTGGGGGCGAAACCCACGCAAACACGGGGAGAATGTGCAAACTCCACACGGACAGTGACCCAGAGCCGGGTTCGAACCTGGGACCTCAGCGCCGTGAGGCCGCAGTGCTAACCACTGCACCCCCGTGCTGCCCCTCAATCTGTGTCCACTTCTTCACGATCATTCCACCGCGGGCAACAGTTTATTTCTATGTAATTTGTTTCGGGCCCTCATGATTTTGAATGGCTCGAAACAATCTCCTCCAAATCGTATTTTTTCGGAGCACAGCTCCTTCCTCGGGTGAATGAAGATGTAAGTTCCAGAAACACATATATAGACAAAGTCAATGATGCAAGACGATACTTTGAATACGAGTCTTTGCAGGTAATTAAGTCTTTACAGAGCCAGAGAATGGGGTAATCCCAGGTTAAAGAGGTGTGAATTGTCTCAAGCCAAGACAGTTCTATCTAATAATAATCGCTTATTGCCACAAGGAGGCTTCAATGAAGTTACTGTGAAAAGCCCCTAGTCGCCACATTCCGGCGCCTGTTCGGGGAGGCCGGTACAGGAATTGAACCCGCGCTGATGGCCTTGTTCTGCATTACAAGCCAGCTGTTTAACCCACTGTGCTAAACCAGCCCCTCGAATCGGCCCTTAGGCGGCAGAATCTGCCTTACTATCTGTCTGTCTGTCTGTCTCTCTCTATCTATCTGTCTATCTGTCTGTCTATCTATCGATATCTACTTATCCATCTATTTATCCATCTGTTTATCCATCTATCTATCTATGGCGCTATGTAACATTCGGCATTTATCAATCTATCTATCTCCTACTTCCTCTCCTCCAAATGGATCAGATCATTATTTTTTCATTTCCATCATGGAAGACATTGGATGAAGATAGACTCACCAGCAGTTGAGAAGGCGATCATCAGTGCGGCTGCGGTATAAAATGTTCTGGAGAGTTAAGAAGAAATTTGCTTTGAACTGCATCATTTGTGCACTCCCTTCTCATTCCCATCACGCCCCTCCCACTCCTCCCATCAAGGAATACCATGAAGTCCTAGTTCTGTTGTGCCTTCTACCGCTTCGGAATTATCAAAGTTCTTCACAGCCAATGACATTTAGAAACAAGGACTTAGGCTACGTAATGCAGACACCAGCTGATCAATCATTTGTGAATGCCGATGTTGATCTGAATATGAGTATTGTCTCTGAGCACTCCATTGGGAGGCATGTGGCCATTAGAAACATAGGAATGCGGAAAGTATTCCTCAAGGTTCGGCACAACATCGTGGGCCGAAGGGCCTGTTCTGTGCTGTATTTTTCTATGTTCTATGTTCTACGGTCTCGGAGAGATGTGAGAGGAGAGTTGCCTGAATTGTCCCAGGGACGATGGGCTTCATTTGATGTGGAGACAATCAATATTTATTTTGAAAGCATGGACGATTCTGGGTAAATCGAACTGCCAACAAGCAGAGGGAGTTTTGATGGGATCTCTTCAGCGAAGAAGATAGGGACTGCCAATCCAGGGTGTGGCCCCACCCACAGCAAGTTTTGCTGACCAGAGAGTTGAACTCGGCAGCACAAAATATCCTCTGAAGGAGGCCCTGGCGACGCGTAAACTTAAATAATCAGGAAAAACTTACATGGCCAGGATCCTGGTCACCATGGTCCCGAGGTAGTCAAACACAACACCGCTGGGAAAAGCAAAGAAGCTAAAGGCGAATGCAGCGATGGTGAAGACAAGTGTGAAACGATCGTCCTGCAGATCACAGCCAACTGAGCGAGGACTAGTAGGAGCTGGAGGGAGACAGGAAGCAATTGAAAAATGAAGAAGGCAATATGTTTTTTAAAATACATTTAGAGTGGAATATTTTTTTTTCAGTCCAGGGGCAATTTAGCGGAGCCAGCCCTGCACTGCACATCTGGGTTGTGAGGGTGAGATCCATGCAGATAATGTGCACACATCCGTGGGTGGGGTCGAACCCGTGTCTTCGGCGCCGTGAGGCAGCAGTGCTAATCACTGAGCCACCGTGCCACCCACGAAGAAAACAACATTAACCACCTTTAACAAACCTATGGTGCCCCAAAGGGCTTCACTGCCGACGCAATACATTTGACCTGTGATCACGGGTTTGGGAATTCAGATACCCCTCTCCTCTCTCTCTTCACCCGCTCAGATATCCTACATCAATCCCTCCTCTCAAAAACCTTCTTCTCACTCTCCATATCCGACCCTCCTCCTCCTGTTTCTCCGATCATCTATTCTAACTTTCTCACCACGCCCCCCATTACTGTACTATCTTTCTCCACCTGCTCAATTTTTCCGCTCTCTCCCTCTCTCCTCTCCCGCTCTCCCTATTTGTTTATTTCTTAACCCTCAGCTCAAACCATCCTGCGCTCCCCTGATCTCTCTCTTTAGAGCAGTGGCACCACGGCTGGCTCTGATGTTCAGCAGGGAGGGTCAAAGCGCAGAAGAGCAATAGTCATAGGGGACTCAACAGTCAGGGGCACAGATAGACGCTTCTGTGGACGTGAAAGAGACTCCAGGATGGTATGTTGCCTCCCTGGTGCCAGGGTCCAGGATGTCTCCGAACGGGTAGAGGGCATCCTGAAGGGGGAGGGCAAACAGGCAGAGGTCGTTGTACATATTGGTACTAACGACATAGGCAGGAAGGGGCATGAGGTCCTGCAGCAGGAGTTCAGGGAGCTAGGCAGAAAGTTAAAAGACAGGACCTCTGGGGTTGTAATCTCGGGATTACGCCCTGTGCCATGTGCCAGCGAGGCTAGAAATATGAAGACAGAGCAGCTAAACACGTGGCTAAACAGCTGGTGTAGGAGGGAGGGTGTTATCTGGACTACTTGGAGCTCTTCCGGGGCAGATGTGACCTGTATAAGAAGGATCGGTTGCATCTAAACTGGAGAGGCATAAATATCCTGGCCACGAGGTTTGCTAGTGTCACACGGGAGGGTTTAAACTAGTATGGGGGGGGGGGGGTGGGTACCGGAGCAATAGGTCAGAAGATGAGAGCATTGAGGGAGAACTAGGGAATAGGGACAGTGTGGCTCAGAGGAAGAGCAGACAGGGAGATGTTGCTGACCACAGCGGGTCTGGTGACCTGAAGTTCATATGTTTCAATGCAAGAAGTATTACGGGTAAGGCAGATGAACGTAGAGCTTGGATTAGTACTTGGAACTATGATGTTGTTGCCATTACAGAGACCTGGTTGAGGGAAGGACAGGATTGGCAGTTAAACGTTCCAGGATTTAGATGTTTCAGGCGGGATAGAGGGGGATGTAGAAGGGGTGGCGGAGTTGCGCTACTGGTTAGGAAGAATATCACAGCTGTACTACGAAAGGACACCTCAGAGGGCAGTGGGGCTATATGGGTAGAGATCAGGAATAAGAAGGGTGCAGTCACAATGTTGGGGGTTTACTACAGGCCTCCCAACAGCCAGCAGGGGAAAGAGGAGCAGATAGGTAGATAGATTTTGGAAAGGAGTAAAAGCCACAGGGTTGTTGTGATGGGCGACTTCAACTTCCCCAATATTGACTGGGACTCACTTAGTGCTAGGGACGTGGACGGGGCAGAGTTTGTAAGGAGCATCCAGGAGGGCTTCTACAATATGTAGATAGTCGAACTAGGGAAAGGGCTGTACTGGACCTGGTATTGGGAAATGAGCCCGGCCAGGTGGTAGAAGTTTCAGTAGGGGAGCATTTCGGTAACAGTGACCACAATTCAGTAAGTTTTAAACTGCTGGTGGACAAGGATAAGAGTGGTCCTAGGATGAATGTAGTAAATTGAGGGAAGGCTAATTATAACAATATTAGGCGGTAACTAGAACCTAGATTGGGGGCGGATGTTTGAGGGTAAATCAACATCTGACATGTGGGAAGCTTTCAAATGTCAGTTGAAATGAATTCAGGACCAGCATGTTCCTGTGAGGAAGAAGGATAAATACGGCAATTTTCGGGAACCTTGGATAACGAGAGATATTATAGGCCTCGTCAAAAAGAAAAAGGAGGCATTTGTCAGGGCGAGAAGGCTGGGAACAGACGAAGCCTGTGTGGAATATAAGGAAAGTAGGAAGGCACTTAAGCAAGGAGTCAGGAGGGCTAAAAGGGGTCACGAAAAGTCGTTGGCAAATAGGTTTAAGGAAAATCCCAAGGCTTTTTACACGTACATAAAAACCAAAAGGGTAGCCAGGGGAAGGGTTGGCCCACTGAAGGACAGGGAAGGAAATCTATGTGTGAAGTCAGAGGAAATGGACGAGGTATAAATGAATACTTTGTATCAGTATTCAGCAAAGAGAAGGAATTGCTGGATGCTGAGTCTGGAGACGGTGTGTAGATAGCCTGGGTCACATTGAGATCCAAAAAGACGAGGTGTTGGGTGTCTTGAAAAATAGTAAGGTAGATAAGTCTCCAGGGCCTGATGGGATCAACTCCAGAATACTGAAGGAGGCTAGAGAGGAAATTGCTGAAGCCTTGACAGAAATCTTTGGATCCTCGCTGTCTTCAGGTGATGTCCCGGAGGACTGGAGAACAGCCAATGTTGTTCCTTTGTTTAAGAAGGGTAGCAAGGATAATCCGGGGAACTACAGGCCGATGAGCCTTACTTCAGTGGTAGGGAAATTACTGGAGAGAATTCTTCGAGACAGGATCTTCTCCCATTTGGAAGCGTATTAGCGGGAGGCAGCACGGTTTTGTGAAGGAGAGGTCATGTCTCACGAACTTAATGGAGTTTTTCGAAGAGGTCACAAAGATGATTGATGCAGGTAGGGCAGTGGATGTTGTCAATATCGACTTCAGTAAGGCCTTTAATAAGCTCCCTCATGGCAGACTGGTACAAAGGGTGAAGTCACATGGGATCAGGGCTGAGCTGGCAAGATGGATACAGACCCGGCTAGGTCATACAAGGCAGAGAGTCGCAATGGAAGGATTCTTTTCTGATTGGAGTGTTGTAACTAGTGGTGTTCCGCAGGGATCAGTGCTGGGACTTTTGCTGTTTGTAGTATATATAAATGAGGAAAATGTAACTGGTCTGATTGGTAACTTTGCAGACGACACAAAGGTTGGTGGAATCGCAGATAACAATGAGGACTGTCAGAGGATACAGCAGGATTTAGATTGTTTGGAGACGTGGGCAGAGAGATGGCAGATGGAGTTTAATCCGGATAAATGTGAGGCAGTGCATTTTGGAAGGTCGAATGCAGGTAGGGAATATGCAGTGAATGGTAGAACCCTCAAGAGCATTGACAGTCAAAGAGATCTAGATGTACAGGTCCACAGGTCACTGAAAGGGGCAACACAGGTGGAGAAGGTGGTCAAGAAGGCATGGGGCATGCTTGCCTTCATTGGCCGGGGCATTGAGTATAAGAATTGGCAAGTCATGTGGCAGCTGTATAGAACCTTAGGTTTAAGGAAAATCCCAAGGCTTTTTACACATACAACCAAAAGGGTAGCCAGGAGAAGGGTTGGCCCACTGAAGGACAGGGAAGGAAATCTATGTGTGGAGCCAGAGGAAATGGACGAGGTATAAATGAATACTTTGTATCAGTATTCACCAAAGAGAAGGAATTGCTGGATGCTGAGTCTGGAGACGGTGTGTAGATAGCCTGGGTCACATTGAGATCCAAAAAGACGAGGTGTTGGGCGTCTTGAAAAATATTAAGGTAGATAAGTCCCCAGACCTGATGGGATCTACCCCAGAATACTGAAGGAGGCTAGAGAGGAAATTGCTGAGGCTTTGACAAAAATCTTTGGATCCGCACTATCTTCAGGTGATGTCCCGGAGGACTGGAGAATAGCCAATGTCTTTCCTTTGCTTAAGAAGGGTAGCAAGGATAATCCAGGGAACTATAGGCCGATGAGCCTTACTTCAGCGGTAGGGAAATTACTGGAGAGAATTCTTCGAGACAGGATCTACCCCCATTTGGAAGCAAATGGACGTATTAGCTTGAGATTGGATGGTTTTGTGAAGGGGAGGTCGTGTCTCACTAACTTGATGGAGTTTTTAGAAGAGGTCGCAAAGATGATTGATGCAGGTAGGGCAGTGGGTGTTGTCTATATGGACTTCAGTAAGGCCTTTGACAAGGTCCCTCATGGCAGACTGGTACAAAAGGTGAAGTCACACGGGATCAGGGGTGAGCTGGCAAGATGGATACAGAACCGGCTAGGTCACAGAAGGCAGAGAGTAGCAATGGAAGGATGCTTTTCTGAGTGGAGTGCTGTGACCAGTGGTGTTCCACAGGGATCAGTGCTGGGACCTTTGCTGTTCGTAGTATATATAAATGATGTGGAGGAAAATGTAACTGGTCTGATTGGTAAGTTTGCAGACGACACAAAGGTTGGTGGAATTGCGGATAGCGATGAGGACTGTCTGAGGTTACAGCAGGATTTAGATCGTTTGGAAACTTGGTCGGAGAGATGGCAGATGGAGTTGAATCCGGACAAATGTGAGGTAATGCATTTTGGAAGGTCTAATGCAGGTAGGGAATATACAGTGAATGGTAGAAACCTCTGGAGTATTAACAGTCAAAGAGATCTAGGTGTACAGGTCCACAGGTCACTGAAAGGGGCAACACAGGTTGAGAAGGTAGTCAAGAAGACATAGGGCATGCTTGCCTTCATTGGCCGGGGCATTGAGTCTAAGAATTGGCAAGTCATGTTGCAGCTGTATAGAACCTTAGTTAGGCCACACTTGGAGTATAGTGTTCAATTCTGGTCGCCACACTACCAGAAGGATGTGGAGGCTTTAGAGAGGGTGAAGAAGAGATTTACCAGAATGTTGCCTGGTATGGAGGGCATTAACTATGAGGAGCGTTTGAATAAACCCGGTTTCTTCTCACTGGAACGATGGAGGTTGAGGGGCGACCTGATAGAGGTCTACAAAATTATGAGGGCCATAGACAGAGTGGATAGTCAGAGGCTTTTCCCCAGGGTAGAGGGGTCAATTACTAGGGGGCATAGGTTTAAGGTAAGAGGGGCAAGTTTTAGAGTAGATGTACGAGGCAAGTTTTTTACACAGAGGGTAGTGGGTACCTGAAACTCGTTGCCAGAGGAGGTAGTGGAAGCAGGAATGATAGTGACATTTAAGGGGCATCTTGACAAATACATGAATAGGATGGGAATAGAGGGATACGGACCCAGAAAGTGTAGACGATTTTAGTTTAGACGGGCAGCATGGTCGGTACGGGCTTGGTGGTCCGAAGGGCCTGTTCCTGTGCTGTACTTTTCTTTGTTCTTTGTTCATTGTTTATCCCATATCACACTCTCCCTTCCGTCCGTTACTGCTCGACTACCTTCACTCCCTCCTTCTCTCACTCTGTGGGTCCTCTGTCATTGCCCCACGCTCCCCTTACGCTTTGTCCCCCTTTCTACCCTCTCTCTCACTTACGTCTCCTTCCTCTTTCCTTGCCTCCCATGCCTTACCTGTTTCTCTTACTTTCTCTTTTCTTCGAAATATCTCCATTGCTCCCGCTCCCCATCCTTTGTTAGATGTTTTAGTTGCTGTGATATGAAGAGTCTAAAGTTCTGTTCCTTTTTCACAAACACACATTTATTTCATTCCAACAGCCTTTGCACAAAACGCTAACTGTACATCACCTGACAGAGGCCACCTGAAGCCCCTTTACATATCAGTGTCAATTAATGGATAGTTAACATAAATGATTCAACTAATTGCAATGTCTCTTAACCCATTACTTAACATCCTTCTCACTAACACCACCCCCACTACCATCCCTCACCCTCTCTTGTTCCCTATGCTCTGTTTACTCTCCATCATTCTCTACCCCTTCATTCCTCCACCATCTCTTCTACCATCCTCTCCGCTTACCTTTCTTGCCTCCTGCACCATATTCCTACTTTCGGTACTCTTCACCTCTCAACATCTCCTTCCTTTACATATCCTTGTTTAACCCTCCTTTGCGCTTTCTCTCTCATCTACCCATCCACTTCCTTTCTTTGTTCCCTGCTATCTCTCTATCATCTCCGTCTCTCTCTTCCTGTTTCTCCTCCTCCTCCTCCCTCCGAAGCATAATTCATTGCGCTTTCCCTCTCTCTCTCCGCCGGAAACTCCTTCTCTCCGTCTATAACCATTTATCCACCTCTCATCAGAACCAGTGTTCCACCCCTTTACTTCTCCTTTCCCATTTTCATTTTTGCTTCTCTTTCGCTTTTCCTTTCCTAAATTTCCCCACCACACATTTACATTTAATTCTTCCATCCCGCCACATACCCTCTCCCGTTCTCCCTATTCCTCTGTTCCTGCCTCTTACTCTCATCCTTACCTCTCCACTCTGACTCTTCTCGATGTTCTCCTCGGTTTCTACTTGTCCTCTCGGTTTCTTTACCACTTTGTGCATTTTTCCCACTTCTCTTCATATCATTCCCTGTCTCTGAACTCGCCTCCCCTCCATCTAACCCAGTCCCTCCATTAATGTTGTACCCTGTTTATATTTATCTTTCCTATTCGTTCCTATTTATCTTTCCATTCCATTCGCCCAGCCTTCCCACTCGACCTATCCACAGCCTTTCAATCATCCCTTATCTCTCCTCTCCCTCCTCCTGCTCTCTTCCCATCTGCATCTCCCTTTTTTCATCCTCTACATCTATGTGTCTCCTCCCTGTCTGATACTCCATGCTCTCTCTTGTTCCATCTCTTCTACCCCCTCAGTATTTCCTCTTTAAAGTTCCTTTTCCCGCTGCCTCTTCCCACTTACATCCCTCTGCTCTTACACCACACTCCCCACCCTTTCTCGGTACCTCTTCCTCCTCTCTCACTCCATAGGCAACTCAATCGATCCCTCTTTCTACATTTCGCATTATAATCTCCCCAATTCTCTCCCTCTTCACCACCTCCTCTTCCACCAGCTCTCCCATTCACTTTCCTGCCTTCAGCCAGTATTCTGGCTTCATTTCCCTTTGTCCTGTTGCATTATCCTTTACTTCCTCTCCACCCCATATTTCTCTTCTTTTTGTGTTTGATCCTTTCTGCTGTCAGCCTTTATTTTTTTTTTTTTATCAGTACAGCACAGTACAGGCCCTTCAGCCCACGATGTTGTGCCGACAATTTATCCTAATCTAAGATCAACCTAACCTACACCCCTTCAATTTACTGCTGTCATGTGCCGTCCAAGAGTCGCTTAAATGTCCCTCATAACTCTGACTCCACCACCTCTGCTGGCCGTGCATTCCACGCACCCACCACTCTCTGTGTAAAGAACCTACCTCTGACATCTCCCCTATAGAACATAGAACATAGTTATCTCCCTCCCTTCCTTCTACTCCTCTCCACAATCAGAACTACACAATCAGAGCGATATCTCCCATTCTCTTTCCTTCCAGCTCCTTGCTTTCTTTCTCCCCGCTCCACTGATCTCTGTTCCGGAGTTTACTGATGCCTGTGCACTCTTTGTCTTTCCCATTTCTCTCTCTCCTAATTCACCCTGTCCTTTTGGTTTATTTGGCTGTTTCCCGTCAAGTCTGGAGCTTGACTCGATCGTCCTCTCTATCACCTTTGATAATTGACCTTCATGCTTGCTGAAACTGATAACCTTTCCTTTCTCTCTCCAATACCTCAGTTGTTTGAACACCTCAATCAGCTCTCCTGTGCACTTCACGGCAGTTGTTTACCGCTGCATAATCCAACTCAATCTCCTTTGACATTGACCAAGGCCAACTTCTTCTTTCAAAGTGCAGAGCCCAGTATCAGAAAAAGAAATCCAATTATTGCCAAAGTGGTATTTTACACAGGTTTATTTTCCCTTCCTTCGTTGTACTTAATTCCCTGATTGAAAAAGAAGAGTGTGCACATCTCTGACCGGATTGGGTGTGGAATGGGGGATTATTTGAAGACCCAGACACTGACGGAGTGGTTATGAAATGAAATGAAATGAAAATCGCTTATTGTCACAAGTAGGCTTCAATGAAGTTACTGTGAAAAGCCCCTAGTCGACACATTCCGGCGCCTGTTCGGGGAGGCTGGTACGGGAATTGAACCGTGCTGCTGGCCTGCCTTGGTCTGCTTTCAAAGCCAGCGATTTAGCCCTGTGCTAAATCAACACAAGTTTAATCTGACATGGATTCAACCTCTGGACAGTTGAAAACTGTGTCTCTCTGCCCCTCAGTCTCTCCTCCCTCTTGCTCTGTCTCTCGCTGTGCCCCAACCTTGTCCGCCACGCCCACGGTACAACCAATTTACAGACAGCCACACATTGTTACACAAACTTACCGGAGCCATTCCTCGCTCCACCACTGCTGGTGTTGTGGAGTGTGTCACAGACATCCATGAAATATTCCTCCTCTTTCAGCACGAAGACTAGTGAGGCCCATCCGAAGATCACCCCCGTGAAGCCCAGACATTCGATCAGCCCAGTGGTAAAGCACAAGTACAATTTGCACCTCTCTCCCAGAGACTGCATCTGGCCGAACTCCTGGTGAACTCCCTTTAATACAATAGAAACGTTTGGTTACTCTGGCTGAGAGGAACAGAAAGTTCCATTTACACAACATCTCTCACCACGGCAGGACATCGGCAATAGTTGAGCAGAGAGTGCAGGGCATTTCCCAAGTGCAGTCATTACTGAAATGAAATGAAATGACGTGCAAATCGCTTATTGTCACAAGTCGGCTTCAAATGAAGTTACTGTGAAAAGCCCCTTGTGGCCACATTCCAGCGCCTGTTCGGGGAGGCTGGTACGGGAATCGAACCGTGCTGCTTGGCTTGCCTTGGTCTGCTTTCAAAGCCAGTGATTTAGCCCTGTGCTAAACCAGCCCCTAATTGCAGCACATAATTTGGACAAAAACCAGATGCCACGCATTGCAATAATAAAATGCAACATCATCTGAGTTGCATTAGTCTAAATAAGTGAGGAATTATGTGCCCTGGTTAACTGCAGAGAGCTCCACCTTCCTCTCCTCATTTGGGACCGTGGGATATTATACTATAACTCACAGGACACTCCAAGAGTTAATTAGTATTGAAAATACATTCTTTCTATCTGGGCAGCGCTCCATCAGCCTCGAGTCTCAAGTGTATTTCTCCCACAGTGTTCTACATACAAAAGGTAATCAGTTTCAGCCCTGACCTTCTGACAGAGCACTCGGCACTGAACACACTCGATAGTCGGGTTTCCTGGACCCTGAACCACTCAAATGTAGAGCACTCCTGTACTGACTATGGAACCGTGCAGCGGTCCTTCAGTTCTGAAGCTCAGACTCTGCAGCTCACCTGAAGACCTCCGTGACCAATAGTCCAGACCTCACTAAATATTAACCGTCAGCTAGGACAGCGTCAGCTCGCTGCTGAGGTGCGGACAGCTCTCCCTGTGAGCTGGACCATCAACTGTTCAGCCTCCTGAGCTCTGAATCTCGGACTGTGTGAAACGGCCTCAGCAGAAGCCTTCTTGAGCGTGGGTTGGCAAAGTCACTGTCAGCCAATCACAATGAGAAATCAGTCGCACAAACGGAAAGTTGAGATTGCGGTTCACTTCAACGTGAGCCAACATCAATATGAGGCAGACAACAGGCCTGCAGGTACCGAAGGAGCTGCTGTGATATGTGAGGCAGAGGAATGGAGGAGAGAGCTGAGACAAAAGAAAAGTCAGAATGGGCCAAGAGAACGACAGAGCAGAAGGGCGTGACGGTTATTTGTATTTGCGAAGAGCCTGGGATCGTACCTGGCATCCAAAAACTGTACAGTATGTGGAACGCCAGCCCCTCCCCCTCCGAAGAATCGTCGCGATTGCAACATGGAAAGGTAGTAGTCATTGTTTGCAAAGCAAGATTACACAATCTTCCCACCTATATTACCTGTCAATCTCGTCTACCATGCTGCTGTTTCAAGGTTGAATACTATAGCAGAGGGCATGGGAGCACTTCCTCTGTTCTTGTTTCAGTGTAACCCACTGGTATATTTTTAATCACACATGGCAGACATTCCGAAATTAGGGAAAATTCTTCATTTATGTCCTGTCCAGAAAATAAACCCAGAATAAATCCAATTCAATAATTTGCTGTGCTGTGACGATGCTTCTGATTGACAGGAAATTGTTCAAATGTTTATTGACAATGTTTTAGATTGCGAAAGTTAAGAACAATGCAGCACAGGGACAGGCCCTTCGGCACTCCAAGCCTTTGCCGATCATGTGTCCTATCTAGACCAACCGCCTGATTCCTTCAAGACCCCGTCCGTTCATGTGCCTATCCAGATAAGTCTCAAAGGTCGCTAACGTATCTGCCTCAATCACCTCACTGGGCCGTGCATTCTAGGCCACCACCACCCTCTGTGTAAAAACCTCACCCGCACATCTCCACTCAACCTTTCCCCCCTCACCTTGAACCTGTGCCCCCTTGTAATTGTCATTTGCGCCCCGGGAAAAAGCCTCCTGTTCATTCTATCTATACCCCTAATAATTGTATAAACTTCTATCAGGTCATCACTCAGCCTTCGTCTCTCTAGGGAGAACAATTCCAGCTTATTCAATCTCTGCTCATAGCTAATACCCTCCATACCAGGCAACATCCTGGTAAACCTTTTCTGTCTCCAAAGCCTCCATGTCCTTCTGGTACTGCGGTGACCAGAATTGGACACAATATACCAAATGTGGCCGAACCAACATTCTATGTAACTGTAACATAATCTTCGAGCTTTCTGAAATAACTTTCACATTCCTGCTCAGTGTGGGCTCCACCAGGACCATTTGAGTCCTGATTCCAACAGTGTTGGTCCCAACGAGGTCAGAAGAGCTGATTTCAAGAGGTAGGATGAGATTTACTCTGATTAACAAGAACATCGACAACATGAACAAGTGCTCTCTAAAATGAACGCAGCAAAACTGCAGTCACTGATAATCGTAAGGAAACCTGCACTAGTTTGGGTCAAGTGAACACAAATGCAATGTTTTTGATTGTTAGTGTTTAGCAATTTATCCCAGAATATCGCTGCAGCAGTTCCTCAGCTTACACAACCCACGGACTCTGTAGGCGCTTTATTAATTATCCTCGCTTCAAAGGAAACCAAAATTTGATAATATTGACTAACGATTCCAGTGTTCAGTATTGAAGAGAAAATGAAGAATGTAGGGCAGCACAGTGGCACAGTGGGTTAGCACTGCGGCCTCACGGCTCTGAGGTCCCAGGTTCGATCCCGGCTCTGGGTCACTGTCCGTGTGGAGTTTGCACATTCTCCCCGTGTTTGCGTGGGTTTCGCCCCCACAACCCAAAGATGTGCAGGGTGGGTGGATTGGCCACGCTAAATTGCCCCTTAATTGGAAAAAATGAATTGGGTACTCTAAATTTAAAAAAAAAAGAATGTTGTGCCGGTATGTTGCAAGGAATGGGGAACATACAGGTTTCTGTAAAAACATAAATAGTCTTACTTGAACGGCGCTCACTTCCCAACAGAGGTGCATGGAGACATAAATGTCTCCACTCTACAAGATGAACTGCAGGTACTCGCCAATACCACTATGACAGCAACATTCAAAGGCGGGAGTCTGAGTTTGGAAGTTTCGACACGTGTGATACACATGGACGGCAACAGGAGATGGTCAGATTTTCTGTTGTCTGAAATGATCATTTCTGAAATTCCGATTGCCGTGAATTTTATTTATAAAGTGATAAGAGTTTACCGTATCTGCGTGGGTCTCACCCCCAAACTCAAAGATTTACAGGGTACGTGGATTGGCCGCACGAAATTGCCCTTAATTGGGAAACAAGAACTGGGTAACTTAAGTTAAAATAAAATAAAGTCATCGAGTTTTACAGCAGGAGAAGAGGCTCTTCAGCCCATCGCGTCCAGGTGACTATCAAGCACCTAACTACTATAATCATGGTTTCCAGCACTTGATTCGTAGATTGATATGCCTTGGTATTTCAAGCCCTCAACTAAATACTTCATCGAAGTTGGTAGGATTCCCACCTCTACCACCTTTTCAGGTAGTAAGTTCCAGATTCCAACTACCCTTTTGGTATAAAAGCTTTTTCTCACATTTCCTTGAAGCTCCTTCCCATTACCTTAAGCCTATGTCCCCTGGTTACTAACTCCTGAACTAAGGGGAAAGGTACCTTCCTGTCCACCCTATCTGTGCCCCTCATAATATTGTGCACCTTAATCAGCCCCCCCCCCCTCAGACTTCTGTGTTCTAGGGAGAATAACACCATCTTATCCAGTCTCTGTTGATAACTCAAGTGATGCAACCCAGGCAACATCCTGGTGAATCTCCTCTGCACCCCTTCAGGTGCAATCACTTCATTTCTATAATGTGGTGACCAGATTAGGGTTAGGGTTAGGGTTAGGGAACTGCACACATTACTCCAGCGGGGGTCTGACCAGCACTTTGTACAGGTCCAGCAAATCCTTCCTGTTCTTATATTCAATGTCTCGGTTAATAATGACAAGAATTCCATTGGTCTTCTCAACCACCTTATCTCCCTGTGCTGTTGACTTCAGACCAATCTGTTTGTGCACATTAAGATCCCTTACATCCTCTGTACTTTCTATGGGCCAACCATTCATTGCATATTGCTTCGCCTTGTTTGTCCTCCCAAAATACAGGACCTCACAATTGTCATGGTTAAATTCCGTTTGCCCCTCATGTCCATCTAACCAGGCCATCTACATCACGTAACCTCAGACAGTCATTTTCAAGCCCAGGGTTGTGACAAGCAGGTGGGTCGTGGGCGAGTGTCGGAAATGGCTTGGGCCATGCGTCACGGCGTTCCCGATCTCCGGGCCACGCGTCACGGCGTTCCCAATCTCGGGGCCATGCGTCACGGCGTTCCCGATCTCGGGGCCATGCGTCACGG
The DNA here is from genome assembly GCF_047496885.1 of Scyliorhinus torazame. Taxonomy (NCBI): domain Eukaryota; kingdom Metazoa; phylum Chordata; class Chondrichthyes; order Carcharhiniformes; family Scyliorhinidae; genus Scyliorhinus; species Scyliorhinus torazame. Next base: position 45,828,168 of record NC_092710.1, on the reverse strand, counting down.
CGTTCCCGATCTCGGGGCCATGCGTCACGGCGTTCCCGATCTCGGGGCCACGCGTCACGGCGTTCCCAATCTCCGGGCCATGCGTCACGGCGTTCCCGATCTCGGGGCCATGCGTCACGGCGTTCCCGATCTCGGGGCCATGCGTCACGGAGTTCCCAATCTCGGGGCCATGCGTCACGGAGTTCCCGATCTCCGGGCCATGCGTCACGGAGTTCCCGATCTCGGGGCCATGCGTCACAGAGTTCCCAATCTCGGGGCCATGCGTCACGGAGTTCCCGATCTCCGGGCCATGCGTCACGGAGTTCCCAATCTCGGGGCCATGCGTCACGGAGTTCCCGATCTCCGGGCCATGCGTCACGGAGTTCCCGATCTCGGGGCCATGCGTCACAGAGTTCCCGATCTCTGGGCCATGCGTCACGGCGTTCCCGATCTCTGGGCCACGCGTCACGGAGTTCCCAATCTCGGGGCCATGCGTCACGGAGTTCCCGATCACTGGGCATGAGTCAAGGCATTCCCGATCTCGGGGCCATGCGTCACGGCGTTCCCGATCTCCGGGCCATGCGTCGCGGCTTTCCCAATCTCGGGGCCATGCGTCACGGCATTCCCGAGCTCCGGGACATGCGTTGCAGCAATCCCGATCTCAGGGCAGTGCGTCACGGCGTTCCCAATCTCGGGGCCATGTGTCGCAGCATTCCCGATCTCGGGGCCGTGCGTCACGGTGTTCCCGATCTCTGGGCCATGAGACACGGTGTTCCCGATCTCGGGGCCGTGAGACACGGTGTTCCCGATCTCGGGGCCATGCATCGCGGCGTTCCCAATCTCTGGGCCATGCGTCACGGAGTTCCCAATCTCGGGGTCATGCATCGCGGCGTTCCCAATCTCTGGGCCATGTGTCGCAGCATTCCCGATCTCGGGGCCGTGCGTCACGGTGTTCCCGATCTCTGGGCCATGAGACACGGTGTTCCCGATCTCGGGGCCGTGAGACACGGTGTTCCCGATCTCGGGGCCATGTGTCGCGGCATTCCCGATCTTGGGGCCATGAGTCACGGCATTCCCGATCTCGGGGCCATGAGTCACGGTGTTCCCGATCTTGGGACCATGAGTCACGGCATTCCCGACCTTGGGGCCATGAGTCACGGTGTTCCCGATCTTGGGGCCATGAGTCACGGTGTTCCCGATCTTGGGGCCATGTGTCGCGGCATTCCCGATCTCAGGGCCATGTGTCGCGGTGTTCCCGATCTTGGGGCCATGAGTCACGGCATTCCCGATCTCGGGGCCATGAGTCACGGTGTTCCCGATCTTGGGGCCATGAGTCACGGCATTCCCGATCTTGGGGCCATGAGTCACGGTGTTCCCGATCTTGGGGCCATGAGTCACGGTGTTCCCGATCTTGGGGCCATGAGTCACGGTGTTCCCGATCTCTGGGCCATGAGTCACGGTGTTCCCGATCTTGGGGCCATGTGTCGCGGCATTCCTGATCTCAGGGCCATGTGTCGCGGTGTTCCCGATCTTGGGGCCATGTGTCGCGGTGTTCCCGATCTTGGGGCCATGAGTCACGGTGTTCCCGATCTTGGGGCCATGAGTCACGGTGTTCCCGATCTTGGGGCCATGAGTCACGGTGTTCCCGATCTTGGGGCCATGAGTCACGGTGTTCCCGATCTTGGGGCCATGCGTCGCGGCTTTCCCAATCTCGGGGCCATGCGTCATGGTGTACCCGATCTCGGTGCGATGAGTTGGGGCGTTCCCGATCTCGGGGCCATGAGTCGCGCCGTTCTCGATCGTGGCCCATGTGTCACAGCGTTCCCGATCTCCGTGCTTTGCATCGCAGCGTTCCCGATCTCCGGCCCATGCGCCGTGGCGTTCCCAATCTCAGGGTCATGAGTCGCGCTGTTCCCGATCGTGGGCCATGCGTTGCGACATTCCCAATTGCAGAAAGTAGTGCCTAACGGCATTACGGATTTTTAAAAATGACAGCCGTGACCGGCTTTCAGGGTGCGGCCGTTCTGCGCATGCGTGCCTCCTCACGAGTGCGCACACCAAGCCTACAGTCGTACTAGCCTGAAAACGCCCAATCTCGCCTGATCTCGGAAGGAGTGAGCAGGCCCTGAGACCAGCGAAGTAGAGCCCCTCCCCATGACATCAGCGTGCTAACCCATGACTGGATTTCAAAATGACTGGAGTCTTCCTACCTGTAACCGTGGCAGAGAACAGTTCGCATGTCCCGAACGCTAATGTCACATGTTCTGGGCGCGCAAGGGAGTCTTTCCATTTTGTAGCTGCCTGCAGAGCTGCTGAAAGCTCGAGGTCCTCTGGTGGAGCAGCAACTGAAAGCAGGAACAAAGCAGCATAAAGACGATTGGTTGAGGTGTGGATTACTAATTGTGCCAGTGCAAATCAGGATGCAAAGTTCATGGGTGTTACATGCAGGGAAGCACTGGCAAATGAAACATTAAAACCCTCAAAACTTCAAAGGCATCATAAGATTGAACATGGTAAGTTCGAAGGCAAACATCTTGATTATTTTTTCAAATGGATGCAGTGAGATCTGGGGCGTCATTCTCCGACCCCCCGCCGGGTCGGAGAATGGCCGTTGGCCGCCGTGAATCCCGCCCCCGCCCCCGCCGAAGTCTCCGGTACCGGAGATTGGGTGGGGGCGGGAATCAGGCCGCGCCGGTTGGCGGGACCCCCCGCTTAATTCTCCGGCCCGGATGGGCCGAAGTCCCGCCCAGAAATTGCCTGTCCCACCGGCATAAATTAAACCTGGTATTTACCGGCGGGACCAGGCGGCACGGGCGGGCTCCGGGGTCCTGGGGGGGGGCGCGGGGCGATCTGACCCCGCGGGGTGCCCCCACGGTGGCCTGGCCCGCGATCGGGGCCCACCGATCCGCGGGCGGGCCTGTGCCGTGGGGGCACTCTTTCCCTTCCGCCTCCGCACCTTTGGGCTGGCGCGATGCCCGTCTGATTGGCGCCGTTTTTGGCGCCAGTCGGCGGACATCGCGCCGTTGGGGTGAATTTCGCCCCTGATCTCATCAACTGAAGTCATTATCAGAAATGTAACTGAATAACAAAGCAATTGAGATCGTCAGAACCAGGCAGGCTCACCTGTCACATTAAATGTAAGTGAAAATGGTGGGTCGCGAAGTTCAGGCGGTGTGGGTCGCGAAGTTCAGGCGGTGTGGGTCGCGAAGTTCAGGCGGTGTGGGTCGCGAATATTGGCCGATGTGGGTCTTGAAAGGTGGCCGGTTGGTTAAAATGTGTCCCGGACAAAAAAAGTTTGGAAAACATTTATTTAAGATACAAATCCCTGTCAACATCTTGAAAGCATATTAACTCTTTCATGTAAAAATTGCTGCCAACTATTGGTGTCTAATGTCCCAGAGACAGGAATTGGTGTCATACCTCCAACATTCACATGTCGATCATTTGTGTTATTTTAAAAATATTTTTTATTCTTCTCCTTTTTCACATTTTCTCCCAAATTTTCACCCAATAATACACAATAATTAGTAACGAATGTAATGTCAATCCCAATATCAATAACATCGATCCCATCCTCCCACCAAACCCCAGACATTGGCCCGCATGTTAACATAAACAAATGACAAAAAGGAATCAGGAATCACCCACAGTCACCATTAACACCCACAGCCCCCTCCCCCAACCCTCCCAACCCCCCTCACCCCAACCCTCCCACCCACCCCCCCCTAATCCTCGATGTGATCCAATTCTCGAAAGTGCATAATGAATAACGCCCATGAATTGTAGAATCCCTCCCATCCTTCCCCTCAGTTCAAATTTGACCTTTTCAAGCGTCAAGAATTCCAGCAGGTCCCCCCGCCATCCCCCGGCAACATTCACACACATCTTCTACCCTTTCAAAGAGCCGGCTCATCCTCGCCCTCGTGAGGTGCGCTCTATGCACCACCTTCAGCTGTATCTGCCCCAACCTCGCACACGAGGTGGAGGCGTTCACTCTCCAGAGCACCTCACACCAGAACCCCTCCTCCATACCCTCTCCCAACTCTTCCGCCCACTTTGCATTGATCCCATCCAGCTGTGCCTTCTCCTATTCCAAAATAGCTCCGTAAACCGCAAACACTACCCCCTTTCTCCAGTCCCCCTGTCGTCAGCACCTCCTCCAGCAATGTGGAGGCTGGCTCCACCGGGAAGCTCCGTATCTCCTTTCTGGCAAAATCTCGAACCTGCATGTATCTAAACATTTCCCCCTGCTCCAGCCCATACTTCGCTCCCAGCTCCTTCAATCCTGCAAACCGCCCCTCAAGGAACAAATCTTTTAGTGTCCTACTTCCTCTCTCCTCCCATCTCTGAAAATTTCCATCCCACTTCCCTGGCTCAAATCGATGGTTCCCCCAAACTGGCATTTCCCTTGACCCTGGCCCCAACCCTGTCGAAGTGCTGTCGAAACTGCTTCCAAATTCTCAACGAAGCTATTACTCCCTGAGTATCTCCCCGGGGCCGTCGGGAGCGGTGCTGTCGCTAGCGCCTTCAATCCCGGTTCATCATTTGTGTTAATGGTACTCAACAATTTGCAGACTTCCCCTTCCTTTGGCTGAAATAAACAACGTATTCCATTTGCATCTCTCACCAAGACTTTATAAAGCGTAGTTTTTATTATGCTGTAGAAACCCAACACCCATTTCGACAAACTCCAGGGGCGTCATTCTCCGAACCCCCGCCGGGTCGGAGAATGGCCGTTGGCCGCCGTGAATTCCGCCCCCGCCCTCGCCGAAGTCTCCGGTACCGGAGATTGGGCGGGGGCGGGAATCTGGCCGCGCCGGTTGGCGGGACCCCCCGCTCAATTCTCCGGCCCGGATGGGCCGAAGTCCCGCCCAGAAATTGCCTGTCCCGCCGACGTAAATTAAACCTGGTATTTACCGGCGGGACCAGGTGGCGTGGGCGGGCTCCGGGGTCCTGGGGGGGCGCGGGGCGATCTGACCCCAGGGGGGTGCCCCCATGGTGGCCTGGCCCACGATCGGGGCCCACCGATCCGCGGGCGGGCCTGTGCCGTGGGGGCACTCTTTCCCTTCCGCCTCCACCACGGTCTCCACCATGGCAGAGGCAGAAGTGACTCTCCCCACTGCGCATGCGCGGGAAACTCTCAGCGGCCGCTGATGCTCCCGCGCATGCGCCGCATTTCCGCGCCAGCTGGCGGGGCATCAATCACCGTTTCCACCAGCTGGCGGGGCGGAAATCCCTCCGGCGCCGGCCTAGCCCCTCAATGTTGGGGCTCGGCCCCCAAAGATGTGGAGCATTCCGCACCTTTGGGGCGGCGCGATGCCCGTCTGATTGACGCCGTTTTGGGCGCCAGTCGGCAGACATCGCGCCGTTTTGGGAGAATTTCGCCCATTATCCTCAACCTATGCCTCCTAGTTCTGGACTCCCCTACCATAGGGACCATTCTTTCTGAATCTCCTCGGTCTTATCCTGTTAGAATCTTCTGTGTTTCTATGACATCTCTTCTGACTCTTATAAACTGCAATGAATATAATCCTAACCGATTTAATCTCTCCTCATATGACAGCCCCGCCATCCCAGGAATCAGTCTGGTAAACCTTCGCTGCTCTCCCTCGAGAGCAAGAACATCCTTCCTCAGAGAAGGAGACCAAAACTGCCCACAATACTCCAGGTGTGACCTCACCAAGGCCCTGTACAATTGCAGCAACACATCCCTGCTTCTATACTCGAAACCTCTCGCAATGAAGGCCAACATGCCATTTGCCTTCTTTCCTGCCGGCTGTACCTGCTGCTTACTTTCAGCGACTGGTGCACGAGCACACCAAGATCTCGCTGAGTATCCACTTCTCTCAATTTACACTTATTCAAAAAATAATCAGTCTTCCTACATTTGCAAGTTCTCTGGTCCAAATCATTCATATAAAATTTGAACTGTTGGGGTCCCAGCACAGACCCCTGCGGTACTCCACTAGTCACTGCCTGCCAATCGAATAAAAGACCCATCGTCCAAATGTTTGTTTCCTGTCTGCTAACCAACTTCCTAACTATCACAAAAATAGCATGCAACCCATGCACTTTAACATTACAGAGTAATATGCGATGTGAGATCTTTTCGACAGCCTTCTAAACGTTCTGCCTGGTCAACGATATTAGTCACAGCTTCATACAATTCATGTAAATTTGTCAAACACGATTTTCCTTTTGTAAATCCATGCTGTGTTGCATTTTCTGTGGCTCTGCTGTAAATGTGGCAGTCAGTGAGGTTGCTTTCTGTTGATATCTATATTTTAATGCTTAGAGTCGCCAGGTATCAATGATACCACCACAAGGTTCAACCGGCTATCGATCAAAGAGCCAAACGCCAGTTGGTTAGTTCAAGGTCAAGGGTACTTTATTTACACACAATTATCATGCAACATAAACACTACTAGTTAACTACTCCTATCGACTAAGACAACCTGTACTTAACTTCAGGCACCCGGCTTAGGTCAGAGGAACAGTGGCCGCTGTCCGATTCTGGATCTATCGAGTCTGGAGAAGTAACAGCTGCCCAGCTGGGCTCATCCGTCTGGTCGCGAGCGTTGAACGTGGACTTGCTTCTGGTGTTGCTGCGATTGGAGATGGACGTTGCCGGGGCGCCAGGTCCAAAAGATCACGAACACATGGTGGACTCTCTTTTTATTCTTGGGGGTTTTCTTGCTCATTTGGGCGGTCCTTCAGTTTGGACCCCACTAATTGGGTGATCCCTGATAAACAATGTTCGATTCGAACCAATAAATGGGCGGGTGCCTGTAGGGCTGGGCGTGTCCCAAGCGGTCACTGACCCTGTTGTTTACGCTTCCGTAAAACAGGGAGTGGCGCCGAAATGTCTGGGTTTGTATCGGTCGCTCAAGTATCACTTCCTTGTCTGGCGGAGATGGGCCATCAAATGCTAATCGGTTGGTGGTTTCGATACCGTCTGGATTCCTCACTCGCAAATATACATTCAAGCTCTGAGCCTGCCTGAATCTCGTATTGTCCATTTTTCCTGCTATGCTTTGCGACCTCCCCTGTTCCTGGTTGTAAATGGCCATCCCAGGTGGCTACATTCCGTCCTCTTGATCCTCAATGCAAAGCGTGAAGGATCACACTACTGGATCTTCTCCCGTTCTCTGACATGCCGGGTACCCTCAATCAAGGACAGGTTCTATCCTGCTCTGTCCTATGGGTCAAAATATTTACCTAAGTTTTCCCTAATACAACACATATCTCTAAAAATTCTAACATTCAAACATACATTTCAGTCTCTTTACACAAAAGGGGAACCTCTAACTTTCCTTAACTAAACTTCACTCATGCTGCTACCCAATAACCAAAGAACTTATATTACAATACAAAATACACAATAGCAGCATCACATTCCTACTTACCACTAATGTCCATGTACAAAGAAAGTAACTTGATTAAAAAAAACAACCGCGGAATGTATTAGGGAGGAAGGGTTCAGAAAGAGTGTGGGGTTTGCTGGAGTCCGAGGAAAGGGGCTCTAAGTATGCATACTGGAGGGCAGGAGGCTCCTTCTCCATTTCCCAAGTCTGATCGTCTGGATGACACTGCAAAGTATAGCTATAACCAGTAGGGCCTCTGCTATGTACGAAAGGGAGTACCATTTTATTATATTCTCACACCATATGGGGGTATCAGTGGCTGTGTCTATGTGTGGTGTAGCGTCCGGGCTGGGGGTGTTGTGTTGGGTAGTAATGCTTAGGGCCTGTATGGAGAGGGGTGTAGGGTTGGGTAACGCGCGCAACTGTATTGATCCAACGACGATCATGATGCAGATCATCAGGTTCTTCTTCATCTCGTCCGTATCTTTCTCTGTCTTCAGGTATATCCGTATCTTCCTGGGGGTACAAGCATAACATCTGTTATTATCTTGTTGCTTAATATCTCGTTCGTCTGCCTGTTTCTGCTTAATCATCAATTTCCCATTTAGAATCGTCACCATATGTGACTCCCTCATTTTTTTTTAAACCTCCACTTGGGAGACAAGACATCCGAAAAGAAAGGTTCTGTCGCAGTGCGAGCAAACTCCCAGCCTGTGTTTGATGGGCTGAGTGGGCGGACAGTTTCTCCGTCCTCTGCAAACTCGTTTCAACCAAGTGTTTTGAACATGTAAATAGCAGCTGGGGGGATAGCAACTGAAGGGTTGCCGGAAAGGGGACAAAGGTTGTGGCAAAAGTGCATTCTTTAAACCACAGTTGTAAAAAGAACAGCAAGAGTTTCGAAAGTAATTCTCCAAATGGGGTGCGTATGGTCCGCGGCAGGGCAAGAATGGGTGGAATTCCCGGGTAGGGCGGTGATCAGTGCCGTTGCTCCACTACCCGAGCTTGGCTGACCAAATGTATAGGGGGTCCTCAGGCAGAGCGGGGATCAGTGCCGTTACTCCACTGCCTGAGTGACCTTCCAAGAGCGGTCAGAATTTGAGGATATATGGGCTTCTGCAAACTTGTTTCTTTAACTGCCATGTGGCATCAGAAGAGTAGTCATTACTGTATCAAGAAGTTTTTGTGATGCCGACACACAAAATCGTACAACAGAGAGAATATACAACATTTTAAAAATGAACTAAAGAAGAAAGCGGGCAGGTTCCATCAGGGAATAGGACCCCGTAAATCTCAATCAGTTCCTTTCTCTCATCATCTGACACCTCAAGGTTTCATTCCAAAAAGGGTCTCAATCGTCTAACTGCAAGTTTGTCCATCGGCCATGAACAGGGCGGGTGTGTCAAAGAACAAAGAACAAAGAAATGTACAGCACAGGAACAGGCCCTTCGGCCCTCCAAGCCCGTGCCGACCATGCTGCCCGTCTAAACTACAATCTTCTACACTTCCTGGGTCCGTATCCCTCTATTCCCATCCTATTCATGTATTTGTCAAGATGCCCCTTAAATGTCCCTATCGTCCCTGCTTCCACCACCTCCTCCGGTAGTGAGTTCCAGGCACCCACTACCCTCTGCGTAAAAAACTTGCCTCGTACATCTCCTCTAAACCTTGCCCCTCGCACCATAAACCTCAGCCCCCTAGTAATTGACCCCTCTACCCCGGGGAAAAGCCTCTGACTATCCACTCTGTCTATGCCCCTCATAATTTTGTATACCCCTATCAGGTCTCCCCTCAACCTCCTTCGTTCCAGTGAGAATAAACCGAGTTTATTCAACCACTCCTCACAGCTAATGCCCTCCATACCAGGCAACATTCTGGTAAATCTCTTCTGCGCACTCTCTAAAGCCTCCACATCCTTCTGGTAGTGTGGCGACCAGAATTGAACACTTTACTCCAGGTGTGGCCTAACTAAGGTTCTATACAGCTGCAACATGACTTGCCAATTTTTATACTCAATGCCCCGGCCAATGAAGGCAAGCATGCCGTATGCCTTCTTGACTACCTTCTCCACCTGTGTTGCCCCTTTCAGTGACCTGTGGACCTGTACACCAAGATCTCTCTGACTGCCAATACTCTTGAGGGTTCTATCATTCACTGTATATTCCCGACCTGTATTAGACCTTTCAAAATGCATTAACTCACATTTGTCCGGATGAAACTCCATCTGCCATCTCTCCGCCCAAGTCTCCAAATGATCTAAATCCTGCTGTATCCTCTGACAGTCCTCATCGCTATCCGCAATTCCATCAGCAACCCATAACACACGCTTACCCACCATCACGGATTCCGAAGTCAGATCGGCCTTCCTGAAAGTGAACCCTCGGAAGGTGACGGGTCCAGACGGGATCCCTGGTCATGCACTCAGAGCATGCGTGGACCAGCTGGCAGAGGTGTTCGCGGACATCTTTGACCTGTCCCTACTCTGCTCCGAGATCCCCAGCTGCTTCAAGAAGACCACCATCATACCAGTGTCAAAGAAGAACCAGGCAACGTGCCTCAATGACTACCGTTTGGTGGCCCTGACTTCAGTCATAATGAAGTCCGTCAAGAGGTTGGGCATGAAGCGCATCACCTCCACACTCACACAATGCCTTGATCCACTGCAATTCACATACCGCCGCAACTGGTCCACAGCAGACGCCATCTCCCTGGCCCAACATTCATCCCCAGAGCATCTCGATAACAAGGACTCCTTCATTAGACTCCTAGTTATTGACTACAGCTCTGACTTCAACAGCATAACCCCAGCTAAGCTCATATAAAAGCTCCAAATCCTAGACTTGGCTCCTCACTCTGCAACTGGATCCTCATCTTTCTGACCCACAGACCACAATTAGTAAGAATAAACAACAGCACCTCCTCCACAATAGTCCTCAATACCGGGACCCCGCAAGGCTGCGTACTTAGCTCCCTACTATACTCCCCGTACACACACGATTGCGTGGCAAAATTTGGTTCCAACTCCATCTGCAAGTTTGCTGACGATACGACCATAGTGGCCAGATTTCGAACAACGATGAGTCAGAATACAGGAGGGAGATAGAGAACCTAGTGGAGTGGTGCAGCAACAACAATCTCTCCCTCAATGCAAGTGAAAATAAAGAACTGGTCATTGACTGCAGGAAGCAAAGTACTGTACACACCCCTGTCAGCATCAACGGGGCCGAGGGGGAGATGGTTAGCAGTTTCAAATACCTAGGGGTATACATCACCAAAAATCTGTCCTGGTCCACCCACGTCGACGCTACCACCAAGAAAGCACAACAGCACCTATACTGCCTCAGGAAACTAAGGAAATTTGCATGTCCACATTGACTCTTACCAACTTTTACAGGAGATACAAAAGTCTGAGAAAACGCACAAACAGATTCAAAAACAGCTTCTTCCCCACTGTTACCAGATTCTTAAATGATCCACTGATGGACTGATCTGATTAACAGAACACCCTGCATGCTTCACCCGCTGCCAGTGTCTATGTATTTACACCGTGTACCTATTGTATATTTTCTTTTTATTTTCTTCCCATGTACTAAATGATCTGTTTGAGCTGCTCGCAGAAAAATACTTTTCACTGTACCTCAGTACACGTGACAATACAAAAATCAAATCCAATCAAATCCAACGTACACGCATTAAAACGCACAAAACACACACATACATTTTCTCACAGTTTCTCACAGTGACATACATGTTTGACTCAGGCATAAACTTACTAAACATCCCAAAAATAAAAATATTCACAAACATACACACAGGGAAAGAAAACTAACACACAAACACAGACACACTCACAGACAGACACAGTCACCCACACGGGCAAACAAAAACTCAGACACACACATCCACAAATATTCATTTACTCTTTCTGACACAGACACATTCTCCTTCTCTCTCACACACAGCACACACATATAATCACACACGCACACACAAGCACACATGGACACCTGCACACAAAAACACACAAATGTGTGGACATACACGCACAGAGACAAACACCCAGATACTCACACCAACTCACATGCAGACACTCACACACATATACAAACAGAACCAGTCTCACACACACATGCTCTCCATAGGCACACACTCTTTCTGACACAAGAACTATGTCCCTCTTGCCACTCACTATGTCACACACACAAACACACAAAGAACAACACACATACATCAAAGCACACACATACATACTTCTACACACACCCATCCACAAACACACACATGCACACAGGCAGGATACACACAAACACAAACTTACATACTCCAATAATCACCCTCACACAAATAAAAACAGACCCATACACACACTCACCCACACGCACAGACAACACACAACCACAGACACACAGACACCCTGTGACACTCCCAGACAAACACGGCGTGATGAAAGTGGGAAATTCAGCTATATTGTGTTCCAGTTATTTGTACAGTAAGGGTACAAACTTGGGTTAGTCTGTGTGTGACTGCTCGATCCATGTTTGTAAAATCAATCCTGGTTCAAAATAAAAGTGTGTTTTGAAGCCAGGGGACAATTAAGCAATTTTAAAAAGCTTGGGGTTGATGCAGATTTGTTTGGATTAAGGGATCTCTTTCTCTCAATAATAATAATAATAAATCTTTATTGTCACAAGTAGGCTTACATTAACACTGTAATGAAGTTACTGTGAAAATCCCCTAGTCGCCACACTCCGGCGAATGTTCGGCTACACAGAGGGGGAATTCAGAATGTCCAATTCACCTAACAGCCCGTCTTTCGGGACTTGTGGGAGGAAACTGGAGCACCCGGAGGAAACCCACGCAGACACGGGGAGAACGTGCAGACTCCGCACAGACAGTGACCCAAGCCGGGAATCGAACCTGGGACCCTGGCGCTGTGAAGCAACGGTGCTAACCACTCTGCAATCGTGAAGCAGAATTTCAGATGTGAGTTTGTTTGAACTCAGACACAAGTCGAGAATTTGCTCTCTCTGCAGTTCAGTTAAAGCTATGTCTGCAGACAGATTGACAATCTCTGTCTTTGCTCTCTCTGTATTTCAGTTAAAGCTATATCAGCAGAAAGCTGGGGGGAGGGGGTTGCGATGCGGCAGGGGGTGAGAGATGACATGGTCAAGGGCGAAGAAAGGGGCCATCTGGGATGGGCTAGGTACAGAGTGGAATTAAAGGGGCAGGAGTTAAGTGGGGAAGATGACGGATGGTAGAAGAGATTGGAGGCGCAAGCCTCCGGTAAGGTTGGTAACGTGGAACGTCCGGGGACTGAATGGGCCTGTTAAAAGGTTGCGGGTGTTCGCGCACCTCAGGAGCTGGAAAGCGGGGGTGGTCTTTTGACAGGAGACTGTCAAAATGAACCAGGTTTGGGCGCCATGTATTTAAACCTCACCAACATTCTTAGAATTCTTAGGTTTCCCCTTTACGGAACAAGGGTCAAGAGATTCTAAATGGTGGGCAGGGATTCACACTCCCCGACTCCTACACAGACGTAAGCGGGTGCTATTCAGGTCAAACTATTGTTTCAAGTTATTCCCCGGGATAACCCGTATCTTTGTCGAAGAATTTTATCTACTTACTGCCTAGTAGCCTCGATCCTGGGTCCCGCGTTGCTAGATAAGTAAAGTAGACTTTTGTAATAAACCAGTTTCAGGTTCAAACTTTAAGCTATTTTATTTATTCTTTTAAAAGATAAAATCACTGTCTTTACAGAAAAATAAAAAGATGTTGCTTCTGGATTCTCCAGGTCGGTTGAGCAGACCTTCCTGGGCCTCCTCGACAATCTCTCTCCTTTATCTGCTGGTCTCCTCCCGGTTGTTTTACGGTTCTGCTCGGCTTTCGTATTCTGCCAGTCCCATGTACCGAAATCACCCTGCAGGCTGAGAGTGAGTGCCTGGCTGGGGGCGATCTAGGATATATATCACCTTTAAAACAGCTTTGCTGATTACATGACATTCTAAAGTATTTTCTTCTGCTCCTGATCGCAATACGTTTCCTGTCCATGTGATTCCACATCAAGTCCTCATAATATCATGAGAGGCCCTTTGTGTAAACCTGACCTTGGTCTGCCAGCTCACTGGAAGGGAGGTTTCCTTGTTAATTATACTGGGGCATTCCAGCCTTTCATTCCCTTATCTTTTGGAAGTATTGTATTTTCTTGTATTCTTAAATGTTTAAAATTATTCAAAATTAAGATTCTGATAATTCTAATCAACGGCTTGCTAAACTAATTAACTTCTATTAAAGGGTATAAAACTCATCCTCTTCATTTAACTTAAAACTTAATTTTTTATAAGAATTTCTTGAACTAAAGATATTAAGTTTCAGCATGAACTGCTTCCTGACCTCAAGGCCTGCATGATAATGGCTGTCTACTTTCTAAGGAACCTTTGTCTGCAGGTAACCTTTCGAGTGCCTTCTGCTGTTTTATTTTAGCATTTCATTACATTTACTTTTATGGGATCTTTTCTGTTACTTTAGTTTCCTCATGTTTCTTGTGTTTTTTTCCATCAGACCTTCATGTTTCAAATGTCACCTTTGCATTTTTCTCAACACCGCTCAGCTGGGTGTGTGTGATTCCCCCATGGCCGATCAGCTGGGTGTGTGTAATCCCCCATGGTCGATCAGCTGGGTGTGTGTGATTCCCCCATGGTCGATCAGCTGGGTGTGTGTGATTCCCCCATGGGCGATCAGCTGGGTGTGTGTGATTCCCCCATGGACGATCAGCTGGGTGTGGGTGACTCCCCCATGGACGATCAGCTGGGTGTGTGTGATCCCCCCATGGACGATCAGCTGGGTGTGTGTGATCCCCCATGGTCGATCAGCTGGGTGTGTGTGACTCCCACCTGGTCGATCAGCTGGGTGTGTGTGATCCCCCATGGTCGATCAGCTGGGTTTGTGTGATTCCCCCCATGGTCGATCAGCTGGGTGTGTGTGACTCCCCCATGGTCGATCAGCTTGGTGTGTGTGATCCCCCCATGGTCGATCAGCTGGGTGTGTGTGATTCCCCCCATGGTCGATCAGCTGGGTGTGTGTGATTCCCCCCATGGTCGATCAGCTGGGTGTGTGTGACTCCCCCATGGTCACTCAGCTGGGTCTGTGTGATTCCTCCCATGGTCGATCAGCTGGGTGGGTGTGATCCCCCATGGTCGATCAGCTGGGTGTGTGTGACTCCCACCTGGTGATCAGCTGGGTGTGTGTGATCCCCCATGGATGATCAGCTGGGTCTGTGTGATTCCCCCATGGTCGATCAGCTGGGTTTGTGTGATTCCCCCCATGGTCGATCAGCTGGGTGTGTGTGACTCCCCCATGGTCGATCAGCTTGGTGTGTGTGATCCCCCCATGGTCGATCAGCTGGGTGTGTGTGATTCCCCCCATGGTCGATCAGCTGGGTGTGTGTGATTCCCCCCATGGTCGATCAGCTGGGTGTGTGTGACTCCCCCATGGTCACTTAGCTGGGTCTGTGTGATTCATCCCATGGTCGATCAGCTGGGTGGGTGTGATCCCCCATGGTCGATCAGCTGGGTGTGTGTGATCCCCCATGGATGATCAGCTGGGTGTGTGTGATTCCCCAATGGTCGATCAGCTGGGTGTGTGTGACTCCCCCATGGCCGCTCAGCTGGATGTCGGTAACTCCCCCCTGGTCGATCAGCTGGGTCTGTGTGATTACTCCCATGGTCGCTCAGCTGGGTGTGTGTGATTCCCCCATGGTCGCTCAGCTGGGTCTGTGTGATTCCTCCCATGGTCGCTCAGCTGGGTTTGTGTGACTCCCCCATGGTCGCTCAGCTGGGTCTGTGTGATTCCTCCCATGGTCGCTCAGCTGGGTCTGTGTGATTCCTCCCATGGTCGCTCAGCTGGGTCTGTGTGATTCCTCCCATGGTCACTCAGCTGGGTGTGTGTGATTCCCCCACGGTCGCTCAGCTGGGTCTGTGTGATTCCTCCCATGGTCACTCAGCTGGGTCTGTGTGATTCCTCCCATGGTCACTCAGCTGGGTATGTGTGATTCCTCCCATGGTCATTCAGCTGGGTCTGTGTGACTCTCCCATGGTCGCTCAGTTGGGTGTGTGACTCCCCCATGGTCGCTCAGCTGGGTCTGTGTGATTCCTCCAATGGTCGCTCCGCTGGGTCTGTGTGATTCCTCCCATGGTCGCTCAGCTGGGTCTGTGTGATTCCTCCCATGGTCGCTCAGCTGGGTCAGTGTGACTCTCCCATGGTCGCTCAGCTGGGTCTGTGTGATTCCTCCCATGGTCGCTCAGCTGGGTCTGTGTGATTCCTCCCATGTCGCTCAGCTGGGTCTGTGTGATTCCTCCCATGGTCGCTCAGCTGGGTCTGTGTGATTCCTCCCATGGTCGCTCAGCTGGGTCTGTGTGATTCCTCCCATGGTCGCTCAGCTGGGTCTGTGTGACTCTCCCATGGTCGGTCAGCTGGGTCTGTGTGATTCCCCCATGGTCACTCAGCTGGGTGTGTGTGACTCCCCCATGGTCGCTCAGCTGGGTCTGTGTGATTCCTCCCATGGGCGCTCAGCTGGGTCTGTGTGATTCCCCCATGGTCGCTCAGCTGGGTCTGTGTGATTCCTCCCATGGTCGCTCAGCTGGGTCTGTGTGATTCCTCCCATGGTCACTCAGCTGGGTCTGTGTGATTCCTCCCATGGTCGCTCAGCTGGGTCTGTGTGATTCCTCCCATGGTCGCTCAGCTGGGTCTGTGTGATTCCTCCCATGGTCGCTCAGCTGGGTCTCTGTGATTCCTCCCATGGTCGCTCAGCTGGGTCTGTGTGATTCCTCCCATGGTCGCTCAGCTGGGTCTGTGTGATTCCTCCCATGGTCGCTCAGCTGGGTCTGTGTGATTCCTCCCATGGTCGCTCAGCTGGGTCTGTGTGATTCCCCCATGGTCGCTCAGCTGTGTCTGTGTGATTCCTCCCATGGTCGCTCAGCTGGGTCAGTGTGATTCCTCCCATGGTCACTCAGCTGGGTCTGTGTGACTCCCCCATGGTCGCTCAGCTGGGTCTGTGTGATTCCTCCCATGGTCACTCAGCTGGGTCTGTGTGACTCCCACATGGTCGCTCAGCTGGGTCTGTGTGATTCCCCCATGGTCGCTCAGCTGGGTCTGTGTGATTCCCCCATGGTCGCTCAGCTGGGTCTGTGTGACTCCCACATGGTCGCTCAGCTTGGTGTGTGTGACTCCCCCATGGTCGCTCAGCTGCGTCTGTGTGATTCCTCCCATGGGCGCTCAGCTGGGTCTGTGTGATTCCTCCCATGGTCGCTCAGCTGGGTCTGTGTGACTCCTCCCATGGTCGCTCAGCTGGGTTTGTGTGACTCCCCCATGGTTGCTCAGCTGGGTGTGTGTGATTCCTCCCATGGACGCTCAGCTGGGTTTGTGTGACTCCCACATGGTCGCTCAGCTGGGTCTGTGTGATTCCTCCCATGGTCGCTCAGCTGGGTCTGTGTGACTCCCCCATGGTCGCTCAGCTTGGTGTGTGTGACTCCCCCATGGTCGCTCAGCTTGGTGTGTGTGACTTCCCCATGGTCGCTCAGCTTGGTGTGTGTGACTCCCCCATGGTCGCGTAGCTGGGTCTGTGTGATTCCTCCCATGGTCGCTCAGCTTGGTGTGTGTGACTCCCCCATGGTCGTTCAGCTGGGTCTGTGTGATTCCTCCCATGGTCACTCAGCTGGGTCTGTGTGATTCCTCCCATGGTCGCTCAGCTGGGTCTGTGTGATTTCTCCCATGGTCACTCAGCTGGGTCTGTGTGATTCCTCCCATGGTCGCTCAGCTGGGTCTGTGTGATTCCTCCCATGGTCACTTAGCTCGGTTTGTGTGACTTCCCCCACGGCCGATCAGCTGGGTCTGTTTGATTCCCCAAAGGCGATCAGCTGGGTCTGTGTTATTCCTCACTGGGCGATCAGCTGGGTCTGTGTGATTCCCCACTGGGCGATCAGCTGGGTCTGTGTAATTCCCCAAAGGCGATCAGCTGGGTCTGTGTGATTCCCCAAAGGCGATCAGCTGGGTCTGTGTGATTCCCCAAAGGCGATCAGCTGGGTCTGTGTGATTCCCCAAAGGCGATCAGCTGGGTCTGTGCGATTCCCCAAAGGCGATCAGCTGGGTCTGTGTGATTCCCCAAAGGCGATCAGCTGGGTCTGTGTGATTCCCCACTGGGCGATCAGCTGGGTCTGTGTGATTCCCCAAAGGCGATCAGCTGGGCCTGTGTGATTCCCCACTGGCCGATCAGCTGGGTGTGTGTGATTCCCCCATGGCCGATCAGCTGGGTGTGTGTGATTCCCCCATGGCCTCTCAGCTGGGTTTCTGTGATTCCTCCACGGTCACTTAGCTCGGTTTGTGTGATTCCCCCATGGCCGATCAGCTGGGTCTGTGATTCCCCAAAGGCGATCAGCTGGGTCTGTGTGATTCCCCACTGGGCGATCAGCTGGGTGTGTGTGATTCCCCCATGGCCGCTCAGCTGGTTCTGTGTGATTCCCCAAAGGCGATCAGCTGGGTCTGTGTGATTCCCCAAAGGCGATCAGCTGGGTCTGTGTGATTCCCCAAAGGCGATCAGCTGGGTCTGTGTGATTCCCACATGACCGATGAGCTGGGTCTGTGTGAATCCTCCGCGGGCGATCAGCTGGATGTGTGCGATTTCCCCCATAGGCGGTCAGCTGGTTCTGAGTGATTCCCCCATGGCCCATCAGCTAGGTATGTGTGATTCCCCTGATGGGCGATCAGCTGGGTCTGTGTGATTCCCCCATGGCCGATCAGCTGGGTCTGTGTGATTCCCCACTGGGTGATCAGCTGGGTCCGTGTAATTCCCCAAAGGCGATCAGCTGGGTCTGTGTGATTCCCCACTGGCCGATCAGCTGGGTGTGTGTGATTCCCCCATGGCCGCTCAGCTGGTTCTGTGTGATTCCCCAAAGGCGATCAGCTGGGTCTGTGTAATTCCCCAAAGGCGATCAGCTGGGTCTGTGTGATTCCCCAAAGGCGATCAGCTGGGTCTGTGTGATTCCCCACTGGACGATCAGCTGGGTCTGTGTGATTCCCCAAAGGCGATCAGCTGGGTCTGTGTGATTCCCCAAAGGCGATCAGCTGGGTCTGTGTGATTCCCCACTGGGCGATCAGCTGGGTCTGTGTGATTCCCCAAAGGCGATCAGCTGGGTCTGTGTGATTCCCCACTGGCCGATCAGCTGGGTCTGTGTGATTCCCCATGGCCGATCAGCTGGGTCTGTGTGATTCCCCAAAGGCGATCAGCTGGGTCTGTGTGATTCCCCAAAGGCGATCAGCTGGTTCTGTGTGATTCCCCACTGGCCGATCAGCTGGGTGTGTGTGATTCCCCCATGGCCGCTCAGCTGGTTCTGTGTGATTCCCCAAAGGCGATCAGCTGGGTCTGTGTAATTCCCCAAAGGCGATCAGCTGGGTCTGTGTGATTCCCCAAAGGCGATCAGCTGGGTCTGTGTGATTCCCCACTGGGCGATCAGCTGGGTCTGTGTGATTCCCCAAAGGCGATCAGCTGGGTCTGTGTGATTCCCCAAAGGCGATCAGCTGGGTCTGTGTGATTCCCCACTGGGCGATCAGCTGGGTCTGTGTGATTCCCCAAAGGCGATCAGCTGGGTCTGTGTGATTCCCCAAAGGCGATCAGCTGGGTCTGTGTGATTCCCCAAAGGCGATCAGCTGGTTCTGTGTGATTCCCCATGGCCGCTCAGCTGGTTCTGTGTGATTCCCCAAAGGCGATCAGCTGGGTCTGTGTGATTCCCCAAAGGCGATCAGCTGGGTCTGTGTGATTCCCCACTGGGCGATCAGCTGGGTCTGTGTGATTCCCCACTGGGCGATCAGCTGGGTCTGTGTGATTCCCCAAAGGCGATCAGCTGGGTCTGTGTGATTCCCCCATGGCCGCTCAGCTGGTTCTGTGTGATTCCCCAAAGGCGATCAGCTGGGTCTGTGTGATTCCCCAAAGGCGATCAGCTGGGTCTGTGTGATTCCCCAAAGGCGATCAGCTGGGTCTGTGTGATTCCCCACTGGGCGATCAGCTGGGTCTGTGTGATTCCCCAAAGGCGATCAGCTGGGTCTGTGTGATTCCCCAAAGGCGATCAGCTGGGTCTGTGTAATTCCCCAAAGGCGATCAGCTGGGTCTGTGTGATTCCCCACTGGGCGATCAGCTGGGTCTGTGTGATTCCCCACTGGGCGATCAGCTGGGTCTGTGTGATTCCCCACTGGGCGATCAGCTGGGTCTGTGTGATTCCCCAAAGGCGATCAGCTGGGTATGTGTGATTCCCCACTGGCCGATCAGCTGGGTCTGTGTGATTCCCCAAAGGCGATCAGCTGGGTCTGTGTGATTCCCCATGGCCGATCAGCTGGGTCTGTGTGATTCCCCAAAGGCGATCAGCTGGGTCTGTGTGATTCCCCACTGGGCGATCAGCTGGGTCTGTGTGATTCCCCCATGGCCGATCAGCTGGGTCTGTGTGATTCCCCAAAGGCGATCAGCTGGGTGTGTGTGATTCACCCATGGCCGCTCAGCTGGTTCTGTGTGATTCCCCCATGGTCGCTCAGCTGGGTCTGTGTGATTCCCCAAAGGCGATCAGCTGGGTCTGTGTGATTCCCCAAAGGCGATCAGCTGGGTCTGTGTGATTCCCCATGGCCGATCAGCTGTGTCTGTGTGATTCCCCATGGCCGATCAGCTGGGTCTGTGTGATTCCCCACTGGGCGATCAGCTGGGTCTGTGTGATTCCCCAAAGGCGATCAGCTGGGTCTGTGTGATTCCCCATGGCCGATCAGCTGGGTCTGTGTGATTCCCCACTGGGCGATCAGCTGGGTCTGTGTGATTCCCCAAAGGCGATCAGCTGGGTCTGTGTGATTCCCCAAAGGCGATCAGCTGGGTCTGTGTGATTCCCACATGACCGATGAGCTGGGTCTGTGTGATTCCCCAAAGGCGATCAGCTGGGTCTGTGTGATTACCCAAAGGCGATCAGCTGGGTCTGTGTGATTCCCCACTGGGCGATCAGCTGGGTCTGTGTGATTCCCCAAAGGCGATCAGCTGGGTCTGTGTGATTCCCCACTGGGCGATCAGCTGGGTCTGTGTGATTCCCCAAAGGCGATCAGCTGGGTCTGTGTGACTTCCCCCACGGCCGATCAGCTGGGTCTGTGTGATTCCCCAAAGGCGATCAGCTGGGTCTGTGTGATTCCCCATGGCCGATCAGCTGGGTGTGTGTGATTCCCCAAAGGCGATCAGCTGGGTCTGTGTGATTCGCCATGGCCGATCAGCTGGGTCTGTGTGATTCCCCATGGCCGATCAGCTGGGTCTGTGTGATTCCCCCATGGTCGCTCAGCTGGGTCTGTGTGATTCCCCCATGGTCGCTCAGCTGGGTCTGTGTGACTCCCACATGGTCGCTCAGCTTGGTGTGTGTGACTCCCCCATGGTCGCTCAGCTGCGTCTGTGTGATTCCTCCCATGGGCGCTCAGCTGGGTCTGTGTGATTCCTCCCATGGTCGCTCAGCTGGGTCTGTGTGACTCCTCCCATGGTCGCTCAGCTGGGTTTGTGTGACTCCCCCATGGTTGCTCAGCTGGGTGTGTGTGATTCCTCCCATGGACGCTCAGCTGGGTTTGTGTGACTCCCACATGGTCGCTCAGCTGGGTCTGTGTGATTCCTCCCATGGTCGCTCAGCTGGGTCTGTGTGACTCCCCCATGGTCGCTCAGCTTGGTGTGTGTGACTCCCCCATGGTCGCTCAGCTTGGTGTGTGTGACTTCCCCATGGTCGCTCAGCTTGGTGTGTGTGACTCCCCCATGGTCGCGTAGCTGGGTCTGTGTGATTCCTCCCATGGTCGCTCAGCTTGGTGTGTGTGACTCCCCCATGGTCGTTCAGCTGGGTCTGTGTGATTCCTCCCATGGTCACTCAGCTGGGTCTGTGTGATTCCTCCCATGGTCGCTCAGCTGGGTCTGTGTGATTTCTCCCATGGTCACTCAGCTGGGTCTGTGTGATTCCTCCCATGGTCGCTCAGCTGGGTCTGTGTGATTCCTCCCATGGTCACTTAGCTCGGTTTGTGTGACTTCCCCCACGGCCGATCAGCTGGGTCTGTTTGATTCCCCAAAGGCGATCAGCTGGGTCTGTGTTATTCCTCACTGGGCGATCAGCTGGGTCTGTGTGATTCCCCACTGGGCGATCAGCTGGGTCTGTGTAATTCCCCAAAGGCGATCAGCTGGGTCTGTGTGATTCCCCAAAGGCGATCAGCTGGGTCTGTGTGATTCCCCAAAGGCGATCAGCTGGGTCTGTGTGATTCCCCAAAGGCGATCAGCTGGGTCTGTGCGATTCCCCAAAGGCGATCAGCTGGGTCTGTGTGATTCCCCAAAGGCGATCAGCTGGGTCTGTGTGATTCCCCACTGGGCGATCAGCTGGGTCTGTGTGATTCCCCAAAGGCGATCAGCTGGGCCTGTGTGATTCCCCACTGGCCGATCAGCTGGGTGTGTGTGATTCCCCCATGGCCGATCAGCTGGGTGTGTGTGATTCCCCCATGGCCTCTCAGCTGGGTTTCTGTGATTCCTCCACGGTCACTTAGCTCGGTTTGTGTGATTCCCCCATGGCCGATCAGCTGGGTCTGTGATTCCCCAAAGGCGATCAGCTGGGTCTGTGTGATTCCCCACTGGGCGATCAGCTGGGTGTGTGTGATTCCCCCATGGCCGCTCAGCTGGTTCTGTGTGATTCCCCAAAGGCGATCAGCTGGGTCTGTGTGATTCCCCAAAGGCGATCAGCTGGGTCTGTGTGATTCCCCAAAGGCGATCAGCTGGGTCTGTGTGATTCCCACATGACCGATGAGCTGGGTCTGTGTGAATCCTCCGCGGGCGATCAGCTGGATGTGTGCGATTTCCCCCATAGGCGGTCAGCTGGTTCTGAGTGATTCCCCCATGGCCCATCAGCTAGGTATGTGTGATTCCCCTGATGGGCGATCAGCTGGGTCTGTGTGATTCCCCCATGGCCGATCAGCTGGGTCTGTGTGATTCCCCACTGGGTGATCAGCTGGGTCCGTGTAATTCCCCAAAGGCGATCAGCTGGGTCTGTGTGATTCCCCACTGGCCGATCAGCTGGGTGTGTGTGATTCCCCCATGGCCGCTCAGCTGGTTCTGTGTGATTCCCCAAAGGCGATCAGCTGGGTCTGTGTAATTCCCCAAAGGCGATCAGCTGGGTCTGTGTGATTCCCCAAAGGCGATCAGCTGGGTCTGTGTGATTCCCCACTGGACGATCAGCTGGGTCTGTGTGATTCCCCAAAGGCGATCAGCTGGGTCTGTGTGATTCCCCAAAGGCGATCAGCTGGGTCTGTGTGATTCCCCACTGGGCGATCAGCTGGGTCTGTGTGATTCCCCAAAGGCGATCAGCTGGGTCTGTGTGATTCCCCACTGGCCGATCAGCTGGGTCTGTGTGATTCCCCATGGCCGATCAGCTGGGTCTGTGTGATTCCCCAAAGGCGATCAGCTGGGTCTGTGTGATTCCCCAAAGGCGATCAGCTGGTTCTGTGTGATTCCCCACTGGCCGATCAGCTGGGTGTGTGTGATTCCCCCATGGCCGCTCAGCTGGTTCTGTGTGATTCCCCAAAGGCGATCAGCTGGGTCTGTGTAATTCCCCAAAGGCGATCAGCTGGGTCTGTGTGATTCCCCAAAGGCGATCAGCTGGGTCTGTGTGATTCCCCACTGGGCGATCAGCTGGGTCTGTGTGATTCCCCAAAGGCGATCAGCTGGGTCTGTGTGATTCCCCAAAGGCGATCAGCTGGGTCTGTGTGATTCCCCACTGGGCGATCAGCTGGGTCTGTGTGATTCCCCAAAGGCGATCAGCTGGGTCTGTGTGATTCCCCAAAGGCGATCAGCTGGGTCTGTGTGATTCCCCAAAGGCGATCAGCTGGTTCTGTGTGATTCCCCATGGCCGCTCAGCTGGTTCTGTGTGATTCCCCAAAGGCGATCAGCTGGGTCTGTGTGATTCCCCAAAGGCGATCAGCTGGGTCTGTGTGATTCCCCACTGGGCGATCAGCTGGGTCTGTGTGATTCCCCACTGGGCGATCAGCTGGGTCTGTGTGATTCCCCAAAGGCGATCAGCTGGGTCTGTGTGATTCCCCCATGGCCGCTCAGCTGGTTCTGTGTGATTCCCCAAAGGCGATCAGCTGGGTCTGTGTGATTCCCCAAAGGCGATCAGCTGGGTCTGTGTGATTCCCCAAAGGCGATCAGCTGGGTCTGTGTGATTCCCCACTGGGCGATCAGCTGGGTCTGTGTGATTCCCCAAAGGCGATCAGCTGGGTCTGTGTGATTCCCCAAAGGCGATCAGCTGGGTCTGTGTAATTCCCCAAAGGCGATCAGCTGGGTCTGTGTGATTCCCCACTGGGCGATCAGCTGGGTCTGTGTGATTCCCCACTGGGCGATCAGCTGGGTCTGTGTGATTCCCCACTGGGCGATCAGCTGGGTCTGTGTGATTCCCCAAAGGCGATCAGCTGGGTATGTGTGATTCCCCACTGGCCGATCAGCTGGGTCTGTGTGATTCCCCAAAGGCGATCAGCTGGGTCTGTGTGATTCCCCATGGCCGATCAGCTGGGTCTGTGTGATTCCCCAAAGGCGATCAGCTGGGTCTGTGTGATTCCCCACTGGGCGATCAGCTGGGTCTGTGTGATTCCCCCATGGCCGATCAGCTGGGTCTGTGTGATTCCCCAAAGGCGATCAGCTGGGTGTGTGTGATTCACCCATGGCCGCTCAGCTGGTTCTGTGTGATTCCCCCATGGTCGCTCAGCTGGGTCTGTGTGATTCCCCAAAGGCGATCAGCTGGGTCTGTGTGATTCCCCAAAGGCGATCAGCTGGGTCTGTGTGATTCCCCATGGCCGATCAGCTGTGTCTGTGTGATTCCCCATGGCCGATCAGCTGGGTCTGTGTGATTCCCCACTGGGCGATCAGCTGGGTCTGTGTGATTCCCCAAAGGCGATCAGCTGGGTCTGTGTGATTCCCCATGGCCGATCAGCTGGGTCTGTGTGATTCCCCACTGGGCGATCAGCTGGGTCTGTGTGATTCCCCAAAGGCGATCAGCTGGGTCTGTGTGATTCCCCAAAGGCGATCAGCTGGGTCTGTGTGATTCCCACATGACCGATGAGCTGGGTCTGTGTGATTCCCCAAAGGCGATCAGCTGGGTCTGTGTGATTACCCAAAGGCGATCAGCTGGGTCTGTGTGATTCCCCACTGGGCGATCAGCTGGGTCTGTGTGATTCCCCAAAGGCGATCAGCTGGGTCTGTGTGATTCCCCACTGGGCGATCAGCTGGGTCTGTGTGATTCCCCAAAGGCGATCAGCTGGGTCTGTGTGACTTCCCCCACGGCCGATCAGCTGGGTCTGTGTGATTCCCCAAAGGCGATCAGCTGGGTCTGTGTGATTCCCCATGGCCGATCAGCTGGGTGTGTGTGATTCCCCAAAGGCGATCAGCTGGGTCTGTGTGATTCGCCATGGCCGATCAGCTGGGTCTGTGTGATTCCCCATGGCCGATCAGCTGGGTCTGTGTGATTCCCCACTGGGCGATCAGCTGGGTCTGTGTGATTCCCCATGGCCGATCAGCTGGGTCTGTGTGATTCCCCATGGCCGATCAGCTGGGTCTGTGTGATTCCCCACTGGGCGATCAGCTGGGTCTGTGTGATTCCCCACACGGCGATCAGCTGGGTCTGTGTGATTCCCCAAAGGCGATCAGCTGGGTGTGTGTGATTCCCCCATGGCTGCTCAGCTGGTTCTGTGTGATTCCCCAAAGGCGATCAGCTGGGTCTGTGTGATTCCCCAAAGGCGATCAGCTGGGTCTGTGTGATTCCCCACTGGGCGATCAACTGGGTCTGTGTGATTCCCCACTGGGCGATCAGCTGGTTCTGTGTGATTCCCCAAAGGCGATCAGCTGGGTCTGTGTGATTCCCCAAAGGCGATCAGCTGGGTCTGTGTGATTCCCCACTGGGCGATCAACTGGGTCTGTGTGATTCCCCACTGGGCGATCAGCTGGGTCTGTGTGATTCCCCATGGCCGATCAGCTGGGTCTGTGTGATTCCCACATGACCGATGAGCTGGGTCTGTGTGATTCCCACATGACCGATGAGCTGGGTCTGTGTGATTCCCCACTGGGCGATCAACTGGGTCTGTGTGATTCCCCACTGGGCGATCAGCTGGGTGTGTGTGATTCCCCATGGCCGATCAGCTGGGTGTGTGTGATTCCCCCATGGCCGATCAGCTGGGTGTGTGTGATTCCCCATGGCCGATCAGCTGGGTGTGTGTGATTCCCCCATGGCCGCTCAGCTGGGTCTGTGTGATTCCCCAAAGGCGATCAGCTGGGTCTGTGTGATTCCCACATGACCGATGAGCTGGGTCTGTGTGAATCCTCCGCGGGCGATCAGCTGGATGGGTGCGATTTCCCCCATAGGCGGTCAGCTGGTTCTGAGTGATTCCCCCATGGCCCATCAGCTGGGTATGTGTGATTCCCCTGATGGGCGATCAACTGGGCCTGTGGGATCCCCCCATGGCAGATCAGCTTAGTCGATATGATTCCCCCATGGCAGGTCAGATGGGTGTGTGCAATTCCCCCCTGGGCCGATCAGCTGGGGCTGTGTGATTCCAACATGGCCGCTCAGCTTGGTGTGCGTGATTCCCCTGATGCGCAGTCAATTACTCGCGAGACGAAGTGATTCCATAACTGAGGCTTTAATCTGCTAGAACCTTTTCCCCAGCAGCTTCGGTACAGAAAGTGAAGGCTGCTGGGACGGCACCATCTCTTATACCCCGCCTTCAGGGCGGAGCTACACAATACAGCCAATGGTAGACTCCTGGGTCTAACCAATGGTCACCAGCCTCTCAGGTACCGCAATACCTGGTACTACCACATTCACCCCCTGTTAAAAAAGAGCCCGGCGGGGTAGTGGGCAGCATTAATAGTCGCCTTTAGCAAGATATGACCAGGTATGGAGTACCGTGATGTCGAGGTTCTGTACAAAGTGTTCATAGTGCAGCAATCAGTCGATCGGGCGGCCTGGTCGTCCTTCTGGAGCTTCTGGGCTTTGGCGGTGATTCTGACGGGGGTCCCGGCGGTTGCGACTCCGGGAGCGTGGTGTCGTCCTCCCTGGCAGCTTCGTCCCCCCGAGGCGGCGCTGTAGGGGCAAAAGATTGACAGGGAGGTGGGGTGCCTGTAGGGGGTGTCGGTGGGTGGTCGGGCCTGGGCAGGAGCGGCGGGGGTACTGACTCTCCAGTGAGGTGCTGTGGGGGAAGCAGGGGTGGGGGCAATGGCTCAGGTGCGGTGGGGCTCCGAGCGGGCGCCAGGTCCCGAATGGAGACTGTGACCTGCCAGCCATCAGGGAACGCCACGTAGGCGTACTGGGGGTTGGCGTGCAGCAGGTGGACCCTCTCGATCAACGGGTCCGACTTGTGCGCCCTCACATGTTTCCGAAGCAGGATGGGTCCAGGTGTCGCTAGCCAGGTTGGGAGCGAGGTCCCGGAGGAGGACTTCCTGGGGAAAACAAGGAGACGTTCGTGCGGTGTCTGATTGGTAGTTGTACAGAGCAGCGACCGGATGGAGTGGAGGGCCATCGGGAAAACTTCCTGCCAGCGGGAGACTGTGAGATTCCTGGACCGTAGGGCCAGTAGGACGGTCTTCCAGACCGTTCTGTTCTCCCTCTCTACCTGCCCGTTTCCCTGGGGATTGCAACTTGTAGTCCTGCTCGAGGCGATGCCCTTGCTGAGCAGGAATTGACGCAGTTCATCGCTCATAAAGGAGGACCCCCTATCACTGTGTATGTACGCGGGGAACCCGATCAGTGTAAAGATACCCTGGAGGGCCTTGATGACGGTGGTTGTGGTCATGTCTGGGCAGGGGATGGCGAATGGAACCGGGAGTATTCGTCAATCACGTTCAGGAAGTACGTGTTGCGGTCGGTGGAGGGGAGGGGGCCTTTGAAGTCCATGCTGAGGCGTTCAAAGGGACGAGAAGCCTTTATCAGGTGCGCCCTCTCTGGCCGGTAGAAGTGCGGTTTGCACTCCGCGCAGATTTGGCAGTCCCTGGTGACTGTCCTGACCTCCTCGATGGAGTAGGGCAGGTTGCGGGTCTTGACAAAATGGAAAAAGCGAGTGACCCTCGGGTGGCAGAGGTCCTCGTGGAGGGCTCGGAGGCGGCCCACTTGTGCAGTGGCACATGTGCCGTGGGATAGGGCATCAGGAGGCTCGTTCAGCTTCCCCGGACGGTACAAGATCTCGTAAATGAAGGTGGTGAGCTCGATCCTCCACCGCAAGATCTTTTCGTTATTACTTTTGCCCCGCTGTGCATTATCGAACATGAAGGCAACCGACCGTTGGTCGGTGAGGAGAGTGAATCTCCTGCCAGTCAGGTAATGCCTCCAGTGTCGCACAGCTTCTACTATGGCCTGGGCCTCCTTTTCGACCGAGGATTGGCGGATTTCGGAAGCATGGAGAGTGCGGGAGAAGAAGGCCACGGGTCTGCCCGCTTGGTTGAGGGTGGCCGCCAGAGCGACGTCGGACGCATCACTCTCGACCTGGAAGGGGAGGGACTCGTCGATGGCGCGCATCATGGCTTTTGCAATGTCTGCTTTGATGCGGCAGAAGGCCTGGCGGGCCTCCGTCGACAGGGGGAAGGTTGTGGACTGGATCAGGATCGGGCTTTGTCTGCGTAATTGAGGACAGACTGTGCATAATAGTTGAAGAACCCGAGGCAGCACTTCAGGGCCTTGGGGCAGTGAGGGAGGGGGAACTCCATGGGGGGTCGCATGCGCTCAGGGTCGGGGCCTATGACTCCACTTCGCACTACGTAGCCTAGAGTGGCTAGACAGTCAGTGCTAAACACGCATTTATCCTTATTGTATGTTAGATTAAGGATTTTCGCGGTCTGGAGGAATCTACGGAGGTTGGTGTCGTGGTCCTGCTGGTCATGGCCGCAGATGGTGACGTTATCCAGATACGGGAAGGTTGCGCATAAGCCGTACCGGTCAACCATTCGGTCCATCTCTCGCTGGATGACCGAGATCCCATTAGTGACACCAAAGCCAACACAAGTGTACTTTACCTGAATGCTCGTAGTATTCGGAATAAGGTAAATGAGTTGATGGCGCAAATCATCGTGAATGACTATGATTTAGTGGCCATTACTGAAACATGGTTAAAGGATGGTCACGACTGGGAGTTAAATATCCGAGGGTATCAAACTATTCGGAAGGACAGAGGGGATGGTAAGGGAGGTGGTGTAGCTCTGTTATTTAAGGATGACATCCGGGCAACAGTAAGAGATGACATAGGTGCTATGGAGGATAAGGTTGAATCCATTTGGGTGGAAATCAGGAATAGTAAGGCGAAAAAGTCACTGATAGGAGTAGTCTATAGGCCACCAAATAGTAACATTATGGTGGGGCAGGCAATATACAAAGAAATAACTGATGCATGTAGAAATGGTACAGCAGTTATCATGGGGGATTTTAATCTACATGTTGATTGGTTTAACCAGGTCGGTCAAGGCAGCCTTGAGGAGGAGTTTATAGAATGTATCCGCGATAGTTTCCTAGAACAGTATGTAATGGAACCTACGAGGGAACAAGCGGTCCTAGATCTGGTCCTGTGTAATGAGACAGGATTGATTCAGGATCTCATAGTTAGGGATCCTCTCGGAAGGAGCAATCACAATATGGTGGAATTTAAAATACAGATGGAGGGTGAGAAGGTAAAATCAAGCACTAGTGTTTTGTGCTTAAACAAAGGAGATTACAATGGGATGAGAGAAGAACTAGCTAAGGTCGACTGGGTGCAAAGACTTTATAGTAAAACAGTTGAGGAACAGTGGAGAACCTTCCAAGTGATTTTTCACAGTGCTCAGCAAAGGTTTATACCAACAAAAAGGAAGGACGGTAAAAAGAGGGAAAATCGACCGTGGATATCTAAGGAAATAAGGGAGAGTATCAAATTGAAGGAAAAAACATACAAAGTAGCAAAGATCAGTGGGAGACTAGAGGACTGGGAAATCTTTAGGGGGCAACAGAAAGCTACTAAAAAAGCTATAAAGAAGAATAAGATAGATTATGAGAGTAAACTTGCTCAGAATATAAAAACAGATAGTAAAAGTTTCTACAAATACATAAAACAAAAAAGAGTGGCTAAGGTAAATATTGGTTCTTTAGAGGATGAGAAGGGAGATTTAATAATGGGGGATGAGGAAATGGCTGAGGAACTGAACAGGTTTTTTGGGTCGGTCTTCACAGTGGAAGACAAAAATAACATGCCAGTGACTGATGGAAATGAGGCTATGACAGGTGAGGACCTTGAGAGGATTGTTATCACCAAGGAGGTAGTGATGGGCAAGCTAATGGGGCTAAAGGTAGACAAGTCTCCTGGACCTGATGGAATGCATCCCAGAGTGGTAAAAGAGATGGCTAGGGAAATTGCAAATGCACTAGTGATAATTTACCAAAATTCACTCGACTCTGGGGTGGTCCCGGCGGATTGGAAATTAGCAAACGTGACACCACTGTTTAAAAAAGGAGGTAGGCAGAAAGCGGGTAATTATAGGCCATTGAGCTTAACTTCGGTAGTAGCGAAGATGCTGGAATCTATCATCAAGGAAGAAATAGCGAGGCATCTGGATGGAAATTGTTCCATTGGGCAGACGCAGCATGGGTTCATAAAGGGCAGGTCGTGCCTAACTAATTTAGTGGAATTTTTTGAGGACATTAACAGTGCAGTAGATAATGGGGAGCCAATGGATGTGGTATATCTGGATTTCCAGAAAGCCTTTGACAAGGTGCCACACAAAAGGTTGTTGCATAAGATAAAGATGCATGGCATTAAGGGGAAAATAATAGCATGGATAGAGGATTGGTTAATTAATAGAAAGCAATGAGTGGGGATTAATGGGTGTTTCTCTGGTTGGCAATCAGTAGCTAGTGGTGTCCCTCAGGGATCAGTGTTGGGCCCACAACTGTTCACAATGTACATAAATGATTTGGAGTTGGGGACCAAGGGCAATGTGTCCAAGTTTGCAGATGACACTAAGATAAGTGGTAAAGCAAAAAGTGCAGAGGATACTGGAAGTCTGCAGAGGGATTTGGATAGGCTAAGTGAATGAGCTAGGGTCTGGCAGATGGAATACAATGTTGACAAATGTGAGGTTATCCATTTTGGTAGGAATAACAGCAAAAGGGATTATTATTCAAATGATAAAATATTAAAACATGCTGCTGTGCAGTGAGACCTGGGCGTGCTAGTGCATGAGTCGCAAAAAGTTGGTTTTCAGGTACAACAGGTAATTAAGAAAGCAAATGGAATTTTGTCCTTCATTGCTAGAGGGATGGAGTTTAAGACTAGGGAGGTTCTGCTGCAATTGTATAAGGTGTTAGGGAGGCCACACCTGTAGTATTGTGTTCAGTTTTGGTCTCCTTACTTGAGAAAGGACGTACTGGCACTGGAGGGTGTGCAGAGGAGATTCACTAGGTTAATCCCAGAGCTGAAGGGGTTGGATTACGAGGAGAGGTTGAGTAGACTGGGACTGTACTTGTTGGAATTTAGAAGGATGAGGGGGGATCTTATAGAAACATATAAGATTATGAAGGGAATAGATAGGATAGATGCAGGCAGGTTGTTTCCACTGGTGGGTGAAAGCAGAACTAGGGGGCATAGCCTCAAAATAAGGGGAAGTAGATTTAGGACTGAGTTTAGGAGGAACTTCTTCACCCAAAGGGGTGTGAATCTATGGAATTCCTTGCCCAGTGAAGCAGTAGAGGCTCCTTCATTAAATGTTTTTAAGATAAAGATAGATAGTTTTTTGAAGAATAAAGGGATTAAGGGTTATGGTGTTCGGGCCGGAAAGTGGAGCTGAGTCCACAAAAGATCAGCCATGATCTCATTGAATGGTGGAGCAGGCTCGAGGGGGCAGATGGCCGACTCCTGCTCCTAGTTCTTATGTTCTTATGTAAAGGGAACTCTTAAAAATTGATAGAGCCGCCCATCTGCTTCGAAGGCACTGTACTTGCGGTCCCTAGTGCGGAGGGGTAGCTGGTGGTAGGTGGACTTGAGGTCCACCGTGGAGAAGACCTTGTATTCTGCGATCCTGTTTACCAGGTCGGCTATACGGGGGAGAGGGTACGTATCCAGTTGCGTAAACCTGTTGATGGTCTGACTGTAGTCGATGACCATCCTATGCTTCTCCCCGGTCTTTACCACCACTACTTGAGCTCTCCAGGGACAGTTGCTCACTTCGATGACCCCTTCCCCCAGCAGCCTTTGGACCTCGGACCTGATGAACATCCGGTCCTGGGCACTGTACCATCTGCTCCTAGTGGCGACGGGTTTGTAATCCGGGGTGAGGTTCGCAAACCGGGAAGGCGGGTCGACCTTAAGGGTCGCGAGGCCGCAGACAGTAAGGGGAGATATAGGGCCGCCGAATTTAAAAGTCAGGCTTTGCAAATGGCATTGGATGTCCAGCCCCAGGAGGGTAGCCACGCAGAGGTGCGGCAGGACATACAGACGGAAATTGTGGAATTCCCTGCTTTGGACAGTGAGGTTCGCTAGGCAGAACCCCTTTATCTCCACTGAGTGTGACCCGGAGGACAGGGAGACCCTTTGATTTCCAAGGTGGGTTACAAGAGAACAGCGCCTTACCGTGTCGAGGTGAACAAAGCTTTCCGTGCTCCCAGAGTCAATCAGGCACACCGTCTCGTGGCCGTTGATGAGGATCGTTGTTGTAGCCGTTGCGAGTGTCCGAGGTCGACTTTGGTCCAGTGTTACCGAGGATAGATGAAGCAGTTGCGAGTTCTGATCGGGCAGCGTGTAGTCGACCGAGCTGGGGGCCTGGGGCCCCATCCAAGATGGCGTCACCCATGGGTCGCACATGGAGTCCGGGGATGAAGAAGATGGTGTCGGCGATGGACAAAATGGCGGCGCCCACCCGTCCAGCGTGGATTCCGGGGGGCAAGATGGCCACGCACGTGGCTCACACGTGGCGTTAGGATAGGGGGGGGCGGTAAGCACTGGCCGGTCGGGGCCTGAAGGGAGGGTTGCCGCGGCGGCCCATAGTTGCTGGAGACCGCGGCCACGCGCGGGCCTGGCAGACCCCCACAAAGTGGCCCTTCTTGCCGCACCCTTTGCAGGTGGTGGTGCGGGCCGGGCAGCGCGGGCGGGGATGATTCGCTTGCCCGCAGAAGAAACAGCGGGGCCCAGCGGCGGTAGCGGGCCATCTTGCCGCGCAGGCTTGCGGGGTCGGGGGGGGAAGGTCTGAGGGGCTGCCGCTGCGGGGTGCCACACAGCCCAGGGGGCTGCCACGCGATCGGGAGCAAAGGACATCGCGTTTGTATAGGCAATGTCCATGGACCCTGCCAGGGCCCGTGCCTCTGTAAGTCCCAGAGTGTCCCTTTCTAGGAGCCTTCGGCGGATATCGGGGGAGGTTATACCTGCCACGAAAGCATCCCTGATTAATAGTTCCATGTGCTCGCTCCCCGAAACTTGCGGGCAGCCACAGTTTCGGCCCAGCACCAGTAGCGCCCGGTAGAAACCTTCCAACGTTGCCTCGGGGCTTTGCCGCCTAGTCGCCAGCAGGTGACGAGCGTAGACCTGGTTTACCGGGCGGATGTAATGTCCTTCCAGCAGTTCGATAGCGGCAGCATAGTTCTCCACCTCCTCGATAAGGGGGTAGATCCCAGGGCTGACCCGGGAGCGCAGGAGATGCATCTTCTGTCCTTCCGTGGGGGTGCCTACGGCCGTGTAGAGGGGGCCCTTAAAGCACGCCAGCCAGTGTTTAAAAATAGCAGCAGATTTATCCGCGTGGGGACTGAGCTGGAGGCACTCCGGTTTGATGCGGAGATCCATCCTTCCAACTGAAGTTGTAGCAGATTAAATTGATGCGCAATCTATTACTCGCGAGACGAAGTGATTCCATAACTGAAGGCTTTAATCTGCTCGAACCTGCATGCGCTCAGGGTCGGGGCCTATGACTCCACTTCGCGCTTCGTAGCCTAGAATGGCTAGACAGTCGGTGCTAAACACGCATTTATCCTTATTGTATGTTAGATTAAGGATTTTTGCGGTCTGGAGGAATTTGCGGAGGTTGGTGTCGTGGTCCTGCTGGTCATGGCCGCAGATGGTGACGTTATCCAGATACGGGAACGTTGCGCATAAGCCGTACCGGTCAACCATTCGGTCCATCTCTCGCTGGAAGACCGAGATCCCATTAGTGACACCAAAGCCAACATAAGTGTACTTTACCTGAATGCTCATAGTATTCGGAATAAGGTAAACAAGTTGATGGCGCAAATCATCGTGAATGACTATGATTTAGTGGCCATTACTGAAACATGGTTAAAGGATGGTCACGACTGGGAGTTAAATATCCGAGTGTATCAAACTTTTCGGAAGACAGAGTGGACGGTCAGGGAGGTGGTGTAGCTCTGTTATTTAAGGATGACATCCGGGCAACAGTAAGAGATGACATTGGTGCTATGGAGGATAAGGTTGAATCCATTTGGGTGGAAATCAGGAATAGTAAGGCGAAAAAGTCACTGATAGGAGTAATCTATAGGCCACCAAATAGTAACATTATGGTGGGGCAGGCAATAAACAAAGAAATAACTGATGCATGTAGAAATGGTACAGCAGTTATCATGGGGGATTTTAATCTACATGTTGATTGGTTTAACCAGGTCGGTCAAGGCAGCCTTGAGGAGGAGTTTATAGAATGTATCCGCGATAGTTTCCTAGAACAGTACGTAATGGAACCTACGAGGGAACAAGCGGTCCTAGATCTGGTCCTGTGTAATGAGACAGGATTGACTCAGGATCTCATAGTTAGGGATCCTCTCGGAAGGAGCGATCACAATATGGTGGAATTTAACATACAGATGGAGGGTGAGAAGGTAAAATCAAGCACTAGTGTTTTGTGCTTAAACAAAGGAGATTACAATGGGATGAGAGAAGAACTAGCTAAGGTAGACTGGGTGCAAAGACTTTATAGTAAAACAGTTGAGGAACAGTGGAGAACCTTCCAAGTGATTTTTCACAGTGCTCAGCAAAGGTTTATACCAACAAAAAGGAAGGACGGTAAAAAGAGGGAAAATTGACCGTGGATATCTAAGGAAATAAGGGAGAGTATCAAATTGAAGGAAAAAACATACAAAGTAGCACAGATCAGTGGGAGACTAGAGGACTGGGAAATCTTTAGGGGGCAACAGAAAGCTACTAAAAAAGCTATAAAGAAGAGTAAGATAGATTATGAGAGTAAACTTGCTCAGAATATAAAAACAGACAGTAAAAGTTTCTACAAATACATAAAACAAAAAAGAGTGGCTAAGGTAAATATTGGTCCTTTAGAGGATGAGAAGGGAGATTTAATAATGGGGGATGAGGAAATGGCTGTGGAACTGAACAGGTTTTTTGGGTCGGTCTTCACAGTGGAAGACAAAAATAACATGCCAGTGACTGATGGAAATGAGGCTATGACAGGTGAGGACCTTGAGAGGATTGTTATCACCAAGGAGGTAGTGATGGGCAAGCTAATTGGGCTAAAGGTAGACAAGTCTCCTGGACCTGATGGAATGCATCCCAGAGTGGTAAAAGAGATGGCTAGGGAAATTGCAAATGCACGAGTGATAATTTACCAAAATTCACTCGACTCTGGGGTGGTCCCGGCGGATTGGAAATTAGCAAACGTGACACCACTGTTTAAAAAAGGATGTAGGCAGAAAGCGGGTAATTATAGGCCATTGAGCTTAACTTCAGTAGTAGGGAAGATGCTGGAATCTATCATCAAGGAAGAAATAGCGAGGCATCTGGATGGAAATTGTTCCATTGGGCAGACGCAGCATGGGTTCATAAAGGGCAGGTCGTGCCTAACTAATTTAGTGGAATTTTTTGAGGACATTAACAGTGCGGTAGATAACGGGGAGCCAATGGATGTGGTATATCTGGATTTCCAGAAAGCCTTTGACAAGGTGCCACACAAAAGGTTGTTGCATAAGATAAAGATGCATGGCATTAACGGGAAAGTAATATCATGGATAGAGAATTGGTTAATTAATAGAAAGCAAAGAGTGGGGATTAATGGGTGTTTCTCTGGTTGGCAATCAGTAGCTAGTGGTGTCCCTCAGGGATCAGTGTTGGGCCCACAACTGTTCACAATTTGCATCGATGATTTGGAGTTGGGGGCCAAGGGCAATGTGTCCAAGTTTGCAGACGACACTAAGATAAGTGGTAAAGCAAAAAGTGCAGAGGATACTGGAAGTGTGCAGAGGGATTTGGATAGGCTAAGTGAATGGGCTAAGGTCTGGCAGATGGAATACAATGTTGACAAATGTGAGGTTACCCATTTTGGTAGGAATAACAGCAAAAGGGATTATTATTCAAATGATAAAATATTAAAACATGCTGCTGTGCAGAGAGACCTGGGTGTGCTAGTGCATGAGTCGCAAAAAGTTGGTTTTCAGGTACAACAGGTAATTAAGAAAGCAAATGGAATTTTGTCCTTCATTGCTAGAGGGATGGAGTTTAAGACTAGGGAGGTTCTGCTGCAATTGTACAAGGTGTTAGTGAGGCCACACCTGGAGTATTGTGTTCAGTTTTGGTCTCCTTACTCGAGAAAGGACGTACTGGCACTGGAGGGTGTGCAGAAGAGATTCACTAGGTTAATCCCAGAGCTGAAGGGGTTGGATTACGAGGAGAGGTTGAGTAGACTGGGACTGTACTTGTTGGAATTTAGAAGGATGAGGGGGGATCTTATAGAAACATATAAGATTATGAAGGGAATAGATAGGATAGATGCAGACAGGTTGTTTCCACTGGCGGGTGAAAGCAGAACTAGGGGGCATAGCCTCAAAATAAGGGGAAGTAGATTTAGGACTGAGTTTAGGAGGAACTTCTTCACCCAAAGGGGTGTGAATCTATGGAATTCCTTGCCCAGTGAAGCAGTAGAGGCTCCTTCATTAAATGTTTTTAAGATAAAGATAGATAGTTTTTTGAAGAATAAAGTGATTAAGGGTTATGGTGTTCGGGCCGGAAAGTGGAGCTGAGTCCACAAAAGATCAGCCATGATCTCATTGAATGGTGGAGGAGGCTCGAGGGGCCAGATGGCCGACTCCTGCTCCTAGTTCTTATGTTCTTATGTAAAGGGAACTCTTAAAAATTGATAGAGCCGCCCATCTGCTTCGAAGGCAGTGTACTTGCGGTCACTAGTGCGGAGGAGTAGCTGGTGGTAGGTGGACTTGAGGTCCACCGTGGAGAAGACCTTGTATTGTGCGATCCTGTTTACCAGGTCTGCTATACGGGGGAGAGGGTACGCATCCAGTTGCGTAAACCTGTTGATGGTCTGACTGTAGTCGATGACCATCCTATGTTTCTCCCCGGTCTTTACCACCACTACTTGAGCTCTCCAGGGACAGTTGCTCGCTTCAATGACCCCTTCCTTCAGCAGCCTTTGGACCTCGGACCTGATGAACATCCGGTCCTGGGCACTGTACCATCTGCTCCTAGTGGCGACGGGTTTGTAATCCGGGGTGAGGTTCGCAAACCGGGAAGGCGGGTCGACCTTAAGGGTCGCGAGGCCGCAGACAGTAAGGGGAGATATAGGGCCGCCGAATTTAAAAGTCAGGCTTTGCAAATGGCATTGGATGTCCAGCCCCAGGAGGGTAGCCACGCAGAGGTGCGGCAGGACATACAGACGGAAATTGTGGAATTCCCTGCTTTGGACAGTGAGGTTCGCTAGGCAGAACCCCTTTATCTCCACTGAGTGTGACCCGGAGGACAGGGAGACCCTTTGATTTCCAAGGTGGGTTACAAGGGAACAGCGCCTTACCGTGTCGGGGTGAACAAAGCTTTCCGTGCTCCCAGAGTCAATCAGGCACACCGTCTCGTGGCCGTTGATGAGGATCGTTGTTGTAGCCGTTGCGAGTGTCCGAGGTCGACTTTGGTCCAGTGTTACCGAGGATAGATGAAGCAGTTGCGAGTTCTGATCGGGCAGCGTGTAGTCGACCGAGCTGGGGGCCTGGGGCCCCATCCAAGATGGCGTCACCCATGGGTCGCACATGGAGTCCGGGGATGAAGAAGATGGTGTCGGCGATGGACAAAATGGCGGCGCCCACCCGTCCAGCGTGGATTCCGGGGGGCAAGATGGCCACGCACGTGGCTCACACGTGGCGTTAGGATAGGGGGGGGCGGTAAGCACTGGCCGGTCGGGGCCTGAAGGGAGGGTTGCCGCGGCGGCCCATAGTTGCTGGAGACCGCGGCCACGCGCGGGCCTGGCAGACCCCCACAAAGTGGCCCTTCTTGCCGCACCCTTTGCAGGTGGTGGTGCGGGCCGGGCAGCGCGGGCGGGGATGATTCGCTTGCCCGCAGAAGAAACAGCGGGGCCCAGCGGCGGTAGCGGGCCGTCTTGCCGCGCAGGCTTGCGGGGTCGGGGGGGAAGGTCTGAGGGGCTGCCGCTGCGGGGTGCCACACAGCCCAGGGGGCTGCCACGCGATCGGGAGCAAAGGACATCGCGTTTGTATAGGCAATGTCCATGGACCCTGCCAGGGCCCGTGCCTCTGTAAGTCCCAGAGTGTCCCTTTCTAGGAGCCTTCGGCGGATATCGGGGGAGGTTATACCTGCCACGAAAGCATCCCTGATTAATAGTTCCATGTGCTCGCTCCCCGAAACTTGCGGGCAGCCACAGTTTCGGCCCAGCACCAGTAGCGCCCGGTAGAAACCTTCCAACGTTGCCTCGGGGCTTTGCCGCCTAGTCGCCAGCAGGTGACGAGCGTAGACCTGGTTTACCGGGCGGATGTAATGTCCTTCCAGCAGTTCGATAGCGGCAGCATAGTTCTCCACCTCCTCGATAAGGGGGTAGATCCCAGGGCTGACCCGGGAGCGCAGGAGATGCATCTTCTGTCCTTCCGTGGGGGTGCCTACGGCCGTGTAGAGGGGGCCCTTAAAGCACGCCAGCCAGTGTTTAAAAATAGCAGCAGATTTATCCGCGTGGGGACTGAGCTGGAGGCACTCCGGTTTGATGCGGAGATCCATCCTTCCAACTGAAGTTGTAGCAGATTAAATTGATGCGCAATCTATTACTCGCGAGACGAAGTGATTCCATAACTGAAGGCTTTAATCTGCTCGAACCTGCATGCGCTCAGGGTCGGGGCCTATGACTCCACTTCGCGCTTCGTAGCCTAGAATGGCTAGACAG
Organism: Scyliorhinus torazame; assembly: GCF_047496885.1. NCBI lineage: Eukaryota > Metazoa > Chordata > Chondrichthyes > Carcharhiniformes > Scyliorhinidae > Scyliorhinus > Scyliorhinus torazame. Next base: position 45,789,636 of record NC_092710.1, on the reverse strand, counting down.
TCGGTGCTAAACACGCATTTATCCTTATTGTATGTTAGATTAAGGATTTTTGCGGTCTGGAGGAATTTGCGGAGGTTGGTGTCGTGGTCCTGCTGGTCATGGCCGCAGATGGTGACGTTATCCAGATACGGGAACGTTGCGCATAAGCCGTACCGGTCAACCATTCGGTCCATCTCTCGCTGGAAGACCGAGATCCCATTAGTGACACCAAAGCCAACATAAGTGTACTTTACCTGAATGCTCATAGTATTCGGAATAAGGTAAACAAGTTGATGGCGCAAATCATCGTGAATGACTATGATTTAGTGGCCATTACTGAAACATGGTTAAAGGATGGTCACGACTGGGAGTTAAATATCCGAGTGTATCAAACTTTTCGGAAGACAGAGTGGACGGTCAGGGAGGTGGTGTAGCTCTGTTATTTAAGGATGACATCCGGGCAACAGTAAGAGATGACATTGGTGCTATGGAGGATAAGGTTGAATCCATTTGGGTGGAAATCAGGAATAGTAAGGCGAAAAAGTCACTGATAGGAGTAATCTATAGGCCACCAAATAGTAACATTATGGTGGGGCAGGCAATAAACAAAGAAATAACTGATGCATGTAGAAATGGTACAGCAGTTATCATGGGGGATTTTAATCTACATGTTGATTGGTTTAACCAGGTCGGTCAAGGCAGCCTTGAGGAGGAGTTTATAGAATGTATCCGCGATAGTTTCCTAGAACAGTACGTAATGGAACCTACGAGGGAACAAGCGGTCCTAGATCTGGTCCTGTGTAATGAGACAGGATTGACTCAGGATCTCATAGTTAGGGATCCTCTCGGAAGGAGCGATCACAATATGGTGGAATTTAACATACAGATGGAGGGTGAGAAGGTAAAATCAAGCACTAGTGTTTTGTGCTTAAACAAAGGAGATTACAATGGGATGAGAGAAGAACTAGCTAAGGTAGACTGGGTGCAAAGACTTTATAGTAAAACAGTTGAGGAACAGTGGAGAACCTTCCAAGTGATTTTTCACAGTGCTCAGCAAAGGTTTATACCAACAAAAAGGAAGGACGGTAAAAAGAGGGAAAATTGACCGTGGATATCTAAGGAAATAAGGGAGAGTATCAAATTGAAGGAAAAAACATACAAAGTAGCACAGATCAGTGGGAGACTAGAGGACTGGGAAATCTTTAGGGGGCAACAGAAAGCTACTAAAAAAGCTATAAAGAAGAGTAAGATAGATTATGAGAGTAAACTTGCTCAGAATATAAAAACAGACAGTAAAAGTTTCTACAAATACATAAAACAAAAAAGAGTGGCTAAGGTAAATATTGGTCCTTTAGAGGATGAGAAGGGAGATTTAATAATGGGGGATGAGGAAATGGCTGTGGAACTGAACAGGTTTTTTGGGTCGGTCTTCACAGTGGAAGACAAAAATAACATGCCAGTGACTGATGGAAATGAGGCTATGACAGGTGAGGACCTTGAGAGGATTGTTATCACCAAGGAGGTAGTGATGGGCAAGCTAATTGGGCTAAAGGTAGACAAGTCTCCTGGACCTGATGGAATGCATCCCAGAGTGGTAAAAGAGATGGCTAGGGAAATTGCAAATGCACGAGTGATAATTTACCAAAATTCACTCGACTCTGGGGTGGTCCCGGCGGATTGGAAATTAGCAAACGTGACACCACTGTTTAAAAAAGGATGTAGGCAGAAAGCGGGTAATTATAGGCCATTGAGCTTAACTTCAGTAGTAGGGAAGATGCTGGAATCTATCATCAAGGAAGAAATAGCGAGGCATCTGGATGGAAATTGTTCCATTGGGCAGACGCAGCATGGGTTCATAAAGGGCAGGTCGTGCCTAACTAATTTAGTGGAATTTTTTGAGGACATTAACAGTGCGGTAGATAACGGGGAGCCAATGGATGTGGTATATCTGGATTTCCAGAAAGCCTTTGACAAGGTGCCACACAAAAGGTTGTTGCATAAGATAAAGATGCATGGCATTAACGGGAAAGTAATATCATGGATAGAGAATTGGTTAATTAATAGAAAGCAAAGAGTGGGGATTAATGGGTGTTTCTCTGGTTGGCAATCAGTAGCTAGTGGTGTCCCTCAGGGATCAGTGTTGGGCCCACAACTGTTCACAATTTGCATCGATGATTTGGAGTTGGGGGCCAAGGGCAATGTGTCCAAGTTTGCAGACGACACTAAGATAAGTGGTAAAGCAAAAAGTGCAGAGGATACTGGAAGTGTGCAGAGGGATTTGGATAGGCTAAGTGAATGGGCTAAGGTCTGGCAGATGGAATACAATGTTGACAAATGTGAGGTTACCCATTTTGGTAGGAATAACAGCAAAAGGGATTATTATTCAAATGATAAAATATTAAAACATGCTGCTGTGCAGAGAGACCTGGGTGTGCTAGTGCATGAGTCGCAAAAAGTTGGTTTTCAGGTACAACAGGTAATTAAGAAAGCAAATGGAATTTTGTCCTTCATTGCTAGAGGGATGGAGTTTAAGACTAGGGAGGTTCTGCTGCAATTGTACAAGGTGTTAGTGAGGCCACACCTGGAGTATTGTGTTCAGTTTTGGTCTCCTTACTCGAGAAAGGACGTACTGGCACTGGAGGGTGTGCAGAAGAGATTCACTAGGTTAATCCCAGAGCTGAAGGGGTTGGATTACGAGGAGAGGTTGAGTAGACTGGGACTGTACTTGTTGGAATTTAGAAGGATGAGGGGGGATCTTATAGAAACATATAAGATTATGAAGGGAATAGATAGGATAGATGCAGACAGGTTGTTTCCACTGGCGGGTGAAAGCAGAACTAGGGGGCATAGCCTCAAAATAAGGGGAAGTAGATTTAGGACTGAGTTTAGGAGGAACTTCTTCACCCAAAGGGGTGTGAATCTATGGAATTCCTTGCCCAGTGAAGCAGTAGAGGCTCCTTCATTAAATGTTTTTAAGATAAAGATAGATAGTTTTTTGAAGAATAAAGTGATTAAGGGTTATGGTGTTCGGGCCGGAAAGTGGAGCTGAGTCCACAAAAGATCAGCCATGATCTCATTGAATGGTGGAGGAGGCTCGAGGGGCCAGATGGCCGACTCCTGCTCCTAGTTCTTATGTTCTTATGTAAAGGGAACTCTTAAAAATTGATAGAGCCGCCCATCTGCTTCGAAGGCAGTGTACTTGCGGTCACTAGTGCGGAGGAGTAGCTGGTGGTAGGTGGACTTGAGGTCCACCGTGGAGAAGACCTTGTATTGTGCGATCCTGTTTACCAGGTCTGCTATACGGGGGAGAGGGTACGCATCCAGTTGCGTAAACCTGTTGATGGTCTGACTGTAGTCGATGACCATCCTATGTTTCTCCCCGGTCTTTACCACCACTACTTGAGCTCTCCAGGGACAGTTGCTCGCTTCAATGACCCCTTCCTTCAGCAGCCTTTGGACCTCGGACCTGATGAACATCCGGTCCTGGGCACTGTACCATCTGCTCCTAGTGGCGACGGGTTTGTAATCCGGGGTGAGGTTCGCAAACCGGGAAGGCGGGTCGACCTTAAGGGTCGCGAGGCCGCAGACAGTAAGGGGAGATATAGGGCCGCCGAATTTAAAAGTCAGGCTTTGCAAATGGCATTGGATGTCCAGCCCCAGGAGGGTAGCCACGCAGAGGTGCGGCAGGACATACAGACGGAAATTGTGGAATTCCCTGCTTTGGACAGTGAGGTTCGCTAGGCAGAACCCCTTTATCTCCACTGAGTGTGACCCGGAGGACAGGGAGACCCTTTGATTTCCAAGGTGGGTTACAAGGGAACAGCGCCTTACCGTGTCGGGGTGAACAAAGCTTTCCGTGCTCCCAGAGTCAATCAGGCACACCGTCTCGTGGCCGTTGATGAGGATCGTTGTTGTAGCCGTTGCGAGTGTCCGAGGTCGACTTTGGTCCAGTGTTACCGAGGATAGATGAAGCAGTTGCGAGTTCTGATCGGGCAGCGTGTAGTCGACCGAGCTGGGGGCCTGGGGCCCCATCCAAGATGGCGTCACCCATGGGTCGCACATGGAGTCCGGGGATGAAGAAGATGGTGTCGGCGATGGACAAAATGGCGGCGCCCACCCGTCCAGCGTGGATTCCGGGGGGCAAGATGGCCACGCACGTGGCTCACACGTGGCGTTAGGATAGGGGGGGGCGGTAAGCACTGGCCGGTCGGGGCCTGAAGGGAGGGTTGCCGCGGCGGCCCATAGTTGCTGGAGACCGCGGCCACGCGCGGGCCTGGCAGACCCCCACAAAGTGGCCCTTCTTGCCGCACCCTTTGCAGGTGGTGGTGCGGGCCGGGCAGCGCGGGCGGGGATGATTCGCTTGCCCGCAGAAGAAACAGCGGGGCCCAGCGGCGGTAGCGGGCCGTCTTGCCGCGCAGGCTTGCGGGGTCGGGGGGGAAGGTCTGAGGGGCTGCCGCTGCGGGGTGCCACACAGCCCAGGGGGCTGCCACGCGATCGGGAGCAAAGGACATCGCGTTTGTATAGGCAATGTCCATGGACCCTGCCAGGGCCCGTGCCTCTGTAAGTCCCAGAGTGTCCCTTTCTAGGAGCCTTCGGCGGATATCGGGGGAGGTTATACCTGCCACGAAAGCATCCCTGATTAATAGTTCCATGTGCTCGCTCCCCGAAACTTGCGGGCAGCCACAGTTTCGGCCCAGCACCAGTAGCGCCCGGTAGAAACCTTCCAACGTTGCCTCGGGGCTTTGCCGCCTAGTCGCCAGCAGGTGACGAGCGTAGACCTGGTTTACCGGGCGGATGTAATGTCCTTCCAGCAGTTCGATAGCGGCAGCATAGTTCTCCACCTCCTCGATAAGGGGGTAGATCCCAGGGCTGACCCGGGAGCGCAGGAGATGCATCTTCTGTCCTTCCGTGGGGGTGCCTACGGCCGTGTAGAGGGGGCCCTTAAAGCACGCCAGCCAGTGTTTAAAAATAGCAGCAGATTTATCCGCGTGGGGACTGAGCTGGAGGCACTCCGGTTTGATGCGGAGATCCATCCTTCCAACTGAAGTTGTAGCAGATTAAATTGATGCGCAATCTATTACTCGCGAGACGAAGTGATTCCATAACTGAAGGCTTTAATCTGCTCGAACCTGCATGCGCTCAGGGTCGGGGCCTATGACTCCACTTCGCGCTTCGTAGCCTAGAATGGCTAGACAGTCGGTGCTAAACACGCATTTATCCTTATTGTATGTTAGATTAAGGATTTTTGCGGTCTGGAGGAATTTGCGGAGGTTGGTGTCGTGGTCCTGCTGGTCATGGCCGCAGATGGTGACGTTATCCAGATACGGGAACGTTGCGCATAAGCCGTACCGGTCAACCATTCGGTCCATCTCTCGCTGGAAGACCGAGATCCCATTAGTGACACCAAAGCCAACATAAGTGTACTTTACCTGAATGCTCATAGTATTCGGAATAAGGTAAACAAGTTGATGGCGCAAATCATCGTGAATGACTATGATTTAGTGGCCATTACTGAAACATGGTTAAAGGATGGTCACGACTGGGAGTTAAATATCCGAGTGTATCAAACTTTTCGGAAGACAGAGTGGACGGTCAAGGAGGTGGTGTAGCTCTGTTATTTAAGGATGACATCCGGGCAACAGTAAGAGATGACATTGGTGCTATGGAGGATAAGGTTGAATCCATTTGGGTGGAAATCAGGAATAGTAAGGCGAAAAAGTCACTGATAGGAGTAATCTATAGGCCACCAAATAGTAACATTATGGTGGGGCAGGCAATAAACAAAGAAATAACTGATGCATGTAGAAATGGTACAGCAGTTATCATGGGGGATTTTAATCTACATGTTGATTGGTTTAACCAGGTCGGTCAAGGCAGCCTTGAGGAGGAGTTTATAGAATGTATCCGCGATAGTTTCCTAGAACAGTACGTAATGGAACCTACGAGGGAACAAGCGGTCCTAGATCTGGTCCTGTGTAATGAGACAGGATTGACTCAGGATCTCATAGTTAGGGATCCTCTCGGAAGGAGCGATCACAATATGGTGGAATTTAACATACAGATGGAGGGTGAGAAGGTAAAATCAAGCACTAGTGTTTTGTGCTTAAACAAAGGAGATTACAATGGGATGAGAGAAGAACTAGCTAAGGTAGACTGGGTGCAAAGACTTTATAGTAAAACAGTTGAGGAACAGTGGAGAACCTTCCAAGTGATTTTTCACAGTGCTCAGCAAAGGTTTATACCAACAAAAAGGAAGGACGGTAAAAAGAGGGAAAATTGACCGTGGATATCTAAGGAAATAAGGGAGAGTATCAAATTGAAGGAAAAAACATACAAAGTAGCACAGATCAGTGGGAGACTAGAGGACTGGGAAATCTTTAGGGGGCAACAGAAAGCTACTAAAAAAGCTATAAAGAAGAGTAAGATAGATTATGAGAGTAAACTTGCTCAGAATATAAAAACAGACAGTAAAAGTTTCTACAAATACATAAAACAAAAAAGAGTGGCTAAGGTAAATATTGGTCCTTTAGAGGATGAGAAGGGAGATTTAATAATGGGGGATGAGGAAATGGCTGTGGAACTGAACAGGTTTTTTGGGTCGGTCTTCACAGTGGAAGACAAAAATAACATGCCAGTGACTGATGGAAATGAGGCTATGACAGGTGAGGACCTTGAGAGGATTGTTATCACCAAGGAGGTAGTGATGGGCAAGCTAATTGGGCTAAAGGTAGACAAGTCTCCTGGACCTGATGGAATGCATCCCAGAGTGGTAAAAGAGATGGCTAGGGAAATTGCAAATGCACGAGTGATAATTTACCAAAATTCACTCGACTCTGGGGTGGTCCCGGCGGATTGGAAATTAGCAAACGTGACACCACTGTTTAAAAAAGGATGTAGGCAGAAAGCGGGTAATTATAGGCCATTGAGCTTAACTTCAGTAGTAGGGAAGATGCTGGAATCTATCATCAAGGAAGAAATAGCGAGGCATCTGGATGGAAATTGTTCCATTGGGCAGACGCAGCATGGGTTCATAAAGGGCAGGTCGTGCCTAACTAATTTAGTGGAATTTTTTGAGGACATTAACAGTGCGGTAGATAACGGGGAGCCAATGGATGTGGTATATCTGGATTTCCAGAAAGCCTTTGACAAGGTGCCACACAAAAGGTTGTTGCATAAGATAAAGATGCATGGCATTAACGGGAAAGTAATATCATGGATAGAGAATTGGTTAATTAATAGAAAGCAAAGAGTGGGGATTAATGGGTGTTTCTCTGGTTGGCAATCAGTAGCTAGTGGTGTCCCTCAGGGATCAGTGTTGGGCCCACAACTGTTCACAATTTGCATCGATGATTTGGAGTTGGGGGCCAAGGGCAATGTGTCCAAGTTTGCAGACGACACTAAGATAAGTGGTAAAGCAAAAAGTGCAGAGGATACTGGAAGTGTGCAGAGGGATTTGGATAGGCTAAGTGAATGGGCTAAGGTCTGGCAGATGGAATACAATGTTGACAAATGTGAGGTTACCCATTTTGGTAGGAATAACAGCAAAAGGGATTATTATTCAAATGATAAAATATTAAAACATGCTGCTGTGCAGAGAGACCTGGGTGTGCTAGTGCATGAGTCGCAAAAAGTTGGTTTTCAGGTACAACAGGTAATTAAGAAAGCAAATGGAATTTTGTCCTTCATTGCTAGAGGGATGGAGTTTAAGACTAGGGAGGTTCTGCTGCAATTGTACAAGGTGTTAGTGAGGCCACACCTGGAGTATTGTGTTCAGTTTTGGTCTCCTTACTCGAGAAAGGACGTACTGGCACTGGAGGGTGTGCAGAAGAGATTCACTAGGTTAATCCCAGAGCTGAAGGGGTTGGATTACGAGGAGAGGTTGAGTAGACTGGGACTGTACTTGTTGGAATTTAGAAGGATGAGGGGGGATCTTATAGAAACATATAAGATTATGAAGGGAATAGATAGGATAGATGCAGACAGGTTGTTTCCACTGGCGGGTGAAAGCAGAACTAGGGGGCATAGCCTCAAAATAAGGGGAAGTAGATTTAGGACTGAGTTTAGGAGGAACTTCTTCACCCAAAGGGGTGTGAATCTATGGAATTCCTTGCCCAGTGAAGCAGTAGAGGCTCCTTCATTAAATGTTTTTAAGATAAAGATAGATAGTTTTTTGAAGAATAAAGTGATTAAGGGTTATGGTGTTCGGGCCGGAAAGTGGAGCTGAGTCCACAAAAGATCAGCCATGATCTCATTGAATGGTGGAGGAGGCTCGAGGGGCCAGATGGCCGACTCCTGCTCCTAGTTCTTATGTTCTTATGTAAAGGGAACTCTTAAAAATTGATAGAGCCGCCCATCTGCTTCGAAGGCAGTGTACTTGCGGTCACTAGTGCGGAGGAGTAGCTGGTGGTAGGTGGACTTGAGGTCCACCGTGGAGAAGACCTTGTATTGTGCGATCCTGTTTACCAGGTCTGCTATACGGGGGAGAGGGTACGCATCCAGTTGCGTAAACCTGTTGATGGTCTGACTGTAGTCGATGACCATCCTATGTTTCTCCCCGGTCTTTACCACCACTACTTGAGCTCTCCAGGGACAGTTGCTCGCTTCAATGACCCCTTCCTTCAGCAGCCTTTGGACCTCGGACCTGATGAACATCCGGTCCTGGGCACTGTACCATCTGCTCCTAGTGGCGACGGGTTTGTAATCCGGGGTGAGGTTCGCAAACCGGGAAGGCGGGTCGACCTTAAGGGTCGCGAGGCCGCAGACAGTAAGGGGAGATATAGGGCCGCCGAATTTAAAAGTCAGGCTTTGCAAATGGCATTGGATGTCCAGCCCCAGGAGGGTAGCCACGCAGAGGTGCGGCAGGACATACAGACGGAAATTGTGGAATTCCCTGCTTTGGACAGTGAGGTTCGCTAGGCAGAACCCCTTTATCTCCACTGAGTGTGACCCGGAGGACAGGGAGACCCTTTGATTTCCAAGGTGGGTTACAAGGGAACAGCGCCTTACCGTGTCGGGGTGAACAAAGCTTTCCGTGCTCCCAGAGTCAATCAGGCACACCGTCTCGTGGCCGTTGATGAGGATCGTTGTTGTAGCCGTTGCGAGTGTCCGAGGTCGACTTTGGTCCAGTGTTACCGAGGATAGATGAAGCAGTTGCGAGTTCTGATCGGGCAGCGTGTAGTCGACCGAGCTGGGGGCCTGGGGCCCCATCCAAGATGGCGTCACCCATGGGTCGCACATGGAGTCCGGGGATGAAGAAGATGGTGTCGGCGATGGACAAAATGGCGGCGCCCACCCGTCCAGCGTGGATTCCGGGGGGCAAGATGGCCACGCACGTGGCTCACACATGGCGTTAGGATAGGGGGGGGCGGTAAGCACTGGCCGGTCGGGGCCTGAAGGGAGGGTTGCCGCGGCGGCCCATAGTTGCTGGAGACCGCGGCCACGCGCGGGCCTGGCTGACCCCCACAAAGTGGCCCTTCTTGCCGCACCCTTTGCAGGTGGTGGTGCGGGCCGGGCAGCGCGGGCGGGGATGATTCGCTTGCCCGCAGAAGAAACAGCGGGGCCCAGCGGCGGTAGCGGGCCGTCTTGCCGCGCAGGCTTGCGGGGTCGGGGGGAAGGTCTGAGGGGCTGCCGCTGCGGGGTGCCACACAGCCCAGGGGGCTGCCACGCGATCGGGATCAAAGGACATCGCGTTTTTATAGGCAATGTCCATGGACCCTGCCAGGGCCCGTGCCTCTGTAAGTCCCAGAGTGTCCCTTTCTTGGAGCCTTCGGCGGATATCGGGGGAGGTCATACCTGCCACGAAAGCATCCCTGATTAAAAGTTCCGTGTGCTCGCTCCCCGAAACTTGCCACAGTTTCGGCCCAGCACCAGCACCGCCCGGTAGAAACCTTCCAACGTTTCCTCGGGTCTTTGCCGCCTAGTCGCAAGCAGGTGACGAGCGTAGACCTGGTTTACAGGGCGGATGTGATGTCCTTCCAGCGGTTCGATAGTGGCAGCATAGTTCTCCGCCTCCTCGATAAGGGGGTAGATCCCAGGGCAGACCCGGGAGCGCAGGAGATGCATCTTCTGTCCTTCCGTGGGGGTGCCTACGACCATGTCGAGGGGGCCCTTAAAGCACGCCAGCCAGTGTTTAAAAATAGCAGCAGATTTATCCACGTGGGGACTGAGCTGGAGGCACTCCGGTTTGATGCGGAGATCCATCCTTCCAACTGAAGTTGTAGTAGATTAAATTGATGCGCAATCTATTACACTCGAGACGAAGTGATTCCATAACTGAGGCTTTAATCTGCTAGAACCTTTTCCCCAGCAGCTTCGGTACAGAAAGTGAAGGCTGCTGGGACGGCACCGTCTCTTATACCCCGCCTTCAGGGCGGAGCTACATAATACAGCCAATGGTAGACTCCTGGGTCTAACCAATGGTCATCAGCCTCTCAGGTGCCGCAATACCTGGTACTACCACATCCCCCATGGCCGATCAGCTGGGCCTGTGATTTCCCCATGGCTGATTAGCTGGGTGTGTGTGACTCCCCCATGGCCGATCAGCTGGGCCTGTGTGATTCCCCCATGGCCTATTAGCTGGGTGGGTGTGATTCCCCCATGGCCTATTAGCCCGATTAGCTGGGTGTGTGTGATTCCCCCATGGCCGATTAGCTGGGTGGGTGTGATTCCCCCATGGCCGATCAGCTGGGTGGGTGTGATTCCCCCATGGCCGATTAGCTGGGTGGGTGTGCTTCCCCCATGGCCGATTAGTTGGGTGTGTGTGATTCCCCCATGGCCGATCAGCTGGGTGGGTGTGATTCTCCCATGGCCGATCAGCTGGGTGGGTGTGATTCCCCCATGGCCGATTAGCTGGGTGGGTGTGATTCCCCCATGGCCGATTAGCTGGGTGTGTGTGATTCCCCCATGGCCGATTAGCTGGGTGGGTGTGATTCTCCCATGGCCGATTAGCTGGGTGTGTGTGATTGTCCCATGGCCGATTAGCTGGGTGGGTGTGATTTCCCCATGGCCGATCAGCTGGGTGGGTGTGAGTCCCCCATGGCCGATCAGCTGGGTGGGTGTGATTCCCCCATGGCCGATTAGCTGGATGGGTGTGATTCTCCCATGGCCGATTAGCTGGGTGGGTGTGATTCCCCCATGGCCGATTAACTGGGTGGGTGTGATTGTCCCATGGCCGATTAGCTGGGTGGGTGTGATTTCCCCATGGCCGATCAGCTGGGTGGGTGTGATTCCCCCATGGCCGATTAGCTGGATGGGTGTGATTCTCCCATGGCCGATTTGCTGGGTGTGTGTGATTGTCCCATGGCCGATTAGCTGGGTGGGTGTGATTTCCCCATGGCCGATCAGCTGGGTGGGTGTGATTCCCCCATGGCCGATTAGCTGGATGGGTGTGATTCTCCCATGGCCGATTAGCTGGGTGGGTGTGATTCCCCCATGGCCGATTAACTGGGTGGGTGTGCGGAGGGTCCCTCACTCGCAGTCACGGCTCCTGCTGCCCAATGTCCCCATTGGGATTGTTGAGGAGACGGAGCAGCAATTCCAGTTTCAATGGCAGCTGTAGTGCTCCCCCCCCTCCCCCAGGATATCCCCCCTCCCCGGATACACCCTCCCCCATATCAACCCCCATCAAATATCACTCCTTCACCAGGATATCACCCCTCCCCAAGGATATCACCCCCCCAGGATATCTCCACCCCCCGCCCAGGATATCTCCCCCCCCCCCACCCAGGATATCCCCCCCCCCAGGATATCACCCCCCTCCCAGGATATCACCCCCCCCATGATATCACCACACCCCCAGGATATCATCCTCCCCAGGATATCACACCCCCTGGATATCACCCCCCTCCCAGGATATCACACCCCCTGGATATCACCCCCCTCCCAGGATATCACACCCCCTGGATATCACCCGCCCCCCAGGATATCACCCCCCAGGATATCACCTCCCCAGGATATCACCCCCCCTGGATATCACCCCCCCAGGATATCACCCCCCTTCCCAGGATATCACCCCCCCTCCCAGGATATCACCCCCCCAGGAGATCATGCCCCCCCCAGGATATCACCCCCCACAGGATTACATCCCCCCCAGGATATCATCCCCTCCCCACGATATCACCCCCCACCATGATATTAACAACCCCCCAGGATATCACCCCCCCAGGTTATCAGCCCCCCCAGGATATCACCCCCCCACCAGGATATCACCCCCCCCCAGGATATCACCTCCCCCCCGGATATCACCCCACCCAGGATATCCCCCCCCCCGAGGATATCACCCCACCCCCAGTATATCACCCCCCTCCCCCAGGATCTCACCCCCCCCAGGATGTCACCCCCCCAGGATATCTTTTCCCCCCCCAGGATTTCACCCCCCCAGGATATCAACCCCCCCCCCCGGATATCACCCCCCCCCAGGATATCACCACCCCCAGGATATCACCCCCCCCAGGATTTCAGCCCCCCAGGATATCCCCCCCAGGATATCACCCCACCCCCAGGATATCACCCCCCTCCTCCAGGATATCAGCCCCCCAGGATATCAACCCCCCCCTAGGATATCAACCCCCCCAGGATATTACCCACCCAGGATATTACCCACCCAGGATATCACCCCCCCAGGATATCACCCCCCCAGGATTTCACTCCCCCAGGATATCACCCCCCCCCCCCAGGATATCACCTCCCCAGGATATCACCCCCCCCCCAGGATTTCAACCCTCCCCCCCCCGGATATCACAGTGCGGGTTGAGTGAGAGAGAGGAGGTAGGGAATGGAGGGGAGTGAGTGCGGGCTGAGTGAGGGTGCGAGGCGGAGGTAGGGAATGGAGGGGAGTGAGTGTGGGCTGAGTGAGAGAGAGGAGGTAGGGAATGGAGGGGAGTGAGTAAGTGCAGAGTGAGACAGAGAGGAGGTAGGGAATGAAGTGGAGGGAGTTCGGGCTGAGTGAGAGAGGAGGTAGGGAATGGAGGGGAGTGAGTGCGGACTGAGTGAGGGAGAGGAGGTAGGGAATGGAGGGGAGTGAGTGAGGGCTGAGTGAGGGAGAGGAGGTAAGGAATGGAGGGGAGTGAGTGCGGGCTGAGTGAGGGTGCGAGGCGGAGGTAGGGAATGGAAGGGAGTGAGTGTGGGCTGAGTGAGGGAGAGGAGGTAGGGAATGGAGGGGACTGAGTGCGGGCTGAGAGAGAGAGGAGGTAGGGAATGGAGAGGAGTGAGTGTGGGCTGAGTGAGGGAGAGGAGGTAGGTAATGGAGGGGAGTGAGTGCGGGAGAGGAGGTAGGGAATGGAGGGGAATGAGTGTGGGCTGAGTGAGAGAGGAGGTAGGGAATGGAGGGGACTGAGTGCGGGCTGAGTGAGAGAGAGAGGAGGTACCGAATGGAGGTGAGTGAGTGCGGGCAAAGTGAGAGAGAGGAGGTTGGGAATGGAGGGGAGTGAGTGTGGGCTGAGTGAGAGAGAGAGGAGGTACCGAATGGAGGTGAGTGAGTGCGGGCTGAGTGAGAGAGAGGAGGTAGGGAATGGAGGTGAGTGAGTGCGCGCTGAGTGAGCAAGTGAGGAGGTAAGCAATGGAGGTCAGTGAGTGTGGGCTGAGTGAGGGAGCGAGGAGGTAGGGAATGGAGGGGAGTGAGAGAGAGGAGGAAGGGAATGGAGGGGAGTGAGTGCAGGCTGAGAGAGCAAGTGAGGAGGTAGGGAATGGAGGGGAGTGAGTGCGGGGTGAGTGAAGGAGCGAGGAGGTAGGGAATGTAAGGGAGTGAGTGCGGGCTGATTGAGGAAGAGAGGTAGGGAATGGGGGGGGTGAGTGCGTGCTAAATGAGGGAGAGGAGGTAGGGAATGGAGGGGACTGAGTGCGGGCTGAGTGAGAGAGAGGAAGTAGGGAATGGAGGGGAGTGAGAGTTGGCTGAGTGAGGGAGCAAAGAGGAGGCAGGAAATGGAGGGGTGCAAGTGCGGGATGAGTGAGAGTGAAGAGGTAGGGAATGGAGGGGAGTGAGTGCGGGCTGAGAGTGAGACTGAAGGTAGGGAATGGAGGGGAGTGTGTGCCGGCCGAGTGAGGGAGAGGAGGTTGGGAATGGAGGGGAGTGAGTGTTGGCTGAGTGAGGGTGCGAGGAGGAGGTAGGGAATGGAGGAGAGTGAGTGCGGGCTGAGTGAGGGTGCGAGGAGGAAGTAGGGAATTGAGGGGAGTGAGTGAGAGCTGTGTGAGGGAGAGGAGGTAGGGAATGGAGGGGAGTGAGTGTGGGCTGAGTGAGAGAGAGGAGGTAGGGAATGGAGGAGAATGAGTGCGGGCTGAGTGAGAGAGGAGGTAGGGAATGGAGTGGAGTGAGAGCGGGCTGAGTGAGAGAGAGGAGGTAGGGATTGGAGGGGAGTGAGTGCGGGCTGAGTGAGAGAGTGGAGGTAGGGAATATAGGGGAGTGAGTGTGGGCTGAGTGAGGGAGCGAGGAGTAGGTAGGGAATGGAGGGGAGTGAGTGGGGGCTGAGTGAGGGAGTGAGGAGGAGGTAGGGAATGGAGGGGAGTGAGTGTGGGCTGCGTGACGGTGCAAGGAGGAAGTAGGGAATGGAGGGGAGTGAGTGTGGGCTGAGTGAGGGTGCGAGGAGGAAGTAGGGAATGGAGCGGAGTGAGTGCGGGCTGAGTGAGAGAGAGGAGGTAGGGAATGGAGGGGAGTGAGTGCGTGCTGAGTGAGAAAGTGAGGAGGTAGGGAATGGAGGGGAGTGAGTGCGTCTGAGTGAGGGAGTGAGGAGGAGGTAGGGAATGGAGGGGAGTGAGTGCGGACTGAGAGAGCAAGTGAGGAGGAGGTAGGGAATGGAGTGGAGTGAGAGTGGGCTGAGTGAGAGAGAGGAGGTAGGGATTGGAGGGGAGTGAGTGCGGGCTGAGTGAGAGAGTGGAGGTAGGGAATATAGGGGAGTGTGTGGGCTGAGTGAGGGAGCGAGGAGTAGGTAGGGAATGGAGGGGAGTGAGTGGGGGCTGAGTGAGGGAGTGAGGAGGAGGTAGGGATTAGAGGGGAGTGATTGTGGGCTGGGTGAGGGTGCGAGGAGGAAGTATGGAATGGAGGGGAGTGAGTGTGGGCTGAGTGAGGGTGCGAGAAGGAAGTAGGGAATGGAGCGGAGTGAGTGCGGGCTGAGTGACAGAGAGGAGGTAGGGAATGGAGGGGAGTGAGTGCGTGATGAGTGAGAAAGTGAGGAGGTAAGCAATGGAGGGGAGTGAGTGCGGGGTGAGTGAGAGAGAGGAGGTATGGAATGGAGGGGAGTGGGTGCGGGCTGAGTGAGAGAGAGGAGGTGGGGAATGGAGGGGAGTGAGTGCAGGCTGAGTGAGGGAGCGAGGAGGTAGGGACTGGAGGGGAGTGAGTGCGGGCTGAGTGAGGGTGCGAGGCGGAGGTAGGGAATGGAAGGGAGTGAGTGTGGGCTGAGTGAGGGAGAGGAGGTAGGGAATGGAGGGTTGTGAGTGCGGGGTGAGTGAGAGAGAGGAGGTAGGGAATGGAGGGGAGTAATTGCGGGTTGAGTGAGGGAGCGAGGAGGAGGTCGGGAATGGAGGGGAGTGAGTGCGGGCTGAGTGAGGTAGCGAGGAGGAGGTAGGGAATGTAGGGGAGTGAGTGCGGGCTGAGTGAGGGAGCGAGAAGGAGGTAGGGAATGGAGGGGAGTGAGTGTGGGCTGAGTGAGAGAGAGGAGGTAGGGAATGGAGGGGAGTGAGTAAGTGCAGAGTGAGACAGAGAGGAGGTAGGGAATGAAGTGGAGGGAGTTCGGGCTGAGTGAGAGAGGAGGTAGGGAATGGAGGGGAGTGAGTGCGGACTGAGTGAGGGAGAGGAGGTAGGGAATGGAGGGGAGTGAGTGAGGGCTGAGTGAGGGAGAGGAGGTAAGGAATGGAGGGGAGTGAGTGCGGGCTGAGTGAGGGTGCGAGGCGGAGGTAGGGAATGGAAGGGAGTGAGTGTGGGCTGAGTGAGGGAGAGGAGGTAGGGAATGGAGGGGACTGAGTGCGGGCTGAGAGAGAGAGGAGGTAGGGAATGGAGAGGAGTGAGTGTGGGCTGAGTGAGGGAGAGGAGGTAGGTAATGGAGGGGAGTGAGTGCGGGAGAGGAGGTAGGGAATGGAGGGGAATGAGTGTGGGCTGAGTGAGAGAGGAGGTAGGGAATGGAGGGGACTGAGTGCGGGCTGAGTGAGAGAGAGAGGAGGTACCGAATGGAGGTGAGTGAGTGCGGGCAAAGTGAGAGAGAGGAGGTTGGGAATGGAGGGGAGTGAGTGTGGGCTGAGTGAGAGAGAGAGGAGGTACCGAATGGAGGTGAGTGAGTGCGGGCTGAGTGAGAGAGAGGAGGTAGGGAATGGAGGTGAGTGAGTGCGCGCTGAGTGAGCAAGTGAGGAGGTAAGCAATGGAGGTCAGTGAGTGTGGGCTGAGTGAGGGAGCGAGGAGGTAGGGAATGGAGGGGAGTGAGAGAGAGGAGGAAGGGAATGGAGGGGAGTGAGTGCAGGCTGAGAGAGCAAGTGAGGAGGTAGGGAATGGAGGGGAGTGAGTGCGGGGTGAGTGAAGGAGCGAGGAGGTAGGGAATGTAAGGGAGTGAGTGCGGGCTGATTGAGGAAGAGAGGTAGGGAATGGGGGGGGTGAGTGCGTGCTAAATGAGGGAGAGGAGGTAGGGAATGGAGGGGACTGAGTGCGGGCTGAGTGAGAGAGAGGAAGTAGGGAATGGAGGGGAGTGAGAGTTGGCTGAGTGAGGGAGCAAAGAGGAGGCAGGAAATGGAGGGGTGCAAGTGCGGGATGAGTGAGAGTGAAGAGGTAGGGAATGGAGGGGAGTGAGTGCGGGCTGAGAGTGAGACTGAAGGTAGGGAATGGAGGGGAGTGTGTGCCGGCCGAGTGAGGGAGAGGAGGTTGGGAATGGAGGGGAGTGAGTGTTGGCTGAGTGAGGGTGCGAGGAGGAGGTAGGGAATGGAGGAGAGTGAGTGCGGGCTGAGTGAGGGTGCGAGGAGGAAGTAGGGAATTGAGGGGAGTGAGTGAGAGCTGTGTGAGGGAGAGGAGGTAGGGAATGGAGGGGAGTGAGTGTGGGCTGAGTGAGAGAGAGGAGGTAGGGAATGGAGGAGAATGAGTGCGGGCTGAGTGAGAGAGGAGGTAGGGAATGGAGTGGAGTGAGAGCGGGCTGAGTGAGAGAGAGGAGGTAGGGATTGGAGGGGAGTGAGTGCGGGCTGAGTGAGAGAGTGGAGGTAGGGAATATAGGGGAGTGAGTGTGGGCTGAGTGAGGGAGCGAGGAGTAGGTAGGGAATGGAGGGGAGTGAGTGGGGGCTGAGTGAGGGAGTGAGGAGGAGGTAGGGAATGGAGGGGAGTGAGTGTGGGCTGCGTGACGGTGCAAGGAGGAAGTAGGGAATGGAGGGGAGTGAGTGTGGGCTGAGTGAGGGTGCGAGGAGGAAGTAGGGAATGGAGCGGAGTGAGTGCGGGCTGAGTGAGAGAGAGGAGGTAGGGAATGGAGGGGAGTGAGTGCGTGCTGAGTGAGAAAGTGAGGAGGTAGGGAATGGAGGGGAGTGAGTGCGTCTGAGTGAGGGAGTGAGGAGGAGGTAGGGAATGGAGGGGAGTGAGTGCGGACTGAGAGAGCAAGTGAGGAGGAGGTAGGGAATGGAGTGGAGTGAGAGTGGGCTGAGTGAGAGAGAGGAGGTAGGGATTGGAGGGGAGTGAGTGCGGGCTGAGTGAGAGAGTGGAGGTAGGGAATATAGGGGAGTGTGTGGGCTGAGTGAGGGAGCGAGGAGTAGGTAGGGAATTGAGGGGAGTGAGTGGGGGCTGAGTGAGGGAGTGAGGAGGAGGTAGGGATTAGAGGGGAGTGATTGTGGGCTGGGTGAGGGTGCGAGGAGGAAGTATGGAATGGAGGGGAGTGAGTGTGGGCTGAGTGAGGGTGCGAGAAGGAAGTAGGGAATGGAGCGGAGTGAGTGCGGGCTGAGTGACAGAGAGGAGGTAGGGAATGGAGGGGAGTGAGTGCGTGATGAGTGAGAAAGTGAGGAGGTAAGCAATGGAGGGGAGTGAGTGCGGGGTGAGTGAGAGAGAGGAGGTATGGAATGGAGGGGAGTGGGTGCGGGCTGAGTGAGAGAGAGGAGGTGGGGAATGGAGGGGAGTGAGTGCAGGCTGAGTGAGGGAGCGAGGAGGTAGGGACTGGAGGGGAGTGAGTGCGGGCTGAGTGAGGGTGCGAGGCGGAGGTAGGGAATGGAAGGGAGTGAGTGTGGGCTGAGTGAGGGAGAGGAGGTAGGGAATGGAGGGTTGTGAGTGCGGGGTGAGTGAGAGAGAGGAGGTAGGGAATGGAGGGGAGTAATTGCGGGTTGAGTGAGGGAGCGAGGAGGAGGTCGGGAATGGAGGGGAGTGAGTGCGGGCTGAGTGAGGTAGCGAGGAGGAGGTAGGGAATGTAGGGGAGTGAGTGCGGGCTGAGTGAGGGAGCGAGAAGGAGGTAGGGAATGGAGGGGTGTGAGTGCGGGCTGAGTGAGGGAGCGAGGAGGAGGTAAGGAATGGAGGGGAGTGAGTGCGGGCTGAGTGAGGGTGCGAGGCGGAGGTAGGGAATGGAAGGGAGTGAGTGTGGGCTGAGTGAGGGAGAGGAGGTAGGGAATGGAGGGGACTGAGTGCTGGCTGAGAGAGAGAGGAGGTAGGGAATGGAGAGGAGTGAGTGTGGGCTGAGTGAGGGAGAGGAGGTAGGTAATGGAGGGGAGTGAGTGCGGGAGAGGAGGTAGGGAATGGAGGGGAATGAGTGTGGGCTGAGTGAGAGAGGAGGTAGGGAATGGAGGGGAGTGAGTGCGGGCTGAGTGAGAGAGAGAGGAGGTACCGAATGGAGGTGAGTGAGTGCGGGCAAAGTGAGAGAGAGGAGGTTGGGAATGGAGGGGAGTGAGTGTGGGCTGAGTGAGAGAGAGAGGAGGTACCGAATGGAGGTGAGTGAGTGCGGGCTGAGTGAGAGAGAGGAGGTAGGGAATGGAGGTGAGTGAGTGCGCGCTGAGTGAGCAAGTGAGGAGGTAAGCAATGGAGGTCAGTGAGTGTGGGCTGAGTGAGGGAGCGAGGAGGTAGGGAATGGAGGGGAGTGAGAGAGAGGAGGAAGGGAATGGAGGGGAGTGAGTGCAGGCTGAGAGAGCAAGTGAGGAGGTAGGGAATGGAGGGGAGTGAGTGCGGGGTGAGTGAAGGAGCGAGGAGGTAGGGAATGTAAGGGAGTGAGTGCGGGCTGATTGTGGAAGAGAGGTAGGGAATGGGGGGAGTGAGTGCGTGCTAAATGAGGGAGAGGAGGTAGGGAATGGAGGGGACTGAGTGCGGGCTGAGTGAGAGAGAGGAAGTAGGGAATGGAGGGGAGTGAGAGTTGGCTGAGTGAGGGAGCAAAGAGGAGGCAGGAAATGGAGGGGTGCAAGTGCGGGATGAGTGAGAGTGAAGAGGTAGGGAATGGAGGGGAGTGAGTGCGGGCTGAGAGTGAGACTGAAGGTAGGGAATGGAGGGGAGTGTGTGCCGGCCGAGTGAGGGAGAGGAGGTTGGGAATGGAGGGGAGTGAGTGTTGGCTGAGTGAGGGTGCGAGGAGGAGGTAGGGAATGGAGGAGAGTGAGTGCGGGCTGAGTGAGGGTGCGAGGAGGAAGTAGGGAATTGAGGGGAGTGAGTGAGAGCTGTGTGAGGGAGAGGAGGTAGGGAATGGAGGGGAGTGAGTGTGGGCTGAGTGAGAGAGAGGAGGTAGGGAATGGAGGAGAATGAGTGCGGGCTGAGTGAGAGAGGAGGTAGGGAATGGAGTGGAGTGAGAGCGGGCTGAGTGAGAGAGAGGAGGTAGGGATTGGAGGGGAGTGAGTGCGGGCTGAGTGAGAGAGTGGAGGTAGGGAATATAGGGGAGTGAGTGTGGGCTGAGTGAGGGAGCGAGGAGTAGGTAGGGAATGGAGGGGAGTGAGTGGGGGCTGAGTGAGGGAGTGAGGAGGAGGTAGGGAATGGAGGGGAGTGAGTGTGGGCTGCGTGACGGTGCAAGGAGGAAGTAGGGAATGGAGGGGAGTGAGTGTGGGCTGAGTGAGGGTGCGAGGAGGAAGTAGGGAATGGAGCGGAGTGAGTGCGGGCTGAGTGAGAGAGAGGAGGTAGGGAATGGAGGGGAGTGAGTGCGTGCTGAGTGAGAAAGTGAGGAGGTAGGGAATGGAGGGGAGTGAGTGCGTCTGAGTGAGGGAGTGAGGAGGAGGTAGGGAATGGAGGGGAGTGAGTGCGGACTGAGAGAGCAAGTGAGGAGGAGGTAGGGAATGGAGTGGAGTGAGAGTGGGCTGAGTGAGAGAGAGGAGGTAGGGATTGGAGGGGAGTGAGTGCGGGCTGAGTGAGAGAGTGGAGGTAGGGAATATAGGGGAGTGTGTGGGCTGAGTGAGGGAGCGAGGAGTAGGTAGGGAATGGAGGGGAGTGAGTGGGGGCTGAGTGAGGGAGTGAGGAGGAGGTAGGGATTAGAGGGGAGTGATTGTGGGCTGGGTGAGGGTGCGAGGAGGAAGTATGGAATGGAGGGGAGTGAGTGTGGGCTGAGTGAGGGTGCGAGAAGGAAGTAGGGAATGGAGCGGAGTGAGTGCGGGCTGAGTGACAGAGAGGAGGTAGGGAATGGAGGGGAGTGAGTGCGTGATGAGTGAGAAAGTGAGGAGGTAAGCAATGGAGGGGAGTGAGTGCGGGGTGAGTGAGAGAGAGGAGGTATGGAATGGAGGGGAGTGGGTGCGGGCTGAGTGAGAGAGAGGAGGTGGGGAATGGAGGGGAGTGAGTGCAGGCTGAGTGAGGGAGCGAGGAGGTAGGGACTGGAGGGGAGTGAGTGCGGGCTGAGAGAGCAAGTGAGGAGGTAGGGAATGGAGGGGAGTGAGTGCGGGGTGAGTGAAGGAGCGAGGAGGTAGGGAATGTAAGGGAGTGAGTGCGGGCTGATTGAGGAAGAGAGGTAGGGAATGGAGGGGAGTGAGTGTGTGCTAAATGAGGGAGAGGAGGTAGGGAATGGAGGGGAGTGAGTGCGGGCTGAGTGAGAGAGAGGAGGTAGGGAATGGAGTGGAGTGAGAGTTGGCTGAGTGAGGGAGCAAAGAGGATGCAGGGAATGGAGGGGTGCAAGTGCGGGATGAGGGAGAGTGAAGAGGTAGGGAATGAAGGGGAGTGAGTGCGGGCTGAGAGTGAGACAGGAGGTAGGGAATGGAGGGGAGTGTGTGCCGGCTGAGTGAGGGAGAGGAGGTTGGGAATTGAGGGGAGTGAGTGTTGGCTGAGTGAGGGTGCGAGGAGGAGGTAGGGAATGGAGGAGAGTGAGTGCGGGCTGAGTGAGGGTGCGAGGAGGACGTAGGGAATTGAGGGGAGTGAGTGAGAGCTGTGTGAGGGAGAGGAGGTAGGGAATGGAGGGGTGTGAGTGTGGGCTGAGTGAGAGAGAGGAGGTAGGGAATGGAGGAGAGTGAGTGCGGGCTGAGTGAGAGAGGAGGTAGGGAATGGAGGGGAGTGAGAGCGGGCTGAGTGAGAGAGAGGAGGTAGGGATTGGAGGGGAGTGAGTGTGGGCTGAGTGAGAGAGTGGAGGTAGGGAATATAGGGGAGTGAGTGTGGACTGAGAGAGGGAGCGAGGAGTAGGTAGGGAATGGAGGGTAGTGAGTGGGGGCTGAGTGAGGGAGTGAGGAGGAGGTAGGGATTAGAGGGGAGTGAGTGTGGGCTGGGTGAGGGTGCGTGGAGGAAGTAGGGAATGAAGGGGAGTGAGTGCGGGCTGAGTGAGGGAGCGAGGAGGAGGTAGGGAATGGAGGGGAGTGAGTGCATGCTGAGTGAGAGAGAGGAGGTAGGGAATGGAGGAGAGTGAGTGCGGGCTGAGTGAGAGAGGAGGTAGGGAATGGAGGGGAGTGAGAGCGGGCTGAGTGAGAGAGAGGAGGTAGGGATTGGAGGGGAGTGAGTGTGGGCTGAGTGAGAGAGTGGAGGTAGGGAATATAGGGGAGTGAGTGTGGACTGAGAGAGGGAGCGAGGAGTAGGTAGGGAATGGAGGGTAGTGAGTGGGGGCTGAGTGAGGGAGTGAGGAGGAGGTAGGGATTAGAGGGGAGTGAGTGTGGGCTGGGTGAGGGTGCGAGGAGGAAGTAGGGAATGGAGGGGAGTGAGTGCGGGCTGAGTGAGGGAGCGAGGAGGAGGTAGGGAATGGAGGGGAGTGAGTGCGTGCTGAGTGAGCAAGTGAGGAGGAAAGCAATGGAGGGGAGTGAGTGCAGGGTGAGTGAGAGAGAGGAGGTATGGAATGGAGGGGAGTGGGTGCGGGCTGAGTGAGAGAGAGGAGGTAGGGAATGGAGGGGAGTGAGTGCGTCTGAGTGAGGGAGTGAGGAGGAGGTAGGGAATGGAGGGGAGTGTGTTCGGGATGAGTGAGGGAGCGAGGAGTAGGTAGGGAATGGAGGGGAGTGAGTGCGGGCTGAGTGAGGGAGCGAGGAGGAGGTAGGGAATGTAGGGGAGTGAGTGAGGGCTGAGTGAGGGAGCGAGGAGGAGGTAGGGAATGGAGGGGAGTGAGTGCGGGCTGAGTGAGGGAACGAGAAGGAGGTAGGGAATGTAGGCGAGTGAGTGTGGGCTGAGTGAGGGAGCGAGGAGGAGGTAGGGAATGTAGGGGAGTGAGTACGGGCTGAGTGAGAGAGAGGAGGTAGGGAATGGAGGGTTGTGAGTGCGGGGTGAGTGAGAGAGAGGAGGTAGGGAATGGAGGGGAGTAATTGCGGGTTGAGTGAGGGAGCGAGGAGGAGGTCGGGAATGGAGGGGAGTGAGTGCGGGCTGAGTGAGGTAGCGAGGAGGAGGTAGGGAATGTAGGGGAGTGAGTGCGGGCTGAGTGAGGGAGCGAGAAGGAGGTAGGGAATGGAGGGGTGTGAGTGCGGGCTGAGTGAGGGAGCGAGGAGGAGGTAAGGAATGGAGGGGAGTGAGTGCGGGCTGAGTGAGGGTGCGAGGCGGAGGTAGGGAATGGAAGGGAGTGAGTGTGGGCTGAGTGAGGGAGAGGAGGTAGGGAATGGAGGGGACTGAGTGCTGGCTGAGAGAGAGAGGAGGTAGGGAATGGAGAGGAGTGAGTGTGGGCTGAGTGAGGGAGAGGAGGTAGGTAATGGAGGGGAGTGAGTGCGGGAGAGGAGGTAGGGAATGGAGGGGAATGAGTGTGGGCTGAGTGAGAGAGGAGGTAGGGAATGGAGGGGAGTGAGTGCGGGCTGAGTGAGAGAGAGAGGAGGTACCGAATGGAGGTGAGTGAGTGCGGGCAAAGTGAGAGAGAGGAGGTTGGGAATGGAGGGGAGTAAGTGTGGGCTGAGTGAGAGAGAGAGGAGGTACCGAATGGAGGTGAGTGAGTGCGGGCTGAGTGAGAGAGAGGAGGTAGGGAATGGAGGTGAGTGAGTGCGCGCTGAGTGAGCAAGTGAGGAGGTAAGCAATGGAGGTCAGTGAGTGTGGGCTGAGTGAGGGAGCGAGGAGGTAGGGAATGGAGGGGAGTGAGAGAGAGGAGGAAGGGAATGGAGGGGAGTGAGTGCAGGCTGAGAGAGCAAGTGAGGAGGTAGGGAATGGAGGGGAGTGAGTGCGGGGTGAGTGAAGGAGCGAGGAGGTAGGGAATGTAAGGGAGTGAGTGCGGGCTGATTGTGGAAGAGAGGTAGGGAATGGGGGGGGTGAGTGCGTGCTAAATGAGGGAGAGGAGGTAGGGAATGGAGGGGACTGAGTGCGGGCTGAGTGAGAGAGAGGAAGTAGGGAATGGAGGGGAGTGAGAGTTGGCTGAGTGAGGGAGCAAAGAGGAGGCAGGAAATGGAGGGGTGCAAGTGCGGGATGAGTGAGAGTGAAGAGGTAGGGAATGGAGGGGAGTGAGTGCGGGCTGAGAGTGAGACTGAAGGTAGGGAATGGAGGGGAGTGTGTGCCGGCCGAGTGAGGGAGAGGAGGTTGGGAATGGAGGGGAGTGAGTGTTGGCTGAGTGAGGGTGCGAGGAGGAGGTAGGGAATGGAGGAGAGTGAGTGCGGGCTGAGTGAGGGTGCGAGGAGGAAGTAGGGAATTGAGGGGAGTGAGTGAGAGCTGTGTGAGGGAGAGGAGGTAGGGAATGGAGGGGAGTGAGTGTGGGCTGAGTGAGAGAGAGGAGGTAGGGAATGGAGGAGAATGAGTGCGGGCTGAGTGAGAGAGGAGGTAGGGAATGGAGTGGAGTGAGAGCGGGCTGAGTGAGAGAGAGGAGGTAGGGATTGGAGGGGAGTGAGTGCGGGCTGAGTGAGAGAGTGGAGGTAGGGAATATAGGGGAGTGAGTGTGGGCTGAGTGAGGGAGCGAGGAGTAGGTAGGGAATGGAGGGGAGTGAGTGGGGGCTGAGTGAGGGAGTGAGGAGGAGGTAGGGAATGGAGGGGAGTGAGTGTGGGCTGCGTGACGGTGCAAGGAGGAAGTAGGGAATGGAGGGGAGTGAGTGTGGGCTGAGTGAGGGTGCGAGGAGGAAGTAGGGAATGGAGCGGAGTGAGTGCGGGCTGAGTGAGAGAGAGGAGGTAGGGAATGGAGGGGAGTGAGTGCGTGCTGAGTGAGAAAGTGAGGAGGTAGGGAATGGAGGGGAGTGAGTGCGTCTGAGTGAGGGAGTGAGGAGGAGGTAGGGAATGGAGGGGAGTGAGTGCGGACTGAGAGAGCAAGTGAGGAGGAGGTAGGGAATGGAGTGGAGTGAGAGTGGGCTGAGTGAGAGAGAGGAGGTAGGGATTGGAGGGGAGTGAGTGCGGGCTGAGTGAGAGAGTGGAGGTAGGGAATATAGGGGAGTGTGTGGGCTGAGTGAGGGAGCGAGGAGTAGGTAGGGAATGGAGGGGAGTGAGTGCGGGCTGAGTGAGGGAGTGAGCAGGAGGTAGGGATTAGAGGGGAGTGATTGTGGGCTGGGTGAGGGTGCGAGGAGGAAGTATGGAATGGAGGGGAGTGAGTGTGGGCTGAGTGAGGGTGCGAGAAGGAAGTAGGGAATGGAGCGGAGTGAGTGCGGGCTGAGTGACAGAGAGGAGGTAGGGAATGGAGGGGAGTGAGTGCGTGATGAGTGAGAAAGTGAGGAGGTAAGCAATGGAGGGGAGTGAGTGCGGGGTGAGTGAGAGAGAGGAGGTATGGAATGGAGGGGAGTGGGTGCGGGCTGAGTGAGAGAGAGGAGGTGGGGAATGGAGGGGAGTGAGTGCAGGCTGAGTGAGGGAGCGAGGAGGTAGGGACTGGAGGGGAGTGAGTGCGGGCTGAGAGAGCAAGTGAGGAGGTAGGGAATGGAGGGGAGTGAGTGCGGGGTGAGTGAAGGAGCGAGGAGGTAGGGAATGTAAGGGAGTGAGTGCGGGCTGATTGAGGAAGAGAGGTAGGGAATGGAGGGGAGTGAGTGTGTGCTAAATGAGGGAGAGGAGGTAGGGAATGGAGGGGAGTGAGTGCGGGCTGAGTGAGAGAGAGGAGGTAGGGAATGGAGTGGAGTGAGAGTTGGCTGAGTGAGGGAGCAAAGAGGATGCAGGGAATGGAGGGGTGCAAGTGCGGGATGAGGGAGAGTGAAGAGGTAGGGAATGAAGGGGAGTGAGTGCGGGCTGAGAGTGAGACAGGAGGTAGGGAATGGAGGGGAGTGTGTGCCGGCTGAGTGAGGGAGAGGAGGTTGGGAATTGAGGGGAGTGAGTGTTGGCTGAGTGAGGGTGCGAGGAGGAGGTAGGGAATGGAGGAGAGTGAGTGCGGGCTGAGTGAGGGTGCGAGGAGGACGTAGGGAATTGAGGGGAGTGAGTGAGAGCTGTGTGAGGGAGAGGAGGTAGGGAATGGAGGGGTGTGAGTGTGGGCTGAGTGAGAGAGAGGAGGTAGGGAATGGAGGAGAGTGAGTGCGGGCTGAGTGAGAGAGGAGGTAGGGAATGGAGGGGAGTGAGAGCGGGCTGAGTGAGAGAGAGGAGGTAGGGATTGGAGGGGAGTGAGTGTGGGCTGAGTGAGAGAGTGGAGGTAGGGAATATAGGGGAGTGAGTGTGGACTGAGAGAGGGAGCGAGGAGTAGGTAGGGAATGGAGGGTAGTGAGTGGGGGCTGAGTGAGGGAGTGAGGAGGAGGTAGGGATTAGAGGGGAGTGAGTGTGGGCTGGGTGAGGGTGCGTGGAGGAAGTAGGGAATGAAGGGGAGTGAGTGCGGGCTGAGTGAGGGAGCGAGGAGGAGGTAGGGAATGGAGGGGAGTGAGTGCATGCTGAGTGAGAGAGAGGAGGTAGGGAATGGAGGAGAGTGAGTGCGGGCTGAGTGAGAGAGGAGGTAGGGAATGGAGGGGAGTGAGAGCGGGCTGAGTGAGAGAGAGGAGGTAGGGATTGGAGGGGAGTGAGTGTGGGCTGAGTGAGAGAGTGGAGGTAGGGAATATAGGGGAGTGAGTGTGGACTGAGAGAGGGAGCGAGGAGTAGGTAGGGAATGGAGGGTAGTGAGTGGGGGCTGAGTGAGGGAGTGAGGAGGAGGTAGGGATTAGAGGGGAGTGAGTGTGGGCTGGGTGAGGGTGCGAGGAGGAAGTAGGGAATGGAGGGGAGTGAGTGCGGGCTGAGTGAGGGAGCGAGGAGGAGGTAGGGAATGGAGGGGAGTGAGTGCGTGCTGAGTGAGCAAGTGAGGAGGAAAGCAATGGAGGGGAGTGAGTGCAGGGTGAGTGAGAGAGAGGAGGTATGGAATGGAGGGGAGTGGGTGCGGGCTGAGTGAGAGAGAGGAGGTAGGGAATGGAGGGGAGTGAGTGCGTCTGAGTGAGGGAGTGAGGAGGAGGTAGGGAATGGAGGGGAGTGTGTTCGGGATGAGTGAGGGAGCGAGGAGTAGGTAGGGAATGGAGGGGAGTGAGTGCGGGCTGAGTGAGGGAGCGAGGAGGAGGTAGGGAATGTAGGGGAGTGAGTGAGGGCTGAGTGAGGGAGCGAGGAGGAGGTAGGGAATGGAGGGGAGTGAGTGCGGGCTGAGTGAGGGAACGAGAAGGAGGTAGGGAATGTAGGCGAGTGAGTGTGGGCTGAGTGAGGGAGCGAGGAGGAGGTAGGGAATGTAGGGGAGTGAGTACGGGCTGAGTGAGAGAGAGGAGGTAGGGAATGGAGGGTTGTGAGTGCGGGGTGAGTGAGAGAGAGGAGGTAGGGAATGGAGGGGAGTAATTGCGGGTTGAGTGAGGGAGCGAGGAGGAGGTCGGGAATGGAGGGGAGTGAGTGCGGGCTGAGTGAGGTAGCGAGGAGGAGGTAGGGAATGTAGGGGAGTGAGTGCGGGCTGAGTGAGGGAGCGAGAAGGAGGTAGGGAATGGAGGGGTGTGAGTGCGGGCTGAGTGAGGGAGCGAGGAGGAGGTAGGGAATGGAGGGGAGTGAGTGCGGGCTGAGTGAGGGAGCGAGGAGGAGGTAGGGAATGGGGGGAGTGAGTTAGGGCTGAGTGAGAGAGAGGAGGTAGGGAATTGAGGGGAGTCAGTGCCAGGTGAGTGAGGGAGCGAGGAGGACCTAGGGAATGGAGGGGAGTGAGTGCGGGCTGTGTGAGGGAACGAGGAGGAGGTAGGGAATCAAGGCGAGTGAGTGCGGGCTGAGTGAGGGAGCGAGGAGGAGGTAGGGAATGGAGGGGTGTGAGTGCGGGCTGAGTGAGGGAGCGAGGAGGAAGTAGGGAATGGAGTGGAGTGAGTGCGTGCTGAGTGAGAGAGAGGAGGTAAGGAATGGAGTGGAGTGAGTGCGGGCTGAGTGAGAGAGAGGAGGTAGGGAATGGAGGGGAGTGAGTGCGGGCTGAGAGAGAGAGAGGAGGTAGGGAATGGAGGGGAGTGAGTGAACTGTTTGAGGGAGCGATGAAGAGGTAGGGAATGGAGTGGAGTAAGTGCGGGTTGAGTGAGGGAGCGAGGAGGAGGTAGGGAATGGAGAGGAGTGAGTGCGGGCTGAGTGAGGGAGCAAGGAGGAGGTAGGGAATGGAGGGGAGTGAGTGCGGGCTGAGTGAGGGAGCGAGGAGAAGGTAGGGATTGGAGGGGTGTGAGTGCGGGCTGAGTGAGGGAGCGAGGAGGAGGTAGGGAATGGAGGGGCGTGAGTGCGGGCTGAGTGAGAGAGAGGAGGTAAGGAATGGAGGGGAGTGAGTGCGGGCTGAATGAGGGAGTGAGGAGGAGGTTAGGAATGGAGGGGAGTGAGTGCGGGCTGAGTGAGGGAGCGAGGAGGAGGTAGGGAATGGAGGGGAGTGAGTGCGGGCTGAGTGAGTGAGCGAGGAGAAGGTAGGGATAGGAGGGGAGTGAGTGCGGGCTGTGTGAGGGAGCGAGGAGGAGGTAGGGAATGGAGAAGAGTGAGTGTGGGCTGAGTGAGGGAGCGAGGAGGTGGTATGGAATGTCGGGGAGTGAGTTTGGGCTGAGTGAGAAAGAGGAGGTAGGGAATGGAGGGGAGTGAGTGCGGGCTGAGTGAGGGAGCGAGGAGGAGGTAGGGAATGGAGGGGATTGAGTTCGGGCTGAGTGAGAAAGAGGAGGTAGGGAATGGAGGGGAGTGAGTGCGGGCTGAGTGAGGGAGCAAGGAGGAGGTAGGGAATGGAGGGGAGTGAGTGTGGGTTCAGTGAGGCAGCGAGGAGGAAATAGGGAATGGAGGGGAGTGAGTGTGGGCTGAGTGTGGGTGCGAGGAGGAAGTAGGGAATGGAGCGGAGTGAGTGTGGGCTGAGTGAGTGAGCGAGGAGGTGGCAGGGAATGGAGGGGAGTGAGTTCGGTCTGAGTGAGAAAGAGGAGGTAGGGAATGGAGGGGAGTGAGTGCGGGCTGAGCGAGGGAGCGAGGAGGAGGTAGGGAATGGAGGGGATTGAGTTCGGGCTGAGTGAGAAAGAGGAGGTAGGGAATGGAGGGAATTGAGTGTGGGCTGAGTGAGAGAGAGGAGGTAGGGAATGGAGGGGAGTGAGTGCGGGCTGAGTCAGGGAGCGATGAGGAGGTAGGAAATGGAGGGGAGTGAGTGTGGGCTGAGTGAGAGAGAGGAGGAAGGGAATGGAGGGGAGTGAGTGTGTGCTGAGTGAGAGAGTGGAGGTAAGGAATGGAGTGGAGTGAGTGCGGGCTGAGTGAGGGAGCGAGGAGGAGGTATGGAATGGAGGGGAGTGAGTGCGGGCTGAGTGAGGGAGCGAGGAGGAGGTAGGGAACGTAGGGGAGTGTGTGCGGGCTGAGTGAGAAAGAGGAGGTAGGGAATGGAGGGGAGTGAGTGCGGGCTGAGTGAGGGAGCGAGGAGGAGGTAGGGAATGGAGGGGAGTGAGTGCGGGCTGAGTGAGGGAGCGAGGAGGAGGTAGGGAATGGAGGGGAGTGAGTGCGGGCTGAGTGAGGGAGCGAGGAGAAGGTAGGGATTGGAGGGGAGTGAGTGCGGGCTGAGTGAGGGAGCGAGGAGGAGGTAGGGAATGGAGGGGCGTGAGTGCGGGCTGAGTGAGATAGAGGAAGTAGGGAATGGAGGGGAGTGAGTGCGGGCTGAATGAGGGAGTGAGGAGGAGGTTGGGAATGGAGGGGAGTGAGTGCGGGCTGAGTGAGGGAGCGAGGAGGAGGTAGGGAATGGAGGGGAGTGAGTGCGGGCTGAGTGAGTGAGCGAGGAGAAGGTAGGGATAGGAGGGGAGTGAGTGCGGGCTGAGTGAGGGAGCGAGGAGGAGGTAGGGAATGGAGAAGTGTGAGTGTGGGCTGAGTGAGGGAGCGAGGAGGTGGTATGGAATGGAGCGGAGTGAGTTCGGGCTGAGTGAGAAAGAGGAGGTAGGGAATGGAGGGGAGTGAGTGCGGGCTGAGTGAGGGAGCGAGGAGGAGGTAGGCAATGGAGGGGATTGAGTTTGGGCTGAGTGAGAAAGAGGAGGTAGGGAATGGAGGGGAGTGAGTGCGGGCTGGGTGAGGGAGCAAGGAGGAGGTAGGGAATGGAGGGGAGTGAGTGTGGGTTCAGTGAGGCAGCGAGGAGGAAATAGGGAATGGAGGGGAGTGAGTGTGGGCTGAGTGAGGTTGCGAGGTGGAAGTAGGGAATGGAGCGGAGTGAGTGTGGGCTGAGTGAGTGAGCGAGGAGGTGGTAGGGAATGGAGGGGAGTGAGTTTGGTCTGAGTGAGAAAGAGGAGGTAGGGAATGGAGGGGAGTGAGTGCGGGCTGAGTGAGGGAGCGAGGAGGAGGTAGGGAATGGAGGGGATTGAGTTCGGGCTGAGTGAGAAAGAGGAGGTAGGGAATGGAGCGAATTGAGTGTGGGCTGAGTGAGAGAGAGGAGGTAGGGAATGGAGGGGAGTGAGTGCGGGGTGAGTGAGGGAGCGATGAGGAGGTAGGAAATGGAGGGGAGTGAGTGTGGGCTGAGTGAGAGAGAGGAGGAAGGGAATGGAGGGGAGTGAGTGCGTGCTGAGTGAGAGAGTGGAGGTAAGGAATGGAGAGGAGTGAGTGCGGGCTGAGTGAGGGAGCGAGGAGGAGGTAGGGAATGGAGGGGAGTGAGTGCGGGCTTAGTGAGGGAGCGAGGAGGAGGTAGGGAATGTAGGGGAGTGAGTGCGGGCTGAGTGAGAAAGAGGAGTTGGGAATGGAGGGGAGTGAGTGCGGGCTGAGTGAGGGAGCGAGGAGGAGTTAGGGAATGGAGGGGAGTGAGTGCGGGCTGAGTGAGGAAGCGAGTAGGACTTAGGGAATGGAGGGGAGTAAGTGCGGGCTGAGTGAGGGAGCGAGGAGGTGGTAGGGAATGGGGGAGTGAGTTTGTGCTGAGTGAGAGAGAGGAGGTAGTGAATGGAGGGGAGTGAGTGCGGGCTGAGTGATCGAGCGAGGAGGGGGTAGGGAATGGTGGGGAGTCAGTGCCGGCTGAGTGAGGGAGCGAGGAGGAGGTAGGGAATGGAGGGGAGTGAGTGCGGGCTGAGTGAGGGAGCGAGGAGGAGGTAGGGAATGGAGGGGAGTGAGTGCGGGCTGAGTGAGAGAGAGGAGGTAGGGAATGGAGTGGAGTGAGTGCGGGCTGAGTGAGGGAGCGAGGAGAGGTCGGGAATGGAGGGGATTGAGTGCGGGCTGAGTGAGGGAGAGGAGGTAGGGAATGGAGGGGAGTGAGTGCGGGCTGAGTGAGTGAGGGAGTGGAGGTAGGGAATGGAGGGGAGTGAGTGCTTCCCCCGCCCCTATTCCCCCCCATTCCCCTCCCCCTGCTCCCCTCCACATTCCCCTCCCCATTCCTCTCCCCCCTCCCCCCATTCCCCTCCCCCATTCCCCTCCCACATTCCCCTCTCCCCAATCCCCTCCCCTATTCCCCTCCCACACTCCAATCCCCCATTCCCTTCCCCATTCCCCTCCCCAGTCCTCTCCCCCTGCCCCTATTCCCCTCCCCCATTCCCCTCCCCCCGCCCCTATTCCCCTCCCCCATTCCCCTCCACATTCCCCTCCCCGCCCCCATTCCCCTACCCCATTTGCCTCCCCCATTCCCCTCCACATTCCTCTCCCCATTCCCCTCCCCCATTCCCCACTCCCCCATTCCCCTCCCCCATTCCCCACTCCCATATTCCCCTCCCACATTCCAATCCCCCATTCCCCTCCCCCATTCCCCACTCCCCTATTCCCCTCCCACATTCCAATCCCCCATTCCCCTCCCCATTCCCCTCCACAGTCCTCTCACCCCGCCCCTATTCCCCTCCACATTACCCTGCCCCGCACCCATTCCCCTCCCCCATTCCCTCCCCCATTCCCCACTCCCCTATTCCCCTCCCACATTCCAATCCCCTATTCCCCTCCCCCATTCCCCTCCACATTACCCTCCCCCGCACCCATTCCCCTCCCCATTCCCCTCCCCTATTCCCCTCCCCCCATTCCCCTCCACATTCCCCTGCCCCCCCGCCCCCATTCCCCTCCCCCATTCCCCTCCCCTATTCCCCTCCCCCCATTCCCCTCCACATTCCCCTCCCCCCTCCCCTACCCATTCCCCTCCCCCCATTCCCCTCCACATTCCCCTCCCCCATTCCCCTCCACATTCCCCTCCCAATTCCCCTCCCCCATTCCCCTCCCCTATTCCCCTCCCCCCATTCCCCTCCACATTCCCCTCCCCCATTCACCTGCCCCATTCCCCACTCCCCTATTCCCCCCATTATGCATATTTCCGTCCTTGCGCCATCCTCCTCCTTCCCTAAATTACCCCGTTGCTCCAAACACCCATCCTCCCCCATACCCCAACCCTCCCAGCCCACAGTGGGAGGGGAATGGGGGGAGGCGGGGAATGGGGGAAGAGTGGGCTCACAAACTTTAAGGGTCTGAATAACATCATGCCAGGGTGATGGGCCTGTGTCCGCACTGTCAGCGGGTCAGTATACAGGGCAGGAGGGTGATGATGGGCCTGTGTCCGCACTGTCAGTGGGTCAGTCAGTATACAGGGCAGGAGGGTGATGATGAGTCTGTGTCCGCACTGTCAGCGGGTCAGTCAGTATACAGGGCAGGAGGGTGATGATGGGCCTGTGTCCGCACTGTCAGCGGGTCAGTCAGTATACAGGGCAGGAGGGTGATGATGGGCCTGTGTCCGCACTGTCAGCGGGTCAGTATACAGGGCAGGAGGGTGATGATGGGCCTGTGTCCGCACTGTCAGCGGGTCAGTCAGTATACAGGGCAGGAGGGTGATGATGGGCCTGTGTCCGCACTGTCAGCGGGTCAGTCAGTATACAGGGCAGGAGGGTGATGATGGGTCTGTGTCCGCACTGTCAGCGGGTCAGTCAGTATACAGGGCAGGAGGGTGATGATGAGCCTGTGTCCGCACTGTCAGCGGGTCAGTCAGTATACAGGGCAGGAGGGTGATGATGGGCCTGTGTCCGCACTGTCAGCGGGTCAGTCAGTATACAGGGCAGGAGGGTGATGATGGGCCTGTGTCCGCACTGTCAGCGGGTCAGTATACAGGGCAGGAGGGTGATGATGGGCCTGTGTCCGCACTGTCAGCGGGTCAGTATACAGGGCAGGAGGGTGATGATGGGCCTGTGTCCGCACTGTCAGCGGGTCAGTATACAGGGCAGGAGGGTGATGATGGGTCTGTGTCCGCACTGTCAGCGGGTCAGTATACAGGGCAGGAGGGTGATGATGGGCCTGTGTCCGCACTGTCAGCGGGTCAGTCAGTATACAGGGCAGGAGGGTGATGATGAGTCTGTGTCCGCACTGTCAGCGGGTCAGTCAGTATACAGGGCAGGAGGGTGATGATGGGCCTGTGTCCGCACTGTCAGCGGATCAGTCAGTATACAGGGCAGGAGGGTGATGATGGGCCTGTGTCCGCACTGTCAGCGGGTCAGTATACAGGGCAGGAGGGTGATGATGGGCCTGTGTCCGCACTGTCAGCGGGTCAGTCAGTATACAGGGCAGGAGGGTGATGATGGGCCTGTGTCCGCACTGTCAGCGGGTCAGTCAGTATACAGGGCAGGAGGGTGATGATGGGTCTGTGTCCGCACTGTCAGCGGGTCAGTCAGTATACAGGGCAGGAGGGTGATGATGGGCCTGTGTCCGCACTGTCAGCGGGTCAGTATACAGGGCAGGAGGGTGATGATGGGCCTGTGTCCGCACTGTCAGCGGGTCAGTATACAGGGCAGGAGGGTGATGATGGGTCTGTGTCCGCACTGTCAGCGGGTCAGTATACAGGGCAGGAGGGTGATGATGGGCCTGTGTCCGCACTGTCAGCGGGTCAGTCAGTATACAGGGCAGGAGGGTGATGATGGGTCTGTGTCCGCACTGTCAGCGGGTCAGTATACAGGGCAGGAGGGTGATGATGGGCCTGTGTCCGCACTGTCAGCGGGTCAGTATACAGGGCAGGAGGGTGATGATGGGCCTGTGTCCGCACTGTCAGCGGGTCAGTATACAGGGCAGGAGGGTGATGCTGGGCCTGTGTCCGCACTGTCAGCGGGTCAGTCAGTATACAGGGCAGGAGGGTGATGATGGGCCTGTGTCCGCACTGTCAGCGGGTCAGTCTACAGGGCAGGAGGGTGATGATGGGCCTGTGTCCGCACTGTCAGCGGGTCAGTCAGTATACAGGGCAGGAGGGTGATGATGGGCCTGTGTCCGCACTGTCAGCGGGTCAGTCAGTATACAGGGCAGGAGGGTGATGATGGGCCTGTGTCCGCACTGTCAGCGGATCAGTCAGTATACAGGGCAGGAGGGTGATGATGGGTCTGTGTCCGCACTGTCAGCGGGTCAGTCAGTATACAGGGCAGGAGGGTGATGATGGGCCTGTGTCCGCACTGTCAGCGGGTCAGTATACAGGGCAGGAGGGTGATGATGGGCCTGTGTCCGCACTGTCAGCGGGTCAGTATACAGGGCAGGAGGGTGATGATGGGTCTGTGTCCGCACTGTCAGCGGGTCAGTCAGTATACAGGGCAGGAGGGTGATGATGGGCCTGTGTCCGCACTGTCAGCGGGTCAGTCAGTATACAGGGCAGGAAGGTGATGATGGGCCTGTGTCCGCACTGTCAGCGGGTCAGTATACAGGGCAGGAGGGTGATGATGGGCCTGTGTCCGCACTGTCAGCGGGTCAGTCAGTATACAGGGCAGGAGGGTGATGATGGGCCTGTGTCCGCACTGTCAGCGGGTCAGTCAGTATACAGGGCAGGAGGGTGATGATGGGCCTGTGTCCGCACTGTCAGCGGGTCAGTCAGTATACAGGGCAGGAGGGTGATGATGGGCCTGTGTCCGCACTGTCAGCGGGTCAGTCAGTATACAGGGCAGGAGGGTGATGATGGGCCTGTGTCCGCACTGTCAGCGGGTCAGTCAGTATACAGGGCAGGAGGGTGATGATGGGCCTGTGTCCGCACTGTCAGCGGGTCAGTATACAGGGCAGGAGGGTGATGATGGGTCTGTGTCGGCACTGTCAGCGGGTCAGTCAGTATACAGGGCAGGAGGGTGATGATGGGCCTGTGTCCGCACTGTCAGCGGGTCAGTATACAGGGCAGGAGGGTGATGATGGGCCTGTGTCCGCACTGTCAGCGGGTCAGTCAGTATACAGGGCAGGAGGGTGATGATGGGCCTGTGTCCGCACTGTCAGCGGGTCAGTATACAGGGCAGGAGGGTGATGATGGGCCTGTGTCCGCACTGTCAGTGGGTCAGTCAGTATACAGGGCAGGAGGGTGATGATGGGCCTGTGTCCGCACTGTCAGCGGGTCAGTCAGTATACAGGGCAGGAGGGTGATGATGGGTCTGTGTCCGCACTGTCAGCGGGTCAGTATACAGGGCAGGAGGGTGATGATGGGTCTGTGTCCGCACTGTCAGCGGGTCAGTCAGTATACAGGGCAGGAGGGTGATGATGGGCCTGTGTCCGCACTGTCAGGGGGTCAGTCAGTATACAGGGCAGG
The DNA here is from genome assembly GCF_047496885.1 of Scyliorhinus torazame. Classification (NCBI taxonomy): domain Eukaryota; kingdom Metazoa; phylum Chordata; class Chondrichthyes; order Carcharhiniformes; family Scyliorhinidae; genus Scyliorhinus; species Scyliorhinus torazame. Next base: position 45,754,627 of record NC_092710.1, on the reverse strand, counting down.
AGGGTGATGATGGGCCTGTGTCCGCACTGTCAGCGGGTCAGTATACAGGGCAGGAGGGTGATGAGGGGCCTGTGTCCGCACTGTCAGCGGGTCAGTCAGTATACAGGGCAGGAGGGTGATGATGGGCCTGTGTCCGCACTGTCAGCGGGTCAGTATACAGGGCAGGAGGGTGATGATGGGCCTGTGTCCGCACTGTCAGCGGGTCAGTCAATATACAGGGCAGGAGGGTGATGATGGGCCTGTGTCCGCACTGTCAGCGGGTCAGTCAGTATACAGGGCAGGAGGGTGATGATGGGCCTGTGTCCGCACTGTCAGCGGGTCAGTCAGTATACAGGGCAGGAGGGTGATGATGGGCCTGTGTCCGCACTGTCAGCGGGTCAGTATACAGGGCAGGAGGGTGATGATGGGTCTGTGTCGGCACTGTCAGCGGGTCAGTCAGTATACAGGGCAGGAGGGTGATGATGGGCCTGTGTCCGCACTGTCAGCGGGTCAGTATACAGGGCAGGAGGGTGATGATGGGCCTGTGTCCGCACTGTCAGCGGGTCAGTCAGTATACAGGGCAGGAGGGTGATGATGGGCCTGTGTCCGCACTGTCAGCGGGTCAGTATACAGGGCAGGAGGGTGATGATGGGCCTGTGTCCGCACTGTCAGTGGGTCAGTCAGTATACAGGGCAGGAGGGTGATGATGGGCCTGTGTCCGCACTGTCAGCGGGTCAGTCAGTATACAGGGCAGGAGGGTGATGATGGGTCTGTGTCCGCACTGTCAGCGGGTCAGTATACAGGGCAGGAGGGTGATGATGGGTCTATGTCCGCACTGTCAGCGGGTCAGTATACAGGGCAGGAGGGTGATGATGGGTCTGTGTCCGCACTGTCAGCAGGTCAGTCAGTATACAGGGCAGGAGGGTGATGATGGGCCTGTGTCCGCACTGTCAGCGTGTCAGTATACAGGGCAGGAGGGTGATGATGGGCCTGTGTCCGCACTGTCAGTGGGTCAGTCAGTATACAGGGCAGGAGGGTGATGATGGGTCTGTGTCCGCACTGTCAGCGGGTCAGTCAGTATACAGGGCAGGAGGGAGATGATGGGCCTGTGTCCGCACTGTCAGCGGGTCAGTAAGTATACAGGGCAGGAGGGTGATGATGGGTCTGTGTCCGCACTGTCAGCGGGTCAGTCAGTATACAGGGCAGGAGGGTGATGATGGGCCTGTGTCCGCACTGTCAGCGGATCAGTCAGTATACAGGGCAGGAGGGTGATGATGGGCCTGTGTCCGCACTGTCAGCGGGTCAGTATACAGGGCAGGAGGGTGATGATGGGTCTGTGTCCGCACTGTCAGCTTGTCAGTCAGTATACAGGGCAGGAGGGTGATGATGGGCCTGTGTCCTCACTGTCAGCGGGTCAGTCAGTATACAGGGCAGGAGGGTGATGATGGGCCTGTGTCCGCACTGTCAGCGGGTCAGTCAGTATACAGGGCAGGAGGGTGATGATGGGCCTGTGTCCGCACTGTCAGTGGGTCTGTCAGTATACAGGGCAGGAGGGTGATGATGGGTCTGTGTCCGCACTGTCAGCGGGTCAGTATACAGGGCAGGAGGGTGATGATGGGTCTGTGTCCGCACTGTCAGCGGGTCAGTATACAGGGCAGGAGGGTGATGATGGGTCTGTGTCCGCACTGTCAGCGGGTCAGTCAGTATACAGGGCAGGAGGGTGATGATGGGTCTGTGTCCGCACTGTCAGCGGGTCAGTCAGTATACAGGGCAGGAGGGTGATGATGGGCCTGTGTCCGCACTGTCAGCGGGTCAGTATACAGGGCAGGAGGGTGATGATGGGTCTGTGTCAGCACTGTCAGCGGGTCAGTCAGTATACAGGGCAGGAGGGTGATGATGGGCCTGTGTCCGCACTGTCAGCGGGTCAGTATACAGGGCAGGAGGGTGATGATGGGCCTGTGTCCGCACTGTCAGCGGGTCAGTCAGTATACAGGGCAGGAGCGTGATGATGGGTCTGTGTCAGCACTGTCAGCGGGTCAGTCAGTATACAGGGCAGGAGGGTGATGATGGGCCTGTGTCCGCACTGTCAGCGGGTCAGTATACAGGGCAGGAGGGTGATGATGGGCCTGTGTCCGCACTGTCAGCGGCTCAGTATACAGGGCAGGAGGGTGATGATGGGCCTGTGTCCGCACTGTCAGCGCGTCAGTCAGTATACAGGGCAGGAGGGTGATGATGGGCCTGTGTCCGCACTGTCAGCGGGTCAGTATACAGGGCAGGAGGGTGATGACGGGCCTGTGTCCGCACTGTCAGCGGGTCAGTCAGTATACAGGGCAGGAGGGTGATGATGGGTCTGTGTCAGCACTGTCAGCGGGTCAGTCAGTATTCAGGGCAGGAGGGTGATGATGGGTCTGTGTCAGCACTGTCAGCGGGTCAGTCAGTATACAGAGCAGGAGGGTGATGATGGGTCTGTGTCCGCACTGTCAGCGGGTCAGTCAGTATACAGGGCAGGAGGGTGATGATGGGTCTGTGTCCTCACTGTCAGCGGGTCAGTCAGTATACAGGGCAGGAGGGTGATGATGGGCCTGTGTCCGCACTGTCAGCGGGTCAGTCAGTATACAGGGCAGGAGGGTGATTATGGGCCTGTGTCCTCACTGTCAGCGGGTCAGTCAGTATGCAGGGCAGGAGGGTGATGATGGGTCTGTGTCCGCACTGTCAGCGGGTCAGTATACAGGGCAGGAGGGTGATGATGGGCCTGTGTCCGCACTGTCAGCGGGTCAGTCAGTATGCAGGGCAGGAGGGTGATGATGGGTCTGTGTCCGCACTGTCAGCGGGTCAGTCAGTATACAGGGCAGGAGGGTGATGATGGGCCTGTGTCCGCACTGTCAGCGGGTCAGTATACAGGGCAGGAGGGTGATGATGGGCCTGTTTCCGCACTGTCAGCGGGTCAGTCAGTATACAGGGCAGGAGGGTGATGATGGGTCTGTGTCCGCACTGTCAGCGGGTCAGTATACAGGGCAGGAGGGTGATGATGGGCCTGTGTACGCACTGTCAGCGGGTCAGTCAGTATACAGGGCAGGAGGGTGATGATGCGCCTGTGTCCGCACTGTCAGCGGGTCAGTCAGTATACAGGGCAGTAGGGTGATGATGGGTCTGTGTCCGCACTGTCAGCGGGTCAGTCAGTATACAGGGCAGGAGGGTGATGATGGTCCTGTGTCCGCACTGTCAGCGGGTCAGTATACAGGGCAGGAGGGTGATGATGGGTCTGTGTCCGCACTGTCAGCGGGACAGTATACAGGGCAGGAGGGTGATGATGGGCCTGTGTCCGCACTGTCAGTGGGTCAGTATACAGGGCAGGAGGGTGATGATGGGTCTGTGTCCACACTGTCAGCGGGTCAGTATACAGGGCAGGAGGGTGATGATGGGTCTGTGTCCGCACTGTCAGCGGGTCAGTCAGTATACAGGGCAGGAGGGTGATGATGGGCCTGTGTCCGCACTGTCAGCGGGTCAGTATACAGGGCAGGAGGGTGATGATGGGTCTGTGTCCGCACTGTCAGCGGGTCAGTCAGTATACAGGGCAGGAGGGTGATGATCAGTCTGTGTCCGCACTGTCAGCGGGTCAGTCAGTATACAGGGCAGGAGGGTGATGATGGGTCTGTGTCCGCACTGTCAGCGGGTCAGTCAGTATACAGGGCAGGAGGGTGATGATGGGCCTGTGTCCGCACTGTCAGCGGGTCAGTCAGTATACAGGACAGGAGGGTGATGATGGGCCTGTGTCCGCACTGTCAGCGGGTCAGTCAGTATACAGGGCAGGAGGGTGATGATGGGCCTGTGTCAGCACTGTCAGCGGGTCAGTCAGTATACAGGGCAGGAGGGTGATGATGGGTCTGTGTCCGCACTGTCAGCGGGTCAGTCAGTATACAGGGCAGGAGGGTGATGATGGGCCTGTGTCCGCACTGTCAGCGGGTCAGTCAGTATACAGGGCAGGAGGGTGATGATGGGCCTGTGTCAGCACTGTCAGCGGGTCAGTCAGTATACAGGGCAGGAGGGTGATGATGGGTCTGTGTCCGCACTGTCAGCGGGTCAGTCAGTATACAGGGCAGGAGGGTGATGATGGGCCTGTGTCCGCACTGTCAGCGGGTCAGTATACAGGGCAGGAGGGTGATGATGGGTCTGTGTCCGCACTGTCAGCGGGTCAGTCAGTACACAGGGCAGGAGGGTGATGATGGGTCTGTGTCCGCACTGTCAGCGGGTCAGTCAGTATACAGGGCAGGAGGGTGATGATGGGCCTGTGTCCGCACTGTCAGCGGGTCATTATACAGGGCAGGAGGGTGATGATGGGTCTGTGTCGGCACTGTCAGCGGGTCAGTCAGTACACAGGGCAGGAGGGTGATGATGGGCCTGTGTCCGCACTGTCAGCGGGTCAGTCAGTATACGGGGCAGGAGGGTGATGATGGGTCTGTGTCCGCACTGTCAGCGGGTCAGTCAGTATACAGGGCAGTAGGGTGATGATGGGCCTGTGTCCGCACTGTCAGCGGGTCAGTCAGTATACAGGGCAGGAGGGTGATGATGGGCCTGTGTCCGCACTGTCAGCGGGTCAGTATACAGGGCAGGAGGGTGATGATGGGTCTGTGTCCGCACTGTCAGCGGGTCAGTCAGTACACAGGGCAGGAGGGTGATGATGGGCCTGTGTCCGCACTGTCAGCGGGTCAGTCAGTATACAGGGCAGGAGGGTGATGATGGGCCTGTGTCCGCACTGTCAGTGGGTCAGTCAGTATACAGGGCAGGAGGGTGATGATGGGCCTGTGTCCGCACTGTCAGCGGGTCAGTCAGTATACAGGGCAGGAGGGTGATGATGGGTCTGTGTCCGCACTGTCAGCGGGTCAGTCAGTATACAGGGCAGGAGGGTGATGATGGGTCTGTGTCCGCACTGTCAGTGGGTCAGTCAGTATACAGGGCAGGAGGGTGATGATGGGTCTGTGTCCGCACTGTCAGCGGTCAGTCAGTATACAGGGCAGGAGGGTGATGATGGGCCTGTGTCCGCACTGTCAGCGGGTCAGTCAGTATACAGGGCAGGAGGGTGATGATGGGTCTGTGTCCGCACTGTCAGTGGGTCAGTCAGTATACAGGGCAGGAGGGTGATGATGGGTCTGTGTCCGCACTGTCAGCGGGTCAGTCAGTATACAGGGCAGGAGGGTGATGATGGGTCTGTGTCCGCACTGTCAGCGGGTCAGTATACAGGGCAGGAGGGTGATGATGGGCCTGTGTCCGCACTGTCAGCGGGTCAGTATACAGGGCAGGAGGGTGATGATGGGTCTGTGTCCGCACTGTCAGCGGGTCAGTATACAGGGCAGGAGGGTGATGATGGGTCTGTGTCCGCACTGTCAGCGGGTCAGTCAGTATACAGGGCAGGAGGGTGATGATGGGTCTGTGTCCGCACTGTCAGCGGGTCAGTCAGTATACAGGGCAGGAGGGTGATGATGGGCCTGTGTCCGCACTGTCAGCGGGTCAGTCAGTATACAGGGCAGGAGGGTGATAATGGGTCTGTGTTCGCACTGTCAGCGGGTCAGTCAGTATACAGGGCAGGAGGGTGATGGGCCTGTGTCCGCACTGTCAGCGGGTCAGTCAGTATACAGGGCAGGAGGGTGATGATGGGCCTGTGTCCGCACTGTCAGCGGGTCAGTATACAGGGCAGGAGGGTGATGATGGGTCTGTGTCCGCACTGTCAGCGGGTCAGTCAGTATACAGGGCAGGAGGGTGATGATGGGCCTGTGTCCGCACTGTCAGCGGGTCAGTATACAGGGCAGGAGGGTGATGATGGGTCTGTGTCCGCACTGTCAGCGGGTCAGTCAGTATACAGGGCAGGAGGGTGATGATGGGCCTGTGTCCGCACTGTCAGCGGGTCAGTATACAGGGCAGGAGGGTGATGATGGGTCTGTGTCCGCACTGTCAGCGGGTCAGTCAGTATACAGGGCAGGAGGGTGATGATGGGTCTGTGTCCGCACTGTCAGCGGGTCAGTCAGTATACAGGGCAGGAGGGTGATGATGGGCCTGTGTCCGCACTGTCAGCGGGTCAGTCAGTATACAGGGCAGGAGGGTGATGATGGGCCTGTGTCCTCACTGTCAGCGGGTCAGTATACGGGGCAGAAGGGTGATGATGGGTCTGTGTCCGCACTGTCAGCGGGTCAGTATACCGGGCAGGAGGGTGATGATGGGCCTGTGTCCGCACTGTCAGCGGGTCAGTCAGTATACAGGGCAGGAGGGTGATGATGGGTCTGTGTCCGCACTGTCAGCGGGTCAGTATACGGGGCAGGAGGGTGATGATGGGCCTGTGTCCGCACTGTCAGCGGGTCAGTCAGTATACAGGGCAGGAGGGTGATGAAGGGCCTGTGTCCGCACTGTCAGCGGGTCAGTCAGTATACAGGGCAGGAGGGTGATGATGGGTCTGTGTCCGCACTGTCAGCGGGTCAGTCAGTATACACGGCAGGAGGGTGATGATGGGCCTGTGTCCGAACTGTCAGCGGGTCAGTCAGTATACAGGGCAGGAGTGTGATGATGGGTCTGTGTCCGCACTGTCAGCGGGTCAGTCAGTATACAGGGCAGGAGGGTGATGATGGGTCTGTGTCCGCACTGTCAGCGGGTCAGTCAGTATACAGGGCAGGAGGGTGATGATGGGCCTGTGTCCGCACTGTCAGCGGGTCAGTATACAGGGCAGGAGGGTGATGATGGGCCTGTGTCCGCAGTGTCAGCGGGTCAGTCAGTATACAGGGCAGGAGGGTGATGATGGGCCTGTGTCCGCACTGTCAGCGGGTCAGTCAGTATACAGGGCAGGAGGGTGATGATGGGTCTGTGTCCGCACTGTCAGCGTGTCAGTCAGTATACAGGGCAGGAGGGTGATGATGGGCCTGTGTCCGCACTGTCAGCGGGTCAGTATACAGGGCAGGAGGGTGATGCTGGGCCTGTGTCCGCACTGTCAGCGGGTCAGTCTGTATACAGGGCAGGAGGGTGATGATGGGCCTGTGTCCGCAGTGTCAGCGGGTCAGTCAGTATACAGGGCAGGAGGGTGATGATGGGCCTCTGTCCGCAGTGTCAGCGGGTCAGTCAGTATACAGGGCAGGAGGGTGATGATGGGTCTGTGTCCGCACTGTCAGCTGGTCAGTCAGTATACACGGCAGGAGGGTGATGATGGGCCTGTGTCCGAACTGTCAGCGGGTCAGTCAGTATACAGGGCAGGAGGGTGATGATGGGTCTGTGTCCGCACTGTCAGCGGGTCAGTATACAGGGCAGGAGGGTGATGGTGGGCCTGTGTCCGCACTGTCAGCGGGTCAGTCAGTATTCAGGGCAGGAGGGTGATGATGGGTCTGTGTCCACACTGTCAGCGGGTCAGTATACAGGGCAGGAGGGTGATGATGGGCCTGTGTCCGCACTGTCAGCGGGTCAGTCAGTATACAGGGCAGGAGGGTGATGATGGGTCTGTGTCCGCACTGTCAGCGGGTCAGTATACAGGGCAGGAGGGTGATGATGGGCCTGTGTCCGCACTGTCAGCGGGTCAGTCAGTATACAGGGCAGGAGGGTGATGATGGGTCTGTGTCCGCACTGTCAGCGGGTCAGTATACAGGGCAGGAGGGTGATGCTGGGTCTGTGTCCGCACTGTCAGTGGGTCAGTCAGTATACAGGGCAGGAGGGTGATGATGGGCCTGTGTCCGCACTGTCAGCGGGTCAGTATACAGGGCAGGAGGGTGATGCTGGGCCTGTGTCCGCACTGTCAGCGGGTCAGTCAGTATACAGGGCAGGAGGGTGATGATGGGCCTGTGTCCGCACTGTCAGCGGGTCAGTCAGTATTCAGGGCAGGAGGTTGATGATGGGTCTGTGTCCACACTGTCAGCGGGTCAGTATACAGGGCAGGAGGGTGATGATGGGCCTGTGTCCGCACTGTCAGCGGGTCAGTCAGTATACAGGGCAGGAGGGTGATGATGGGTCTGTGTCCGCACTGTCAGCGGGTCAGTATACAGGGCAGGAGGGTGATGATGGGCCTGTGTCCGCACTGTCAGCGGGTCAGTCAGTATACAGGGCAGGAGGGTGATGATGGGTCTGTGTCCACACTGTCAGCGGGTCAGTCAGTATACAGGGCAGGAGGGTGATGATGGGTCTGTGTCCGCACTGTCAGCGGGTCAGTATACAGGGCAGGAGGGTGATGATGGGCCTGTGTCCGCACTGTCAGCGGGTCAGTCAGTATACAGGGCAGGAGGTTGATGATGGGCCTGTGTCCGCACTGTCAGCGGGTCAGTCAGTATACAGGGCAGGAGGGTGATGATGGGTCTGTGTCCGCACTGTCAGCGGGTCAGTATACAGGGCAGGAGGGTGATGATGGGCCTGTGTCCGCACTGTCAGCGGGTCAGTCAGTATACAGGGCAGGAGGGTGATGATGGGCCTGTGTCCGCACTGTCAGCGGGTCAGTCAGTATACAGGGCAGGAGGGTAATGATGGGTCTGTGTCCGCACTGTCAGTGTGTCAGTCAGTATACAGGGCAGGAGGGTGATGATGGGTCTGTGTCCGCACTGTCAGCGGGTCAGTCAGTATACAGGGCAGGAGGGTGATGATGGGCCTGTGTCCGCACTGTCAGCGGGTCAGTATACAGGGCAGGAGGGTGATGATGGGCCTGTGTCCGCACTGTCAGCGGGTCAGTCAGTATACGGGGCAGGAGGGTGATGATGGGCCTGTGTCCGCACTGTCAGCGGGTCAGTCAGTATACAGGGCAGGAGGGTGATGATGGGTCTGTGTCCGCACTGTCAGCGGGTCAGTCAGTATACAGGGCAGGAGGGTGATGATGGGCCTGTGTCCGCACTGTCAGCGGGTCAGTCAGTATACAGGGCAGGAGGGTGATGATGGGCCTGTGTCCGCACTGTCAGCGGTCAGTCAGTATACGGGGCAGGAGGGTGATGATGGGTCTGTGTCCGCACTGTCAGCGGGTCAGTCAGTATACAGGGCAGGAGGGTGATGATGGGCCTGTGTCCGCACTGTCAGCGGGTCAGTCAGTATACAGGGCAGGAGGGTGATGATGGGTCTGTGTCCGCACTGCCAGCGGGTCAGTATACAGGGCAGGAGGGTGATGATGGGCCTGTGTCCGCACTGTCAGTGGGTCAGTCAGTATACAGGGCAGGAGGGTGATGATGGGCCTGTGTCCGCACTGTCAGCGGGTCAGTATACAGGGCAGGAGGGTGATGATGGGTCTGTGTCCGCACTGTCAGAAGGTCAGTCAGTATACAGGGCAGGAGGGTGATGATGGGCCTGTGTCCGCACTGTCAGTGGGTCAGTCAGTATACAGGGCAGGAGGGTGATGCTGGGCCTGTGTCCGCACTGTCAGCGGGTCAGTCAGTATACAGGGCAGGAGGGTGATGATGGGTCTGTGTCAGCACTGTCAGCGGGTCAGTCAGTATACAGGGCAGGAGGGTGATGATGGGTCTGTGTCCGCACTGTCAGCGGGTCAGTATACAGGGCAGGAGGGTGATGATGGGTCTGTGTCCGCACTGCCAGCGGGTCAGTATACATGGCAGGAGGGTGATGATGGGTCTGTGTCCGCACTGTCAGCGGGTCAGTATACAGGGCAGGAGGGTGATGATGGGTCTGTGTCCGCACTGTCAGCGGGTCAGTCAGTATACAGGGCAGGAGGGTGATGATGGGCCTGTGTCCGCACTGTCAGCGGGTCAGTCAGTATACAGGGCAGGAGGGTGATGATGGGCCTGTGTCCGCACTGTCAGCGGGTCAGTATACAGGGCAGGAGGGTGATGATGGGTCTGTGTCCGCACTGTCAGCGGGTCAGTCAGTATACAGGGCAGGAGGGTGATGATGGGCCTGAGTCCGCACTGTCAGCGGGTCAGTATACAGGGCAGGAGGGTGATGATGGGTCTGTGTCCGCACTGTCAGCGGGTCAGCCAGTATACAGGGCAGGAGGGTGATGATGGGTCTGTGTCCGCACTGTCAGCGGGTCAGTCAGTATACAGGGCAGGAGGGTGATGATGGGTCTGTGTCCGCACTGTCAGCGGGTCAGTCAGTATACAGGGCAAGAGGGTGATGATGGGTCTGTGTCCGCACTGTCAGCGGGTCAGTCAGTATACAGGGCAGGAGGGTGATGATGGGCCTGTGTCCGCACTGTCAGCGGGTCAGTCAGTATACAGGGCAGGAGGGTGATGATGGGCCTGTGTCCGCACTGTCAGCGGGTCAGTCAGTATACAGAGCAGGAGGGTGATGATGGGCCTGTGTCCGCACTGTCAGCGGGTCAGTCAGTATACAGGGCAGGAGGGTGATGATGGGTCTGTGTCCGCACTGTCAGCGGGTCAGTCAGTATACAGGGCAGGAGGGTGATGATGGGCCTGTGTCCGCACTGTCAGCGGGTCAGTCAGTATACAGGGCAGGAGGGTGATGATGGGCCTGTGTCCGCACTGTCAGCGGGTCAGTCAGTATACAGGGCAGGAGGGTGATGATGGGCCTGTGTCCGCACTGTCAGCGGGTCAGTCAGTATACAGGGCAGGAGGGTGATGATGGGCCTGTGTCCGCACTGTCAGTGGGTCAGTATACAGGGCAGGAGGGTGATGATGGGCCTGTGTCCGCACTGTCAGCGGGTCAGTATACAGGGCAGGAGGGTGATGATGGGTCTGTGTCCGCACTGTCAGTGGGTCAGTCAGTATACAGGGCAGGAGGGTGATGATGGGCCTGTGTCCGCACTGTCAGCGGGTCAGTCAGTATACAGGGCAGGAGGGTGATGATGGGTCTGTGTCCGCACTGTCAGCGGGTCAGCCAGTATACAGGGCAGGAGGGTGATGATGGGTCTGTGCCCGCACTGTCAGCGGGTCAGTATACAGGGCAGGAGGGTGATGATGGGATGTGTCCGCACTGTCAGCGGGTCAGTCAATATACAGGGCAGGAGGGTGATGATGGGTCTGTGTCCGCACTGTCAGCGGGTCAGTCAGTATACAGGGCAGGAGGGTGATGTTGGGTCTGTGTCCGCACTGTCAGCGGGTCAGTCAGTATACAGGGCAGGAGGGTGATGATGGGATGTGTCCGCACTGTCAGCGGGTCAGTCAATATACAGGGCAGGAGGGTGATGATGGGTCTGTGTCCGCACTGTCAGTGGGTCAGTCAGTATACAGGGCAGGAGGGTGATGATGGGCCTGTGTCCGCACTGTCAGCGGGTCAGTCAATATACAGGGCAGGAGGGTGATGATGGGCCTGTGTCCGCACTGTCAGCGGGTCAGTCAGTATACAGGGCAGGAGGGTGATGATGGGTCTGTGTCCGCACTGTCAGTGGGTCAGTCAGTATACAGGGCAGGAGGGTGATGATGGGCCTGTGTCCGCACTGTCAGCGGGTCAGTCAATATACAGGGCAGGAGGGTGATGATGGGCCTGTGTCCGCACTGTCAGCGGGTCAGTCAGTATACAGGGCAGGAGGGTGATGATGGGCCTGTGTCAGCACTGTCAGCGGGTCAGTATACAGGGCAGGAGGGTGATGATGGGCCTGTGTCAGCACTGTCAGCGGGTCAGTCAGTATACAGGGCAGGAGGGTGATGATGGGTCTGTGTCCGCACTGTCAGCGGGTCAGTATACAGGGCAGGAGGGTGATGATGGGTCTGTGTCCGCACTGTCAGCGGGTCAGTATACAGGGCAGGAGGGTGATGATGGGTCTGTGTCAGCACTGTCAGCGGGTCAGTCAGTATACAGGGCAGGAGGGTGATGATGGGCCTGTGTCAGCACTGTCAGCGGGTCAGTCAGTATACAGGGCAGGAGGGTGATGATGGGCCTGTGTCCGCACTGTCAGCGGGTCAGTATACAGGGCAGGAGGGTGATGATGGGTCTGTGTCCGCACTGTCAGCGGGTCAGTCAGTATACAGGGCAGGAGGGTGATGATGGGCCTGTGTCCGCACTGTCAGCGGGTCAGTATACAGGGCAGGAGGGTGATGATGGGTCTGTGTCCGCACTGTCAGCGGGTCAGTCAGTATACAGGGCAGGAGGGTGATGATGGGCCTGTGTCCGCACTGTCAGCGGGTCAGTCAGTATACAGGGCAGGAGGGTGATGATGGGTCTGTGTCCGCACTGTCAGCGGGTCAGTCAGTATACAGGGCAGGAGGGTGATGATGGGCCTGTGTCCGCACTGTCAGCGGGTCAGTATACAGGGCAGGAGGGTGATGATGGGTCTGTGTCCGCACTGTCAGCGGGTCAGTCAGTATACAGGGCAGGATGGTGATGATGGGTCTGTGTCCGCACTGTCAGCGGGTCAGTCAGTATACAGAGCAGGAGGGTGATGATGGGTCTGTGTCCGCACTGTCAGTGGGTCAGTCAGTATACAGGGCCGGAGGGTGATGATGGGCCTGTGTCCGCACTGTCAGCGGGTCAGTATACAGGGCAGGAGGGTGATGATGGGTCTGTGTCCGCACTGTCAGTGGGTCAGTCAGTATACAGGGCCGGAGGGTGAAGATGGGCCTGTGTCCGCACTGTCAGCGGGTCAGTCAGTATACAGGGCAGGAGGGTGATGATGGGCCTGTGTCCGCACTGTCAGCGGGTCAGTCAGTATACAGGGCAGGAGGGTGATGATGGGCTTGTGTCCGCACTGTCAGCGGGTCAGTCAGTATACAGGGCAGGAGGGTGATGATGGGTCTGTGTCAGCACTGTCAGCGGGTCAGTCAGTATACAGGGCAGGAGGGTGATGATGGGTCTGTGTCCGCACTGTCAGCGGGTCAGTCAGTATACAGGGCAGGAGGGTGATGATGGGTCTGTGTCCGCACTGTCAGCGGGTCATTCAGTATACAGGGCAGGAGGGTGATGATGGGCCTGTGTCCGCACTGTCAGCGGGTCAGTCAGTATACAGGGCAGGAGGGTGATGATGGGCCTGTGTCCGCACTGTCAGCGGGTCAGTCAGTATACAGGGCAGGAGGGTGATGATGGGTCTGTGTCCGCACTGTCAGCGGGTCAGTCAGTATACAGGGCAGGAGGGTGATGATGGGCCTGTGTCCGCACTGTCAGCGGGTCAGTCAGTATACAGGGCAGGAGGGTGATGATGGGCCTGTGTCCGCACTGTCAGCGGGTCAGTCAGTATACAGGGCAGGAGGGTGATGATGGGTCTGTGTCCGCACTGTCAGCGGGTCAGTCAGTTTACAGGGCAGGAGGGTGATGATGGGCCTGTGTCCGCACTGTCAGCGGGTCAGTCAGTATACAGGGCAGGAGGGTGATGATGGGTCTGTGTCCGCACTGTCAGCGGGTCAGTCAGTATACAGGGCAGGTGGGTGATGCTGGGTCTGTGTCCGCACTGTCAGCGGGTCAGTCAGTATACAGGGCAGGAGGGTGATGATGGGTCTGTGTCCGCACTGTCAGCGGGTCAGTCAGTATACAGGGCAGGAGGGTGATGATGGGCCTGTGTCCGCACTGTCAGCGGGTCAGTCAGTATACAGGGCAGGAGGGTGATGATGGGCCTGTGTCCGCACTGTCAGCGGGTCAGTCAGTATACAGGGCAGGAGGGTGATGATGGGTCTGTGTCCGCACTGTCAGCGGGTCAGTCAGTATACAGGGCAGGAGGGTGATGATGGGTCTGTGTCCGCACTGTCAGGGGGTCAGTCAGTATACAGGGCAGGAGGGTGATGATGGGTCTGTGTCCGCCCTGTCAGCGGGTCAGTCAGTATACAGGGCAGGAGGGTGATGATGGGCCTGTGTCCGCACTGTCAGCGGGTCAGTATACAGGGCAGGAGGGTGATGATGGGCCTGTGTCCGCACTGTCAGCGGGTCAGTCAGTAGACAGGGCAGGAGGGTGATGCTGGGTCTGTGTCCGCACTGTCAGCGGGTCAGTCAGTATACAGGGCAGGAGGGTGATGATGGGTCTGTGTCCGCACTGTCAGCGGGTCAGTCAGTATACAGGGCAGGAGGGTGATGATGGGCCTGTGTCCGCACTGTCAGCGGGTCAGTCAGTATACAGGGCAGGAGGGTGATGATGGGTCTGTGTCCGCATTGTCAGTGTGTCAGTATACAGGGCAGGAGGGTGATGATGGGTCTGTGTCCGCACTGTCAGCGGGTCAGTCAGTATACAGGGCAGGAGGGTGATGATGGGCCTGTGTCCGCACTGTCAGCGGGTCAGCCAGTATACAGGGCAGGAGGGTGATGATGGGTCTGTGTCCGCACTGTCAGCGGGTCAGTCAGTATACAGGGCAGGAGGGTGATGATGGGTCTGTGTCCGCACTGTCAGCGGGTCAGTATACAGGGCAGGGGGGTGATGATGGGTCTGTGTCCGCACTGTCAGCGGGTCAGTCAGTATACAGGGCAGGAGGGTGATGATGGGTCTGTGTCCGCACTGTCAGTGGGTCAGTCAGTATACAGGGCAGGAGGGTGATGATGGGTCTGTGTCCGCACTGTCAGCGGGTCAGTCAGTATACAGGGCAGGAGGGGGATGATGGGTCTGTGTCCGCACTGTCAGCGGGTCAGTCAGTATACAGGGCAGGAGGGTGATGATGGGTCTGTGTCCGCACTGTCAGCGGGTCAGTCATTATACAGGGCAGGAGGGGGATGATGGGACTGTGTCCGCACTGTCAGCGGGTCAGTCAGTATACAGGGCAGGAGGGTGATGATGGGCCTGTGTCCGCACTGTCAGCGGGTCAGTATACAGGGCCGGAGATGATGATGGGCCTGTGTCCACACTGTCAGTGGGTCAGTCAGTATACAGGGCAGGAGGGTGATGATGGGCCTGTGTCCGCACTGTCAGCAGGTCAGTATACAGGGCAGGAGGGTGATGATGGGCCTGTGTCCGCACTGTCAGCGGGTCAGTATACAGGGCAGGAGGGTGATGGTGGGCCTGTGTCCGCACTGTCAGCGGGTCAGTCAGTATACAGGGCAGGAGGGTGATGATGGGCCTGTGTCCGCACTGTCAGCGGGTCAGTATACAGGGCAGGAGGGTGATGATGGGTCTGTGTCCGCACTGTCAGCGGGTCAGTCAGTATACAGGGCAGGAGGGTGATGATGGGTCTGCGTCCGCACTGTCAGCGGGTCAGTCAGTATACAGGGCAGGAGGGTGATGATGGGCCTGTGTCCGCACTGTCAGCGGGTCAGTCAGTATACAGGACAGGAGGGTGATGATGGGACTGTGTCCGCACTGTCAGCGGGTCAGTCAGTATACAGGGCAGGAGGGTGATGATGGGTCTGTGTCCGCACTGTCAGCGGGTCAGTCAGTATACAGGGCAGGAGGGTGATGATGGGTCTGTGTCCGCACTGTCAGCGGGTCAGTCAGTATACAGGGCAGGAGGGTGATGATGGGCCTGTGTCCGCACTGTCAGCGGGTCAGTCAGTATACAGGGCAGGAGGGTGATGATGGGTCTGTGTCCGCACTGTCAGCGGGTCAGTCAGTATACAGGGCAGGAGGGTGATGATGGGCCTGTGTCCGCACTGTCAGCGGGTCAGTATACAGGGCAGGAGATGATGATGGGCCTGTGTCCACACTGTCAGTGGGTCAGTCAGTATACAGGGCAGGAGGGTGATGATGGGCCTGTGTCCGCACTGTCAGCGGGTCAGTATACAGGGCAGGAGGGTGATGATGGGCCTGTGTCCGCACTGTCAGTGGGTCAGTATACAGGGCAGGAGGGTGATGGTGGGCCTGTGTCCGCACTGTCAGCGGGTCAGTCTGTATACAGGGCAGGAGGGTGATGATGGGCCTGTGTCCGCACTGTCAGCGGGTCAGTATACAGGGCAGGAGGGTGATGATGTGTCTGTGTCCGCACTGTCAGCGGGTCAGTCAGTATACAGGGTAGGAGGGTGATGGTGGGCCTGTGTCCGCACTGTCAGCGGGTCAGTCAGTATACAGGGCAGGAGGGTGATGATGGGCCTGTGTCCGCACTGTCAGCGGGTCATTCAGTATACAGGGCAGGAGGGTGATGATGGGCCTGTGTCCGCACTGTCAGCGGGTCAGTCAGTATACAGGGCAGGAGGGTGATGATGGGCCTGTGTCCGCACTGTCAGCGGGTCAGTCAGTATACAGGGCAGGAGGGTGATGATGGGTCTGTGTCCGCACTGTCAGCGGGTCAGTCAGTATACAGGGCAGGAGGGTGATGATGGGCCTGTGTCCGCACTGTCAGCGGGTCAGTCAGTATACAGGGCAGGAGGGTGATGATGGGCCTGTGTCCGCACTGTCAGCGGGTCAGTCAGTATACAGGGCAGGAGGGTGATGATGGGTCTGTGTCCGCACTGTCAGCGGGTCAGTCAGTTTACAGGGCAGGAGGGTGATGATGGGCCTGTGTCCGCACTGTCAGCGGGTCAGTCAGTATACAGGGCAGGAGGGTGATGATGGGTCTGTGTCCGCACTGTCAGCGGGTCAGTCAGTATACAGGGCAGGAGGGTGATGCTGGGTCTGTGTCCGCACTGTCAGCGGGTCAGTCAGTATACAGGGCAGGAGGGTGATGATGGGTCTGTGTCCGCACTGTCAGCGGGTCAGTCAGTATACAGGGCAGGAGGGTGATGATGGGCCTGTGTCCGCACTGTCAGCGGGTCAGTCAGTATACAGGGCAGGAGGGTGATGATGGGTCTGTGTCCGCACTGTCAGCGGGTCAGTCAGTATACAGGGCAGGAGGGTGATGATGGGTCTGTGTCCGCACTGTCAGGGGGTCAGTCAGTATACAGGGCAGGAGGGTGATGATGGGTCTGTGTCCGCCCTGTCAGCGGGTCAGTCAGTATACAGGGCAGGAGGGTGATGATGGGCCTGTGTCCGCACTGTCAGCGGGTCAGTATACAGGGCAGGAGGGTGATGATGGGCCTGTGTCCGCACTGTCAGCGGGTCAGTCAGTAGACAGGGCAGGAGGGTGATGCTGGGTCTGTGTCCGCACTGTCAGCGGGTCAGTCAGTATACAGGGCAGGAGGGTGATGATGGGTCTGTGTCCGCACTGTCAGCGGG
Organism: Scyliorhinus torazame; assembly: GCF_047496885.1. Taxonomy (NCBI): domain Eukaryota; kingdom Metazoa; phylum Chordata; class Chondrichthyes; order Carcharhiniformes; family Scyliorhinidae; genus Scyliorhinus; species Scyliorhinus torazame. The sequence goes on along the minus strand of NC_092710.1, from coordinate 45,737,739 downwards.
TCAGTCAGTATACAGGGCAGGAGGGTGATGATGGGCCTGTGTCCGCACTGTCAGCGGGTCAGTCAGTATACAGGGCAGGAGGGTGATGATGGGTCTGTGTCCGCATTGTCAGTGTGTCAGTATACAGGGCAGGAGGGTGATGATGGGTCTGTGTCCGCACTGTCAGCGGGTCAGTCAGTATACAGGGCAGGAGGGTGATGATGGGTCTGTGTCCGCACTGTCAGCGGGTCAGTCAGTATACAGGGCAGGAGGGTGATGATGGGCCTGTGTCCGCACTGTCAGCGGGTCAGCCAGTATACAGGGCAGGAGGGTGATGATGGGTCTGTGTCCGCACTGTCAGCGGGTCAGTCAGTATACAGGGCAGGAGGGTGATGATGGGTCTGTGTCCGCACTGTCAGCGGGTCAGTATACAGGGCAGGGGGGTGATGATGGGTCTGTGTCCGCACTGTCAGCGGGTCAGTCAGTATACAGGGCAGGAGGGTGATGATGGGTCTGTGTCCGCACTGTCAGTGGGTCAGTCAGTATACAGGGCAGGAGGGTGATGATGGGTCTGTGTCCGCACTGTCAGCGGGTCAGTCAGTATACAGGGCAGGAGGGGGATGATGGGTCTGTGTCCGCACTGTCAGCGGGTCAGTCAGTATACAGGGCAGGAGGGTGATGATGGGTCTGTGTCCGCACTGTCAGCGGGTCAGTCATTATACAGGGCAGGAGGGGGATGATGGGTCTGTGTCCGCACTGTCAGCGGGTCAGTCAGTATACAGGGCAGGAGGGTGATGATGGGACTGTGTCCGCACTGTCAGCGGGTCAGTCAGTATACAGGGCAGGAGGGTGATGATGGGCCTGTGTCCGCACTGTCAGCGGGTCAGTATACAGGGCCGGAGATGATGATGGGCCTGTGTCCACACTGTCAGTGGGTCAGTCAGTATACAGGGCAGGAGGGTGATGATGGGCCTGTGTCCGCACTGTCAGCAGGTCAGTATACAGGGCAGGAGGGTGATGATGGGCCTGTGTCCGCACTGTCAGCGGGTCAGTATACAGGGCAGGAGGGTGATGGTGGGCCTGTGTCCGCACTGTCAGCGGGTCAGTCAGTATACAGGGCAGGAGGGTGATGATGGGCCTGTGTCCGCACTGTCAGCGGGTCAGTATACAGGGCAGGAGGGTGATGATGGGTCTGTGTCCGCACTGTCAGCGGGTCAGTCAGTATACAGGGCAGGAGGGTGATGATGGGTCTGCGTCCGCACTGTCAGCGGGTCAGTCAGTATACAGGGCAGGAGGGTGATGATGGGCCTGTGTCCGCACTGTCAGCGGGTCAGTCAGTATACAGGACAGGAGGGTGATGATGGGACTGTGTCCGCACTGTCAGCGGGTCAGTCAGTATACAGGGCAGGAGGGTGATGATGGGTCTGTGTCCGCACTGTCAGCGGGTCAGTCAGTATACAGGGCAGGAGGGTGATGATGGGTCTGTGTCCGCACTGTCAGCGGGTCAGTCAATATACAGGGCAGGAGGGTGATGATGGGCCTGTGTCCGCACTGTCAGCGGGTCAGTCAGTATACAGGGCAGGAGGGTGATGATGGGTCTGTGTCCGCACTGTCAGCGGGTCAGTCAGTATACAGGGCAGGAGGGTGATGATGGGCCTGTGTCCGCACTGTCAGCGGGTCAGTATACAGGGCAGGAGATGATGATGGGCCTGTGTCCACACTGTCAGTGGGTCAGTCAGTATACAGGGCAGGAGGGTGATGATGGGCCTGTGTCCGCACTGTCAGCGGGTCAGTATACAGGGCAGGAGGGTGATGATGGGCCTGTGTCCGCACTGTCAGCGGGTCAGTATACAGGGCAGGAGGGTGATGGTGGGCCTGTGTCCGCACTGTCAGCGGGTCAGTCAGTATACAGGGCAGGAGGGTGATGATGGGCCTGTGTCCGCACTGTCAGCGGGTCAGTATACAGGGCAGGAGGGTGATGATGTGTCTGTGTCCGCACTGTCAGCGGGTCAGTCAGTATACAGGGCAGGAGGGTGATGGTGGGCCTGTGTCCGCACTGTCAGCGGGTCAGTCAGTATACAGGGCTGGAGGGTGATGATGGGCCTGTGTCCGCACTGTCAGCGGGTCAGTATACAGGGCAGGAGGGTGATGATGGGCCTGTGTCCGCACTGTCAGCGGGTCAGTATGCAGGGCAGGAGGGTGATGATGGGCCTGTGTCCGCACTGTCAGCGGGTCAGTCAGTATACAGGGCAGGAGGGTGATGATGGGCCTGTGTCCGCACTGTCAGCGGGTCAGTATACAGGGCAGGAGGGTGATGCTGGGCCTGTGTCCGCACTGTCAGCGGGTCAGTCAGTATACAGGGCAGGAGGGTGATGATGGGTCTGTGTCCGCACTGTCAGCGGGTCAGTATACAGGGCAGGAGGGTGATGATGGGCCTGTGTCCGCACTGTCAGCGGGTCAGTCAGTATACAGGGCAGGAGGGTGATGATGGGCCTGTGTCCGCACTGTCAGTGGGTCAGTCAGTATACAGGGCAGGAGGGTGATGATGGGTCTGTGTCCGCACTGTCAGCGGGTCAGTCAGTATACAGGGCAGGAGGGTGATGATGGGCCTGTGTCCGCACTGTCAGCGGGTCAGTCAGTATACAGGGCAGGAGGGGGATGATGGGTCTGTCTCCGCACTGTCAGCGGGTCAGTCAGTATACAGGGCAGGAGGGGGATGATGGGTCTGTGTCCGCACTGTCAGCGGGTCAGTCAGTATACAGGGCAGGAGGGTGATGATGGGTCTGTGTCCGCACTGTCAGCGGGTCAGTATACAGGGCAGGAGGGTGATGATGGGTCTGTGTCCGCACTGTCAGCGGGTCAGTCAGTATACAGGGCAGGAGGGTGATGATGGGACTGTGTCCGCACTGTCAGCGGGTCAGTCAGTATACAGGGCAGGAGGGTGATGATGGGCCTGTGTCCGCACTGTCAGCGGGTCAGTATACAGGGCAGGAGATGATGATGGGCCTGTGTCCGCACTGTCAGCGGGTCAGTCAGTATACAGGGCAGGAGGGTGATGATGGGCCTGTGTCCGCACTGTCAGCGGGTCAGTCAGTATACAGGGCAGGAGGGTGATGATGGGCCTGTGTCCGCACTGTCAGCGGGCCAGTCAGTATACCGGGCAGGAGGGTGATGATGGGTCTGTGTCCGCACTGTCAGTGGGTCAGTCAGTATACAGGGCAGGAGGGTGATGATGGGTCTGTGTCCGCACTGTCAGCGGGTCAGTCAGTATACAGGGCAGGAGGGTGATGATGGGTCTGTGTCCGCACTGTCAGTGGGTCAGTCAGTATACAGGGCAGGAGGGTGATGATGGGCCTGTGTCCGCACTGTCAGCGGGTCAGTATACAGGGCAGGAGGGTGATGATGGGCCTGTGTCCGCACTGTCAGCGGGTCAGTATACAGGGCAGGAGGGTGATGGTGGGCCTGTGTCCGCACTGTCAGCGGGTCAGTCAGTATACAGGGCAGGAGGGTGATGATGGGTCTGTGTCCGCACTGTCAGCGGGTCAGTCAGTATACAGGGCAGGAGGGTGATGAAGGGCCTGTGTCCGCACTGTCAGCGGGTCAGTCAGTATACAGGGCAGGAGGGTGATGATGGTCCTGTGTCCGCACTGTCAGCGGGTCAGTCAGTATACAGGGCAGGAGGGTGATGATGGGCCTGTGTCCGCACTGTCAGCGGGTCAGTCAGTATACAGGGCAGGAGGGTGATGATGGGCCTGTGTCCGCACTGTCAGCGGGTCAGTATACAGGGCAGGAGGGTGATGATGGGTCTGTGTCCACACTGTCAGTGGGTCAGTCAGTATACAGGGCAGGAGGGTGATGATGGGCCTGTGTCCGCACTGTCAGCGGGTCAGTATACAGGGCAGGAGGGTGATGATGGGCCTGTGTCCGCACTTTCAGCGGGTCAGTATACAGGGCAGGAGGGTGATGGTGGGCCTGTGTCCGCACTGTCAGCGGGTCAGTCAGTATACAGGGCAGGAGGGTGATGATGGGCCTGTGTCCGCACTGTCAGCGGGTCAGTATACAGGGCAGGAGGGTGATGATGGGCCTGTGTCCGCACTGTCAGCGGGTCAGTATACAGGGCAGGAGGGTGATGATGGGCCTGTGTCCGCACTGTCAGCGGGTCAGTCAGTATACAGGGCAGGAGGGTGATGATGGGTCTGTGTCCGCACTGTCAGCGGGTCAGTCAGTATACAGGGCAGGAGGGTGATGATGGGTCTGTGTCCGCACTGTCAGTGGGTCAGTCAGTATACAGGGCAGGAGGGTGATGATGGGCCTGTGTCCGCACTGTCAGCGGGTCAGTATACAGGGCAGGAGGGTGATGATGGGCCTGTGTCCGCACTGTCAGTGGGTCAGTCAGTATACAGGGCAGGAGGGTGATGATGGGCCTGTGTGCGCACTGTCAGCGGGTCAGTCAGTATACAGGGCAGGAGGGTGATGATGGGCCTGTGTCCGCACTGTCAGTGGGTCAGTCAGTATACAGGGCAGGAGGGTGATGATGGGCCTGTGTCCGCACTGTCAGCGGGTCAGTCAGTATACAGGGCAGGAGGGTGATGATGGGCCTGTGTCCGCACTGTCAGCGGGTCAGTCAGTATACAGGGCAGGAGGGTGATGATGGGCCTGTGTCCGCCCTGTCAGCGGGTCAGTCAGTATACTGGGCAGGAGGGTGATGATGGGTCTGTGTCCGCACTGTCAGCGGGTCAGTCAGTATACAGGGCAGGAGGGTGATGATGGTCCTGTGTCCGCACTGTCAGCGGGTCAGTCAGTATACAGGGCAGGAGGGTGATGATGGGTCTGTGTCCGCACTGTCAGCGGGTCAGTCAGTATACAGGGCAGGAGGGTGATGATGGGTCTTTGTCCGCCCTGTCAGCGGGTCAGTCAGTATACTGGGCAGGAGGGTGATGATGGGCCTGTGTCCGCACTGTCAGCGGGTCAGTCAGTATACAGGACAGGAGGGTGATGATGGGTCTGTGTCCGCACTGTCAGTGGGTCAGTCAGTATACAGGGCAGGAGGGTGATGATGGGTCTGTGTCCGCACTGTCAGCGGGTCAGTCAGTATACAGGGCAGGAGGGTGATGATGGGTCTGTGTCCGCACTGTCAGCGGGTCAGTCAGTATACAGGGCAGGAGGGTGATGATGGGCCTGTGTCCGCACTGTCAGCGGGTCAGTCAGTATACGGGGCAGGAGGGTGATGATGGGTCTGTGTCCGCACTGTCAGCGGGTCAGTCAGTATACAGGGCAGGAGGGTGATGATGGGTCTGTGTCCGCACTGCCAGCGGGTCAGTATACAGGGCAGGAGGGTGATGATGGGTCTGTGTCCGCACTGTCAGCGGGTCAGTATACAGGGCAGGAGGGTGATAATGGGTCTGTGTCCGCACTGTCAGCGGGTCAGTCAGTATACAGGGCAGGAGGGTGATGATGGGCCTGTGTCCGCACTGTCAGCGGGTCAGTATACAGGGCAGGAGGGTGATGATGGGCCTGTGTCCGCACTGTCAGCGGGTCAGTCAGTATACAGGGCAGGAGGGTGATGATGGGTCTGTGTCCGCACTGTCAGCGGGTCAGTCAGTATACCGGGCAGGAGGGTGATGATGGGCCTGTGTCCGCACTGTCAGCGGGTCAGTATACAGGGCAGGAGGGTGATGATGGGCCTGTGTCCGCACTGTCAGTGGGTCAGTCAGTATACAGGGCAGGAGGGTGATGATGGGCCTGTGTCCGCACTGTCAGCGGGTCAGTCAGTATACAGGGCAGGAGGGTGATGGTGGGCCTGTGTCCGCACTGTCAGTGGGTCAGTCAGTATACAGGGCAGGAGGGTGATGATGGGCCTGTGTCCGCACTGTCAGCGGGTCAGTCAGTATACAGGGCAGGAGGGTGATGATGGGCCTGTGTCCGCCCTGTCAGCGGGTCAGTCAGTATACAGGGCAGGAGGGTGATGATGGGTCTGTGTCCGCACTGTCAGCGGGTCAGTATACAGGGCAGGAGGGTGATCATGGGTCTGTGTCCGCACTGTCAGTGGGTCAGTCAGTATACAGGGCAGGAGGGTGATGATGGGTCTGTGTCCGCACTGTCAGCGGGTCAGTCAGTATACACGGCAGGAGGGTGATGATGGGTCTGTGTCCGCACTGTCAGTGGGTCAGTCAGTATACAGGGCAGGAGGGTGATGATGGGTCTGTGTCCGCACTGTCAGCGGGTCAGTCAGTATACAGGGCAGGAGGGTGATGATGGGCCTGTGTCCGCACTGTCAGCGGGTCAGTCAGTATACGGGGCAGGAGGGTGATGATGGGTCTGTGTCCGCACTGTCAGCGGGTCAGTCAGTATACAGGGCAGGAGGGTGATGATGGCTCTGTATCCGCACTGTCAGCGGGTCAGTCAGTATACCGGGCAGGAGGGTGATGATGGGCCTGTGTCCGCACTGTCAGCGGGTCAGTATACAGGGCAGGAGGGTGATGATGGGCCTGTGTCCGCACTGTCAGTGGGTCAGTCAGTATACAGGGCAGGAGGGTGATGATGGGCCTGTGTCCGCACTGTCAGCGGGTCAGTCAGTATACAGGGCAGGAGGGTGATGATGGGCCTGTGTCCGCACTGTCAGTGGGTCAGTCAGTATACAGGGCAGGAGGGTGATGATGGGCCTGTGTCCGCACTGTCAGCGGGTCAGTCAGTATACAGGGCAGGAGGGTGATGATGGGCCTGTGTCCGCCCTGTCAGCGGGTCAGTCAGTATACAGGGCAGGAGGTTGATGATGGGTCTGTGTCCGCACTGTCAGCGGGTCAGTATACAGGGCAGGAGGGTGATGATGGGTCTGTGTCCGCCCTGTCAGCGGGTCAGTCAGTATACAGGGCAGGAGGGTGATGATGGGCCTGTGTCCGCACTGTCAGCGGGTCAGTATACAGGGCAGGAGGGTGATGATGGGTCTGTGTCCGCCCTGTCAGCGGGTCAGTCAGTATACAGGGCAGGAGGGTGATGATGGGCCTGTGTCCGCACTGTCAGCGGGTCAGTCAGTATACAGGGCAGGAGGGTGATGATGGGCCTGTGTCCGCACTGTCAGCGGGTCAGTCAGTATACAGGGCAGGAGGGTGATGATGGGCCTGTGTCCGCACTGTCGGTGGGTCAGTCAGTATACAGGGCAGGAGGGTGATGATGGGTCTGTGTCCGCACTGTCAGCGGGTCAGTCAGTATACAGGGCAGGAGGGTGATGATGGGCCTGTGTCCGCCCTGTCAGCGGGTCAGTCAGTATACAGGGCAGGAGGGTGATGATGGGTCTGTGTCCGCACTGTCAGCGGGTCAGTATACAGGGCAGGAGGGTGATGATGGGTCTGTGTCCGCCCTGTCAGCGGGTCAGTCAGTATACAGGGCAGGAGGGTGATGATGGGCCTGTGTCCGCACTGTCAGCGGGTCAGTATACAGGGCAGGAGGGTGATGATGGGTCTGTGTCCGCCCTGTCAGCGGGTCAGTCAGTATAAAGGGCAGGAGGGTGATGATGGGCCTGTGTCCGCACTGTCAGCGGGTCAGTCAGTATACAGGGCAGGAGGGTGATGATGGGTCTGTGTCCGCACTGTCAGTGGGTCAGTCAGTATACAGGGCAGGAGGGTGATGATGGGTCTGTGTCCGCACTGTCAGCGGGTCAGTCAGTATACAGGGCAGGAGGGTGATGTTGGGTCTGTGTCCGCACTGTCAGCGGGTCAGTCAGTATACAGGGCAGGAGGGTGATGATGGGCCTGTGTCCGCAGTGTCAGCGGGTCAGTCAGTATACAGGGCAGGAGGGTGATGATGGGTCTGTGTCCGCACTGTCAGTGGGTCAGTCAGTATACAGGGCAGGAGGGTGATGATGGGTCTGTGTCCGCACTGTCAGTGGGTCAGTCAGTATACAGGGCAGGAGGGTGATGATGGGTCTGTGTCCGCACTGTCAGCGGGTCAGTCAGTATACGGGGCAGGAGGGTGATGATGGGCCTGTGTCCGCACTGTCAGCGGGTCAGTCAGTATACGGGGCAGGAGGGTGATGATGGGTCTGTGTCCGCACTGTCAGCGGGTCAGTCAGTATACAGGGCAGGAGGGTGATGATGGGTCTGTGTCCGCACTGTCAGCGGGTCAGTCAGTATACAGGGCAGGAGGGTGATGATGGGCCTGTGTCCGCACTGTCAGCGGGTCAGTCAGTATACAGGGCAGGAGGGTGAAGATGGGCCTGTGTCCGCACTGTCAGCGGGTCAGTCAGTATACAGGGCAGGAGGGTGATGATGGGTCTGTGTCCGCACTGTCAGTGGGTCAGTCAGTATACAGGGCAGGAGGGTGATGATGGGTCTGTGTCCGCACTGTCAGCGGGTCAGTCAGTATACAGGGCAGGAGGGTGATGATGGGTCTGTGTCCGCACTGTCAGCGGGTCAGTCAGTATACAGGGCAGGAGGGTGATGATGGGTCTGTGTCCGCACTGTCAGCGGGTCAGTATACAGGGCAGGAGGGTGATGATGGGTCTGTGTCCGCACTGTCAGTGGGTCAGTCAGTATACAGGGCAGGAGGGTGATGATGGGCCTGTGTCCGCACTGTCAGCGGGTCAGTCAGTATACAGGGCAGGAGGGTGATGATGGGCCTGTGTCCGCACTGTCAGTGGGTCAGTCAGTATACAGGGCAGGAGGGTGATGATGGGTCTGTGTCCGCACTGTCAGCGGGTCAGTCAGTATACAGGGCAGGAGGGTGATGATGGGCCTGTGTCCGCACTGTCAGCGGGTCAGTCAGTATACAGGGCAGGAGGGTGATGATGGGCCTGTGTCCGCACTGTCGGTGGGTCAGTCAGTATACAGGGCAGGAGGGTGATGATGGGTCTGTGTCCGCACTGTCAGCGGGTCAGTCAGTATACAGGGCAGGAGGGTGATGATGGGCCTGTGTCCGCCCTGTCAGCGGGTCAGTCAGTATACAGGGCAGGAGGGTGATGATGGGTCTGTGTCCGCACTGTCAGCGGGTCAGTATACAGGGCAGGAGGGTGATGATGGGTCTGTGTCCGCCCTGTCAGCGGGTCAGTCAGTATACAGGGCAGGAGGGTGATGATGGGCCTGTGTCCGCACTGTCAGCGGGTCAGTATACAGGGCAGGAGGGTGATGATGGGTCTGTGTCCGCCCTGTCAGCGGGTCAGTCAGTATACAGGGCAGGAGGGTGATGATGGGCCTGTGTCCGCACTGTCAGCGGGTCAGTCAGTATACAGGGCAGGAGGGTGATGATGGGTCTGTGTCCGCACTGTCAGCGGGTCAGTCAGTATACAGGGCAGGAGGGTGATGATGGGCCTGTGTCCGCACTGTCAGCGGGTCAGTCAGTATACAGGGCAGGAGGGTGATGATGGGTCTGTGTCCGCACTGTCAGTGGGTCAGTCAGTATACAGGGCAGGAGGGTGATGATGGGTCTGTGTCCGCACTGTCAGCGGGTCAGTCAGTATACAGGGCAGGAGGGTGATGTTGGGTCTGTGTCCGCACTGTCAGCGGGTCAGTCAGTATACAGGGTAGGAGGGTGATGATGGGCCTGTGTCCGCACTGTCAGCGGGTCAGTCAGTATACAGGGCAGGAGGGTGATGATGGGTCTGTGTCCGCACTGTCAGCGGGTCAGTCAGTATACAGGGCAGGAGGGTGATGATGGGTCTGTGTCCGCACTGTCAGTGGGTCAGTCAGTATACAGGGCAGGAGGGTGATGATGGGTCTGTGTCCGCACTGTCAGCGGGTCAGTCAGTATACGGGGCAGGAGGGTGATGATGGGCCTGTGTCCGCACTGTCAGCGGGTCAGTCAGTATACGGGGCAGGAGGGTGATGATGGGTCTGTGTCCGCACTGTCAGCGGGTCAGTCAGTATACAGGGCAGGAGGGTGATGATGGGTCTGTGTCCGCACTGTCAGCGGGTCAGTCAGTATACAGGGCAGGAGGGTGATGATGGGCCTGTGTCCGCACTGTCAGCGGGTCAGTCAGTATACAGGGCAGGAGGGTGATGATGGGCCTGTGTCCGCACTGTCAGCGGGTCAGTCAGTATACAGGGCAGGAGGGTGATGATGGGTCTGTGTCCGCACTGTCAGTGGGTCAGTCAGTATACAGGGCAGGAGGGTGATGATGGGTCTGTGTCCGCACTGTCAGCGGGTCAGTCAGTATACAGGGCAGGAGGGTGATGATGGGTCTGTGTCCGCACTGTCAGCGGGTCAGTCAGTATACAGGGCAGGAGGGTGATGATGGGTCTGTGTCCGCACTGTCAGCGGGTCAGTATACAGGGCAGGAGGGTGATGATGGGTCTGTGTCCGCACTGTCAGTGGGTCAGTCAGTATACAGGGCAGGAGGGTGATGATGGGCCTGTGTCCGCACTGTCAGCGGGTCAGTCAGTATACAGGGCAGGAGGGTGATGATGGGCCTGTGTCCGCACTGTCAGTGGGTCAGTCAGTATACAGGGCAGGAGGGTGATGATGGGTCTGTGTCCGCACTGTCAGCGGGTCAGTCAGTATACAGGGCAGGAGGGGGATGATGGGTCTGTGTCCGCACTGTCAACGGGTCAGTCAGTATACAGGGCAGGAGGGTGATGATGGGTCTGTGTCCGCACTGTCAGAGGGTCAGTCAGTATACAGGGCAGGAGGGTGATGATGGGCCTGTGTCCGCACTGTCAGCGGGTCAGTCAGTATACAGGGCAGGAGGGTGATGATGGGCCTGTGTCCGCACTGTCAGCGGGTCAGTATACAGGGCAGGAGGGTGATGATGGGCCTGTGTCCGCACTGTCAACGGGTCAGTCAGTATACAGGGCAGGAGGGTGATGATGGGTCTGTGTCCGCACTGTCAGTGGGTCAGTCAGTATACAGGGCAGGAGGGTGATGATGGGCCTGTGTCCGCACTGTCAGCGGGTCAGTCAGTATACAGGGCAGGAGGGTGATGATGGGTCTGTGTCCGCACTGTCAGCGGGTCAGTCAGTATACAGGGCAGGAGGGTGATGATGGGTCTGTGTCCGCACTGTCAGCGGGTCAGTCAGTATACAGGGCAGGAGGGTGATGATGGGTCTGTGTCAGCACTGTCAGCGGGTCAGTCAGTATACAGGGCAGGAGGGTGATGATGGGTCTGTGTCAGCACTGTCAGCGGGTCAGTCAGTATACAGGGCAGGAGGGTGATGATGGGTCTGTGTCCGCACTGTCAGCGGGTCAGTCAGTATACAGGGCAGGAGGGTGATGATGGGCCTGTGTCCGCACTGTCAGCGGGTCAGTATACAGGGCAGGAGGGTGATGATGGGCCTGTGTCCGCACTGTCAACGGGTCAGTCAGTATACAGGGCAGGAGGGTGATGATGGGTCTGTGTCCGCACTGTCAGTGGGTCAGTCAGTATACAGGGCAGGAGGGTGATGATGGGCCTGTGTCCGCACTGTCAGCGGGTCAGTCAGTATACAGGGCAGGAGGGTGATGATGGGTCTGTGTGCGCACTGTCAGCGGGTCAGTCAGTATACAGGGCAGGAGGGTGATGATGGGTCTGTGTCCGCACTGTCAGTGGGTCAGTCAGTATACAGGGCAGGAGGGTGATGATGGGTCTGTGTCCGCACTGTCAGCGGGTCAGTCAGTATACAGGGCAGGAGGGTGATGATGGGTCTGTGTCCGCACTGTCAGCGGGTCAGTCAGTATACAGGGCAGGAGGGTGATGTTGGGTCTGTGTCCGCACTGTCAGCGGGTCAGTCAGTATATAGGGCAGGAGGGTGATGATGGGTCTGTGTCCGCACTGTCAGCGGGTCAGTATACAGGGCAGGAGGGTGATGATGGGTCTGTGTCCGCACTGTCAGCGGGTCAGTCAGTATACAGGGCAGGAGGGTGATGATGGGTCTGTGTCCGCACTGTCAGCGGGTCAGTCAGTATACAGGGCAGGAGGGTGATGATGGGTCTGTGTCCGCACTGTCAGCGGGTCAGTCAGTATACAGGGCAGGAGGGTGATGATGGGCCTGTGTCAGCACTGTCAGCGGGTCAGTCAGTATACAGGGCAGGAGGGTGATGATGGGCCTGTGTCCGCACTGTCAGCGGGTCAGTCAGTATACAGGGCAGGAAGGTGATGATGGGTCTGTGTCCGCACTGTCAGCGGGTCAGTCAGTATACAGGGCAGGAGGGTGATGATGGGCCTGTGTCCGCACTGTCAGCGGGTCAGTCAGTATACAGGGCAGGAGGGTGATGATGGGCCTGTGTCCGCACTGTCAGCGGGTCAGTCAGTATACAGGGCAGGAGGGTGATGATGGGCCTGTGTCCGCACTGTCAGCGGGTCAGTCAGTATACAGGGCAGGAGGGTGATGATGGGTCTGTGTTCGCACTGTCAGCGGGTCAGTCAGTATACAGGGCAGGAGGGTGATGATGGGTCTGTGTCCGCACTGTCAGCGGGTCAGTCAGTATACAGGGCAGGAGGGTGATGATGGGCCTGTGTCCGCACTGTCAGCGGGTCAGTATACAGGGCAGGAGGGTGATGATGGGTCTGTGTTCGCACTGTGAGCGGGTCAGTCAGTATACAGGGCAGGAGGGTGATGATGGGTCTGTGTCCGCACTGTCAGCGGGTCAGTCAGTAGACAGGGCAGGAGGGTGATGATGGGCCTGTGTCCGCACTGTCAGCGGGTCAGTCAGTATACGGGGCAGGAGGGTGATGATGGGCCTGTGTCCGCACTGTCAGCGGGTCAGTCAGTATACAGGGCAGGAGGGTGATGATGGGTCTGTGTCCGCACTGTCAGCGGGTCAGTCAGTATACAGGGCAGGAGGGTGATGATGGGCCTGTGTCCGCACTGTCAGCGGGTCAGTCAGTATACAGGGCAGGAGGGTGATGATGGGCCTGTGTCCGCACTGTCAGCGGGTCAGTCAGTATACAGGGCAGGAGGGTGATGATGGGTCTGTGTCCGCACTGTCAGCGGGTCAGTATACAGGGCAGGAGGGTGATGATGGGCCTGTGTCCACACTGTCAGCGGGTCAGTCAGTATACAGGGCAGGAGGGTGATGATGGGCCTGTGTCCGCACTGTCAGTGGGTCAGTCAGTATACAGAGCAGGAGGGTGATGATGGGTCTGTGTCCGCACTGTCAGCGGGTCAGTCAGTATACAGGGCAGGAGGGTGATGATGGGCCTGTGTCCGCCCTGTCAGCGGGTCAGTCAGTATACAGGGCAGGAGGGTGATGATGGGTCTGTGTCCGCACTGTCAGCGGGTCAGTATACAGGGCAGGAGGGTGATGATGGGTCTGTGTCCGCACTGTCAGTGGGTCAGTCAGTATACAGGGCAGGAGGGTGATGATGGGTCTGTGTCCGCACTGTCAGCGGGTCAGTCAGTATACAGGGCAGGAGGGTGATGATGGGTCTGTGTTCGCACTGTCAGCGGGTCAGTCAGTATACAGGGCAGGAGGGTGATGATGGGTCTGTGTCCGCACTGTCAGCGGGTCAGTATACAGGGCAGGAGGGTGATGATGGGCCTGTGTCCGCACTGTCAGCGGGTCAGTCAGTATACAGGGCAGGAGGGTGATGATGGGCCTGTGTCCGCACTGTCAGCGGTCAGTCAGTATACAGGGCAGGAGGGTGATGATGGGCCTGTGTCCGCACTGTCAGCGGGTCAGTCAGTATACAGGGCAGGAGGGTGATGATGGGTCTGTGTCCGCACTGTCAGCGGGTCAGTCAGTATACAGGGCAGGAGGGTGATGATGGGCCTGTGTCCGCACTGTCAGCGGGTCAGTCAGTATACAGGGCAGGAGGGTGATGATGGGCCTGTGTCCGCACTGTCAGCGGGTCAGTCAGTATACAGGGCAGGAGGGTGATGATGGGTCTGTGTCCGCACTGTCAGCGGGTCAGTATACAGGGCAGGAGGGTGATGATGGGCCTGTGTCCACACTGTCAGCGGTCAGTCAGTATACAGGGCAGGAGGGTGATGATGGGCCTGTGTCCGCACTGTCAGTGGGTCAGTCAGTATACAGAGCAGGAGGGTGATGATGGGTCTGTGTCCTCACTGTCAGCGGGTCAGTCAGTATACAGGGCAGGAGGGTGATGATGGGTCTGTGTTCGCACTGTCAGCGGGTCAGTCAGTATACAGGGCAGGAGGGTGATGATGGGTCTGTGTCCGCACTGTCAGCGGGTCAGTATACAGGGCAGGAGGGTGATGATGGGCCTGTGTCCGCACTGTCAGCGGGTCAGTCAGTATACAGGGCAGGAGGGTGATGATGGGTCTGTGTTCGCACTGTCAGCGGGTCAGTATACAGGGCAGGAGGGTGATGATGGGCCTGTGTCCGCACTGACAGCGGGTCAGTCAGTATACAGGGCAGGAGGGTGATGATGGGTCTGTGTCCGCACTGTCAGCGGGTCAGTCAGTATACAGGGCAGGAGGGTGATGATGGGTCTGTGTTCGCACTGTCAGCGGGTCAGTATACAGGGCAGGAGGGTGATGATGGGCCTGTGTCCGCACTGACAGCGGGTCAGTCAGTATACAGGGCAGGAGGGTGATGATGGGTCTGTGTCCGCACTGTCAGCGGGTCAGTCAGTATACAGGGCAGGAGGGTGATGATGGGTCTGTGTCCGCACTGTCAGCGGGTCAGTATACAGGGCAGGAGGGTGATGATGGGTCTGTGTCCGCACTGTCAGCGGGTCAGTCAGTATACAGGGCAGGAGGGTGATGATGGGCCTGTGTCCGCACTGTCAGCGGGTCAGTCAGTATACAGGGCAGGAGGGTGATGATGGGTCTGTGTCCGCACTGTCAGCGGGTCAGTATACAGGGCAGGAGGGTGATGATGGGTCTGTGTCCGCACTGTCAGCGGGTCAGTCAGTATACAGGGCAGGAGGGTGATGATGGGCCTGTGTCCGCACTGTCAGCGGGTCAGTATACAGGGCAGGAGGGTGATGATGGGTCTGTGTCCGCACTGTCAGCGGGTCAGTAAGTATACAGGGCAGGAGGGTGATGATGGGCCTGTGTCCGCACTGTCAGCGGGTCAGTCAGTATACAGGGCAGGAGGGTGATGATGGGCCTGTGTCCGCACTGTCAGCGGGTCAGTCAGTATACAGGGCAGGAGGGTGATGATGGGCCTGTGTCCGCACTGTCAGCGGGTCAGTATACAGGGCAGGAGGGTGATGATGGGTCTGTGTCCGCACTGTCAGCGGGTCAGTCAGTATACAGGGCAGGAGGGTGATGATGGGCCTGTGACCGCACTGTCAGCGGGTCAGTATACAGGGCAGGAGGGTGATGATGGGCCTGTGTCCGCACTGTCAGCGGGTCAGCATACAGGGCAGGAGGGTGATGATGGGTCTGTGTCCGCACTGTCAGCGGGTCAGTATACAGGGCAGGAGGGTGATGATGGGCCTGTGACCGCACTGTCAGCGGGTCAGTATACAGGGCAGGAGGGTGATGATGGGCCTGTGTCCGCACTGTCAGCGGGTCAGTCAGTATACAGGGCAGGAGGGTGATGGGTCTGTGTCCGCACTGTCAGCGGGTCAGTCAGTATACAGGGCAGGAGGGTGATGATGGGCCTGTGTCCGCACTGTCAGCGGGTCAGTATACAGGGCAGGAGGGTGATGATGGGCCTGTGTCCGCACTGTCAGCGGGTCAGTCAGTATACAGGGCAGGAGGGTGATGATGGGTCTGTGTCCGCACTGTCAGCGGGTCAGTCAGTATACAGGGCAGGAGGGTGATGATGGGTCTGTGTCCGCACTTTCAGCGGGTCAGTCAGTATACAGGGCAGGAGGGTGATGATGGGCCTGTGTCCGCACTGTCAGCGGGTCAGTCAGTATACAGGGCAGGAGGGTGATGATGGGTCTGTGTCCGCACGGTCAGCGGGTCAGTCAGTATACAGGGCAGGAGGGTGATGATGGGTCTGTGTCCGCACTGTCAGCGGGTCAGTCAGTATACAGGGCAGGAGGGTGATGATGGGTCTGTGTCCGCACTGTCAGCGGGTCAGTCAGTATACAGGGCAGGAGGGTGATGATGGGCCTGTGTCCGCACTGTCAGCGGGTCAGTCAGTATACAGGGCAGAAGGGTGATGATGGGCCTGTGTCCGCACTGTCAGCTGGTCAGTCAGTATACAGGGCAGGAGGGTGATGATGGGTCTGTGTCCGCACTGTCAGCGGGTCAGTCAGTATACAGGGCAGGAGGGTGATGATGGCTCTGTGTCAGCACTGTCAGCGGGTCAGTCAGTATACAGGGCAGGAGGGTGATGATGGGCCTGTGTCCGCACTGTCAGCGGGTCAGTCAGTATACAGGGCAGGAGGGTGATGATGGGCCTGTGTCCGCACTGTCAGTGGGTCAGTCAGTATACAGGGCAGGAGGGTGATGATGGCTCTGTGTCAGCACTGTCAGCGGGTCAGTCAGTATACAGGGCAGGAGGGTGATGATGGGTCTGTGTCCGCACTGTCAGCGGGTCAGTCAGTATACAGGGCAGGAGGGTGATGATGGGCCTGTGTCCGCACTGTCAGCGGGTCAGTAAGTATACAGGGCAGGAGGGTGATGATGGGTCTGTGTCCTCACTGTCAGCGGGTCAGTATACAGGGCAGGAGGGTGATGATGGGTCTGTGTCCGCACTGTCAGCGGGTCAGTCAGTATACAGGGCAGGAGGGTGATGATGGGTCTGTGTCCTCACTGTCAGCGGGTCAGTCAGAATACAGGGCAGGAGGGTGATGATGGGCCTGTGTCCGCACTGTCAGCGGGTCAGTCAGTATACAGGGCAGGAGGGTGATGATGGGTCTGTGTCCTCACTATCAGCGGGTCAGTCAGTATACAGGGCAGGAGGGTGATGATGGGCCTGTGTCCGCACTGTCAGCGGGTCAGTCAGTATACAGGGCAGACTCTGATTATTGTGGGACACTGTTTAAATAGACTCTGATTATTGTAGGACTCGGTTTAAATAGACTCTGATTATTGTAGGACAATGTTTAAATAGAATCTGATTATTGTGGGACACTGTTTAAATAGACTCTGATTACTGTAGGACACTGTCTAAATAGACTCTGATTATTGTGGGACACTGTTTAAATAGACTCTGATTACTGTAGGACACTGTTTAAATAGACTCTGATTACTGTGGGACACTGTTTAAATAGACTCTGATTACTGTAGGACACTGTTTAAATAGGCTCTGATTATTGTAGGACACTGTTTAAATAGACTGATTACTGTAGGACACTGTTTAAATAGACTCTATTTATTGTAGGACACTGTTTAAATAGACTTTGATTATTGTGGGACGCTGTTTAAATAGACTGTGATTATTGTGGGACACTGTTTAAATAGACTCTGATTATTGTAGGACACTGTTTAAATAGACTTTGATTATTGTAGGACACTGTTTAGATAGACTCTGATTAGTGTAGGACACTGTTTAAATAGACTCTGATTTTTGTGGGACACTGTTTAGATAGACTCTGATTACTGTAGGACACTGTTTAAATAGACTCTGATTACTGTAGGACACCGTTTAAATAGACTGATTATTTTAGGACACTGTTTAGATAGACTCTGATTACTGTCGGACACTGTTTAAATAGACTCTGATTATTGTAGGACACTGTTTAAATAGACTCTGATTATTTTAGGACACTGTTTAGATAGACTCTGATTACTGTAGGACACTGTTTAAATAGACTCTGATTACTGTAGGACACTGTTTAAATAGACTCATTATTTTAGGACACTGTTTAGATAGACTCTGATTACTGTAGGACACTGTTTAAAAAAACTCTGATTATTGTAGGACACTATTTAAATAGACTCTGATTACTGTAGGACACTGTTTAAATAGTCTCTGATTATTGTGGGACACTGTTTAAATAGACTCTGATTACTGTAGGACACTGTTTAAATAGACTCTGATTATTGTACAACACTGTTTAAATAGTCTCTGATTATTGTAGGACACTGTTTAAATAGACTCTGATTACTGTAGGACACTGTTTAAATAGACTCTGATTATTCTGGGACACTGTTTAAATAGACTCTGATTACTGTAGGACACTGTTTAAATAGTCTCTGATTATTGTGGGACACTGTTTAAATAGACTCTGATTACTGTAGGACACTGTTTAAATAGACTCTGATTATTGTAGGACACTGTTTAAATAGTCTCTGATTATTGTAGGACACTGTTTAAATAGACTCTGATTATTTTAGGGCACTATTTAGATAGACTCTGATTATTGTAGGACTCGGTTTAAATAGACTCTGATTACTGTAGGACACTGTTTAAATAGACTCTGATTATTTTAGGGCACTGTTTAGATAGACTCTGATTACTGTAGGACAGTGTTTAAATAGACTCTGATTACTGTAGGACACTGTTTAAATAGACTCTGATTACTGTAGGACACTGTTTAAATAGACTCTGATTATTGTAGGACACTGTTTAAATAGACTCTGATTACTGTGGGACACTGTTTAAATAGACTCTGATTACTGTAGGACACTGTTTAAATAGACTCTGATTATTTTTGGGCACTGTTTAGATAGACTCTGATTATTTTAGGGCACTGTTTAAATAGACTCTGATTACTGTGGGACACAGTTTAAATAGACTCTGATTATTGCAGGACTCGGTTTAAATAGACTCTGATTATTGTAGGACACTGTTTAAATAGACTCTGATTACTGTGGGACACTGTTTAAATAGACTCTGATTATTGTAGGACACTGTTTAAATAGTCTCTGATTATTGTGGGACACTGTTTCAATAGACTCTGATTACTGTCGGACACTTTTTAAATAGACTCTGATTATTGTAGGACACTGTTTAAATAGACTCTGATTACTGTAGGACACTGTTTATATAATCTCTGATTATTGTAGGACACTGTTTAAATAGACTCTGATTATTGTGCGACACTATTTAAATAGACTCTGATTATTGTAGGACACTGTTTAAATAGTCTCTGATTATTGTGGGACACTGTTTAAATAGACTCTGATTACTGTAGGACACTGTTTAAATAGACTCTGATTATTGTGCGACACTATTTAAATAGACTCTGATTATTGTAGGACACTGTTTAAATAGACTCTGATTATTGTGGGACACTGTTTAAATAGACTCTGATTATTGTAGGACACTGTTTAAATAGACTCTGATTATTGTAGGACACTGTTTAAATAGACTCTGATTATCGTGGGACACTGTTTAAATAGACTCTGATTACTGTAGGACTCGGTTTAAATAGTCTCTGATTATTGTAGGACACTGTTTAAATAGACTCTGATTACTGTAGACACTGTTTAAATAGACTCTGATTATTGTGGGACACAGTTTAAATAGACTGTGATTATTGTAGGACACTGTTTAAATAGACTCTGATTATAGTGGGACACTGTTTAAATAGACTCTGATTCTTGTGGGACACAGTTTAAATAGACTCTGATTATTGTAGGACACTGTTTAAATAGACTCTGATTTCTGTAGGACACTGTTTAAATAGACTCTGATTATTGTGGGACACTGTTTAAATAGACTCTGATTATTGTGGGACTCTGTTTAAATAGACTCTGATTATTGTGGGACACAGTTTAAATAGACTCTGATTATTGTAGGACACTGTTTAAATAGTCTCTGATTATTGTGGGACACTGTTTAAATAGACTCCGATCACTGTGGGACACTGTTTAAATAGACTCTGATTATTGTAGGACAATGTTTAAATAGACTCTGATTATTGTAGGACACTGTTTAAATAGACTCTGATTATTGTAGGACACTGTTTAAATAGACTCTGATTATTGTAGGACACTGTTTAAATAGACTCTGATTATTGTAGGACACTGTTTAAATAGTCTCTGATTATTGCAGGACTCGGTTTAAATAGACTCTGATTATTGTGGGACACTGTTTAAATAGACTCTGATTATTGTAGGACAATGTTTAAATAGACTCTGATTATTGTAGGACACTGTTTAAATAGACTCTGATTATTGTGGGACACTGTTTAAATAGACTCTGATTACTGTAGGACTCGGTTTAAATAGTCTCTGATTATTGTAGGACACTGTTTAAATAGACTCTGATTATTGTGGGACACTGTTTAAATAGACTCTGATTACTGTAGGACTCGGTTTAAATAGTCTCTGATTATTGTAGGACACTGTTTAAATAGACTCTGATTATTGTGGGACACAGTTTAAATAGACTCTGATTATTGTAGGACACTGTTTAAATAGACTCTGATTATTGTGGGACACTGTTTAAATACACTCTGATTACTGTAGGACTGTTTAAATAGACTCTGATTATTGTGGGACACTGTTTAATTAGACTCTGATTATTGTGGGACACTGTTTAAATAGACTCTGATTATTGTAGGACACTGTTTAAATAGACTCTGATTATTGTCGGACACTGTTTAAATAGACTCTGATTACTGTGGGACACTGTTTAAATTGACTCTGATTATTGTGGGACACAGTTTAAATAGACCCTGATTATTGTAGGACACTGTTTAAATAGTCTCTGATTATTGTGGGACACTGTTTAAATAGACTCTGATTACTGTAGGACACTGTTTAAATAATCTCTGATTATTGTAGGACACTGATTAAATAGACTCTGATTATTGTAGGACACTGTTTAAATAGACTCTGATTATTGTAGGACACTGTTTAAATAGACTCTGATTACTGTAGGACACTGTTTAAATAGACTCTGATTATTGAGGACGCTGTTTAAATAGACTCTGATTATTGTAGGACACTGTTTAAATAGACTCTGATTATTGTGCAACACTATTTAAATAGACTTTGATTATTGTAGGACACTTTTTAAATAGTCTCTGATTATTGTGGGACTCTGTTTCAATAGACTCTGATTATTGTAGAACACTGTTTAATTAGTCTCTGATTACTGTAGGACACTGTTTAAATAGACTCTGATTATTGTGGGACACTGTTTAAATAGACTCTGATTACTGTAGGACACTGTTTAAATAATCTCTGATTATTGTAGGACACTGTTTAAATAGACTCTGATTATTGTAGGACACTGTTTAAATAGACTCTGATTATTGTAGGACACTGTTTAAATAGACTCTGATTACTGTAGGACACTGTTTAAATAGACTCTGATTATTGTAGGACACTGTTTAAATAGACTCTGATTATTGTAGGACACTGTTTAAATAGACTCTGATTATTGTGCAACACTATTTAAATAGACTTTGATTATTGTAGGACACCGTTTAAATAGACTCTGATTATTGTAGAACACTGTTTAATTAGTCTCTGATTACTGTAGGACCATGTTTAAATAGACTCTGATTATTGTGGGACACTGTTTAAATAGACTCTGATTACTGTAGGACACTGTGTAAATAGACTATGATTACTGTAGGACACTGTTTAAATAGACTCTGATTACTGTAGGACACTGTTTAAATAGACTCTGATTACTGTAGGACACTGTTTAAATAGACTCTGATTATTGTAGGACACTGTTTAAATAGACTCTGATTATTGTAGGACACTGTTTAAATAGACTCTGATTATTGTAGGACACTGTTTAAATAGACTCTGATTATTGTAGGACACTGTTTAAATAGACTCTGATTATTGTAGGACACTGTTTAAATAGACTCTGATTATTGTCGGACAATGTTTAAATAGACTCTGATTATTGTAGGACACTGTTTAAATAGACTCTGATTATTGTAGGACACTGTTTAAATAGACTCTGATTATTGTAGGACACTGTTTAAATAGACTCTGATTATTGTAGGACACTGTTTAAATAGTCTCTGATTATTGCAGGACTCGGTTTAAATAGACTCTGATTATTGTGGGACACTGTTTAAATAGACTCTGATTATTGTAGGACAATGTTTAAATAGACTCTGATTATTGTAGGACACTGTTTAAATAGACTCTGATTATTGTGGGACACTGTTTAAATAGACTCTGATTACTGTAGGACTCGGTTTAAATAGTCTCTGATTATTGTAGGACACTGTTTAAATAGACTCTGATTATTGTGGGACACTGTTTAAATAGACTCTGATTACTGTAGGACTCGGTTTAAATAGTCTCTGATTATTGTAGGACACTGTTTAAATAGACTCTGATTATTGTGGGACACAGTTTAAATAGACTCTGATTATTGTAGGACACTGTTTAAATAGACTCTGATTATTGTGGGACACTGTTTAAATACACTCTGATTACTGTAGGACTGTTTAAATAGACTCTGATTATTGTGGGACACTGTTTAATTAGACTCTGATTATTGTGGGACACTGTTTAAATAGACTCTGATTATTGTAGGACACTGTTTAAATAGACTCTGATTATTGTCGGACACTGTTTAAATAGACTCTGATTACTGTGGGACACTGTTTAAATTGACTCTGATTATTGTGGGACACAGTTTAAATAGACCCTGATTATTGTAGGACACTGTTTAAATAGTCTCTGATTATTGTGGGACACTGTTTAAATAGACTCTGATTACTGTAGGACACTGTTTAAATAATCTCTGATTATTGTAGGACACTGATTAAATAGACTCTGATTATTGTAGGACACTGTTTAAATAGACTCTGATTATTGTAGGACACTGTTTAAATAGACTCTGATTACTGTAGGACACTGTTTAAATAGACTCTGATTATTGAGGACGCTGTTTAAATAGACTCTGATTATTGTAGGACACTGTTTAAATAGACTCTGATTATTGTGCAACACTATTTAAATAGACTTTGATTATTGTAGGACACTGTTTAAATAGTCTCTGATTATTGTGGGACTCTGTTTCAATAGACTCTGATTATTGTAGAACACTGTTTAATTAGTCTCTGATTACTGTAGGACACTGTTTAAATAGACTCTGATTATTGTGGGACACTGTTTAAATAGACTCTGATTACTGTAGGACACTGTTTAAATAATCTCTGATTATTGTAGGACACTGTTTAAATAGACTCTGATTATTGTAGGACACTGTTTAAATAGACTCTGATTATTGGAGGACACTGTTTAAATAGACTCTGATTACTGTAGGACACTGTTTAAATAGACTCTGATTATTGTAGGACACTGTTTAAATAGACTCTGATTATTGTAGGACTCTGTTTAAATAGACTCTGATTATTGTGCAACACTATTTAAATAGACTTTGATTATTGTAGGACACTGTTTAAATAGACTCTGATTATTGTAGAACACTGTTTAATTAGTCTCTGATTACTGTAGGACCATGTTTAAATAGACTCTGATTATTGTGGGACACTGTTTAAATAGACTCTGATTACTGTAGGACACTGTGTAAATAGACTATGATTACTGTAGGACACTGTTTAAATAGACTCTGATTACTGTAGGACACTGTTTAAATAGACTCTGATTACTGTAGGACACTGTTTAAATAGACTCTGATTATTGTAGGACACTGTTTAAATAGACTCTGATTATTGTAGGACACTGTTTAAATAGACTCTGATTATTGTAGGACACTGTTTAAATAGACTCTGATTATTGTAGGACACTGTTTAAATAGACTCTGATTATTGTAGGACACTGTTTAAATAGACTCTGATTATTGTAGGACACTCTTTAAATAATCTCTGATTATTGTAGGACACTGTTTAAATAGACTCTGATTATTGTGCGACACTATTTAAATAGACTCAGATTTCTGTGGGACACTGTTGAAATAGACTCGATTATTGCAGGACTCGGTTTAAATAGACTCTGATTATTGCAGGACTCGGTTTAAATAGACTCTGATTATTGTAGGACACTGTTTAAATACACTCTGATTATTGTAGGACTCTGTTTAAATAGACTCTGATTATTGTGGGACACTGTATAAATACACTCTGATTACTGTAGGACACTGTTTAGATAGACCCTGATTACTGTAGGACACTGTTTAAATAGACTCTGATTATTGTAGGACACTGTTTAAATAGACTCTGATTACTGTAGGACACTGTTTAAATAGACTCTGATTACTGTGGGACACTGTTTAAATAGACTCTGATTATTGTAGGACACTGTTTAAATAGACTCAGATTACTGTGGGACACTGTTTAAATAGACTCTGATTACTGTGGGACACTGTTTAAATAGACTCAGATTACTGTGGGACACTGTTTAAATAGACTAATTATTGCAGGACTCGGTTTAAATAGACTCTGATTATTGTAGGACACTGTTTAAATAGTCTCTGATTATTGTATGACTCGGTTTAAATAGACTCTGATTATTGTGCGACACTATTTAAATAGACTCAGATTACTGTGGGACACTGTTTAAATAGACTCTGATTATTGCAGGACTCGGTTTAAATTGACTCTGATTATTGTAGGACACTGTTTAAATACACTCTGATTATTGTAGGACTCTGTTTAAATAGACTCTGATTATTGTGGGACACTGTTTAAATAGACTCTGATTATTGTAGGACACTGTTTAAATAGTCTCTGATTATTGTGGGACTCTGTTTAAATAGACTCTGATTACTGTAGGACACTGTTTAAATAGACTCTGATTTCTGTAGGACACTGTTTAAATAGACTCTGATTATTGTAGGGCTCGGTTTAAATAGACTCTGATTACTGTAGGACACTGTTTAAATAGACTCAGATTACTGTGGGACACTGTTTAAATAGACTAATTATTGCAGGACTCGGTTTAAATAGACTCTGATTATTGTAGGACACTGTTTAAATAGTCTCTGATTATTGTATGACTCGGTTTAAATAGACTCTGATTACTGTAGGACACTGTTTAAATACACTCTGATTCCTGTAGGACACTCTTTAAATAGACTCTGATTACTGTGGGACACTGTTTAAATAGACTCTGATTATTGTAGGACACTGTTTAAATAGACTCTGATTACTGTAGGACACTGTTTAAATAGACTCTGATTACTGTGGGACACTGTTTAAATAGACTCAGATTATTGTAGGACACTGTTTAAATAGACTCTGATTACTGTAGGACACTGTTTAAATAGACTCTGATTATTGTAGGACACTGTTTAAATAGTCTCTGATTATTGTAGGACACTGTTTAAATAGACTCTGATTACTGTAGGACACTGTTTAGATAGACTCTGATTATTGTGCGACTCTATTTAAATAGACTCTGATTACTGTAGGACACTGTTTAAATAGACTCTGATTATTGTGGGACACTGTTTAAATAGACTCTGATTATTGTGGGACACTGTTTAAATAGACTCTGATTATTGTAGGACTCGGTTTAAATAGACTCTGATTATTGTGGTAATCTGTTTAAATAGACTCTGATTATTGCACGACACTGTTTAAATAGTCTCTGATTATTGTAGGACTCGGTTTAAATAGACTCTGATTACTGTAGGACACTGTTTAAATAGACTCTGATTATTGTGGGACACTGTTTAAATAGACTCTGATTATTGTAGGACTCGGTTTAAATAGACTCTGATTATTGTGGTAATCTGTTTAAATAGACTCTGATTATTGTGGGACACTGTTTAAATAGACTCTTATTACTGTAGGACACTGTTTAAATAGACTCTGATTACTGTAGGACACTGTTTAAATAGACTCTGATTACTGTAGGACACTGTTTAAATAGACTCTGATTACTGTAGGACACTGTTTAAATAGTCTCTGATTATTGTGGGACAGTGTTTAAATAGTCTCTGATTACTGTGGGACACAGTTTAAATAGACTCTGATTATTGTAGGACACTGTTTAAATAGTCTCTGATTATTGTAGGAGTCGGTTTAAATAGACTCTGATTATTGTGGGACACTGTTTAAATAGACTCTGATTACTGTGGGACACTGTTTTAATAGACTTTGATTATTGTAGGACATTGTTTAAATAGACTCTGATTATTGTTGGACACTGTTGAAATAGACTCTGATTATTGTAGGACACTGTTTAAATAGACTCTGATTACTGTGGGACACTGTTTAAATAGACTCTGATTACTGTGGGACACTGTTTAAATAGACTCTGATTACTGTAGGACACTGTTTAAATAGACTCTGATTACTGTAGGACACTGTTTAAATAGACTCTGATTATTGTGGGACACTGTTTAAATAGACTCTAATTATTATAGGACTCGGTTTAAATAGACTCTGATTATTGTGGTAATCTGTTTAAATAGACTCTGATTATTGTGGGACACTGTTTAAATAGACTCTGATTACTGTAGGACACTGTTTAAATAGACTCTGATTATTGTAGTACTCGGTTTAAATAGACTCTGATTATTGTGGTAATCTGTTTAAATAGACTCTGATTATTGTGGGACACTGTTTAAATAGACTCTGATTACTGTAGGACACTGTTTAAATAGACTCTGATTATTGTGGGACACTGTTTAAATAGACTCTGATTACTGTAGGACACTGTTTAAATAGACTCTGATTATTGTGGGACACTGTTTAAATAGACTCTGATTACTGTGGGACACTGTTTAAATAGACTCTGATTACTGTGGGACACTGTTTAAATAGACTCTGATTACTGTAGGACACTGTTTAAATAGACTCTGATTACTGTAGGACACTGTTTAAATAGACTCTGATTATTGTGGGACACTGTTTAAATAGACTCTGATTATTGTAGGACTCGGTTTAAATAGACTCTGATTATTGTGGGACACTGTTTAAATAGACTCTGATTACTGTAGGACACTGTTTAAATAGACTCTGATTATTGTGGGACACTGTTTAAATAGACTCTGATTACTGTAGGACACTGTTTAAATAGACTCTGATTATTGTAGGACACTGTTTAAATAGACTCTGATTACTGTGGGACACTGTTTAAATAGACTCTGATTATTGTAGGACACTGTTTAAATAGACTCTGATTATTGTAGGACACTGTTTAAATAGACTCTGATTATTGTAGGACACTGTTTAAATACACTCTGATTATTGTAGGACTCTGTTTAAATAGACTCTGATTATTGTAGGACATTGTTTAAATAGTCTCTGATTATTGTAGGACACTGTTTAAATAGACTCTGATTATTGTAGGACACTGTTTAAATAGACTCTGATTATTGTAGGACACTGTTTAAATAATCTCTGATTATTGTAGGACACTGTTTAAACAGACTCTGATTATTGTGCGACACTATTTAAATAGACTCAGATTACTGTGGCACACTGTTTAAATAGACTCTGATTATTGCAGGACTCGGTTTAAATAGACTCTGATTATTGTAGGACACTGTTTAAATACACTCTGATTATTGTAGGACTCTGTTTAAATAGACTCTGATTATTGTGGGACACTGTTTAAATAGACTCTGATTACTGTAGGACACTGTTTAAATAGACTCTGATTATTGTGGGACACTGTTTAAATAGACTCTGATTACTGTGGGACACTGTTTTAATAGACTTTGATTATTGTAGGACATTGTTTAAATAGACTCTGATTATTGTAGGACACTGTTTAAATAGACTCTGATTATTGTAGGACACTGTTTATATAGACTCTGATTACTGTGGGACACTGTTTAAATAGACTCTGATTACTGTGGGACACTGTTTAAATAGACTCTGATTATTGTAGGACACTGTTTAAATAGACTCTGATTATTGTAGGACACTGTTTAAATAGACTCTGATTATTGTAGGACTCTGTTTAAATAGACTCTGATTATTGTAGGACATTGTTTAAATAGACTCTGATTATTGTAGGACACTGTTTAAATAATCTCTGATTATTGTAGGACACTGTTTAAACAGACTCTGATTATTGTGCGACACTATTTAAATAGACTCAGATTACTGTGGCACACTGTTTAAATAGACTCTGATTATTGCAGGACTCGGTTTAAATAGACTCTGATTATTGTAGGACACTGTTTAAATACACTCTGATTATTGTAGGACTCTGTTTAAATAGACTCTGATTATTGTGGGACACTGTTTAAAAAGACTCTGATTATTGTAGGACACTGTTTAAATAGTCTCTGATTATTGTGGGACTCTGTTTAAATAGACTCTGATTACTGTAGGACACTGTTTAAATAGACTCTGATTTCTGTAGGACACTGTTTAAATAGACTCTGATTATTGTAGGGCTCGGTTTAAATAGACTCTGATTACTGTAGGACACTGTTTAAATAGACTCAGATTACTGTGGGACACTGTTTAAATAGACTAATTATTGCAGGACTCGGTTTAAATAGACTCTGATTATTGTAGGACACTGTTTAAATAGTCTCTGATTATTGTATGACTCGGTTTAAATAGACTCTGATTACTGTAGGACACTGTTTAAATACACTCTGATTACTGTAGGACACTCTTTAAATAGACTCTGATTACTGTGGGACACTGTTTAAATAGACTCTGATTATTGTAGGACACTGTTTAAATAGACTCTGATTACTGTAGGACACTGTTTAAATAGACTCTGATTACTGTGGGACACTGTTTAAATAGACTCTGATTATTGTAGGACACTGTTTAAATAGACTCTGATTACTGTAGGACACTGTTTAAATAGAGTCTGATTATTGTAGGACACTGTTTAAATAGACTCTGATTATTGTAGGACACTGTTTAAATAGACTCTGATTACTGTAGGACACTGTTTAGATAGACTCTGATTATTGTGCGACTCTATTTAAATAGACTCTGATTACTGTAGGACACTGTTTAAATAGACTCTGATTATTGTGGGACACTGTTTAAATAGACTCTGATTATTGTGGGACACTGTTTAAATAGACTCTGATTATTGTAGGACTCGGATTAAATAGACTCTGATTATTGTGGTAATCTGTTTAAATAGACTCTGATTATTGTACGACACTGTTTAAATAGTCTCTGATTATTGTAGGACACTGTTTAAATAGACTCTGATTACTGTGGGACACTGTTTAAATAGACTCTGATTACTGTGGGACACTGTTTAAATAGACTCTGATTACTGAAGGACACTGTTTAAATAGACTCTGATTACTGTAGGACACTGTTTAAATAGACTCTGATTATTGTGGGACACTGTTTAAATAGACTCTGATTATTGTAGGACTCGGTTTAAATAGACTCTGATTACTGTAGGACACTGTTTAAATAGACTCTGATTATTGTAGGACTCGGTTTAAATAGACTCTGATTATTGTGGTAATCTGTTTAAATAGACTCTGATTATTGTGGGACACTGTTTAAATAGACTCTGATTACTATGGGACACTGTTTAAATAGACTCTGATTACTGTGGGACACTGTTTAAATAGACTCTGATTACTGTAGGACACTGTTTAAATAGACTCTGATTACTGTAGGACACTGTTTAAATAGACTCTGATTATTGTGGGACACTGTTTAAATACAAAGAACAAGAACAAAGAACAAAGAAATGTACAGCACAGGAACAGGCCCTTCGGCCCTCCAAGCCCGTGCCGACCATACTGCCCGACTAAACTACAATCTTCTACACTTCCTGGGTCCGTATCCTTCTATTCCCATCCTATTCATATATTTGTCAAGATGCCCCTTAAATGTCCCTATCGTCCCTGCCTCCACTACCTCCTCCGGTAGTGAGTTCCAGGCACCCACTACCCTCTGCGTAAAAAACTTGCCTCGTACATCTACTCTAAACTTTGCCCCTATCACCTTAAACCTATGCCCCCTAGTAATTGACCCCTCTACCCTGGGGAAAAGCCTCTGACTATCCACTCTGTCTATGCCCCTCATAATTTTGTATACCTCTATCAGGTCGCCCCTCAACCTCCTTCGTTCCAGTGAGAACAAACCGAGTTTATTCAATCGCTCCTCATAGCTTATGCCCTCCATACCAGGCAACATTCTGGTAAATCTCTTCTGCACCCTCTCTAAAGCCTCCACATCCTTCTGGTAGTGTGGCGACCAGAATTGAACACTATACTCCAAGTGTGGCCTAACTAAGGTTCTATACAGCTGCAACATGACTTGCCAATTCTTATACTCAATGCCCCGGCCAATGAAGGCAAGCATGCCGTATGCCTTCTTGACTACCTTCTCCACCTGTGTAGCCCCTTTCAGTGATCTGTGGACCTGTACTCCTAGATCTCTTTGACTTTCAATACTCTTGAGGGTTCTACCATTCACCGTATATTCCCTACCTGCATTAGCCCTTCCAAAATGCATTACCTCACATTTGTCCAGGTTAAACTCCATCTGCCATCTCTCCGCCCAAGTCTCCAGACAATCTAAATCCTGCTGTATCCTCAGACAGTCCTCATCGCTATCCGCAATTCCACCAACCTTTGTGTCGTCTGCAAACTAATAGACTCTGATTATTGTAGGACTCGGTTTAAATAGACTCTGATTATTGTGGGACACTGTTTAAATAGACTCTGATTACTGTAGGACACTGTTTAAATAGACTCTGATTATTGTGGGACACTGTTTAAATAGACTCTGATTACTGTAGGACACTGTTTAAATAGACTCTGATTATTGTGGGACACTGTTTAAATAGACTCTGATTACTGTGGGACACTGTTTTAATAGACTTTGATTATTGTAGGACATTGTTTAAATAGACTCTGATTATTGTAGGACACTGTTTAAATAGACTCTGATTATTGTAGGACACTGTTTAAATAGACTCTGATTACTGTGGGACACTGTTTAAATAGACTCTGATTACTGTGGGACACTGTTTAAATAGACTCTGATTACTGTAGGACACTGTGTAAATAGACTATGATTACTGTAGGACACTGTTTAAATAGACTCTGATTACTGTAGGACACTGTTTAAATAGACTCTGATTATTGTAGGACACTGTTTAAATAGACTCTGATTATTGTAGGACACTGTTTAAATAGACTCTGATTATTGTAGGACACTCTTTAAATAATCTCTGATTATTGTAGGACACTGTTTAAATAGACTCTGATTATTGTGCGACACTATTTAAATAGACTCAGATTTCTGTGGGACACTGTTGAAATAGACTCGATTATTGCAGGACTCGGTTTAAATAGACTCTGATTATTGCAGGACTCGGTTTAAATAGACTCTGATTATTGTAGGACACTGTTTAAATACACTCTGATTATTGTAGGACTCTGTTTAAATAGACTCTGATTATTGTGGGACACTGTTTAATTACACTCTGATTACTGTAGGACACTGTTTAGATAGACCCTGATTACTGTAGGACACTGTTTAAATAGACTCTGATTATTGTAGGACACTGTTTAAATAGACTCTGATTACTGTAGGACACTGTTTAAATAGACTCTGATTACTGTGGGACACTGTTTAAATAGACTCTGATTATTGTAGGACACTGTTTAAATAGACTCAGATTACTGTGGGACACTGTTTAAATAGACTCTGATTACTGTGGGACA
The DNA here is from genome assembly GCF_047496885.1 of Scyliorhinus torazame. NCBI lineage: Eukaryota > Metazoa > Chordata > Chondrichthyes > Carcharhiniformes > Scyliorhinidae > Scyliorhinus > Scyliorhinus torazame. Next base: position 45,706,464 of record NC_092710.1, on the reverse strand, counting down.
CTGTTTAAATAGACTCAGATTACTGTGGGACACTGTTTAAATAGACTAATTATTGCAGGACTCGGTTTAAATAGACTCTGATTATTGTAGGACACTGTTTAAATAGTCTCTGATTATTGTATGACTCGGTTTAAATAGACTCTGATTATTGTGCGACACTATTTAAATAGACTCAGATTACTGTGGGACACTGTTTAAATAGACTCTGATTATTGCAGGACTCGGTTTAAATTAACTCTGATTATTGTAGGACACTGTTTAAATACACTCTGATTATTGTAGGACTCTGTTTAAATAGACTCTGATTATTGTGGGACACTGTTTAAATAGACTCTGATTATTGTAGGACACTGTTTAAATAGTCTCTGATTATTGTGGGACTCTGTTTAAATAGACTCTGATTACTGTAGGACACTGTTTAAATAGACTCTGATTTCTGTAGGACACTGTTTAAATAGACTCTGATTATTGTAGGGCTCGGTTTAAATAGACTCTGATTACTGTAGGACACTGTTTAAATAGACTCAGATTACTGTGGGACACTGTTTAAATAGACTAATTATTGCAGGACTCGCTTTAAATAGACTCTGATTATTGTAGGACACTGTTTAAATAGTCTCTGATTATTGTATGACTCGGTTTAAATAGACTCTGATTACTGTAGGACACTGTTTAAATACACTCTGATTACTGTAGGACACTCTTTAAATAGACTCTGATTACTGTGGGACACTGTTTAAATAGACTCTGATTATTGTAGGACACTGTTTAAATAGACTCTGATTACTGTAGGACACTGTTTAAATAGACTCTGATTACTGTGGGACACTGTTTAAATAGACTCAGATTATTGTAGGACACTGTTTAAATAGACTCTGATTACTGTAGGACACTGTTTAAATAGACTCTGATTATTGTAGGACACTGTTTAAATAGTCTCTGATTATTGTAGGACACTGTTTAAATAGACTCTGATTACTGTAGGACACTGTTTAGATAGACTCTGATTATTGTGCGACTCTATTTAAATAGACTCTGATTACTGTAGGACACTGTTTAAATAGACTCTGATTATTGTGGGACACTGTTTAAATAGACTCTGATTATTGTGGGACACTGTTTAAATAGACTCTGATTATTGTAGGACTCGGTTTAAATAGACTCTGATTATTGTGGTAATCTGTTTAAATAGACTCTGATTATTGCACGACACTGTTTAAATAGTCTCTGATTATTGTAGGACTCGGTTTAAATAGACTCTGATTACTGTAGGACACTGTTTAAATAGACTCTGATTATTGTGGGACACTGTTTAAATAGACTCTGATTATTGTAGGACTCGGTTTAAATAGACTCTGATTATTGTGGTAATCTGTTTAAATAGACTCTGATTATTGTGGGACACTGTTTAAATAGACTCTTATTACTGTAGGACACTGTTTAAATAGACTCTGATTACTGTAGGACACTGTTCAAATAGACTCTGATTACTGTAGGACACTGTTTAAATAGACTCTGATTACTGTAGGACACTGTTTAAATAGTCTCTGATTATTGTGGGACAGTGTTTAAATAGTCTCTGATTACTGTGGGACACAGTTTAAATAGACTCTGATTATTGTAGGACACTGTTTAAATAGTCTCTGATTATTGTAGGAGTCGGTTTAAATAGACTCTGATTATTGTGGGACACTGTTTAAATAGACTCTGATTACTGTGGGACACTGTTTTAATAGACTTTGATTATTGTAGGACATTGTTTAAATAGACTCTGATTATTGTTGGACACTGTTGAAATAGACTCTGATTATTGTAGGACACTGTTTAAATAGACTCTGATTACTGTGGGACACTGTTTAAATAGACTCTGATTACTGTGGGACACTGTTTAAATAGACTCTGATTACTGTAGGACACTGTTTAAATAGACTCTGATTACTGTAGGACACTGTTTAAATAGACTCTGATTATTGTGGGACACTGTTTAAATAGACTCTGATTATTGTAGGACTCGGTTTAAATAGACTCTGATTATTGTGGTAATCTGTTTAAATAGACTCTGATTATTGTGGGACACTGTTTAAATAGACTCTGATTACTGTAGGACACTGTTTAAATAGACTCTGATTATTGTAGTACTCGGTTTAAATAGACTCTGATTATTGTGGTAATCTGTTTAAATAGACTCTGATTATTGTGGGACACTGTTTAAATAGACTCTGATTACTGTAGGACACTGTTTAAATAGACTCTGATTATTGTGGGACACTGTTTAAATAGACTCTGATTAATGTAGGACACTGTTTAAATAGACTCTGATTATTGTGGGACACTGTTTAAATAGACTCTGATTACTGTGGGACACTGTTTAAATAGACTCTGATTACTGTGGGACACTGTTTAAATAGACTCTGATTACTGTAGGACACTGTTTAAATAGACTCTGATTACTGTAGGACACTGTTTAAATAGACTCTGATTATTGTGGGACACTGTTTAAATAGACTCTGATTATTGTAGGACTCGGTTTAAATAGACTCTGATTATTGTGGGACACTGTTTAAATAGACTCTGATTACTGTAGGACACTGTTTAAATAGACTCTGATTATTGTGGGACACTGTTTAAATAGACTCTGATTACTGTAGGACACTGTTTAAATAGACTCTGATTATTGTAGGACACTGTTTAAATAGACTCTGATTACTGTGGGACACTGTTTAAATAGACTCTGATTATTGTAGGACACTGTTTAAATAGACTCTGATTATTGTAGGACACTGTTTAAATAGACTCTGATTATTGTAGGACACTGTTTAAATACACTCTGATTATTGTAGGACTCTGTTTAAATAGACTCTGATTATTGTAGGACATTGTTTAAATAGTCTCTGATTATTGTAGGACACTGTTTAAATAGACTCTGATTATTGTAGGACACTGTTTAAATAGACTCTGATTATTGTAGGACACTGTTTAAATAATCTCTGATTATTGTAGGACACTGTTTAAACAGACTCTGATTATTGTGCGACACTATTTAAATAGACTCAGATTACTGTGGCACACTGTTTAAATAGACTCTGATTATTGCAGGACTCGGTTTAAATAGACTCTGATTATTGTAGGACACTGTTTAAATACACTCTGATTATTGTAGGACTCTGTTTAAATAGACTCTGATTATTGTGGGACACTGTTTAAATAGACTCTGATTACTGTAGGACACTGTTTAAATAGACTCTGATTATTGTGGGACACTGTTTAAATAGACTCTGATTACTGTGGGACACTGTTTTAATAGACTTTGATTATTGTAGGACATTGTTTAAATAGACTCTGATTATTGTAGGACACTGTTTAAATAGACTCTGATTATTGTAGGACACTGTTTAAATAGACTCTGATTACTGTGGGACACTGTTTAAATAGACTCTGATTACTGTGGGACACTGTTTAAATAGACTCTGATTATTGTAGGACACTGTTTAAATAGACTCTGATTATTGTAGGACACTGTTTAAATAGACTCTGATTATTGTAGGACACTGTTTAAATACACTCTGATTATTGTAGACTCTGTTTAAATAGACTCTGATTATTGTAGGACATTGTTTAAATAGTCTCTGATTATTGAAGGACACTGTTTAAATAGACTCTGATTATTGTAGGACACTGTTTAAATAGACTCTGATTATTGTAGGACACTGTTTAAATAATCTCTGATTATTGTAGGACACTGTTTAAACAGACTCTGATTATTGTGCGACACTATTTAAATAGACTCAGATTACTGTGGCACACTGTTTAAATAGACTCTGATTATTGCAGGACTCGGTTTAAATAGACTCTGATTATTGTAGGACACTGTTTAAATACACTCTGATTATTGTAGGACTCTGTTTAAATAGACTCTGATTATTGTGGGACACTGTTTAAATAGACTCTGATTATTGTAGGACACTGTTTAAATAGTCTCTGATTATTGTGGGACTCTGTTTAAATAGACTCTGATTACTGTAGGACACTGTTTAAATAGACTCTGATTTCTGTAGGACACTGTTTAAATAGACTCTGATTATTGTAGGGCTCGGTTTAAATAGACTCTGATTACTGTAGGACACTGTTTAAATAGACTCTGATTATTGTGGGACACTGTTTAAATAGACTCTGATTATTGTGGGACACTGTTTAAATAGACTCTGATTATTGTAGGACTCGGTTTAAATAGACTCTGATTATTGTGGTAATCTGTTTAAATAGACTCTGATTATTGCACGACACTGTTTAAATAGTCTCTGATTATTGTAGGACTCGGTTTAAATAGACTCTGATTACTGTAGGACACTGTTTAAATAGACTCTGATTATTGTGGGACACTGTTTAAATAGACTCTGATTATTGTAGGACTCGGTTTAAATAGACTCTGATTATTGTGGTAATCTGTTTAAATAGACTCTGATTATTGTGGGACACTGTTTAAATAGACTCTTATTACTGTAGGACACTGTTTAAATAGACTCTGATTATTGTGGGACACTGTTTAAATAGACTCTGATTACTGTAGGACACTGTTTAAATAGACTCTGATTATTGTGGGACACTGTTTAAATAGACTCTGATTACTGTGGGACACTGTTTAAATAGACTCTGATTACTGTGGGACACTGTTTAAATAGACTCTGATTACTGTAGGACACTGTTTAAATAGACTCTGATTACTGTAGGACACTGTTTAAATAGACTCTGATTATTGTGGGACACTGTTTAAATAGACTCTGATTATTGTAGGACTCGGTTTAAATAGACTCTGATTATTGTGGGACACTGTTTAAATAGACTCTGATTACTGTAGGACACTGTTTAAATAGACTCTGATTATTGTGGGACACTGTTTAAATAGACTCTGATTACTGTAGGACACTGTTTAAATAGACTCTGATTATTGTAGGACACTGTTTAAATAGACTCTGATTACTGTGGGACACTGTTTAAATAGACTCTGATTATTGTAGGACACTGTTTAAATAGACTCTGATTATTGTAGGACACTGTTTAAATAGACTCTGATTATTGTAGGACACTGTTTAAATACACTCTGATTATTGTAGGACTCTGTTTAAATAGACTCTGATTATTGTAGGACATTGTTTAAATAGTCTCTGATTATTGTAGGACACTGTTTAAATAGACTCTGATTATTGTAGGACACTGTTTAAATAGACTCTGATTATTGTAGGACACTGTTTAAATAATCTCTGATTATTGTAGGACACTGTTTAAACAGACTCTGATTATTGTGCGACACTATTTAAATAGACTCAGATTACTGTGGCACACTGTTTAAATAGACTCTGATTATTGCAGGACTCGGTTTAAATAGACTCTGATTATTGTAGGACACTGTTTAAATACACTCTGATTATTGTAGGACTCTGTTTAAATAGACTCTGATTATTGTGGGACACTGTTTAAATAGACTCTGATTACTGTAGGACACTGTTTAAATAGACTCTGATTATTGTGGGACACTGTTTAAATAGACTCTGATTACTGTGGGACACTGTTTTAATAGACTTTGATTATTGTAGGACATTGTTTAAATAGACTCTGATTATTGTAGGACACTGTTTAAATAGACTCTGATTATTGTAGGACACTGTTTAAATAGACTCTGATTACTGTGGGACACTGTTTAAATAGACTCTGATTACTGTGGGACACTGTTTAAATAGACTCTGATTATTGTAGGACACTGTTTAAATAGACTCTGATTATTGTAGGACACTGTTTAAATAGACTCTGATTATTGTAGGACACTGTTTAAATACACTCTGATTATTGTAGGACTCTGTTTAAATAGACTCTGATTATTGTAGGACATTGTTTAAATAGTCTCTGATTATTGAAGGACACTGTTTAAATAGACTCTGATTATTGTAGGACACTGTTTAAATAGACTCTGATTATTGTAGGACACTGTTTAAATAATCTCTGATTATTGTAGGACACTGTTTAAACAGACTCTGATTATTGTGCGACACTATTTAAATAGACTCAGATTACTGTGGCACACTGTTTAAATAGACTCTGATTATTGCAGGACTCGGTTTAAATAGACTCTGATTATTGTAGGACACTGTTTAAATACACTCTGATTATTGTAGGACTCTGTTTAAATAGACTCTGATTATTGTGGGACACTGTTTAAATAGACTCTGATTATTGTAGGACACTGTTTAAATAGTCTCTGATTATTGTGGGACTCTGTTTAAATAGACTCTGATTACTGTAGGACACTGTTTAAATAGACTCTGATTTCTGTAGGACACTGTTTAAATAGACTCTGATTATTGTAGGGCTCGGTTTAAATAGACTCTGATTACTGTAGGACACTGTTTAAATAGACTCAGATTACTGTGGGACACTGTTTAAATAGACTAATTATTGCAGGACTCGGTTTAAATAGACTCAGATTATTGTAGGACACTGTTTAAATAGTCTCTGATTATTGTATGACTCGGTTTAAATAGACTCTGATTACTGTAGGACACTGTTTAAATACACTCTGATTACTGTAGGACACTCTTTAAATAGACTCTGATTACTGTGGGACACTGTTTAAATAGACTCTGATTATTGTAGGACACTGTTTAAATAGACTCTGATTACTGTAGGACACTGTTTAAATAGACTCTGATTACTGTGGGACACTGTTTAAATAGACTCTGATTATTGTAGGACACTGTTTAAATAGACTCTGATTACTGTAGGACACTGTTTAAATAGACTCTGATTATTGTAGGACACTGTTTAAATAGACTCTGATTATTGTAGGACACTGTTTAAATAGACTCTGATTACTGTAGGACACTGTTTAGATAGACTCTGATTATTGTGCGACTCTATTTAAATAGACTCTGATTACTGTAGGACACTGTTTAAATAGACTCTGATTATTGTGGGACACTGTTTAAATAGACTCTGATTATTGTGGGACACTGTTTAAATAGACTCTGATTATTGTAGGACTCGGTTTAAATAGACTCTGATTATTGTGGTAATCTGTTTAAATAGACTCTGATTATTGTACGACACTGTTTAAATAGTCTCTGATTATTGTAGGACACTGTTTAAATAGACTCTGATTACTGTGGGACACTGTTTAAATAGACTCTGATTACTGTGGGACACTGTTTAAATAGACTCTGATTACTGAAGGACACTGTTTAAATAGACTCTGATTACTGTAGGACACTGTTTAAATAGACTCTGATTATTGTGGGACACTGTTTAAATAGACTCTGATTATTGTAGGACTCGGTTTAAATAGACTCTGATTACTGTAGGACACTGTTTAAATAGACTCTGATTATTGTAGGACTCGGTTTAAATAGACTCTGATTATTGTGGTAATCTGTTAAAATAGACTCTGATTACTGTAGGACACTGTTTAAATAGACTCTGATTATTGTGGGACACTGTTTAAATAGACTCTGATTACTGTGGGACACTGTTTTAATAGACTTTGATTATTGTAGGACATTGTTTAAATAGACTCTGATTATTGTAGGACACTGTTTAAATAGACTCTGATTATTGTAGGACACTGTTTAAATAGACTCTGATTACTGTGGGACACTGTTTAAATAGACTCTGATTACTGTGGGACACTGTTTAAATAGACTCTGATTACTGTAGGACACTGTTTAAATAGACTCTGATTACTGTAGGACACTGTTTAAATATACTCTGATTATTGTGGGACACTGTTTAAATAGACTCTGATTATTGTAGGACTCGGTTTAAATAGACTCTGATTATTGTGGTAATCTGTTTAAATAGACTCTGATTATTGTGGGACACTGTTTAAATAGACTCTGATTACTTCGGGCACTGTTTAAATAGTCTCTGATTATTGTAGGGCACTGTTTAAATACACTCTGATTATTGTAGGACACTGTTTAAATAATCTCTGATTATTGTAGGACACTGTTTAAACAGACTCTGATTATTGTGCGACACTATTTAAATAGACTCAGATTACTGTGGCACACTGTTTAAATAGACTCTGATTATTGCAGGACTCGGTTTAAATAGACTCTGATTATTGTAGGACACTGTTTAAATACACTCTGATTATTGTAGGACTCTGTTTAAATAGACTCTGATTATTGTGGGACACTGTTTAAATAGACTCTGATTACTGTAGGACACTGTTTAAATAGACTCTGATTATTGTGGGACACTGTTTAAATAGACTCTGATTACTGTGGGACACTGTTTTAATAGACTTTGATTATTGTAGGACATTGTTTAAATAGACTCTGATTATTGTAGGACACTGTTTAAATAGACTCTGATTATTGTAGGACACTGTTTAAATAGACTCTGATTACTGTGGGACACTGTTTAAATAGACTCTGATTACTGTGGGACACTGTTTAAATAGACTCTGATTATTGTAGGACACTGTTTAAATAGACTCTGATTATTGTAGGACACTGTTTAAATAGACTCTGATTATTGTAGGACACTGTTTAAATACACTCTGATTATTGTAGGACTCTGTTTAAATAGACTCTGATTATTGTAGGACATTGTTTAAATAGTCTCTGATTATTGAAGGACACTGTTTAAATAGACTCTGATTATTGTAGGACACTGTTTAAATAGACTCTGATTATTGTAGGACACTGTTTAAATAATCTCTGATTATTGTAGGACACTGTTTAAACAGACTCTGATTATTGTGCGACACTATTTAAATAGACTCAGATTACTGTGGCACACTGTTTAAATAGACTCTGATTATTGCAGGACTCGGTTTAAATAGACTCTGATTATTGTAGGACACTGTTTAAATACACTCTGATTATTGTAGGACTCTGTTTAAATAGACTCTGATTATTGTGGGACACTGTTTAAATAGACTCTGATTATTGTAGGACACTGTTTAAATAGTCTCTGATTATTGTGGGACTCTGTTTAAATAGACTCTGATTACTGTAGGACACTGTTTAAATAGACTCTGATTTCTGTAGGACACTGTTTAAATAGACTCTGATTATTGTAGGGCTCGGTTTAAATAGACTCTGATTACTGTAGGACACTGTTTAAATAGACTCAGATTACTGTGGGACACTGTTTAAATAGACTAATTATTGCAGGACTCGGTTTAAATAGACTCTGATTATTGTAGGACACTGTTTAAATAGTCTCTGATTATTGTATGACTCGGTTTAAATAGACTCTGATTACTGTAGGACACTGTTTAAATACACTCTGATTACTGTAGGACACTCTTTAAATAGACTCTGATTACTGTGGGACACTGTTTAAATAGACTCTGATTATTGTAGGACACTGTTTAAATAGACTCTGATTACTGTAGGACACTGTTTAAATAGACTCTGATTACTGTGGGACACTGTTTAAATAGACTCTGATTATTGTAGGACACTGTTTAAATAGACTCTGATTACTGTAGGACACTGTTTAAATAGACTCTGATTATTGTAGGACACTGTTTAAATAGACTCTGATTATTGTAGGACACTGTTTAAATAGACTCTGATTACTGTAGGACACTGTTTAGATATACTCTGATTATTGTGCGACTCTATTTAAATAGACTCTGATTACTGTAGGACACTGTTTAAATAGACTCTGATTATTGTGGGACACTGTTTAAATAGACTCTGATTATTGTGGGACAATGTTTAAATAGACTCTGATTATTGTACGACACTGTTTAAATAGTCTCTGATTATTGTAGGACACTGTTTAAATAGACTCTGATTACTGTGGGACACTGTTTAAATAGACTCTGATTACTGCGGGACACTGTTTAAATAGACTCTGATTACTGAAGGACACTGTTTAAATAGACTCTGATTACTGTAGGACACTGTTTAAATAGACTCTGATTATTGTGGGACACTGTTTAAATAGACTCTGATTATTGTAGGACTCGGTTTAAATAGACTCTGATTACTGTAGGACACTGTTTAAATAGACTCTGATTATTGTAGGACTCGGTTTAAATAGACTCTGATTATTGTGGTAATCTGTTTAAATAGACTCTGATTATTGTGGGACACTGTTTAAATAGACTCTGATTACTATGGGACACTGTTTAAATAGACTCTGATTACTGTGGGACACTGTTTAAATAGACTCTGATTACTGTAGGACACTGTTTAAATAGACTCTGATTACTGTAGGACACTGTTTAAATAGACTCTGATTATTGTGGGACACTGTTTAAATAGACTCTGATTATTGTAGGACTCGGTTTAAATAGACTCTGATTATTGTGGGACACTGTTTAAATAGACTCTGATTACTGTAGGACACTGTTTAAATAGACTCTGATTATTGTGGGACACTGTTTAAATAGACTCTCATTACTGTAGGACACTGTTTAAATAGACTCTGATTATTGTGGGACACTGTTTAAATAGACTCTGATTACTGTGGGACACTGTTTTAATAGACTTTGATCATTGTAGGACATTGTTTAAATAGACTCTGATTATTGTAGGACACTGTTTAAATAGACTCTGATTATTGTAGGACACTGTTTAAATAGACTCTGATTACTGTGGGACACTGTTTAAATAGACTCTGATTACTGTGGGACACTGTTTAAAAATACTCTGATTACTGTAGGACACTGTTTAAATAGACTCTGATTACTGTAGGACACTGTTTAAATATACTCTGATTATTGTGGGACACTGTTTAAATAGACTCTGATTATTGTAGGACTCGGTTTAAATAGACTCTGATTATTGTGGTAATCTGTTTAAATAGACTCTGATTATTGTGGGACACTGTTTAAATAGACTCTGATTACTTAGGACACTGTTTAAATAGTCTCTGATTATTGTAGGGCACTGTTTAAATACACTCTGATTTCTGTAGGACACTGTTTAAATAGACTCTGATTATTGTAGGGCTCGGTTTAAGTAGACTCTGATTACTGTAGGACACTGTTTAAATAGACTCAGATTACTGTGGGACACTGTTTAAATAGACTAATTATTGCAGGACTCGGTTTAAATAGACTCTGATTATTGTAGGACACTGTTTAAATAGTCTCTGATTATTGTATGACTCGGTTTAAATAGACTCTGATTACTGTAGGACACTGTTTAAATACACTCTGATTACTGTAGGACACTCTTTAAATAGACTCTGATTACTGTGGGACACTGTTTAAATAGACTCTGATTATTGTAGGACACTGTTTAAATAGACTCTGATTACTGTAGGACACTGTTTAAATAGACTCTGATTACTGTGGGACACTGTTTAAATAGACTCAGATTATTGTAGGACACTGTTTAAATAGACTCTGATTACTGTAGGACACTGTTTAAATAGACTCTGATTATTGTAGGACACTGTTTAAATAGTCTCTGATTATTGTAGGACACTGTTTAAATAGACTCTGATTACTGTAGGACACTGTTTAGATAGTCTCTGATTATTGTGCGACTCTATTTAAATAGACTCTGATTACTGTAGGACACTGTTTAAATAGACTCTGATTATTGTGGGACACTGTTTAAATAGACTCTGATTATTGTGGGACACTGTTTAAATAGACTCTGATTATTGTAGGACTCGGTTTAAATAGACTCTGATTATTGTGGTAATCTGTTTAAATAGACTCTGATTATTGCACGACACTGTTTAAATAGTCTCTGATTATTGTAGGACTCGGTTTAAATAGACTCTGATTACTGTAGGACACTGTTTAAATAGACTCTGATTATTGTGGGACACTGTTTAAATAGACTCTGATTATTGTAGGACTCGGTTTAAATAGACTCTGATTATTGTGGTAATCTGTTTAAATAGACTCTGATTATTGTGGGACACTGTTTAAATAGACTCTTATTACTGTAGGACACTGTTTAAATAGACTCTGATTACTGTAGGACACTGTTTAAATAGACTCTGATTACTGTAGGACACTTTAAATAGACTCTGATTACTGTAGGACACTGTTTAAATAGTCTCTGATTATTGTGGGACAGTGTTTAAATAGTCTCTGATTACTGTGGGACACAGTTTAAATAGACTCTGATTATTGTAGGACACTGTTTAAATAGTCTCTGATTATTGTAGGAGTCGGTTTAAATAGACTCTGATTATTGTGGGACACTGTTTAAATAGACTCTGATTACTGTGGGACACTGTTTTAATAGACTTTGATTATTGTAGGACATTGTTTAAATAGACTCTGATTATTGTTGGACACTGTTGAAATAGACTCTGATTATTGTAGGACACTGTTTAAATAGACTCTGATTACTGTGGGACACTGTTTAAATAGACTCTGATTACTGTGGGACACTGTTTAAATAGACTCTGATTACTGTAGGACACTGTTTAAATAGACTCTGATTACTGTAGGACACTGTTTAAATAGACTCTGATTATTGTGGGACACTGTTTAAATAGACTCTGATTATTGTAGGACTCGGTTTAAATAGACTCTGATTATTGTGGTAATCTGTTTAAATAGACTCTGATTATTGTGGGACACTGTTTAAATAGACTCTGATTACTGTAGGACACTGTTTAAATAGACTCTGATTATTGTAGGACTCGGTTTAAATAGACTCTGATTATTGTGGTAATCAGTTTAAATAGACTCTGATTATTGTGGGACACTGTTTAAATAGACTCTGATTACTGTAGGACACTGTTTAAATAGACTCTGATTATTGTGGGACACTGTTTAAAAAGACTCTGATTACTGTAGGACACTGTTTAAATAGACTCTGATTATTGTGGGACACTGTTTAAATAGACTCTGATTACTGTGGGACACTGTTTAAATAGACTCTGATTACTGTGGGACACTGTTTAAATAGACTCTGATTACTGTAGGACACTGTTTAAATAGACTCTGATTACTGTAGGACACTGTTTAAATAGACTCTGATTATTGTGGGACACTGTTTAAATAGACTCTGATTATTGTAGGACTCGGTTTAAATAGACTCTGATTATTGTGGGACACTGTTTAAATAGACTCTGATTATTGTAGGACACTGTTTAAATACACTCTGATTATTGTAGGACTCTGTTTAAATAGACTCTGATTATTGTAGGACATTGTTTAAATAGTCTCTGATTATTGTAGGACACTGTTTAAATAGACTCTGATTATTGTAGGACACTGTTTAAATAGACTCTGATTATTGTAGGACACTGTTTAAAAACACTCTGATTATTGTAGGACTCTGTTTAAATAGACTCTGATTATTGTGGGACACTGTTTAAATAGACTCTGATTACTGCAGGACACTGTTTAAATAGACTCTGATTATTGTGGGACACTGTTTAAATAGACTCTGATTACTGTGGGACACTGTTTTAATAGACTTTGATTATTGTAGGACATTGTTTAAATAGACTCTGATTATTGTAGGACACTGTTTAAATAGACTCTGATTATTGTAGGACACTGTTTAAATAGACTCTGATTACTGTGGGACACTGTTTAAATAGACTCTGATTACTGTGGGACACTGTTTAAATAGACTCTCATTATCGTAGGACACTGTTTAAATAGACTCTGATTATTGTAGGACACTGTTTAAATAGACTCTGATTATTGTAGGACACTGTTTAAATACACTCTGATTATTGTAGGACTCTGTTTAAATAGACTCTGATTATTGTAGGACATTGTTTAAATAGTCTCTGATTATTGTAGGACACTGTTTAAATAGACTCTGATTATTGTAGGACACTGTTTAAATAGACTCTGATTATTGTAGGACACTGTTTAAATAATCTCTGATTATTGTAGGACACTGTTTAAACAGACTCTGATTATTGTGCGACACTATTTAAATAGACTCAGATTACTGTGGCACACTGTTTAAATAGACTCTGATTATTGCAGGACTCGGTTTAAATAGACTCTGATTATTGTAGGACACTGTTTAAATACACTCTGATTATTGTAGGACTCTGTTTAAATAGACTCTGATTATTGTGGGACACTGTTTAAATAGACTCTGATTATTGTAGGACACTGTTTAAATAGTCTCTGATTATTGTGGGACTCTGTTTAAATAGAGTCTGATTACTGTAGGACACTGTTTAAATAGACTCTGATTTCTGTAGGACACTGTTTAAATAGACTCTGATTATTGTAGGGCTCGGTTTAAATAGACTCTGATTACTGTAGGACACTGTTTAAATAGACTCAGATTACTGTGGGACACTGTTTAAATAGACTAATTATTGCAGGACTCGGTTTAAATAGACTCTGATTATTGTAGGACACTGTTTAAATAGTCTCTGATTATTGTATGACTCGGTTTAAATAGACTCTGATTACTGTAGGACACTGTTTAAATACACTCTGATTACTGTAGGACACTCTTTAAATAGACTCTGATTACTGTGGGACCCTGTTTAAATAGACTCTGATTATTGTAGGACACTGTTTAAATAGACTCTGATTACTGTAGGACACTGTTTAAATAGACTCTGATTACTGTGGGACACTGTTTAAATAGACTCTGATTATTGTAGGACACTGTTTAAATAGACTCTGATTACTGTAGGACACTGTTTAAATAGACTCTGATTATTGTAGGACACTGTTTAAATAGACTCTGATTATTGTAGGACACTGTTTAAATAGACTCTGATTACTGTAGGACACTGTTTAGATAGACTCTGATTATTGTGCGACTCTATTTAAATAGACTCTGATTACTGTAGGACACTGTTTAAATAGACTCTGATTATTGTGGGACACTGTTTAAATAGACTCTGATTATTGTGGGACACTGTTTAAATAGACTCTGATTATTGTAGGACTCGGTTTAAATAGACTCTGATTATTGTGGTAATCTGTTTAAATAGACTCTGATTATTGTACGACACTGTTTAAATAGTCTCTGATTATTGTAGGACACTGTTTAAATAGACTCTGATTACTGTGGGACACTGCTTAAATAGACTCTGATTACTGTGGGACACTGTTTAAATAGACTCTGATTACTGAAGGACACTGTTTAAATAGACTCTGATTACTGTAGGACACTGTTTAAATAGACTCTGATTATTGTGGGACACTGTTTAAATAGACTCTGATTATTGTAGGACTCGGTTTAAATATACTCTGATTACTGTAGGACACTGTTTAAATAGACTCTGATTATTGTAGGACTCGGTTTAAATAGACTCTGATTATTGTGGTAATCTGTTTAAATAGACTCTGATTATTATGGGACACTGTTTAAATAGCCTCTGATTACTATGGGACACTGTTTAAATAGACTCTGATTATTGTGGGACACTGTTTAAATAGACTCTGATTATTGTAGGACACTGTTTAAATAGACTCTGATTACTGTGGGACACTGTTTAAATAGACTCTGATTATTGTAGGACACTGTTTAAATAGACTCTGATTATTGTAGGACACTGTTTAAATAGACTCTGATTATTGTAGGACACTGTTTAAATACACTCTGATTATTGTAGGACTCTGTTTAAATAGACTCTGATTATTGTAGGACATTGTTTAAATAGTCTCTGATTATTGTAGGACACTGTTTAAGTAGACTCTGATTATTGTAGGACACTGTTTAAATAGACTCTGATTATTGTAGGACACTGTTTAAATAACCTCTGATTATTGTAGGACACTGTTTAAACAGACTCTGATTATTGTGCAACACTATTTAAATAGACTCAGATTACTGTGGCACACTGTTTAAATAGACTCTGATTATTGCAGGACTCGGTTTAAATAGACTCTGATTATTGTAGGACACTGTTTAAATACACTCTGATTATTGTAGGACTCTGTTTAAATAGACTCTGATTATTGTGGGACACTGTTTAAATAGACTCTGATTACTGCAGGACACTGTTTAAATAGACTCTGATTATTGTGGGACACTGTTTAAATAGACTCTGATTACTGTGGGACACTGTTTTAATAGACTTTGATTATTGTAGGACATTGTTTAAATAGACTCTGATTATTGTAGGACACTGTTTAAATAGACTCTGATTATTGTAGGACACTGTTTAAATAGACTCTGATTACTGTGGGACACTGTTTAAATAGACTCTGATTACTGTGGGACACTGTTTAAATAGACTCTGATTATTGTAGGACACTGTTTAAATAGACTCTGATTATTGTAGGACACTGTTTAAATAGACTCTGATTATTGTAGGACACTGTTTAAATACACTCTGATTATTGTAGGACTCTGTTTAAATAGACTCTGATTATTGTAGGACATTGTTTAAATAGTCTCTGATTATTGTAGGACACTGTTTAAATAGACTCTGATTATTGTAGGACACTGTTTAAATAGACTCTGATTATTGTAGGACACTGTTTAAATAATCTCTGATTATTGTAGGACACTGTTTCAACAGACTCTGATTATTGTGCGACACTATTTAAATAGACTCAGATTACTGTGGCACACTGTTTGAATAGACTCTGATTATTGCAGGACTCGGTTTAAATAGACTCTGATTATTGTAGGACACTGTTTAAATACACTCTGATTATTGTAGGACTCTGTTTAAATAGACTCTGATTATTGTGGGACACTGTTTAAATAGACTCTGATTATTGTAGGACACTGTTTAAATAGTCTCTGATTATTGTGGGACTCTGTTTAAATAGACTCTGATTACTGTAGGACACTGTTTAAATAGACTCTGATTTCTGTAGGACACTGTTTAAATAGACTCTGATTATTGTAGGGCTCGGTTTAAATAGACTCTGATTACTGTAGGACACTGTTTAAATAGACTCAGATTACTGTGGGACACTGTTTTAATAGACTAATTATTGCATGACTCGGTTTAAATAGACTCTGATTATTGTAGGACACTGTTTAAATAGTCTCTGATTATTGTATGACTCGGTTTAAATAGACTCTGATTACTGTAGGACACTGTTTAAATACACTCTGATTACTGTAGGACACTCTTTAAATAGACTCTGATTACTGTGGGACACTGTTTAAATAGACTCTGATTATTGTAGGACACTGTTTAAATAATCTCTGATTATTGTAGGACACTGTTTAAACAGACTCTGATTATTGTGCGACACTATTTAAATAGACTCAGATTACTGTGGCACACTGTTTAAATAGACTCTGATTATTGCAGGACTCGGTTTAAATAGACTCTGATTATTGTAGGACACTGTTTAAATACACTCTGATTATTGTAGGACTCTGTTTAAATAGACTCTGATTATTGTGGGACACTGTTTAAATAGACTCTGATTATTGTAGGACACTGTTTAAATAGTCTCTGATTATTGTGGGACTCTGTTTAAATAGAGTCTGATTACTGTAGGACACTGTTTAAATAGACTCTGATTTCTGTAGGACACTGTTTAAATAGACTCTGATTATTGTAGGGCTCGGTTTAAATAGACTCTGATTACTGTAGGACACTGTTTAAATAGACTCAGATTACTGTGGGACACTGTTTAAATAGACTAATTATTGCAGGACTCGGTTTAAATAGACTCTGATTATTGTAGGACACTGTTTAAATAGTCTCTGATTATTGTATGACTCGGTTTAAATAGACTCTGATTACTGTAGGACACTGTTTAAATACACTCTGATTACTGTAGGACACTCTTTAAATAGACTCTGATTACTGTGGGACCCTGTTTAAATAGACTCTGATTATTGTAGGACACTGTTTAAATAGACTCTGATTACTGTAGGACACTGTTTAAATAGACTCTGATTACTGTGGGACACTGTTTAAATAGACTCTGATTATTGTAGGACACTGTTTAAATAGACTCTGATTACTGTAGGACACTGTTTAAATAGACTCTGATTATTGTAGGACACTGTTTAAATAGACTCTGATTATTGTAGGACACTGTTTAAATAGACTCTGATTACTGTAGGACACTGTTTAGATAGACTCTGATTATTGTGCGACTCTATTTAAATAGACTCTGATTACTGTAGGACACTGTTTACATAGACTCTGATTATTGTGGGACACTGTTTAAATAGACTCTGATTATTGTGGGACACTGTTTAAATAGACTCTGATTATTGTAGGACTCGGTTTAAATAGACTCTGATTATTGTGGTAATCTGTTTAAATAGACTCTGATTATTGTACGACACTGTTTAAATAGTCTCTGATTATTGTAGGACACTGTTTAAATAGACTCTGATTACTGTGGGACACTGCTTAAATAGACTCTGATTACTGTGGGACACTGTTTAAATAGACTCTGATTACTGAAGGACACTGTTTAAATAGACTCTGATTACTGTAGGACACTGTTTAAATAGACTCTGATTATTGTGGGACACTGTTTAAATAGACTCTGATTATTGTAGGACTCGGTTTAAATATACTCTGATTACTGTAGGACACTGTTTAAATAGACTCTGATTATTGTAGGACTCGGTTTAAATAGACTCTGATTATTGTGGTAATCTGTTTAAATAGACTCTGATTATTATGGGACACTGTTTAAATAGCCTCTGATTACTATGGGACACTGTTTAAATAGACTCTGATTATTGTGGGACACTGTTTAAATAGACTCTGATTATTGTAGGACACTGTTTAAATAATCTCTGATTATTGTAGGACACTGTTTCAACAGACTCTGATTATTGTAGGGCTCGGTTTAAATAGACTCTGATTACTGTAGGACACTGTTTAAATAGACTCAGATTACTGTGGGACACTGTTTAAATAGACTAATTATTGCAGGACTCGGCTTAAATAGACTCTGATTATTGTAGGACACTGTTTAAATAGTCTCTGATTATTGTATGACTCGGTTTAAATAGACTCTGATTACTGTAGGACACTGTTTAAATACACTCTGATTACTGTAGGACACTCTTTAAATAGACTCTGATTACTGTGGGACCCTGTTTAAATAGACTCTGATTATTGTAGGACACTGTTTAAATAGACTCTGATTACTGTAGGACACTGTTTAAATAGACTCTGATTACTGTGGGACACTGTTTAAATAGACTCTGATTATTGTAGGACACTGTTTAAATAGACTCTGATTACTGTAGGACACTGTTTAAATAGACTCTGATTATTGTAGGACACTGTTTAAATAGACTCTGATTATTGTCGGACACTGTTTAAATAGACTCTGATTACTGTAGGACACTGTTTAGATAGACTCTGATTATTGTGCGACTCTATTTAAATAGACTCTGATTACTGTAGGACACTGTTTACATAGACTCTGATTATTGTGGGACACTGTTTAAATAGACTCTGATTATTGTGGGACACTGTTTAAATAGACTCTGATTATTGTAGGACTCGGTTTAAATAGACTCTGATTATTGTGGTAATCTGTTTAAATAGACTCTGATTATTGTACGACACTGTTTAAATAGTCTCTGATTATTGTAGGACACTGTTTAAATAGACTCTGATTACTGTGGGACACTGCTTAAATAGACTCTGATTACTGTGGGACACTGTTTAAATAGACTCTGATTACTGAAGGACACTGTTTAAATAGACTCTGATTACTGTAGGACACTGTTTAAATAGACTCTGATTATTGTGGGACACTGTTTAAATAGACTCTGATTATTGTAGGACTCGGTTTAAATATACTCTGATTACTGTAGGACACTGTTTAAATAGACTCTGATTATTGTAGGACTCGGTTTAAATAGACTCTGATTATTGTGGTAATCTGTTTAAATAGACTCTGATTATTATGGGACACTGTTTAAATAGCCTCTGATTACTATGGGACACTGTTTAAATAGACTCTGATTATTGTGGGACACTGTTTAAATAGACTCTGATTATTGTAGGACACTGTTTAAATAGACTCTGATTACTGTGGGACACTGTTTAAATAGACTCTGATTATTGTAGGACACTGTTTAAATAGACTCTGATTATTGTAGGACACTGTTTAAATAGACTCTGATTATTGTAGGACACTGTTTAAATACACTCTGATTATTGTAGGACTCTGTTTAAATAGACTCTGATTATTGTAGGACATTGTTTAAATAGTCTCTGATTATTGTAGGACACTGTTTAAATAGACTCTGATTATTGTAGGACACTGTTTAAATAGACTCTGATTATTGTAGGACACTGTTTAAATAACCTCTGATTATTGTAGGACACTGTTTAAACAGACTCTGATTATTGTGCAACACTATTTAAATAGACTCAGATTACTGTGGCACACTGTTTAAATAGACTCTGATTATTGCAGGACTCGGTTTAAATAGACTCTGATTATTGTAGGACACTGTTTAAATACACTCTGATTATTGTAGGACTCTGTTTAAATAGACTCTGATTATTGTGGGACACTGTTTAAATAGACTCTGATTACTGCAGGACACTGTTTAAATAGACTCTGATTATTGTGGGACACTGTTTAAATAGACTCTGATTACTGTGGGACACTGTTTTAATAGACTTTGATTATTGTAGGACATTGTTTAAATAGACTCTGATTATTGTAGGACACTGTTTAAATAGACTCTGATTATTGTAGGACACTGTTTAAATAGACTCTGATTACTGTGGGACACTGTTTAAATAGACTCTGATTACTGTGGGACACTGTTTAAATAGACTCTGATTATTGTAGGACACTGTTTAAATAGACTCTGATTATTGTAGGACACTGTTTAAATAGACTCTGATTATTGTAGGACACTGTTTAAATACACTCTGATTATTGTAGGACTCTGTTTAAATAGACTCTGATTATTGTAGGACATTGTTTAAATAGTCTCTGATTATTGTAGGACACTGTTTAAATAGACTCTGATTATTGTAGGACACTGTTTAAATAGACTCTGATTATTGTAGGACACTGTTTAAATAATCTCTGATTATTGTAGGACACTGTTTAAACAGACTCTGATTATTGTGCGACACTATTTAAATAGACTCAGATTACTGTGGCACACTGTTTGAATAGACTCTGATTATTGCAGGACTCGGTTTAAATAGACTCTGATTATTGTAGGACACTGTTTAAATACACTCTGATTATTGTAGGACTCTGTTTAAATAGACTCTGATTATTGTGGGACACTGTTTAAATAGACTCTGATTATTGTAGGACACTGTTTAAATAGTCTCTGATTATTGTGGGACTCTGTTTAAATAGACTCTGATTACTGTAGGACACTGTTTAAATAGACTCTGATTTCTGTAGGACACTGTTTAAATAGACTCTGATTATTGTAGGGCTCGGTTTAAATAGACTCTGACTACTGTAGGACACTGTTTAAATAGACTCAGATTACTGTGGGACACTGTTTAAATAGACTAATTATTGCAGGACTCGGTTTAAATAGACTCTGATTATTGTAGGACACTGTTTAAATAGTCTCTGATTATTGTATGACTCGGTTTAAATAGACTGATTACTGTAGGACACTGTTTAAATACACTCTGATTACTGTAGGACACTCTTTAAATAGACTCTGATTACTGTGGGACACTGTTTAAATAGACTCTGATTATTGTAGGACACTGTTTAAATAGACTCTGATTACTGTCGGACACTGTTTAAATAGACTCTGATTACTGTGGGACACTGTTTAAATAGACTCTGATTATTGTAGGACACTGTTTAAATAGACTCTGATTACTGTAGGACACTGTTTAAATAGACTCTGATTATTGTAGGACACTGTTTAAATAGACTCTGATTATTGTAGGACACTGTTTAAATAGACTCTGATTACTGTAGGACACTGTTTAGATAGACTCTGATTATTGTGCGACTCTATTTAAATAGACTCTGATTACTGTAGGACACTGTTTAAATAGACTCTGATTATTGTGGGACACTGTTTAAATAGACTCTGATTATTGTGGGACACTGTTTAAATAGACTCTGATTATTGTAGGACTCGGTTTAAATAGACTCTGATTACTGTGGGACACTGTTTAAATAGACTCTGATTACTGTGGGACACTGTTTAAATAGACTCTGATTACTGAAGGACACTGTTTAAATAGACTCTGATTACTGTAGGACACTGTTTAAATAGACTCTGATTATTGTGGGACACTGTTTAAATAGACTCTGATTATTGTAGGACTCGGTTTAAATATACTCTGATTACTTTAGGACACTGTTTAAATAGACTCTGATTATTGTAGGACTCGGTTTAAATAGACTCTGATTATTGTGGTAATCTGTTTAAATAGACTCTGATTATTGTGGGACACTGTTTAAATAGACTCTGATTACTATGGGACACTGTTTAAATAGACTCTGATTACTGTGGGACACTGTTTAAATAGACTCTGATTACTGTAGGACACTGTTTAAATAGACTCTGATTATTGTGGGACACTGTTTAAATAGACTCTGATTATTGTAGGACTCGGTTTAAATAGACTCTGATTATTGTGGGACACTGTTTAAATAGACTCTGATTACTGTAGGACACTGTTTAAATAGACTCTGATTATTGTGGGACACTGTTTAAATAGACTCTGATTACTGTAGGACACTGTTTAAATAGACTCTGATTATTGTGGGACACTGTTTAAATAGACTCTGATTACTGTGGGACACTGTTTTAATAGACTTTGATTATTGTAGGACATTGTTTAAATAGACTCTGATTATTGTAGGACACTGTTTAAATAGACTCTGATTATTGTAGGACACTGTTTAAATAGACTCTGATTACTGTGGGACACTGTTTAAATAGACTCTGATTACTGTGGGACACTGTTTAAATAGACTCTGATTACTGTAGGACACTGTTTAAATAGACTCTGATTACTGTAGGACACTGTTTAAATATACTCTGATTATTGTGGGACACTGTTTAAATAGACTCTGATTATTGTAGGACTCGGTTTAAATAGACTCTGATTATTGTGGTAATCTGTTTAAATAGACTCTGATTATTGTGGGACACTGTTTAAATAGACTCTGATTACTTAGGACACTGTTTAAATAGTCTCTGATTATTGTAGGGCACTGTTTAAATACACTCTGATTACTGTAGGACACTGTTTAAATAGACTCTGATTATTGTAGGACACTGTTTAAATAGACTCTGATTATTGTAGGACACTGTTTAAATAGACTCTGATTACTGAAGGACACTGTTTTAATAGACTCTGATTATTGTGGGACACTGTTTAAATAGACTCTGATTACTGTAGGACACTGTTTAAATAGTCTCTGATTATTGTAGGGCACTGTTTAAATAGACTCTGATTACTGTGGGACACTGTTTAAATAGTCTCTGATTATTGTAGGGCACTGTTTAAATAGACTCTGATTACTGTAGGACACTGTTTAAATAGACTCTGATTACTGTAGGACACTGTTTAAATAGACTCTGATTATTGTAGGACACTGTTTAAATAGTCTCTGATTATTGTGGGACTCTGTTTAAATAGACTCTGATTACTGTAGGACACTGTTTAAATAGACTCTGATTACTGTAGGACACTGTATAATCACACCCTCACACTCGCACACCATCACATTCTGAAACCATCACACACTCGCACCCTCACACTCTCACATCATTACACCCTCACACCCTCACGCCAACACACCCTCACACCTACACACACGCACACCATCACACCCTCACACCATCACACCTTCACACCCTCACACAATCACACCCTCACACTCGCACACCATCACACTGTGAAACCCTCACACACTTGCACACTTACACCATCACACCCTAACACACTCACACACTCACACTCTCACACCCTCACACCTTCACACTCGCACACCCTCTCACCCGCACACCATCACACCCTGAAACCCTCACACACTCGCACACTCACACCACCACACTCTCACACTCTCACACCCTCACACCCTCACACTCGCACACCCACACACCCTCTCACCCGCACACCATCACACCCTGAAACTCTCACACACTCGCACACTCACACCATCACACCATCACACCCTCACACACTCACACTCTCACACCCTCACACCTTCACACTCGCACACCCGCACACCCTCACACCCGCACACCATCACACTCTGAAACCCTCACACACTCGCACACTCACACCATCACACCCTTACACTCTCACACACTCTCACTCTCACACCCTCACACCCTCACACTCGCACACCATCACACTCTGAAACCCTCACACATTCGCACACTCACGCCATCACGCCATCACACCCTAACACACTCACACACTCACACTGTCACACCCTCACACTCGCACACTCACACACCCTCACACCCGCACATCATCACACCCTGAAACCCTCACACACTCGCACACTCACACCATCACACCCTAACACCCTCACACCCTCACACTCTCACACCCTCACACTCGCACACTCGCACACCCTCACACAATCACACAATCACACCCTCACACCCGCACACCATCACACCCTCACACTCACACACTCGCACACTCGCACAATCACACCCTCACACCCACACACCCTCACACCTGCACACCCGCACACCCACACACCCACACACTCACACACTCACAGACTCACACATTCACACACTCACACCCTGAAACCCTCACACACTCACACCCTCACACCCTCACACACTCAAACCACACACCCACACACCCTCACACCCTGAAACCTTCACACCCTCACACTCGCACACCCTCACACCATTACACCCTCACACCTTCACACCCTCACACCATTACACCCTCGCACCTTCACACTCGCACACCCTCACACTCGCACACCTTCACACCCTCACACCATTACACCCTCGCACCTTCACACTCGCACACCCTCACAATCGCACACCTTCACACACTCACACCATTACACCCTCACACCTTCACACCCTCACACCATCACAACCTCACCCTCGCACACCCTCACACCCTCGCAAGTATTTATAACACTACCCGTTCCTTCCACACTGGTAATGTGGATAGTTAGAGCTAGATTTTCACAGGCTAGTCAACATTTCTTATCGCTAGGGGCACTAGTGTGGGAGCAGGTGAACAGTCCGCGATGGCACCAGACCACGTCCTACTGCTGGTTGGCTGAACGTATGTTGTTGCAGAGGACAGACCTGTTGTTCACCTTCATCAAATCTATCTTGGGCCAGGCTTTCTGTTACATCATTCCTCCTCCATATAGAGGATCATTGTTGGTTGCCCTTCTCTCTCTGCTACCCTCTCCCATTTCCTCACTCCTCCCCTTTCTGCCTCTGCCCCCGCTCACCCTCATCCCCCCCCCCCACCCCACAGACAGAAAACCACATTTCCCGCCTTTTGTGACGTCTCTTTTTCTATGTTTCTCTGGCAACCTGCACTTCCTGTTTATATTTCAAAATAGAGTTTTGATATCTCCAAGTTAAAGTTAGGGCAATTGACCTCCAATTACGCTATAACATGCCAACATTGACCTTCCTTCGACACTCGATCATTGACCCTGTGCTTGTGGCCAGGGCTGTTGGCACATGCTTTCACCCAAAGAACAAAGAACAAAGAACAAAGAAATGTACAGCACAGGAACAGGCCCTTCGGCCCTCCAAGCCCATTCCGACCATGCTGCCCGACTAAACTACAATCGTCTACACTTCCTGGGTCCGCATCCTTCTATTCCCATCCTATTCATGTATTTGTCAAGATGCCCCTTAAATGTCACTATCGTCCCTGCTTCCACCACCTCCTCCGGTAGCGAGTTCCAGGCACCCACTACCCTCTGCGTAAAAAACTTGCCTCGTACATCTCCTCTGAACCTTGCCCCTCGCACGTTAAACCTATGCCCCCTAGTAATTGACCCCTCTACCCTGGGGAAAAGCCTCTGACTATCCACTCTGTCTATGCCCCTCATAAATTTGTAGACCTCTATCAGGTCGCCCCTCAACCTCCGTCGTTCCAGTGAGAACAAACCGAGTTTCTTCAACCTCTCCTCATAGCTAATGCCCTCCATACCAGGCAACATTCTGGTAAATCTCTTCTGCACCCTCTCTAAAGCCTCCACATCCTTCTGGTAGTGTGGCGACCAGAATTGAACACTATACCCCAAGTGTGGCCTAACTAAGGTTCTATACAGCTGCAACATGACTTGACAATTCTTATACTCAATGCCCCGGCCAATGAAGGCAAGCATGCCGTATGCCTTCTTGACTACCTTCTCCACCTGTGTTGCCCCTTTCAGTGACCTGTGGACCTGTACTCCTAGATCTCTTTGACTTTCAATACTCTTGAGGGTTCTACCATTCACTGTATATTCCCTACCTGCATTAGACCTTCCAAAATGCATTACCTCACATTTGTCCAGATTAAACTCCATCTGCCATCTCTCCGCCCAAGTCTCCAAACAATCTAAATCCTGTTGTATCCTCTGACAGTCCTCATCGCTATCTGCAATTCCACCAACCTTTGTGTCGTCTGCAAACTTACCAATCAGACCAGTTACATTTTCCTCCAAATCATTAATATATACTCGTAATCTCTGAAGCACCGTGACCTCATTGCCCACACTGTCACCACTCCTCCCACTGCTTCCGGGTTTCTAATCTGTTGATGATTCGGTACAATCAGTGTGGGAGATTGGAAGATGAGTGGGTGGACCGGGCACTGGGAGAGATCCCATGCACGTCCTCACTGTTAATATTGTAGTTACTTTAAGACAAATGTGTAATGCTTCAGTGACAAACTACTTATCAGTTTCGAATGATTTGAATTATCTGAGTAAAGGGATATATCAGCATATTCTTCAATTGCTCTCTAAACTTTGTCTGGGTAATTGCATAAATAGCAGTGTTTGTGCAGCAACTCAAGAGCTCCAGCATGAAGCCGATTTCCATCACAAAATAATCCAGAGTGATAGATCGATATCCAAAATAATACAAACGGCTCCATATACAATAGATCGTTAATACTGACCATAACAGTATAAAATTGGCCGAGATAACAAACAGTAAAATGATGGATTTCCTCCGACTCTCCATCTCTGGGTCTCTGGGACTGTCCCCACTGCTGTGAGCTCGGAGTCTCCTGCGGGCCCTGCTGCTCACGACAATGTGTCTGACGGTGAGAACATTGAGCAGCAGAATCTGACCAAACGGGACACACGGGTTTAGAAAATAGTGGAGGCACTCGAGTGTGAGAAATAACGGAGAATACAGAATATCATATGAGAAATCGCAAAACCAGGGTTCGTTCATCAGCTCATACCCACCATATAACATAAAATACCAGAAAATGTTCTTCAAACAGCTCAGCACAGTCACTGTTCCCAGAACTACAACCGCCGTTTTCTCGCTGCAATATTTACTTTTCAGCTTCGGGCAACAAATGGCCACAAATCGGTCAAAGGTGAAAGTGACGGTGAACCAGACAGAACAGTCGGTGGCTGCAAAAAGCAGGACGGCGTGGATATTACACACACGGATGGACCTCACAAAATCAAAATGTTCTTTATAAAGAATTGGCATCTGTCTCAGAATCAGGTCGAGGACAATGACCAGGAGATCCCCCATTGCCATGGCCACCAGGTAACAAGTAACACATTTGGAGAGGCCACAGTTTTTCCACTTGAGGGTGACAATGGTGATTACGTTCACTGTAAAGAAAGGGGAATCCGAAATTAAATTGTGTGTCATTCTTGTGGTAAGCGGCAGGTTTGTTTGTTGAATTTTTGAGATCTTCCAGAGCACCCAATGATAGAGATGAAACTGTTAAGAGCACAGGGGAAGGAAGGAGAGATTAAATAAAAGATGCTGGAGTTGAGGAAGCGGGGAGGGGTGGGGGGGGGGGGGGGGGGGAGAGACAGCTCTGAGGTTGGAGCAAGGGTTCAAAGGGATCATGGAGCTGACGGTTGTATTGAGGACACATGGGAAATGTGGCGGAAATCTGATACTCGACCTGCACCTTCTTTGCCATGTAGAGGGACTCAGTGATGTGGTGGTAATTAAACTGAACCTATTATCCAGAAGCCCAAATGCATGGTGGCCTCAAATGCACCGTGGCAGCTGGTGGGATAGATATTTAATACTGAAACTGAAATTGTAAACTAGCCTCAACTGTGGTGACCATTCGCCACTTTGGTCTGAAGATACCGTCTGTTTGGGCAGGGGGTAGAGCTCAGTCCCTGATCTGTGGCTACAATCCGAAATACATTTTACTGACTTGTAAATGTTCCCCTCAACTGCCTAGAACCTTACTCAATGCGGGTAAAATGAGCAAGAGCTGACCCTTTCAACACCGCCCACATCCAATGATAGAATTTATTTAACAGAATGCCGTTCAGGAAATGTGTGGCTGATGGAGTCTCTCTTTCCAGTTGAATATGGCTCTGCTCCTGATTCAGTTGTTGTTGCAGTGGGAAAGGTGGAATTTGGGTCTTGGGAACTGCATCTCGGACGGTGAAGGCTCCGTGTTCCGACCTGCATTGGAAGAGTAGTCACTTGGCTGAGTTCCCTGCGGTGTTGTGATATCAGCACTCCGAATGGAGAAGACTTGGGTCATTGTGGTGATGGCCACATCTGGAGTGTAGGAGCGGACGCTGAGAAGCCACAACCACCCTGGTGCAATCGCAGCAGGTCTAACAGTGGTTAGCACTGTTGCTTCACAGCGCCAGGTACCCAGGTTCGATTCCCGGCTTGGGTCACTGTCTGTGTGGAGTCTGCACGTTCTCCCCGTGTCTGCGTGGGTTTCCTCCGGGTGCTCCGGTTTCCTCCCACAAGTCCCGAAAGGTGTGCTTGTTAGGTAATTTGGACATTCTGAATTCTCCCTCAGTGTACCCGGGAAGAAATCTTACAACACCAGGTTAAAGTCCAACACCTGAAGAAGGAGCAGCGCTCCGAAAGCTAGTGATTCGAAACAAACCTGTTGGACTTTAACCTGGTGTTGTAAGACTTCTTTCTGTGCTCACCCCAGTCCAACGCAGGCATCTCCACATCAGTGTACCCGAACAGGCGGCGGAATGTGTGATGAGGGGCTTTTCACAGTAACTTCATTGCAGTGTTAATGTCAGCCTACTTGTGACAATAAAGATTCTTGTTGTTGTGTGGCAGGCATGGATCACGTGCCCAGTGCAGGCAGCCCTCAAACTATTTCCAAGTTGAATGATGGATGAAAAACGGTGTCCTTGGTGTTTGGAACTTGCTCATCTCCACTCCAGGATTTACCTCCCAAAACAGCCATCCTGTGAGGAGCTGCTGGAAGAGCAGGATACTGGGTATGATGGCTTCGGCTGGAGAACTTCAAAGACAAGAATCAGAATGTTACAATTCAGGCACTGTTGGATTGGTTTAAAGGACAGGGCGATGTCCCATTCAGAACCTGCCTCCCCTCAGCATCCCAGGGTAACAGGTGGACAATATGTTGGCCCAGCGTCGAGAGGTACACAGACCACGATGGAAATGGTGACTGTACAGATGGCACCACGGATGGATCTGGAGTTTTAGAGCCCCAGTACAATGGGATGTTGGAGTAGGAGAGGCAATGAGGCTGTGTGGGGGAAAGGGGTGACCAATTTCAATCTAAAATAAAAGATCACTGAAGCAGGCAGTAGCCAGAGGATTGGCCAATTACAGAGCATCCAAACGGAGGGATTTGCTGACAGGATGGAGAGTTTTGAACGTGAGGATTTTCTTGAACTGTTGATCCTGCAGATCAGTGAGGATCATGAGTGACCTGGATAAACAGCCCAGTTCAGAAGATAACTGGCATTCCAGGTAGTGGGAGGAATGGCGTTCATACCACAGACATCGATGACATTCAGGAGGTGATTGTACATGGGGAGGGTGTTGGAAAGGATGTGGGGTCAGATGTGAGCTGTTTAAATGGATAGCTGGCGTTGCATCCACTCGGTCCGGCCCTCTTTCATAGATTTGTGATTGGAATTAAGTCAAGTTCCCATTTCCCAAAACGTAGTTAGAAAGGAGAATGATACAATGAGATTACAGAATATAATCTGCTCGACATATCGCCTTACCAGCAACTAACTTGGAGCAAAGTGGGAGTAAATGAATGCTCAGTCAGTCAAGCAGTGAAGGTTAATATCCGGATCCACAGGCTTAACACATACACCAAGGGCAGCAAAGTGTAAACACCATGGAGAGTAAGACAGTTAAACATGGTTTGACAAGTTAACAATTGAACATAAATACTTACCAGGAACACCAACAATAGCCAGGATGGGGTAATAAAAGTATTGAATAACAAAAAGCTTATATTCAATCCGCTCAGCTTGTGTTGTCCACCAATGAGGTAAAGAAAGATAGTTCAAAAAAGTGGATAATTGCCTGTCCATTGCTGTAACATGCCAGTCCATTGAGAGCTCAGACACCGCGCTCTCTCCCCTCCCTGTCTCCAAGGAGCTGCGAATCCTTTTACTGCGCTGCTGTCAGCATTACAGCATGAGCCTTATATAAAGAGGTAAATCCTCCAGTGGCACAACTGGGATCTGTTGAGACTCAAATTAATTCCCGTCACAGAACAAACATGTTTATTTAACCCCTCTCAATCCAACATTTCGAATAGCACGATAAAGTGGTTCATTTTCAGGGTCTGGATGGGATATAGCTGGATCACAAGAGGGAGGAATAAGGCAGCAGGGTGGCCCAGTGGTTAGCACTGCTGCCTCACGACGCCGAGGTCCCAGGTTCGATCCCGGCTCTGGGTCACTGTCTGTGTGGAGTTTTCACATTTTCCCCGTGTCTGCGTGGGTTTCGCCCCCACAACCCAAAGATGTACAATAGAACATAGAACATAGAACGATACAGCGCAGTACAGGCCCTTTGGCCCACGATGTTGCACCGAAACAAAAGCCATCTAACCTACACTATGCCATTATCATCCATATGTTTATCCAATAAACTTTTAAATGCCCTCAATGTTGGCAAGTTCACTACTGTAGCAGGTAGGGCATTCCACGGCCTCACTACTCTTTGCGTAAAGAACCTACCTCTGACCTCTGTCCTATATCTATTACCCCTCAGTTTAAAGCTATGTCCCCTCGTTCCAGCCATTTCCATCCGCGGGAGAAGGCTCTCACTGTCCACCCTATCTAACCCCCTGATCATTTTGTTTGCCTCTATTAAGTCTCCTCTTAACCTTCTTCTCTCCAACGAAAACAACCTCAAGTCCATCAGCCTTTCCTCATAAGATTTTCCCTCCATACCAGGCAACACCCTGGTAAATCTCCTCTGCACCCGCTCCAAAGCCTCCATGTCCTTCCTATAATGCGGTGACCAGAACTGTAACGCAATACTCCAAATGCGGCCGTATGAAGGTGGATTGGCCGTGCTAAATTGCCCCTTGATTGGAAAAAATTAATTGAATGCTCTAAATTTAAAAAAAAAACAAGAGGGAGGAACGATTAAATTGGCGTTAACCCTGACTATGAGATTCCAATCCTCCTTGTTTATGCGCGTGGTGATGGAGGAGTGGTTTTAAAAAAATATTCCAAACTATTCATAACAGCGAAAGGGAGACGTCTGGAGCAGTCAGAATCATTTGGGGAAACTTGCAGTAATTCTGTGGAAGAATATTAATTCTTCCTCGTGAAGATTCCTGTTCATAAATGGAATGGAACACAGACGTGTTCCTGGGGAATCATTGTTGACGAGGTCATTGAATCATTTGATGAAGTAATTGGGTGTGTTGATGAGGCGTTATGTCTCTGGACTTTAGGAAAGGAGTGGGATCAAGTTTAATTTAAGATTTCCCGTTTTTCCATCTTTTCTTCATCAGCACACTTCGCAAATCCATGGGAGAGGATATATTTGAAATGTGGGAGAGGAGACTGCTGCTTGTTCTGCACGTGGTTTTCCTGGCCAGAGGCGTTGTCATGGAGAACGCAGCAGTGGATGTTGACTGACAGTTAATTGCCAAGCATTGTTTGAAATTTAACAGGAACAGCTGTGCCCTGAAAGATTCGGAATGTGACTTCCATCGGAATGTTGATTGTTCCTCCATTTTGAGTTGGTCAGAACAGACTGTCTTTTAATTCCTCTGGACACAATTTTGGACATAACATGCAAACCAGACTTAACCGAAGGTGGCTGGTCCCTCTGATCTGCTCAGCTCATTCCCAGGACGAGGTCATGGCCATCTGACATTGTTTTCCGATCATTAATAGTTATATTGTGCCATTAATTTACAGGATGTGAACATCGGTGGTTAGGCCAGCTTGCATTGTCCATCCCTAGGTGCCAAACAGAAGGTTGTGCAACGCTGCAGTCCTTGATCTGTAGGTACACCCACTATGCTGTTAGGGAGGGGAATCTAGGATTTTCACCAAGTGACTGAAGGAATGGCCGATATATTTCCAAGCCAGCGTGGTGACGGATATGGAGGGGAACCTCCAGGTGATGGTTCCCAGGTACCTGTTGCTCTGAATTGCCTTGTTGCCTCACAGCTCCAGGGTCCCAGGTTCAATTCCTGGCTGGGTCTCTGCCTGTGCGGAGTCTGCATGTTCTCCCCGTGTCTGCGTGGGTTTCCTCCGGGTGCTCCGGTTTCCTCCCACAGTCCAAAGATGTGCAGGTTAGACCATGATAATTTGCCCTTAGTGTCCAAAAAATGTTTAGTGGGGTTACTGGGTTCTGGGGCTGGTGTAGAGGCGTGTGCTTAAATAGACTGCTCTTTCCAAGGGCCGGTGCAGACTCGATGGGCTGAATGGCCTCCTTCTGCACTGTGAATTCTATGATTCTTGTCCTTCCAGATGGTAGTGGTCGTGGGATTGGAAGGTGCTGTCTAAGGAATCTTGGTGAGTTACTGCAGTGCATCTTGTAGATGGTACACACTGTGCGCCGGGGGGGGGGGGGGGGAGTGAATGTTTGTGGAAGGGGAGCGATCAAGCGGGGCTGCTTTGTCCTGGATGGTGTCGAGCTTCTCGAGTGTTGTTGGAGCTGCGCTCATCCAGGCAAGTGGAAAGTGTTCCCTCACACTCCTGACTTGTGCCTTGTGGATGGTGGACAGGCTTTGGGGGGGTCAGGAGGTGAGTTCCTCTCCGCAGGATTCCCAGCCTCTGACCTGCCCTGGTAGCCACAGTATTTATGTGGTTGGGCCCAGTTCAGTTTCTGATCAATGGTTACCCCCAGGATGTGGATTGAGGGGGATTCAGCGGTGGGAATGCCGTCGAACGTCAAGGGGCGATGGTTAGATCCTCTCTTGTAGGAGATGGTCATTGCCGGGCACGTGTGTGGTGTGAATGTAACTTGCCCCTTGTCAGCCCCGAGCCTGGATATTGTCCGGGTCTTGCTGCATTTGAACATGGACTGCTTCATTATCTGAGGAGTTGCGAATGGTGCTGAACATTGTGCAGTCACCCGCAAACATCCCCACTTCTGACCTTATGATGGAAGGGAGGTCGCTGATGGAGCAGCTGGAGGTGGTCGGGCCGAGGACACGACCCTGAGGAACCCCTGCAGTGATGTCCTGGAGCTGAGATGATTGACCTCCAGCCACCACAACCACCTTCCTTTGTGCCGGGTCGGACTCCAACCAGCGGAGAGTTTCCCCCTGATTCCCATTGGCTCCAGTTTAGCTCGTGCTCCTTGATGTCATGAACGGTCAAATGCTGCCTTGATGTCGAGGGCAGTCACTGTCACCTTAGCTCTGTTGTTTAGCTCTTTTACCCATGTTTGATTCAAGTCTGTAATGAGGTCAGGAGCTGAGTGACCCTGGCAGAACCCAAACTGAGCGTCCGTGAGCAGGTTATTGCTGAGTACGTGCCGCACTGTTGATGACTCCTTCCATCACTTTACTGATGATGGAGAGTAGACTGATAGGGCGGTAAGTGGTTATGTAAGATTTGTCCTGATTTCTGTGAACGGTTCACACCTGGACAATTTTCCTCATTGCCGGATAGATGCCAGTGTTGCAGCTGTTGTTTAATTTTCCCTCAGAACTAACTTATGACTTACTGACAGAAACTTCATTAACTTTTTCCTCAATAGTAATTGTCGGATTGGCCACTGGACCAAACTGAGGAGGCAATGGACAGGGGCCTCCGCCTGAGATGTCAGCACTTGTAAGTATTGCAGGATACGTGTTTTCCGAATGGCGTGAGTGAATTAGACATTTATTAAACCAAAATGATGTTTGTGATACCCACTAATTTCAGGCCTAAAACCAGGATAACAAACGACAGACAACTATCACAGCACGTTTTTAATATAAATGTAGAGTACCCAATTATTTTTTCCAATTAAGGGGCAATTTAGTGCGGCCAATCCACCTACCCTGCACATCTTTGGGTTGTGGGGGCGAAACCCAAGCAAACACGGGGAGAATGTGCAAATTCCATACGGACAGGGAGCCAGAGCCGGGATTCGAACCCGGGTCCTCAGCGCCGTAGGCAACAGTGCTAATCACTGCCCCACCGTGCTGCCCCATCACAGCACTGTTAATCTGTCAGGGCAACTGGACTGTTTCTGTTTTGTTATCAGCAAGAACAGCAATTAGTAGAGGACTGTGAAATCAGAGACCTGAAGTAGAATCACAGATCTTAACATAATGAGCTCTCTTAGAAGAGTTTCAAAGAAGTCATTACTTTCGGCTATGTATTGGACTTTGTAACAGTACTTGGTTAACTTGGAATGACACAGGTTTCAGCTATTGTTATTTTCCGACTCTATTTATTAACTAAAACATATGTAGAGTGTGGTGTAGAAGGTCACATTTTAAAAAAATGTTTTTATTCAAGGTTTTTCAATAATTTTTACAAAATATTCCAAAAAGGAAAATAATACAACAAAGAAAACAGGGCAAGGTGCCAACAACACAAAACAACTTAACCCTCTAAACGATTAACAATTTAACACTCATCTCAAAGCAAAGTGGGGCATGCGCCCCTTACAAAAAATAAGAAATCAGCACCCCCCCCCCCCCCCCCCCCACCCCGGGTTGCTGCTGACCTCCACCTAACGTTCCGCGAGAACGTCAAGGAACGGTCGCCCGGAAAGCCCCTGCAAGGACCCTCACAAGGCAAACTTTATCTTCTCCAACCTGAGAAATCCCGCCACGTCACTGACCCAAGCCTCCATGCTTGGGGGCTTTGCGTCCCTCCACATTAACAAGAGCCGCCTCCGGGCTACCAAGGAGGCAAAGACCGGCATTCCGGCCTCTTTCGACTCCTGCACCCCCAGATCGCCTGATACCCCAAATATCGCTATCCCCCAGCTCGGTTTTACCCGAGTGTCCAAGACCTTGGACATAGCCTTTGCAAAGCCCTTCCAAAACTCCGTAAGCGCCGGGCACGCCCAGAAAATATGGGCGTGGTTTGCTGGGCTCCCCGAACACCTCACGCACCTGTCCTCCACCCCAAAGAACTTACTCATCCTCGCCCCTATCATGTGCGCTCGGTGCACCACCTTAAACTGGATCAGGCTGAGCCTGGCGCAAGATGAGGAGGAATTGACCCTGCCCAGGGCGTCAGCCCACAGGCCCTCATCCAGCTCCTCACCCAGCTCCTCCTCCCACTTGCCCTTCAGCTCCTCCACCGAGGCTTCTTCCGCCTCCTGCAGCTCCTGGTATATCTCCGAGACCCTACCCTCTCTGACCCACACGCCCAGGACCACCCTGTCCTGTATCCTTCGGGCAGGCAGCAGCGGGAATTCCCCTACCTGCTTTCTCACGAACGCTCAAACCTGCACATACCTAAAGGTTCCCCGGGGACAACCCAAATTTCCCCTCCCGCGCCCTCAGACTGGCTAAAGTCCCATCGATGAATAAATCCCCCATCCTTTTAATTCCCGCC
The DNA here is from genome assembly GCF_047496885.1 of Scyliorhinus torazame. Classification (NCBI taxonomy): domain Eukaryota; kingdom Metazoa; phylum Chordata; class Chondrichthyes; order Carcharhiniformes; family Scyliorhinidae; genus Scyliorhinus; species Scyliorhinus torazame. The sequence goes on along the minus strand of NC_092710.1, from coordinate 45,670,688 downwards.
CGCGGGTTCAATTCCCGTACCGGCCTCCCTGAACAGGTGCCGGAGTGTGGCGACTAGGGGCTTTTCACAATAACTTCACTGAAGCCTACTTGTGACAATAAGCGACTATTATTATGAATTCACTCTTGTGTATAATTTATAAATAGCAGTTAAAGCTACACACTTATATTAAGGACATGTTTTGTATAGCCTTAAATACAATGTGTGTTGTAACCTTTTATACCAAGCACTATAAAATATTCTGTGAATTAGGATCATTGATGATGTTATCCTTTGTATGAAAAGTAAAATGATCTCGTTCAGCTTTTTAGACTCACAGTAAGAAGCTAGTTTGTGGCTTTTTCGTCAGAGAACCGGTGAGAGAGAGAGACTGGCTCTTTGTTTTCGGAAGACTCCAAGCTGCTGCTATTACCTGTTGTTGGAGGGAAGAAATTGGAAACAAGGAATTTCTTCGCGAAAGAGTGAAGCAGTCTGTAATCCGCAAATATCCTGAAACGTGGCCTATTAACAATTCTAAAGGTCAGGGGAGACTCCCCGGACATTGAGGATAATATCGTCACCATGGAAACCTCGAGGGGCTTGAATAAACATTCCTTGTTAGGAAGAGGTCAGGCGACAGAATAATGGGAGGAACAAAGAGGAGTGATAAAGAGTGTCTACAATGTTGTAACCTCGTGTCTGTAAGCTGGGACGGGTTTTGTCTGATTCTTTTTTAAAAAAAATTTAGATTGCCCAATTTATTTTTTCCAATTAAAGGGTAATTTAGCGCGGCCAATCCACCTACTCTGTACAACCTTTGGGGTGTGGGGGCGAAACCCACGCAAACACGGGGAGAATGTGCAAACTCCACACGGACAGTGACCCAGAGCCGGGATCGAACCCGGGTCCTCAGCGCCTTGAGGCAGTCGTGAAGTTTTGTCCAATTCTTGATGCGGAGGATAAGACAGACCGGGTTTCCCGGACGTTTTGAGATCTCCAATAAAGTCTGGCGCAGAATTTACCACGCCTGCTCCTTCTCCACTTTTCCGTGTCTAATAGCCCTGAGTAATGACCCGGGCAAATGTCTCTCGCTTGTTTTGTTCAGCTGGAACAGGCCCAAGATGTGTGTTTGTTCTTTCTGTCTGAAAACAACAAGGCCCTTTGTCTGAATTTGTGTAGCTTCCAGCAGGCGCGAATGCATCATACAGCAAGAACAACTGGCAATCTTCCAGCAGGCACGAATGCATCATACAGCAAGAACAACTGGCAATCTTCCAGCAGGCACGAATGCAGCATACAGCAAGAACAACTGGCAATCTTCCAGCAGGCACGAATGCAGCATACAGCAAGAACAACTGGCAATCTTCCAGCAGGCGCGAATGCATCATACAGCAAGAACAACTGGCAATCTTCCAGCAGGCACGAATGCATCATACAGCAAGAACAGCTGGCAATCTTCCAGCAAGCGCGAATGCAGCATACAGCAAGAACAACTGGCAATCTTCCAGCAAGCGCGAATGCAGCATACAGCAAGAACAACTGGCAATCTTCCAGCAGGCACGAATGCAGCATACAGCAAGAACAACTGGCAATCTTCCAGCAGGCGCGAATGCATCATACAGCAAGAACAGCTGGCAATCTTCCAGCAGGCGCGAATGCAGCATACAGCAAGAACAGCTGGCAATCTTCCAGCAGGCACGAATGCATCATACAGCAAGAACAGCTGGCAATCTTCCAGCAAGCGCGAATGCAGCATACAGCAAGAACAGCTGGCAATCTTCCAGCAGGCACGAATGCATCATACAGCAAGAACAGCTGGCAATCTTCCAGCAAGCGCGAATGCAGCATACAGCAAGAACAACTGGCAATCTTCCAGCAAGCGCGAATGCAGCATACAGCAAGAACAACTGGCAATCTTCCAGCAGGCACGAATGCAGCATACAGCAAGAACAACTGGCAATCTTCCAGCAGGCGCGAATGCATCATACAGCAAGAACAGCTGGCAATCTTCCAGCAGGCGCGAATGCAGCATACAGCAAGAACAACTGGCAATCTTCCAGCAGGCGCGAATGCATCATACAGCAAGAACAGCTGGCAATCTTCCAGCAGGCACGAATGCAGCATACAGCAAGAACAACTGGCAATCTTCCAGCAGGCACGAATGCAGCATACAGCAAGACCAACTGGCAATCTTCCAGCAGGCACGAATGCATCATACAGCAAGAACAACTGGCAATCTTCCAGCAGGCGCGAATGCATCATACAGCAAGAACTGGCAATCTTCCAGCAGGCGCAAATGCAGCATACAGCAAGAACAACTGGCAATCTTCCAGCAGGCGCGAATGCAGCATACAGCAAGAACAACTGGCAATCTTCCAGCAGGCGCGAATGCATCATACAGCAAGAACAACTGGCAATCTTCCAGCAGGCGCGAATGCATCATACAGCAAGAACTGGCAATCTTCCAGCAGGCGCGAATGCAGCATACAGCAAGAACAACTGGCAATCTTCCAGCAGGCACGAATGCAGCATACAGCAAGAACAACTGGCAATCTTCCAGCAGGCACGAATGCAGCATACAGCAAGAACAGCTGGCAATCTTCCAGCAGGCGCGAATGCAGCATACAGCAAGACCAACTGGCAATCTTCCAGCAGGCGCGAATGCAGCATACAGCAAGAACAGCTGGCAATCTTCCAGCAGGCACGAATGCAGCATACAGCAAGAACAACTGGCAATCTTCCAGCAGGCGCGAATGCAGCATACAGCAAGAACAACTGGCAATCTTCCAGCAGGCACGAATGCAGCATACAGCAAGAACAACTGGCAATCTTCCAGCAGGCGCGAATGCAGCATACAGCAAGAACAACTGGCAATCTTCCAGCAGGCACGAATGCAGCATACAGCAAGAACAACTGGCAATCTTCAATAGGTTGTTGTTTAATATTTGGCTGATAATGTTGGTCTGTTGCGTGGTTTAAGGATTGAGTCACATGACAGCCTAATACATCATCAGCTCCAGTGTGGCATTGCCCTCAGTCTGGACCGGGCCTTTGTCCAGTGAACAACCAGCGAATAAACCGTTGTTGATTATTACGTTCAACCCATGTATTTCGGCAATTCCTTTCTTCCATTCTGCAAATACAATACGCAAATGCGGACATTTAACGACCTGGGATCGGGAAAAATATATTGTACAAAGTGAAATTAAAATGGAAGTTGTCCACGGTCGATGTTGAAGCAGCTGACAGTCCGTCAGTGATTCCACCTGACACTTAGCGTACCACACAACCTCCCCCGGCAACACATTCCCGGCACCAACCACCCTCTGTGTAAAAAAAACTGCTTCGCACATCTCCTCAAAACTTTGCCCCAAGGACCTTAAACCTATGGTCCCTAGTGACTGACCCCTCCACCCTGGGAGAGAGTGCCTGCCCCCCCCCCCACCCCTCTCCACCATGACCTTCCCCCCCCCCTAACTTTGTAGAACTCTATCAGGTCACCACTCAACCTCCGTCTTTTTAATGAAAACAGTCTCCACATAGCTAACACCATTCAGACCGGGCAACGTCCTTGAAAACCTCCTCTGCACCCTCTCCAAAGCCTCCACATCCTTCTGGTAGTGTGGCGACCAGAATTGTGCGCAACATTCCAAGTGCGGCCTTACCAAGGTTCTATACAACTGCAGCCTGACTTGCCAGTTTTTATACTCGATGCTCCGTCCAATGAAGGCAAGCATTCCGAATGCTTTCTCGACGACCTTGTCCACTTGTGTTGCCACCTTCAAAGATCTGTGGACCAGCACGCCCAGATCTCTCTGACTTTCTATATTCCGAAGAGTTTTACCATTTACGGTATATTTTCCGTCTAATAAAATGCATTACCTCACATTTGTCTGCCTTAAAGTTAATTTACCATTTCTGTGCCCAAGTCTCCGACCTATCGATGTCCTGCTGTATCCTCTGAGAATCCTCAACACTATCTGCCCCTCCACCAACCTTGGTGTCATCCACAAACTCACTAATCAGACCGGCTACATTTTCCTCCAGATCGTTTCTGTACACCACAAACAACAGAGGCCCCAGCACCGATCCCTGTGGAACACCACTAGTCACAACCTTCCATTCAGTAAAACACCCGTATACTGCTACCCTCTGTGACCGAGCCAGTTCTGTATCCATCTTTCCACCTTAGCTCGGATACTGTGTGACTTCACCTTTTGTACCAATCTGCCATGAGGCACCTTGTCAAAGGCTTTACTGACGTCCATGTAAACAACATCCACCGCCCTACCCTCGCCAACCCTGCTGACAAATGGCGGGAATCATAGAACATAGAACATAGAACGATACAGCGCAGTACAGGCCCTTCAGCCCACGATGTTGCACCGACATGGGAAGTCAAAAAACAAAAGCCATCTAACCTACACTATGCCATTACCATCCATATGTTTATCCAATAAACGTTTAAATGCCCTCAATGTTGGCGAGTTCACTACTGTAGCAGGTAGGGCATTCCACGGCCTCACTACTCTTTGCGTAAAGAACCTACCTCTGACCTCTGTCCTATATCTATTACCCCTCAGTTTAAAGCTATGTCCCCTCGTGCCAGCCATATCCATCCGCGGGAGAAGGCTCTCACTGTCCACCCTATCCAACCCCCTGATCATTTTGTATGCCTCTATTAAGTCTCCTCTTAACCTTCTTCTCTCTAACGAAAACAACCTCAAGTCCATCAGCCTTTCCTCATAAGGTTTTCCCTCCATACCAGGCAACATCCTGGTAAATCTCCTCTGCACCCGCTCCAAAGCCTCCACGTCCTTCCTATAATGCGGTGACCAGAACTGTACGCAATACTCCAAATGCGGCCGTACCAGAGTTCTGTACAGCTGCAACATGACCTCCTGACTCCGGAACTCAATCCCTCTACCAATAAAGGCCAACACTCCATAGGCCTTCTTCACAACCCTATCAACCTGGGTGGCAACTTTCAGGGATCTATGTACATGGACACCTAGATCCCTCTGCTCATCCACACTTCCAAGAATTTTACCATTAGCCAAATATTCCGCATTCCTGTTATTCCTTCCAAAGTGAATCACCTCACACTTCTCTACATTAATCTCCATTTGCCACCTCTCAGCCCAGCTCTGCAGCTTATCTGTGTCCCTCTGTAACCTTCAACATCCTTCCGCACTGTCGACAACACCACCGACTTTAGTGTCCTCTGCAAATTTACTCACCCACCCTTCTGCGCCCTCCTCTAGGTCATTTATAAAAATGACAAACAGCAACGGCCCCAGAACAGATCCTTGTGGTACGCCACTTGTAACTGAACTCCATATTGAACATTTCCCATCAACCACCACCCTCTGTCTTCTTTCAGCTAGCCAATTTCTGATCCACATCTCTAAATCACCCTCAATCCCCAGCCGTATTTTCTGCAAAAGCCTACCGTGGGGAACCTTATCAAACGCTTTACTGAAATCCATATACACCACATCAACTGCTCTACCCTCGTCTACCTGTTCAGTCACCTTCTCAAAGAACTCGATAAGGTTTGTGAGGCACGACCTACCCTTCACAAAGCCATGCTGACTATCCCTGATCATATTATTCCTATCTAGATAATTATAAATCTCGTCTCTTATAATCCCCTCCAAGACTTTACCCACTACAGACGTGAGGCTCACCGGTCTATAGTTGCCGGGGTTGTCTCTACTCCCCTTCTTGAACAAAGGGACCACATTTGCTATCCTCCAGTCCTCTGGCACTATTCCTGTAGCCAATGATGACATAAAAATCAAAGCCAATGGTCCAGCAATCTCTTCCCTGGCCTCCCAGAGAATCCTAGGATAAATCCCATCAGGCCCCGGGGACTTATCTATTTTCAGCCTGTCCAGAATTGCCAACACCTCTTCCCTACGTACCTCAATGCCATCTATTCTAATAGCCTGGGTCTCAGCATTCTCCTCCAAAACATTCTCTTTTTCCTGAGTGAATACTGACGAAAAATATTCATTTAGTATCTCGCCTATCTCTTCAGACTCTACACACAACTTCCCATCCCTGTCCTTGACTGACCCTACTCTTACCCTAGTCATTCTTGTATTCCTGACATACCTATAGAAAGCTTTTGGGTTTTCCTTGATCCTACCTGCCAAATACCTCTCATGTCCCCTCCTTGCTCATCTTAGCTCTCTCTTTAGATCCTTCCTCGCTACCTTGTAACTATCAAGCGCCCCAACTGAAACTTCATACCTCATCTTCACATAGGCCTCCTTCTTCCTCTTAACAAGAGATTCCACTTCTTTGGTAAACCACGGTTCCCTCGCTCGATGCCTTCCTCCCTGCCTGACCGGTACGTACTTATCAAGAACACGCAGTAGTTGTTCCTTGAACAAGCTCCACATAACCAGTGTGCCCAACACTTGCAGCCTACTTCTCCACCTTATCCCCCCCAAGTCACGTCTAATGGCATAATAATTACCCTTCCCCCAGCTATAATTCTTGCCCTGCGGTGTATACTTATCCCTTTCCATCACTAACGTAAACGTCACCGAATTGTGGTCACTGTCCCCAAAGTGCTCACCTACCTCCAAATCTAACACCTGGCCTGGTTCATTACCCAAAACCAAATCCAATGTGGCCTCGCCTCTTGTTGGCCTGTCAACATATTGTGTCAGGAAACCCTCCTGCACACATTGTACAAAAAACTACTGTACTCGAACTATATCTTTTCCAGTCAATATTTGGAAAGTTAAAGTCTCCCATAATAACTACCCTGTTACTTTCACTCTTATCCAGAATCATCTTCGCCATCCTTTCCTCTTCATCCCTAGAACTATTTGGAGGCCTATAGAAAACTCCCAACAGGGTGACCTCTCCTTTCCTGTTTCTAACCTCAGCCCAGACTACCTCGGAAGAAGAGTCCCCATCTAGCATCCTCTCCGCCACCGTAATACTGTTCTTGACTAGCAGCGCCACACCTCCCCCTCTTTTGCCTACTTCTCTAAGCTTACTAAAACACCTAAACCCCGGGACCTGCAACAACCATTCCTGTCCCTGCTCTATCCATGTCTCCGAAATGGCCACAACATCGAAGTCCCAGGTACCAACCCACGCTGCCAGTTCCCCTACCTTATTTTGTATACTCCTGGCATTGAAGTAAACACACTTCAAACCACCTACCTGAACACTGCCCCCCCCCCCCTGCGACGTCAAATCTGAGCTCCTGACCTCTATACTCTCAATCTCCAGTACCCTAAAACTACAATCCAGGTTCCCATGCCCCTGCTGCATTAGTTTAAACCCCCCCCCAAAGAGCACTAACAAATCCCCCCACCAGGATATTTGTGCCCCTCAGGTTCAGATGTAGACCATCCTGTCTGTAGAGGTCCCACCTTCCCCAGAAAGAGCCCCAGTTATCCAGAAATCTGAATCCCTCCCGCCTGCACCATCCCTGTAGCCACGTGTTTAATTGCTCTCTCTCCCTATTCCTCATCTCACTATCACGTGGCACGGGCAACAACCCAGAGATAACAACTCTGTTTGTTCTAGTTCTGAGCTTCCATCCTAGCTCCCTGAAAGCCTGCCTGACATCCTTGTCCCCTTTCCTACCTATGTCGTTAGTGCCAATGTGGACCACGACTTGGGGCTGCTCCCCCTCCCCCTCAAGGACCCGGAAAACACGATCCGAGACATCACGTACCCTTGCACCTGGGAGGCAACATACCAAACGTGAGTCTCTCACGCTCCCACAAAATCTCCTATCTGTGCCCCTGACTATCGAGTCCCCAATTACTAATGCTCTGCTCCTCTCCCCCCTTCCCTTCTGAGCAACAGGGACAGACTCCGTGCCAGAGGCCCGTACCCCATGGCTTACCCCTGGTAAGTCCCCCCCCCCACAAGTATCCAAAGCGGTATACTTGTTACTCAGGGGAACGACCGCAGGGGATCCCTGCACTGACTGCTTTTTCCCAGTCCCTCTTACAGTTACCCACCTATCTCCAATCTTTGGTGTAACTAATTCCCTGAAGCTGCTATCTATGACCCCCCTCTGCCTCCCGAATGATCCGAAGTTCTTCCAACTCCAGCTCCAGTTCCCTAACTCGGTCTTGGAGGAGCTGGAGATGGCAGCACTTCCTGCAGGTAAAATCAGCAGGGACACTAACGGCATCCCTCACCTCAAACATCCTGCAGGAGGAACATTGCACTCCCTTCCCTGCCATTCCTCTAACTTTCTACCAAGATCTGATTAATAAATCATTTTTAAAAAAAATAATAATGTAAATATGGTACTTACCTCAGACCAATGGGTCTTATTATTAGGTTAGAGAAGGAGGGCGGGTGGGAGACACTACACGTGTAGTGTCTCGGGTTTCCTCTCCACCAGAATTTATTGGTGGGGGGGGGGAACCTGCCCAGAAGTCCGCGGGTCGAACTTCCGGTTCCCGCCTTATATAAAAAATAAAAATTAAAAATAACACAGAAAAGAAGAACAGAAACGGGACCAGGTAAGTGTTTTTAAAGCAAATACTCACCTCCCGACAGGCCCCTGCACTCCGCTCCTGCCATGGCACCATGGGTTCCTTTCAGTTAGAATCCGAATACTGCAAACCATATGGACATCGCACTAATATGTCCTGGTATATAACATTTCAGAATCATAAAATCCATAGAATTTACAGTGCAGAAGAAGACCATTCAGCCCCTCGAGTCTGCATCGGCTCTTGGAATGAGCACCCTACATAAGCTCACACCACCCTATCCCTGTAACCCAGTAACTCCACCTAACCGAAGGGCAATTTAACACGGCCAATCCACCTAACCTGCACATCTTTGGACTGTGGGAGGAAACCGGAGCACCCGGAGGAAACCCACGCAGACACGGGGAGGACGTGCAGACTCCGCACAGACAGTGACCCAGGCTGGGAATCGAACCTGGGGCCCTGTCGCTGTGAAGCAACAGTGCTAACCACGGTGCTATCGTGCTGCCCATTGGAGACAGCCCGTTCCCTGCATTTCTTTGTACAAAATGGACGCAACCTTTTTAAATTGTCCATTCGTTTGGAACAACCCGTGGACCCTGGTGACAAATCTGCTCAAGAATTGGTTAAAAATTTCGAAGACAAATAAATACGGCAGCCATCAATAACCGCAGAGAGGAATCGGCCAGAGGGGGGAACATTGTGCAGTCCGTTACCAGCCTCAAGCGTGGCATGGAATTTTGCGAATTTGGTGACTCGGTTGTTGACACCATGAGAGAGTGCTTGTTTTTTGGGTTCAGAAATGATCCCAGTCAGAACAGATAATTAACGGAACAAAATCTCCGTATTGATATTGCTGTGTCCATGAGCGCAGCAGGCTCGAGACACTAGAAATTGGCTGCCATCCAGAAAAAGATGGACGCAGCATTAGACATGTCAACGCTGTGCAAAAAAAAAACCGGGCCATTAACAGGCTGGTTGCTGGGGCAAGGACAATGAAACCAAAGTGAGGACACACCCGTGGCCACACAATGTGCACTTTCTGGAGTAAAGCGCCACCTACTGACAGACACATGCAATGACAGAAGAGACAAAATGAATTCAACTCTGGAAATTCAGGAACAAAGACAGCAAGAAAACACGGTTTGGAAAGGGAGCTGATGTTAGGTGTATTCTGTGCTCTTGGTGTACCAGGTCGTTTCTGGGTAATACTATGACTGAATGAACAACCTTTAAAGCCGAGGTTGATGTGGGGGCTGCCGTCTCTTTTATTCCCCAGGGCATCTCTGAAAAGAAACTGAATCACCGAACATTAGGCCCAGAAAATATCATCCTGGAGACCAACAGGGAAGAAATGGTGCTCCTGAAGGATGCATCATAGTCAAAGTAGAGTTAGGTGGGAAAACTGGAGCACATCCTGGCCTGAAGGACCAAATTAAACTGGAGTGCAGGAAATAGGTTATTCAAAGATGAGTTGGACGATCAACCATGATCATAATGAATGACCGAGCAGGTTCAAAGGGCCGAATGGCCTCCTCCTGTCCCTGCTTCTGGACGTGGGTCACTATCGGAAACATTGATTGAAGAATTTTTCGCTGGCATAGTAGGAGGACAGGATTTTAGCCAATTGACCTATAGCAGGCCCACATGAAAATGAAATTTGGAGCTGATTCCCTCCACCTGCCCATCATGATCTCACATGATCTCCGGGGTAACAGCAACAGCCAAACTCGAGGCACCACGGTCGGTTCTGCTGCAGAGGGAGGGGTGATAAGTGTGACAGTGCAATAGTTATCGGGGAGTCACAGGCGTTTCTGTGCCCGCAAACGAGACTCCAGGATGGTGTGTTGCCTCCCTGGTGCTAGGGTCAAGGATGTCTCGGAGCGGGTACAGGACATTCTGGAGGGGGAGGGTGAACAGCCAGTGGCTGTGGTTCACATCGGTACAAACAACATCGGTAAAAAAGGGGATGATAAAAGCAGAATACAGGGAGCTCGGAAGAAAGTTAAGAAATCGGACCTCGAAGGTAGTGATCTCAGGATTACTACTGGTGCCACGTGCTAGTCAGAGTAGGAATGACAGGATATATCGGATGAATACGTGGCTCAAGGGATTGTGTCAGGGGGAGGGTTTCAGATTCCTGAGGCATTGGGACCGGTTCAGGGGGGGGTGGGACCTGTACAAACTGGACGGGTTACACCTGGGCAGGACTGGAACTGATGTCCTAGGGGGGCTATTTGCTAGAGCTGTTGGGGAGGGTTTAAACTAATGTGGCAGGGGGATGGGAACCGATGCAGGAAGTTGGAAGGTAGTAAAACAGGGACAGAAACAAAAGGCAGTAAGGGGGAAAGTGTAAGGCAGAGAAGCCATAGTCAAAAATCAAAAAGGGCCACAGTACAAGGTACAGTGACTGAGGGGAGCTCAGTGAATAGGACCAGGAATACTAAAAGTAATAAAACTGGAAGTAAAAACATTGATGCTAAGCAACGCGGCAGGTTGTTACATGAAGATATGGGTTCAACGACAAGGAAAATTAGGAGAAAGGTTAAGAGGCAAAATAACTTAGGCAAGGTTACTGATAAAGGTGTTAAGATTCAAAACAGAGGTATAAATGCCAACATAATGCCCATAGTATTCAGAATAAGGTAAATGAGTTGATGGTGCAAATCATCGTGAATGACTATGATTTAGTGGCCATTACTGAAACATGGTTAAAGGAAGGTCACGACTGGGAGTTAAATATCCGAGGGTATCAAACTATTCGGAAGGACAGAGTGGATGGTAAGGGAGGTGGTGTAGCTCTGTTATTTAAGGATGACATCCGGGCAACAGTAAGGGATGACATCGGTGCTATGGAGGATAAGGTTGAATCCATTTGGGTGGAAATCAGGAATAGTAAGGCGAAAAAGTCACTGATAGGAGTAATCTATAGGCCACCAAATAGTAACATTATGGTGGGGCAGGCAATAAACAAAGAAATAACTGATGCATGTAGAAATGGTACAGCAGTTATCATGGGGGATTTTAATCTACATGTTGATTGGTTTAACCAGGTCGGTCAAGGCAGCCTTGAGGAGGGGTTGATAGAATGTATCTGCGATAGTTTCCTAGAATAGTATGTAATGGAACCTACGAGGGAACAAGCGGTCCTAGATCTGGTCCTGTGTAATGAGACAGGATTGATTCAGGATCTCATAGTTAGGGATCCTCTCGGAAGGAACGATCACAATATAGTGGAATTTAAAATACAGATGGAGGGTGAGAAGGAAAAATCAAACACTAGTGTTTTCTGCTTAAACAAGGAGATTACAATGGGATGAGAGACTGGGAGCAAAGACTTTATGGTGAAACAGTTGAGGAACAGTGGACAACCTTCCAAGCGATTTTTCACAGTGCTCAGCAAAGGTGTATACCAACAAAAAGGAAGGACGGTAGAAAGAGGGAAAATCGCCCGTGGATATCTAAGGAAATAAGGGAGAGTATCAAATTGAAGGAAAAAGCATACAAAGTGGCAAAGATTAGTGGGAGACGAGAGGACTGTGAAATCTTTAGGGGGCTATAAAGAAGAGTAAGATAGATTATGAGAGTAAACTTGCTCAGAATATAAAAACAGATAGTAAAAGTTTCTGCAAATATATAAAACAAAAAAGAGTGGCTAAGGTAAATATTGGTCCTTTAGAGGATGAGAAGGGAGATTTAATAATGGGAGATGAGGAAATGGCTGAGGTACTGAACAGGTTTTTTGGGTCGGTCTTCACAGTGGAAGACACAAATAACATGCCAGTGACTGATGGAAATGAGGCTATGACAGGTGAGGACCTTGAGAGGATTGTTATCACCAAGGAGGTAGTGATGGGCAAGCTAATGGGACTAAAGGTAGACAAGTCTCCTGGCCCTGATGGAATGCATCCTAGAGTGATAAAAGAGATGGCTAGGGAAATTGCAAATGCACGAGTGATAATTTACCAAAATTCACTAGACTCTGGGGTGGTCCCGGCGGATTGGAAATTAGCAAACGTGACACCACTGTTTAAAAAAGGAGGTAGGCAGAAAGCGGGTAATTATAGGCCAGTTAGCTTAACTTCGGTAGTAGGGAAGATGCTGGAATCTCTCATCAAGGAAGAAATAGCGAGGCATCTGCATGGAAATTATCCTATTGGGCAGACGCAGCATGGGTTCATAAAGGGCAGGTCATGCCTAACTAATTTAGTGAAATTTTTTGAGGACATTACCAGTGCGGTAGATAACGGGGAGCCAATGGATGTGGTATATCTGGATTTCCAGAAAGCCTTTGACAAGGTGCCACACAAAGGGTTGCTGCATAAGATAAAGATGCATGGCATTAAGGGGAAAGTAGTAGCATGGATAGAGGATTGGTTAATTAATAGAAAGCAAAGAGTGGGGATTAATGGGTGTTTCTCTGGTTGGCAATCAGTAGCTAGTGGTGTCCCTCAGGGATCAGTGTTGGGCCCACAACTGTTCACAATTTACATAGATGATTTGGAGTTGGGGACCAAGGGCAATGTGTCCAAGTTTGCAGACGACACTAAGATAAGTGGTAAAGCAAAAAGTGCAGAGGATACTGGAAGTCTGCAGAGGGATTTGGATAGGCTAAGTGAATGGGCTAGGGTCTGGCAGATGGAATACAATGTTGACAAATGTGAGGTTATCCATTTTGGTAGGAATAACAGCAAAAGGGATTATTATTCAAATGATAAAATATTAAAACATGCTGCTGTGCAGAGAGACCTGGGTGTGCTAGTGCATGAGTCGCAGAAAGTTGGTTTTCAGGTACAACAGGTAATTAAGAAAGCAAATGGAATTTTGTCCTTCATTGCTAGAGGGATGGAGTTTAAGACTAGGGAGGTTCTGCTGCAACTGTATAAGGTGTTAGTGAGGCCACACCTGGAGTGTTGTGTTCAGTTTTGGTCTCCTTACTTGAGAAAGGACGTACTGGCACTGGAGGGTGTGCAGAAGAGATTCACTAGGTTAATCCCAGAGCTGAAGGGGTTGGATTACGAGGAGAGGTTGAGTAGACTGGGACTCTACTTGTTGGAATTTAGAAGGATGAGGGGGGATCTTATAGAAACATAAAAGATTATGAAGGGAATAGATAGGATAGATGCGGGCAGGTTGTTTCCACTGGTCGGTGAAAGCAGAACTAGGGGGCATAGCCTCAAAATAAAGGGAAGTAGATTTAGGACTGAGTTTAGGAGGAACTTCTTCACCCAAAGGGGTGTGAATCTATGGAATTCCTTGCCCAGTGAAGCAGTAGAGGCTCCTTCATTAAATGTTTTTAAGATAAAGATAGATAGTTTTTTGAAGAATGAAGGGATTAAGGGTTATGGTGTTCGGGCCGGAAAGTGGAGCTGAGTCCACAAAAGATCAGCCATGATCTCATTGAATGGTGGAGCAGGCTCGAGGGGCCAGATGGCCGACTCCTGCTCCTAGTTCTTATGTTCTTATGTAAAGGGAACTCTTAAAAATTGATAGAGCCGCCCATCTGCTTCGAAGGCAGTGTACTTGCGGTCACTAGTGCGGAGGGGTAACTGGTGGTAGGTGGACTTGAGGTCCACCGTGGAGAAGACCTTGTATTGTGCGATCCTGTTTACCAGATCGGCTATACGGGGGAGAGGGTACGCATCCAGTTGCGTAAACCTGTTGATGGTCTGACTGTAGTCGATGACCATCCTATGTTTCTCCCCGGTCTTTACCACCACTACTTGAGCTCTCCAGGGACAGTTGCTCGCTTCAATGACCCCTTCCTTCAGCAGCCTTTGGACCTCGGACCTGATGAACATCCGGTCCTGGGCACTGTACCATCTGCTCCTAGTGGCGACGGGTTTGTAATCCGGGGTGAGGTTCGCAAACCGGGAAGGCGGGTCGACCTTAAGGGTCGCGAGGCCGCAGACAGTAAGGGGAGATATAGGGCCGCCGAATTTAAAAGTCAGGCTTTGCAAATGGCATTGGATGTCCAGCCCCAGGAGGGTAGCCACGCAGAGGTGCGGCAGGACATACAGACGGAAATTGTGGAATTCCCTGCTTTGGACAGTGAGGTTCGCTAGGCAGAACCCCTTTATCTCCACTGAGTGTGACCCGGAGGACAGGGAGACCCTTTGATTTCCAAGGTGGGTTACAAGGGAACAGCGCATTGCCGTGTCGAGGTGAACAAAGCTTTCTGTGCTCCCAGAGTCAATCAGGCACACCGTCTCGTGGCCGTTGATGAGGATCGTTGTTGTAGCCGTTGCGAGTGTCCGAGGTCGACTTTGGTCCAGTGTTACCGAGGATAGATGAAGCAGTTGCGAGTTCTGATCGGGCAGCGTGTAGTCGACCGAGCTGGGGGCCTGGGGCCCCATCCAAGATGGCGTCACCCATGGGTCGCACATGGTGTCCGGGGATGAAGAAGATGGTGTCGGCGATGGACAAAATGGCGGCGCCCACCCGTCCAGCGTGGATTCCGGGGGCAAGATGGCCACGCACGTGGCTCACACGTGGCGTTAGGATAGGGGGGGGACGTAAGCACTGGCCGGTCGGGGCCTGAAGGGGGGGTTGCCGCGGCGGCCCATAGTTGCTGGAGACCGCGGCCACGCGCGGGCCTGGCTGACCCCCACAAAGTGGCCCTTCTTGCTGCACCCTTTGCAGGCGGCGGTGCGGGCCGGGCAGCGCGGGCGGGGATGATTCGCTTGCCCGTAGAAGAAACAGCGGGGCCCGGCGGCAGTAGCGGGCCGTCTTGCCGCGCAGGCTTGCGGTGTCAGGGGGAAGGTCTGAGGGGCTGCCGCTGCGGGGTGCCACACAGCGATCGGGAGCAAAGGGCATCGCGTTTTTATAGGCAATGTCCATGGACCCTGCCAGGGCCCGTGCCTCTGTAAGTCCCAGAGTGTCCCTTTCTAGGAGCCTTCGGCGGATATCGGGGGAGGTCATACCTGCCACGAAAGCATCCCTGATTAAAAGTTCCGTGTGCTTGCTCCCCGAAACTTACGGGCAGCCACAGTTTCGGCCCAGCACCAGCACCGCCCGGTAGAAACCTTCCAACGTTTCCTCGGGTCTTAGCCGCCTAGTCGCAAGCAGGTGACGAGCGTAGACCTGGTTTACAGGGCGGATGTGATGTCCTTCCAGCAGTTCGATAGTGGCAGCATAGTTCTCCGCCTCCTCGATAAGGGGGTAGATCACAGGGCTGACCCGGGAACGCAGGAGATGCATCTTCTGTCCTTCCGTGGGGGTGCCTACGGCCGTGTCGAGGGGGCCCTTAAAGCACGCCAGCCAGTGTTTAAAAATAGCAGCAGAGTTATCCGCGTGGGGGCTGAGCTGGAGGCACTCCGGCTTGATTCGGAGATCCATCCTTCCAACTGAAGTTGTAGCAGATTAAATTGATGCGCAATCAATTACTCTCGAGACGAAGTGATTCCATAACTGAGGCTTTAATCTGCTAGAACTCTTCCCCAGCAGCTTCGGTACAGAAAGTGAAGGCTGCTGGGACGGCACCAGTTCTTATACCCCGCCTTCAGGGCGGAGCTACACAATACAGCCAATGGTAAACTCCTGGGTCTAACCAATGGTCACCAGCCTCTCAGGTACCGCAATACCTGGTACTACCACATCTCCCATGGCCGATCAGCTGGGCCTGTGATTTCCCCATGGCTGATTAGCTGGGTGTGTGTGACTCCCCCATGGCCGATCAGCTGGGGCTGTGTGATGCCCCCATGGCCGATTAGCCCGATTAGCTGGGTGTGTGTGATTCTCCCATGGCCGATTAGCTGGGGCTGTGTGATTCCCCCATGGCCGATCAGCATGATTAGCTGGGTGGGTGTGATTCCCCCATGGCCGATTAGCTGGGTGGGTGTGACTCCCCCATGGCTGATCAGCTGGGGCTGTGTGATTCCCCCATGGCCGATCAGCATGATTAGCTGGGTGGGTGTGATTCCCCCATGGCCGATTAGCTGGGTGGGTGTGATTCCCCCATGGCCGATTAGCTGGGTGGATGTGATTCCCCCATGGCCAATTAGCTGGGTGGGTGTGATTCCCCCATGGCCGATTAGCTGGGTGTGTGTGATTGTCCCATGGCCGATTAGCTGGGTGGGTGTGATTCCCCCATGGCCGATTAGCATGATTAGCTGGGTGGGTGTGATTCTCCCATGGCCGATCAGCTGGGTGGGTGTGATTCCCCCATGGCCGATTAGCTGGATGGGTGTGATTCTCCCATGGCCGATTAGCTGGGTGGGTGTGATTCCCCCATGGCCGATTAGCTGGGTGGGTGTGCGGAGGGTCCCTCACTCGCAGTCACGGCTCCTGCTGCCCAATGTCCCCATTGGGATTGTTGAGGAGACGGAGCAGCAATTCCAGTTTCAATGGCAGCTGTAGTGCTCCCCCCCCCCCCCAGGATATCCCCCCTCCCCGGATACACCCTCCCCCATATCAACCCCCATCAAATATCACTCCTTCACCAGGATATCACCCCTCCCCAAGGATATCACCACCCCCCCAGGATATCTCCCCCCCTGCCCAGGATATCCCCCCCCCAGGATATCACCCCCCCTCCCAGGATATCACACCCCCCATGATATCACCACACCCCCAGGATATCACCCTCCCCAGGATATCACACCCCCTGGATATCACCCCCCTCCCAGGATATCACACCCCCTGGATATCACCCCCCTCCCAGGATATCACACCCCCTGGATATCACCCGCCCCCCCCCAGGATATCACCCCCCCAGGATATCACCCCCCCAGGATATCACCCCCCCTGGATATCACCCCCCCCCCAGGATATCACCCCCCTCCCAGGATATCACCCCCCCAGGAGATCATGCCCCCCCAGGATATCACCCCCCACAGGATTACACCCCCCCAGGATATCATCCCCCCCCCCACGATATCACCCCCCACCATGATATTAACACTCCCCCCAGGATATCACCCCTCAGGTTATCAGCCCCCCCAGGATATCACCCCCCCCCACCAGGATATCACCCCCTCCCAGGATATCACCCCCCCAGGATATCATCCCCCCCCCCCACGATATCACCCCCCACCATGATATTAACACTCCCCCCAGGATATCACCCCTCAGGTTATCAGCCCCCCCAGGATATCACCCCCCCCACCAGGATATCACCCCCCCCCGCAGGATATCACCTCCCCCCCGGATATCACCCCACCCAGGATATCACCCCCCCCAGGATATCACCCCCCTCCTCCAGGATATAACCCCCCCAGGATATCAACCCCCCCCCAGGATATCACCCCCCCCCCCCAGGATATCACCCACCCAGGATATCACCCACCCAGGATATCACCCACCCAGAATATCACCCCCCCCAGGATATCACCCCCCCAGGATATCACCCCCCCCCAGGATATCACCTCCCCAGGATATCACCCCCCCCCCAGGATATCACCTCCCCAGGATATCACCCCCCCCCCAGGATTTCAACCCCCCCCCCGGATATCACCCCCCCCCAAGGATATCACCGCCCCCAGGATATCAGCCCCCCCCCCAGGATATCACCGCCCCCCCCCAGGATATCACCAGCCGCCAGGACATCACCCCCCCTTAGGATTTCACCCCACCCCCACCCCACTGTTGTCACCCCTACCGGATACCATCTGCCCACCTCACCTCCCCCAGATGTCAATCTTGAGAGGGGATCCAGGCACAGAGGGACGGGGAAATGGGGGGAGGGAGGGGGAGGAGGACTGGACAAGGCGGGAGGCTGAGTCGCTCACCAGTGGTGTGAGTGCAGGCTGAGTGAGAGAGAGGAGGTAGGGAATGGAGGGGAGTGAGTGCGGGCTGAGTGAGGGTGCGAGGCGGAGGTAGGGAATGGAGGGGAGTGAGTGAGGGCTGAGTGAGAGAGAGGAGGTAGGGAATGGAAGGGAGTGAGTAAGTGCAGAGTGAGACAGAGAGGAGGTAGGGAATGGAGTGGAGTGAGTTCGGGCTGAGTGAGAGAGAGGAGGTAGGGAATGGAGGGGAGTGAGTGCAGACTGAGTGAGGGAGAGGACGTAGGGAATGGAGAGGAGTGAGTGAGGGCTGAGTGAGGGAGAGGAGGTAAGGAATGGAGGGGAGTGAGTGCGGGCTGAGTGAGGGTGCGAGGCGGAGGTAGGGAATGGAGGGGAGTGAGTGTGGGCTGAGTGAGGGAGAGGAGGTAGGGAATGGAGAGGAGTGAGTGTGGGCTGAGTGAGGGAGAGGAGGTAGGGAATGGAGGGGAGTGAGTGCGGGCTGAGTGAGGGAGAGGAGGTAGGGAATGGAGGGGAGTGTGTGTGGGCTGAGTGAGAGAGAGAGGAGGTACCGAATGGAGGTGAGTGAGTGCGGGCTGAGTGAGAGAGAGGAGGTAGGGAATGGAGGGGAGTGAGTGTGGGCTGAGTGAGAGAGAGAGGAGGTACCGAATGGAGGTGAGTGAGTGCGGGCTGATTGAGAGAGAGGAGGTAGGGAATGGAGGTGAATGAGTGCGGGCTGAGTGAGCAAGTGAGGAGGTAAGCAATGGAGGTGAGTGAGTGTGGGCTGAGTGAGGGAGCGAGGAGGTAGGGAATGGAGGGGAGTGAGAGAGAGGAGGAAGGGAATGGAGGGGAGTGAGTGCAGGCTGAGTGAGGGAGTGAGGAGGTAGGGACTGGAGGGGAGTGAGTGCGGGCTGAGAGAGCAAGTGAGGAGGTAGGGAATGGAGGGGAGTGAATGCGGGGTGAGTGAAGGAGCGAGGAGGTAGGGAATGTAAAGGAGTGAGTGCGGGCTGATTGAGGAAGTGAGGTAGGGAATGGAGGGGAGTGAGTGCGTGCTAAATGAGGGAGAGGAGGTAGGGAATGGAGGGGAGTGAGTGCGGGCTGAGTGAGAGAGAGGAGGTAGGGAATGGAGGGGAGTGAGAGTTGGCTGAGTGAGGGAGCAAAGAGGAGGCAGGGAATGGAGGGGTGCAAGTGCGGGATGAGTGAGAGTGAAGAGGTAGGGAATGGAGGGGAGTGAGTGCGGGCTGAATGAGGTAGTGAGGAGGAGGTAGGGAATGGAGGGGAGTGTGTGCCGGCTGAGTGAGGGAGAGGAGGTTGGGAATGGAGGGGAGTGAGTGTTGGCTGACTGAGGGTGCGAGGAGGAAGTAGGGAATTGAGGGGAGTGAGTGAGAGCTGTGTGAGGGAGAGGAGGTAGGGAATGGAGGGGAGTGAGTGCGGGCTGAGTGATAGAGGAGGTAGGGAATGGAGTGGAGTGAGAGCGGGCTGAGTGAGAGAGAGGAGGTAGGGATTTGAGGGGAGTGAGTGCGGGCTGAGTGAGAGAGAGGAGGTAGGGAATGGAGGGGAGTGAGTGTGGGCTGAGTGAGGGAGCGAGGAGGAAATAGGGAATGGAGGGGAGTGAGTGTGGGCTGAGTGAGGGTGCGAGGAGGAAGTAGGGAATGGAGCGGAGTGAGTGCGGGCTGAGTGAGGGAGAGAGGAGGAGGTAGGGAATGGAGGGGAGTGAGTGCGGGCTGAGTGAGGGAGCGAGGAGGAGGTAGGGAATGGAGCGGAGTGAGTGCGGGCTGAGTGAGGGAGCGAGGAGGAGGTAGGGAATGGAGGGGAGAGAGTGCGGGCTGAGTGAGGGAATGAGGAGGAGGTAGGGAATGGAGGGGAGTGAGTGCGGGCTGAGTGAGGGAGCGAGGAGGAGGTAGGGAATGGAGAGGAGTGAGTGGGGGCTGAGTGAGGGAGTGAGGAGGAGGTAGGGATTAGAGGGGAGTGAGTGTGGGCTGGGTGAGGGTGCGAGGAGGAAGTAGGGAATGGAGGGGAGTGAGTGCGGGCTGAGTGTGGGAGAGGAGGTAGGGAATGGAGGGGAGTGAGTGCGGGCTGAGTGAGAGAGAGGAGGTAGGGAATGGAGGGGAGTGAGTGCGTGCTGAGTGAGCAAGTGAGGAGGTAAGCAATGGAGGGGAGTGAGTGCGAGGTGAGTGAGAGAGAGGAGGTAGGGAATGGAGGGGAGTGGGTGCGGGCTGAGTGAGAGAGAGGAGGTAGGGAATGGAGGGGAGTGGGTGCGGGCTGAGTGAGAGAGAGGAGGTAGGGAATGGAGGGGAGTGAGTGCGGGCTGAGTGAGAGAGAGGAGGTAGGGAATGGAGGGTTGTGAGTGCGGGCTGAGTGAGGGAGCGAGGAGGAGGTAGGGAATGGAGGGGAGTGAGTGCGGGCTGAGTGAGGGAGCGTGGAGGAGGTAGGGAATGGAGGGGAGTGAGTTCGTCTGAGTGAGGGAGTGAGGAGGAGGTAGGGAATGGAGGGGAGTGAGTTCGGGCTGAGTGAGGGAGCGAGGAGGAGGTAGGGAATGGAGGGGAGTGAGTGCGGGCTGAGTGAGGGAGCGAGGAGGAGGTAGGGAATAGAGGGGAGTGAGTGCGGGCTGTGTGAGGGAACGGGGAGGAGTTAGGGAATGTAGGGGAGTGAGTACGGGCTGAGTGAGAGAGAGGAGGTAGGGAATGGAGGGTTGTGAGTGCGGGCTGAGTGAGGGAGCGAGAAGGAGGTAGGGAATGGAGGGGAGTGAGTGCGGGCTGAGTGAGGGAGCGAGGAGGAGGTAGGGAATGGAGGGGAGTGAGTGCGGGCTGAGTGAGAGAGAGGAGGAGGTAGAGAATGGAGGGGAGTGAGTGCGGGCTGAGAAAGGGAGCGATGAGGAGGTAGGGAATGGAGGGCAGTGAGTGCGGGCTGAGTGAGAGAGAGGAGGTAGGGAATGGAGGGAAGTGAGTGCGGGCTGAGTTAGGGAGCGAGGAGGAGTTAGGGAATCGGGGGAGTGAGTTCGGGCTGAGTGAGAGAGAGGAGGTAGGGAATGGAGGGGAGTCAGTGCCGGCTGAGTGAGGGAGCGAGGAGGAGGTAGGGAATGGAGGGGAGTGAGTGCGGGCTGAGTGAGGGAACGAGGAGGAGGTAGGGAATGGAGGTGAGTGAGTGCGGGCTGACTGAGGGAGCGAGGAGGAGGTAGGGAATGGAGGGGAGTGAGTGCGGGCTGAGTGAGGGAGCGAGGAGGAAGTAGGGAATGGAGTGGAGTGAGTGCGTGCTGAGTGAGAGAGAGGAGGTAAGGAATGGAGTGGAGTGAGTGCGGGCTGAGTGAGAGAGAGGAGGTAGGGAATGGAGGGGAGTGAGTGAACTGAGTGAAGGAGTGATGAGGAGGTAGGGAATGGAGGGGAGTAAGTGCGGGTTGAGTGAGGGAGCGAGGAGGAGGTAGGGAATGAAGGGGAGTGAGTGCGGGCTGAGTGAGGGAGCGAGGAGGAGGTAGGGAATGGAGGGGAGTGAGTGCGGGCTGAGTGAGGGAGCGTGGAGGAGGTAGGTAATGGAGGGGAGTAAGTGCAGGTTGAGTGAGGGAGCGAGGGGGAGGTAGGGATTGGAGGGGAGTGAGTTCGGACTGAGTGAGGGAGCGAGGAGGAGGTAGGGAATGGAGGGGAGTGAGTGCGGGCTGAGTGAGGGATCGAGGAGGAGGTAGGGATTGGAGGGGAGTGAGTGCGGGCTGAGTGAGGGAGCGAGGAGGAGGTAGGGAATGGAGGGGAGTGAGTGCGGGCTGAGTGAGGGAGCGAGGAGTAAGTAGGGAATGGAGGGGAGTGAGTGCGGGCTGTGTGAGGGAGCGAGGAGAATGTAGGGATTGGAGGGAAGTGAGTGCGGGCTGAGTGAGGGAGCGAGGAGGAGGTATGGAATGGAGGGGCGTGAGTGCGGGCTGAGTGAGAGAGAGGAGGTAGGGAAGGGAGGGGAGTGAGTGCGGGCTAAATGAGGGAGTGAGGAGGAGGTTGGGAATGGAGGGGAGTGAGTGCGGGCTGTGTGAGGGAGCGAGGAGGAGGTAGGGAATGGAGGGGAGTGAGTGCGGGCTGAGTGAGGGACAGAGGAGAAGGTAGGGGTAGGAGGGGAGTGAGTGTGGGCTGAGTGAGGGAGCGAGGAGGAGGTAGGGAATGGAGGGGAGTGAGTGTGGGCTGAGTGAGGGAGCGAGGAGGTGGTAGGGAATGGAGGGGATTGAGTTTGGGGTGAGTGAGAAAGAGGAGGTATGGAATGGAGGGGAGTGAGTGCGGGCTGAGTGAGGGAGCAAGGAGGAGGTAGGGAATGGGGGGAGTGAGTGCGGGTTCAGTGAGGGAGCGAGGAGGAAGTAGGGAATGGAGGGGAGTGAGTGTGGGCTGAGTGAGGGTGCGAGGAGGAGGTAGGGAATGGAGGGAATTGAGTGTGGGCTGAGTGAGAGAGAGGAGGTAGGGAATGGAGGGGAGTCAGTGCCGGCTGAGTGAGAGAGAGGAGGAAGGGAATGGAGGGGAGTGAGTGCGGGCTGAGTGAGGGAACGAGGAGGAGGTAGGGAATGGAGGTGAGTGAGTGCGGGCTGACTGAGGGAGCGAGGAGGAGGTAGGGAATGGAGGGGAGTGAGTGCGGGCTGAGTGAGGGAGCGAGGAGGAAGTAGGGAATGGAGTGGAGTGAGTGCGTGCTGAGTGAGAGAGAGGAGGTAAGGAATGGAGTGGAGTGAGTGCGGGCTGAGTGAGAGAGAGGAGGTAGGGAATGGAGGGGAGTGAGTGAACTGAGTGAAGGAGTGATGAGGAGGTAGGGAATGGAGGGGAGTAAGTGCGGGTTGAGTGAGGGAGCGAGGAGGAGGTAGGGAATGAAGGGGAGTGAGTGCGGGCTGAGTGAGGGAGCGAGGAGGAGGTAGGGAATGGAGGGGAGTGAGTGCGGGCTGAGTGAGGGAGCGTGGAGGAGGTAGGTAATGGAGGGGAGTAAGTGCAGGTTGAGTGAGGGAGCGAGGGGGAGGTAGGGATTGGAGGGGAGTGAGTTCGGACTGAGTGAGGGAGCGAGGAGGAGGTAGGGAATGGAGGGGAGTGAGTGCGGGCTGAGTGAGGGATCGAGGAGGAGGTAGGGATTGGAGGGGAGTGAGTGCGGGCTGAGTGAGGGAGCGAGGAGGAGGTAGGGAATGGAGGGGAGTGAGTGCGGGCTGAGTGAGGGAGCGAGGAGTAAGTAGGGAATGGAGGGGAGTGAGTGCGGGCTGTGTGAGGGAGCGAGGAGAATGTAGGGATTGGAGGGAAGTGAGTGCGGGCTGAGTGAGGGAGCGAGGAGGAGGTATGGAATGGAGGGGCGTGAGTGCGGGCTGAGTGAGAGAGAGGAGGTAGGGAAGGGAGGGGAGTGAGTGCGGGCTAAATGAGGGAGTGAGGAGGAGGTTGGGAATGGAGGGGAGTGAGTGCGGGCTGTGTGAGGGAGCGAGGAGGAGGTAGGGAATGGAGGGGAGTGAGTGCGGGCTGAGTGAGGGACAGAGGAGAAGGTAGGGGTAGGAGGGGAGTGAGTGTGGGCTGAGTGAGGGAGCGAGGAGGAGGTAGGGAATGGAGGAGAGTGAGTGTGGGCTGAGTGAGGGAGCGAGGAGGTGGTAGGGAATGGAGGGGATTGAGTTTGGGGTGAGTGAGAAAGAGGAGGTATGGAATGGAGGGGAGTGAGTGCGGGCTGAGTGAGGGAGCAAGGAGGAGGTAGGGAATGGGGGGAGTGAGTGCGGGTTCAGTGAGGGAGCGAGGAGGAAGTAGGGAATGGAGGGGAGTGAGTGTGGGCTGAGTGAGGGTGCGAGGAGGAGGTAGGGAATGGAGGGAATTGAGTGTGGGCTGAGTGAGAGAGAGGAGGTAGGGAATGGAGGGGAGTGAGTGTTGGCTGAGTGAGAGAGAGGAGGAAGGGAATGGAGGGGAGTGAGTGCATGCTGAGTGAGAGAGTGGAGGTAAGGAATGGAGTGGAGTGAGTGCGGGCTGAGTGAGAGAGAGGAGGTAGGGAATGGAGGGGAGTGGGTGCGGGCTGAGTGAGAGAGAGGAGGTAGGGAATGGAGGGGAGTGAGTGCGGGCTGAGTGAGGGAGCGTGGAGGAGGTAGGTAATGGAGGGGAGTAAGTGCTGGTTGATGGAGGGAGCGAGGAGGAGGTAGGGATTGGAGGGGAGTGAGTGCGGACTGAGTGAGGGAGCGAGGAGGAGGTATGGAATGGAGGGGAGTGAGTGCGGGCTGAGTGAGGGACAGAGGAGAAGGTAGGGAAATGAAGGGGAGTGAGTGCGGGCTGAGTGAGGGAGCGAGGAGGAGGTAGGGAATGGAGGGGAGTGAGTGTGGGCTGAGTGAGGGAGCGAGGAGGTGGTAGGGAATGGAGGGGATTGAGTTCGGGGTGAGTGAGAAAGAGGAGGTAGGGAATGGAGGGGAGTCAGTGCGGGCTGAGTGAGGGAGCGAGGAGGAGGAAGGGAATGGAGGGGATTGAGTTCGGGGTGAGTGAGAAAGAGGAGGTAGGGAATGGAGGGGAGTGAGTGCGGGCTGAGTGAGGGAGCAAGGAGGAGGTAGGGAATGGAGGGGAGTGAGTGCGGGTTCAGTGAGGGAGCGAGGAGGAAGTAGGGAATGGAGGGGAGTGAGTGTGGGCTGAGTGAGGGTGCGAGGAGGAGGTAGGGAATGGAGAGAATTGAGTGTGGGCTGAGTGAGAGAGAGGATGTAGGGAATGGAGGGGAGTGGGTGCGGGCTGAGTGAGAGAGAGGAGGTAGGGAATGGAGGGGAGTGAGTGCGGGCTGAGTGAGGGAGCGTGGAGGAGGTAGGTAATGGAGGGGAGTAAGTGCAGGTTGATGGAGGGAGCGAGGAGGAGGTAGGGGTTGGAGGGGAGTGAGTGCGGTCTGAGTGAGGGAGCGAGGAGGAGGTATGGAATGGAGGGGAGTGAGTGCGGGCTGAGTGAGGGACAGAGGAGAAGGTAGGGAAATGAAGGGGAGTGAGTGCGTGCTGAGTGAGGGAGCGAGGAGGAGGTAGGGAATGGAGGGGAGTGAGTGTGGGCTGAGTGAGGGAGCGAGGAGGTGGTAGGGAATGGAGGGGATTGAGTTCGGGGTGAGTGAGAAAGAGGAGGTAGGGAATGGAGGGGAGTCAGTGCGGGCTGAGTGAGGGAGCGAGGAGGAGGAAGGGAATGGAGGGGATTGAGTTCGGGGTGAGTGAGAAAGAGGAGGTAGGGAATGGAGGGGAGTGAGTGCGGGCTGAGTGAGGGAGCAAGGAGGAGGTAGGGAATGGAGGGGAGTGAGTGCGGGTTCAGTGAGGGAGCGAGGAGGAAGTAGGGAATGGAGGGGAGTGAGTGTGGGCTGAGTGAGGGTGCGAGGAGGAGGTAGGGAATGGAGAGAATTGAGTGTGGGCTGAGTGAGAGAGAGGAGGTAGGGAATGGAGGGGAGTGAGTGTGGGCTGAGTGAGAGAGAGGAGGAAGGGAATGGAGGGGATTGAGTGCGTGCTGAGTGAGAGAGTGGAGGTAAGGAATGGAGTGGAGTGAGTGCGGGCTGAGTGAGTGAGAGGAGGTAGGGAATGGAGGGGAGTGGGTGCGGGCTGAGTGAGAGAGAGGAGGTAGGGAATGGAGGGGAGTGAGTGCGGGCTGAGTGAGGGAGCGTGGAGGAGGTAGGTAATGGTGGGGAGTAAGTGCAGGTTGATGGAGGGAGCGAGGAGGAGGTAGGGATTGGAGGGGAGTGAGTGCGGACTGAGTGAGGGAGCGAGGAGGAGGTATGGAATGGAGGGGAGTGAGTGCGGGCTGAGTGAGGGACAGAGGAGAAGGTAGGGAAATGAAGGGGAGTGAGTGCGGGCTGAGTGAGGGAGCGAGGAGGAGGTAGGGAATGGAGGGGAGTGAGTGTGGGCTGAGTGAGGGAGCGAGGAGGTGGTAGGGAATGGAGGGGATTGAGTTCGGGGTGAGTGAGAAAGAGGAGGTAGGGAATGGAGGGGAGTCAGTGCGGGCTGAGTGAGGGAGCGAGGAGGAGGAAGGGAATGGAGGGGATTGAGTTCGGGGTGAGTGAGAAAGAGGAGGTAGGGAATGGAGGGGAGTGAGTGTGGGCTGAGTGAGGGAGCAAGGAGGAGGTAGGGAATGGAGGGGAGTGAGTGCGGGTTCAGTGAGGGAGCGAGGAGGAAGTAGGGAATGGAGGGGAGTGAGTGTGGGCTGAGTGAGGGTGCGAGGAGGAGGTAGCGAATGGAGAGAATTGAGTGTGGGCAGAGTGAGAGAGAGGATGTAGGGAATGGAGGGGAGTGGGTGCGGGCTGAGTGAGAGAGAGGAGGTAGGGAATGGAGGGGAGTGAGTGCGGGCTGAGTGAGGGAGCGTGGAGGAGGTAGGTAATGGAGGGGAGTAAGTGCAGGTTGATGGAGGGAGCGAGGAGGAGGTAGGGATTGGAGGGGAGTGAGTGCGGACTGAGTGAGGGAGCGAGGAGGAGGTATGGAATGGAGGGGAGTGAGTGCGGGCTGAGTGAGGGACAGAGGAGAAGGTAGGGAAATGAAGGGGAGTGAGTGCGTGCTGAGTGAGGGAGCGAGGAGGAGGTAGGGAATGGAGGGGAGTGAGTGTGGGCTGAGTGAGGGAGCGAGGAGGTGGTAGGGAATGGAGGGGATTGAGTTCGGGGTGAGTGAGAAAGAGGAGGTAGGGAATGGAGGGGAGTCAGTGCGGGCTGAGTGAGGGAGCGAGGAGGAGGAAGGGAATGGAGGGGATTGAGTTCGGGGTGAGTGAGAAAGAGGAGGTAGGGAATGGAGGGGAGTGAGTGCGGGCTGAGTGAGGGAGCAAGGAGGAGGTAGGGAATGGAGGGGAGTGAGTGCGGGTTCAGTGAGGGAGCGAGGAGGAAGTAGGGAATGGAGGGAAGTGAGTGTGGGCTGAGTGAGGGTGCGAGGAGGAGGTAGGGAATGGAGAGAATTGAGTGTGGGCTGAGTGAGAGAGAGGAGGTAGGGAATGGAGGGGAGTGAGTGTGGGCTGAGTGAGAGAGAGGAGGAAGGGAATGGAGGGGATTGAGTGCGTGCTGAGTGAGAGAGTGGAGGTAAGGAATGGAGTGGAGTGAGTGCGGGCTGAGTGAGAGAGAGGAGGTAGGGAATGGAGGGGAGTGGGTGCGGGCTGAGTGAGGGAGCGTGGAGGAGGTAGGTAATGGAGGGGAGTGAGTGCGGACTGAGTGAGGGAGCGAGGAGGAGGTAGGGAATGGAGGGGAGTGAGTGCGGGCTGAGTGAGGGAGCGAGGAGGAGGTAGGGATTGGAGGGGAGTGAGTGCGGGCTGAGTGAGGGAGCGAGGAGGAGGTAGGGAATGGAGGGGAGTGAGTGCGGGCTGAGTGAGGGAGCGAGGAGGAAGTAGGGAATGGAGGGGAGTGAGTGCGGGCTGAGTGAGGGAGCGAGGAGCATGTAGGGATTGGAGGGGTGTGAGTGCGGGCTGAGTGAGGGAGCGAGGAGGAGGTATGGAATGGAGGGGCGTGAGTGCGGGCTGAGTGAGAGAGAGGAGGTAGGGAATGGAGGGAAGTGAGTGCGGGCTGAATGAGGGAGTGAGGAGGAGGTTGGGAATGGAGGGGAGTGAGTGCGGGCTGAGTGAGGGAGCGAGGAGGAGGTAGGGAATGGAGGGGAGTGAGTGCGGGCTGAGTGAGGGACAGAGGAGAAGGTAGGGATAGGAGGGGAGTGAGTGCGGGCTGAGTGAGGGAGCGAGGAGGAGGTGGGGAATGGAGGGCAGTGAGTGTGGGCTGAGTGAGGGAGCGAGGAGGTGGTAGGGAATGGAGGGGATTGAGTTCGGGGTGAGTGAGAAAGAGGAGGTAGGGAATGGAGGGGAGTCAGTGCGGGCTGAGTGAGGGAGCGAGGAGGAGGTAGGGAAGGGAGGGGATTGAGTTTGGGGTGAGTGAGAAAGAGGAGGTAGGGAATGGAGGGGAGTGAGTGCGGGCTGAGTGAGGGAGCAAGGAGGAGGTAGGGAATGGAGGGGAGTGAGTGCGGGTTCAGTGAGGGAGCGAGGAGGAAGTAGGGAATGGAGGGGAGTGATTGTGGGCTGAGTGAGGGTGCGAGGAGGAGGTAGGGAATGGAGGGAATTGAGTGTGGGCTGAGTGAGAGAGAGGAGGTAGGGAATGGAGGGGAGTGAGTGTGGGCTGAGTGAGAGAGAGGAGGAAGGTAATGGAGGGGAGTGAGTGCGGGCTGAGTGAGGGAGCGAAGAGGAGGTAGGGAATGGAGGGGAGTGAGTGCGGGCTGAGTGAGAGAGTGGAGGTAAGGAATGGAGTGGAGTGAGTGCGGGCTGAGTGAGAGAGAGGAGGTAGGGAATGGAGGGGAGTGGGTGCGGGCTGAGTGAGAGAGAGGAGGTAGGTAATGGAGGGGAGTGAGTGCGGGCTGAGTGAGGGAGCGAAGAGGAGGTAGGGAATGGAGGGGAGTGAGTGCGGGCTGAGTGAGGGACAGAGGAGAAGGTAGGGATAGGAGGGGAGTGAGTGCGGGCTGAGTGAGGGAGCGAGGCGGAGGTAGGAAATGGAGGGGAGTGAGTGTGGGCTGAGTGAGGGAGCAAGGAGGTGGTAGGGAATGGAGGGGATTGAGTTCGGGGTGAGTGAGAAAGAGGAGGTAGGGAATGGTGGGGAGTCAGTGCGGGCTGAGTGAGGGAGCGAGGAGGAGGTAGGGAATGGAGGGGATTGAGTTCGGGGTGAGTGAGAAAGAGGAGGTAGGGAATGGAGGGGATTGAGTTCGGGGTGAGTGAGAAAGAGGAGGTAGGGAATGGTGGGGAGTCAGTGCGGACTGAGTGAGTGAGCGAGGAGGAGGTAGGGAATGGAGCGAATTGAGAGTGGGCTGAGTGAGAGAGAGGAGGTAGGGAATGGAGGAGAGTGAGTGTGGGCTGAGTGAGAGAGAGGAGTTAGGGAATGGAGGGGAGTGAGTGCGTGCTGAGTGAGAGAGAGGAGGAAGGGAATGGAGGGGAGTGAGTGCGGGCTGAGTGAGAGAGAGGAGGTAGGGAATGGAGGGGAGTTAGTGCGGGCTGAGTGAGGGAGCGAGGAGGAGGTAGGGAATGGAGGGGAGTGAGTGCGGGCTGAGTGAGGGAGCGAGGAGGAAGTAGGGAATGGAGAGGTGTGAGTGCGGGCTGAGTGAGAGAGCGAGGAGAATGTAGGGAATGGAGGGGAGTGAGTGCGGGTTGAGTGAGAGAGAGGAGGTAGGGAATGGAGGGGAGTGAGTGAACTGAGTGAGGGAACGATGAGGAGGTAGGGAATGGAGGGGAGTGAGTGCGGGTTGAGTGAGGGAGCGAGGAGGAGGTAGGGAATGGATGGGAGTGAGTGCGGGCTGAATGAGGGAGTGAGGAGGAGGTAGGGAATGGAGGGGTGGGAGTGCGGGCAGAGTGAGGGAGCGAGTAGGAGGTAGGGAATGGAGGGGAGTGAGTGCGGGCAGTGTGAGGGAGCGAGGAGGAGGTAGGGAATGGAGGGGAGTGAGTGAGAGCTGAATGAGGGAGTGAGGAGGAGGTAGGGAATGGAGGGGAGTGAGTGCGGGCTGAGTGAGGGAGAGGAGGTTGGGAATGGAGGGGAGTGAGTGCGGGCTGAGTGAGGGAGCGAGGAGGAGGTAGTGAATGGGGGAGCGTGAGTGCGGGCTGAGTGAGAGAGAGGAGGTAGGGAATGGAGGGCAGTGAGTGCGGGCTGAGTGAGGGAGCGAGGAGGAGGTAGGGAATGGAGGGGAGTGAGTGGGGGCTGAGTGAGGGAGCGAGGAGGAGTTAGGGAATGGAGGGGAGTGAGTTCGGGCTGAGTGATGGAGCGAGGAGGAGGTAGGGAATGGAGGGGAGTGAGTGCGGGCTGAGTGAAGGAGCGAGGAGGAGGTAGGGAATGAAGGGGAGTGAGTGAGGGAGCAAGGAGGAAGTAGGGAATGGAGGGGAGTGAGTGCGTGCTGAGTGAGGGAGCGAGGAGGAGGTAGGGAATGGAGGGGAGTGAGTGCGGGCAGAGTGAGGGAGAGAAGAGGTGGTAGGGAATGGAGGGGAGTGAGTTCAGGCTGAGTGAGAGAGAGGAGGTAGGGAATGGAGGGGAGTGAGTGCGGGCTGAGTGAGGGAGCGAGGAGGAGGTAGGGAATGGAGGGGAGTGAGTGTGGGCAGAGTGAGGGAGAGGGGAGTTGGTAGGGAATGGAGGGGAGTGAGTTCAGGCTGAGTGAGAGAGAGGATGTAGGGAATGGAGGGGAGTTAGTGCGGGCTGAGTAAGGGAGCGAGGAGGAGGTAGGGAATGGAGGGGAGTGAGTGCGGGCTGAGTGAGGGAGCGAGGAGAAT
Organism: Scyliorhinus torazame; assembly: GCF_047496885.1. Taxonomy (NCBI): domain Eukaryota; kingdom Metazoa; phylum Chordata; class Chondrichthyes; order Carcharhiniformes; family Scyliorhinidae; genus Scyliorhinus; species Scyliorhinus torazame. Next base: position 45,640,346 of record NC_092710.1, on the reverse strand, counting down.
GTAGGGAATGGACGGGAGTGAGTGCGGACTGAGTGAGGGAGCGAGGAGGAGGTAGGGAATGGAGTGGAGTGAGTGGGGGCTGAATGAGGGAGTGAGGAGTAGGTAGGGAATGGGGGGGAGTGAGTGTGGGCTGAGTGTGGGAGTGAGGAGGAGGTAGGGAATGGAGGGGAGTGAGTGCGGGCTGAGTGAGGGAGCGAGGAGGAAGTAGGGAATGGAGGGGAGTGAGTGCGGGCTGAGTGAGGGAGCGAGGAGAATGTAGGGAATGGAGGGGAGTGAGTGCGGGCTGAGTGAGGGAGCGAGGAGGAGGTAGGGAATGGAGGGGAGTGAGTGCAGGCTGAGTGAGGGAGCGAGGAGGAGGTAGGTAATGGAGGGGAGTGAGTGCGGGCTGAGTGAGGGAGAGGAGGTAGGGAATGGAGGGGAGTGAGTGCGGGCTGAGTGAGGGAGCGAGGAGAGGTCGGGAATGGAGGGGAGTGAGTGTGGGCTGAGTGAGGGAGCTAGGAGGAGGTAGGGAATGGAGGGGAGTGAGTGCGTGCTGAGTGAGGGAGCGAGGAGGAGGTAGGGAATGGAGGGGAGTGAGTGGGGGCTGAGTGAGGGTGCGAGGAGGATGGAGGGAATGGAGGGGAGTGAGTGCGGGCTGAGTGAGGGAGAGGAGGTAGGGAATGGAGGGGAGTGAGTGCTGGCTGAGTGAGGGAGCGAGGAGAAGGTAGGGAATGGAGGGGAGTGAGTGCGGGCTGAGTGAGGGAGCGAGGAGTAGGTAGGGAATGGAGGGGAGTGAGTGCGGGCTGAGTGAGGGAGCGAGGAGGAGGTAGGGAATGGGGAGTGAGTGCGGGCTGAGTGAGGGAGCGAGGAGGAGGTAGGGAATGGAGGGGAGTGAGTGCGGGCTGAGTGAGGGTGCGAGGAGGAAGTAGGGAATGGAGGGGAGTGAGTGCGGGCTGAGTGAGGGAGCGAGGAGGAAGTAGGGAATGGATGGGAGTGAGTGCGGGCTGAGTGAGGGAACGAGGAGGAGGTAGGGAATGGAGGGGAGTGAGTGCGGGCTGAGTGAGGGAGCGAGGAGAGGTCGGGAATGGAGGGGAGTGAGTGCGGGCTGAGTGAGGGAGAGGAGGTAGGGAATGGAGGGGAGTGAGTGCGGGCTGAGTGAGTGAGGGAGAGGAGGTAGGGAATGGAGGGGAGTGAGTGCTCCCCCCGCCCCTATTCCCCTCCCCATTCCCCTCCCCCTGCTCCCTTCCACATTCCCCTCCCCATTCCTCTCCCTCCCCCCCATTCCCCTCCTCCCCGCCCCTATTCCCCTCCACATTCCCCTCCCCCCATTCCCCTCCCCTATTCCCCTCCCACACTCCAATCCCCCATTCCCCCACACAATTCTCTCACCCCGCCCCTATTCCCCTCCACATTCCCCTCCCCCGCCCCCATTCCCCTCCCCCATTCCCCTCCCCCCATTCCCCTCCACATTCCTCTCCCCATTCCCCTCCCCCATTCCCCTCCCCATTCCCCTCCCCCATTCCCCTCCCCCCATTCCCCTGCCCCTATTCCCCTCCCACATTCCAATCCCCCATTCCCCCCCCATTCCCCTCCACATTCCCCTCCCCGCCCCCATTTCCCTACCCCATTCCCCTCCCCCATTGCCCTCCACATTCCCCTCCCCGCCCCCATTCCCCTCCACATTCCCCTCCCCCATTCCCCACTCCCCTATTCCCCTCCACATTCCCCTCCCACATTCCAATCCCCCATTCCCCTCCCCCATTCCCCTCCACAGTCCTCTCACCCCGCCCCTATTCCCCTCCCCCATTCCCCTCCACATTACCCTCCCCCGCACCCATTCCCCTCCCCCATTCCCCTCCCCATTCCCCTCCCCTATTCCCCTCCCCCCATTCCCCTCCACATTCCCCTACCCAATTCCCCTCCCCCATTCCCCTCCCCCATTCCCCTCCACATTCCTCTCCCCATTCCCCTACCCATTCCCCTCCCCATTCCACTCCCCCATTCCCCTCCCCCCATTCCCCTACCCATTCCCCTCCACATTACCCTCCCCTATTCCCCTCCCCCCATTCCCCTCCACATTCCCCTCCCCCATTCCCCTCCCCGATTCCCCACTCCCCTATTCCCCCCATTATGCATATTTCCGTCCTTGCGCCATCCTCCTCCTTCCCTAAATTACCCCGTTCCTCCAAACACCCCTCCTCCCCCATACCCCAACCCTCCCAGCCCACAGTGGGAGGCGAATGGGGGGAGGCGGGGAATGGGAGAAGAGTGCGCTCACAAACTTTAAGGGTCTGAATAACATCATGCCAGGGTGATGGGCCTGTGTCCGCACTGTCAGCGGGTCATCATAGAATTACAGTGCAGAAGGAGGCCAGTCGGCCCATCGAGTCTGCACCGGCTCTTGGATGGAGCACCCGACCCACGGTCAACACCTCCACCCTATCCCCATAACACAGTAACCCCACCCAACACTAAGGGCAATTTTGGACACAAAGGGGCAATTTCACACGGCCAATCCACCTAACCTGCACATCTTTGGACTGTGGGAGGAAACCGGAGCACCCGGAGGAAACCCACGCACACACACGGGGAGGATGTGCAGACTCCGCACAGACAGTGACCCAAGCCGGAATCGAAACTGGGACCGTGGAGCTGTGAAGCAATTGTGCTATCCACAATGCTACCGTGCTGCCCGTGATGATGGGCCTGTGTCCGCACTGTCAGCGGGTCAGTATACAGGGCAGGAGGGTGATGATGGGCCTGTGTCCGCACTGTCAGCGGGTCAGTCAGTATACAGGGCAGGAGGGTGATGATGGGTCTGTGTCCGCACTGTCAGCGGGTCAGTCAGTATACAGGGCAGGAGGGTGATGATGGGTCTGTGTCCGTACTGTCAGTGGGTCAGTCAGTATACAGGGCAGGAGGGTGATGATGGGCCTGTGTCCGCACTGTCAGTGGGTCAGTATACAGGGCAGGAGGGTGATGATGGGCCTGTGTCCGCACTGTCAGCGGGTCAGTATACAGGGCAGGAGGGTGATGATGGGCCTGTGTCCGCACTGTCAGCGGGTCAGTATACAGGGCAGGAGGGTGATGCTTGGCCTGTGTCCGCACTGTCAGCGGGTCAGTCAGTATACAGGGCAGGAGGGTGATGATGGGTCTGTGTCCGCACTGTCAGCGGGTCAGTCAGTATACAGGGCAGGAGGGTGATGATGGGTCTGTGTCCGTACTGTCAGTGGGTCAGTCAGTATACAGGGCAGGAGGGTGATGATGGGCCTGTGTCCGCACTGTCAGTGGGTCAGTATACAGGGCAGGAGGGTGATGATGGGCCTGTGTCCGCACTGTCAGCGGGTCAGTCAGTATACAGGGCAGGAGGGTGATGATGGGCCTGTGTCCGCACTGTCAGCGGGTCAGTCAGTATACAGGGCAGGAGGGTGATGATGGGTCTGTGTCCGCACTGTCAGCGTGTCAGTCAGTATACAGGGCAGGAGGGTGATGATGGGCCTGTGTCCGCACTGTCAGTGGGTCAGTATACAGGGCAGGAGGGTGATGATGGGCCTGTGTCCGCACTGTCAGCGGGTCAGTCAGTATACAGGGCAGGAGGGTGATGATGGGCCTGTGTCCGCACTGTCAGCGTGTCAGTCAGTATACAGGGCAGGAGGGTGATGATGGCCTTTGTCCGCACTGTCAGCGGGTCAGTATACAGGGCAGGAGGTTGATGATGGGCCTGTGTCCGCACTGTCAGCGGGTCAGTATACAGGGCAGGAGGGTGATGATGGGCCTGTGTCCGCACTGTCAGCGGGTCAGTCAGTATACAGGGCAGAAGGGTGATGATGGGTCTGTGTCCGCACTGTCAGCGGGTCAGTCAGTATACAGGGCAGGAGGGTGATGATGGGTCTGTGTCCGCACTGTCAGCGGGTCAGTCAGTATACAGGGCAGGAGGGTGATGATGGGTCTGTGTCCGTACTGTCAGCGGGTCAGTCAGTATACAGGGCAGGAGGGTGATGATGGGCCTGTGTCCGCACTGTCAGTGGGTCAGTATACAGGGCAGGAGGGTGATGATGGGCCTGTGTCCGCACTGTCAGCGGGTCAGTCAGTATACAGGGCAGGAGGGTGATGATGGGCCTGTGTCCGCACTGTCAGCGGGTCAGTCAGTATACAGGGCAGGAGGGTGATGATGGGTCTGTGTCCGCACTGTCAGCGGGTCAGTATACAGGGCAGGAGGGTGATGATGGGCCTGTGTCCGCACTGTCAGCGTGTCAGTCAGTATACAGGGCAGGAGGGTGATGATGGGCCTGTGTCCGCACTGTCAGCGGGTCAGTATACAGGGCAGGAGGGTGATGATGGGCCTGTGTCCGCACTGTCAGCGGGTCAGTCAGTATACAGGGCAGGAGGGTGATGATGGGCCTGTGTCCGCACTGTCAGCGGGTCAGTCAGTATACAGGGCAGGAGGGTGATGATGGGCCTGTGTCCGCACTGTCAGCGGGTCAGTCAGTATACAGGGCAGGAGGGTGATGATGGGCCTGTGTCCGCACTGTCAGCGGGTCAGTCAGTATACAGGGCAGGAGGGTGATGATGGGTCTGTGTCCTCACTGTCAGCGGGTCAGTCAGTATACAGGGCAGGAGGGTGATGATGGGTCTGTGTCCGCACTGTCAGCGGGTCAGTATACAGGGCAGGAGGGTGATGATGGGCCTGTGTCCGCACTGTCAGCGGGTCAGTCAGTATACAGGGCAGGAGGGTGATGATGGGTCTGTGTCCGCACTGTCAGTGGGTCAGTCAGTATACAGGGCAGGAGGGTGATGATGGGTCTGTGTCCGCACTGTCAGCGGGTCAGTCAGTATACAGGGCAGGAGGGTGATGATGGGCCTGTGTCCGCACTGTCAGCGGGTCAGTATACAGGGCAGGAGGGTGATGATGGGCCTGTGTCCGCACTGTCAGCGGGTCAGTCAGTATACAGGGCAGGAGGGTGATGATGGGTCTGTGTCCGCACTGTCAGCGTGTCAGTCAGTATACAGGGCAGGAGGGTGATGATGGGCCTGTGTCCGCACTGTCAGCGGGTCAGTATACAGGGCAGGAGGGTGATGATGGGCCTGTGTCCGCACTGTCAGCGGGTCAGTCAGTATTCAGGGCCGGAGGGTGATGATGGGCCTGTGTCCGCACTGTCAGCGGGTCAGTCAGTATACAGGGCAGGAGGGTGATGATGGGTCTGTGTCCGCACTGTCAGCGGGTCAGTCAGTATACAGGGCAGGAGGGTGATGATGGGTCTGTGTCCGCACTGTCAGCGGGTCAGTCAGTATACAGGGCAGGAGGGTGATGATGGGCCTGTGTCCGCACTGTCAGCGGGTCAGTCAGTATACAGGGCAGGAGGGTGATGATGGGCCTGTGTCCGCACTGTCAGCGGGTCAGTATACAGGGCAGGAGGGTGATGATGGGCCTGTGTCCGCACTGTCAGCGGGTCAGTCAGTATACAGGGCAGGAGGGTGATGATGGGCCTGTGTCCGCACTGTCAGCGGGTCAGTCAGTATACAGGCCAGGAGGGTGATGATGGGCCTGTGTCCGCACTGTCAGCGGGTCAGTATACAGGGCAGGAGGGTGATGATGGGCCTGTGTCCGCACTGTCAGCGGGTCAGTCAGTATACAGGGCAGGAGGATCATGATGGGCCTGTGTCCGCACTGTCAGCGGGTCAGTCAGTATACAGGGCAGGAGGGTGATGATGGGTCTGTGTCCGCACTGTCAGCGGGTCAGTATACAGGGCAGGAGGTTGATGATGGGTCTGTGTCCGCACTGTCAGCGGGTCAGTCAGTATACAGGGCAGCAGGGTGATGATGGGCCTGTGTCCGCACTGTCAGCGGGTCAGTCAGTATACAGGGCAGGAGGGTGATGATGGGCCTGTGTCCGCACTGTCAGCGGGTCAGTCAGTATACAGGGCAGGAGGGTGATGATGGGCCTGTGTCCGCACTGTCAGCGGGTCAGTCAGTATACACGGCAGGAGGGTGATGATGGGTCTGTGTCCGCACTGTCAGCGGGTCAGTCAGTATACAGGGCAGGAGGGTGATGATGGGCCTGTGTCCGCACTGTCAGCGGGTCAGTCAGTATACAGGGCAGGAGGGTGATGATGGGCCTGTGTCAGCACTGTCAGTGGGTCAGTATACAGGGCAGGAGGGTGATGATGGGCCTGTGTCCGCACTGTCAGCGGGTCAGTATACAGGGCAGGAGGGTGATGATGGGCCTGTGTCCGCACTGTAAGTGGGTCAGTCAGTATACAGGGCAGGAGGGTGATGATGGGCCTGTGTCCGCACTGTAAGCGGGTCAGTCAGTATACAGGGCAGGAGGGTGATGATGGGTCTGTGTCCTCACTGTCAGCGGGTCAGTCAGTATACAGGGCAGGAGGGTGATGATGGGTCTGTGTCCGCACTGTCAGCGTGTCAGTATACACGGCAGGAGGGTGATGATGGGTCTGTGTCCGCACTGTCAGCGGGTCAGTCAGTATACAGGGCAGGAGGGTGATGATGGGCCTGTGTCCGCACTGTCAGCGGGTCAGTATACAGGGCAGGAGGGTGATGATGGGCCTGTGTCCGCACTGTAAGTGGGTCAGTCAGTATACAGGGCAGGAGGGTGATGATGGGCCTGTGTCCGCACTGTCAGCGGGTCAGTCAGTATACAGGGCAGGAGGGTGATGATGGGTCTGTGTCCGCACTGTCAGCGGGTCAGTCAGTATACAGTGCAGGAGGGTGATGATGGGTCTGTGTCCGCACTGTCAGCGGGTCAGTCAGTATACAGGGCAGGAGGGTGATGATGGGTCTGTGTACGCACTGTCAGCGGGTCAGTCAGTATACAGGGCAGGAGGGTGATGATGGGTCTGTGTCCGCACTGTCAGCGGGTCAGTATACAGGGCAGGAGGGTGATGATGGGTCTGTGTCCACACTGTCAGTGGGTCAGTCAGTATACAGGGCAGGAGGGTGATGATGGGCCTGTGTCCGCACTGTCAGCGGGTCAGTCAGTATACAGGGCAGGAGGGTGATGATGGGCCTGTGTCCGCACTGTCAGCGGGTCAGTCAGTATACAGGGCAGGAGGGTGATGATGGGCCTGTGTCCGCACTGTCAGTGGGTCAGTCAGTATACAGGGCAGGAGGGTGATGATGGGTCTGTGTCCGCACTGTCAGCGGGTCAGCCAGTATACAGGGCAGGAGGGTGATGATGGGCCTGTGTCCGCACTGTCAGCGGGTCAGTCAGTATACAGGGCAGGAGGGTGATGATGGGTCTGTGTCCGCACTGTCAGCGGGTCAGTATACAGGGCAGGAGGGTGATGATGGGCCTGTGTCCGCACTGTCAGCGGGTCAGTCAGTATACAGGGCAGGAGGGTGATGATGGGTCTGTGTCCGCACTGTCAGCGGGTCAGTCAGTATACAGGGCAGGAGGGTGATGATGGGCCTGTGTCCGCACTGTCAGCGGGTCAGTCAGTATACAGGGCAGGAGGGTGATGATGGGCCTGTGTCCGCACTGTCAGTGGGTCAGTCAGTATACAGGGCAGGAGGGTGATGATGGGCCTGTGTCCGCACTGTCAGTGGGTCAGTCAGTATACAGGGCAGGAGGGTGATGATGGGCCTGTGTCCGCACTGTCAGCGGGTCAGTCAGTATACAGGGCAGGAGGGTGATGATGGGTCTGTGTCCGTACTGTCAGTGGGTCAGTCAGTATACAGGGCAGGAGGGTGATGATGGGTCTGTGTACGCACTGTCAGCGGGTCAGTCAGTATACAGGGCAGGAGGGTGATGATGGGTCTGTGTCCGCACTGTCAGCGGGTCAGTCAGTATACAGGGCAGGAGGGTGATGATGGGTCTGTGTCCGCACTGTCAGTGGGTCAGTATACAGGGCAGGAGGGTGATGATGGGTCTGTGTCCGCACTGTCAGTGGGTCAGTCAGTATACAGGGCAGGAGGGTGATGATGGGTCTGTGTCCGCACTGTCAGCGGTCAGTCAGTATACAGGGCAGGAGGGTGATGATGGGCCTGTGTCCGCACTGTCAGCGGGTCAGTCAGTATACAGGGCAGGAGGGTGATGATGGGCCTGTGTCCGCACTGTCAGCGGGTCAGTCAGTATACAGGGCAGGAGGGTGATGATGGGTCTGTGTCCGCACTGTCAGCGGGTCAGTATACAGGGCAGGAGGGTGATGATGGGTCTGTGTCCGCACTGTCAGCGGGTCAGTCAGTATACAGGGCAGGAGGGTGATGATGGGTCTGTGTCCGCACTGTCAGCGGGTCAGTCAGTATACAGGGCAGGAGGGTGATGATGGGTCTGTGTCCGCACTGTCAGCGGGTCAGTATACAGGGCAGGAGGGTGATGATGGGCCTGTGTCCGCACTGTCAGTGGGTCAGTCAGTATACAGGGCAGGAGGGTGATGATGGGTCTGTGTCCTCACTGTCAGCGGGTCAGTATACAGGGCAGGAGGGTGATGATGGGCCTGTGTCCGCACTGTCAGTGGGTCAGTCAGTATACAGGGCAGGAGGGTGATGATGGGTCTGTGTCCGCACTGTCAGCGGGTCAGTCAGTATACAGGGCAGGAGGGTGATGATGGGTCTGTGTCCGCACTGTCAGCGGGTCAGTCAGTATACAGGGCAGGAGGGTGATGATGGGCCTGTGTCCGCACTGTCAGCGGGTCAGTCAGTATACAGGGCAGGAGGGTGATGATGGGCCTGTGTCCGCACTGTCAGCGGGTCAGTCAGTATACAGGGCAGGAGGGTGATGATGGGCCTGTGTCCGCACTGTCAGCGGGTCAGTATACAGGGCAGGAGGGTGATGATGGGCCTGTGTCCGCACTGTCAGTGGGTCAGTCAGTATACAGGGCAGGAGGGTGATGATGGGCCTGTGTCCGCACTGTCAGTGGGTCAGTATACAGGGCAGGAGGGTGATGATGGGCCTGTGTCCGCACTGTCAGTGGGTCAGTCAGTATACAGGGCAGGAGGGTGATGATGGGCCTGTGTCCGCACTGTCAGTGGGTCAGTCAGTATACAGGGCAGGAGGGTGATGATGGGTCTGTGTCCGCACTGTCAGCGGGTCAGTCAGTATACAGGGCAGGAGGGTGATGATGGGCCTGTGTCCGCACTGTCAGCGGGTCAGTCAGTATACAGGGCAGGAGGGTGATGATGGGCCTGTGTCCGCACTGTCAGCGGGTCAGTCAGTATACAGGGCAGGAGGGTGATGATGGGTCTGTGTCCGCACTGTCAGCGGGTCAGTCAGTATACAGGGCAGGAGGGTAATGATGGGTCTGTGTCCGCACTGTCAGCGGGTCAGTCAGTATACCGGGCAGGAGGGTGATGATGGGCCTGTGTCCGCACTGTCAGCGGGTCAGTATACAGGGCAGGAGGGTGATGATGGGCCTGTGTCCGCACTGTCAGTGGGTCAGTCAGTATACAGGGCAGGAGGGTGATGATGGGCCTGTGTCCGCACTGTCAGCGGGTCAGTCAGTATACAGGGCAGGAGGGTGATGATGGGTCTGTGTCCGCACTGTCAGCGGGTCAGTCAGTATACAGGGCAGGAGGGTGATGATGGGTCTGTGTCCGCACTGTCAGCGGGTCAGTCAGTATACAGGGCAGGAGGGTGATGATGGGCCTGTGTCCGCACTGTCAGCGGGTCAGTCAGTATACAGGGCAGGAGGGTGATGATGGGTCTGTGTCCGCACTGTCAGTGGGTCAGTATACAGGGCAGGAGGGTGATGATGGGTCTGTGTCGGCACTGTCAGCGGGTCAGTCAGTATACAGGGCAGGAGGGTGATGATGGGCCTGTGTCCGCACTATCAGCGGGTCAGTCAGTATACAGGGCAGGAGGGTGATGATGGGTCTGTGTCCGCACTGTCAGCGGGTCAGTATGCAGGGCAGGAGGGTGATGATGGGCCTGTGTCCGCACTGTCAGCGGGTCAGTCAGTATACAGGGCAGGAGGGTGATGATGGGTCTGTGTCCGCACTGTCAGCGGGTCAGTCAGTATACAGGGCAGGAGGGTGATGATGGGTCTGTGTCCGCACTGTCAGCGGGTCAGTCAGTATACAGGGCAGGAGGGTGATGATGGGCCTGTGTCAGCACTGTCAGCGGGTCAGTATACAGGGCAGGAGGGTGATGATGGGTCTGTGTCTGCACTGTCAGCGGGTCAGTCAGTATACAGGGCAGGAGGGTGATGATGGGCCTGTGTCCGCACTGTCAGCGGGTCAGTCAGTGTACAGGGCAGGAGGGTGATGAGGGGCCTGTGTCCGCACTGTCAGCGGGTCAGTCAGTGTACAGGGCAGGAGGGTGATGAGGGGCCTGTGTCCGCACTGTCAGCGGGTCAGTCAGTATACAGGGCAGGAGGGTGATGATGGGTCTGTGTCCGCACTGTCAGCGGGTCAGTCAGTATACAGGGCAGGAGGGTGATGATGGGTCTGTGTCCTCACTGTCAGCGGGTCAGTCAGTATACAGGGCAGGAGGGTGATGATGGGTCTGTGTCCGCACTGTCAGCGGGTCAGTCAGTATACAGGGCAGGAGGGTGATGATGGGTCTGTGTCCTCACTGTCAGCGGGTCAGTCAGTATACAGGGCAGGAGGGTAATTTTGGGCCTGTGTCCTCACTGTCAGCGGGTCAGTCAGTATACAGGGCAGGAGGGTGATGATGGGTCTGTGTCCGCACTGTCAGCGGGTCAGTCAGTATACAGGGCAGGAGGGTGATGATGGGCCTGTGTCCGCACTGTCAGCGGGTCAGTCAGTATACAGGGCAGGAGGGTGATGATGGGCCTGTGTCCGCACTGTCAGCGGGTCAGTCAGTATACAGGGCAGGAGGATGATGATGGGCCTGTGTCCGCACCCACAGCGGGTCAGTATACAGGGCAGGAGGGTGATGATGGGCCTGTGTCCTCACTGTCAGCGGGTCAGTCAGTATACATGGCAGGAGGGTGATGATGGGTCTGTGTCGGCACTGTCAGCGGGTCAGTCAGTATACAGGGCAGGAGGGTGATGATGGGCCTGTGTCCGCACTGTCAGCGGGTCAGTATACAGGGCAGGAGGGTGATGATGGGTCTGTGTCCGCACTGTCAGCGGGTCAGTCAGTATACAGGGCAGGAGGGTGATGATGGGTCTGTGTCCGCACTGTCAGCGGGTCAGTCAGTATACAGGGCAGGAGGGTGATGATGGGTCTGTGTCCGCACTGTCAGCGGGTCAGTCAGTATACAGGGCAGGAGGGTGATGATGGGTCTGTGTCCGCACTGTCAGCGGGTCAGTCAGTATACAGGGCAGGAGGCTGATGTTGGGTCTGTGTCCGCACTGTCAGCGGGTCAGTCAGTATACAGGGCAGGAGGGTGATGATGGGTCTGTGTCCACACTGTCAGCGGGTCAGTCAGTATACAGGGCAGGAGAGTGATGATGGGTCTGTGTCCGCACTGTCAGCGGGTCAGTATACAGGGCAGGAGGGTGATGATGGGTCTGTGTCCGCACTGTCAGCGGGTCAGTCAGTATACAGGGCATGAGGGTGATGATGGGCCTGTGTCCGTACTGTCAGCGGGTCAGTCAGTATACAGGGCAGGAGGGTGATGATGGGCCTGTGTCCGCACTGTCAGCGGGTCAGTCAGTATACAGGGCATGAGGGTGATGATGGGCCTGTGTCCGCACTGTCAGTGGGTCAGTCAGTATACAGGGCAGGAGGGTGATGATGGGCCTGTGTCCGCACTGTCAGCGGGTCAGTCAGTATACGGGGCAGGAGGGTGATGATGGGTCTGTGTCCGCACTGTCAGCGGGTCAGTCAGTATACAGGGCAGGAGGGTGATGATGGGCCTGTGTCCGCACTGTCAGCGGGTCAGTCAGTATACAGGGCAGGAGGGTGATGATGGGTCTGTGTCCGCACTGTCAGCGGGTCAGTCAGTATACAGGGCAGGAGGGTGATGATGGGCCTGTGTCCGCACTGTCAGTGTGTCAGTCAGTATACAGGGCAGGAGGGTGATGATGGGCCTGTGTCCGCACTGTCAGCGGGTCAGTAAACAGGGCAGGAGGGTGATGATGGGCCTGTGTCCGCACTGTCAGCGGGTCAGTCAGTATACAGGGCAGGAGGGTGATGATGGGCCTGTGTCCGCACTGTCAGCGGGTCAGTCAGTTTACAGGGCAGGAGGGTGATGATGGGTCTGTGTCCGCACTGTCAGCGGGTCAGTCAGTATACAGGGCAGGAGGGTGATGATGGGTCTGTGTCCGCACTGTCAGTGGGTCAGTCAGTATACAGGGCAGGAGGGTGATGATGGGCCTGTGTCCGCACTGTCAGCGGGTCAGTCAGTATACAGGGCAGGAGGGTGATGATGGGCCTGTGTCCGCACTGTCAGCGGGTCAGTCAGTATACAGGGCAGGAGGGTGATGATGGGCCTGTGTCCGCACTGTCAGCGGGTCAGTATACAGGGCAGGAGGGTGATGATGGGCCTGTGTCCGCACTGTCAGCGGGTCAGTCAGTATACAGGGCAGGAGGGTGATGATGGGTCTGTGTCCGCACTGTCAGCGGGTCAGTCAGTATACAGGGCAGGAGGGTGATGATGGGCCTGTGTCTGCACTGTCAGTGTGTCAGTCAGTATACAGGGCAGGAGGGTGATGATGGGCCTGTGTCCGCACTGTCAGCGGGTCAGTAAACAGGGCAGGAGGGTGATGATGGGCCTGTGTCCGCACTGTCAGCGGGTCAGTCAGTATACAGGGCAGGAGGATGATGATGGGCCTGTGTCCGCACTGTCAGCGGGTCAGTCAGTATACAGGGCAGGAGGATGATGATGGGCCTGTGTCCGCACTGTCAGCGGGTCAGTCAGTATACAGGGCAGGAGGGTGATGATGGGTCTGTGTCCGCACTGTCAGTGGGTCAGTCAGTATACAGGGCAGGAGGGTGATGTTGGGTCTGTGTCCGCACTGTCAGTGGGTCAGTCAGTATACAGGGCAGGAGGGTGATGATGGGTCTGTGTCCGCACTGTCAGCGGGTCAGTCAGGATACAAGACAGGAGGGTGATGATGGGCCTGTGTCCGCACTGTCAGCGGGTCAGTCAGTATACAGGGCAGGAGGGTGATGATGGGTCTGTGTCCGCACTGTCAGCGGGTCAGTCAGTATACAGGGCAGGAGGGTGATGATGGGTCTGTGTCCGCACTGTCAGCGGGTCAGTATACAGGGCAGGAGGGTGATGATGGGTCTGTGTCCGCACTGTCAGCGGGTCAGTCAGTATACAGGGCAGGAGGGTGAAGATGGGTCTGTGTCCGCACTGTCAGCGGGTCAGTATACAGGGCAGGAGGGTGATGATGGGCCTGTGTCCGCACTGTCAGCGGGTCAGTCAGTATACAGGGCAGGAGGGTGATGATGGGTCTGTGTCCGCACTGTCAGCGGGTCAGTCAGTATACAGGGCAGGAGGGTGATGATGGGTCTGTGTCCGCACTGTCAGCGGGTCAGTCAGTATACAGGGCAGGAGGGTGATGATGGGCCTGTGTCAGCACTGTCAGCGGGTCAGTATACAGGGCAGGAGGGTGATGATGGGTCTGTGTCCGCACTGTCAGCGGGTCAGTCAGTATACAGGGCAGGAGGGTGATGATGGGCCTGTGTCCGCACTGTCAGCGGGTCAGTCAGTGTACAGGGCAGGAGGGTGATGAGGGGCCTGTGTCCGCACTGTCAGCGGGTCAGTCAGTATACAGGGCAGGAGGGTGATGATGGGTCTGTGTCCGCACTGTCAGCGGGTCAGTCAGTATACAGGGCAGGAGGGTGATGATGGGCCTGTGTCCGCACTGTCAGCGGGTCAGTCAGTATACAGGGCAGGAGGGTGATGATGGGTCTGTGTCCGCACTGTCAGCGGGTCAGTCAGTATACAGGGCAGGAGGGTAATGATGGGCCTCTGTCCGCACTGTCAGCGGGTCAGTATACAGTGCAGGAGGGTGATGATGGGTCTGTGTCCTCACTGTCAGCGGGTCAGTCAGTATACAGGGCAGGAGGGTGATGATGGGTCTGTGTCCTCACTGTCAGCGGGTCAGTCAGTATACAGGGCAGGAGAGTAATTTTGGGCCTGTGTCCTCACTGTCAGCGGGTCAGTCAGTATACAGGGCAGGAGGGTGATGATGGGTCTGTGTCCGCACTGTCAGCGGGTCAGTCAGTATACAGGGCAGGAGGGTGATGATGGGCCTCTGTCCGCACTGTCAGCGGGTCAGTCAGTATACAGGGCAGGAGGGTGATGATGGGCCTGTGTCCGCACTGTCAGCGGGTCAGTCAGTATACAGGGCAGGAGGGTGATGATGGGCCTGTGTCCGCACTGTCAGCGGGTCAGTCAGTATACAGGGCAGGAGGATGATGATGGGCCTGTGTCCGCACTGTCAGCGGGTCAGTATACAGGGCAGGAGGGTGATGATGGGCCTGTGTCCTCACTGTCAGCGGGTCAGTCAGTATACAGGGCAGGAGGGTGACGATGGGTCTGTGTCGGCACTGTCAGCGGGTCAGTCAGTATACAGGGCAGGAGGGTGATGATGGGCCTGTGTCCGCACTGTCAGCGGGTCAGTATACAGGGCAGGAGGGTGATGATGGGTCTGTGTCCGCACTGTCAGCGGGTCAGTCAGTATACAGGGCAGGAGGGTGATGATGGGTCTGTGTCCGCACTGTCAGCGGGTCAGTCAGTATACAGGGCAGGAGGGTGATGATGGGTCTGTGTCCGCACTGTCAGCGGGTCAGTCAGTATACAGGGCAGGAGGGTGATGATGGGTCTGTGTCCGCACTGTCAGCGGGTCAGTCAGTATACAGGGCAGGAGGGTGATGTTGGGTCTGTGTCCGCACTGTCAGCGGGTCAGTCAGTATACAGGGCAGGAGGGTGATGATGGGTCTGTGTCCGCACTGTCAGCGGGTCAGTCAGTATACAGGGCAGGAGGGTGATGATGGGTCTGTGTCCGCACTGTCAGCGGGTCAGTATACAGGGCAGGAGGGTGATGATGGGTCTGTGTCCGCACTGTCAGCGGGTCAGTCAGTATACAGGGCATGAGGGTGATGATGGGCCTGTGTCCGTACTGTCAGCGGGTCAGTCAGTATACAGGGCAGGAGGGTGATGATGGGCCTGTGTCCGCACTGTCAGCGGGTCAGTCAGTATACGGGGCAGGAGGGTGATGATGGGTCTGTGTCCGCACTGTCAGCGGGTCAGTCAGTATACAGGGCACGAGGGTGATGATGGGCCTGTGTCCGCACTGTCAGCGGGTCAGTCAGTATACAGGGCAGGAGGGTGATGATGGGTCTGTGTCCGCACTGTCAGCGGGTCAGTCAGTATACAGGGCAGGAGGGTGATGATGGGCCTGTGTCCGCACTGTCAGTGTGTCAGTCAGTATACAGGGCAGGAGGGTGATGATGGGCCTGTGTCCGCACTGTCAGCGGGTCAGTAAACAGGGCAGGAGGGTGATGATGGGCCTGTGTCCGCACTGTCAGCGGGTCAGTCAGTATACAGGGCAGGAGGGTGATGATGGGCCTGTGTCCGCACTGTCAGCGGGTCAGTCAGTATACAGGGCAGGAGGGTGATGATGGGTCTGTGTCCGCACTGTCAGCGGGTCAGTCAGTATACAGGGCAGGAGGGTGATGATGGGTCTGTGTCCGCACTGTCAGTGGGTCAGTCAGTATACAGGGCAGGAGGGTGATGATGGGCCTGTGTCCGCACTGTCAGCGGGTCAGTCAGTATACAGTGCAGGAGGGTGATGATGGGCCTGTGTCCGCACTGTCAGCGGGTCAGTCAGTATACAGGGCAGGAGGGTGATGATGGGCCTGTGTCCGCACTGTCAGCTGGTCAGTATACAGGGCAGGAGGGTGATGATGGGCCTGTGTCCGCACTGTCAGCGGGTCAGTATACAGGGCAGGAGGGTGATGATGGGCCTGTGTCCGCACTGTCAGCGGGTCAGTCAGTATACAGGGCAGGAGGGTGATGATGGGCCTGTGTCCGCACTGTCAGTGTGTCAGTCAGTATACAGGGCAGGTGGGTGATGATGGGTCTGTGTCCGCACTGTCAGCGGGTCAGTATACAGGGCAGGAGGGTGATGATGGGTCTGTGTCAGCACTGTCAGCGGGTCAGTCAGTATACAGGGCAGGTGGGTGATGATGGGTCTGTGTCGGCACTGTCAGCGGGTCAGTCAGTATACAGGGCAGGAGGGTGATGATGGGCCTGTGTCCGCACTGTCAGCGGGTCAGTATACAGGGCAGGAGGGTGATGATGGGCCTGTGTCCGCACTGTCAGCGGGTCAGTCAGTATACAGGGCAGGAGGGTGATGAAGGGCCTGTGTCCGCACTGTCAGCGGGTCAGTCAGTATACAGGGCAGGAGGGTGATGATGGGCCTGTGTCCGCACTGTCAGTGGGTCAGTCAGTATACAGGGCAGGAGGGTGATGTTGGGTCTGTGTCCGCACTGTCAGTGGGTCAGTCAGTATACAGGGCAGGAGGGTGATGATGGGTCTGTGTCCGCACTGTCAGCGGGTCAGTCAGGATACAAGACAGGAGGGTGATGATGGGCCTGTGTCCGCACTGTCAGCGGGTCAGTCAGTATACAGGGCAGGAGGGTGATGATGGGTCTGTGTCCGAACTGTCAGCGGGTCAGTCAGTATACAGGGCAGGAGGGTGATGATGGGTCTGTGTCCGCACTGTCAGCGGGTCAGTATACAGGGCAGGAGGGTGATGATGGGTCTGTGTCCGCACTGTCAGCGGGTCAGTCAGTATACAGGGCAGAAGGGTGATGATGGGCCTGTGTCAGCACTGTCAGCGGGTCAGTATACAGGGCAGGAGGGTGATTTAGGGCCTGTGTCCGCATTGTCAGCGGGTCAGTCAGTATACAGGGCAGGAGGGTGATGATGGGTCTGTGTCCGCACTGTCAGCGGGTCAGTATACAGGGCAGGAGAGTGATGATGGGCCTGTGTCCGCACTGTCAGCGGGTCAGTCAGTATACAGGGCAGGAGGGTGATGATGGGCCTGTGTCCACACTGTCAGCGGGTCAGTATACAGGGCAGGAGGGTGATGCTGGGCCTGTGTCCGCACTGTCAGCGGGTCAGTCAGTATACAGGGCAGGAGGGTGATGATGGGCCTGTGTCCGCACTGTCAGCGGGTCAGTCAGTATACAGGGCAGGAGGGTGATGATGGGCCTGTGTCCGCACTGTCAGCGGGTCAGTATACAGGGCAGGAGGGTGATGATGGGCCTGTGTCCGCACTGTCAGCGGGTCAGTATACAGGGCAGGAGGGTGATGATGGGCCTGTGTCCGCACTGTCAGCGGGTCAGTCAGTATACAGGGCAGGAGGGTGATGATGGGTCTGTGTCCGCACTGTCAGCGGGTCAGTCAGTATACAGGGCAGGTGGGTGATGATGGGGTGTGTCCGCACTGTCAGCGGGTCAGTATACAGGGCAGGAGGGTGATGATGGGCCTGTGTCCGCACTGTCAGCGGGTCAGTCAGTATACAGCGCAGGAGGGTGATGATGGGTCTGTGTCCGCACTGTCAGCGGGTCAGTCAGTATACAGGGCAGGAGGGTGATGATGGGCCTGTGTCCGCACTGTCAGCGGGTCAGTATACAGGGCAGGAGGGTGATGATGGGTCTGTGTCCGCACTGTCAGCGGGTCAGTCAGTATACAGGGCAGGAGGGTGATGATGGGCCTGTGTCCGCACTGTCAGCGGGTCAGTCAGTATACAGGGCAGGAGGGTGATGATGGGCCTGTGTCCGCACTGTCAGCGGGTCAGTCAGTATACAGGGCAGGAGGGTGATGATGGGCCTGTGTCCGCACTGTCAGCGGGTCAGTCAGTATACAGGGCAGGAGGGTGATGATGGGGCTGTGTCCGCACTGTCAGCGGGTCAGTCAGTATACAGGGCAGGAGGGTGATGATGGGGCTGTGTCCGCACTGTCAGCGGGTCAGTATACAGGGCAGGAGTGTGATGATGGGTCTGTGTCCGCACTGTCAGCGGGTCAGTCAGTATACAGGGCAGGAGGGTGATGATGGGTCTGTGTCCGCACTGTCAGCGGGTCAGTCAGTATACAGGGCAGGAGGGTGTTGATGGGTCTGTGTCCGCACTGTCAGCGGGTCAGTCAGTATACAGGGCAGGAGGGTGATGATGGGTCTGTGTCCGCACTGTCAGCGGGTCAGTCAGTATACAGGGCAGGAGGCTGATGATGGGTCTGTGTCCGCACTGTCAGCGGGTCAGTCAGTATACAGGGCAGGAGGGTGATGATGGGTCAGTGTCCGCACTGTCAGCGGGTCAGTCAGTATACAGGGCAGGAGGGTGATGATGGGCCTGTGTCCGCACTGTCAGCGGGTCAGTCAGTATACAGGGCAGGAGGGTGATGATGGGGCTGTGTCCGCACTGTCAGCGGGTCAGTATACAGGGCAGGAGGGTGATGATGGGCCTGTGTCCGCACTGTCAGCGGGTCAGTCAGTATACAGGGCAGGAGGGTGATGATGGGCCTGTGTCCGCACTGTCAGCGGGTCAGTATACAGGGCAGGAGGGTGATGATGGGTCTGTGTCCGCACTGTCAGCGGGTCAGTCAGTATACAGGGCAGGAGGGTGATGATGGGCCTGTGTCCGCACTGTCAGCGGGTCAGTATACACGGCAGGAGGGTGATGATGGGCCTGTGTCCGCACTGTCAGCGGGTCAGTATACAGGGCAGGAGGGTGATGATGGGTCTGTGTCCGCACTGTCAGTGGGTCAGTCAGTATACAGGGCAGGAGGGTGATGATGGGCCTGTGTCCGCACTGTCAGCGGGTCAGTCAGTATACAGGGCAGGAGGGTGATGATGGGTCTGTGTCCGCACTGTCAGCGGGTCAGTCAGTATACAGGGCAGGAGGGTGATGATGGGCCTGTGTCCGCACTGTCAGCGGGTCAATCAGTATACAGGGCAGGAGGGTGATGATGGGCCTGTGTCCGCACTGTCAGCGGGTCAGTCAGTATACAGGGCAGGAGGGTGATGATGGGTCTGTGTCCGCACTGTCAGCGTGTCAGTCAGTATACAGGGCAGGACGGTGCTGATGGGCCTGTGTCCGCACTGTCAGCGGGTCAGTCAGTATACAGGGCAGGAGGGTGATGATGGGTCTGTGTCCGCACTGTCAGGGGGTCAGTATACAGGGCAGGAGGGTGATGATGGGTCTGTGTCCGCACTGTCAGCGGGTCAGTCAGTATACAGGGCAGGAGGGTGATGATGGGCCTGTGTCCGCACTGTCAGCGGGTCAGTCAGTATACAGAGCAGGAGGGTGATGATGGGCCTGTGTCCGCACTGTCAGCGGGTCAGTCAGTATACAGGGCAGGAGGGTGATGATGGGCCTGTGTCAGCACTGTCAGCGGGTCAGTCAGTATACAGGGCAGGAGGGTGATGATGGGCCTGTGTCCGCACTGTCAGCGGGTCAGTCAGTATACAGGGCAGGAGGGTGATGATGGGTCTGTGTCCGCACTGTCAGCGGGTCAGTCAGTATACAGGGCAGGAGGGTGATGATGGGTCTGTGTCCGCACTGTCAGGGGGTCAGTATACAGGGCAGGAGGGTGATGATGGGTCTGTGTCCGCACTGTCAGCGGGTCAGTCAGTATACAGGGCAGGAGGGTGATGATGGGCCTGTGTCCGCCCTGTCAGCGGGTCAGTATACAGGGCAGGAGGGTGATGATGGGTCTGTGTCCGCACTGTCAGCGGGTCAGTCAGTATACAGGGCAGGAGGGTGATGATGGGTCTGTGTCCGCACTGTCAGTGGGTCAGTCAGTATACAGGACAGGAGGGTGATGATGGGCCTGTGTCCGCACTGTCAGCGGGTCAGTCAGTATACAGGGCAGGAGGGAGATGATGGGCCTGTGTCCGCACTGTCAGCGGGTCAGTCAGTATACAGGACAGGAGGGTGATGATGGGTCTGTGTCCGCACTGTCAGCGGGTCAGTCAGTATACAGGGCAGGAGGGTGATGATGGGCCTGTGTCCGCACTGTCAGCGGGTCAGTCAGTATACAGGGCAGGAGGGTGATGATGGGTCTGTGTCCGCACTGTCAGCGGGTCAGTCAGTATACAGGGCAGGAGGGTGATGATGGGTCTGTGTCCCCACTGTCAGCGGGTCAGTCAGTATACAGGGCAGGAGGGTGATGATGGGTCTGTGTCCGCACTGTCAGCGGGTCAGTCAGTATACAGGGCAGGAGGGTGATGATGGGTCTGGGTCGGCACTGTCAGTGGGTCAGTCAGTATACAGGGCGGGAGGGTGATGATGGGTCTGTGTCCGCACTGTCAGCGGGTCAGTCAGTATACAGGGCAGGAGGGTGATGATGGGTCTGTGTCCGCACTGTCAGGGGGTCAGTATACAGGGCAGGAGGGTGATGATGGGTCTGTGTCCGCACTGTCAGCGGGTCAGTCAGTATACAGGGCAGGAGGGTGATGATGGGTCTGTGTCCGCACTGTCAGCGGGTCAGTCAGTATACAGGGCAGGAGGGTGATGATGGGCCTGTGTCCGCACTGTCAGTGGGTCAGTCAGTATACAGGGCAGGAGGGTGATGTTGGGTCTGTGTCCGCACTGTCAGTGGGTCAGTCAGTATACAGGGCAGGAGGGTGATGATGGGTCTGTGTCCGCACTGTCAGCGGGTCAGTCAGGATACAAGACAGGAGGGTGATGATGGGCCTGTGTCCGCACTGTCAGCGGGTCAGTCAGTATACAGGGCAGGAGGGTGATGATGGGTCTGTGTCCGCACTGTCAGTGGGCCAGTCAGTATACAGGGCAGGAGGGTGATGATGGGTCTGTGTCCGCACTGTCAGCGGGTCAGTCAGGATACAAGACAGGAGGGTGATGATGGGCCTGTGTCCGCACTGTCAGCGGGTCAGTCAGTATACAGGGCAGGAGGGTGATGATGGGTCTGTGTCCGAACTGTCAGCGGGTCAGTCAGTATACAGGGCAGGAGGGTGATGATGGGTCTGTGTCCGCACTGTCAGCGGGTCAGTATACAGGGCAGGAGGGTGATGATGGGTCTGTGTCCGCACTGTCAGCGGGTCAGTCAGTATACAGGGCAGGAGGGTGATGATGGGCCTGTGTCAGCACTGTCAGCGGGTCAGTCAGTATACAGGGCAGAAGGGTGATGATGGGCCTGTGTCAGCACTGTCAGCGGGTCAGTATACAGGGCAGGAGGGTGATTTAGGGCCTGTGTCCGCACTGTCAGCGGGTCAGTCAGTATACAGGGCAGGAGGGTGATGATGGGCCTGTGTCCGCACTGTCAGCGTGTCAGTCAGTATACAGGGCAGGAGGGTGATGATGGGCCTGTGTCCGCACTGTCAGCGGGTCAGTATACAGGGCAGGAGAGTGATGATGGGCCTGTGTCCGCACTGTCAGCGGGTCAGTCAGTATACAGGGCAGGAGGGTGATGATGGGCCTGTGTCCACACTGTCAGCGGGTCAGTATACAGGGCAGGAGGGTGATGCTGGGCCTGTGTCCGCACTGTCAGCGGGTCAGTCAGTATACAGGGCAGGAGGGTGATGATGGGCCTGTGTCCGCACTGTCAGCGGGTCAGTCAGTATACAGGGCAGGAGGGTGATGATGGGCCTGTGTCCGCACTGTCAGCGGGTCAGTATACAGGGCAGGAGGGTGATGATGGGCCTGTGTCCGCACTGTCAGCGGGTCAGTATACAGGGCAGGAGGGTGATGATGGGCCTGTGTCCGCACTGTCAGCGGGTCAGTCAGTATACAGGGCAGGAGGGTGATGATGGGTCTGTGTCCGCACTGTCAGCGGGTCAGTCAGTATACAGGGCAGGTGGGTGATGATGGGCCTGTGTCCGCACTGTCAGCGGGTCAGTATACAGGGCAGGAGGGTGATGATGGGCCTGTGTCCGCACTGTCAGCGGGTCAGTCAGTATACAGGGCAGGAGGGTGATGATGGGTCTGTGTCCGCACTGTCAGCGGGTCAGTCAGTATACAGGGCAGGAGGGTGATGATGGGCCTGTGTCCGCACTGTCAGCGGGTCAGTATACAGGGCAGGAGGGTGATGATGGGTCTGTGTCCGCACTGTCAGCGGGTCAGTCAGTATACAGGGCAGGAGGGTGATGATGGGCCTGTGTCCGCACTGTCAGCGGGTCAGTCAGTATACAGGGCAGGAGGGTGATGATGGGCCTGTGTCCGCACTGTCAGCGGGTCAGTCAGTATACAGGGCAGGAGGGTGATGATGGGCCTGTGTCCGCACTGTCAGCGGGTCAGTCAGTATACAGGGCAGGAGGGTGATGATGGGGCTGTGTCCGCACTGTCAGCGGGTCAGTCAGTATACAGGGCAGGAGGGTGATGATGGGGCTGTGTCCGCACTGTCAGCGGGTCAGTATACAGGGCAGGAGGGTGATGATGGGTCTGTGTCCGCACTGTCAGCGGGTCAGTCAGTATACAGGGCAGGAGGGTGATGATGGGTCTGTGTCCGCACTGTCAGCGGGTCAGTCAGTATACAGGGCAGGAGGGTGTTGATGGGTCTGTGTCCGCACTGTCAGCGGGTCAGTCAGTATACAGGGCAGGAGGGTGATGATGGGTCTGTGTCCGCACTGTCAGCGGGTCAGTCAGTATACAGGGCAGGAGGGTGATGATGGGTCTGTGTCCGCACTGTCAGCGGGTCAGTCAGTATACAGGGCAGGAGGGTGATGATGGGTCAGTGTCCGCACTGTCAGCGGGTCAGTCAGTATACAGGGCAGGAGGGTGATGATGGGCCTGTGTCCGCACTGTCAGCGGGTCAGTCAGTATACAGGGCAGGAGGGTGATGATGGGGCTGTGTCCGCACTGTCAGCGGGTCAGTATACAGGGCAGGAGGGTGATGATGGGCCTGTGTCCGCACTGTCAGCGGGTCAGTCAGTATACAGGGCAGGAGGGTGATGATGGGCCTGTGTCCGCACTGTCAGCGGGTCAGTATACAGGGCAGGAGGGTGATGATGGGTCTGTGTCCGCACTGTCAGCGGGTCAGTCAGTATACAGGGCAGGAGGGTGATGATGGGCCTGTGTCCGCACTGTCAGCGGGTCAGTATACACGGCAGGAGGGTGATGATGGGCCTGTGTCCGCACTGTCAGCGGGTCAGTATACAGGGCAGGAGGGTGATGATGGGTCTGTGTCCGCACTGTCAGTGGGTCAGTCAGTATACAGGGCAGGAGGGTGATGATGGGCCTGTGTCCGCACTGTCAGCGGGTCAGTCAGTATACAGGGCAGGAGGGTGATGATGGGTCTGTGTCCGCACTGTCAGCGGGTCAGTCAGTATACAGGGCAGGAGGGTGATGATGGGCCTGTGTCCGCACTGTCAGCGGGTCAATCAGTATACAGGGCAGGAGGGTGATGATGGGCCTGTGTCCGCACTGTCAGCGGGTCAGTCAGTATACAGGGCAGGAGGGTGATGATGGGTCTGTGTCCGCACTGTCAGCGTGTCAGTCAGTATACAGGGCAGGACGGTGCTGATGGGCCTGTGTCCGCACTGTCAGCGGGTCAGTCAGTATACAGGGCAGGAGGGTGATGATGGGTCTGTGTCCGCACTGTCAGGGGGTCAGTATACAGGGCAGGAGGGTGATGATGGGTCTGTGTCCGCACTGTCAGCGGGTCAGTCAGTATACAGGGCAGGAGGGTGATGATGGGCCTGTGTCCGCACTGTCAGCGGGTCAGTCAGTATACAGAGCAGGAGGGTGATGATGGGCCTGTGTCCGCACTGTCAGCGGGTCAGTCAGTATACAGGGCAGGAGGGTGATGATGGGCCTGTGTCAGCACTGTCAGCGGGTCAGTCAGTATACAGGGCAGGAGGGTGATGATGGGCCTGTGTCCGCACTGTCAGCGGGTCAGTCAGTATACAGGGCAGGAGGGTGATGATGGGTCTGTGTCCGCACTGTCAGCGGGTCAGTCAGTATACAGGGCAGGAGGGTGATGATGGGTCTGTGTCCGCACTGTCAGCGGGTCAGTATACAGGGCAGGAGGGTGATGATGGGTCTGTGTCCGCACTGTCAGCGGGTCTGTCAGTATACAGGGCAGGAGGGTGATGATGGGCCTGTGTCCGCACTGTCAGCGGGTCAGTCAGTATACAGGGCAGGAGGGTGATGATGGGCCTGTGTCCGCACTGTCAGCGGGTCAGTCAGTATACAGGGCAGGAGGGTGATGATGGGCCTGTGTCCGCACTGTCAGCGGGTCAGTCAGTATACAGGGCAGGAGGGTGATGATGGGCCTGTGTCCGCACTGTCAGCGGGTCAGTATACAGGGCAGGAGGGTGATGATGGGTCTGTGTCCGCACTGTCAGCGGGTCAGTATACAGGGCAGGAGGATGATGATGGGTCTGTGTCCGCACTGTCAGCGGGTCAGTCAGTATACAGATCAGGAGGGTGATGATGGGTCTGTGTCCGCACTGTCAGCGGGTCAGTCAGTATACAGGGCAGAAGGGTGATGATGGGTCTGTGTCCGCACTGTCAGCGGGTCAGTATACAGGGCAGGAGGGTGATGATGGGTCTGTGTCCGCACTGTCAGCGGGTCAGTATACAGGGCAGGAGGGTGATGATGGGCCTGTGTCCGCACTGTCAGCGGGTCAGTCAGTATACAGGGCAGGAGGGTGATGATGGGTCTGTGTCCTCACTGTCAGCGGGTCAGTCAGTATACAGGGCAGGAGGGTGATGATGGGCCTGTGTCCGCACTGTCAGCGGGTCAGTCAGTATACAGGGCAGGAGGGTGATGATGGGCCTGTGTCAGCACTGTCAGCGGGTCAGTCAGTATACAGGGCAGGAGGGTGATGATGGGCCTGTGTCCGCACTGTCAGTGGGTCAGTCAGTATACAGGGCAGGAGGGTGATGATGGGCCTGTGTCCGCACTGTCAGCGGGTCAGTCAGTATACAGGGCAGGAGGGTGATGCTGGGCCTGTGTCCGCACTGTCAGCGGGTCAGTCAGTATACAGGGCAGGAGGGTGATGATGGGCCTGTGTCAGCACTGTCAGCGGGTCAGTCAGTATACAGGGCAGGAGGGTGATGATGGGTCTGTGTCCGCACTGTCAGCGGGTCAGTCAGTATACAGGGCAGGAGGGTGATGATGGGTCTGTGTCCGCACTGTCAGCGGGTCAGTCAGTAGACAGGGCAGGAGGGTGATGATGGGCCTGTGTCAGCACTGTCAGCGGGTCAGTCAGTATACAGGGCAGGAGGGTGATGATGGGTCTGTGTCCGCACTGTCAGCGGGTCAGTCAGTATACAGGGCAGGAGGGTGATGATGGGTCTGTGTCAGCACTGTCAGCGGGTCAGTCACTATACAGGGCAGACTCTGATTATTGAGGGACACTGTTTAAATAGACTCTGATTATTGTAGGACTCGGTTTAAATAGACTCTGATTACATTAGGACACTGTTTAAATAGACTCTGATTACTGTGGGACACTGTTTAAATAGACTCTGATTACTGTAGGACACTGTTTAAATAGACTCTGATTATTGTAGGACACTGTTTAAATAGACTCTGATTATTGCAGGACTCGGTTTAAATAGACTCTGATTATTGTAGGACACTGTTTAAATAGACTCAGTTTACTGTGGGACACTGTTTAAATAGACTCTGATTATTGTAGGACACTGTTTAAATAGACTCTGATTATTGTGGGACACTTTTTAAATAGTCTCTGATTATTGTAGGACACTGTTTAAATAGACTCTGATTATTGTAGGACTTTGTTTAAATAGACTCTGATTACTGTAGGACACAGTTTAAATAGGCTCTGATTTTTGTAGGACACTGTTTAAATAGACTCTGATTATTGCAGGACTCGGTTTAAATAGACTCTGATTATTGTAGGACACTGTTTAAATAGACTCTGATTATTGTAGGACACTGTTTAAATAGACTCAGTTTACTGTGGGACACTGTTTAAATAGACTCTGATTATTGTAGGACACTGTTTAAATAGACTCTGATTATTGTGGGACACTGTTTAAATAGTCTCTGATTATTGTAGGACACTGTTTAAATAGACTCTGATTATTGTAGGACTTTGTTTAAATAGTCTCTGATTACTGTAGGACACTGTTTAAATAGACTCTGATTATTGTAGGACTTTGTTTAAATAGTCTCTGATTACTGTAGGACACTGTTTAAATAGACTCTGATTACTGTAGGACACTGTTTAAATAGACTCTGATTATTGTAGGACACTGTTTAAATAGACTCTGATTATTGTGGGACACTGTTTTAATAGTCTCTGATTATTGTAGGACACTGTTTAAATAGACTCTGATTACTGTAGGACACTGTTTAAATAGACTCTGATTATTGTAGGACACTGTTTAAATAGACTCTGATTATTGTAGGACTCGGTTTAAATAGACTCTGATTATTGTGGGACTCTGTTTAAATAGACTCTGATTACTGTAGGACACTGTTTAAATAGTCTCTGATTACTGTAGGACACTGTTTAAATCGACTCTGATTACTGTAGGACACTGTTTAAATAGACTCTGATTACTGTAGGACACTGTTTAAATAGACTCTGATTATTGTAGGACACTGTTTAAATAGACTCTGATTATTGTAGGACACTGTTTAAATAGACTCTGATTATTGTAGGACACTGTTTAAATAGACTCTGATTATTGTAGGACACTGTTTAAGTAATCTCTGATTATTGTGGGACACTGTTTAAATAGACTCTGATTATTGTAGGACACTGTTTAAATAGACTCTGATTATTGTAGGACACTGTTTAAATAGACTCTGATTTAAATAGAGTCTGATTATTGTAGGACTCGGTTTAAATAGACTCTGATTACTGTAGGACACTGTTTAAATAGACTCTGATTACTGTAGGACACTGTTTAAATAGACTTTGATTTAAATAGACTCTGATTATTGTAGGACTCGGTTTAAATAGACTCTGATTACTGTAGGACACTGTTTAAATAGACTCTGATTATTGTGGGACACTGTTTAAATAGACTCTGATTATTGTGGGACACAGTTTAAATAGACTCTGATTATTGTAGGACTCGGTTTAAATAGACTCTGATTATTGTGGTAATCTGTTTAAATAGACTCTGATTATTGTGGGACACTGTTTAAATAGACTCTGATTACTGTAGGACACTGTTTAAATAGACTCTGATTACTGTAGGACACTGTTTAAATAGACTCTGATTACTGTAGGACACTGTTTAATCACACCCTCACACTCGCACACCATCACACTCTGAAACCATCACACACTCGCACCCTCACACTCTCACACCTACACACTACCACACCATCACGCCCTCACACCCTCACACCCGCACACCATCACACCTTCACACCCTCACACAATCACACCCTCACACCCTCACACTCGCACACCATCACACTGTGAAACCCTCACACACTTGCACACTCACACCATCACACCCTAACACACTCACACACTCACACTCTCACACCCTCACACCTTCACACTCGCACACCCTCTCACCCGCACACCATCACACCCTGAAACCCTCACACACTCGCACACTCACACCACCACACTCTCACACTCTCACACCCTCACACCTTCACACTCGCACACCCACACACCCTCTCACCCGCACACCATCACACCCTGAAACCCTCACACACTCGCACACTCACACCATCACACTCTCACACACTCGCACACTCACACCATCACACCCTTACACTCTCACACACTCTCACTCTCACACCCTCGCACTCGCACACCATCACACTCTGAAACCCTCACACACTCGCACACTCACACCTTCACACCCTCACACACTCACACTCTCACACCCTCACACCTTCACACTCGCACACCCGCACACCCTCACACCCGCACACCATCACACTCTGAAACCCTCACACACTCGCACACTCACACCATCACACCCTTACACTCTCACACACTCTCTCTCTCACACCCTCACACTCGCACACCATCACACTCTGAAACCCTCACACATTCGCACACTCACGCCATCACAACATCACACCCTAACACACTCACACACTCACACACTCACACTGTCACACCCTCACACTCGCACACTCACACACCCTCACACCCGCACATCATCACACCCTGAAACCCTCACACACTTGCACACTCACACCATCACACCCTAACACCCTCACACCCTCACACTCTCACACCCTCACACTCGCACACTCGCACACCCTCACACAATCACACAATCACACCCTCACACCCGCACACCATCACACCCTCACACTCACACACTCGCACACTCGCACAATCACACCCTCACACCCGTACACCCTCACACCTGCACACCCGCACACCCACACACCCACACACTCACACACTCACAGACTCACACATTCACACACTCACACCCTGAAACCCTCACACACTCGCACCCTCACACACTCAAACCACACACCCACACACCCTCACACCCTGAAACCTTCACACCCTCACACTCGCACACCCTCACACCATTACACCCTCACACCTTCACACCCTCACACCATTACACCCTCGCACCTTCACACTCGCACACCCTCACACTCGCACACCTTCACACACTCACACCATTACACCCTCACACCTTCACACCCTCACACCATCACAACCTCACCCTCGCACACCCTCACACCCTCGCAAGTATTTATAACACTACCCGTTCCTTCCACACTGGTAATGTGGATAGTTAGAGCTAGATTTTCACAGGCTAGTCAACATTTCTTATCGCTAGGGGCACTAGTGTGGGAGCAGGTGAACAGTCTGCGATGGCACCAGACCACGTCCTACTGCTGGTTGGCTGAACTTATGTTGTTGCAGAGGACAGACCTGTTGTTCACCTTCATCAAATCCATCTTGGGCCAGGCTTTCTGTTACATCATTCCTCCTCCATATAGAGGATCATTGTTGGTTGCCCTTCTCTCTCTGCTACCCTCTCCCATTTCCTCACTCCTCCCCTTTCTGCCTCTGCCCCCGCTCACCCTCATCCCCCCCCCCACCCCACAGACAGAAAACCACATTTCCCGCCTTTTGTGACGTCTCTTTTTCTATGTTTCTCTGGCAACCTGCACTTCCTGTTTATATTTCAAAATAGAGTTTTGATATCTCCAAGTTAAAGTTAGGGCAATTGACCCCCAATTCCGCTATAACATGCCAACATTGACCTTCCTTCGACACTCGATCATTGACCCTGTGCTTGTGGCCAGGGCTGTTGGCACATGCTTTCACCCAAAGAACAAAGAACAAAGAAATGTACAGCACAGGAACAGGCCCTTCGGCCCTCCAAGCCCATTCCGACCATGCCGCCCAACTAAACTACAATCTTCTACACTTCCTGGGTCCGTATCCCTCTATTCCCATCCTATTCATGTATTTGTCAAGATGCCCCTTAAATGTCACTATCGTCCCTGCTTCCACTACCTCCTCCGGTAGCGAGTTCCAGGCACCCACTACCCTCTGTGTAAAAAAAACTTGCCTCCTACATCTCCTCTCAACCTTGCCCCTCGCACCTTAAACCTATGCCCCCTAGTAATTGACCCCTCTACCCTGGGGAAAAGCCTCTGACTATCCACTCTGTCTATGCCCCTCATAAATTTGTAGACCTCTATCAGGTCGCCCCTCAACCTCCGTCGTTCCAGTGAGAACAAACCGAGTTTCTTCAACCTCTCCTCATAGCTAATGCCCTCCATACCAGGCAACATTCTGGTAAATCACTTCTGCACCCTCTCTAAAGCCTCCACATCCTTCTGGTAGTGTGGCGACCAGAATTGAACACTATACCCCAAGTGTGGCCTAACTAAGGTTCTATACAGCTGCAACATGACTTGACAATTCTTATACTCAATGCCCCGGCCAATGAAGGCAAGCATGCCGTATGCCTTCTTGACTACCTTCACCACCTGTGTTGCCCCTTTCAGTGACCTGTGGACCTGTACACCCTAGATCTCTTTGACTGTCAATACTCTTGAGGGTTCTGCCATTCACTGTATATTCCCTACCTGCATTAGACCTTCCAAAATGCATTACCTCACATTTGTCCGGATTAAACTCCATCTGCCATCTCTCCGCCCAAGTCTCCAAACAATCTAAATCCTGTTGTATCCTCTGAAAGTCCTCATCGCTATCCGCAATTCCACCAACCTTTGTGTCGTCTACAAACTTACCAATCAGACCAGTTACATTTTCCTCCAAATCATTAATATATACTCGTAATCTCTGAAGCACCGTGACCTCATTGCCCACACTGTCACCACTCCTCCCACTGCTTCCGGGTTTCTAATCTGTTGATGATTCGGTACAATCAGTGTGGGAGATTGGAAGATGAGTGGGTGGACCGGGCACTGGGAGAGATCCCATGCACCTCCTCACCGTTAATATTGTAGTTACTTTAAGACAAATGTGTAATGGTTCAGTGACAAACTACTTATCAGTTTCGAATGATTTGAATTATCTGAGTAAAGGGATATATCAGCATATTCTTCAATTGCTCTCTAAACTTTGTCTGGGTAATTGCATAAATAGCAGTGTTTGTGCAGCAACTCAAGAGCTCCAGCATGAAGCCGATTTCCATCACAAAATAATCCAGAGTGATAGATCGATATCCAAAATAATACAAACGGCTCCATATACAATAGATCGTTAATACTGACCATAACAGTATAAAATTGGCCGAGATAACAAACAGTAAAATGATGGATTTCCTCCGACTCTCCATCTCTGGGTCTCTGGGACTGTCCCCACTGCTGTGAGCTCGGAGTCTCCTGCGGGCCCTGCTGCTCACGACAATGTGTCTGACGGTGAGAACATTGAGCAGCAGAATCTGACCAAACGGGACACACGGGTTTAGAAAATAGTGGAGGCACTCGAGTGTGAGAAATAACGGAGAATACAGAATATCATATGAGAAATCGCAAAACCAGGGTTCGTTCATCAGCTCATACCCACCATATAACATAAAATACCAGAAAATGTTCTTCAAACAGCTCAGCACAGTCACTGTTCCCAGAACTACAACCGCCGTTTTCTCGCTGCAATATTTACTTTTCAGCTTCGGGCAACAAATGGCCACAAATCGGTCAAAGGTGAAAGTGACGGTGAACCAGACAGAACAGTCGGTGGCTGCAAAAAGCAGGACGGCGTGGATATTACACACGGGGATGGACCTCACAAAATCAAAATGTTCTTTATAAAGAATTGGCATCTGTCTCAGAATCAGGTCGAGGACAATGACCAGGAGATCCCCCATTGCCATGGCCACCAGGTAACAAGTAACACATTTGGAGAGGCCACAGTTTTTCCACTTGAGGGTGACAATGGTGATTACGTTCACTGTAAAGAAATGGGAATCCGAAATTAAATTGTGTGTCATTCTTGTGGTAAGCGGCAGGTTTGTTTGTTGAATTTTTGAGATCTTCCAGAGCACCCAATGATAGAGATGAAACTGTTAAGAGCACAGGGGAAGGAAGGAGAGATTAAATAAAAGATGCTGGAGTTGAGGAAGCGGGGAGGGGTGGGGGGGGGGGCGGGGCGGGGAGGGAGACAGCTCTGAGGTTGGAGCAGGGGTTCAAAGGGATCATGGAGCTGACGGTTGTATTGAGGACACATGGGAAATGTGGCGGAAATCTGAGACTCGACCTGCACCTTCTTTGCCACGTAGAGGGACTCAGTGATGTGGTGGTAATTAAACTGAACCTATTATCCAGAAGCCCAAATGCATGGTGGCCTCAAATGCACCGTGGCAGCTGGTGGGATAGATATTTAATACTGAAACTGAAATTGTAAACTAGCCTCAACTGTGGTGGCCATTCTCCACTTTGGTCTGAAGATACCGTCTGTTTGGGCAGGGGGTAGAGCTCAGTCCCTGATCTGTGGCTACAATCCGAAATACATTTTACTGACTTGTAAATGTTCCCCTCAACTGCCTAGAACCTTACTCAATGCGGGTAAAATGAGCAAGAGCTGACCCTTTCAACACCGCCCACATCCAATGATAGAATTTATTTAACAGAATGCCGTTCAGGAAATGTGTGGCTGATGGAGTCTCTCTTTCCAGTTGAATATGGCTCTGCTCCTGATTCAGTTGTTGTTGCAGTGGGAAAGGTGGAATTTGGGTCTTGGGAACTGCATCTCGGACGGTGAAGGCTCCGTGTTCCGACCTGCATTGGAAGAGTAGTCACTTGGCTGAGTTCCCTGCGGTGTTGTGATATCAGCACTCCGAATGGAGAAGACTTGGGTCATTGTGGTGATGGCCACATCTGGAGTGTAGGAGCGGGCGCTGAGAAGCCGCACCCACCCTGGTGCAATCGCAGCAGGTCTAACAGTGGTTAGCACTGTTGCTTCACAGTGCCTGGGTCCAGGTTCAATTCCCGGCTTGGGTCACTGTCTGTGTGGAGTCTGCACGTCCTCCCCGTGTCTGCGTGGGTTTCCTCCGGGTGCTCCGGTTTCCTCCCACAAGTCCCGAAAGATGTGCTTGTTAGATGAATTGGACATTCTGAATTCTCCCTCCGTGTACCCGGGAAGAAATCTTACAACACCAGGTTAAAGTCCAACACCTGAAGAAGGAGCAGCGCTCCGAAAGCTAGTGATTCGAAACAAACCTGTTGGACTTTAACCTGGTGTTGTAAGACTTCTTTCTGTGCTCACCCCAGTCCAACGCAGGCATCTCCACATCAGTGTACCCGAACAGGCGGCGGAATGTGTGACGAGGGGCTTTTCACAGTAACTTCATTGCAGTGTTAATGTGAGCCTACTTGTGACAATAAAGATTCTTGTTGTTGTGTGGCAGGCATGGATCACGTGCCCAGTGCAGGCAGCCCTCAAACTATTTCCAAGTTGAATGATGGATGAAAAACGGTGTCCTTGGTGTTTGGAACTTGCTCATCTCCACTCCAGGATTTACCTCCCAAAACAGCCATCCTGTGAGGAGCTGCTGGAAGAGCAGGATACTGGGTATGATGGCTTCGGCTGGAGAACTTCAAAGACAAGAATCAGAATGTTACAATTCAGGCACTGTTGGATTGGTTTAAAGGACAGGGCGATGTCCCATTCAGAACCTGCCTCCCCTCAGCATCCCAGGGTAACAGGTGGACAATATGTTGGCCCAGCGTCGAGAGGTACACAGACCACGATGGAAATGGTGACTGTACAGATGGCACCACGGATGGATCTGGAGTTTTAGAGCCCCAGTACAATGGGATGTTGGAGTAGGAGAGGCAATGAGGCTGTGTGGGGGAAAGGGGTGACCAATTTCAATCTAAAATAAAATATCACTGAAGCAGGCAGTAGCCAGAGGATTGGCCAATTACAGAGCATCCAAACGGAGGGATTTGCTGACAGGATGGAGAGTTTTGAATGTGAGGATTTTCTTGAACTGTTGATCCTGCAGATCAGTGAGGATCATGAGTGACCTGGATAAACAGCCCAGTTCAG
This sequence comes from Scyliorhinus torazame, assembly GCF_047496885.1. NCBI lineage: Eukaryota > Metazoa > Chordata > Chondrichthyes > Carcharhiniformes > Scyliorhinidae > Scyliorhinus > Scyliorhinus torazame. The sequence goes on along the minus strand of NC_092710.1, from coordinate 45,607,066 downwards.
AAGATAACTGGCATTCCAGGTAGTGGGAGGAATGGCGTTCATACCACAGACATCGATGACATTCAGGAGGTGATTGTACATGGGGAGGGTGTTGGAAAGGATGTGGGGTCAGATGTGAGCTGTTTAAATGGATAGCTGGCGTTGCATCCACTCGGTCCGGCCCTCTTTCATAGATTTGTGATTGGAATTAAGTCAAGTTCCCATTTCCCAAAACGTAGTTAGAAAGGAGAATGATACAATGAGATTACAGAATATAATCTGCTCGACATATCGCCTTACCAGCAACTAACTTGGAGCAAAGTGGGAGTAAATGAATGCTCAGTCAGTCAAGCAGTGAAGGTTAATATCCGGATCCACAGGCTTAACACATACACCAAGGGCAGCAAAGTGTAAACACCATGGAGAGTAAGACAGTTAAACATGGTTTGACAAGTTAACAATTGAACATAAATACTTACCAGGAACACCAACAATAGCCAGGATGGGGTAATAAAAGTATTGAATAACAAAAAGCTTATATTCAATCCGCTCAGCTTGTGTTGTCCACCAATGAGGTAAAGAAAGATAGTTCAAAAAAGTGGATAATTGCCTGTCCATTGCTGTAACATGCCAGTCCATTGAGAGCTCAGACACCGCGCTCTCTCCCCTCCCTGTCTCCAAGGAGCTGCGAATCCTTTTACTGCGCTGCTGTCAGCATTACAGCATGAGCCTTATAAAGAGGTAAATCCTCCAGTGGCACAACTGGGATCTGTTGAGACTCAAATTAATTCCCGTCACTGAACAAACATGTTCATTTAACCCCTCTCAATCCAACATTTCGAATAGCACGATAAAGTGGTTCATTTTCAGGGTCTGGATGGGATATAGCTGGATCACAAGAGGGAGGAATAAGGCAGCAGGGTGGCCCAGTGGTTAGCACTGCTGCCTCACGGCGCCGAGGTCCCAGGTTCGATCCCGGCTCTGGGTCACTGTCTGTGTGGAGTTTTCACATTTTCCCCGTGTCTGCGTGGGTTTCGCCCCCACAGCCCAAAGATGTACAATAGAACATAGAACATAGAACGATACAGCGCAGTACAGGCCCTTCGGCCCACGATGTTGCACCGAAACAAAAGCCATCCAACCTACACTATGCCATTATCATCCATATGTTTATCCAATAAACTTTTAAATGCCCTCAATGTTGGCGAGTTCACTACTGTAGCAGGTAGGGCATTCCACGGCCTCACTACTCTTTGCGTAAAGAACCTACCTCTGACCTCTGTCCTATATCTATTACCCCTCAGTTTAAAGCTATGTCCCCTCGTTCCAGCCATTTCCATCCGCGGGAGAAGGCTCTCACTGTCCACCCTATCTAACCCCCTGATCATTTTGTATGCCTCTATTAAGTCTCCTCTTAACCTTCTTCTCTCCAACGAAAACAACCTCAAGTCCATCAGCCTTTCCTCATAAGATTTTCCCTCCATACCAGGCAACACCCTGGTAAATCTCCTCTGCACCCGCTCCAAAGCCTCCACGTCCTTCCTATAATGCGGTGACCAGAACTGTACGCAATACTCCAAATGCGGCCGTATGAAGGTGGATTGGCCGTGCTAAATTGCCCCTTGATTGGAAAAAATTAATTGAATGCTCTAAATTTTAAAAAAAAACAAGAGGGAGGAACGATTAAATTGGCGTTAACCCTGACTATGAGATTCCAATCCTCCTTCTTTATGCGCGTGGTGATGGAGGTGTGGTTTTAAAAAAATATTCCAAACTATTCATAACAGCGAAAGGGAGACGTCTGGAGCAGTCAGAATAATTTGGGGAAACTTGCAGTAATTCTGTGGAAGAATATTAATTCTTCCTCGTGAAGATTCCTGTTCATAAATGGAATGGAACACAGACGTGTTCCTGGGGAATCATTGTTGACGAGGTCATTGAATCATTTGATGAAGTAATTGGGTGTGTTGATGAGGCGTTATGTCTCTGGACTTTAGGAAAGGAGTGGGATCAAGTTTAATTTAAGATTTCCCGTTTTTCCATCTTTTCTTCATCAGCACACTTCGCAAATCCATGGGAGAGGATATATTTGAAATGTGGGAGCGGAGACTGCTGCTTGTTCTGCACGTGGTTTTCCTGGCCAGAGGCGTTGTCATGGAGAACGCAGCAGTGGATGTTGACTGACAGTGAATTGCCAAGCATTGTTTGAAATTTAACAGGAACAGCTGTGCCCTGAAAGATTCGGAATGTGACTTCCATCGGAATGTTGATTGTTCCTCCATTTTGAGTTGGTCAGAACAGACTGTCTTTTAATTCCTCTGGACACTATTTTGGACATAACATGCAAACCAGACTTAACCGAAGGTGGCTGGTCCCTCTGATCTGCTCAGCTCATTCCCAGGACGAGGTCATGACCATCTGACATTGTTTTCCGATCATTAATAGTTATATTGTGCCATTAATTTACAGTATGTGAACATCGGTGGTTAGGCCAGATTGCATTGTCCATCCCTAGGTGCCAAACAGAAGGTTGTGCCGAGTGGTCGTCTTAAATCGCTGCAGTCCTTGATCTGTAGGTACACCCACTATGCTGTTAGGGAGGGGAATCTAGGATTTTCACCAAGTGACTGAAGGAATGGCCGATATATTTCCAAGCCAGCGTGGTGACGGATATGGAGGGGAACCTCCAGGTGATGGTTCCCAGGTACCTGTTGCTCTCTGAATTGCCTTGTTGCCTCACAGCTCCAGGGTCCCAGGTTCAATTCCTGGCTGGGTCACTGCCTGTGCGGAGTCTGCATGTTCTCCCCGTGTCTGCGTGGGTTTCCTCCGGGTGCTCCGGTTTCCTCCCACAGTCCAAAGATGTGCAGGTTAGACCATGATAATTTGCCCTTAGTGTCCAAAAAATGTTTAGTGGGGTTACTGGGTTCTGGGGCTGGTGTAGAGGCGTGGGCTTAAATAGACTGCTCTTTCCAAGGGCCGGTGCAGACTCGATGGGCTGAATGGCCTCCTTCTGCACTGTGAATTCTATGATTCTTGTCCTTCCAGATGGTAGTGGTCGTGGGATTGGAAGGTGCTGTCTAAGGAATCTTGGTGAGTTACTGCAGTGCATCTTGTAGATGGGACACACTGTGCGTCGGGGGTCGGGGGGGGGGGGGGGGAGTGAATTTTTGTGGAAGGGGAGCGATCAAGCGGGGCTGCTTTGTCCTGGATGGTGTCGAGCTTCTCGAGTGTTGTTGGAGCTGCGCTCATCCAGGCGAGTGGAGAGTTTCCCTCACACTCCTGACTTGTGCCTTGTCGATGGGGGACAGGCTTTGGGGGGGGGGTCAGGAGGTGAGTTCCTCTCCGCAGGATTCCCAGCCTCTGACCTGCCCTGGTAGACACAGTATTAATGTGGCTGGGCCCAGTTCAGTTTCTGATCAACGGTAACCCCCAGGATGTGGATTGAGGGTGATTCAGCGATGGTAATGCCGTCGAACGTCAAGGGGGCGATGGTTAGATCCTCTCTTGTGGGAGATGGTCATTGCCGGGCACGTGTGCGGTGTGAATGTAACTCGCCCCTTGTCAGCCCCGAGCCTGGATATTGTCCGGGTCTTGCTGCATTTGGACAGGGACTGCTTCAGTATCTGAGGAGCCGCGAATGGTGCTGAACATTGTGCTGTCGTCCACAAACATCCCCACTTCTGACCTTATGATGGAAGGGAGGTCATTGATGGAGCAGCTGGAGGTGGTCGGGCCGAGGACACGACCCTGAGGAACTCCTGCAGTGATGTCCTGGAGCTGAGATGATTGACCTCCAACCACCACAACCATCTTCCTTTGTGCCGGGTATGATTCCAACCAGCGGAGAGTTTTCCCCCTGATTCCCATTGGCTCCAGTTTAGCTCGGGCTCCTTGATGTCATGAACGGTCAAATGCTGCCTTGATGTCGAGGGCAGTCTCTCTCACCTTAGCTCTGTTGTTTAGCTCTTTTACCCATGTTTGATTCAAGTCTGTAATGAGGTCAGGAGCTGAGTGACCCTGGCAGAACACAAACTGAGCGTCAGTGAGCAGGTTATTGCTGAGTACGTGCCGCACTGTTGATGACTCCTTCCATCACTTTACTGATGATGGAGAGTAGACTGATAGGGCGGTAAGTGGTTATGTAAGATTTGTCCTGATTTCTTTGAACGGTTCACACCTGGACAATTTTCCTCATTGCCGGATAGATGCCAGTGTTGCAGCTGTTGTTTAATTTTCCCTCAGAACTAACTTATGACTTGCTGACAGAAACTTCATTAACTTTTTCCTCAATGGTAATTGTCGGATTGGCCACTGGACCAAACTGAGGAGGCAATGGACAGGGGCCTCCGCCTGAGATGTCAGCACTTGTAAGTATTGCAGGATACGTGTTTTCCGAATGGCGTGAGTGAATTGGACATTTATTAAACCAAAATGATGTTTGTGATACCCACTAATTTCAGGCCTAAAACCAGGATAACAAACGACAGACAACTATCACAGCACGTTTTTAATATAAATGTAGAGTACCCAATTATTTTTTCCAATTAAGGGGCAATTTAGTGCGGCCAATCCACCTAGCACATCTTTGGGTTGTGGGGGCGAAACCCACGCAAACACGGGGAGAATGTGCAAATTCCACACGGACAGTGACCCAGAGCCAGGATTCGAACCCGGGTCCTCAGTGCCGTAGGCAACAGTGCTAATCACTGCCCCACCGTGCTGCCCCATCACAGCACTGTTAATCTGTCAGGGCAACTGGACTGTTTCTGTTTTGTTATCAGCAAGAACAGCAATTAGTAGAGGACTGTGAAATCAGAGACCTGAAGTAGAATCACAGATCTTAACATAATGAGCTCTCTTAGAAGAGTTTCAAAGAAGTCATTACTTTCGGCTATGTATTGGACTTTGTAACAGTACTTGGTTAACTTGGAATGACACAGGTTTCAGCTATTGTTATTTTCCGACTCTATTTATTAACTAAAACATATGTGGAGTGTGGTGTAGAAGGTCACATTTAAAAAAAATGTTTTTATTCAAGGTTTTTCAATAATTTTTACAAAATATTCCAAAAAGGAAAATAATACAACAAAGAAAACAGGGCAAGGTGCCAACAACACAAAACAACTTAACCCTCTAAACGATTAACAATTTAACACTCATCTCAAAGCAAAGTGGGGCATGCGCCCCTTACAAAAAAAAAAGAAATCAGCACCCCCCCCCCCCACCCCGGGTTGCTGCTGACCTCCACCTAACGTTCCGCGAGAACGTCAAGGAACGGTCGCCCGGAAAGCCCCTGCAAGGACCCTCACAAGGCAAACTTTATCTTCTCCAACCTGAGAAATCCCGCCACGTCACTGACCCAAGCCTCCATGCTTGGGGGCTTTGCGTCCCTCCACATTAACAAGAGCCGCCTCCGGGCTACCAAGGAGGCAAAGACCGGCATTCCGGCCTCTTTCGACTCCTGCACCCCCAGATCGCCTGATACCCCAAATATCGCTATCCCCCAGCTCGGTTTTACCCGAGTGTCCAAGACCTTGGACATAGCCTTTGCAAAGCCCTTCCAAAACTCCGTAAGCGCCGGGCACGCCCAGAAAATATGGGCGTGGTTTGCTGGGCTCCCCGAACACCTCACGCACCTGTCCTCCACCCCAAAGAACTTACTCATCCTCGCCCCTATCATGTGCGCTCGGTGCACCACCTTAAACTGGATCAGGCTGAGCCTGGCGCAAGATGAGGAGGAATTGACCCTGCCCAGGGCGTCAGCCCACAGGCCCTCATCCAGCTCCTCACCCAGCTCCTCCTCCCACTTGCCCTTCAGCTCCTCCACCGAGGCTTCTTCCGCCTCCTGCAGCTCCTGGTATATCTCCGAGACCCTACCCTCTCTGACCCACACGCCCAGGACCACCCTGTCCTGTATCCTTCGGGCAGGCAGCAGCGGGAATTCCCCTACCTGCTTTCTCACGAACGCTCAAACCTGCACATACCTAAAGGTTCCCTGGGGACAACCCAAATTTCCCCTCCCGCGCCCTCAGACTGGCTAAAGTCCCATCGATGAATAAATCCCCCATCCTTTTAATTCCCGCCCGCGGGTTCAATTCCCGTACCGGCCTCCCTGAACAGGTGCCGGAGTGTGGCGACTAGGGGCTTTTCACAGTAACTTCACTGAAGCCTACTTGTGACAATAAGCGACTATTATTATGAATTCACTCTTGTGTATAATTTATAAATGGCAGTTAAAGCTACACACTTATATTAAGGACATGTTTTGTATAGCCTTAAATACAATGTGTGTTGTAACCTTTTATACCAAGCACTATAAAATATTCTGTGAATTAGGATCATTGATGATGTTATCCTTTGTATGAAAAGTAAAATGATCTCGTTCAGCTTTTTAGACTCACAGTAAGAAGCTAGTTTGTGGCTTTTTCGTCAGAGAACCGGTGAGAGAGAGAGACTGGCTCTTTGTTTTCGGAAGACTCCAAGCTGCTGCTATTACCTGTTGTTGGAGGGAAGAAATTGGAAACAAGGAATTTCTTCGCGAAAGAGTGAAGCAGTCTGTAATCCGCAAATATCCTGAAACGTGGCCTATTAACAATTCTAAAGGTCAGGGGAGACTCCCCGGACATTGAGGATAACATCGTCACCATGGAAACCTCGAGGGGCTTGAATAAACATTCCTTGTTAGGAAGAGGTCAGGCGACAGAATAATGGGAGGAACAAAGAGGAGTGATAAAGAGTGTCTACAATGTTGTAACCTCGTGTCTGTAAGCTGGGACGGGTTTTGTCTGATTCTTTTTTAAAAAAAATTTAGAGTGCCCAATTTATTTTTTCCAATTAAAGGGTAATTTAGCGCGGCCAATCCACCTACTCTGTACAACCTTTGGGGTGTGGGGGCGAAACCCACGCAAACACGGGGAGAATGTGCAAACTCCACACGGACAGTGACCCAGAGCCGGGATCGAACCCGGGTCCTCAGCGCCTTGAGGCAGTCGTGAAGTTTTGTCCAATTCTTGATGCGGAGGATAAGACAGACCGGGTTTCCCGGACGTTTTGAGATCTCCAATAAAGTCTGGCGCAGAATGTACCACGCCTGCTCCTTCTCCACTTTTCCGTGTCTAATAGCCCTGAGTAATGACCTGGGCAAATGTCTCTCGCTTGTTTTGTTCAGCTGGAACAGGCCCAAGATGTGTGTTTGTTCTTTCTGTCTGAAAACAACAAGGCCCTTTGTCTGAATTTGTGTAGCTTCCAGCAGGCGCGAATGCAGCATACAGCAAGAACAACTGGCAATCTTCCAGCAGGCGCGAATGCATCATACAGCAAGAACAACTGGCAATCTTCCAGCAGGCACGAATGCAGCATACAGCAAGAACAACTGGCAATCTTCCAGCAGGCGCGAATGCAGCATACAGCAAGAACAACTGGCAATCTTCCAGCAGGCGCGAATGCAGCATACAGCAAGAACAACTGGCAATCTTCCAGCAGGCACGAATGCAGCATACAGCAAGAACAACTGGCAATCTTCCAGCAGGCGCGAATGCAGCATACAGCAAGAACAACTGGCAATCTTCCAGCAGGCGCGAATGCATCATACAGCAAGAACAGCTGGCAATCTTCCAGCAGGCACGAATGCAGCATACAGCAAGAACAACTGGCAATCTTCCAGCAGGCGCGAATGCAGCATACAGCAAGAACAACTGGCAATCTTCCAGCAGGCACGAATGCAGCATACAGCAAGAACAACTGGCAATCTTCCAGCAGGCACGAATGCAGCATACAGCAAGAACAACTGGCAATCTTCCAGCAGGCACGAATGCAGCATACAGCAAGAACAACTGGCAATCTTCCAGCAGGCACGAATGCAGCATACAGCAAGAACAACTGGCAATCTTCCAGCAGGCGCGAATGCAGCATACAGCAAGAACAACTGGCAATCTTCCAGCAGGCACGAATGCAGCATACAGCAAGAACAACTGGCAATCTTCCAGCAGGCACGAATGCATCATACAGCAAGAACAACTGGCAATCTTCCAGCAGGCGCGAATGCAGCATACAGCAAGAACAACTGGCAATCTTCCAGCAGGCACGAATGCAGCATACAGCAAGAACAACTGGCAATCTTCCAGCAGGCACGAATGCATCATACAGCAAGAACAACTGGCAATCTTCCAGCAGGCGCGAATGCAGCATACAGCAAGAACAACTGGCAATCTTCCAGCAGGCACGAATGCATCATACAGCAAGAACAACTGGCAATCTTCCAGCAGGCACGAATGCATCATACAGCAAGAACAACTGGCAATCTTCCAGCAGGCACGAATGCAGCATACAGCAAGAACAGCTGGCAATCTTCCAGCAGGCACGAATGCATCATACAGCAAGAACAACTGGCAATCTTCCAGCAGGCACGAATGCAGCATACAGCAAGAACAACTGGCAATCTTCCAGCAGGCGCGAATGCAGCATACAGCAAGAACAACTGGCAATCTTCAATAGGTTGTTGTTAAATATTTGGCTGATAATGTTGGTCTGTTGCGTGGTTTAAGGATTGAGTCACATGATAGCCTAATACATCATCAGCTCCAGTGTGGCATTGCCCTCAGTCTGGACCGGGCCTTTGTCCAGTGAACAACCAGCGAATAAACCGTTGTTGATTATTACGTTCAACCCATGTATTTCGGCAATTCCTTTCTTCCATTCTGCAAATACAATACGCAAATGCGGACATTTAACGACCTGGGATCGGGAAAAATATATTGTACAAAGTGAAATTAAAATGGAAGTTGTCCACGGTCGATGTTGAAGCAGCTGACAGTCCGTCAGTGATTCCACCTGACACTTAGCGTACCACACAACCTCCCCCGGCAACACATTCCCGGCACCAACCACCCTCTGTGTAAAAAAAACTGCTTCGCACATCTCCTCAAAACTTTGCCCCAAGGACCTTAAACCTATGGTCCCTAGTGACTGACCCCTCCACCCTGGGAGAGAGTGCCTGCCCCCCCCCCTAACTTTGTAGAACTCTATCAGGTCACCACTCAACCTCCGTCTTTTTAATGAAAACAGTCTCCACATAGCTAACACCATTCAGACCGGGCAACGTCCTTGTAAACCTCCTCTGCACCCTCTCCAAAGCCTCCACATCCTTCTAGGTAGTGTGGTGACCAGAATTGTGCTCAATATTCCAAGTGCGGCCTTACCAAGGTTCTATACAACTGCAGCATGACTTGCCAGTTTTTATACTCGATGCCCCGTCCAATGAAGACAAGCTTTCCGTCTGCTTTCTCGACGACCTTGTCCACTTGTGTTGCCACCTTCAAAGATCTGTGGACCTACACGCCCAGATCTCTCTGACTTTCTATATTCCTAAGAGTTTTACCATTTACGGTATATTTCCCGTCTAATAAAATGCATTACCTCACATTTGTCTGCCTTAAAGTTGATTTACCATTTCTGTGCCCAAGTCTCCAACCTATCGATGTCCTGTTGTACCCTCTGAGAATCCTCAACACTATCTGCCCCTCCACCAACCTTGGTGTCATCCGCGAACTCACTAATCAGATCGGCTACATTATCCTCCAGATCGTTTCAGTACACCACGAACAACAGAGGTCCCAGCACCGATCCCTGTGGAACACCACTAGTCACAACCTTCCATTCAGAAAAACACCCGTATACTGCGACCCTCTGCGACCGAGCCAGTTCTGTATCCACCTTGCCACCTCACCTCTGATCCCGTATGACTTCACATTTTGTACCAGTCGGCCATGAGGCACCTTGTCAAAGGCTTTACTGAAGTCCATGTAAACAACATCCACCGCCCTACCCTCGCCAACCCTGCTGACAAATGGCGGAAAACATAGAACATAGAACAATACAGCGCAGTACAGGCCCTTCAGCCCACAATATTGCACCGACATGGGAAGTCAAAAAAACAAAAGCCATCTAACCTACACTATGCCATTACCATCCATATGTTTATCCAATAAACTTTTAAATGCCCTCAATGTTGGCGAGTTCACTACTGTAGCAGGTAGGGCATTCCACGGCCTCACTACTCTTTGCGTAAAGAACCTACCTCTGACCTCTGTCCTATATCTATTACCCCTCAGTTTAAAGCTATGTCCCCTCGTGCCAGCCATATCCATCCGCGGGAGAAGGCTCTCACTGTCCACCCTATCTAACCCTCTGATCATTTTGTATGCCTCTATTAAGTCTCCTCTTAACCTTCTTCTCTCTAACGAAAACAACCTCAAGTCCATCAGCCTTTCCTCATAAGATTTTCCCTCCATACCAGGCAACATCCTGGTAAATCTCCTCTGCACCCGTTCCAAAGCTTCCACGTCCTTCCTATAATGAGGTGACCAGAACTGTACGCAATACTCCAAATGCGGCCGTACCAGAGTTTTGTACAGCTGCAACATGACCTCATGACTCCAGAACTCAATCCCTCTACCAATAAAGGCCAATACTCCATAGGCCTTCATCACAACCCTATCAACCTGGGTGGCAACTTTCAGGGATCTATGTACATGGACACCGAGATCCCTCTGCTCATCCACACTTCCAAGAATTTTACCATTAGCCAAATATTCCGCATTCCTGTTATTCCTTCCAAAGTGAATCACCTCACACTTCTCTACATTAAACTCCATTTGCCACCTCTCAGCCCAGCTCTGCAGCTTATCTATGTCCCTCTGTAACCTTCAACATCCTTCCGCACTGTCGACAACACCACCGACTTTAGTGTCCTCTGCAAATTTACTCACCCACGCTTCTGCGCCCTCCTCGAGGTCATTGATAAAAATGACAAACAGCAACGGCCCCAGAACAGATCCTTGTGGTACTCCAGTTGTGACAGAACTCCATACTGAACATTTCCCATCAACCACCACCCTCTGTCTTCTTTCAGCTAGCCAATTTCTGATCCACATCTCTAAATCACCCTCAATCCCCAGCCTCCGTATTTTCTGCAAAAGCCTACCGTGGGGAACCTTATCAAACGCTTTACTGAAATCCATATACACCACATCAACTGCTCTACCCTCGTCCACCTGTTCAATCACCTTCTCAAAGAACTCGATAAGGTTTGTGAGGCATGACCTACCTTTCACAAAGCCATGCTGACTATCCCTGATCATATTATTCCTATCTAGATGATTATAAATCTTGTCTCTTATAATCCCCTCCAAGACTTTACCCACTACAGACGTGAGGCTCACCGGTCTATAGTTGCCGGGGTTGTCTCTGCTCCTCTTCTTGAACAAAGGGACCACATTTGCTATCCTCCAGTCCTCTGGCACTATTCCTGTAGCCAATGATGACATAAAAATCAAAGCCAAAGGTCCAGCAATCTCTTCCCTGGCCTCCCAGAGAATCCTAGGATAAATCCCATCGGGCCCTGGGGACTTATCTATTTTCAGCCTGTCCAGAATTGCCAACACCTCTTCCCTACGTACCTCAATGCCATCTATTCTAATAGCCTGGATCTCAGCATTCTCCTCCACAACATTCTCTTTTTCCTGAGTGAATACTGATGAAAAATATTCATTTAGTATCTCGCCTATCTCTTCAGACTCCACACACAACTTCCCATCCCTGTCCTTGACTGGCCCTACTCTTACCCTAGTCATTCGCTTATTCCTGACATACCTATAGAAAGCTTTTGGGTTTTCCTTGATCCTACCTGCCAAATACTTCTCATGTCCCCTCCTTGCTCGTCTTAGCTCTCTCTTTAGATCCTTCCTCGCTACCTTGTAACTATCAAGCGCCCCAACTGAAACTTCATACCTCATCTTCACATAGGCCTCCTTCTTCCTCTTAACAAGAGATTCCACTTCTTTGGTAAACCACGGTTCCCTCGCTCGACGCCTTCCTCCCTGCCTGACCAATACGCACTTATCAAGGACCTGTACAAATCGGACGGTCTGCATCTGGGTGGGACCGGAACCAATGTTCTCGGGGGGGTGTTTGCTAGTGCAGTTGGGGACAGTTTAAACTAATGTGCCAGGGGGATGGGAACCGATGTAGGAAGTCAGTGGGGACAGAAACAAAAGGCAGGAAGGGAGAGTGTGTAAAGCAGGGTAGAGAGCAAGGAAGGTCTACATTAAACTGCATTTATTTCAATGCAAGGGGCCTGACGGGCAAAGCGGATGAACTCAGGGCATGGACGGGCACATGGGACTGGGATATTATAGCTATGACTGAAACATGGCTAAGGGAGGGGCAGGACTGGCAGCTCAATGTTCCGGGGTACAGATGCTATAGAAAGGATAGAACAGGAGGTAAGAGAGGAGGGGGAGTGGCGTTTTTGATTAGGGAGAACATCACAGCAGTACTTAGAGGGGATATATCCGAGGGTTCGCCCACTGAGTCTATATGGGTGGAACTGAAAAATAAGAAGGGAGAGATCACCTTGGTAGGACTGTACTACAGGCCCCCAAATAGTCAGCGGGAAATTGAGGAGCAAATATGTAAGGAGATTACAGATAGCTGCAAGAATAATAGGGTGGTAGTAGTAGGGGACTTTAACTTTCCCAACATTGACTGGGACAGCCATAGCATTAGGGGTTTGGATGGAGGGAAATTTGTTGAGTGTATTCAGGAGGAATTTCTCATTCAGTATGTGGATGGACCGGACTAGAGAGGGGGCAAAACTTGACCTCGTCTTGGGAAATAAGGAAGGGCAAGTGATAGAAGTGCTAGTGAGGGATCACTTTGGGACAAGTGACCATAATTCCATTAGTTTTAAGATAGCTATGGAGAATGATAGGTCTGGCCCAAGAGTTAAAATTCTTAATTGGGGCAAGGCCAATTTTGATGGTATCAGACAGGAACTTGCAGAGGTAGATTGGGGGAGACTATTGGCAGACAAAGGGACGGCTGGTAAATGGGAGGCTTTTAAAAATGTGTTAACCAGGGTGCAGGGTAAGCACATTCCCTTTAGAGTGAAGGGCAAGGCTGGTAGAAGTTGGGAACCCTGGATGACTCGAGATATTGAGACTCTGGTCAAAAAGAAGAAGGAGGCATATGACGTACATAAGCAACTGGGATCAAGTAGATCCCTTGAAGAGTATAGAGATTGTCGAAATAGAGTTAAGAGGGAAATCAGGAGGGCAAAAAGGGGACATGAAATTGCTTTGGCAAATAATGCAAGGGAGAATCCAAAGAGATTCTACAGATACATAAAGGGGAAAAGAGTAACTAGGGACAGAGTAGGGCCTCTTAAGGATCAACAAGGGCATCTATGTGCAGAGCCACAAGAGTTGGGTGAGATCCTGAATGAATATTTCTCATCGGTATTCATGGTGGAGAAAGGCATGGATGTTAGGAAACTAAGGGAAATAAATAGTGATGTCTTGAGAAGTGTGCATATTACAGAGGAGGAGGTGCTGGAAGTCTTAAAGCGCATCAAGGTAGATAAATCCCCGGGACCTGATGAAATGTATCCCAGGATGTTGTGGGAGGCTAGGGAGGAAATTGCGGGTCCCCTAACCGAGATATTTGAATCATCGGCAGCCACAGGTGAGGTGCCTGAAGATTGGAGAGTGGCGAATGTTGTGCCCTTGTTTAAGAAGGGCAGCAGGGAAAAGCCTGGGAACTACAGACCGGTGAGCCTAACGTCTGTAGTAGGTAAGTTGCTAGAAGGTATTCTGAGAGACAGGATCTACAAGCATTTAGAGAGGCAAGGACTGATTCGGGGCAGTCAGCATGGCTTTGTGCGTGGAAAATCATGTCTCACAAATTTGATTGAGTTTTTTGAGGGAGTGACCAAGAAGGTAGATGAGGGCAGTGCAGTAGACGTTGTCTACATGGACTTTAGCAAAGCCTTTGACAAGGTACCGCATGGTAGGTTGTTGCAGAAGGTTAAAGCTCACGGGATCCAGGGTGAGGTTGCCAATTGGATTCAAAATTGGCTGGACGACAGAAGGCAGAGGGTGGTTGTAGAGGGTTGTTTTTCAAACTGGAGGCCTGTGACCAGTGGTGTGCCTCAGGGATCGGTGCTGGGTCCACTGTTATTTGTGATTTATATTAATGATTTGGATGAGAATTTAGGAGGCATGGTTAGTAAGTTTGCAGATGACACCAAGATTGGTGGCACAGTGGATAGTGAAGAAGGTTATCTAGGATTGCAACGGGATCTTGATCAATTAGGCCAGTGGGCCGACGAATGGCAGATGGAGTTTAATTTAGATAAATGTGAGGTGATGCATTTTGGCAGATCGAATCAGGCCAGGACCTACTCAGTTAATGGTATGGCGTTGGGGAGAGTTATAGAACAAAGAGATCTAGGAGTACAGGTTCATAGCTCCTTGAAGGTGGAGTCGCAGGTGGACAGGGTGGTGAAGAAGGCATTCGGCATGCTTGGTTTCATTGGTCAGAACATTGAATATAGGAGTTGGGACGTCTTGTTGAAGTTGTACAAGACATTGGTACGGCCACACTTGGAATACTGTGTGCAGTTCTGGTCACCCTATTATAGAAAGGATATTATTAAACTAGAAAGAGTGCAGAAAAGATTTACTAGGATGTTGCCGGGACTTGATGGTTTGAGTTATAAGGAGAGGCTGGATAGACTGGGACTTTTTTCCCTGGAGCGTAGGAGGCTTAGGGGTGATCTTATAGAGGTCTATAAAATAATGAGGGGCATAGATAAGGTAGATAGTCAACATCTTTTCCCAAAGGTAGGGGAGTCTAAAACTAGAGGGCATAGGTTTAAGGTGAGAGGGGAGAGATTCAGAAGGGCCCAGAGGGGCAATTTCTTCACTCAGAGGGTAGTGAGTGTCTGGAATGGGCTGCCAGAGGTAGTAGTAGAGGCGGGTACAATTGTGTCTTTCAAAAAGCATTTAGATGGTTACATGGGTAAGATGGGTATAGAGGGTTATGGGCCAAGTGCGGGCAACTGGGACTAGCTTAATGGAAAAACTGGGCGGCATGGACTGGTTGGGCCGAAGGGCCTGTTTCCATGCTGTAAACTTCTATGATTCTATGATTCTATAACACGCAGTAGTTGTTCCTTGAACAAGCTCCACATAACCAGTGTGCCCAACACTTGCAGCCTACTTCCCTAACCTATCCCCCCCAAGTCACGTCTAATGGCATCATAATTGCCCTTCCCCCAGCTATAACTCTTGCCCTGCGGTGTATACTTATCCCTTTCCATCATTAACGTAAACGTCACCGAATTGTGGTCACTGTCCCCAAAGTGCTCACCTACCTCCAAATCTAACACCTGGCCTGGTTCATTACCCAAAACCAAATCCAATGTGGCCTCGCCTCTTGTTGGCCTGTCAACATATTGTGTCAGGAAACCCTCCTGCACACATTGTACAAAAAACTACTGTACTCGAACCATATCTTTTCCAGTCAATATTTGGAAAGTTAAAGTCTCCCATAATAACTACCCTGTTACTTTCACTCTTATCCAGAATCATCTTCGCCATCCTTTCCTCTACATCCCTAGAACTATTTGGAGGCCTATAGAAAACTCCCAACAGGGTGACCTCTCCTTTCCTGTTTCTAACCTCAGCCCAGACTACCTCGGAAGAAGAGTCCCCATCTAGCATCCTCTCCGCCACCGTAATACTGCTCTTGACTAGCAGTGCCACACCTCCCCCTCTTTTGCCTCCTTCCCTAAGCTTACTAAAACACCTAAACCCCGGAACCTGCAACAACCATTCCTGTCCCTGCTCTATCCATGTCTCCGAAATGGCCACAACATCGAAGTCCCAGGTACCAACCCATGCTGCCAGTTCCCCTACCTTATTTTGTATACTCCTGGCATTGAAGTAAACACACTTCAAACCACCTACCTGAACACTGGCCCCCTCCTGCGAAGTCAAATCTGTGCTCCTGACCTTTATACTCTCAATCTCCCGTACCCTAAAACTACAATCCAGGTTCCCATGCCCCTGCTGCATTAGTTTAAACCCCCCCAAAGAGCACTAACAAATCCCCCCACCAGGATATTTGTGCCCCTCAGGTTCAGATGTAGACCATCCTGTCTGTAGAGGTCCCACCTTCCCCAGAAAGAGCCCCAGTTATCCAGAAATCTGAATCCCTCCCGCCTGCACCATCCCTGTAGCCACGTGTTTAATTGCTCTCTCTCCCTATTCCTCATTTCATTATCACGTGGCACGGGCAACAACCCAGAGATCACAACTCTGTTTGTTCTCGTTCTGAGCTTCCATCCTAGCTCCCTGAAAGTCTGCCTGACATCCTTGTCCCCTTTCCTACCTATGTCGTTAGTGCCAATGTGGATCACGACTTGGGGCTGCTCCCCCTCCCCCTTAAGGACCCGGAAAACACGATCCGAGACATCATGTACCCTTGCACCTGGGTAACATACCAACATACCAAACGTGAGTCTCTCTCGCTCGCACAAAATCTCCTATCTGTGCCCCTGACTATCGAGTCCCCAATTACTAATGCTCTGCTCCTCTCCCCCCTTCCCTTCTGAGCAACAGGGACAGACTCCGTGCCAGAGGCCCGTACCCCATGGCTTACCCCTGGTAAGTCGTCCCCCCCACAAGTATCCAAAGCGGTATACTTGTTTCTCAGGGGAACGACCGCAGGGGATCCCTGCACTGACTGCTTCTTCCCAGTCCCTCTTACAGTTACCCATCTATCTCCAATCTTTGGTGTAACTAATTCCCTGAAGCTGCTATCTATGACCCCCTCTGCCTCCCGAACGATCCGAAGTTCTTCCAACTCCAGCTCCAGTTCCCTAACTCGGTCTTGGAGGAGCTGGAGATGGCAGCACTTCCTGCAGGTAAAATCAGCAGGGACACTAACGGCATCCCTCACCTCAAACATCCTCCAGGAGGAACATTGCACTCCCTTCCCTGCCATTCCTCTAACTTTCTACCAAGATCTGATTAATAAATAAATTTTTTTAAAAATAATAATGTAAATATGGTACTTACCTCAGACCAATGGGTCTTATTATTAGGTTAGAGGAGGAGGGCGGGTGGGAGACACTACACGTGTAGTGTCTCAGGTTTCCTCTCCACCAGAATTTATTGGTTGGGGGGGGGGAACCTGCCCAGAAGTCCGCGGGTCGAACTTCCGCTTCCGGGTCGAACTTCCGGCTCCCGCCTTATATAAAAAATAAAAATTAAAAATAACACAGAAAAGAAGAACAGAAACGGGACCAGGTAAGTGTTTTTAAAGCAAATACTCACCTCCCGACAGGCCCCTGCACTCCGCTCCTGCCATGGCACCATGGGTTCCTTTCAGTTAGAATCCGAAAACTGCAAACCATATGGACATCGCACTAATATGTCCTGGTATATAACATTTCAGAATCATAAAATCCATAGAATTTACAGTGCAGAAGAAGACCATTCAGCCCCTCGAGTCTGCATCGGCTCTTGGAATGAGCACCCTATATAAGCTCACACCACCCTATCCCTGTAACCCAGTAACTCCACCTAACCGAAGGGCAATTTAACACGGCCAATCCACCTAACCTGCACATCTTTGGACTGTGGGAGGAAACCGGAGCACCCGGAGGAAACCCACGCAGACACAGGGTGACCGTGCAGACTCCGCACAGACAGTGACCCAAGCTGGGAATCGAACCTGGGGCCCTGTCGCTGTGAAGCAACAGTGCTAACCACGGTGCTATCGTGCTGCCCATTGGAGACAGCCCGTTCCCTGCATTTCTTTGTACAAAATGGACGCAACCTTTTTAAATTGTCCATTCGTTTGGAACAACCCGTGGACCCTGGTGACAAATCTGCTCAAGAATTGGTTAAAAATTTCGAAGACAAATAAATACGGCAGCCATCAATAACCGCAGAGAGGAACCGGCCAGAGGGGGGAACATTGTGCAGTCCGTTACCAGCCTCAAGCGTGGCATGGAATTTTGCGAATTTGGTGACTCGGTTGATGACACCATGAGAGAGTGCTTGTTTTTTGGGTTCAGAAATGATCCCAGTCAGAACAGATAATTAACGGAACAAAATCTCCGTATTGATATTGCTGTGTCCATGAGCGCAGCAGGCTCGAGACACTAGAAATTGGCTGCCATCCAGAAAAAGATGGACGCAGCATTAGACATGTCAACGCTGTGCAAAAAAAAAACCGGGCCATTAACAGGCTGGTTGCTGGGGCAAGGACAATGAAACCAAAGTGAGGACACACCCGTGGCCACACAATGTGCACTTTCTGGAGTAAAGCGCCACCTACTGACAGACACATGCAATGACAGAAGAGACAAAATGAATTCAACTCTGAAAATTCAGGAACAAAGAGAGCAAGAAAACACGTTTTGGAAAGGGAGCTGATGTTAGGTGTATTCTGTGCTCTTGGTGTACCAGGTCGTTTCTGGGTAATTCTATGACTGAATGAACAACCTTTAAAGCCGAGGTTGATGTGGGGGCTGCCGTCTCTTTTATTCCCCAGGGCATCTCTGAAAAGAAACTGAATCACCGAACATTAGGCCCAGAAAATATCATCCTGGAGACCAACAGGGAGGAAACGGTGCTCCTGAAGGATGCATCATAGTCAAAGTAGAGTTAGGTGGGAAAACTGGAGCACACCCTGGCCTGAAGGACCAAATTAAACTGGAGTGCAGGAAATAGGTTATTCAAAGATGAGTTGGATGATCAACCATGATCATAATGAATGACCGAGCAGGTTCAAAGGGCCGAATGGCCTCCTCCTGCCCCTGCTTCTGGACGTGGGTCACTATCGGAAACATTGATTGAAGAATTTTTGGCTGGCATAGTAGGAGGACAGGATTTTAGCAAATTGACCTAGAGCAGGCCCACATGAAAATGAAATTTGGAGCTGATTCCCTCCACCTGCCCATCATGATCTCACATGATCTCCGGGGTAACAGCAACAGCCAAACTCGAGGCACCACGGTCGGTTCTGCTGCAGAGGGAGGGGTGATAAGTGTGACAGTGCAATAGTTATCGGGGAGTCACAGGCGTTTCTGTGACCGCAAACGAGACTCCAGGATGGTGTGTTGCCTCCCTGGTGCTAGGGTCAAGGATGTCTCGGAGCGGGTACAGGACATTCTGGAGGGGGAGGGTGAACAGCCAGTGGCTGTGGTTCACATCGGTACAAACAACATCGGTAAAAAAGGGGATGCTAAAAGCAGAATACAGGGAGCTCGGAAGAAAGTTAAGAAATCGGACCTCGAAGGTAGTGATCTCAGGATTACTACTGGTGCCACGTGCTAGTCAGAGTAGGAATGACAGGATATATCGGATGAATACGTGGCTCAAGGGATTGTGTCAGGGGGAGGGTTTCAGATTCCTGAGGCATTGGGACCGGTTCAGGGGGAGGTGGGACCTGTACAAACTGGACGGGTTACACCTGGGCAGGACTGGAACTGATGTCCTAGGGGGGCTATTTGCTAGAGCTGTTGGGGAGGGTTTAAACTAATGTGGCAGGGGGATGGGAACCGATGCAGGAAGTTGGAAGGTAGTAAAACAGGGACGGAAACAAAAGGCAGTAAGGGGGAAAGTGTAAGGCAGAGAAGCCATAGTCAAAAATCAAAAAGGGCCACAGTACAAGGTACAGTGACTGAGGGGAGCTCAGTGAATAGGACCAGGAATACTAAAAGGAATAAAACTGGAAGTAAAAACATTGATGCTAAGCAACGCGGCAGGTTGTTACAGGAAGATATGGGTTCAACGACAAGGAAAATTAGGAGAAAGGTTAAGAGGCAAAATAACTTAGGCAAGGTTACTGATAAAGGTGTTAAGATTCAAAACATAGGTATAAATGCCAACATAATGCCCATAGTATTCAGAATAAGGTAAATGAGTTGATGGTGCAAATCATCGTGAATGACTATGATTTAGTGGCCATTACTGAAACATGGTTAAAGGAAGGTCACGACTGGGAGTTAAATATCCGAGGGTATCAAACTATTCGGAAGGACAGAGTGGATGGTAAGGGAGGTGGTGTAGCTCTGTTATTTAAGGATGACATCCGGGCAACAGTAAGGGATGACATCGGTGCTATGGAGGATAAGGTTGAATCCATTTGGGTGGAAATCAGGAATAGTAAGGCGAAAAAGTCACTGATAGGAGTAATCTATAGGCCACCAAATAGTAACATTATGGTGGGGCAGGCAATAAACAAAGAAATAACTGATGCATGTAGAAATGGTACAGCAGTTATCATGGGGGATTTTAATCTACATGTTGATTGGTTTAACCAGGTCGGTCAAGGCAGCCTTGAGGAGGGGTTGATAGAATGTATCTGCGATAGTTTCCTAGAATAGTATGTAATGGAACCTACGAGGGAACAAGCGGTCCTAGATCTGGTCCTGTGTAATGAGACAGGATTGATTCAGGATCTCATAGTTAGGGATCCTCTCGGAAGGAACGATCACAATATAGTGGAATTTAAAATACAGATGGAGGGTGAGAAGGAAAAATCAAACACTAGTGTTTTCTGCTTAAACAAGGAGATTACAATGGGATGAGAGACTGGGAGCAAAGACTTGATGGTGAAACAGTTGAGGAACAGTGGACAACCTTCCAAGCGATTTTTCACAGTGCTCAGCAAAGGTGTATACCAACAAAAAGGAAGGACGGTAGAAAGAGGGAAAATCGCCCGTGGATATCTAAGGAAATAAGGGAGAGTATCAAATTGAAGGAAAAAGCATACAAAGTGGCAAAGATTAGTGGGAGACGAGAGGACTGTGAAATCTTTAGGGGGCTATAAAGAAGAGTAAGATAGATTATGAGAGTAAACTTGCTCAGAATATAAAAACAGATAGTAAAAGTTTCTGCAAATATATAAAACAAAAAAGAGTGGCTAAGGTAAATATTGGTCCTTTAGAGGATGAGAAGGGAGATTTAATAATGGGAGATGAGGAAATGGCTGAGGTACTGAACAGGTTTTTTGGGTCGGTCTTCACAGTGGAAGACACAAATAACATGCCAGTGACTGATGGAAATGAGGCTATGACAGGTGAGGACCTTGAGAGGATTGTTATCACCAAGGAGGTAGTGATGGGCAAGCTAATGGGACTAAAGGTAGACAAGTCTCCTGGCCCTGATGGAATGCATCCTAGAGTGATAAAAGAGATGGCTAGGGAAATTGCAAATGCACGAGTGATAATTTACCAAAATTCACTAGACTCTGGGGTGGTCCCGGCGGATTGGAAATTAGCAAACGTGACACCACTGTTTAAAAAAGGAGGTAGGCAGAAAGCGGGTAATTATAGGCCAGTTAGCTTAACTTCGGTAGTAGGGAAGATGCTGGAATCTCTCATCAAGGAAGAAATAGCGAGGCATCTGGATGGAAATTATCCTATTGGGCAGACGCAGCATGGGTTCATAAAGGGCAGGTCATGCCTAACTAATTTAGTGAAATTTTTTGAGGACATTACCAGTGCGGTAGATAACGGGGAGCCAATGGATGTGGTATATCTGGATTTCCAGAAAGCCTTTGACAAGGTGCCACACAAAGGGTTGCTGCATAAGATAAAGATGCATGGCATTAAGGGGAAAGTAGTAGCATGGATAGAGGATTGGTTAATTAATAGAAAGCAAAGAGTGGGGATTAATGGGTGTTTCTCTGGTTGGCAATCAGTAGCTAGTGGTGTCCCTCAGGGATCAGTGTTGGGCCCACAACTGTTCACAATTTACATAGATGATTTGGAGTTGGGGACCAAGGGCAATGTGTCCAAGTTTGCAGACGACACTAAGATAAGTGGTAAAGCAAAAAGTGCAGAGGATACTGGAAGTCTGCAGAGGGATTTGGATAGGCTAAGTGAATGGGCTAGGGTCTGGCAGATGGAATACAATGTTGACAAATGTGAGGTTATCCATTTTGGTAGGAATAACAGCAAAAGGGATTATTATTCAAATGATAAAATATTAAAACATGCTGCTGTGCAGAGAGACCTGGGTGTGCTAGTGCATGAGTCGCAGAAAGTTGGTTTTCAGGTACAACAGGTAATTAAGAAAGCAAATGGAATTTTGTCCTTCATTGCTAGAGGGATGGAGTTTAAGACTAGGGAGGTTCTGCTGCAACTGTATAAGGTGTTAGTGAGGACACACCTGGAGTGTTGTGTTCAGTTTTGGTCTCCTTACTTGAGAAAGGACGTACTGGCACTGGAGGGTGTGCAGAAGAGATTCACTAGGTTAATCCCAGAGCTGAAGGGGTTGGATTACGAGGAGAGGTTGAGTAGACTGGGACTCTACTTGTTGGAATTTAGAAGGATGAGGGGGGATCTTATAGAAACATATAAGATTATGAAGGGAATAGATAGGATAGATGCGGGCAGGTTGTTTCCACTGGTCGGTGAAAGCAGAACTAGGGGGCATAGCCTCAAAATAAGGGGAAGTAGATTTAGGACTGAGTTTAGGAGGAACTTCTTCACCCAAAGGGGTGTGAATCTATGGAATTCCTTGCCCAGTGAAGCAGTAGAGGCTCCTTCATTAAATGCTTTTAAGATAAAGATAGATAGTTTTTTGAAGAATGAAGGGATTAAGGGTTATGGTGTTCGGGCCGGAAAGTGGAGCTGAGTCCACAAAAGATCAGCCATGATCTCATTGAATGGTGGAGCAGGCTCGAGGGGCCAGATGGCCGACTCCTGCTCCTAGTTCTTATGTTCTTATGTAAAGGGAACTCTTAAAAATTGATAGAGCCGCCCATCTGCTTCGAAGGCAGTGTACTTGCGGTCACTAGTGCGGAGGGGTAGCTGGTGGTAGGTGGACTTGAGGTCCACCGTGGAGAAGACCTTGTATTGTGCGATCCTGTTTACCAGATCGGCTATACGGGGGAGAGGGTACGCATCCAGTTGCGTAAACCTGTTGATGGTCTGACTGTAGTCGATGACCATCCTATGCTTCTCCCCGGTCTTTACCACCACTACTTGAGCTCTCCAGGGACAGTTGCTCGCTTCAATGACCCCTTCCTTCAGCAGCCTTTGGACCTCGGACCTGATGAAGGTCCGGTCCTGGGCACTGTACCATCTGCTCCTAGTGGCGACGGGTTTGTAATCCGGGGTGAGGTTCGCAAACCGGGAAGGCGGGTCGACCTGAAGGGTCGCGAGGCCGCAGACAGTAAGGGGAGATATAGGGCCGCTGAATTTAAAAGTCAGGCTTTGCAAATGGCATTGGATGTCCAGCCCCAGGAGGGTAGCCACGCAGAGGTGCGGCAGGACATACAGACGGAAATTGTGGAATTCCCTGCCTTGGACAGTGAGGTTCGCTAGGCAGAACCCCTTTATCTCCACTGAGTGTGACCCGGAGGACAGGGAGACCCTTTGATTTCCAAGGTGGGTTACAAGGGAACAGCGCCTTACCGTGTCGAGGTGAACAAAGCTTTCTGTGCTCCCAGAGTCAATCAGGCACACCGTCTCGTGGCCGTTGATGAGGATCGTTGTTGTAGCCGTTGCGAGTGTCCGAGGTCGACTTTGGTCCAGTGTTACCGAGGATAGATGAAGCAGTTGCGAGTTCTGATCGGGCAGCGTGTAGTCGACCGAGCTGGGGGCCTGGGGCCCCATCCAAGATGGCGTCACCCATGGGTCGCACATGGTGTCCGGGGATGAAGAAGATGGTGTCGGCGATGGACAAAATGGCGGCGCCCACCCGTCCAGCGTGGATTCCGGGGGCAAGATGGCCACGCACGTGGCTCACACGTGGCGTTAGGATAGGGGGGGGACGTAAGCACTGGCCGGTCGGGGCCTGAAGGGAGGGTTGCCGCGGCGGTCCATAGTTGCTGGAGACCGCGGCCACGCGCGGGCCTGGCTGACCCCCACAAAGTGGCCCTTCTTGCTGCACCCTTTGCAGGCGGCGGTGCGGGCCGGGCAGCGCGGGCGGGGATGATTCGCTTGCCCGTAGAAGAAACAGCGGGGCCCGGCGGCGGTAGCGGGCCGTCTTGCCGCGCAGGCTTGCGGTGTCAGGGGGAAGGTCTGAGGGGCTGCCGCTGCGGGGTGCCACACAGCCCAGGGGGCTGCCACGCGATCGGGAGCAAAGGGCATCGCGTTTTTATAGGCAATGTCCATGGACCCTGCCAGGGCCCGTGCCTCTGTAAGTCCCAGAGTGTCCCTTTCTAGGAGCCTTCGGCGGATATCGGGGGAGGTCATACCTGCCACGAAAGCATCCCTGATTAAAAGTTCCGTGTGCTTGCTCCCCGAAACTTACGGGCAGCCACAGTTTCGGCCCAGCACCAGCACCGCCCGGTAGAAACCTTCCAACGTTTCCTCGGGTCTTAGCCGCCTAGTCGCAAGCAGGTGACGAGCGTAGACCTGGTTTACAGGGCGGATGTGATGTCCTTCCAGCAGTTCGATAGTGGCAGCATAGTTCTCCGCCTCCTCGATAAGGGGGTAGATCACAGGGCTGACCCGGGAACGCAGGAGATGCATCTTCTGTCCTTCCGTGGGGGTGCCTACGGCCGTGTCGAGGGGGCCCTTAAAGCACGCCAGCCAGTGTTTAAAAATAGCAGCAGAGTTATCCGCGTGGGGGCTGAGCTGGAGGCACTCCGGCTTGATTCGGAGATCCATCCTTCCAACTGAAGTTGTAGCAGATTAAATTGATGCGCAATCAATTACTCTCGAGACGAAGTGATTCCATAACTGAGGCTTTAATCTGCTAGAACTCTTCCCCAGCAGCTTCGGTACAGAAAGTGAAGGCTGCTGGGACGGCACCAGTTCTTATACCCCGCCTTCAGGGCGGAGCTACACAATACAGCCAATGGTAAACTCCTGGGTCTAACCAATGGTCACCAGCCTCTCAGGTACCGCAATACCTGGTACTACCACATCTCCCATGGCCGATCAGCTGGGCCTGTGATTTCCCCATGGCTGATTAGCTGGGTGTGTGTGACTCCCCCATGGCCGATCAGCTGGGGCTGTGTGATGCCCCCATGGCCGATTAGCCCGATTAGCTGGGTGTGTGTGATTCTCCCATGGCCGATTAGCTGGGGCTGTGTGATTCCCCCATGGCCGATCAGCATGATTAGCTGGGTGGGTGTGATTCCCCCATGGCCGATTAGCTGGGTGGGTGTGACTCCCCCATGGCTGATCAGCTGGGGCTGTGTGATTCCCCCATGGCCGATCAGCATGATTAGCTGGGTGGGTGTGATTCCCCCATGGCCGATTAGCTGGGTGGGTGTGATTCCCCCATGGCCGATTAGCTGGGTGGGTGTGATTTCCCCATGGCCAATTAGCTGGGTGGGTGTGATTCCCCCATGGCCGATTAGCTGGGTGTGTGTGATTGTCCCATGGCCGATTAGCTGGGTGGGTGTGATTCCCCCATGGCCGATTAGCATGATTAGCTGGGTGGGTGTGATTCTCCCATGGCCGATCAGCTGGGTGGGTGTGATTCCCCCATGGCCGATTAGCTGGATGGGTGTGATTCTCCCATGGCCGATTAGCTGGGTGGGTGTGATTCCCCCATGGCCGATTAGCTGGGTGGGTGTGCGGAGGGTCCCTCACTCGCAGTCACGGCTCCTGCTGCCCAATGTCCCCATTGGGATTGTTGAGGAGACGGAGCAGCAATTCCAGTTTCAATGGCAGCTGTAGTGCTCCCCCCCCCCCCCCCCCCCCAGGATATCCCCCCTCCCCGGATACACCCTCCCCCATATCAACCCCCATCAAATATCACTCCTTCACCAGGATATCACCCCTCCCCAAGGATATCACCACCCCCCCAGGATATCTCCCCCCCTGCCCAGGATATCCCCCCCCCCAGGATATCACCCCCCCTCCCAGGATATCACACCCCCCATGATATCACCACACCCCCAGGATATCACCCTCCCCAGGATATCACACCCCCTGGATATCACCCCCCTCCCAGGATATCACACCCCCTGGATATCACCCCCCTCCCAGGATATCACACCCCCTGGATATCACCCGCCCCCCCCCAGGATATC
Source organism: Scyliorhinus torazame (assembly GCF_047496885.1). NCBI lineage: Eukaryota > Metazoa > Chordata > Chondrichthyes > Carcharhiniformes > Scyliorhinidae > Scyliorhinus > Scyliorhinus torazame. Next base: position 45,581,230 of record NC_092710.1, on the reverse strand, counting down.
ACCCCCCCAGGATATCACCCCCCCAGGATATCACCCCCCCTGGATATCACCCCCCCCCAGGATATCACCCCCCTCCCAGGATATCACCCCCCCTCCCAGGATATCACCCCCCCCTCCCAGGATATCACCCCCCCAGGAGATCATGCCCCCCCAGGATATCACCCCCCACAGGATTACACCCCCCCAGGATACCATCCCCCCCCCCACGATATCACCCCCCACCATGATATTAACACCCCCCCCAGGATATCACCCCTCAGGTTATCAGACCCCCCAGGATATCACCCCCCCCCACCAGGATATCACCCCCCCCCCGCAGGATATCACCTCCCCCCCGGATATCACCCCACCCAGGATATCCCCCCCCCGAGGATATCACCCCACCCCCCAGTATATCACCCCCCCAGGATATCACCCCCCCCAGGATATCACCCCCCTCCTCCAGGATATAACCCCCCCAGGATATCAACCCCCCCCCCAGGATATCACCCGCCCCCCCAGGATATCACCCACCCAGGATATCACCCACCCAGGATATCACCCACCCAGGATATCACCCCCCCAGGATATCACCCCCCCCCAGGATATCACCTCCCCAGGATATCACCCCCCCCCCCAGGATATCACCTCCCCAGGATATCACCCCCCCCCCCAGGATTTCAACCCCCCCCCCCGGATATCACCCCCCCCCCAAGGATATCACCGCCCCCAGGATATCAGCCCCCCCCCAGGATATCACCGCCCCCCCCCAGGATATCACCAGCCGCCAGGACATCACCCCCCCTTAGGATTTCACCCCACCCCCACCCCACTGTTATCACCCCTACCGGATACCATCTGCCCACCTCACCTCCCCCAGATGTCAATCTTGAGAGGGGATCCAGGCACAGAGGGACGGGGAAATGGGGGGAGGGAGGGGGAGGAGGACTGGACAAGGCGGGAGGCTGAGTCGCTCACCAGTGGAGTGAGTGCAGGCTGAGTGAGAGAGAGGAGGTAGGGAATGGAGGGGAGTGAGTGCGGGCTGAGTGAGGGTGCGAGGCGGAGGTAGGGAATGGAGGGGAGTGAGTGTGGGCTGAGTGAGAGAGAGGAGGTAGGGAATGGAAGGGAGTGAGTAAGTGCAGAGTGAGACAGAGAGGAGGTAGGGAATGGAGTGGAGTGAGTTCGGGCTGAGTGAGAGAGAGGAGGTAGGGAATGGAGGGGAGTGAGTGCAGACTGAGTGAGGGAGAGGACGTCGGGAATGGAGAGGAGTGAGTGAGGGCTGAGTGAGGGAGAGGAGGTAAGGAATGGAGGGGAGTGAGTGCGGGCTGAGTGAGGGTGCGAGGCGGAGGTAGGGAATGGAGGGGAGTGAGTGTGGGCTGAGTGAGGGAGAGGAGGTAGGGAATGGAGAGGAGTGAGTGTGGGCTGAGTGAGGGAGAGGAGGTAGGGAATGGAGGGGAGTGAGTGCGGGCTGAGTGAGGGAGAGGAGGTAGGGAATGGAGGGGAGTGTGTGTGGGCTGAGTGAGAGAGAGAGGAGGTACCGAATGGAGGTGAGTGAGTGCGGGCTGAGTGAGAGAGAGGAGGTAGGGAATGGAGGGGAGTGAGTGTGGGCTGAGTGAGAGAGAGAGGAGGTACCGAATGGAGGTGAGTGAGTGCGGGCTGATTGAGAGAGAGGAGGTAGGGAATGGAGGTGAATGAGTGCGGGCTGAGTGAGCAAGTGAGGAGGTAAGCAATGGAGGTGAGTGAGTGTGGGCTGAGTGAGGGAGCGAGGAGGTAGGGAATGGAGGGGAGTGAGAGAGAGGAGGAAGGGAATGGAGGGGAGTGAGTGCAGGCTGAGTGAGGGAGTGAGGAGGTAGGGACTGGAGGGGAGTGAGTGCGGGCTGAGAGAGCAAGTGAGGAGGTAGGGAATGGAGGGGAGTGAATGCGGGGTGAGTGAAGGAGCGAGGAGGTAGGGAATGTAAAGGAGTGAGTGCGGGCTGATTGAGGAAGTGAGGTAGGGAATGGAGGGGAGTGAGTGCGTGCTAAATGAGGGAGAGGAGGTAGGGAATGGAGGGGAGTGAGTGCGGGCTGAGTGAGAGAGAGGAGGTAGGGAATGGAGGGGAGTGAGAGTTGGCTGAGTGAGGGAGCAAAGAGGAGGCAGGGAATGGAGGGGTGCAAGTGCGGGATGAGTGAGAGTGAAGAGGTAGGGAATGGAGGGGAGTGAGTGCGGGCTGAATGAGGTAGTGAGGAGGAGGTAGGGAATGGAGGGGAGTGTGTGCCGGCTGAGTGAGGGAGAGGAGGTTGGGAATGGAGGGGAGTGAGTGTTGGCTGACTGAGGGTGCGAGGAGGAAGTAGGGAATTGAGGGGAGTGAGTGAGAGCTGTGTGAGGGAGAGGAGGTAGGGAATGGAGGGGAGTGAGTGCGGGCTGAGTGATAGAGGAGGTAGGGAATGGAGTGGAGTGAGAGCGGGCTGAGTGAGAGAGAGGAGGTAGGGATTTGAGGGGAGTGAGTGCGGGCTGAGTGAGAGAGAGGAGGTAGGGAATGGAGGGGAGTGAGTGTGGGCTGAGTGAGGGAGCGAGGAGGAAATAGGGAATGGAGGGGAGTGAGTGTGGGCTGAGTGAGGGTGCGAGGAGGAAGTAGGGAATGGAGCGGAGTGAGTGCGGGCTGAGTGAGGGAGAGAGGAGGAGGTAGGGAATGGAGGGGAGTGAGTGCGGGCTGAGTGAGGGAACGAGGAGGAGGTAGGGAATGGAGCGGAGTGAGTGCGGGCTGAGTGAGGGAGCGAGGAGGAGGTAGGGAATGGAGGGGAGAGAGTGCGGGCTGAGTGAGGGAATGAGGAGGAGGTAGGGAATGGAGGGGAGTGAGTGCGGGCTGAGTGAGGGAGCGAGGAGGAGGTAGGGAATGGAGAGGAGTGAGTGGGGGCTGAGTGAGGGAGTGAGGAGGAGGTAGGGATTAGAGGGGAGTGAGTGTGGGCTGGGTGAGGGTGCGAGGAGGAAGTAGGGAATGGAGGGGAGTGAGTGCGGGCTGAGTGTGGGAGAGGAGGTAGGGAATGGAGGGGAGTGAGTGCGGGCTGAGTGAGAGAGAGGTGGTAGGGAATGGAGGGGAGTGAGTGCGTGCTGAGTGAGCAAGTGAGGAGGTAAGCAATGGAGGGGAGTGAGTGCGGGGTGAGTGAGAGAGAGGAGGTAGGGAATGGAGGGGAGTGGGTGCGGGCTGAGTGAGAGAGAGGAGGTAGGGAATGGAGGGGAGTGGGTGCGGGCTGAGTGAGAGAGAGGAGGTAGGGAATGGAGGGGAGTGAGTGCGGGCTGAGTGAGAGAGAGGAGGTAGGGAATGGAGGGTTGTGAGGGCGGGCTGAGTGAGGGAGCGAGGAGGAGGTAGGGAATGGAGGGGAGTGAGTGCGGGCTGAGTGAGGGAGCGTGGAGGAGGTAGGGAATGGAGGGGTGTGAGTTCGTCTGAGTGAGGGAGTGAGGAGGAGGTAGGGAATGGAGGGGAGTGAGTTCGGGCTGAGTGAGGGAGCGAGGAGGAGGTAGGGAATGGAGGGGAGTGAGTGCGGGCTGAGTGAGGGAGCGAGGAGGAGGTAGGGAATGGAGGGGAGTGAGTGCGGGCTGTGTGAGGGAACGAGGAGGAGGTAGGGAATGTAGGGGAGTGAGTACGGGCTGAGTGAGAGAGAGGAGGTAGGGAATGGAGGGTTGTGAGTGCGGGCTGAGTGAGGGAGCGAGAAGGAGGTAGGGAATGGAGGGGAGTGAGTGCGGGCTGAGTGAGGGAGCGAGGAGGAGGTAGGGAATGGAGGGGAGTGAGTGCGGGCTGAGTGAGAGAGAGGAGGAGGTAGAGAATGGAGGGGAGTGAGTGCGGGCTGAGAAAGGGAGCGATGAGGAGGTAGGGAATGGAGGGCAGTGAGTGCGGGCTGAGTGAGAGAGAGGAGGTAGGGAATGGAGGGAAGTGAGTGCGGGCTGAGTTAGGGAGCGAGGAGGAGTTAGGGAATCGGGGGAGTGAGTTCGGGCTGAGTGAGAGAGAGGAGGTAGGGAATGGAGGGAAGTGAGTGCGGGCTGAGTTAGGGAGCGAGGAGGAGTTAGGGAATGGAGGGGAGTCAGTGCCGGCTGAGTGAGGGAGCGAGGAGGAGGTAGGGAATGGAGGGGAGTGAGTGCGGGCTGAGTGAGGGAACGAGGAGGAGGTAGGGAATGGAGGTGAGTGAGTGCGGGCTGACTGAGGGAGCGAGGAGGAGGTAGGGAATGGAGGGGAGTGAGTGCGGGCTGAGTGAGGGAGCGAGGAGGAAGTAGGGAATGGAGTGGAGTGAGTGCGTGCTGAGTGAGAGAGAGGAGGTAAGGAATGGAGTGGAGTGAGTGCGGGCTGAGTGAGAGAGAGGAGGTAGGGAATGGAGGGGAGTGAGTGAACTGAGTGAAGGAGTGATGAGGAGGTAGGGAATGGAGGGGAGTAAGTGCGGGTTGAGTGAGGGAGCGAGGAGGAGGTAGGGAATGAAGGGGAGTGAGTGCGGGCTGAGTGAGGGAGCGAGGAGGAGGTAGGGAATGGAGGGGAGTGAGTGCGGGCTGAGTGAGGGAGCGTGGAGGAGGTAGGTAATGGAGGGGAGTAAGTGCAGGTTGAGTGAGGGAGCGAGGGGGAGGTAGGGATTGGAGGGGAGTGAGTGCGGACTGAGTGAGGGAGCGAGGAGGAGGTAGGGAATGGAGGGGAGTGAGTGCGGGCTGAGTGAGGGATCGAGGAGGAGGTAGGGATTGGAGGGGAGTGAGTGCGGGCTGAGTGAGGGAGCGAGGAGGAGGTAGGGAATGGAGGGGAGTGAGTGCGGGCTGAGTGAGGGAGCGAGGAGGAAGTAGGGAATGGAGGGGAGTGAGTGCGGGCTGTGTGAGGGAGCGAGGAGAATGTAGGGATTGGAGGGAAGTGAGTGCGGGCTGAGTGAGGGAGCGAGGAGGAGGTATGGAATGGAGGGGCGTGAGTGCGGGCTGAGTGAGAGAGAGGAGGTAGGGAAGGGAGGGGAGTGAGTGCGGGCTAAATGAGGGAGTGAGGAGGAGGTTGGGAATGGAGGGGAGTGAGTGCGGGCTGTGTGAGGGAGCGAGGAGGAGGTAGGGAATGGAGGGGATTGAGTGCGGGCTGAGTGAGGGACAGAGGAGAAGGTAGGGGTAGGAGGGGAGTGAGTGTGGGCTGAGTGAGGGAGCGAGGAGGAGGTAGGGAATGGAGGGGAGTGAGTGTGGGCTGAGTGAGGGAGCGAGGAGGTGGTAGGGAATGGAGGGGATTGAGTTTGGGGTGAGTGAGAAAGAGGAGGTATGGAATGGAGGGGAGTGAGTGCGGGCTGAGTGAGGGAGCAAGGAGGAGGTAGGGAATGGGGGGAGTGAGTGCGTGTTCAGTGAGGGAGCGAGGAGGAAGTAGGGAATGGAGGGGAGTGAGTGTGGGCTGAGTGAGGGTGCGAGGAGGAGGTAGGGAATGGAGGGAATTGAGTGTGGGCTGAGTGAGAGAGAGGAGGTAGGGAATGGAGGGGAGTGAGTGTTGGCTGAGTGAGAGAGAGGAGGAAGGGAATGGAGGGGAGTGAGTGCATGCTGAGTGAGAGAGTGGAGGTAAGGAATGGAGTGGAGTGAGTGCGGGCTGAGTGAGAGAGAGGAGGTAGGGAATGGAGGGGAGTGGGTGCGGGCTGAGTGAGAGAGAGGAGGTAGGGAATGGAGGGGAGTGAGTGCGGGCTGAGTGAGGGAGCGTGGAGGAGGTAGGTAATGGAGGGGAGTAAGTGCAGGTTGATGGAGGGAGCGAGGAGGAGGTAGGGATTGGAGGGGAGTGAGTGCGGACTGAGTGAGGGAGCGAGGAGGAGGTATGGAATGGAGGGGAGTGAGTGCGGGCTGAGTGAGGGACAGAGGAGAAGGTAGGGAAATGAAGGGGAGTGAGTGCGGGCTGAGTGAGGGAGCGAGGAGGAGGTAGGGAATGGAGGGGAGTGAGTGTGGGCTGAGTGAGGGAGCGAGGAGGTGGTAGGGAATGGAGGGGATTGAGTTCGGGGTGAGTGAGAAAGAGGAGGTAGGGAATGGAGGGGAGTCAGTGCGGGCTGAGTGAGGGAGCGAGGAGGAGGAAGGGAATGGAGGGGATTGAGTTCGGGGTGAGTGAGAAAGAGGGGGTAGGGAATGGAGGGGAGTGAGTGCGGGCTGAGTTAGGGAGCGAGGAGGAGTTAGGGAATGGAGGGGAGTCAGTGCCGGCTGAGTGAGGGAGCGAGGAGGAGGTAGGGAATGGAGGGGAGTGAGTGCGGGCTGAGTGAGGGAGCAAGGAGGAGGTAGGGAATGGAGGGGAGTGAGTGCGGGTTCAGTGAGGGAGCGAGGAGGAAGTAGGGAATGGAGGGGAGTGAGTGTGGGCTGAGTGAGGGTGCGAGGAGGAGGTAGGGAATGGAGAGAATTGAGTGTGGGCTGAGTGAGAGAGAGGAGGTAGGGAATGGAGGGGAGTGAGTGTGGGCTGAGTGAGAGAGAGGAGGAAGGGAATGGAGGGGATTGAGTGCGTGCTGAGTGAGAGAGTGGAGGTAAGGAATGGAGTGGAGTGAGTGCGGGCTGAGTGAGAGAGAGGAGGTAGGGAATGGAGGGGAGTGGGTGCGGGCTGAGTGAGAGAGAGGAGGTAGGGAATGGAGGGGAGTGAGTGCGGGCTGAGTTAGGGAGCGAGGAGGAGTTAGGGAATCGGGGGAGTGAGTTCGGGCTGAGTGAGAGAGAGGAGGTAGGGAATGGAGGGAAGTGAGTGCGGGCTGAGTTAGGGAGCGAGGAGGAGTTAGGGAATGGAGGGGAGTCAGTGCCGGCTGAGTGAGGGAGCGAGGAGGAGGTAGGGAATGGAGGGGAGTGAGTGCGGGCTGAGTGAGGGAACGAGGAGGAGGTAGGGAATGGAGGTGAGTGAGTGCGGGCTGACTGAGGGAGCGAGGAGGAGGTAGGGAATGGAGGGGAGTGAGTGCGGGCTGAGTGAGGGAGCGAGGAGGAAGTAGGGAATGGAGTGGAGTGAGTGCGTGCTGAGTGAGAGAGAGGAGGTAAGGAATGGAGTGGAGTGAGTGCGGGCTGAGTGAGAGAGAGGAGGTAGGGAATGGAGGGGAGTGAGTGAACTGAGTGAACGAGTGATGAGGAGGTAGGGAATGGAGGGGAGTAAGTGCGGGTTGAGTGAGGGAGCGAGGAGGAGGTAGGGAATGAAGGGGAGTGAGTGCGGGCTGAGTGAGGGAGCGAGGAGGAGGTAGGGAATGGAGGGGAGTGAGTGCGGGCTGAGTGAGGGAGCGTGGAGGAGGTAGGTAATGGAGGGGAGTAAGTGCAGGTTGAGTGAGGGAGCGAGGGGGAGGTAGGGATTGGAGGGGAGTGAGTGCGGACTGAGTGAGGGAGCGAGGAGGAGGTAGGGAATGGAGGGGAGTGAGTGCGGGCTGAGTGAGGGATCGAGGAGGAGGTAGGGATTGGAGGGGAGTGAGTGCGGGCTGAGTGAGGGAGCGAGGAGGAGGTAGGGAATGGAGGGGAGTGAGTGCGGGCTGAGTGAGGGAGCGAGGAGGAAGTAGGGAATGGAGGGGAGTGAGTGCGGGCTGTGTGAGGGAGCGAGGAGAATGTAGGGATTGGAGGGAAGTGAGTGCGGGCTGAGTGAGGGAGCGAGGAGGAGGTATGGAATGGAGGGGCGTGAGTGCGGGCTGAGTGAGAGAGAGGAGGTAGGGAAGGGAGGGGAGTGAGTGCGGGCTAAATGAGGGAGTGAGGAGGAGGTTGGGAATGGAGGGGAGTGAGTGCGGGCTGTGTGAGGGAGCGAGGAGGAGGTAGGGAATGGAGGGGAGTGAGTGCGGGCTGAGTGAGGGACAGAGGAGAAGGTAGGGGTAGGAGGGGAGTGAGTGTGGGCTGAGTGAGGGAGCGAGGAGGAGGTAGGGAATGGAGGGGAGTGAGTGTGGGCTGAGTGAGGGAGCGAGGAGGTGGTAGGGAATGGAGGGGATTGAGTTTGGGGTGAGTGAGAAAGAGGAGGTATGGAATGGAGGGGAGTGAGTGCGGGCTGAGTGAGGGAGCAAGGAGGAGGTAGGGAATGGAGGGAGTGAGTGCGGGTTCAGTGAGGGAGCGAGGAGGAAGTAGGGAATGGAGGGGAGTGAGTGTGGGCTGAGTGAGGGTGCGAGGAGGAGGTAGGGAATGGAGGGAATTGAGTGTGGGCTGAGTGAGAGAGAGGAGGTAGGGAATGGAGGGGAGTGAGTGTTGGCTGAGTGAGAGAGAGGAGGAAGGGAATGGAGGGGAGTGAGTGCATGCTGAGTGAGAGAGTGGAGGTAAGGAATGGAGTGGAGTGAGTGCGGGCTGAGTGAGAGAGAGGAGGTAGGGAATGGAGGGGAGTGGGTGCGGGCTGAGTGAGAGAGAGGAGGTAGGGAATGGAGGGGAGTGAGTGCGGGCTGAGTGAGGGAGCGTGGAGGAGGTAGGTAATGGAGGGGAGTAAGTGCAGGTTGATGGAGGGAGCGAGGAGGAGGTAGGGATTGGAGGGGAGTGAGTGCGGACTGAGTGAGGGAGCGAGGAGGAGGTATGGAATGGAGGGGAGTGAGTGCGGGCTGAGTGAGGGACAGAGGAGAAGGTAGGGAAATGAAGGGGAGTGAGTGCGGGCTGAGTGAGGGAGCGAGGAGGAGGTAGGGAATGGAGGGGAGTGAGTGTGGGCTGAGTGAGGGAGCGAGGAGGTGGTAGGGAATGGAGGGGATTGAGTTCGGGGTGAGTGAGAAAGAGGAGCTAGGGAATGGAGGGGAGTCAGTGCGGGCTGAGTGAGGGAGCGAGGAGGAGGAAGGGAATGGAGGGGATTGAGTTCGGGGTGAGTGAGAAAGAGGAGGTAGGGAATGGAGGGGAGTGAGTGCGGGCTGAGTGAGGGAGCAAGGAGGAGGTAGGGAATGGAGGGGAGTGAGTGCGGGTTCAGTGAGGGAGCGAGGAGGAAGTAGGGAATGGAGGGGAGTGAGTGTGGGCTGAGTGAGGGTGCGAGGAGGAGGTAGGGAATGGAGAGAATTGAGTGTGGGCTGAGTGAGAGAGAGGAGGTAGGGAATGGAGGGGAGTGAGTGTGGGCTGAGTGAGAGAGAGGAGGAAGGGAATGGAGGGGATTGAGTGCGTGCTGAGTGAGAGAGTGGAGGTAAGGAATGGAGTGGAGTGAGTGCGGGCTGAGTGAGAGAGAGGAGGTAGGGAATGGAGGGGAGTGGGTGCGGGCTGAGTGAGAGAGAGGAGGTAGGGAATGGAGGGGAGTGAGTGCGGGCTGAGTGAGGGAGCGTGGAGGAGGTAGGTAATGGAGGGGAGTAAGTGCAGGTTGATGGAGGGAGCGAGGAGAAGGTAGGGATTGGAGGGGAGTGAGTGCGGACTGAGTGAGGGAGCGAGGAGGAGGTATGGAATGGAGGGGAGTGAGTGCGGGCTGAGTGAGGGACAGAGGAGAAGGTAGGGAAATGAAGGGGAGTGAGTGCGGGCTGAGTGAGGGAGCGAGGAGGAGGTAGGGAATGGAGGGGAGTGAGTGTGGGCTGAGTGAGGGAGCGAGGAGGTGGTAGGGAATGGAGGGGATTGAGTTCGGGGTGAGTGAGAAAGAGGAGGTAGGGAATGGAGGGGAGTCAGTGCGGGCTGAGTGAGGGAGCGAGGAGGAGGAAGGGAATGGAGGGGATTGAGTTCGGGGTGAGTGAGAAAGAGGAGGTAGGGAATGGAGGGGAGTGAGTGCGGGCTGAGTGAGGGAGCAAGGAGGAGGTAGGGAATGGAGGGGAGTGAGTGCGGGTTCAGTGAGGGAGCGAGGAGGAAGTAGGGAATGGAGGGGAGTGAGTGTGGGCTGAGTGAGGGTGCGAGGAGGAGGTAGGGAATGGAGAGAATTGAGTGTGGGCTGAGTGAGAGAGAGGATGTAGGGAATGGAGGGGAGTGGGTGCGGGCTGAGTGAGAGAGAGGAGGTAGGGAATGGAGGGGAGTGAGTGCGGGCTGAGTGAGGGAGCGTGGAGGAGGTAGGTAATGGAGGGGAGTAAGTGCAGGTTGATGGAGGGAGCGAGGAGGAGGTAGGGATTGGAGGGGAGTGAGTGCGGACTGAGTGAGGGAGCGAGGAGGAGGTATGGAATGGAGGGGAGTGAGTGCGGGCTGAGTGAGGGACAGAGGAGAAGGTAGGGAAATGAAGGGGAGTGAGTGCGTGCTGAGTGAGGGAGCGAGGAGGAGGTAGGGAATGGAGGGGAGTGAGTGTGGGCTGAGTGAGGGAGCGAGGAGGTGGTAGGGAATGGAGGGGATTGAGTTCGGGTTGAATGAGAAAGAGGAGGTAGGGAATGGAGGGGAGTCAGTGCGGGCTGAGTGAGGGAGCGAGGAGGAGGAAGGGAATGGAGGGGATTGAGTTCGGGGTGAGTGAGAAAGAGGAGGTAGCGAATGGAGGGGAGTGAGTGCGGGCTGAGTGAGGGAGCAAGGAGGAGGTAGGGAATGGAGGGGAGTGAGTGCGGGTTCAGTGAGGGAGCGAGGAGGAAGTAGGGAATGGAGGGGAGTGAGTGTGGGCTGAGTGAGGGTGCGAGGAGGAGGTAGGGAATGGAGAGAATTGAGTGTGGGCTGAGTGAGAGAGAGGAGGTAGGGAATGGAGGGGAGTGAGTGTGGGCTGAGTGAGAGAGAGGAGGAAGGGAATGGAGGGGATTGAGTTCGTGCTGAGTGAGAGAGTGGAGGTAAGGAATGGAGTGGAGTGAGTGCGGGCTGAGTGAGAGAGAGGAGGTAGGGAATGGAGGGGAGTGGGTGCGGGCTGAGTGAGGGAGCGTGGAGGAGGTAGGTAATGGAGGGGAGTAAGTGCAGGTTGAGTGAGGGAGCGAGGAGGAGGTAGGGATTGGAGGGGAGTGAGTGCGGACTGAGTGAGGGAGCGAGGAGGAGGTAGGGAATGGAGGGGAGTGAGTGCGGGCTGAGTGAGGGAGCGAGGAGGAGGTAGGGATTGGAGGGGAGTGAGTGCGGGCTGAGTGAGGGAGCGAGGAGGAGGTAGGGAATGGAGGGGAGTGAGTGCGGGCTGAGTGAGGGAGCGAGGAGGAAGTAGGGAATGGAGGGGAGTGAGTGCGTGCTGAGTGAGGGAGCGAGGAGAATGTAGGGATTGGAGGGGTGTGAGTGCGGGCTGAGTGAGGGAGCGAGGAGGAGGTATGGAATGGAGGGGCGTGAGTGCGGGCTGAGTGAGAGAGAGGAGGTAGGGAATGGAGGGGAGTGAGTGCGGGCTGAATGAGGGAGTGAGGAGGAGGTTGGGAATGGAGGGGAGTGAGTGCGGGCTGAGTGAGGGAGCGAGGAGGAGGTAGGGAATGGAGGGGAGTGAGTGCGGGCTGAGTGAGGGACAGAGGAGAAGGTAGGGATAGGAGGGGAGTGAGTGCGGGCTGAGTGAGGGAGCGAGGAGGAGGTGGGGAATGGAGGGCAGTGAGTGTGGGCTGAGTGAGGGAGCGAGGAGGTGGTAGGGAATGGAGGGGATTGAGTTCGGGGTGAGTGAGAAAGAGGAGGTAGGGAATGGAGGGGAGTCAGTGCGGGCTGAGTGAGGGAGCGAGGAGGAGGTAGGGAATGGAGGGGATTGAGTTTGGGGTGAGTGAGAAAGAGGAGGTAGGGAATGGAGGGGAGTGAGTGCGGGCTGAGTGAGGGAGCAAGGAGGAGGTAGGGAATGGAGGGGACTGAGTGCGGGTTCAGTGAGGGAGCGAGGAGGAAGTAGGGAATGGAGGGGAGTGAGTGTGGGCTGAGTGAGGGTGCGAGGAGGAGGTAGGGAATGGAGGGAATTGAGTGTGGGCTGAGTGAGAGAGAGGAGGTAGGGAATGGAGGGGAGTGAGTGTGGGCTGAGTGAGAGAGAGGAGGAAGGTAATGGAGGGGAGTGAGTGCGTGCTGAGTGAGAGAGTGGAGGTTAGGAATGGAGTGGAGTGAGTGCGGGCTGAGTGAGAGAGAGGAGGTAGGGAATGGAGGGGAGTGGGTGCGGGCTGAGTGAGAGAGAGGAGGTAGGTAATGGAGGGGAGTGAGTGCGGGCTGAGTGAGGGAGCGAAGAGGAGGTAGGGAATGGAGGGGAGTGAGTGCGGGCTGAGTGAGGGACAGAGGAGAAGGTAGGGATAGGAGGGGAGTGAGTGCGGGCTGAGTGAGGGAGCGAGGCGGAGGTAGGAAATGGAGGGGAGTGAGTGTGGGCTGAGTGAGGGAGCAAGGAGGTGGTAGGGAATGGAGGGGATTGAGTTCGGGGTGAGTGAGAAAGAGGAGGTAGGGAATGGTGGGGAGTCAGTGCGGGCTGAGTGAGGGAGCGAGGAGGAGGTAGGGAATGGAGGGGATTGAGTTCGGGGTGAGTGAGAAAGAGGAGGTAGGGAATGGAGGGGATTGAGTTCGGGGTGAGTGAGAAAGAGGAGGTAGGGAATGGAGGGGAGTGAGTGTGGGCTGAGTGAGAGAGAGGAGTTAGGGAATGGAGGGGAGTGAGTGCGTGCTGAGTGAGAGAGAGGAGGAAGGGAATGGAGGGGAGTGAGTGCGGGCTGAGTGAGAGAGAGGAGGTAGGGAATGGAGGGGAGTGAGTGCGGGCTGAGTGAGGGAGCGAGGAGGAGGTAGGGAATGGAGGGGAGTGAGTGCGGGCTGAGTGAGGGAGCGAGGAGGAGGTAAGGAATGGAGGGGAGTGAGTGCGGGCTGAGTGAGAGAGCGAGGAGAATGTAGGGAATGGAGGGGAGTGAGTGCGGGTTGAGTGAGAGAGAGCAGGTAGGGAATGGAGGGGAGTGAGTGCGGGCTGAGTGAGAGACAGGATGTAGGGAATGGAGGGGAGTTAGTGCGGGCTGAGTAAGGGAGCGAGGAGGAGGTAGGGAATGGAGGGGAGTGAGTGCGGGCTGAGTGAGAGAGAGGAGTTAGGGAATGGAGGGGAGTGAGTGAACTGAGTGAGGGAACGATGAGGAGGTAGGGAATGGAGGGGAGTGAGTGCGGGTTGAGTGAGGGAGCGAGGAGGAGGTAGGGAATGGATGGGAGTGAGTGCGGGCTGAATGAGGGAGTGAGGAGGAGGTAGGGAATGGAGGGGTGGGAGTGCGGGCAGAGTGAGGGAGCGAGTAGGAGGTAGGCAATGGAGGGGAGTGAGTGCGGGCAGAGTGAGGGAGCGAGGAGGAGGTAGGGAATGGAGGGGAGTGAGTGAGAGCTGAATGAGGGAGTGAGGAGGAGGTAGGGAATGGAGGGGAGTGAGTGCGGGCTGAGTGAGGGAGAGGAGGTTGGGAATGGAGGGGAGTGAGTGCGGGCTGAGTGAGGGAGCGAGGAGGAGGTAGTGAATGGGGGAGCGTGAGTGCGGGCTGAGTGAGAGAGAGGAGGTAGGGAATGGAGGGCAGTGAGTGCGGGCTGAGTGAGGGAGCGAGGAGGAGGTAGGGAATGGAGGGGAGTGAGTGGGGGCTGAGTGAGGGAGCGAGGAGGAGTTAGGGAATGGAGGGGAGTGAGTTCGGGCTGAGTGATGGAGCGAGGAGGAGGTAGGGAATGGAGGGGAGTGAGTGCGGGCTGAGTGAAGGAGCGAGGAGGAGGTAGGGAATGAAGGGGAGTGAGTGCGGGCTGAGTGAGGGAGCGAGGAGGAAGTAGGGAATGGAGGGGAGTGAGTGCGTGCTGAGTGAGGGAGCGAGGAGGAGGTAGGGAATGGAGGGGAGTGAGTGCGGGCAGAGTGAGGGAGAGAAGAGGTGGTAGGGAATGGAGGGGAGTGAGTTCAGGCTGAGTGAGGGTGCGAGGAGGAGGTAGGGAATGGAGGGGAGTGAGTGCGGGCTGAGTGAGGGAGCGAGGAGGAGGTAGGGAATGGAGGGGAGTGAGTGTGGGCAGAGTGAGGGAGAGGGGAGTTGGTAGGGAATGGAGGGGAGTGAGTTCAGGCTGAGTGAGAGAGAGGATGTAGGGAATGGAGGGGAGTTAGTGCGGGCTGAGTAAGGGAGCGAGGAGGAGGTAGGGAATGGAGGGGAGTGAGTGCGGGCTGAGTGAGGGAGCGAGGAGAATGTAGGGAATGGACGGGAGTGAGTGCGGACTGAGTGAGGGAGCGAGGAGGAGGTAGGGAATGGAGTGGAGTGAGTGGGGGCTGAATGAGGGAGTGAGGAGTAGGTAGGGAATGGGGGGGAGTGAGTGTGGGCTGAGTGTGGGAGTGAGGAGGAGGTAGGGAATGGAGGGGAGTGAGTGCGGGCTGAGTGAGGGAGCGAGGAGGAAGTAGGGAATGGAGGGGAGTGAGTGCGGGCTGAGTGAGGGAGCGAGGAGAATGTAGGGAATGGAGGGGAGTGAGTGCGGGCTGAGTGAGGGAGCGAGGAGGAGGTAGGGAATGGAGGGGAGTGAGTGCAGGCTGAGTGAGGGAGCGAGGAGGAGGTAGGGAATGGAGGGGAGTGAGTGCGGGCTGAGTGAGGGAGAGGAGGTAGGGAATGGAGGGGAGTGAGTGCGGGCTGAGTGAGGGAGCGAGGAGAGGTCGGGAATGGAGGGGAGTGAGTGTGGGCTGAGTGAGGGAGCTAGGAGGAGGTAGGGAATGGAGGGGAGTGAGTGCGTGCTGAGTGAGGGAGCGAGGAGGAGGTAGGGAATGGAGGGGAGTGAGTGCGGGCTGAGTGAGGGACAGAGGAGAAGGTAGGGATAGGAGGGGAGTGAGTGCGGGCTGAGTGAGGGAGCGAGGAGGAGGTGGGGAATGGAGGGCAGTGAGTGTGGGCTGAGTGAGGGAGCGAGGAGGTGGTAGGGAATGGAGGGGATTGAGTTCGGGGTGAGTGAGAAAGAGGAGGTAGGGAATGGAGGGGAGTCAGTGCGGGCTGAGTGAGGGAGCGAGGAGGAGGTAGGGAATGGAGGGGATTGAGTTTGGGGTGAGTGAGAAAGAGGAGGTAGGGAATGGAGGGGAGTGAGTGCGGGCTGAGTGAGGGAGCAAGGAGGAGGTAGGGAATGGAGGGGACTGAGTGCGGGTTCAGTGAGGGAGCGAGGAGGAAGTAGGGAATGGAGGGGAGTGAGTGTGGGCTGAGTGAGGGTGCGAGGAGGAGGTAGGGAATGGAGGGAATTGAGTGTGGGCTGAGTGAGAGAGAGGAGGTAGGGAATGGAGGGGAGTGAGTGTGGGCTGAGTGAGAGAGAGGAGGAAGGTAATGGAGGGGAGTGAGTGCGTGCTGAGTGAGAGAGTGGAGGTTAGGAATGGAGTGGAGTGAGTGCGGGCTGAGTGAGAGAGAGGAGGTAGGGAATGGAGGGGAGTGGGTGCGGGCTGAGTGAGAGAGAGGAGGTAGGTAATGGAGGGGAGTGAGTGCGGGCTGAGTGAGGGAGCGAAGAGGAGGTAGGGAATGGAGGGGAGTGAGTGCGGGCTGAGTGAGGGACAGAGGAGAAGGTAGGGATAGGAGGGGAGTGAGTGCGGGCTGAGTGAGGGAGCGAGGCGGAGGTAGGAAATGGAGGGGAGTGAGTGTGGGCTGAGTGAGGGAGCAAGGAGGTGGTAGGGAATGGAGGGGATTGAGTTCGGGGTGAGTGAGAAAGAGGAGGTAGGGAATGGTGGGGAGTCAGTGCGGGCTGAGTGAGGGAGCGAGGAGGAGGTAGGGAATGGAGGGGATTGAGTTCGGGGTGAGTGAGAAAGAGGAGGTAGGGAATGGAGGGGATTGAGTTCGGGGTGAGTGAGAAAGAGGAGGTAGGGAATGGAGGGGAGTGAGTGTGGGCTGAGTGAGAGAGAGGAGTTAGGGAATGGAGGGGAGTGAGTGCGTGCTGAGTGAGAGAGAGGAGGAAGGGAATGGAGGGGAGTGAGTGCGGGCTGAGTGAGAGAGAGGAGGTAGGGAATGGAGGGGAGTGAGTGCGGGCTGAGTGAGGGAGCGAGGAGGATGTAGGGAATGGAGGGGAGTGAGTGCGGGCTGAGTGAGGGAGCGAGGAGGAGGTAAGGAATGGAGGGGAGTGAGTGCGGGCTGAGTGAGAGAGCGAGGAGAATGTAGGGAATGGAGGGGAGTGAGTGCGGGTTGAGTGAGAGAGAGCAGGTAGGGAATGGAGGGGAGTGAGTGCGGGCTGAGTGAGAGACAGGATGTAGGGAATGGAGGGGAGTTAGTGCGGGCTGAGTAAGGGAGCGAGGAGGAGGTAGGGAATGGAGGGGAGTGAGTGCGGGCTGAGTGAGAGAGAGGAGTTAGGGAATGGAGGGGAGTGAGTGAACTGAGTGAGGGAACGATGAGGAGGTAGGGAATGGAGGGGAGTGAGTGCGGGTTGAGTGAGGGAGCGAGGAGGAGGTAGGGAATGGATGGGAGTGAGTGCGGGCTGAATGAGGGAGTGAGGAGGAGGTAGGGAATGGAGGGGTGGGAGTGCGGGCAGAGTGAGGGAGCGAGTAGGAGGTAGGCAATGGAGGGGAGTGAGTGCGGGCAGAGTGAGGGAGCGAGGAGGAGGTAGGGAATGGAGGGGAGTGAGTGAGAGCTGAATGAGGGAGTGAGGAGGAGGTAGGGAATGGAGGGGAGTGAGTGCGGGCTGAGTGAGGGAGAGGAGGTTGGGAATGGAGGGGAGTGAGTGCGGGCTGAGTGAGGGAGCGAGGAGGAGGTAGTGAATGGGGGAGCGTGAGTGCGGGCTGAGTGAGAGAGAGGAGGTAGGGAATGGAGGGCAGTGAGTGCGGGCTGAGTGAGGGAGCGAGGAGGAGGTAGGGAATGGAGGGGAGTGAGTGGGGGCTGAGTGAGGGAGCGAGGAGGAGTTAGGGAATGGAGGGGAGTGAGTTCGGGCTGAGTGATGGAGCGAGGAGGAGGTAGGGAATGGAGGGGAGTGAGTGCGGGCTGAGTGAAGGAGCGAGGAGGAGGTAGGGAATGAAGGGGAGTGAGTGCGGGCTGAGTGAGGGAGCGAGGAGGAAGTAGGGAATGGAGGGGAGTGAGTGCGTGCTGAGTGAGGGAGCGAGGAGGAGGTAGGGAATGGAGGGGAGTGAGTGCGGGCAGAGTGAGGGAGAGAAGAGGTGGTAGGGAATGGAGGGGAGTGAGTTCAGGCTGAGTGAGGGTGCGAGGAGGAGGTAGGGAATGGAGGGGAGTGAGTGCGGGCTGAGTGAGGGAGCGAGGAGGAGGTAGGGAATGGAGGGGAGTGAGTGTGGGCAGAGTGAGGGAGAGGGGAGTTGGTAGGGAATGGAGGGGAGTGAGTTCAGGCTGAGTGAGAGAGAGGATGTAGGGAATGGAGGGGAGTTAGTGCGGGCTGAGTAAGGGAGCGAGGAGGAGGTAGGGAATGGAGGGGAGTGAGTGCGGGCTGAGTGAGGGAGCGAGGAGAATGTAGGGAATGGACGGGAGTGAGTGCGGACTGAGTGAGGGAGCGAGGAGGAGGTAGGGAATGGAGTGGAGTGAGTGGGGGCTGAATGAGGGAGTGAGGAGTAGGTAGGGAATGGGGGGGAGTGAGTGTGGGCTGAGTGTGGGAGTGAGGAGGAGGTAGGGAATGGAGGGGAGTGAGTGCGGGCTGAGTGAGGGAGCGAGGAGGAAGTAGGGAATGGAGGGGAGTGAGTGCGGGCTGAGTGAGGGAGCGAGGAGAATGTAGGGAATGGAGGGGAGTGAGTGCGGGCTGAGTGAGGGAGCGAGGAGGAGGTAGGGAATGGAGGGGAGTGAGTGCAGGCTGAGTGAGGGAGCGAGGAGGAGGTAGGGAATGGAGGGGAGTGAGTGCGGGCTGAGTGAGGGAGAGGAGGTAGGGAATGGAGGGGAGTGAGTGCGGGCTGAGTGAGGGAGCGAGGAGAGGTCGGGAATGGAGGGGAGTGAGTGTGGGCTGAGTGAGGGAGCTAGGAGGAGGTAGGGAATGGAGGGGAGTGAGTGCGTGCTGAGTGAGGGAGCGAGGAGGAGGTAGGGAATGGAGGGGAGTGAGTGGGGGCTGAGTGAGGGTGCGAGGAGGATGGAGGGAATGGAGGGGAGTGAGTGCGGGCTGAGTGAGGGAGAGGAGGTAGGGAATGGAGGGGAGTGAGTGCTGGCTGAGTGAGGGAGCGAGGAGAAGGTAGGGAATGGAGGGGAGTGAGTGCGGGCTGAGTGATGGAGCGAGGAGTAGGTAGGGAATGGAGGGGAGTGAGTGCGGGCTGAGTGAGGGAGCGAGGAGGAGGTAGGGAATGGAGGGGAGTGAGTGCGGGCTGAGTGAGGGTGCGAGGAGGAAGTAGGGAATGGAGGGGAGTGAGTGCGGGCTGAGTGAGGGAGCGAGGAGGAAGTAGGGAATGGATGGGAGTGAGTGCGGGCTGAGTGAGGGAACGAGGAGGAGGTAGGGAATGGAGGGGAGTGAGTGCGGGCTGAGTGAGGGAGCGAGGAGCGGTCGGGAATGGAGGGGAGTGAGTGCGGGCTGAGTGAGGGAGAGGAGGTAGGGAATGGAGGGGAGTGAGTGCGGGCTGAGTGAGTGAGGGAGAGGAGGTAGGGAATGGAGGGGAGTGAGTGCTCCCCCCGCCCCTATTCCCCTCCCCATTCCCCTCCCCCTGCTCCCTTCCACATTCCCCTCCCCATTCCTCTCCCTCCCCCCCATTCCCCTCCTCCCCGCCCCTATTCCCCTCCACATTCCCCTCCCCCCATTCCCCTCCCCTATTCCCCTCCCACACTCCAATCCCCCATTCCCCCACACAATTCTCTCACCCCGCCCCTATTCCCCTCCACATTCCCCTCCCCCGCCCCCATTCCCCTCCCCCATTCCCCTCCCCCCATTCCCCTCCACATTCCTCTCCCCATTCCCCTCCCCATTCCCCTCCCCCATTCCCCTCCCCCCATTCCCCTGCCCCTATTCCCCTCCCACATTCCAATCCCCCATTCCCCACCCATTCCCCTCCACATTCCCCTCCCCGCCCCCATTTCCCTACCCCATTCCCCTCCCCCATTGCCCTCCACATTCCCCTCCCCGCCCCCATTCCCCTCCACATTCCCCTCCCCCATTCCCCACTCCCCTATTCCCCTCCACATTCCCCTCCCACATTCCAATCCCCCATTCCCCTCCCCCATTCCCCTCCACAGTCCTCTCACCCCGCCCCTATTCCCCTCCCCCATTCCCCTCCACATTACCCTCCCCCGCACCCATTCCCCTCCCCCATTCCCCTCCCCATTCCCCTCCCCTATTCCCCTCCCCCCATTCCCCTCCACATTCCCCTACCTAATTCCCCTCCCCCATTCCCCTCCCCATTCCCCTCCCCCATTCCCCTCCCCCCATTCCCCTGCCCCTATTCCCCTCCCACATTCCAATCCCCCATTCCCCCCCCATTCCCCTCCACATTCCCCTCCCCGCCCCCATTTCCCTACCCCATTCCCCTCCCCCATTGCCCTCCACATTCCCCTCCCCGCCCCCATTCCCCTCCACATTCCCCTCCCCCATTCCCCACTCCCCTATTCCCCTCCACATTCCCCTCCCACATTCCAATCCCCCATTCCCCTCCCCCATTCCCCTCCACAGTCCTCTCACCCCGCCCCTATTCCCCTCCCCCATTCCCCTCCACATTACCCTCCCCCGCACCCATTCCCCTCCCCCATTCCCCTCCCCATTCCCCTCCCCTATTCCCCTCCCCCCATTCCCCTCCACATTCCCCTACCCAATTCCCCTCCCCCATTCCCCTCCCCCATTCCCCTCCACATTCCTCTCCCCATTCCCCTACCCATTCCCCTCCCCATTCCACTCCCCCATTCCCCTCCCCCCATTCCCCTACCCATTCCCCTCCACATTCCCCTCCCCTATTCCCCTCCCCCCATTCCCCTCCACATTCCCCTCCCCCATTCCCCTCCCCCATTCCCCACTCCCCTATTCCCCCCATTATGCATATTTCCGTCCTTGCGCCATCCTCCTCCTTCCCTAAATTACCCCGTTCCTCCAAACACCCCTCCTCCACCATACCCCAACCCTCCCAGCCCACAGTGGGAGGCGAATGGGGGGAGGCGGGGAATGGGGGAAGAGTGCGCTCACAAACTTTAAGGGTCTGAATAACATCATGCCAGGGTGATGGGCCTGTGTCCGCACTGTCAGCGGGTCATCATAGAATTACAGTGCAGAAGGAGGCCAGTCGGCCCATCGAGTATGCACCGGCTCTTGGATGGAGCACCCGACCCACGGTCAACACCTCCACCCTATCCCCATAACACAGTAACCCCACCCAACACTAAGGGCAATTTTGGACACAAAGGGGCAATTTCACACGGCCAATCCACCTAACCTGCACATCTTTGGACTGTGGGAGGAAACCGGAGCACCCGGAGGAAACCCACGCACACACACGGGGAGGATGTGCAGACTCCGCACAGACAGTGACCCAAGCCGGAATCGAAACTGGGACCGTGGAGCTGTGAAGCAATTGTGCTATCCACAATGCTACCGTGCTGCCCGTGATGATGGGCCTGTGTCCGCACTGTCAGCGGGTCAGTCAGTATACAGGGCAGGAGGGTGATGATGGGCCTGTGTCCGCACTGTCAGCGGGTCAGTATACAGGGCAGGAGGTTGATGATGGGCCTGTGTCCGCACTGTCAGCGGGTCAGTATACAGGGCAGGAGGGTGATGATGGGCCTGTGTCCGCACTGTCAGCGGGTCAGTCAGTATACAGGGCAGGAGGGTGATGATGGGTCTGTGTCCGCACTGTCAGCGGGTCAGTCAGTATACAGGGCAGGAGGGTGATGATGGGTCTGTGTCCGCACTGTCAGCGGGTCAGTCAGTATACAGGGCAGGAGGGTGATGATGGGTCTGTGTCCGCACTGTCAGCGGGTCAGTCAGTATACAGGGCAGGAGGGTGATGATGGGTCTGTGTCCGCACTGTCAGCGGGTCAGTCAGTATACAGGGCAGGAGGGTGATGATGGGCCTGTGTCCGCACTGTCAGCGGGTCAGTCAGTATACAAGGCAGGAGGGTGATGATGGGCCTGTGTCCGCACTGTCAGCGGGTCAGTCAGTATACAGGGCAGGAGGGTGATGATGGGCCTGTGTCCGCACTGTCAGCGGGTCAGTCAGTATACAGGGCAGGAGGGTGATGATGGGTCTGTGTCCGCACTGTCAGCGGGTCAGTCAGTATACAGGGCAGGAGGGTGATGATGGGCCTGTGTCCGCACTGTCAGCGGGTCAGTATACAGGGCAGGAGGGTGATGATGGGCCTGTGTCCGCACTGTCAGCGGGTCAGTCAGTATACAGGGCAGGAGGGTGATGATGGGCCTGTGTCCGCACTGTCAGCGGGTCAGTCAGTATACAGGGCAGGAGGGTGATGATGGGCCTGTGTCCGCACTGTCAGCGGGTCAGTATACAGGGCAGGAGGGTGATGATGGGCCTGTGTCCGCACTGTCAGCGGGTCAGTATACAGGGCAGGAGGGTGATGATGGGCCTGTGTCCGCACTGTCAGCGGGTCAGTCAGTATACAGGGCAGGAGGGTGATGATGGGCCTGTGTCCGCACTGTCAGCGGGTCAGTCAGTATACAGGGCAGGAGGGTGATGATGGGTCTGTGTCCGCACTGTCAGCGGGTCAGTCAGTATACAGGGCAGGAGGGTGATGATGGGCCTGTGTCCGCACTGTCAGCGGGTCAGTCAGTATACAGGGCAGGAGGGTGATGATGGGCCTGTGTCCGCACTGTCAGTGGGTCAGTATACAGGGCAGGAGGGTGATGATGGGCCTGTGTCCGCACTGTCAGCGGGTCAGTCAGTATACAGGGCAGGAGGGTGATGATGGGCCTGTGTCCGCACTGTCAGCGGGTCAGTCAGTATACAGGGCAGGAGGGTGATGATGGGTCTGTGTCCGCACTGTCAGCGGGTCAGTATACAGGGCAGGAGGGTGATGATGGGCCTGTGTCCGCACTGTCAGCGGGTCAGTATACAGGGCAGGAGGGTGATGATGGGCCTGTGTCCGCACTGTCAGCGTGTCAGTCAGTATACAGGGCAGGAGGGTGATGATGGGCCTGTGTCCGCACTGTCAGCGGGTCAGTATACACGGCAGGAGGTTGATGATGGGCCTGTGTCCGCACTGTCAGCGGGTCAGTATACAGGGCAGGAGGGTGATGATGGGCCTGTGTCCGCACTGTCAGCGGGTCAGTCAGTATACAGGGCAGGAGGGTGATGATGGGTCTGTGTCCGCACTGTCAGCGGGTCAGTCAGTATACAGGGCAGGAGGGTGATGATGGGTCTGTGTCCGCACTGTCAGCGGGTCAGTCAGTATACAGGGCAGGAGGGTGATGATGGGTCTGTGTCCGTACTGTCAGTGGGTCAGTCAGTATACAGGGCAGGAGGATGATGATGGGCCTGTGTCCGCACTGTCAGCGGGTCAGTCAGTATACAGGGCAGGAGGGTGATGATGGGCCTGTGTCCGCACTGTCAGCGGGTCAGTCTGTATACAGGGCAGGAGGGTGATGATGGGCCTGTGTCCGCACTGTCAGTGGGTCAGTATACAGGGCAGGAGGGTGATGATGGGCCTGTGTCCGCACTGTCAGCGGGTCAGTCAGTATACAGGGCAGGAGGGTGATGATGGGTCTGTGACCGCACTGTCAGCGGGTCAGTATACAGGGCAGGAGGGTGATGATGGGCCTGTGTCCGCACTGTCAGCGTGTCAGTCAGTATACAGGGCAGGAGGGTGATGATGGGCCTGTGTCCGCACTGTCAGCGGGTCAGTATACAGGGCAGGAGGGTGATGATGGGCCTGTGTCCGCACTGTCAGCGGGTCAGTCAGTATACAGGGCAGGAGGGTGATGATGGGCCTGTGTCCGCACTGTCAGCGGGTCAGTCAGTATACAGGGCAGGAGGGTGATGATGGGCCTGTGTCCGCACTGTCAGCGGGTCAGTCAGTATACAGGGCAGGAGGGTGATGATGGGCCTGTGTCCGCACTGTCAGCGGGTCAGTCAGTATACAGGGCAGGAGGGTGATGATGGGTCTGTGTCAGCACTGTCAGCGGGTCAGTCAGTATACAGGGCAGGAGGGTGATGATGGGCCTGTGTCCGCACTGTCAGCGGGTCAGTCAGTATACAGGGCAGGAGGGTGATGATGGGTCTGTGTCCGCACTGTCAGTGGGTCAGTCAGTATACAGGGCAGGAGGGTGATGATGGGTCTGTGTCCGCACTGTCAGCGGGTCAGTCAGTATACAGGGCAGGAGGGTGATGATGGGCCTGTGTCCGCACTGTCAGCGGGTCAGTATACAGGGCAGGAGGGTGATGATGGGCCTGTGTCCGCACTGTCAGCGGGTCAGTCAGTATACAGGGCAGGAGGGTGATGATGGGTCTGTGTCCGCACTGTCAGCGTGTCAGTCAGTATACAGGCCAGGAGGGTGATGATGGGCCTGTGTCCGCACTGTCAGCGGGTCAGTATACAGGGCAGGAGGGTGATGATGGGCCTGTGTCCGCACTGTCAGCGGGTCAGTCAGTATACAGGGCAGGAGGGTGATGATGGGCCTGTGTCCGCACTGTCAGCGGGTCAGTCAGTATACAGGGCAGGAGGGTGATGATGGGCCTGTGTCCGCACTGTCAGTGGGTCAGTCAGTATACAGGGCCGGAGGGTGATGATGGGCCTGTGTCCGCACTGTCAGCGGGTCAGTCAGTATACAGGGCAGGAGGGTGATGATGGGTCTGTGTCCGCACTGTCAGCGGGTCAGTCAGTATACAGGGCAGGAGGGTGATGATGGGCCTGTGTCCGCACTGTCAGCGGGTCAGTATACAGGGCAGGAGGGTGATGATGGGTCTGTGTCCGCACTGTCAGCGGGTCAGTCAGTATACAGGGCAGGAGGGTGATGATGGGCCTGTGTCCGCACTGTCAGCGGGTCAGTCAGTATACAGGGCAGGAGGGTGATGATGGGCCTGTGTCCGCACTGTCAGCGGGTCAGTCAGTATACAGGGCAGGAGGGTGATGATGGGTCTGTGTCCGCACTGTCAGCGGGTCAGTCAGGATACAGGGCAGGAGGGTGATGATGGGCCTGTGTCCGCACTGTCAGCGGGTCAGTCAGTATACAGGGCAGGAGGGTGATGATGGGCCTGTGTCCGCACTGTCAGCGGGTCAGTATACAGGGCAGGAGGTTGATGATGGGTCTGTGTCCGCACTGTCAGCGGGTCAGTCAGTATACAGGGCAGGAGGGTGATGATGGGCCTGTGTCCGCACTGTCAGCGGGTCAGTCAGTATACAGGGCAGGAGGGTGATGATGGGCCTGTGTCCGCACTGTCAGCGGGTCAGTCAGTATACAGGGCAGGAGGGTGATGATGGGCCTGTGTCCGCACTGTCAGCGGGTCAGTCAGTATACACAGCAGGAGGGTGATGATGGGTCTGTGTCCGCACTGTCAGCGGGTCAGTCAGTATACAGGGCAGGAGGGTGATGATGGGCCTGTGTCCGCACTGTCAGCGGGTCAGTCAGTATACAGGGCAGGAGGGTGATGATGAGCCTGTGTCAGCACTGTCAGTGGGTCAGTATACAGGGCAGGAGGGTGATGATGGGCCTGTGTCCGCACTGTCAGCGGGTCAGTATACAGGGCAGGAGGGTGATGATGGGCCTGTGTCCGCACTGTAAGTGGGTCAGTCAGTATACAGGGCAGGAGGGTGATGATGGGCCTGTGTCCGCACTGTCAGCGGGTCAGTCAGTATACAGGGCAGGAGGGTGATGATGGGTCTGTGTCCTCACTGTCAGCGGGTCAGTCAGTATACAGGGCAGGAGGGTGATGATGGGTCTGTGTCCGCACTGTCAGCGGGTCAGTATACACGGCAGGAGGGTGATGATGGGTCTGTGTCCGCACTGTCAGCGGGTCAGTCAGTATACAGGGCAGGAGGGTGATGATGGGCCTGTGTCCGCACTGTCAGCGGGTCAGTATACAGGGCAGGAGGGTGATGATGGGCCTGTGTCCGCACTGTAAGTGGGTCAGTCAGTATACAGGGCAGGAGGGTGATGATGGGCCTGTGTCCGCACTGTCAGCGGGTCAGTATACACGGCAGGAGGGTGATGATGGGTCTGTGTCCGCACTGTCAGCGGGTCAGTCAGTATACAGGGCAGGAGGGTGATGATGGGCCTGTGTCCGCACTGTCAGCGGGTCAGTATACAGGGCAGGAGGGTGATGATGGGCCTGTGTCCGCACTGTCAGCGGGTCAGTCAGTATACAGTGCAGGAGGGTGATGATGGGTCTGTGTCCGCACTGTCAGCGGGTCAGTCAGTATACAGGGCAGGAGGGTGATGATGGGTCTGTGTACGCACTGTCAGCGGGTCAGTCAGTATACAGGGCAGGAGGGTGATGATGGGTCTGTGTCCGCACTGTCAGCGGGTCAGTATACAGGGCAGGAGGGTGATGATGGGTCTGTGTCCACACTGTCAGTGGGTCAGTCAGTATACAGGGCAGGAGGGTGATGATGGGCCTGTGTCCGCACTGTCAGCGGGTCAGTCAGTATACAGGGCAGGAGGGTGATGATGGGCCTGTGTCCGCACTGTCAGCGGGTCAGTCAGTATACAGGGCAGGAGGGTGATGATGGGCCTGTGTCCGCACTGTCAGTGGGTCAGTCAGTATACAG
Organism: Scyliorhinus torazame; assembly: GCF_047496885.1. NCBI lineage: Eukaryota > Metazoa > Chordata > Chondrichthyes > Carcharhiniformes > Scyliorhinidae > Scyliorhinus > Scyliorhinus torazame. Next base: position 45,556,063 of record NC_092710.1, on the reverse strand, counting down.
GGCAGGAGGGTGATGATGGGTCTGTGTCCGCACTGTCAGCGGGTCAGTATACAGGGCAGGAGGGTGATGATGGGTCTGTGTCCGCACTGTCAGCGGGTCAGTCAGTATACAGGGCAGGAGGGTGATGATGGGCCTGTGTCCGCACTGTCAGCGGGTCAGTCAGTATACAGGGCAGGAGGGTGATGATGGGCCTGTGTCCGCACTGTCAGTGGGTCAGTCAGTATACAGGGCAGGAGGGTGATGATGGGTCTGTGTCCGCACTGTCAGCGGGTCAGTCAGTATACAGGGCAGGAGGGTGATGATGGGCCTGTGTCCGCACTGTCAGTGGGTCAGTCAGTATACAGGGCAGGAGGGTGATGATGGGTCTGTGTACGCACTGTCAGCGGGTCAGTCAGTATACAGGGCAGGAGGGTGATGATGGGTCTGTGTCCGCACTGTCAGCGGGTCAGTATACAGGGCAGGAGGGTGATGATGGGTCTGTGTCCGCACTGTCAGTGGGTCAGTCAGTATACAGGGCAGGAGGGTGATGATGGGTCTGTGTCCGCACTGTCAGCGGTCAGTCAGTATACAGGGCAGGAGGGTGATGATGGGCCTGTGTCCGCACTGTCAGCGGGTCAGTCAGTATACAGGGCAGGAGGGTGATGATGGGTCTGTGTCCGCACTGTCAGCGGGTCAGTCAGTATACAGGGCAGGAGGGTGATGATGGGCCTGTGTCCGCACTGTCAGTGGGTCAGTCAGTATACAGGGCAGGAGGGTGATGATGGGCCTGTGTCCGCACTGTCAGCGGGTCAGTCAGTATACAGGGCAGGAGGGTGATGATGGGCCTGTGTCCGCACTGTCAGCGGGTCAGTCAGTATACAGGGCAGGAGGGTGATGATGGGCCTGTGTCCGCACTGTCAGCGGGTCAGTCAGTATACAGGGCAGGAGGGTTATGATGGGTCTGTGTCCGCACTGTCAGCGGGTCAGTCAGTATACAGGGCAGGAGGGTGATGATGGGCCTGTGTCCGCACTGTCAGCGGGTCAGTCAGTATACAGGGCAGGAGGGTGATGATGGGTCTGTGTCCGCACTGTCAGCGGGTCAGTCAGTATACAGGGCAGGAGGGTGATGATGGGCCTGTGTCCGCACTGTCAGCGGGTCAGTCAGTATACAGGGCAGGAGGGTGATGATGGGCCTGTGTCCGCACTGTCAGCGGGTCAGTCAGTATACAGGGCAGGAGGGTGATGATGGGCCTGTGTCCGCACTGTCAGCGGGTCAGTATACAGGGCAGGAGGGTGATGATGGGCCTGTGTCCGCACTGTCAGTGGGTCAGTCAGTATACAGGGCAGGAGGGTGATGATGGGCCTGTGTCCGCACTGTCAGTGGGTCAGTATACAGGGCAGGAGGGTGATGATGGGCCTGTGTCCGCACTGTCAGTGGGTCAGTCAGTATACAGGGCAGGAGGGAGATGATGGGCCTGTGTCCGCACTGTCAGTGGGTCAGTCAGTATACAGGGCAGGAGGGTGATGATGGGTCTGTGTCCGCACTGTCAGCGGGTCAGTCAGTATACAGGGCAGGAGGGTGATGATGGGCCTGTGTCCGCACTGTCAGCGGGTCAGTCAGTATACAGGGCAGGAGGGTGATGATGGGCCTGTGTCCGCACTGTCAGCGGGTCAGTCAGTATACAGGGCAGGAGGGTGATGATGGGCCTGTGTCCGCACTGTCAGCGGGTCAGTCAGTATACAGGGCAGGAGGGTGATGATGGGCCTGTGTCCGCACTGTCAGCGGGTCAGTATACAGGGCAGGAGGGTGATGATGGGTCTGTGTCCGCACTGTCAGCGGGTCAGTCAGTATACAGGGCAGGAGGGTGATGATGGGCCTGTGTCCGCACTGTCAGCGGGTCAGTCAGTATACAGGGCAGGAGGGTGATGATGGGTCTGTGTCCGCACTGTCAGCGGGTCAGTCAGTATACAGGGCAGGAGGGTGATGATGGGTCTGTGTCCGCACTGTCAGTGGGTCAGTATACAGGGCAGGAGGGTGATGATGGGTCTGTGTCCGCACTGTCAGCGGGTCAGTCAGTATACAGGGCAGGAGGGTGATGATGGGTCTGTGTCCGCACTGTCAGCGGGTCAGTCAGTATACAGGGCAGGAGGGTGATGATGGGCCTGTGTCCGCACTGTCAGCGGGTCAGTCAGTATACAGGGCAGGAGGGTGATGATGGGCCAGTGTCCGCACTGTCAGCGGGTCAGTCAGTATACAGGGCAGGAGGGTGATGATGGGTCTGTGTCCGCACTGTCAGCGGGTCAGTCAGTATACAGGGCAGGAGGGTGATGATGGGTCTGTGTCCGCACTGTCAGCGGGTCAGTATACAGGGCAGGAGGGTGATGATGGGCCTGTGTCCGCACTGTCAGCGGGTCAGTCAGTATACAGGGCAGGAGGGTGATGATGGGTCTGTGTCCGCACTGTCAGCGGGTCAGTCAGTATACAGGGCAGGAGGGTGATGATGGGTCTGTGTCCGCACTGTCAGCGGGTCAGTCAGTATACAGGGCAGGAGGGTGATGATGGGCCTGTGTCAGCACTGTCAGCGGGTCAGTATACAGGGCAGGAGGGTGATGATGGGTCTGTGTCCGCACTGTCAGCGGGTCAGTCAGTATACAGGGCAGGAGGGTGATGATGGGCCTGTGTCCGCACTGTCAGCGGGTCAGTCAGTATACAGGGCAGGAGGGTGATGAGGGGCCTGTGTCCGCACTGTCAGCGGGTCAGTCAGTATACAGGGCAGGAGGGTAATGATGGGCCTCTGTCCGCACTGTCAGCGGGTCAGTATACAGGGCAGGAGGGTGATGATGGGTCTGTGTCCTCACTGTCAGCGGGTCAGTCAGTATACAGGGCAGGAGGGTGATGATGGGTCTGTGTCCGCACTGTCAGCGGGTCAGTCAGTATACAGGGCAGGAGGGTGATGATGGGTCTGTGTCCTCACTGTCAGCGGGTCAGTCAGTATACAGGGCAGGAGGGTAATTTTGGGCCTGTGTCCTCACTGTCAGCGGGTCAGTCAGTATACAGGGCAGGAGGGTGATGATGGGTCTGTGTCCGCACTGTCAGCGGGTCAGTCAGTATACAGGGCAGGAGGGTGATGATGGGTCTGTGTCCGCACTGTCAGCGGGTCAGTATACAGGGCAGGAGGGTGATGATGGGCCTGTGTCCGCACTGTCAGCGGGTCAGTCAGTATACAGGGCAGGAGGGTGATGATGGGCCTGTGTCATCACTGTCAGCGGGTCAGTCAGTATACAGGGCAGGAGGGTGATGATGGGTCTGTGTCGGCACTGTCAGCGGGTCAGTCAGTATACAGGGCAGGAGGGTAATTTTGGGCCTGTGTCCGCACTGTCAGCGGGTCAGTCAGTATACAGAGCAGGAGGGTGATGATGGGTCTGTGTCCGCACTGTCAGTGGGTCAGTCAGTATACAGGGCAGGAGGGTGATGATGGGCCTGTGTCCGCACTGTCAGCGGGTCAGTCAGTATACAGGGCAGGAGGGTGATGATGGGCCTGTGTCCGCACTGTCAGCGGGTCAGTCAGTATACAGGGCAGGAGGGTGATGTTGGGTCTGTGTCCGCACTGTCAGCGGGTCAGTCAGTATACAGGGCAGGAGGGTGATGATGGGCCTGTGTCCGCACTGTCAGCGGGTCAGTCAGTATACAGGGCAGGAGGGTGATGATGGGTCTGTGTCCGCACTGTCAGCGGGTCAGTCAGTATACAGGGCAGGAGGGTGATGATGGGTCTGTGTCCGCACTGTCAGCGGGTCAGTATACAGGGCAGGAGGGTGATGATGGGTCTGTGTCCGCACTGTCAGCGGGTCAGTCAGTATACAGGGCATGAGGGTGATGATGGGCCTGTGTCCGTACTGTCAGCGGGTCAGTCAGTATACAGGGCAGGAGGGTGATGATGGGCCTGTGTCCGCACTGTCAGCGGGTCAGTCAGTATACAGGGCATGAGGGTGATGATGGGCCTGTGTCCGCACTGTCAGTGGGTCAGTATACAGGGCAGGAGGGTGATGATGGGCCTGTGTCCGCACTGTCAGCGGGTCAGTCAGTATACAGGGCAGGAGGGTGATGATGGGTCTGTGTCCGCACTGTCAGCGGGTCAGTCAGTATACAGGGCAGGAGGGTGATGATGGGTCTGTGTCCGCACTGTCAGCGGGTCAGTCAGTATACAGGGCAGGAGGGTGATGATGGGTCTGTGTCCGCACTGTCAGCGGGTCAGTCAGTATACAGGGCAGGAGGGTGATGATGGGCCTGTGTCCGCACTGTCAGTGTGTCAGTCAGTATACAGGGCAGGAGGGTGATGATGGGCCTGTGTCCGCACTGTCAGCGGGTCAGTAAACAGGGCAGGAGGGTGATGATGGGCCTGTGTCCGCACTGTCAGCGGGTCAGTCAGTATACAGGGCAGGAGGATGATGATGGGCCTGTGTCCGCACTGTCAGCGGGTCAGTCAGTATACAGGGCAGGAGGATGATGATGGGCCTGTGTCCGCACTGTCAGCGGGTCAGTATACAGGGCAGGAGGGTGATGATGGGCCTGTGTCCGCACTGTCAGCGGGTCAGTCAGTATACAGGGCAGGAGGGTGATGTTGGGTCTGTGTCCGCACTGTCAGCGGGTCAGTCAGTATACAGGGCAGGAGGGTGATGATGGGCCTGTGTCCGCACTGTCAGTGGGTCAGTCAGTATACAGGGCAGGAGGGTGATGATGGGTCTGTGTCCGCACTGTCAGCGGGTCAGTCAGTATACAGGGCAGGAGGGTGATGATGGGCCTGTGTCCGCACTGTCAGCGGGTCAGTCAGTATACAGGGCAGGAGGGTGATGTTGGGTCTGTGTCCGCACTGTCAGCGGGTCAGTCAGTATACAGGGCAGGAGGGTGATGATGGGCCTGTGTCCTCACTGTCAGCGGGTCAGTCAGTATACAGGGCAGGAGGGTGATGTTGGGTCTGTGTCCGCACTGTCAGCGGGTCAGTATACAGGGCAGGAGGGTGATGATGGGCCTGTGTCCGCACTGTCAGCGGGTCAGTCAGTATACAGGGCAGGAGGGTGATGTTGGGTCTGTGTCCGCACTGTCAGCGGGTCAGTCAGTATACAGGGCAGGAGGGTGATGATGGGTCTGTGTCCGCACTGTCAGCGGGTCAGTATACAGGGCAGGAGGGTGATGATGGGCCTGTGTCCGCACTGTCAGCGGGTCAGTCAGTATACAGGGCAGGAGGGTGATGATGGGTCTGTGTCCGCACTGTCAGCGGGTCAGTCAGTATACAGGGCAGGAGGGTGATGATGGGCCTGTGTCCGCACTGTCAGCGGGTCAGTCAGTATACAGGGCAGGAGGGTGATGATGGGTCTGTGTCCGCACTGTCAGCGGGTCAGTCAGTATACAGGGCAGGAGGGTGATGATGGGCCTGTGTCCGCACTGTCAGCGGGTCAGTATACAGGGCAGGAGGGTGATTTAGGGCCTGTGTCCGCACTGTCAGCGGGTCAGTCAGTATACAGGGCAGGAGGGTGATGATCGGTCTGTGTCCGCACTGTCAGCGGGTCAGTATACAGGGCAGGAGAGTGATGATGGGCCTGTGTCCGCACTGTCAGCGGGTCAGTCAGTATACAGGGCAGGAGGGTGATGATGGGCCTGTGTCCACACTGTCAGCGGGTCAGTATACAGGGCAGGAGGTTGATGCTGGGCCTGTGTCCGCACTGTCAGCGGGTCAGTCAGTATACAGGGCAGGAGGGTGATGATGGGTCTGTGTCAGCACTGTCAGCGGGTCAGTCAGTATACAGGGCAGGAGGGTGATGATGGGCCTGTGTCCGCACTGTCAGCGGGTCAGTCAGTATACAGGGCAGGAGGGTGATGATGGGTCTGTGTCCGCACTGTCAGCGGGTCAGTCAGTATACAGGGCAGGAGGGTGATGATGGGTCTGTGTCCGCACTGTCAGCGGGTCAGTCAGTATACAGGGCAGGAGGGTGATGATGGGCCTGTGTCCGCACTGTCAGCGGGTCAGTATACAGGGCAGGAGGGTGATGATGGGCCTGTGTCCGCACTGTCAGCGGGTCAGTATACAGGGCAGGAGGGTGATGATGGGCCTGTGTCCGCACTGTCAGCGGGTCAGTCAGTATACAGGGCAAGAGGGTGATGATGGGTCTGTGTCCGCACTGTCAGCGGGTCAGTCAGTATACAGGGCAGGTGGGTGATGATGGGCCTGTGTCCGCACTGTCAGCGGGTCAGTATACAGGGCAGGAGGGTGATGATGGGCCTGTGTCCGCACTGTCAGCGGGTCAGTCAGTATACAGGGCAGGAGGGTGATGATGGGTCTGTGTCCGCACTGTCAGCGGGTCAGTCAGTATACAGGGCAGGAGGGTGATGATGGGCCTGTGGCCGCACTGTCAGCGGGTCAGTCTACAGGGCAGGAGGGTGATGATGGGCCTGTGTCCGCACTGTCAGCGGGTCAGTCAGTATACAGGGCAGGAGGGTGATGATGGGCCTGTGTCCGCACTGTCAGCGGGTCAGTCAGTATACAGGGCAGGAGGGTGATGATGGGCCTGTGTCCGCACTGTCAGCGGGTCAGTCAGTATACAGGGCAGGAGGGTGATGATGGGTCTGTGTCCGCACTGTCAGCGGGTCAGTATACAGGGCAGGAGGGTGATGATGGGTCTGTGTCCGCACTGTCAGCGGGTCAGTCAGTATACAGGGCAGGTGGGTGATGATGGGCCTGTGTCCGCACTGTCAGCGGGTCAGTATACAGGGCAGGTGGGTGATGATGGGCCTGTGTCCGCACTGTCAGCGGGTCAGTCAGTATACAGGGCAGGAGGGTGATGATGGGTCTGTGTCCGCACTGTCAGCGGGTCAGTCAGTATACAGGGCAGGAGGGTGATGATGGGCCTGTGTCCGCACTGTCAGCTGGTCAGTATACAGGGCAGGAGGGTGATGATGGGCCTGTGTCCGCACTGTCAGCGGGTCAGTCAGTATACAGGGCAGGAGGGTGATGATGGGTCTGTGTCCGCACTGTCAGCGGGTCAGTATACAGGGCAGGAGGGTGATGATGGGCCTGTGTCCGCACTGTCAGCGGGTCAGTCAGTATACAGGGCAGGAGGGTGATGATGGGGCTGTGTCCGCAATGTCAGCGGGTCAGTATACAGGGCAGGAGGTTGATGATGGGTCTGTGTCCGCACTGTCAGCGGGTCAGTCAGTATACAGGGCAGGAGGGTGATGATGGGTCTGTGTCCGCACTGTCAGCGGGTCAGTCAGTATACAGGGCAGGAGGGTGATGATGGGCCTGTGTCCGCACTGTCAGCGGGTCAGTCAGTATACAGGGCAGGAGGGTGATGATGGGTCTGTGTCCGCACTGTCAGCGGGTCAGTCAGTATACAGGGCAGGAGGGTGATGATGGGTCTGTGTCCGCACTGTCAGCGGGTCAGTCAGTATACAGGGCAGGAGGGTGATGATGGGTCAGTGTCCGCACTGTCAGCGGGTCAGTCAGTATACAGGGCAGGAGGGTGATGATGGGCCTGTGTCCGCACTGTCAGCGGGTCAGTCAGTATACAGGGCAGGAGGGTGATGATGGGTCTGTGTCCGCACTGTCAGCGGGTCAGTATACAGGGCAGGAGGGTGATGATGGGCCTGTGTCCGCACTGTCAGCGGGTCAGTATACAGGGCAGGAGGGTGATGATGGGCCTGTGTCCGCACTGTCAGCGGGTCAGTCAGTATACAGGGCAGGAGGGTGATGGTGGGCCTGTGTCCGCACTGTCAGCGTGTCAGTCAGTATACAGGGCAGGAGGGTGATGATGGGCCTGTGTCCGCACTGTCAGCGGGTCAGTCAGTATACAGGGCAGGAGGGTGATGATGGGTCTGTGTCCGCACTGTCAGCGGGTCAGTCAGTATACAGGGCAGGAGGGTGATGATGGGCCTGTGTCCGCACTGTCAGCGGGTCAGTCAGTATACAGGGCAGGAGGGTGATGATGGGCCTGTGTCCGCACTGTCAGCGGGTCAGTATACAGGGCAGGAGGGTGATGATGGGTCTGTGTCCGCACTGTCAGCGGGTCAGTCAGTATACAGGGCAGGAGGGTGATGATGGGCCTGTGTCCGCACTGTCAGCGGGTCAGTATACAGGGCAGGAGGGTGATGATGGGTCTGTGTCCGCACTGTCAGTGGGTCAGTCAGTATACAGGGCAGGAGGGTGATGATGGGCCTGTGTCCGCACTGTCAGCGGGTCAGTCAGTATACAGGGCAGGAGGGTGATGATGGGTCTGTGTCCGCACTGTCAGCGGGTCAGTCAGTATACAGGGCAGGAGGGTGATGATGGGTCTGTGTCCGCACTGTCAGCGGGTCAGTCAGTATACAGGGCAGGAGGGTGATGATGGGCCTGTGTCCGCACTGTCAGCGGGTCAATCAGTATACAGGGCAGGAGGGTGATGATGGGCCTGTGTCCGCACTGTCAGCGGGTCAGTCAGTATACAGGGCAGGAGGGTGATGATGGGCCTGTGTCCGCACTGTCAGCGGGTCAGTCAGTATACAGGGCAGGACGGTGATGATGGGCCTGTGTCCGCACTGTCAGCGGGTCAGTCAGTATACAGGGCAGGAGGGTGATGATGGGTCTGTGTCCGCACTGTCAGCGGGTCAGTGAGTATACAGGGCAGGAGGGTGATGATGGGCCTGTGTCAGCACTGTCAGCGGGTCAGTCAGTATACAGGGCAGGAGGGTGATGATGGGCCTGTGTCAGCACTGTCAGCGGGTCAGTCAGTATACAGGGCAGGAGGGTGATGATGGGCCTGTGTCCGCACTGTCAGCGGGTCAGTCAGTATACAGGGCAGAAGGGTGATGATGGGTCTGTGTCCGCACTGTCAGCGGGTCAGTCAGTATACAGGGCAGGAGGGTGATGATGGGTCTGTGTCCGCACTGTCAGGGGGTCAGTATACAGGGCAGGAGGGTGATGATGGGTCTGTGTCCGCACTGTCAGCGGGTCAGTCAGTATACAGGGCAGGAGGGTGATGATGGGCCTGTGTCCGCCCTGTCAGCGGGTCAGTATACAGGGCAGGAGGGTGATGATGGGTCTGTGTCCGCACTGTCAGCGGGTCAGTCAGTATACAGGGCAGGAGGGTGATGATGGGTCTGTGTCCGCACTGTCAGTGGGTCAGTCAGTATACAGGACAGGAGGGTGATGATGGGCCTGTGTCCGCACTGTCAGCGGGTCAGTCAGTATACAGGGCAGGAGGGAGATGATGGGCCTGTGTCCGCACTGTCAGCGGGTCAGTCAGTATACAGGACAGGAGGGTGATGATGGGCCTGTGTCCGCACTGTCAGCGGGTCAGTCAGTATACAGGGCAGGAGGGTGATGATGGGTCTGTGTCCGCACTGTCAGCGGGTCAGTCAGTATACAGGGCAGGAGGGTGATGATGGGTCTGTGTCCCCACTGTCAGCGGGTCAGTCAGTATACAGGGCAGGAGGGTGATGATGGGTCTGTGTCCGCACTGTCAGCGGGTCAGTCAGTATACAGGGCAGGAGGGTGATGATGGGTCTGGGTCGGCACTGTCAGTGGGTCAGTCAGTATACAGGGCGGGAGGGTGATGATGGGCCTGTGTCCGCACTGTCAGCGGGTCAGTCAGTATACAGGGCAGGAGGGTGATGATGGGTCTGTGTCCGCACTGTCAGCGGGTCAGTCAGTATACAGGGCAGGAGGGTGATGATGGGTCTGTGTCCGCACTGTCAGCGGGTCAGTCAGTATACAGGGCAGGAGGGTGATGATGGGTTTGTGTCCGCACTGTCAGGGGGTCAGTATACAGGGCAGGAGGGTGATGATGGGTCTGGGTCGGCACTGTCAGTGGGTCAGTCAGTATACAGGGCGGGAGGGTGATGATGGGCCTGTGTCCGCACTGTCAGCGGGTCAGTCAGTATACAGGGCAGGAGGGTGATGATGGGTCTGTGTCCGCACTGTCAGCGGGTCAGTCAGTATACAGGGCAGGAGGGTGATGATGGGTCTGTGTCCGCACTGTCAGCGGGTCAGTCAGTATACAGGGCAGGAGGGTGATGATGGGTCTGTGTCCGCACTGTCAGGGGGTCAGTATACAGGGCAGGAGGGTGATGATGGGTCTGTGTCCGCACTGTCAGCGGGTCAGTCAGTATACAGGGCAGGAGGGTGATGATGGGCCTGTGTCCGCCCTGTCAGCGGGTCAGTATACAGGGCAGGAGGGTGATGATGGGCCTGTGTTCGCACTGTCAGCGGGTCAGTCAGTATACAGGACAGGAGGGTGATGATGGGTCTGTGTCCGCACTGTCAGTGGGTCAGTCAGTATACAGGGCAGGAGGGTGATGATGGGCCTGTGTCCGCACTGTCAGTGGGTCAGTATACAGGGCAGGAGGGTGATGATGGGTCTGTGTCCGCACTGTCAGCGGGTCAGTCAGTATACAGGGCAGGAGGGTGATGATGGGCCTGTGTCCGCACTGCCAGCGGGTCAGTCAGTATACAGGGCAGGAGGGTGATGATTTGTCTGTGTCCGCACTGTCAGCGTGTCAGTATACAGGGCAGGAGGGTGATGATGGGCCTGTGTCCGCACTGTCAGCGGGTCAGTCAGTATACAGGGCAGGAGGGTGATGATGGGCCTGTGTCCGCACTGTCAGCGGGTCAGTCAGTATACAGGGCAGGAGGGTGATGATGGGTCTGTGTCCGCACTGTCAGCGGGTCAGTCAGTATACAGGGCAGGAGGGTGATGATGGGTCTGTGTCCGCACTGTCAGCGGGTCAGTCAGTATACAGGGCAGGAGGGTGATGATGGGCCTGTGTCCGCACTGTCAGCGGGTCAATCAGTATACAGGGCAGGAGGGTGATGATGGGCCTGTGTCCGCACTGTCAGCGGGTCAGTCAGTATACAGGGCAGGAGGGTGATGATGGGCCTGTGTCCGCACTGTCAGCGGGTCAGTCAGTATACAGGGCAGGACGGTGATGATGGGCCTGTGTCCGCACTGTCAGCGGGTCAGTCAGTATACAGGGCAGGAGGGTGATGATGGGTCTGTGTCCGCACTGTCAGCGGGTCAGTGAGTATACAGGGCAGGAGGGTGATGATGGGCCTGTGTCAGCACTGTCAGCGGGTCAGTCAGTATACAGGGCAGGAGGGTGATGATGGGCCTGTGTCAGCACTGTCAGCGGGTCAGTCAGTATACAGGGCAGGAGGGTGATGATGGGCCTGTGTCCGCACTGTCAGCGGGTCAGTCAGTATACAGGGCAGGAGGGTGATGATGGGTCTGTGTCCGCACTGTCAGCGGGTCAGTCAGTATACAGGGCAGGAGGGTGATGATGGGTCTGTGTCCGCACTGTCAGGGGGTCAGTATACAGGGCAGGAGGGTGATGATGGGTCTGTGTCCGCACTGTCAGCGGGTCAGTCAGTATACAGGGCAGGAGGGTGATGATGGGCCTGTGTCCGCCCTGTCAGCGGGTCAGTATACAGGGCAGGAGGGTGATGATGGGTCTGTGTCCGCACTGTCAGCGGGTCAGTCAGTATACAGGGCAGGAGGGTGATGATGGGTCTGTGTCCGCACTGTCAGTGGGTCAGTCAGTATACAGGACAGGAGGGTGATGATGGGCCTGTGTCCGCACTGTCAGCGGGTCAGTCAGTATACAGGGCAGGAGGGAGATGATGGGCCTGTGTCCGCACTGTCAGCGGGTCAGTCAGTATACAGGACAGGAGGGTGATGATGGGCCTGTGTCCGCACTGTCAGCGGGTCAGTCAGTATACAGGGCAGGAGGGTGATGATGGGTCTGTGTCCGCACTGTCAGCGGGTCAGTCAGTATACAGGGCAGGAGGGTGATGATGGGTCTGGGTCGGCACTGTCAGTGGGTCAGTCAGTATACAGGGCGGGAGGGTGATGATGGGCCTGTGTCCGCACTGTCAGCGGGTCAGTCAGTATACAGGGCAGGAGGGTGATGATGGGTCTGTGTCCGCACTGTCAGCGGGTCAGTATACAGGGCAGGAGGGTGATGATGGGTCTGTGTCCGCACTGTCAGCGGGTCAGTATACAGGGCATGAGGGTGATGATGGGCCTGTGTCCGCACTGTCAGCGGGTCAGTCAGTATACAGGGCAGGAGGGTGATGATGGGCCTGTGTCCGCACTGAAAGCGGGTCAGTCAGTATACAGGGCAGGAGGGTGATGATGGGTCTGTGTCCGCACTGTCAGTGGTTCAGTCAGTATACAGGGCAGGAGGGTGATGATGGGTCTGTGTCCGCACTGTCAGCGGGTCAGTCAGTATACAGGGCAGGAGGGTGATGATGGGTCTGTGTCCGCACTGTCAGCGGGTCAGTCAGTATACAGGGCAGGAGGGTGATGATGGGTTTGTGTCCGCACTGTCAGGGGGTCAGTATACAGGGCAGGAGGGTGATGATGGGTCTGGGTCGGCACTGTCAGTGGGTCAGTCAGTATACAGGGCGGGAGGGTGATGATGGGCCTGTGTCCGCACTGTCAGCGGGTCAGTCAGTATACAGGGCAGGAGGGTGATGATGGGTCTGTGTCCGCACTGTCAGCGGGTCAGTCAGTATACAGGGCAGGAGGGTGATGATGGGTCTGTGTCCGCACTGTCAGCGGGTCAGTCAGTATACAGGGCAGGAGGGTGATGATGGGTCTGTGTCCGCACTGTCAGGGGGTCAGTATACAGGGCAGGAGCGTGATGATGGGTCTGTGTCCGCACTGTCAGCGGGTCAGTCAGTATACAGGGCAGGAGGGTGATGATGGGCCTGTGTCCGCCCTGTCAGCGGGTCAGTATACAGGGCAGGAGGGTGATGATGGGCCTGTGTTCGCACTGTCAGCGGGTCAGTCAGTATACAGGACAGGAGGGTGATGATGGGTCTGTGTCCGCACTGTCAGTGGGTCAGTCAGTATACAGGGCAGGAGGGTGATGATGGGCCTGTGTCCGCACTGTCAGTGGGTCAGTATACAGGGCAGGAGGGTGATGATGGGTCTGTGTCCGCACTGTCAGCGGGTCAGTCAGTATACAGGGCAGGAGGGTGATGATGGGCCTGTGTCCGCACTGCCAGCGGGTCAGTCAGTATACAGGGCAGGAGGGTGATGATGGGTCTGTGTCCGCACTGTCAGCGGGTCAGTCAGTATACAGGGCAGGAGGGTGATGATGGGCCTGTGTCCGCACTGTCAGCGGGTCAGTCAGTATACAGGGCAGGAGGGTGATGATGGGTCTGTGTCCGCACTGTCAGCGGGTCAGTCAGTATACAGGGCAGGAGGGTGATGATGGGTCTGTGTCCACACTGTCAGCGGGTCAGTATACAGGGCAGGAGGGTGATGATGGGCCTGTGTCCTCACTGTCAGCGGGTCAGTCAGTATACAGGGCAGGAGGGTGATGATAGGTCTGTGTCCGCACTGTCAGCGGGTCAGTCAGTATTCAGGGCAGGAGGGTGATGATGGGCCTGTGTCCACACTGTCAGCGGGTCAGTCAGTATACAGGGCAGGAGGGTGATGATGGGTCTGTGTCCGCACTGTCAGCGGGTCAGTCAGTATACAGGGCAGGAGGGTGATGATGGGCCTGTGTCCGCTCTGTCAGCGGGTCAGTATACAGGGCAGGAGGGTGATGATGGGTCTGTGTCCTCACTGTCAGCGGGTCAGTATACAGGGCAGGAGGGTGATGATGGGCCTGTGTCCGCACTGTCAGCGGGTCAGTCAGTATACAGGGCAGGAGGGTGATGATGGGCCTGTGTCCGCACTGTCAGCGGGTCAGTCAGTATACAGGGCAGGAGGGTGATGATGGGTCTGTGTCCGCACTGTCAGCGGGTCAGTCAGTATACAGGGCAGGAGGGTGATGATGGGCCTGTGTCCGCACTGTCAGCGGGTCAGTCAGTATACAGGGCAGGAGGGTGATGATGGGCCTGTGTCCGCACTGAAAGCGGGTCAGTCAGTATACAGGGCAGGAGGGTGATGATGGGTCTGTGTCCGCACTGTCAGCGGGTCAGTCAGTATACAGGGCAGGAGGGTGATGATGGGTCTGTGTCCGCACTGTCAGCGGGTCAGTCAGTATACAGGGCAGGAGGGTGATGATGGGTCTGTGTCCGCACTGTCAGCGGGTCAGTCAGTATACAGGGCAGGAGGGTGATGATGGGCCTGTGTCCGCACTGTCAGTGGGTCAGTCAGTATACAGGGCAGGAGGGTGATGATGGGCCTGTGTCCGCACTGAAAGCGGGTCAGTCAGTATACAGGGCAGGAGGGTGATGATGGGTCTGTGTCCGCACTGTCAGCGGGTCAGTCAGTATACAGGGCAGGAGGGTGATGATGGGCCTGTGTCCGCACTGTCAGCGGGTCAGTCAGTATACAGGGCAGGAGGGTGATGATGGGCCTGTGTCCGCACTGAAAGCGGGTCAGTCAGTATACAGGGCAGGAGGGTGATGATGGGTCTGTGTCCGCACTGTCAGTGGTTCAGTCAGTATACAGGGCAGGAGGGTGATGATGGGCCTGTGTCCGCACTGTCAGCGGGTCAGTCAGTATACAGGGCAGGAGGGTGATGATGGGCCTGTGTCCGCACTGTCAGCGGGTCAGTCAGTATACAGGGCAGGAGGGTGATGATGGGCCTGTGTCAGCACTGTCAGCGGGTCAGTCAGTATACAGGGCAGGAGGGTGATGATGGGCCTGTGTCCGCACTGTCAGCGGGTCAGTATACAGGGCAGGAGGGTGATGATGGGCCTGTGTCCGCACTGTCAGCGGGTCAGTCAGTATACAGGGCAGGAGGGTGATGATGGGCCTGTGTCCGCACTGTCAGCGGGTCAGTCAGTATACAGGGCAGGAGGGTGATGATGGGTCTGTGTCCGCACTGTCAGCGGGTCAGTCAGTATACAGGGCAGGAGGGTGATGAGGGGCCTGTGTCCGCACTGTCAGGGGGTCAGTATACAGGGCAGGAGGGTGATGATGGGTCTGTGTCCACACTGTCAGCGGGTCAGTCAGTATACAGGGCAGGATGGTGATAATGGGTCTGTATCCGCACTGTCAGCGGGTCAGTATACAGGGCAGGAGGGTGATGATGGGCCTGTGTCCGCACTGCCAGCGGGTCAGTCAGTATACAGGGCAGGAGGGTGATGATGGGTCTGTGTCAGCACTGTCAGCGGGTCAGTATACAGGGCAGGAGGGTGATGATGGGCCTGTGTCCGCACTGTCAGCGGGTCAGTCAGTATACAGGGCAGGAGGGTGATGATGGGCCTGTGTCCGCACTGTCAGCGGGTCAGTCAGTATACAGGGCAGGAGGGTGATGATGGGCCTGTGTCCGCACTGTCAGCGGGTCAGTCAGTATACAGGGCAGGAGGGTGATGATGGGCCTGTGTCCGCACTGTCAGCGGGTCAGTCAGTATACAGGGCAGGAGGGTGATGATGGGCCTGTGTCCGTACTGTCAGCGGGTCAGTCAGTATACAGGGCAGGAGGGTGATGATGGGTCTGTGTCCGCACTGTCAGCGGGTCAGTCAGTATACAGGGCAGGAGGGTGATGATGGGCCTGTGTCCGCACTGTCAGCGGGTCAGTCAGTATACGGGGCAGGAGGGTGATGATGGGTCTGTGTCCGCACTGTCAGCGGGTCAGTCAGTATACAGGGCAGGAGGGTGATGATGGGTCTGTGTCCGCACTGTCAGCGGGTCAGTCAGTATACAGGGCAGGAGGGTGATGATGGGTCTGTGTCCGCACTGTCAGCGGGTCAGTCAGTATACAGGGCAGGAGGGTGATGATGGGCCTGTGTCCGCACTGTCAGCGGGTCAGTCAGTATACAGGGCAGGAGGGTGATGATGGGTCTGTGTCCGCACTGTCAGCGGGTCAGTCAGTATACAGGGCAGGAGGGTGATGAGGGGCCTGTGTCCGCACTGTCAGGGGGTCAGTATACAGGGCAGGAGGGTGATGATGGGTCTGTGTCCGCACTGTCAGCGGGTCAGTCAGTATACAGGGCAGGAGGGTGATGATGGGCCTGTCTCCGCACTGTCAGCGGGTCAGTCAGTATACAGGGCAGGAGGGTGATGATGGGCCTGTGTCCGCACTGTCAGCGGGTCAGTCAGTATACAGGGCAGGAGGGTGATGATGGGCCTGTGTCCGCACTGTCAGCGGGTCAGTCAGTATACAGGGCAGGAGGGTGATGATGGGCCTGTGTCCGCACTGTCAGCGGGTCAGTCAGTATACAGGGCAGGAGGGTGATGATGGGTCTGTGTCAGCACTGTCAGCGGGTCAGTCAGTATACAGGGCAGGAGGGTGATGATGGGCCTGTGTCCGCACTGTCAGCGGGTCAGTCAGTATACAGGACAGGAGGGTGATGATGGGCCTGTGTCCGCACTGTCAGCGGGTCAGTCAGTATACAGGGCAGGAGGGTGATGAGGGGCCTGTGTCCGCACTGTCAGGGGGTCAGTATACAGGGCAGGAGGGTGATGATGGGTCTGTGTCCGCACTGTCAGTGGGTCAGTCAGTATACAGGGCAGGAGGGTGATGATGGGCCTGTGTCCGCACTGTCAGCGGGTCAGTCAGTATACAGGGCAGGAGGGTGATGATGGGTCTGTGTCCGCACTGTCAGCGGGTCAGTCAGTATACAGGGCAGGAGGGTGATGATGGGTCTGTGTCCGCACTGTCAGCGGGTCAGTATACAGGGCAGGAGGGTGATGATGGGCCTGTGTCCGCACAGTCAGCGGGTCAGTCAGTATACAGGGCAGGAGGGCGATGATGGGTCTGTGTCGGCACTGTCAGCGGGTCAGTCAGTATACAGGGCAGGAGGGTGATGATGGGTCTGTGTCCGCACTGTCAGCGGGTCAGTATACAGGGCAGGAGGGTGATGATGGGTCTGTGTCCGCACTGTCAGCGGGTCAGTCAGTATACAGGGCAGGAGGGTAATGATGGGTCTGTGTCCGCACTGTCAGCGGGTCAGTCAGTATACAGGACAGGAGGGTGATGATGGGTCTGTGTCCGCACTGTCAGCGGGTCAGTCAGTATACAGGGCAGGAGGGTGATGAGGGGCCTGTGTCCGCACTGTCAGTGGGTCAGTCAGTATACAGGGCAGGAGGGTGATGATGGGCCTGTGTCCGCACTGTCAGTGGGTCAGTCAGTATACAGGGCAGGAGGGTGATGATGGGCCTGTGTCCGCACTGTCAGCGGGTCAGTATACAGGGCAGGAGGGTGATGATGGGTCTGTGTCCGCACTGTCAGCGGGTAAGTCAGTATACAGGGCAGGAGGGTGATGATGGGTCTGTGTCCGCACTGTCAGCGGGTCAGTCAGTATACAGGGCAGGATGGTGATGATGGGCCTGTGTCCGCACAGTCAGCGGGTCAGTCAGTATACAGGGCAGGAGGGTGATGATGGGTCTGTGTCCGCACTGTCAGCGGGTCAGTCAGTATACAGGGCAGAAGGGTGATGATGGGTCTGTGTCCGCACTGTCAGCGGGTCAGTCAGTATACAGGGCAGAAGGGTGATGATGGGTCTGTGTCCGCACTGTCAGCGGGTCAGTATACAGGGCAGGAGGGTGATGATGGGTCTGTGTCCGCACTGTCAGCGGGTCTGTCAGTATACAGGGCAGGAGGGTGATGATGGGCCTCTGTCCGCACTGTCAGCGGGTCAGTCAGTATACAGGGCAGGAGGGTGATGATGGGCCTGTGTCCGCACTGTCAGCGGGTCAGTCAGTATACAGGGCAGGAGGGTGATGATGGGCCTGTGTCCGCACTGTCAGCGGGTCAGTCAGTATACAGGGCAGGAGGGTGATGATGGGCCTGTGTCCGCACTGTCAGCGGGTCAGTCAGTATACAGGGCAGGAGGGTGATGATGGGCCTGTGTCCGCACTGTCAGCGGGTCAGTATACAGGGCAGGAGGGTGATGATGGGTCTGTGTCCGCACTGTCAGCGGGTCAGTATACAGGGCAGGAGGATGATGATGGGTCTGTGTCCGCACTGTCAGCGGGTCAGTCAGTATACAGGGCAGAAGGGTGATGATGGGTCTGTGTCCGCACTGTCAGCGGGTCAGTATACAGGGCAGGAGGGTGATGATGGGTCTGTGTCCGCACTGTCAGCGGGTCAGTATACAGGGCAGGAGGGTGATGATGGGCCTGTGTCCGCACTGTCAGCGGGTCAGTCAGTATACAGATCAGGAGGGTGATGATGGGTCTGTGTCCGCACTGTCAGCGGGTCAGTCAGTATACAGGGCAGGAGGGTGATGATGGGCCTGTGTCCGCACTGTCAGTGGGTCAGTCAGTATACAGGGCAGGAGGGTGATGATGGGTCTGTGTCCGCACTGTCAGCGGGTCAGTCAGTATACAGGGCAGGAGGGTGATGATGGGCCTGTGTCCGCACTGTCAGCGGGTCAGTCAGTATACAGGGCAGAAGGGTGATGATGGGTCTGTGTCCGCACTGTCAGCGGGTCAGTATACAGGGCAGGAGGGTGATGATGGGTCTGTGTCCGCACTGTCAGCGGGTCAGTATACAGGGCATGAGGGTGATGATGGGCCTGTGTCCGCACTGTCAGCGGGTCAGTCAGTATACAGGGCAGGAGGGTGATGATGGGCCTGTGTCAGCACTGTCAGCGGGTCAGTCAGTATACAGGGCAGGAGGGTGATGATGGGTCTGTGTCCGCACTGTCAGCGGGTCAGTCAGTATACAGGGCAGGAGGGTGATGATGGGCCTGTGTCCGCACTGTCAGTGGGTCAGTCAGTATACAGGGCAGGAGGGTGATGATGGGTCTGTGTCCGCACTGTCAGCGGGTCAGTCAGTATACAGGGCAGGAGGGTGATGATGGGTCTGTGTCCGCACTGTCAGCGGGTCAGTCAGTATACAGGGCAGGAGGGTGATGATGGGCCTGTGTCAGCACTGTCAGCGGGTCAGTCAGTATACAGGGCAGGAGGGTGATGATGGGTCTGTGTCCGCACTGTCAGCGGGTCAGTCAGTATACAGGGCAGGAGGGTGATGATGGGTCTGTGTCAGCACCGTCAGCGGGTCCGTCACTATACAGGGCAGACTCTGATTATTGAGGGACACTGTTTAAATAGACTCTGATTATTGTAGGACTCGGTTTAAATAGACTCTGATTACATTAGGACACTGTTTAAATAGACTCTGATTACTGTGGGACACTGTTTAAATAGACTCTGATTACTGTAGGACACTGTTTAAATAGACTCTGATTATTGTAGGACACTGTTTAAATAGACTCTGATTATTGCAGGACTCGGTTTAAATAGACTCTGATTATTGTAGGACACTGTTTACATAGACTCTGATTATTGTAGGACACTGTTTAAATAGACTCTGATTATTGCAGGACTCGGTTTAAATAGACTCTGATTATTGTAGGACACTGTTTAAATAGACTCTGATTATTGCAGGACTCGGTTTAAATAGACTCTGATTACTGTAGGACACTGTTTAAATAGTCTCTGATTACTGTAGGACACTGTTTAAATCGACTCTGATTACTGTAGGACACTGTTTAAATAGACTCTGATTACTGTAGGACACTGTTTAAATAGACTCTGATTATTGTAGGACACTGTTTAAATAGACTCTGATTATTGTAGGACACTGTTTAAATAGACTCTGATTATTGTAGGACACTGTTTAAATAGACTCTGATTATTGTAGGACACTGTTTAAGTAATCTCTGATTATTGTGGGACACTGTTTAAATAGACTCTGATTATTGTAGGACACTGTTTAAATAGACTCTGATTATTGTAGGACACTGTTTAAATAGACTCTGATTTAAATAGAGTCTGATTATTGTAGGACTCGGTTTAAATAGACTCTGATTACTGTAGGACACTGTTTAAATAGACTCTGATTACTGTAGGACACTGTTTAAATAGACTTTGATTTAAATAGACTCTGATTATTGTAGGACTCGGTTTAAATAGACTCTGATTACTGTAGGACACTGTTTAAATAGACTCTGATTATTGTGGGACACTGTTTAAATAGACTCTGATTATTGTGGGACACTGTTTAAATAGACTCTGATTATTGTAGGACACTGTTTAAATAGACTCTGATTTAAATAGACTCTGATTATTGTGGGACACTGTTTAAATAGACTCTGATTACTGTAGGACACTGTTTAAATAGACTCTGATTATTGTGGGACACTGTTTAAATAGACTCTGATTATTGTGGGACACAGTTTAAATAGACTCTGATTATTGTAGGACTCGGTTTAAATAGACTCTGATTATTGTGGTAATCTGTTTAAATAGACTCTGATTATTGTGGGACACTGTTTAAATAGACTCTGATTACTGTAGGACACTGTTTAAATAGACTCTGATTACTGTAGGACACTGTTTAATCACACCCTCACACTCGCACACCATCACACTCTGAAACCATCACACACTCGCACCCTCACACTCTCACACCATTACACCCTCACACCCTCACGCCATCACACCCTCACACCTACACACTACCACACCATCACACCCTCACACCCTCACACCCGCACACCATCACACCTTCACACCCTCACACAATCACACCCTCACACCCTCACACTCGCACACCATCACACTGTGAAACCCTCACACACTTGCACACTCACACCATCACACCCTAACACACTCACACACTCACACTCTCACACCCTCACACCTTCACACTCGCACACCCTCTCACCCGCACACCATCACACCCTGAAACCCTCACACACTCGCACACTCACACCACCACACTCTCACACTCTCACACCCTCACACCTTCACACTCGCACACCCACACACCCTCTCACCCGCACACCATCACACCCTGAAACCCTCACACACTCGCACACTCACACCATCACACTCTCACACACTCGCACACTCACACCATCACACCCTTACACTCTCACACACTCTCACTCTCACACCCTCGCACTCGCACACCATCACACTCTGAAACCCTCACACACTCGCACACTCACACCTTCACACCCTCACACACTCACACTCTCACACCCTCACACCTTCACACTCGCACACCCGCACACCCTCACACCCGCACACCATCACACTCTGAAACCCTCACACACTCGCACACTCACACCATCACACCCTTACACTCTCACACACTCTCTCTCTCACACCCTCACACCCTCACACTCGCACACCATCACACTCTGAAACCCTCACACATTCGCACACTCACGCCATCACAACATCACACCCTAACACACTCACACACTCACACACTCACACTGTCACACCCTCACACTCGCACACTCACACACCCTCACACCCGCACATCATCACACCCTGAAACCCTCACACACTTGCACACTCACACCATCACACCCTAACACCCTCACACCCTCACACTCTCACACCCTCACACTCGCACACTCGCACACCCTCACACAATCACACAATCACACCCTCACACCCGCACACCATCACACCCTCACACTCACACACTCGCACACTCGCACAATCACACCCTCACACCCGTACACCCTCACACCTGCACACCCGCACACCCACACACCCACACACTCACACACTCACAGACTCACACATTCACACACTCACACCCTGAAACCCTCACACACTCGCACCCTCACACACTCAAACCACACACCCACACACCCTCACACCCTGAAACCTTCACACCCTCACACTCGCACACCCTCACACCATTACACCCTCACACCTTCACACCCTCACACCATTACACCCTCGCACCTTCACACTCGCACACCCTCACACTCGCACACCTTCACACACTCACACCATTACACCCTCACACCTTCACACTCGCACACCCGCACACCCTCACACCCGCACACCATCACACTCTGAAACCCTCACACACTCGCACACTCACACCATCACACCCTTACACTCTCACACACTCTCTCTCTCACACCCTCACACCCTCACACTCGCACACCATCACACTCTGAAACCCTCACACATTCGCACACTCACGCCATCACAACATCACACCCTAACACACTCACACACTCACACACTCACACTGTCACACCCTCACACTCGCACACTCACACACCCTCACACCCGCACATCATCACACCCTGAAACCCTCACACACTTGCACACTCACACCATCACACCCTAACACCCTCACACCCTCACACTCTCACACCCTCACACTCGCACACTCGCACACCCTCACACAATCACACAATCACACCCTCACACCCGCACACCATCACACCCTCACACTCACACACTCGCACACTCGCACAATCACACCCTCACACCCGTACACCCTCACACCTGCACACCCGCACACCCACACACCCACACACTCACACACTCACAGACTCACACATTCACACGCTCACACCCTGAAACCCTCACACACTCGCACCCTCACACACTCAAACCACACACCCACACACCCTCACACCCTGAAACCTTCACACCCTCACACTCGCACACCCTCACACCATTACACCCTCACACCTTCACACCCTCACACCATTACACCCTCGCACCTTCACACTCGCACACCCTCACACTCGCACACCTTCACACACTCACACCATTACACCCTCACACCTTCACACCCTCACACCATCACAACCTCACCCTCGCACACCCTCACACCCTCGCAAGTATTTATAACACTACCCGTTCCTTCCACACTGGTAATGTGGATAGTTAGAGCTAGATTTTCACAGGCTAGTCAACATTTCTTATCGCTAGGGGCACTAGTGTGGGAGCAGGTGAACAGTCTGCGATGGCACCAGACCACGTCCTCCTGCTGGTTGGCTGAACTTATGTTGTTGCAGAGGACAGACCTGTTGTTCACCTTCATCAAATCCATCTTGGGCCAGGCTTTCTGTTACATCATTCCTCCTCCATATAGAGGATCATTGTTGGTTGCCCTTCTCTCTCTGCTACCCTCTCCCATTTCCTCACTCCTCCCCTTTCTGCCTCTGCCCCCGCTCACCCTCATCCCCCCCCCCCCCCACCCCACAGACAGAAAACCACATTTCCCGCCTTTTGTGACGTCTCTTTTTCTATGTTTCTCTGGCAACCTGCACTTCCTGTTTATATTTCAAAATAGAGTTTTGATATCTCCAAGTTAAAGTTAGGGCAATTGACCTCCAATTCCGCTATAACATGCCAACATTGACCTTCCTTCGACACTCGATCATTGACCCTGTGCTTGTGGCCAGGGCTGTTGGCACATGCTTTCACCCAAAGAACAAAGAACAAAGAAATGTACAGCACAGGAACAGGCCCTTCGGCCCTCCAAGCCCATTCCGACCATGCCGCCCAACTAAACTACAATCTTCTACACTTCCTGGGTCCGTATCCCTCTATTCCCATCCTATTCATGTATTTGTCAAGATGCCCCTTAAATGTCCCTATCGTCCCTGCTTCCACTACCTCCTCCGGTAGCGAGTTCCAGGCACCCACTACCCTCTGTGTAAAAAAAACTTGCCTCGTACATCTCCTCTCAACCTTGCCCCTCGCACCTTAAACCTATGCCCCCTAGTAATTGACCCCTCTACCCTGGGGAAAAGCCTCTGACTATCCACTCTGTCTATGCCCCTCATAAATTTGTAGACCTCTATCAGGTCGCCCCTCAACCTCCGTCGTTCCAGTGAGAACAAACCGAGTTTCTTCAACCTCTCCTCATAGCTAATGCCCTCCATACCAGGCAACATTCTGGTAAATCACTTCTGCACCCTCTCTAAAGCCTCCACATCCCTCTGGTAGTGTGGCGACCAGAATTGAACACTATACCCCAAGTGTGGCCTAACTAAGGTTCTATACAGCTGCAACATGACTTGCCAATTCTTATACTCAATGCCCCGGCCAATGAAGGCAAGCATGCCGTATGCCTTCTTGACTACCTTCTCCACCTGTGTTGCCCCTTTCAGTGACCTGTGGACCTGTACTCCTAGATCTCTTTGACTTTCAACACTCTTGAGGGTTCTACCATTCACTGTATATTCCCTACCTGCATTAGACCTTCCAAAATGCATTACCTCACATTTGTCCGGATTAAACTCCATCTGCCATCTCTCCGCCCAAGTCTCCAAACAATCTAAATCCTGTTGTATCCTCTGACAGTCCTCATCGCTATCCGCAATTCCACCAACCTTTGTGTCGTCTGCAAACTTACTAATCAGGCCAGTTACATTTTCCTCCAAATCATTAATATATACTCGTAATCTCTGAAGCACCGTGACCTCATTGCCCACACTGTCACCACTCCTCCCACTGCTTCCGGGTTTCTAATCTGTTGATGATTCGGTACAATCAGTGTGGGAGATTGGAAGATGAGTGGGTGGACCGGGCACTGGGAGAGATCCCATGCACCTCCTCACCGTTAATATTGTAGTTACTTTAAGACAAATGTGTAATGGTTCAGTGACAAACTACTTATCAGTTTCGAATGATTTGAATTATCTGAGTAAAGGGATATATCAGCATATTCTTCAATTGCTCTCTAAACTTTGTCTGGGTAATTGCATAAATAGCAGTGTTTGTGCAGCAACTCAAGAGCTCCAGCATGAAGCCGATTTCCATCACAAAATAATCCAGAGTGATAGATCGATATCCAAAATAATACAAACGGCTCCATATACAATAGATCGTTAATACTGACCATAACAGTATAAAATTGGCCGAGATAACAAACAGTAAAATGATGGATTTCCTCCGACTCTCCATCTCTGGGTCTCTGGGACTGTCCCCACTGCTGTGAGCTCGGAGTCTCCTGCGGGCCCTGCTGCTCAGGACAATGTGTCTGACGGTGAGAACATTGAGCAGCAGAATCTGACCAGACGGGACACACGGGTTTAGAAAATAGTGGAGGCACTCGAGTGTGAGAAATAACGGAGAATACAGAATATCATATGAGAAATTGCAAAACCAGGGTTCGTTCATCAGCTCATACCCACCATATAACATAAAATACCAGAAAATGTTCTTCAAACAGCTCAGCACAGTCACTGTTCCCAGAACTACAACCGCCGTTTTCTCGCTGCAATATTTACTTTTCAGCTTCGGGCAACAAATGGCCACAAATCGGTCAAAGGTGAAAGTGACGGTGAACCAGACAGAACAGTCGGTGGCTGCAAAAAGCAGGACGGCGTGGATATTACACACGGGGATGGACCTCACAAAATCAAAATGTTCTTTATAAAGAATTGGCATCTGTCTCAGAATCAGGTCGAGGACAATGACCAGGAGATCCCCCATTGCCATGGCCACCAGGTAACAAGTAACACATTTGGAGAGGCCACAGTTTTTCCACTTGAGGGTGACAATGGTGATTACGTTCACTGTAAAGAAAGGGGAATCCGAAATTAAATTGTGTGTCATTCTTGTGGTAAGCGGCAGGTTTGTTTGTTGAATTTTTGAGATCTTCCAGAGCACCCAATGATAGAGATGAAACTGTTAAGAGCACAGGGGAAGGAAGGAGAGATTAAATAAAAGATGCTGGAGTTGAGGAAGCGGGGAGGGGGGGGGGGGGGAGACAGCTCTGAGGTTGGAGCAGGGGTTCAAAGGGGTCATGGAGCTGACGGTTGCATTGAGGACACATGGGAAATGTGGCGTAAATCTGATACTCGACCTGCACCTTCTTTGCCATGTAGAGGGACTCAGTGATGTGGTGGTAATTAAACTGAACCTATTATCCAGAAGCCCAAATGCATGGTGGCCTCAAATGCACCGTGGCAGCTGGTGGGATAGATATTTAATACTGAAACTGAAATTGTAAACTAGCCTCAACTGTGGTGACCATTCTCCACTTTGGTCTGAAAATACCGTCTGTTTGGGCAGGGGGTAGAGCTCAGTCCCTGATCTGTGGCTACAATCCAAAATACATTTTACTGACTTGTAAATGTTCCCCTCAACTGCCTAGAACCTTACTCAATGCGGGTAAAATGAGCAAGAGCTGACCCTTTCAACACCGCCCACATCCAATGATAGAATTTATTTAACAGAATGCCGTTCAGGAAATGTGTGGCTGATGGAGTCTCTCTTTCCAGTTGAATATGGCTCTGCTCCTGATTCAGTTGTTGTTGCAGTGGGAAAGGTGGAATTTGAGTCTTGGGAACTGCATCTCGGACGGTGAAGGCTCCGTGTTCCGACCTGCATTGGAAGAGTAGTCACTTGGCTGAGTTCCCTGCGGTGTTGTGATATCAGCACTCCGAATGGAGAAGACTTGGGTCATTGTGGTGATGGCCACATCTGGAGTGTAGGAGCGGACGCTGAGAAGCCGCACCCACCCTGGTGCAATCGCAGCAGGTCTAACAGTGGTTAGCACTGTTGCTTCACAGTGCCTGGGTCCAGGTTCAATTCCCGGCTTGGGTCACTGTCTGTGTGGAGTCTGCACGTCCTCCCCGTGTCTGCGTGGGTTTCCTCCGGGTGCTCCGGTTTCCTCCCACAAGTCCCGAAAGATGTGCTTGTTAGATGAATTGGACATTCTGAATTCTCCTTCGGTGTACCCGGGAAGAAATCTTACAACACCAGGTTAAAGTCCAACACCTGAGGAAGGAGCAGCGCTCCGAAAGCTAGTGATTCGAAACAAACCTGTTGGACTTTAACCTGGTGTTGTAAGACTTCTTTCTGTGCTCACCCCAGTCCAACGCAGGCATCTCCACATCAGTGTACCCGAACAGGCGGCGGAATGTGTGACGAGGGGCTTTTCACAGTAACTTCATTGCAGTGTTAATGTGAGCCTACTTGTGACAATAAAGATTCTTGTTGTTGTGTGGCAGGCATGGATCACGTGCCCAGTGCAGGCAGCCCTCAAACTATTTCCAAGTTGAATGATGGATGAAAAACGGTGTCCTTGGTGTTTGGAACTTGCTCATCTCCACTCCAGGATTTACCTCCCAAAACAGCCATCCTGTGAGGAGCTGCTGGAAGAGCAGGATACTGGGTATGATGGCTTCGGCTGGAGAACTTCAAAGACAAGAATCAGAATGTTACAATTCAGGCACTGTTGGATTGGTTTAAAGGACAGGGCGATGTCCCATTCAGAACCTGCCTCCCCTCAGCATCCCAGGGTAACAGGTGGACAATATGTTGGCCCAGCGTCGAGAGGTACACAGACCACGATGGAAATGGTGACTGTACAGATGGCACCACGGATGGATCTGGAGTTTTAGAGCCCCAGTACAATGGGATGTTGGAGTAGGAGAGGCAATGAGGCTGTGTGGGGGAAAGGGGTGACCAATTTCAATCTAAAATAAAAGATCACTGAAGCAGGCAGTAGCCAGAGGATTGGCCAATTACAGAGCATCCAAACGGAGGGATTTGCTGACAGGATGGAGAGTTTTGAACGTGAGGATTTTCTTGAACTGTTGATCCTGCAGATCAGTGCGGATCATGAGTGACCTGGATAAACAGCCCAGTTCAGAAGATAACTGGCATTCCAGGTAGTGGGAGGAATGGCGTTCATACCACAGACATCGATGACATTCAGGAGGTGATTGTACATGGGGAGGGTGTTGGAAAGGATGTGGGGTCAGATGTGAGCTGTTTAAATGGATAGCTGGCGTTGCATCCACTCGGTCCGGCCCTCTTTCATAGATTTGTGATTGGAATTAAGTCAAGTTCCCATTTCCCAAAACGTAGTTAGAAAGGAGAATGATACAATGAGATTACAGAATATAATCTGCTCGACATATCGCCTTACCAGCAACTAACTTGGAGCAAAGTGGGAGTAAATGAATGCTCAGTCAGTCAAGCAGTGAAGGTTAATATCCGGATCCACAGGCTTAACACATACACCAAGGGCAGCAAAGTGTAAACACCATGGAGAGTAAGACAGTTAAACATGGTTTGACAAGTTAACAATTGAACATAAATACTTACCAGGAACACCAACAATAGCCAGGATGGGGTAATAAAAGTATTGAATAACAAAAAGCTTATATTCAATCCGCTCAGCTTGTGTTGTCCACCAATGAGGTAAAGAAAGATAGTTCAAAAAAGTGGATAATTGCCTGTCCATTGCTGTAACATGCCAGTCCATTGAGAGCTCAGACACCGCGCTCTCTCCCCTCCCTGTCTCCAAGGAGCTGCGAATCCTTTTACTGCGCTGCTGTCAGCATTACAGCATGAGCCTTATAAAGAGGTAAATCCTCCAGTGGCACAACTGGGATCTGTTGAGACTCAAATTAATTCCCGTCACTGAACAAACATGTTCATTTAACCCCTCTCAATCCAACATTTCGAATAGCACGATAAAGTGGTTCATTTTCAGGGTCTGGATGGGATATAGCTGGATCACAAGAGGGAGGAATAAGGCAGCAGGGTGGCCCAGTGGTTAGCTCTGCTGCCTCACGGCGCCGAGGTCCCAGGTTCGATCCCGGCTCTGGGTCACTGTCTATGTGGAGTTTTCACATTTTCCCCGTGTCTGCGTGGGTTTTGCCCCCACAGCCCAAAGATGTACAATAGAACATAGAACATAGAACGATACAGCGCAGTACAGGCCCTTCGGCCCACGATGTTGCACCGAAACAAAAGCCATCCAACCTACACTATGCCATTATCATCCATATGTTTATCCAATAAACTTTTAAATGCCCTCAATGTTGGCGAGTTCACTACTGTAGCAGGTAGGGCATTCCACGGCCTCACTACTCTTTGCGTAAAGAACCTACCTCTGACCTCTGTCCTATATCTATTACCCCTCAGTTTAAAGCTATGTCCCCTCGTTCCAGCCATTTCCATCCGCGGGAGAAGGCTCTCACTGTCCACCCTATCTAACCCCCTGATCATTTTGTATGCCTCTATTAAGTCTCCTCTTAACCTTCTTCTCTCCAACGAAAACAACCTCAAGTCCATCAGCCTTTCCTCATAAGATTTTCCCTCCATACCAGGCAACACCCTGGTAAATCTCCTCTGCACCCGCTCCAAAGCCTCCACGTCCTTCCTATAATGCGGTGACCAGAACTGTACGCAATACTCCAAATGCGGCCGTATGAAGGTGGATTGGCCGTGCTAAATTGCCCCTTGATTGGAAAAAATTAATTGAATGCTCTAAATTTAAAAAAAAAACAAGAGGGAGGAACGATTAAATTGGCGTTAACCCTGACTATGAGATTCCAATCCTCCTTCTTTATGCGCGTGGTGATGGAGGTGTGGTTTTAAAAAAATATTCCAAACTATTCATAACAGCGAAAGGGAGACGTCTGGAGCAGTCAGAATAATTTGGGGAAACTTGCAGTAATTCTGTGGAAGAATATTAATTCTTCCTCGTGAAGATTCCTGTTCATAAATGGAATGGAACACAGACGTGTTCCTGGGGAATCATTGTTGACGAGGTCATTGAATCATTTGATGAAGTAATTGGGTGTGTTGATGAGGCGTTATGTCTCTGGACTTTAGGAAAGGAGTGGGATCAAGTTTAATTTAAGATTTCCCGTTTTTCCATCTTTTCTTCATCAGCACACTTCGCAAATCCATGGGAGAGGATATATTTGAAATGTGGGAGCGGAGACTGCTGCTTGTTCTGCACGTGGTTTTCCTGGCCAGAGGCGTTGTCATGGAGAACGCAGCAGTGGATGTTGACTGACAGTGAATTGCCAAGCATTGTTTGAAATTTAACAGGAACAGCTGTGCCCTGAAAGATTCGGAATGTGACTTCCATCGGAATGTTGATTGTTCCTCCATTTTGAGTTGGTCAGAACAGACTGTCTTTTAATTCCTCTGGACACTATTTTGGACATAACATGCAAACCAGACTTAACCGAAGGTGGCTGGTCCCTCTGATCTGCTCAGCTCATTCCCAGGACGAGGTCATGACCATCTGACATTGTTTTCCGATCATTAATAGTTATATTGTGCCATTAATTTACAGTATGTGAACATCGGTGGTTAGGCCAGATTGCATTGTCCATCCCTAGGTGCCAAACAGAAGGTTGTGCCGAGTGGTCGTCTTAAATCGCTGCAGTCCTTGATCTGTAGGTACACCCACTATGCTGTTAGGGAGGGGAATCTAGGATTTTCACCAAGTGACTGAAGGAATGGCCGATATATTTCCAAGCCAGCGTGGTGACGGATATGGAGGGGAACCTCCAGGTGATGGTTCCCAGGTACCTGTTGCTCTCTGAATTGCCTTGTTGCCTCACAGCTCCAGGGTCCCAGGTTCAATTCCTGGCTGGGTCACTGCCTGTGCGGAGTCTGCATGTTCTCCCCGTGTCTGCGTGGGTTTCCTCCGGGTGCTCCGGTTTCCTCCCACAGTCCAAAGATGTGCAGGTTAGACCATGATAATTTGCCCTTAGTGTCCAAAAAATGTTTAGTGGGGTTACTGGGTTCTGGGGCTGGTGTAGAGGCGTGGGCTTAAATAGACTGCTCTTTCCAAGGGCCGGTGCAGACTCGATGGGCTGAATGGCCTCCTTCTGCACTGTGAATTCTATGATTCTTGTCCTTCCAGATGGTAGTGGTCGTGGGATTGGAAGGTGCTGTCTAAGGAATCTTGGTGAGTTACTGCAGTGCATCTTGTAGATGGGACACACTGTGCGTCGGGGGTCGGGGGTGGGGGGGAGTGAATTTTTGTGGAAGGGGAGCGATCAAGCGGGGCTGCTTTGTCCTGGATGTGTCGAGCTTCTCGAGTGTTGTTGGAGCTGCGCTCATCCAGGCGAGTGGAGAGTTTCCCTCACACTCCTGACTTGTGCCTTGTCGATGGGGGACAGGCTTTGGGGGGGGGTCAGGAGGTGAGTTCCTCTCCGCAGGATTCCCAGCCTCTGACCTGCCCTGGTAGACACAGTATTAATGTGGCTGGGCCCAGTTCAGTTTCTGATCAACGGTAACCCCCAGGATGTGGATTGAGGGTGATTCAGCGATGGTAATGCCGTCGAACGTCAAGGGGGCGATGGTTAGATCCTCTCTTGTGGGAGATGGTCATTGCCGGGCACGTGTGCGGTGTGAATGTAACTCGCCCCTTGTCAGCCCCGAGCCTGGATATTGTCCGGGTCTTGCTGCATTTGGACAGGGACTGCTTCAGTATCTGAGGAGCCGCGAATGGTGCTGAACATTGTGCTGTCGTCCACAAACATCCCCACTTCTGACCTTATGATGGAAGGGAGGTCATTGATGGAGCAGCTGGAGGTGGTCGGGCCGAGGACACGACCCTGAGGAACTCCTGCAGTGATGTCCTGGAGCTGAGATGATTGACCTCCAACCACCACAACCATCTTCCTTTGTGCCGGGTATGATTCCAACCAGCGGAGAGTTTTCCCCCTGATTCCCATTGGCTCCAGTTTAGCTCGGGCTCCTTGATGTCATGAACGGTCAAATGCTGCCTTGATGTCGAGGGCAGTCTCTCTCACCTTAGCTCTGTTGTTTAGCTCTTTTACCCATGTTTGATTCAAGTCTGTAATGAGGTCAGGAGCTGAGTGACCCTGGCAGAACACAAACTGAGCGTCAGTGAGCAGGTTATTGCTGAGTACGTGCCGCACTGTTGATGACTCCTTCCATCACTTTACTGATGATGGAGAGTAGACTGATAGGGCGGTAAGTGGTTATGTAAGATTTGTCCTGATTTCTGTGAACGGTTCACACCTGGACAATTTTCCTCATTGCCGGATAGATGCCAGTGTTGCAGCTGTTGTTTAATTTTCCCTCAGAACTAACTTATGACTTGCTGACAGAAACTTCATTAACTTTTTCCTCAATGGTAATTGTCGGATTGGCCACTGGACCAAACTGAGGAGGCAATGGACAGGGGCCTCCGCCTGAGATGTCAGCACTTGTAAGTATTGCAGGATACGTGTTTTCCGAATGGCGTGAGTGAATTGGACATTTATTAAACCAAAATGATGTTTGTGATACCCACTAATTTCAGGCCTAAAACCAGGATAACAAACGACAGACAACTATCACAGCACGTTTTTAATATAAATGTAGAGTACCCAATTATTTTTTCCAATTAAGGGGCAATTTAGTGCGGCCAATCCACCTAGCACATCTTTGGGTTGTGGGGGCGAAACCCACGCAAACACGGGGAGAATGTGCAAATTCCACACGGACAGTGACCCAGAGCCAGGATTCGAACCCGGGTCCTCAGTGCCGTAGGCAACAGTGCTAATCACTGCCCCACCGTGCTGCCCCATCACAGCACTGTTAATCTGTCAGGGCAACTGGACTGTTTCTGTTTTGTTATCAGCAAGAACAGCAATTAGTAGAGGACTGTGAAATCAGAGACCTGAAGTAGAATCACAGATCTTAACATAATGAGCTCTCTTAGAAGAGTTTCAAAGAAGTCATTACTTTCGGCTATGTATTGGACTTTGTAACAGTACTTGGTTAACTTGGAATGACACAGGTTTCAGCTATTGTTATTTTCCGACTCTATTTATTAACTAAAACATATGTGGAGTGTGGTGTAGAAGGTCACATTTAAAAAAAATGTTTTTATTCAAGGTTTTTCAATAATTTTTACAAAATATTCCAAAAAGGAAAATAATACAACAAAGAAAACAGGGCAAGGTGCCAACAACACAAAACAACTTAACCCTCTAAACGATTAACAATTTAACACTCATCTCAAAGCAAAGTGGGGCATGCGCCCCTTACAAAAAAAAAAGAAATCAGCACCCCCCCCCCCCACCCCGGGTTGCTGCTGACCTCCACCTAACGTTCCGCGAGAACGTCAAGGAACGGTCGCCCGGAAAGCCCCTGCAAGGACCCTCACAAGGCAAACTTTATCTTCTCCAACCTGAGAAATCCCGCCACGTCACTGACCCAAGCCTCCATGCTTGGGGGCTTTGCGTCCCTCCACATTAACAAGAGCCGCCTCCGGGCTACCAAGGAGGCAAAGACCGGCATTCCGGCCTCTTTCGACTCCTGCACCCCCAGATCGCCTGATACCCCAAATATCGCTATCCCCCAGCTCGGTTTTACCCGAGTGTCCAAGACCTTGGACATAGCCTTTGCAAAGCCCTTCCAAAACTCCGTAAGCGCCGGGCACGCCCAGAAAATATGGGCGTGGTTTGCTGGGCTCCCCGAACACCTCACGCACCTGTCCTCCACCCCAAAGAACTTACTCATCCTCGCCCCTATCATGTGCGCTCGGTGCACCACCTTAAACTGGATCAGGCTGAGCCTGGCGCAAGATGAGGAGGAATTGACCCTGCCCAGGGCGTCAGCCCACAGGCCCTCATCCAGCTCCTCACCCAGCTCCTCCTCCCACTTGCCCTTCAGCTCCTCCACCGAGGCTTCTTCCGCCTCCTGCAGCTCCTGGTATATCTCCGAGACCCTACCCTCTCTGACCCACACGCCCAGGACCACCCTGTCCTGTATCCTTCGGGCAGGCAGCAGCGGGAATTCCCCTACCTGCTTTCTCACGAACGCTCAAACCTGCACATACCTAAAGGTTCCCCGGGGACAACCCAAATTTCCCCTCCCGCGCCCTCAGACTGGCTAAAGTCCCATCGATGAATAAATCCCCCATCCTTTTAATTCCCGCCCGCGGGTTCAATTCCCGTACCGGCCTCCCTGAACAGGTGCCGGAGTGTGGCGACTAGGGGCTTTTCACAGTAACTTCACTGAAGCCTACTTGTGACAATAAGCGACTATTATTATGAATTCACTCTTGTGTATAATTTATAAATGGCAGTTAAAGCTACACACTTATATTAAGGACATGTTTTGTATAGCCTTAAATACAATGTGTGTTGTAACCTTTTATACCAAGCACTATAAAATATTCTGTGAATTAGGATCATTGATGATGTTATCCTTTGTATGAAAAGTAAAATGATCTCGTTCAGCTTTTTAGACTCACAGTAAGAAGCTAGTTTGTGGCTTTTTCGTCAGAGAACCGGTGAGAGAGAGAGACTGGCTCTTTGTTTTCGGAAGACTCCAAGCTGCTGCTATTACCTGTTGTTGGAGGGAAGAAATTGGAAACAAGGAATTTCTTCGCGAAAGAGTGAAGCAGTCTGTAATCCGCAAATATCCTGAAACGTGGCCTATTAACAATTCTAAAGGTCAGGGGAGACTCCCCGGACATTGAGGATAACATCGTCACCATGGAAACCTCGAGGGGCTTGAATAAACATTCCTTGTTAGGAAGAGGTCAGGCGACAGAATAATGGGAGGAACAAAGAGGAGTGATAAAGAGTGTCTACAATGTTGTAACCTCGTGTCTGTAAGCTGGGACGGGTTTTGTCTGATTCTTTTTAAAAAAAAATTTAGAGTGCCCAATTTATTTTTTCCAATTAAAGGGTAATTTAGCGCGGCCAATCCACCTACTCTGTACAACCTTTGGGGTGTGGGGGCGAAACCCACGCAAACACGGGGAGAATGTGCAAACTCCACACGGACAGTGACCCAGAGCCGGGATCGAACCCGGGTCCTCAGCGCCTTGAGGCAGTCGTGAAGTTTTGTCCAATTCTTGATGCGGAGGATAAGACAGACCGGGTTTCCCGGACGTTTTGAGATCTCCAATAAAGTCTGGCGCAGAATGTACCACGCCTGCTCCTTCTCCACTTTTCCGTGTCTAATAGCCCTGAGTAATGACCTGGGCAAATGTCTCTCGCTTGTTTTGTTCAGCTGGAACAGGCCCAAGATGTGTGTTTGTTCTTTCTGTCTGAAAACAACAAGGCCCTTTGTCTGAATTTGTGTAGCTTCCAGCAGGCGCGAATGCATCATACAGCAAGAACAACTGGCAATCTTCCAGCAGGCGCGAATGCAGCATACAGCAAGAACAACTGGCAATCTTCCAGCAGGCGCGAATGCAGCATACAGCAAGAACAACTGGCAATCTTCCAGCAGGCACGAATGCAGCATACAGCAAGAACAACTGGCAATCTTCCAGCAGGCGCGAATGCAGCATACAGCAAGAACAACTGGCAATCTTCCAGCAGGCGCGAATGCATCATACAGCAAGAACAGCTGGCAATCTTCCAGCAGGCACGAATGCAGCATACAGCAAGAACAACTGGCAATCTTCCAGCAGGCGCGAATGCAGCATACAGCAAGAACAACTGGCAATCTTCCAGCAGGCACGAATGCAGCATACAGCAAGAACAACTGGCAATCTTCCAGCAGGCACGAATGCAGCATACAGCAAGAACAACTGGCAATCTTCCAGCAGGCACGAATGCAGCATACAGCGAGAACAACTGGCAATCTTCCAGCAGGCACGAATGCAGCATACAGCAAGAACAACTGGCAATCTTCCAGCAGGCGCGAATGCAGCATACAGCAAGAACAACTGGCAATCTTCCAGCAGGCACGAATGCAGCATACAGCAAGAACAACTGGCAATCTTCCAGCAGGCACGAATGCATCATACAGCAAGAACAACTGGCAATCTTCCAGCAGGCGCGAATGCAGCATACAGCAAGAACAACTGGCAATCTTCCAGCAGGCACGAATGCAGCATACAGCAAGAACAACTGGCAATCTTCCAGCAGGCACGAATGCATCATACAGCAAGAACAACTGGCAATCTTCCAGCAGGCGCGAATGCAGCATACAGCAAGAACAACTGGCAATCTTCCAGCAGGCACGAATGCATCATA
This sequence comes from Scyliorhinus torazame, assembly GCF_047496885.1. Taxonomy (NCBI): domain Eukaryota; kingdom Metazoa; phylum Chordata; class Chondrichthyes; order Carcharhiniformes; family Scyliorhinidae; genus Scyliorhinus; species Scyliorhinus torazame. The sequence goes on along the minus strand of NC_092710.1, from coordinate 45,520,645 downwards.
CAGCAAGAACAACTGGCAATCTTCCAGCAGGCACGAATGCATCATACAGCAAGAACAACTGGCAATCTTCCAGCAGGCACGAATGCAGCATACAGCAAGAACAGCTGGCAATCTTCCAGCAGGCACGAATGCATCATACAGCAAGAACAACTGGCAATCTTCCAGCAGGCACGAATGCAGCATACAGCAAGAACAACTGGCAATCTTCCAGCAGGCGCGAATGCAGCATACAGCAAGAACAACTGGCAATCTTCCAGCAGGCGCGAATGCATCATACAGCAAGAACAACTGGCAATCTTCCAGCAGGCACGAATGCATCATACAGCAAGAACAACTGGCAATCTTCCAGCAGGCACGAATGCAGCATACAGCAAGAACAACTGGCAATCTTCCAGCAGGCGCGAATGCAGCATACAGCAAGAACAACTGGCAATCTTCAATAGGTTGTTGTTAAATATTTGGCTGATAATGTTGGTCTGTTGCGTGGTTTAAGGATTGAGTCACATGATAGCCTAATACATCATCAGCTCCAGTGTGGCATTGCCCTCAGTCTGGACCGGGCCTTTGTCCAGTGAACAACCAGCGAATAAACCGTTGTTGATTATTACGTTCAACCCATGTATTTCGGCAATTCCTTTCTTCCATTCTGCAAATACAATACGCAAATGCGGACATTTAACGACCTGGGATCGGGAAAAATATATTGTACAAAGTGAAATTAAAATGGAAGTTGTCCACGGTCGATGTTGAAGCAGCTGACAGTCCGTCAGTGATTCCACCTGACACTTAGCGTACCACACAACCTCCCCCGGCAACACATTCCCGGCACCAACCACCCTCTGTGTAAAAAAAACTGCTTCGCACATCTCCTCAAAACTTTGCCCCAAGGACCTTAAACCTATGGTCCCTAGTGACTGACCCCTCCACCCTGGGAGAGAGTGCCTGCCCCCCCCCCTAACTTTGTAGAACTCTATCAGGTCACCACTCAACCTCCGTCTTTTTAATGAAAACAGTCTCCACATAGCTAACACCATTCAGACCGGGCAACGTCCTTGTAAACCTCCTCTGCACCCTCTCCAAAGCCTCCACATCCTTCTAGGTAGTGTGGTGACCAGAATTGTGCTCAATATTCCAAGTGCGGCCTTACCAAGGTTCTATACAACTGCAGCATGACTTGCCAGTTTTTATACTCGATGCCCCGTCCAATGAAGACAAGCTTTCCGTCTGCTTTCTCGACGACCTTGTCCACTTGTGTTGCCACCTTCAAAGATCTGTGGACCTACACGCCCAGATCTCTCTGACTTTCTATATTCCTAAGAGTTTTACCATTTACGGTATATTTCCCGTCTAATAAAATGCATTACCTCACATTTGTCTGCCTTAAAGTTGATTTACCATTTCTGTGCCCAAGTCTCCAACCTATCGATGTCCTGTTGTACCCTCTGAGAATCCTCAACACTATCTGCCCCTCCACCAACCTTGGTGTCATCCGCGAACTCACTAATCAGATCGGCTACATTATCCTCCAGATCGTTTCAGTACACCACGAACAACAGAGGTCCCAGCACCGATCCCTGTGGAACACCACTAGTCACAACCTTCCATTCAGAAAAACACCCGTATACTGCGACCCTCTGCGACCGAGCCAGTTCTGTATCCACCTTGCCACCTCACCTCTGATCCCGTATGACTTCACATTTTGTACCAGTCGGCCATGAGGCACCTTGTCAAAGGCTTTACTGAAGTCCATGTAAACAACATCCACCGCCCTACCCTCGCCAACCCTGCTGACAAATGGCGGAAAACATAGAACATAGAACAATACAGCGCAGTACAGGCCCTTCAGCCCACAATATTGCACCGACATGGGAAGTCAAAAAAACAAAAGCCATCTAACCTACACTATGCCATTACCATCCATATGTTTATCCAATAAACTTTTAAATGCCCTCAATGTTGGCGAGTTCACTACTGTAGCAGGTAGGGCATTCCACGGCCTCACTACTCTTTGCGTAAAGAACCTACCTCTGACCTCTGTCCTATATCTATTACCCCTCAGTTTAAAGCTATGTCCCCTCGTGCCAGCCATATCCATCCGCGGGAGAAGGCTCTCACTGTCCACCCTATCTAACCCTCTGATCATTTTGTATGCCTCTATTAAGTCTCCTCTTAACCTTCTTCTCTCTAACGAAAACAACCTCAAGTCCATCAGCCTTTCCTCATAAGATTTTCCCTCCATACCAGGCAACATCCTGGTAAATCTCCTCTGCACCCGTTCCAAAGCTTCCACGTCCTTCCTATAATGAGGTGACCAGAACTGTACGCAATACTCCAAATGCGGCCGTACCAGAGTTTTGTACAGCTGCAACATGACCTCATGACTCCAGAACTCAATCCCTCTACCAATAAAGGCCAATACTCCATAGGCCTTCATCACAACCCTATCAACCTGGGTGGCAACTTTCAGGGATCTATGTACATGGACACCGAGATCCCTCTGCTCATCCACACTTCCAAGAATTTTACCATTAGCCAAATATTCCGCATTCCTGTTATTCCTTCCAAAGTGAATCACCTCACACTTCTCTACATTAAACTCCATTTGCCACCTCTCAGCCCAGCTCTGCAGCTTATCTATGTCCCTCTGTAACCTTCAACATCCTTCCGCACTGTCGACAACACCACCGACTTTAGTGTCCTCTGCAAATTTACTCACCCACGCTTCTGCGCCCTCCTCGAGGTCATTGATAAAAATGACAAACAGCAACGGCCCCAGAACAGATCCTTGTGGTACTCCAGTTGTGACAGAACTCCATACTGAACATTTCCCATCAACCACCACCCTCTGTCTTCTTTCAGCTAGCCAATATCTGATCCACATCTCTAAATCACCCTCAATCCCCAGCCTCCGTATTTTCTGCAAAAGCCTACCGTGGGGAACCTTATCAAACGCTTTACTGAAATCCATATACACCACATCAACTGCTCTACCCTCGTCTACCTGTTCAATCACCTTCTCAAAGAACTCGATAAGGTTTGTGAGGCATGACCTACCTTTCACAAAGCCATGCTGACTATCCCTGATCATATTATTCCTATCTAGATGATTATAAATCTTGTCCCTTATAATCCCCTCCAAGACTTTACCCACTACAGACGTGAGGCTCACCGGTCTATAGTTGCCGGGGTTGTCTCTACTCTCCTTCTTGAACAAAGGGACCACATTTGCTATCCTCCAGTCCTCTGGCACTATTCCTGTAGCCAATGATGACATAAAAATCAAAGCCAAAGGCTCAGCAATCTCTTCCCTGGCCTCCCAGAGAATCCTAGGATAAATCCCATCGGGCCCTGGGGACTTATCTATTTTCAGCCTGTCCAGAATTGCCAACACCTCTTCCCTACGTACCTCAATGCCATCTATTCTATTAGCCTGGGGCTCAGCATTCTCCTCCACAACATTCTCTTTTTCCTGAGTGAATACTGATGAAAAATATTCATTTAGTATCTCGCCTATCTCTTCAGACTCCACACACAACTTCCCATCCCTGTCCTTGACTGGCCCTACTCTTACCCTAGTCATTCGCTTATTCCTGACATACCTATAGAAAGCTTTTGGGTTTTCCTTGATCCTACCTGCCAAATACTTCTCATGTCCCCTCCTTGCTCGTCTTAGCTCTCTCTTTAGATCCTTCCTCGCTACCTTGTAACTATCAAGCGCCCCAACTGAAACTTCATACCTCATCTTCACATAGGCCTCCTTCTTCCTCTTAACAAGAGATTCCACTTCTTTGGTAAACCACGGTTCCCTCGCTCGACGCCTTCCTCCCTGCCTGACCAATACGCACTTATCAAGGACCTGTACAAATCGGACGGTCTGCATCTGGGTGGGACCGGAACCAATGTTCTCGGGGGGGTGTTTGCTAGTGCAGTTGGGGAGGGTTTAAACTAATGTGCCAGGGGGATGGGAACCGATGTAGGAAGTCAGTGGGGACAGAAACAAAAGGCAGGAAGGGAGAGTGTGTAAAGCAGGGTAGAGAGCAAGGAAGGTCTACATTAAACTGCATTTATTTCAATGCAAGGGGCCTGACGGGCAAAGCGGATGAACTCAGGGCATGGACGGGCACATGGGACTGGGATATTATAGCTATGACTGAAACATGGCTAAGGGAGGGGCAGGACTGGCAGCTCAATGTTCCGGGGTACAGATGCTATAGAAAGGATAGAACAGGAGGTAAGAGAGGAGGGGGAGTGGCGTTTTTGATTAGGGAGAACATCACAGCAGTACTTAGAGGGGATATATCCGAGGGTTCGCCCACTGAGTCTATATGGGTGGAACTGAAAAATAAGAAGGGAGAGATCACCTTGGTAGGACTGTACTACAGGCCCCCAAATAGTCAGCGGGAAATTGAGGAGCAAATATGTAAGGAGATTACAGATAGCTGCAAGAATAATAGGGTGGTAGTAGTAGGGGACTTTAACTTTCCCAACATTGACTGGGACAGCCATAGCATTAGGGGTTTGGATGGAGGGAAATTTGTTGAGTGTATTCAGGAGGAATTTCTCATTCAGTATGTGGATGGACCGACTAGAGAGGGGGCAAAACTTGACCTCGTCTTGGGAAATAAGGAAGGGCAAGTGATAGAAGTGCTAGTGAGGGATCACTTTGGGACAAGTGACCATAATTCCATTAGTTTTAAGATAGCTATGGAGAATGATAGGTCTGGCCCAAGAGTTAAAATTCTTAATTGGGGCAAGGCCAATTTTGATGGTATCAGACAGGAACTTGCAGAGGTAGATTGGGGGAGACTATTGGCAGACAAAGGGACGGCTGGTAAATGGGAGGCTTTTAAAAATGTGTTAACCAGGGTGCAGGGTAAGCACATTCCCTTTAGAGTGAAGGGCAAGGCTGGTAGAAGTAGGGAACCCTGGATGACTCGAGATATTGAGACTCTGGTCAAAAAGAAGAAGGAGGCATATGACGTACATAAGCAACTGGGATCAAGTAGATCCCTTGAAGAGTATAGAGATTGTCGAAATAGAGTTAAGAGGGAAATCAGGAGGGCAAAAAGGGGACATGAAATTGCTTTGGCAAATAATGCAAGGGAGAATCCAAAGAGATTCTACAGATACATAAAGGGGAAAAGAGTAACTAGGGACAGAGTAGGGCCTCTTAAGGATCAACAAGGGCATCTATGTGCAGAGCCACAAGAGTTGGGTGAGATCCTGAATGAATATTTCTCATCGGTATTCATGGTGGAGAAAGGCATGGATGTTAGGAAACTAAGGGAAATAAATAGTGATGTCTTGAGAAGTGTGCATATTACAGAGGAGGAGGTGCTGGAAGTCTTAAAGCGCATCAAGGTAGATAAATCCCCGGGACCTGATGAAATGTATCCCAGGATGTTGTGGGAGGCTAGGGAGGAAATTGCGGGTCCCCTAACCGAGATATTTGAATCATCGGCAGCCACAGGTGAGGTGCCTGAAGATTGGAGAGTGGCGAATGTTGTGCCCTTGTTTAAGAAGGGCAGCAGGGAAAAGCCTGGGAACTACAGACCGGTGAGCCTAACGTCTGTAGTAGGTAAGTTGCTAGAAGGTATTCTGAGAGACAGGATCTACAAGCATTTAGAGAGGCAAGGACTGATTCGGGGCAGTCAGCATGGCTTTGTGCGTGGAAAATCATGTCTCACAAATTTGATTGAGTTTTTTGAGGGAGTGACCAAGAAGGTAGATGAGGGCAGTGCAGTAGACGTTGTCTACATGGACTTTAGCAAAGCCTTTGACAAGGTACCGCATGGTAGGTTGTTGCAGAAGGTTAAAGCTCACGGGATCCAGGGTGAGGTTGCCAATTGGATTCAAAATTGGCTGGACGACAGAAGGCAGAGGGTGGTTGTAGAGGGTTGTTTTTCAAACTGGAGGCCTGTGACCAGTGGTGTGCCTCAGGGATCGGTGCTGGGTCCACTGTTATTTGTGATTTATATTAATGATTTGGATGAGAATTTAGGAGGCATGGTTAGTAAGTTTGCAGATGACACCAAGATTGGTGGCACAGTGGATAGTGAAGAAGGTTATCTAGGATTGCAACGGGATCTTGATCAATTAGGCCAGTGGGCCGACGAATGGCAGATGGAGTTTAATTTAGATAAATGTGAGGTGATGCATTTTGGCAGATCGAATCAGGCCAGGACCTACTCAGTTAATGGTATGGCGTTGGGGAGAGTTATAGAACAAAGAGATCTAGGAGTACAGGTTCATAGCTCCTTGAAGGTGGAGTCGCAGGTGGACAGGGTGGTGAAGAAGGCATTCGGCATGCTTGGTTTCATTGGTCAGAACATTGAATATAGGAGTTGGGACGTCTTGTTGAAGTTGTACAAGACATTGGTACGGCCACACTTGGAATACTGTGTGCAGTTCTGGTCACCCTATTATAGAAAGGATATTATTAAACTAGAAAGAGTGCAGAAAAGATTTACTAGGATGTTGCCGGGACTTGATGGTTTGAGTTATAAGGAGAGGCTGGATAGACTGGGACTTTTTTCCCTGGAGCGTAGGAGGCTTAGGGGTGATCTTATAGAGGTCTATAAAATAATGAGGGGCATAGATAAGGTAGATAGTCAACATCTTTTCCCAAAGGTAGGGGAGTCTAAAACTAGAGGGCATAGGTTTAAGGTGAGAGGGGAGAGATTCAGAAGGGCCCAGAGGGGCAATTTCTTCACTCAGAGGGTAGTGAGTGTCTGGAATGGGCTGCCAGAGGTAGTAGTAGAGGCGGGTACAATTGTGTCTTTCAAAAAGCATTTAGATGGTTACATGGGTAAGATGGGTATAGAGGGTTATGGGCCAAGTGCGGGCAACTGGGACTAGCTTAATGGAAAAACTGGGCGGCATGGACTGGTTGGGCCGAAGGGCCTGTTTCCATGCTGTAAACTTCTATGATTCTATGATTCTATAACACGCAGTAGTTGTTCCTTGAACAAGCTCCACATAACCAGTGTGCCCAACACTTGCAGCCTACTTCCCTAACCTATCCCCCCCAAGTCACGTCTAATGGCATCATAATTGCCCTTCCCCCAGCTATAACTCTTGCCCTGCGGTGTATACTTATCCCTTTCCATCATTAACGTAAACGTCACCGAATTGTGGTCACTGTCCCCAAAGTGCTCACCTACCTCCAAATCTAACACCTGGCCTGGTTCATTACCCAAAACCAAATCCAATGTGGCATCGCCTCTTGTTGGCCTGTCAACATATTGTGTCAGGAAACCCTCCTGCACACATTGTACAAAAAACTACTGTACTCGAACCATATCTTTTCCAGTCAATATTTGGAAAGTTAAAGTCTCCCATAATAACTACCCTGTTACTTTCACTCTTATCCAGAATCATCTTCGCCATCCTTTCCTCTACATCCCTAGAACTATTTGGAGGCCTATAGAAAACTCCCAACAGGGTGACCTCTCCTTTCCTGTTTCTAACCTCAGCCCAGACTATCTCGGAAGAAGAGTCCCCATCTAGCATCCTCTCCGCCACCATAATACTGCTCTTGACTAGCAGTGCCACACCTCCCCCTCTTTTGCCTCCTTCCCTAAGCTTACTAAAACACCTAAACCCCGGAACCTGCAACAACCATTCCTGTCCCTGCTCTATCCATGTCTCCGAAATGGCCACAACATCGAAGTCCCAGGTACCAACCCATGCTGCCAGTTCCCCTACCTTATTTTGTATACTCCTGGCATTGAAGTAAACACACTTCAAACCACCTACCTGAACACTGGCCCCCTCCTGCGAAGTCAAATCTGTGCTCCTGACCTTTATACTCTCAATCTCCCGTACCCTAAAACTACAATCCAGGTTCCCATGCCCCTGCTGCATTAGTTTAAACCCCCCCAAAGAGCACTAACAAATCCCCCCACCAGGATATTTGTGCCCCTCAGGTTCAGATGTAGACCATCCTGTCTGTAGAGGTCCCACCTTCCCCAGAAAGAGCCCCAGTTATCCAGAAATCTGAATCCCTCCCGCCTGCACCATCCCTGTAGCCACGTGTTTAATTGCTCTCTCTCCCTATTCCTCATTTCATTATCACGTGGCACGGGCAACAACCCAGAGATCACAACTCTGTTTGTTCTCGTTCTGAGCTTCCATCCTAGCTCCCTGAAAGTCTGCCTGACATCCTTGTCCCCTTTCCTACCTATGTCGTTAGTGCCAATGTGGATCACGACTTGGGGCTGCTCCCCCTCCCCCTTAAGGACCCGGAAAACACGATCCGAGACATCATGTACCCTTGCACCTGGGTAACATACCAACATACCAAACGTGAGTCTCTCTCGCTCGCACAAAATCTCCTATCTGTGCCCCTGACTATCGAGTCCCCAATTACTAATGCTCTGCTCCTCTCCCCCTTCCCTTCTGAGCAACAGGGACAGACTCCGTGCCAGAGGCCCGTACCCCATGGCTTACCCCTGGTAAGTCGTCCCCCCCACAAGTATCCAAAGCGGTATACTTGTTTCTCAGGGGAACGACCGCAGGGGATCCCTGCACTGACTGCTTCTTCCCAGTCCCTCTTACAGTTACCCATCTATCTCCAATCTTTGGTGTAACTAATTCCCTGAAGCTGCTATCTATGACCCCCTCTGCCTCCCGAACGATCCGAAGTTCTTCCAACTCCAGCTCCAGTTCCCTAACTCGGTCTTGGAGGAGCTGGAGATGGCAGCACTTCCTGCAGGTAAAATCAGCAGGGACACTAACGGCATCCCTCACCTCAAACATCCTCCAGGAGGAACATTGCACTCCCTTCCCTGCCATTCCTCTAACTTTCTACCAAGATCTGATTAATAAATAATTTTTTTTTTAAATAATAATGTAAATATGGTACTTACCTCAGACCAATGGGTCTTATTATTAGGTTAGAGGAGGAGGGCGGGTGGGAGACACTACACGTGTAGTGTCTCAGGTTTCCTCTCCACCAGAATTTATTGGTTGGGGGGGGGGAACCTGCCCAGAAGTCCGCGGGTCGAACTTCCGCTTCCGGGTCGAACTTCCGGCTCCCGCCTTATATAAAAAATAAAAATTAAAAATAACACAGAAAAGAAGAACAGAAACGGGACCAGGTAAGTGTTTTTAAAGCAAATACTCACCTCCCGACAGGCCCCTGCACTCCGCTCCTGCCATGGCACCATGGGTTCCTTTCAGTTAGAATCCGAAAACTGCAAACCATATGGACATCGCACTAATATGTCCTGGTATATAACATTTCAGAATCATAAAATCCATAGAATTTACAGTGCAGAAGAAGACCATTCAGCCCCTCGAGTCTGCATCGGCTCTTGGAATGAGCACCCTATATAAGCTCACACCACCCTATCCCTGTAACCCAGTAACTCCACCTAACCGAAGGGCAATTTAACACGGCCAATCCACCTAACCTGCACATCTTTGGACTGTGGGAGGAAACCGGAGCACCCGGAGGAAACCCACGCAGACACAGGGTGACCGTGCAGACTCCGCACAGACAGTGACCCAAGCTGGGAATCGAACCTGGGGCCCTGTCGCTGTGAAGCAACAGTGCTAACCACGGTGCTATCGTGCTGCCCATTGGAGACAGCCCGTTCCCTGCATTTCTTTGTACAAAATGGACGCAACCTTTTTAAATTGTCCATTCGTTTGGAACAACCCGTGGACCCTGGTGACAAATCTGCTCAAGAATTGGTTAAAAATTTCGAAGACAAATAAATACGGCAGCCATCAATAACCGCAGAGAGGAACCGGCCAGAGGGGGGAACATTGTGCAGTCCGTTACCAGCCTCAAGCGTGGCATGGAATTTTGCGAATTTGGTGACTCGGTTGATGACACCATGAGAGAGTGCTTGTTTTTTGGGTTCAGAAATGATCCCAGTCAGAACAGATAATTATCGGAACAAAATCTCCGTATTGATATTGCTGTGTCCATGAGCGCAGCAGGCTCGAGACACTAGAAATTGGCTGCCATCCAGAAAAAGATGGACGCAGCATTAGACATGTCAACGCTGTGCAAAAAAAAAACCGGGCCATTAACAGGCTGGTTGCTGGGGCAAGGACAATGAAACCAAAGTGAGGACACACCCGTGGCCACACAATGTGCACTTTCTGGAGTAAAGCGCCACCTACTGACAGACACATGCAATGACAGAAGAGACAAAATGAATTCAACTCTGAAAATTCAGGAACAAAGAGAGCAAGAAAACACGGTTTGGAAAGGGAGCTGATGTTAGGTGTATTCTGTGCTCTTGGTGTACCAGGTCGTTTCTGGGTAATTCTATGACTGAATGAACAACCTTTAAAGCCGAGGTTGATGTGGGGGCTGCCGTCTCTTTTATTCCCCAGGGCATCTCTGAAAAGAAACTGAATCACCGAACATTAGGCCCAGAAAATATCATCCTGGAGACCAACAGGGAGGAAACGGTGCTCCTGAAGGATGCATCATAGTCAAAGTAGAGTTAGGTGGGAAAACTGGAGCACACCCTGGCCTGAAGGACCAAATTAAACTGGAGTGCAGGAAATAGGTTATTCAAAGATGAGTTGGATGATCAACCATGATCATAATGAATGACCGAGCAGGTTCAAAGGGCCGAATGGCCTCCTCCTGTCCCTGCTTCTGGACGTGGGTCACTATCGGAAACATTGATTGAAGAATTTTTGGCTGGCATAGTAGGAGGACAGGATTTTAGCAAATTGACCTAGAGCAGGCCCACATGAAAATGAAATTTGGAGCTGATTCCCTCCACCTGCCCATCATGATCTCACATGATCTCCGGGGTAACAGCAACAGCCAAACTCGAGGCACCACGGTCGGTTCTGCTGCAGAGGGAGGGGTGATAAGTGTGACAGTGCAATAGTTATCGGGGAGTCACAGGCGTTTCTGTGCCCGCAAACGAGACTCCAGGATGGTGTGTTGCCTCCCTGGTGCTAGGGTCAAGGATGTCTCGGAGCGGGTACAGGACATTCTGGAGGGGGAGGGTGAACAGCCAGTGGCTGTGGTTCACATCGGTACAAACAACATCGGTAAAAAAGGGGATGCTAAAAGCAGAATACAGGGAGCTCGGAAGAAAGTTAAGAAATCGGACCTCGAAGGTAGTGATCTCAGGATTACTACTGGTGCCACGTGCTAGTCAGAGTAGGAATGACAGGATATATCGGATGAATACGTGGCTCAAGGGATTGTGTCAGGGGGAGGGTTTCAGATTCCTGAGGCATTGGGACCGGTTCAGGGGGAGGTGGGACCTGTACAAACTGGACGGGTTACACCTGGGCAGGACTGGAACTGATGTCCTAGGGGGGCTATTTGCTAGAGCTGTTGGGGAGGGTTTAAACTAATGTGGCAGGGGGATGGGAACCGATGCAGGAAGTTGGAAGGTAGTAAAACAGGGACGGAAACAAAAGGCAGTAAGGGGGAAAGTGTAAGGCAGAGAAGCCATAGTCAAAAATCAAAAAGGGCCACAGTACAAGGTACAGTGACTGAGGGGAGCTCAGTGAATAGGACCAGGAATACTAAAAGTAATAAAACTGGAAGTAAAAACATTGATGCTAAGCAACGCGGCAGGTTGTTACAGGAAGATATGGGTTCAACGACAAGGAAAATTAGGAGAAAGGTTAAGAGGCAAAATAACTTAGGCAAGGTTACTGATAAAGGTGTTAAGATTCAAAACATAGGTATAAATGCCAACATAATGCCCATAGTATTCAGAATAAGGTAAATGAGTTGATGGTGCAAATCATCGTGAATGACTATGATTTAGTGGCCATTACTGAAACATGGTTAAAGGAAGGTCACGACTGGGAGTTAAATATCCGAGGGTATCAAACTATTCGGAAGGACAGAGTGGATGGTAAGGGAGGTGGTGTAGCTCTGTTATTTAAGGATGACATCCGGGCAACAGTAAGGGATGACATCGGTGCTATGGAGGATAAGGTTGAATCCATTTGGGTGGAAATCAGGAATAGTAAGGCGAAAAAGTCACTGATAGGAGTAATCTATAGGCCACCAAATAGTAACATTATGGTGGGGCAGGCAATAAACAAAGAAATAACTGATGCATGTAGAAATGGTACAGCAGTTATCATGGGGGATTTTAATCTACATGTTGATTGGTTTAACCAGGTCGGTCAAGGCAGCCTTGAGGAGGGGTTGATAGAATGTATCTGCGATAGTTTCCTAAAATAGTATGTAATGGAACCTACGAGGGAACAAGCGGTCCTAGATCTGGTCCTGTGTAATGAGACAGGATTGATTCAGGATCTCATAGTTAGGGATCCTCTCGGAAGGAACGATCACAATATAGTGGAATTTAAAATACAGATGGAGGGTGAGAAGGAAAAATCAAACACTAGTGTTTTCTGCTTAAACAAGGAGATTACAATGGGATGAGAGACTGGGAGCAAAGACTTTATGGTGAAACAGTTGAGGAACAGTGGACAACCTTCCAAGCGATTTTTAACAGTGCTCAGCAAAGGTGTATACCAACAAAAAGGAAGGACGGTAGAAAGAGGGAAAATCGCCCGTGGATATCTAAGGAAATAAGGGAGAGTATCAAATTGAAGGAAAAAGCATACAAAGTGGCAAAGATTAGTGGGAGACGAGAGGACTGTGAAATCTTTAGGGGGCTATAAAGAAGAGTAAGATAGATTATGAGAGTAAACTTGCTCAGAATATAAAAACAGATAGTAAAAGTTTCTGCAAATATATAAAACAAAAAAGAGTGGCTAAGGTAAATATTGGTCCTTTAGAGGATGAGAAGGGAGATTTAATAATGGGAGATGAGGAAATGGCTGAGGTACTGAACAGGTTTTTTGGGTCGGTCTTCACAGTGGAAGACACAAATAACATGCCAGTGACTGATGGAAATGAGGCTATGACAGGTGAGGACCTTGAGAGGATTGTTATCACCAAGGAGGTAGTAATGGGCAAGCTAATGGGACTAAAGGTAGACAAGTCTCCTGGCCCTGATGGAATGCATCCTAGAGTGATAAAAGAGATGGCTAGGGAAATTGCAAATGCACGAGTGATAATTTACCAAAATTCACTAGACTCTGGGGTGGTCCCGGCGGATTGGAAATTAGCAAACGTGACACCACTGTTTAAAAAAGGAGGTAGGCAGAAAGCGGGTAATTATAGGCCAGTTAGCTTAACTTCGGTAGTAGGGAAGATGCTGGAATCTCTCATCAAGGAAGAAATAGCGAGGCATCTGGATGGAAATTATCCTATTGGGCAGACGCAGCATGGGTTCATAAAGGGCAGGTCATGCCTAACTAATTTAGTGAAATTTTTTGAGGACATTACCAGTGCGGTAGATAACGGGGAGCCAATGGATGTGGTATATCTGGATTTCCAGAAAGCCTTTGACAAGGTGCCACACAAAGGGTTGCTGCATAAGATAAAGATGCATGGCATTAAGGGGAAAGTAGTAGCATGGATAGAGGATTGGTTAATTAATAGAAAGCAAAGAGTGGGGATTAATGGGTGTTTCTCTGGTTGGCAATCAGTAGCTAGTGGTGTCCCTCAGGGATCAGTGTTGGGCCCACAACTGTTCACAATTTACATAGATGATTTGGAGTTGGGGACCAAGGGCAATGTGTCCAAGTTTGCAGACGACACTAAGATAAGTGGTAAAGCAAAAAGTGCAGAGGATACTGGAAGTCTGCAGAGGGATTTGGATAGGCTAAGTGAATGGGCTAGGGTCTGGCAGATGGAATACAATGTTGACAAATGTGAGGTTATCCATTTTGGTAGGAATAACAGCAAAAGGGATTATTATTCAAATGATAAAATATTAAAACATGCTGCTGTGCAGAGAGACCTGGGTGTGCTAGTGCATGAGTCGCAGAAAGTTGGTTTTCAGGTACAACAGGTAATTAAGAAAGCAAATGGAATTTTGTCCTTCATTGCTAGAGGGATGGAGTTTAAGACTAGGGAGGTTCTGCTGCAACTGTATAAGGTGTTAGTGAGGCCACACCTGGAGTGTTGTGTTCAGTTTTGGTCTCCTTACTTGAGAAAGGACGTACTGGCACTGGAGGGTGTGCAGAAGAGATTCACTAGGTTAATCCCAGAGCTGAAGGGGTTGGATTACGAGGAGAGGTTGAGTAGACTGGGACTGTACTTGTTGGAATTTAGAAGGATGAGGGGGGATCTTATAGAAACATATAAGATTATGAAGGGAATAGATAGGATAGATGCGGGCAGGTTGTTTCCACTGGTCGGTGAAAGCAGAACTAGGGGGCATAGCCTCAAAATAAGGGGAAGTAGATTTAGGACTGAGTTTAGGAGGAACTTCTTCACCCAAAGGGGTGTGAATCTATGGAATTCCTTGCCCAGTGAAGCAGTAGAGGCTCCTTCATTAAATGTTTTTAAGATAAAGATAGATAGTTTTTTGAAGAATGAAGGGATTAAGGGTTATGGTGTTCGGGCCGGAAAGTGGAGCTGAGTCCACAAAAGATCAGCCATGATCTCATTGAATGGTGGAGCAGGCTCGAGGGGCCAGATGGCCGACTCCTGCTCCTAGTTCTTATGTTCTTATGTAAAGGGAACTCTTAAAAATTGATAGAGCCGCCCATCTGCTTCGAAGGCAGTGTACTTGCGGTCACTAGTGCGGAGGGGTAGCTGGTGGTAGGTGGACTTGAGGTCCACCGTGGAGAAGACCTTGTATTGTGCGATCCTGTTTACCAGATCGGCTATACGGGGGAGAGGGTACGCATCCAGTTGCGTAAACCTGTTGATGGTCTGACTGTAGTCGATGACCATCCTATGCTTCTCCCCGGTCTTTACCACCACTACTTGAGCTCTCCAGGGACAGTTGCTCGCTTCAATGACCCCTTCCTTCAGCAGCCTTTGGACCTCGGACCTGATGAAGGTCCGGTCCTGGGCACTGTACCATCTGCTCCTAGTGGCGACGGGTTTGTAATCCGGGGTGAGGTTCGCAAACCGGGAAGGCGGGTCGACCTTAAGGGTCGCGAGGCCGCAGACAGTAAGGGGAGATATAGGGCCGCTGAATTTAAAAGTCAGGCTTTGCAAATGGCATTGGATGTCCAGCCCCAGGAGGGTAGCCGCGCAGAGGTGCGGCAGGACATACAGACGGAAATTGTGGAATTCCCTGCCTTGGACAGTGAGGTTCGCTAGGCAGAACCCCTTTATCTCCACTGAGTGTGACCCGGAGGACAGGGAGACCCTTTGATTTCCAAGGTGGGTTACAAGGGAACAGCGCCTTACCGTGTCGAGGTGAACAAAGCTTTCTGTGCTCCCAGAGTCAATCAGGCACACCGTCTCGTGGCCGTTGATGAGGATCGTTGTTGTAGCCGTTGCGAGTGTCCGAGGTCGACTTTGGTCCAGTGTTACCGAGGATAGATGAAGCAGTTGCGAGTTCTGATCGGGCAGCGTGTAGTCGACCGAGCTGGGGGCCTGGGGCCCCATCCAAGATGGCGTCACCCATGGGTCGCACATGGTGTCCGGGGATGAAGAAGATGGTGTCGGCGATGGACAAAATGGCGGCGCCCACCCGTCCAGCGTGGATTCCGGGGGGCAAGATGGCCACGCACGTGGCTCACACGTGGCGTTAGGATAGGGGGGGGCGGTAAGCACTGGCCGGTCGGGGCCTGAAGGGAGGGTTGCTGCGGCGGCCCATAGTTGCTGGAGACCGCGGCCACGCGCGGGCCTGGCTGACCCCCACAAAGTGGCCCTTGTTGCTGCACCCTTTGCAGGCAGCGGTGCGGGCCGGGCAGCGCGGGCGGGGATGATTCGCTTGCCCGTAGAAGAAACAGCGGGGCCCGGCGGCGGTAGCGGGCCGTCTTGCCGCGCAGGCTTGCGGTGTCAGGGGGAAGGTCTGAGGGGCTGCCGCTGCGGGGTGCCACACAGCCCAGGGGGCTGCCACGCGATCGGGAGCAAAGGGCATCGCGTTTTTATAGGCAATGTCCATGGACCCTGCCAGGGCCCGTGCCTCTGTAAGTCCCAGAGTGTCCCTTTCTAGGAGCCTTCGGCGGATATCGGGGGAGGTCATACCTGCCACGAAAGCATCCCTGATTAAAAGTTCCGTGTGCTTGCTCCCCGAAACTTACGGGCAGCCACAGTTTCGGCCCAGCACCAGCACCGCCCGGTAGAAACCTTCCAACGTTTCCTCGGGTCTTAGCCGCCTAGTCGCAAGCAGGTGACGAGCGTAGACCTGGTTTACAGGGCGGATGTGATGTCCTTCCAGCAGTTCGATAGTGGCAGCATAGTTCTCCGCCTCCTCGATAAGGGGGTAGATCACAGGGCTGACCCGGGAACGCAGGAGATGCATCTTCTGTCCTTCCGTGGGGGTGCCTACGGCCGTGTCGAGGGGGCCCTTAAAGCACGCCAGCCAGTGTTTAAAAATAGCAGCAGAGTTATCCGCGTGGGGGCTGAGCTGGAGGCACTCCGGCTTGATTCGGAGATCCATCCTTCCAACTGAAGTTGTAGCAGATTAAATTGATGCGCAATCAATTACTCTCGAGACGAAGTGATTCCATAACTGAGGCTTTAATCTGCTAGAACTCTTCCCCAGCAGCTTCGGTACAGAAAGTGAAGGCTGCTGGGACGGCACCAGTTCTTATACCCCGCCTTCAGGGCGGAGCTACACAATACAGCCAATGGTAAACTCCTGGGTCTAACCAATGGTCACCAGCCTCTCAGGTACCGCAATACCTGGTACTACCACATCTCCCATGGCCGATCAGCTGGGCCTGTGATTTCCCCATGGCTGATTAGCTGGGTGTGTGTGACTCCCCCATGGCCGATCAGCTGGGGCTGTGTGATGCCCCCATGGCCGATTAGCCCGATTAGCTGTGTGTGTGTGATTCTCCCATGGCCGATTAGCTGGGGCTGT
This sequence comes from Scyliorhinus torazame, assembly GCF_047496885.1. Classification (NCBI taxonomy): domain Eukaryota; kingdom Metazoa; phylum Chordata; class Chondrichthyes; order Carcharhiniformes; family Scyliorhinidae; genus Scyliorhinus; species Scyliorhinus torazame. Next base: position 45,503,789 of record NC_092710.1, on the reverse strand, counting down.
GTGATTCCCCCATGGCCGATCAGCATGATTAGCTGGGTGGGTGTGATTCCCCCATGGCCGATTAGCTGGGTGGGTGTGACTCCCCCATGGCTGATCAGCTGGGGCTGTGTGATTCCCCCATGGCCGATCAGCATGATTAGCTGGGTGGGTGTGATTCCCCCATGGCCGATTAGCTGGGTGGGTGTGATTCCCCCATGGCCGATTAGCTGGGTGGATGTGATTCCCCCATGGCCAATTAGCTGGGTGGGTGTGATTCCCCCATGGCCGATTAGCTGGGTGTGTGTGATTGTCCCATGGCCGATTAGCTGGGTGGGTGTGATTCCCCCATGGCCGATTAGCATGATTAGCTGGGTGGGTGTGATTCTCCCATGGCCGATCAGCTGGGTGGGTGTGATTCCCCCATGGCCGATTAGCTGGATGGGTGTGATTCTCCCATGGCCGATTAGCTGGGTGGGTGTGATTCCCCCATGGCCGATTAGCTGGGTGGGTGTGCGGAGGGTCCCTCACTCGCAGTCACGGCTCCTGCTGCCCAATGTCCCCATTGGGATTGTTGAGGAGACGGAGCAGCAATTCCAGTTTCAATGGCAGCTGTAGTGCTCCCCCCCCCCCCCCCCCAGGATATCCCCCCTCCCCGGATACACCCTCCCCCATATCAACCCCCATCAAATATCACTCCTTCACCAGGATATCACCCCTCCCCAAGGATATCACCACCCCCCCAGGATATCTCCCCCCCTGCCCAGGATATCCCCCCCCCCAGGATATCACCCCCCCTCCCAGGATATCACACCCCCCATGATATCACCACACCCCCAGGATATCACCCTCCCCAGGATATCACAACCCCTGGATATCACCCCCCTCCCAGGATATCACACCCCCTGGATATCACCCCCCTCCCAGGATATCACACCCCCTGGATATCACCCGCCCCCCCCCAGGATATCACCCCCCCAGGATATCACCCCCCCAGGATATCATCCCCCCTGGATATCACCCCCCCCCAGGATATCACCCCCCTCCCAGGATATCACCCCCCCTCCCAGGATATCACCCCCCCTCCCAGGATATCACCCCCCCAGGAGATCATGCCCCCCCAGGATATCACCCCCCACAGGATTACACCCCCCCAGGATATCATCCCCCCCCCCACGATATCACCCCCCACCATGATATTAACACCCCCCCCAGGATATCACCCCTCAGGTTATCAGCCCCCCCAGGATATCACCCCCCCCACCAGGATATCACCCCCCCCCGCAGGATATCACCTCCCCCCCGGATATCACCCCACCCAGGATATCCCCCCCCCGAGGATATCACCCCACCCCCCAGTATATCACCCCCCCAGGATATCACCCCCCCCAGGATATCACCCCCCTCCTCCAGGATATAACCCCCCCAGGATATCAACCCCCCCCCCAGGATATCACCCCCCACCCAGGATATCACCCACCCAGGATATCACCCACCCAGGATATCACCCACCCAGGATATCACCCCCCCAGGATATCACCCCCCCCCAGGATATCACCTCCCCAGGATATCACCCCCCCCCCCGGATATCACCCCCCCCCAAGGATATCACCGCCCCCAGGATATCAGCCCCCCCCCAGGATATCACCGCCCCCCCCCAGGATATCACCAGCCGCCAGGACATCACCCCCCCTTAGGATTTCACCCCACCCCCACCCCACTGTTATCACCCCTACCGGATACCATCTGCCCACCTCACCTCCCCCAGATGTCAATCTTGAGAGGGGATCCAGGCACAGAGGGACGGGGAAATGGGGGGAGGGAGGGGGAGGAGGACTGGACAAGGCGGGAGGCTGAGTCGCTCACCAGTGGAGTGAGTGCAGGCTGAGTGAGAGAGAGGAGGTAGGGAATGGAGGGGAGTGAGTGCGGGCTGAGTGAGGGTGCGAGGCGGAGGTAGGGAATGGAGGGGAGTGAGTGTGGGCTGAGTGAGAGAGAGGAGGTAGGGAATGGAAGGGAGTGAGTAAGTGCAGAGTGAGACAGAGAGGAGGTAGGGAATGGAGTGGAGTGAGTTCGGGCTGAGTGAGAGAGGAGGTAGGGAATGGAGGGGAGTGAGTGCAGACTGAGTGAGGGAGAGGACGTAGGGAATGGAGAGGAGTGAGTGAGGGCTGAGTGAGGGAGAGGAGGTAAGGAATGGAGGGGAGTGAGTGCGGGCTGAGTGAGGGTGCGAGGCGGAGGTAGGGAATGGAGGGGAGTGAGTGTGGGCTGAGTGAGGGAGAGGAGGTAGGGAATGGAGAGGAGTGAGTGTGGGCTGAGTGAGGGAGAGGAGGTAGGGAATGGAGGGGAGTGAGTGCGGGCTGAGTGAGGGAGAGGAGGTAGGGAATGGAGGGGAGTGTGTGTGGGCTGAGTGAGAGAGAGAGGAGGTACCGAATGGAGGTGAGTGAGTGCGGGCTGAGTGAGAGAGAGGAGGTAGGGAATGGAGGGGAGTGAGTGTGGGCTGAGTGAGAGAGAGAGGAGGTACCGAATGGAGGTGAGTGAGTGCGGGCTGATTGAGAGAGAGGAGGTAGGGAATGGAGGGGAGTGAGTGCGGGCTGAGTGAGCAAGTGAGGAGGTAAGCAATGGAGGTGAGTGAGTGTGGGCTGAGTGAGGGAGCGAGGAGGTAGGGAATGGAGGGGAGTGAGAGAGAGGAGGAAGGGAATGGAGGGGAGTGAGTGCAGGCTGAGTGAGGGAGTGAGGAGGTAGGGACTGGAGGGGAGTGAGTGCGGGCTGAGAGAGCAAGTGAGGAGGTAGGGAATGGAGGGGAGTGAATGCGGGGTGAGTGAAGGAGCGAGGAGGTAGGGAATGTAAAGGAGTGAGTGCGGGCTGATTGAGGAAGTGAGGTAGGGAATGGAGGGGAGTGAGTGCGTGCTAAATGAGGGAGAGGAGGTAGGGAATGGAGGGGAGTGAGTGCGGGCTGAGTGAGAGAGAGGAGGTAGGGAATGGAGGGGAGTGAGAGTTGGCTGAGTGAGGGAGCAAAGAGGAGGCAGGGAATGGAGGGGTGCAAGTGCGGGATGAGTGAGAGTGAAGAGGTAGGGAATGGAGGGGAGTGAGTGCGGGCTGAATGAGGTAGTGAGGAGGAGGTAGGGAATGGAGGGGAGTGTGTGCCGGCTGAGTGAGGGAGAGGAGGTTGGGAATGGAGGGGAGTGAGTGTTGGCTGACTGAGGGTGCGAGGAGGAAGTAGGGAATTGAGGGGAGTGAGTGAGAGCTGTGTGAGGGAGAGGAGGTAGGGAATGGAGGGGAGTGAGTGCGGGCTGAGTGATAGAGGAGGTAGGGAATGGAGTGGAGTGAGAGCGGGCTGAGTGAGAGAGAGGAGGTAGGGATTTGAGGGGAGTGAGTGCGGGCTGAGTGAGAGAGAGGAGGTAGGGAATGGAGGGGAGTGAGTGTGGGCTGAGTGAGGGAGCGAGGAGGAAATAGGGAATGGAGGGGAGTGAGTGTGGGCTGAGTGAGGGTGCGAGGAGGAAGTAGGGAATGGAGCGGAGTGAGTGCGGGCTGAGTGAGGGAGAGAGGAGGAGGTAGGGAATGGAGGGGAGTGAGTGCGGGCTGAGTGAGGGAGCGAGGAGGAGGTAGGGAATGGAGCGGAGTGAGTGCGGGCTGAGTGAGGGAGCGAGGAGGAGATAGGGAATGGAGGGGAGAGAGTGCGGGCTGAGTGAGGGAATGAGGAGGAGGTAGGGAATGGAGGGGAGTGAGTGCGGGCTGAGTGAGGGAGCGAGGAGGAGGTAGGGAATGGAGAGGAGTGAGTGGGGGCTGAGTGAGGGAGTGAGGAGGAGGTAGGGATTAGAGGGGAGTGAGTGTGGGCTGGGTGAGGGTGCGAGGAGGAAGTAGGGAATGGAGGGGAGTGAGTGCGGGCTGAGTGTGGGAGAGGAGGTAGGGAATGGAGGGGAGTGAGTGCGGGCTGAGTGAGAGAGAGGAGGTAGGGAATGGAGGGGAGTGAGTGCGTGCTGAGTGAGCAAGTGAGGAGGTAAGCAATGGAGGGGAGTGAGTGCGGGGTGAGTGAGAGAGAGGAGGTAGGGAATGGAGGGGAGTGGGTGCGGGCTGAGTGAGAGAGAGGAGGTAGGGAATGGAGGGGAGTGGGTGCGGGCTGAGTGAGAGAGAGGAGGTAGGGAATGGAGGGGAGTGAGTGCGGGCTGAGTGAGAGAGAGGAGGTAGGGAATGGAGGGTTGTGAGTGCGGGCTGAGTGAGGGAGCGAGGAGGAGGTAGGGAATGGAGGGGAGTGAGTGCGGGCTGAGTGAGGGAGCGTGGAGGAGGTAGGGAATGGAGGGGAGTGAGTTCGTCTGAGTGAGGGAGTGAGGAGGAGGTAGGGAATGGAGGGGAGTGAGTTCGGGCTGAGTGAGGGAGCGAGGAGGAGGTAGGGAATGGAGGGGAGTGAGTGCGGGCTGAGTGAGGGAGCGAGGAGGAGGTAGGGAATGGAGGGGAGTGAGTGCGGGCTGTGTGAGGGAACGAGGAGGAGGTAGGGAATGTAGGGGAGTGAGTACGGGCTGAGTGAGAGAGAGGAGGTAGGGAATGGAGGGTTGTGAGTGCGGGCTGAGTGAGGGAGCGAGAAGGAGGTATGGAATGGAGGGGAGTGAGTGCGGGCTGAGTGAGGGAGCGAGGAGGAGGTAGGGAATGGAGGGGAGTGAGTGCGGGCTGAGTGAGAGAGAGGAGGAGGTAGAGAATGGAGGGGAGTGAGTGCGGGCTGAGAAAGGGAGCGATGAGGAGGTAGGGAATGGAGGGCAGTGAGTGCGGGCTGAGTGAGAGAGAGGAGGTAGGGAATGGAGGGAAGTGAGTGCGGGCTGAGTTAGGGAGCGAGGAGGAGTTAGGGAATCGGGGGAGTGAGTTCGGGCTGAGTGAGAGAGAGGAGGTAGGGAATGGAGGGAAGTGAGTGCGGGCTGAGTTAGGGAGCGAGGAGGAGTTAGGGAATGGAGGGGAGTCAGTGCCGGCTGAGTGAGGGAGCGAGGAGGAGGTAGGGAATGGAGGGGAGTGAGTGCGGGCTGAGTGAGGGAACGAGGAGGAGGTAGGGAATGGAGGTGAGTGAGTGCGGGCTGACTGAGGGAGCGAGGAGGAGGTAGGGAATGGAGGGGAGTGAGTGCGGGCTGAGTGAGGGAGCGAGGAGGAAGTAGGGAATGGAGTGGAGTGAGTGCGTGCTGAGTGAGAGAGAGGAGGTAAGGAATGGAGTGGAGTGAGTGCGGGCTGAGTGAGAGAGAGGAGGTAGGGAATGGAGGGGAGTGAGTGAACTGAGTGAAGGAGTGATGAGGAGGTAGGGAATGGAGGGGAGTAAGTGCGGGTTGAGTGAGGGAGCGAGGAGGAGGTAGGGAATGAAGGGGAGTGAGTGCGGGCTGAGTGAGGGAGCGAGGAGGAGGTAGGGAATGGAGGGGAGTGAGTGCGGGCTGAGTGAGGGAGCGTGGAGGAGGTAGGTAATGGAGGGGAGTAAGTGCAGGTTGAGTGAGGGAGCGAGGGGGAGGTAGGGATTGGAGGGGAGTGAGTGCGGACTGAGTGAGGGAGCGAGGAGGAGGTAGGGAATGGAGGGGAGTGAGTGCGGGCTGAGTGAGGGATCGAGGAGGAGGTAGGGATTGGAGGGGAGTGAGTGCGGGCTGAGTGAGGGAGCGAGGAGGAGGTAGGGAATGGAGGGGAGTGAGTGCGGGCTGAGTGAGGGAGCGAGGAGGAAGTAGGGAATGGAGGGGAGTGAGTGCGGGCTGTGTGAGGGAGCGAGGAGAATGTAGGGATTGGAGGGAAGTGAGTGCGGGCTGAGTGAGGGAGCGAGGAGGAGGTATGGAATGGAGGGGCGTGAGTGCGGGCTGAGTGAGAGAGAGGAGGTAGGGAAGGGAGGGGAGTGAGTGCGGGCTAAATGAGGGAGTGAGGAGGAGGTTGGGAATGGAGGGGAGTGAGTGCGGGCTGTGTGAGGGAGCGAGGAGGAGGTAGGGAATGGAGGGGAGTGAGTGCGGGCTGAGTGAGGGACAGAGGAGAAGGTAGGGGTAGGAGGGGAGTGAGTGTGGGCTGAGTGAGGGAGCGAGGAGGAGGTAGGGAATGGAGGGGAGTGAGTGTGGGCTGAGTGAGGGAGCGAGGAGGTGGTAGGGAATGGAGGGGATTGAGTTTGGGGTGAGTGAGAAAGAGGAGGTATGGAATGGAGGGGAGTGAGTGCGGGCTGAGTGAGGGAGCAAGGAGGAGGTAGGGAATGGGGGGAGTGAGTGCGGGTTCAGTGAGGGAGCGAGGAGGAAGTAGGGAATGGAGGGGAGTGAGTGTGGGCTGAGTGAGGGTGCGAGGAGGAGGTAGGGAATGGAGGGAATTGAGTGTGGGCTGAGTGAGAGAGAGGAGGTAGGGAATGGAGGGGAGTGAGTGTTGGCTGAGTGAGAGAGGGGAGGAAGGGAATGGAGGGGAGTGAGTGCATGCTGAGTGAGAGAGTGGAGGTAAGGAATGGAGTGGAGTGAGTGCGGGCTGAGTGAGAGAGAGAAGGTAGGGAATGGAGGGGAGTGGGTGCGGGCTGAGTGAGAGAGAGGAGGTAGGGAATGGAGGGGAGTGAGTGCGGGCTGAGTGAGGGAGCGTGGAGGAGGTAGGTAATGGAGGGGAGTAAGTGCAGGTTGATGGAGGGAGCGAGGAGGAGGTAGGGATTGGAGGGGAGTGAGTGCGGACTGAGTGAGGGAGCGAGGAGGAGGTATGGAATGGAGGGGAGTGAGTGCGGGCTGAGTGAGGGACAGAGGAGAAGGTAGGGAAATGAAGGGGAGTGAGTGCGGGCTGAGTGAGGGAGCGAGGAGGAGGTAGGGAATGGAGGGGAGTGAGTGTGGGCTGAGTGAGGGAGCGAGGAGGTGGTAGGGAATGGAGGGGATTGAGTTCGGGGTGAGTGAGAAAGAGGAGGTAGGGAATGGAGGGGAGTCAGTGCGGGCTGAGTGAGGGAGCGAGGAGGAGGAAGGGAATGGAGGGGATTGAGTTCGGGGTGAGTGAGAAAGAGGAGGTAGGGAATGGAGGGGAGTGAGTGCGGGCTGAGTGAGGGAGCAAGGAGGAGGTAGGGAATGGAGGGGAGTGAGTGCGGGTTCAGTGAGGGAGCGAGGAGGAAGTAGGGAATGGAGGGGAGTGAGTGTGGGCTGAGTGAGGGTGCGAGGAGGAGGTAGGGAATGGAGAGAATTGAGTGTGGGCTGAGTGAGAGAGAGGAGGTAGGGAATGGAGGGGAGTGAGTGTGGGCTGAGTGAGAGAGAGGAGGAAGGGAATGGAGGGGATTGAGTGCGTGCTGAGTGAGAGAGTGGAGGTAAGGAATGGAGTGGAGTGAGTGCGGGCTGAGTGAGAGAGAGGAGGTAGGGAATGGAGGGGAGTGGGTGCGGGCTGAGTGAGAGAGAGGAGGTAGGGAATGGAGGGGAGTGAGTGCGGGCTGAGTGAGGGAGCGTGGAGGAGGTAGGTAATGGAGGGGAGTAAGTGCAGGTTGATGGAGGGAGCGAGGAGGAGGTAGGGATTGGAGGGGAGTGAGTGCGGACTGAGTGAGGGAGCGAGGAGGAGGTATGGAATGGAGGGGAGTGAGTGCGGGCTGAGTGAGGGACAGAGGAGAAGGTAGGGAAATGAAGGGGAGTGAGTGCGGGTTGAGTGAGGGAGCGAGGAGGAGGTAGGGAATGGAGGGGAGTGAGTGTGGGCTGAGTGAGGGAGCGAGGAGGTGGTAGGGAATGGAGGGGATTGAGTTCGGGGTGAGTGAGAAAGAGGAGGTAGGGAATGGAGGGGAGACAGTGCGGGCTGAGTGAGGGAGCGAGGAGGAGGAAGGGAATGGAGGGGATTGAGTTCGGGGTGAGTGAGAAAGAGGAGGTAGGGAATGGAGGGGAGTGAGTGCGGGCTGAGTGAGGGAGCAAGGAGGAGGTAGGGAATGGAGGGGAGTGAGTGCGGGTTCAGTGAGGGAGCGAGGAGGAAGTAGGGAATGGAGGGGAGTGAGTGTGGGCTGAGTGAGGGTGCGAGGAGGAGGTAGGGAATGGAGAGAATTGAGTGTGGGCTGAGTGAGAGAGAGGAGGTAGGGAATGGAGGGAAGTGAGTGCGGGCTGAGTTAGGGAGCGAGGAGGAGTTAGGGAATCGGGGGAGTGAGTTCGGGCTGAGTGAGAGAGAGGAGGTAGGGAATGGAGGGAAGTGAGTGCGGGCTGAGTTAGGGAGCGAGGAGGAGTTAGGGAATGGAGGGGAGTCAGTGCCGGCTGAGTGAGGGAGCGAGGAGGAGGTAGGGAATGGAGGGGAGTGAGTGCGGGCTGAGTGAGGGAACGAGGAGGAGGTAGGGAATGGAGGTGAGTGAGTGCGGGCTGACTGAGGGAGCGAGGAGGAGGTAGGGAATGGAGGGGAGTGAGTGCGGGCTGAGTGAGGGAGCGAGGAGGAAGTAGGGAATGGAGTGGAGTGAGTGCGTGCTGAGTGAGAGAGAGGAGGTAAGGAATGGAGTGGAGTGAGTGCGGGCTGAGTGAGAGAGAGGAGGTAGGGAATGGAGGGGAGTGAGTGAACTGAGTGAAGGAGTGATGAGGAGGTAGGGAATGGAGGGTGGTAAGTGCGGGTTGAGTGAGGGAGCGAGGAGGAGGTAGGGAATGAAGGGGAGTGAGTGCGGGCTGAGTGAGGGAGCGAGGAGGAGGTAGGGAATGGAGGGGAGTGAGTGCGGGCTGAGTGAGGGAGCGTGGAGGAGGTAGGTAATGGAGGGGAGTAAGTGCAGGTTGAGTGAGGGAGCGAGGGGGAGGTAGGGATTGGAGGGGAGTGAGTGCGGACTGAGTGAGGGAGCGAGGAGGAGGTAGGGAATGGAGGGGAGTGAGTGCGGGCTGAGTGAGGGATCGAGGAGGAGGTAGGGATTGGAGGGGAGTGAGTGCGGGCTGAGTGAGGGAGCGAGGAGGATGTAGGGAATGGAGGGGAGTGAGTGCGGGCTGAGTGAGGGAGCGAGGAGGAAGTAGGGAATGGAGGGGAGTGAGTGCGGGCTGTGTGAGGGAGCGAGGAGAATGTAGGGATTGGAGGGAAGTGAGTGCGGGCTGAGTGAGGGAGCGAGGAGGAGGTATGGAATGGAGGGGCGTGAGTGCGGGCTGAGTGAGAGAGAGGAGGTAGGGAAGGGAGGGGAGTGAGTGCGGGCTAAATGAGGGAGTGAGGAGGAGGTTGGGAATGGAGGGGAGTGAGTGCGGGCTGTGTGAGGGAGCGAGGAGGAGGTAGGGAATGGAGGGGAGTGAGTGCGGGCTGAGTGAGGGACAGAGGAGAAGGTAGGGGTAGGAGGGGAGTGAGTGTGGGCTGAGTGAGGGAGCGAGGAGGAGGTAGGGAATGGAGGGGAGTGAGTGTGGGCTGAGTGAGGGAGCGAGGAGGTGGTAGGGAATGGAGGGGATTGAGTTTGGGGTGAGTGAGAAAGAGGAGGTATGGAATGGAGGGGAGTGAGTGCGGGCTGAGTGAGGGAGCAAGGAGGAGGTAGGGAATGGGGGGAGTGAGTGCGGGTTCAGTGAGGGAGCGAGGAGGAAGTAGGGAATGGAGGGGAGTGAGTGTGGGCTGAGTGAGGGTGCGAGGAGGAGGTAGGGAATGGAGGGAATTGAGTGTGGGCTGAGTGAGAGAGAGGAGGTAGGGAATGGAGGGGAGTGAGTGTTGGCTGAGTGAGAGAGGGGAGGAAGGGAATGGAGGGGAGTGAGTGCATGCTGAGTGAGAGAGTGGAGGTAAGGAATGGAGTGGAGTGAGTGCGGGCTGAGTGAGAGAGAGAAGGTAGGGAATGGAGGGGAGTGGGTGCGGGCTGAGTGAGAGAGAGGAGGTAGGGAATGGAGGGGAGTGAGTGCGGGCTGAGTGAGGGAGCGTGGAGGAGGTAGGTAATGGAGGGGAGTAAGTGCAGGTTGATGGAGGGAGCGAGGAGGAGGTAGGGATTGGAGGGGAGTGAGTGCGGACTGAGTGAGGGAGCGAGGAGGAGGTATGGAATGGAGGGGAGTGAGTGCGGGCTGAGTGAGGGACAGAGGAGAAGGTAGGGAAATGAAGGGGAGTGAGTGCGGGCTGAGTGAGGGAGCGAGGAGGAGGTAGGGAATGGAGGGGAGTGAGTGTGGGCTGAGTGAGGGAGCGAGGAGGTGGTAGGGAATGGAGGGGATTGAGTTCGGGGTGAGTGAGAAAGAGGAGGTAGGGAATGGAGGGGAGTCAGTGCGGGCTGAGTGAGGGAGCGAGGAGGAGGAAGGGAATGGAGGGGATTGAGTTCGGGGTGAGTGAGAAAGAGGAGGTAGGGAATGGAGGGGAGTGAGTGCGGGCTGAGTGAGGGAGCAAGGAGGAGGTAGGGAATGGAGGGGAGTGAGTGCGGGTTCAGTGAGGGAGCGAGGAGGAAGTAGGGAATGGAGGGGAGTGAGTGTGGGCTGAGTGAGGGTGCGAGGAGGAGGTAGGGAATGGAGAGAATTGAGTGTGGGCTGAGTGAGAGAGAGGAGGTAGGGAATGGAGGGGAGTGAGTGTGGGCTGAGTGAGAGAGAGGAGGAAGGGAATGGAGGGGATTGAGTGCGTGCTGAGTGAGAGAGTGGAGGTAAGGAATGGAGTGGAGTGAGTGCGGGCTGAGTGAGAGAGAGGAGGTAGGGAATGGAGGGGAGTGGGTGCGGGCTGAGTGAGAGAGAGGAGGTAGGGAATGGAGGGGAGTGAGTGCGGGCTGAGTGAGGGAGCGTGGAGGAGGTAGGTAATGGAGGGGAGTAAGTGCAGGTTGATGGAGGGAGCGAGGAGGAGGTAGGGATTGGAGGGGAGTGAGTGCGGACTGAGTGAGGGAGCGAGGAGGAGGTATGGAATGGAGGGGAGTGAGTGCGGGCTGAGTGAGGGACAGAGGAGAAGGTAGGGAAATGAAGGGGAGTGAGTGCGGGTTGAGTGAGGGAGCGAGGAGGAGGTAGGGAATGGAGGGGAGTGAGTGTGGGCTGAGTGAGGGAGCGAGGAGGTGGTAGGGAATGGAGGGGATTGAGTTCGGGGTGAGTGAGAAAGAGGAGGTAGGGAATGGAGGGGAGTCAGTGCGGGCTGAGTGAGGGAGCGAGGAGGAGGAAGGGAATGGAGGGGATTGAGTTCGGGGTGAGTGAGAAAGAGGAGGTAGGGAATGGAGGGGAGTGAGTGCGGGCTGAGTGAGGGAGCAAGGAGGAGGTAGGGAATGGAGGGGAGTGAGTGCGGGTTCAGTGAGGGAGCGAGGAGGAAGTAGGGAATGGAGGGGAGTGAGTGTGGGCTGAGTGAGGGTGCGAGGAGGAGGTAGGAAATGGAGAGAATTGAGTGTGGGCTGAGTGAGAGAGAGGATGTAGGGAATGGAGGGGAGTGGGTGCGGGCTGAGTGAGAGAGAGGAGGTAGGGAATGGAGGGGAGTGAGTGCGGGCTGAGTGAGGGAGCGTGGAGGAGGTAGGTAATGGAGGGGAGTAAGTGCAGGTTGATGGAGGGAGCGAGGAGGAGGTAGGGATTGGAGGGGAGTGAGTGCGGACTGAGAGAGGGAGCGAGGAGGAGGTATGGAATGGAGGGGAGTGAGTGCGGGCTGAGTGAGGGACAGAGGAGAAGGTAGGGAAATGAAGGGGAGTGAGTGCGTGCTGAGTGAGGGAGCGAGGAGGAGGTAGGGAATGGAGGGGAGTGAGTGTGGGCTGAGTGAGGGAGCGAGGAGGTGGTAGGGAATGGAGGGGATTGAGTTCGGGGTGAGTGAGAAAGAGGAGGTAGGGAATGGAGGGGAGTCAGTGCGGGCTGAGTGAGGGAGCGAGGAGGAGGAAGGGAATGGAGGGGATTGAGTTCGGGGTGAGTGAGAAAGAGGAGGTAGGGAATGGAGGGGAGTGAGTGCGGGCTGAGTGAGGGAGCAAGGAGGAGGTAGGGAATGGAGGGGAGTGAGTGTGGGTTCAGTGAGGTAGCGAGGAGGAAGTAGGGAATGGAGGGGAGTGAGTGTGGGCTGAGTGAGGGTGCGAGGAGGAGGTAGGGAATGGAGAGAATTGAGTGTGGGCTGAGTGAGAGAGAGGAGGTAGGGAATGGAGGGGAGTGAGTGTGGGCTGAGTGAGAGAGAGGAGGAAGGGAATGGAGGGGATTGAGTTCGTGCTGAGTGAGAGAGTGGAGGTAAGGAATGGAGTGGAGTGAGTGCGGGCTGAGTGAGAGAGAGGAGGTAGGGAATGGAGGGGAGTGGGTGCGGGCTGAGTGAGGGAGCTTGGAGGAGGTAGGTAATGGAGGGGAGTAAGTGCAGGTTGAGTGAGGGAGCGAGGAGGAGGTAGGGATTGGAGGGGAGTGAGTGCGGACTGAGTGAGGGAGCGAGGAGGAGGTAGGGAATGGAGGGGAGTGAGTGCGGGCTGAGTGAGGGAGCGAGGAGGAGGTAGGGATTGGAGGGGAGTGAGTGCGGGCTGAGTGAGGGAGCGAGGAGGAGGTAGGGAATGGAGGGGAGTGAGTGCGGGCTGAGTGAGGGAGCGAGGAGGAAGTAGGGAATGGAGGGGAGTGAGTGCGGGCTGAGTGAGGGAGCGAGGAGAATGTAGGGATTGAAGGGGTGTGAGTGCGGGCTGAGTGAGGGAGCGAGGAGGAGGTATGGAATGGAGGGGCGTGAGTGCGGGCTGAGTGAGAGAGAGGAGGTAGGGAATGGAGGGGAGTGAGTGCGGGCTGAATGAGGGAGTGAGGAGGAGGTTGGGAATGGAGGGGAGTGAGTGCGGGCTGAGTGAGGGAGCGAGGAGGAGGTAGGGAATGGAGGGGAGTGAGTGCGGGCTGAGTGAGGGACAGAGGAGAAGGTAGGGATAGGAGGGGAGTGAGTGCGGGCTGAGTGAGGGAGCGAGGAGGAGGTGGGGAATGGAGGGCAGTGAGTGTGGGCTGAGTGAGGGAGCGAGGAGGTGGTAGGGAATGGAGGGGATTGAGTTCGGGGTGAGTGAGAAAGAGGAGGTAGGGAATGGAGGGGAGTCAGTGCGGGCTGAGTGAGGGAGCGAGGAGGAGGTAGGGAATGGAGGGGATTGAGTTTGGGGTGAGTGAGAAAGAGGAGGTAGGGAATGGAGGGGAGTGAGTGCGGGCTGAGTGAGGGAGCAAGGAGGAGGTAGGGAATGGAGGGGACTGAGTGCGGGTTCAGTGAGGGAGCGAGGAGGAAGTAGGGAATGGAGGGGAGTGAGTGTGGGCTGAGTGAGGGTGCGAGGAGGAGGTAGGGAATGGAGGGAATTGAGTGTGGGCTGAGTGAGAGAGAGGAGGTAGGGAATGGAGGGGAGTGAGTGTGGGCTGAGTGAGAGAGAGGAGGAAGGTAATGGAGGGGAGTGAGTGCGTGCTGAGTGAGAGAGTGGAGGTAAGGAATGGAGTGGAGTGAGTGCGGGCTGAGTGAGAGAGAGGAGGTAGGGAATGGAGGGGAGTGGGTGCGGGCTGAGTGAGAGAGAGGAGGTAGGTAATGGAGGGGAGTGAGTGCGGGCTGAGTGAGGGAGCGAAGAGGAGGTAGGGAATGGAGGGGAGTGAGTGCGGGCTGAGTGAGGGACAGAGGAGAAGGTAGGGATAGGAGGGGAGTGAGTGCGGGCTGAGTGAGGGAGCGAGGCGGAGGTAGGAAATGGAGGGGAGTGAGTGTGGGCTGAGTGAGGGAGCAAGGAGGTGGTAGGGAATGGAGGGGATTGAGTTCGGGGTGAGTGAGAAAGAGGAGGTAGGGAATGGTGGGGAGTCAGTGCGGGCTGAGTGAGGGAGCGAGGAGGAGGTAGGGAATGGAGGGGATTGAGTTCGGGGTGAGTGAGAAAGAGGAGGTAGGGAATGGAGGGGATTGAGTTTGGGGTGAGTGAGAAAGAGGAGGTAGGGAATGGAGGGGAGTGAGTGTGGGCTGAGTGAGAGAGAGGAGTTAGGGAATGGAGGGGAGTGAGTGCGTGCTGAGTGAGAGAGAGGAGGAAGGGAATGGAGGGGAGTGAGTGCGGGCTGAGTGAGAGAGAGGAGGTAGGGAATGGAGGGGAGTGAGTGCGGGCTGAGTGAGGGAGCGAGGAGGAGGTAGGGAATGGAGGGGAGTGAGTGCGGGCTGAGTGAGGGAGCGAGGAGGAGGTAAGGAATGGAGGGGAGTGAGTGCGGGCTGAGTGAGAGAGCGAGGAGAATGTAGGGAATGGAGGGGAGTGAGTGCGGGTTGAGTGAGAGAGAGGAGGTAGGGAATGGAGGGGAGTGAGTGCGGGCTGAGTGAGAGAGAGGATGTAGGGAATGGAGGGGAGTTAGTGCGGGCTGAGTAAGGGAGCGAGGAGGAGGTAGGGAATGGAGGGGAGTGAGTGCGGGCTGAGTGAGAGAGAGGAGTTAGGGAATGGAGGGGAGTGAGTGAACTGAGTGAGGGAACGATGAGGAGGTAGGGAATGGAGGGGAGTGAGTGCAGGTTGAGTGAGGGAGCGAGGAGGAGGTAGGGAATGAATGGGAGTGAGTGCGGGCTGAATGAGGGAGTGAGGAGGAGGTAGGGAATGGAGGGGTGGGAGTGCGGGCAGAGTGAGGGAGCGAGTAGGAGGTAGGGAATGGAGGGGAGTGAGTGCGGGCAGAGTGAGGGAGCGAGGAGGAGGTAGGGAATGGAGGGGAGTGAGTGAGAGCTGAATGAGGGAGTGAGGAGGAGGTAGGGAATGGAGGGGAGTGAGTGCGGGCTGAGTGAGGGAGAGGAGGTTGGGAATGGAGGGGAGTGAGTGCGGGCTGAGTGAGGGAGCGAGGAGGAGGTAGTGAATGGGGGAGCGTGAGTGCGGGCTGAGTGAGAGAGAGGAGGTAGGGAATGGAGGGCAGTGAGTGCGGGCTGAGTGAGGGAGCGAGGAGGAGGTAGGGAATGGAGGGGAGTGAGTGGGGGCTGAGTGAGGGAGCGAGGAGGAGTTAGGGAATGGAGGGGAGTGAGTTCGGGCTGAGTGATGGAGCGAGGAGGAGGTAGGGAATGGAGGGGAGTGAGTGCGGGCTGAGTGAAGGAGCGAGGAGGAGGTAGGGAATGAAGGGGAGTGAGTGCGGGCTGAGTGAGGGAGCGAGGAGGAAGTAGGGAATGGAGGGGAGTGAGTGCGTGCTGAGTGAGGGAGCGAGGAGGAGGTAGGGAATGGAGGGGAGTGAGTGCGGGCAGAGTGAGGGAGAGAAGAGGTGGTAGGGAATGGAGGGGAGTGAGTTCAGGCTGAGTGAGAGAGAGGAGGTAGGGAATGGAGGGGAGTGAGTGCGGGCTGAGTGAGGGAGCGAGGAGGAGGTAGGGAATGGAGGGGAGTGAGTGTGGGCAGAGTGAGGGAGAGGGGAGTTGGTAGGGAATGGAGGGGAGTGAGTTCAGGCTGAGTGAGAGAGAGGATGTAGGGAATGGAGGGGAGTGAGTGCGGGCTGAGTAAGGGAGCGAGGAGGAGGTAGGGAATGGAGGGGAGTGAGTGCGGGCTGAGTGAGGGAGCGAGGAGAATGTAGGGAATGGACGGGAGTGAGTGCGGACTGAGTGAGGGAGCGAGGAGGAGGTAGGGAATGGAGTGGAGTGAGTGGGGGCTGAATGAGGGAGTGAGGAGTAGGTAGGGAATGGGGGGGAGTGAGTGTGGGCTGAGTGTGGGAGTGAGGAGGAGGTAGGGAATGGAGGGGAGTGAGTGCGGGCTGAGTGAGGGAGCGAGGAGGAAGTAGGGAATGGAGGGGAGTGAGTGCGGGCTGAGTGAGGGAGCGAGGAGAATGTAGGGAATGGAGGGGAGTGAGTGCGGGCTGAGTGAGGGAGCGAGGAGGAGGTAGGGAATGGAGGGGAGTGAGTGCAGGCTGAGTGAGGGAGCGAGGAGGAGGTAGGGAATGGAGGGGAGTGAGTGCGGGCTGAGTGAGGGAGAGGAGGTAGGGAATGGAGGGGAGTGAGTGCGGGCTGAGTGAGGGAGCGAGGAGAGGTCGGGAATGGAGGGGAGTGAGTGTGGGCTGAGTGAGGGAGCTAGGAGGAGGTAGGGAATGGAGGGGAGTGAGTGCGTGCTGAGTGAGGGAGCGAGGAGGAGGTAGGGAATGGAGGGGAGTGAGTGGGGGCTGAGTGAGGGTGCGAGGAGGATGGAGGGAATGGAGGGGAGTGAGTGCGGGCTGAGTGAGGGAGAGGAGGTAGGGAATGGAGGGGAGTGAGTGCTGGCTGAGTGAGGGAGCGAGGAGAAGGTAGGGAATGGAGGGGAGTGAGTGCGGGCTGAGTGAGGGAGCGAGGAGTAGGTAGGGAATGGAGGGGAGTGAGTGCGGGCTGAGTGAGGGAGCGAGGAGGAGGTAGGGAATGGGGAGTGAGTGCGGGCTGAGTGAGGGAGCGAGGAGGAGGTAGGGAATGGAGGGGAGTGAGTGCGGGCTGAGTGAGGGTGCGAGGAGGAAGTAGGGAATGGAGGGGAGTGAGTGCGGGCTGAGTGAGGGAGCGAGGAGGAAGTAGGGAATGGATGGGAGTGAGTGCGGGCTGAGTGAGGGAACGAGGAGGAGGTAGGGAATGGAGGGGAGTGAGTGCGGGCTGAGTGAGGGAGCGAGGAGAGGTCGGGAATGGAGGGGAGTGAGTGCGGGCTGAGTGAGGGAGAGGAGGTAGGGAATGGAGGGGAGTGAGTGCGGGCTGAGTGAGTGAGGGAGAGGAGGTAGGGAATGGAGGGGAGTGAGTGCTCCCCCCGCCCCTATTCCCCTCCCCATTCCCCTCCCCCTGCTCCCTTCCACATTCCCCTCCCCATTCCTCTCCCTCCCCCCCATTCCCCTCCTCCCCGCCCCTATTCCCCTCCACATTCCCCTCCCCCCATTCCCCTCCCCTATTCCCCTCCCACACTCCAATCCCCCATTCCCCCACACAATTCTCTCACCCCGCCCCTATTCCCCTCCACATTCCCCTCCCCCGTCCCCATTCCCCTCCCCCATTCCCCTCCACATTCCTCTCCCCATTCCCCTCCCCCATTCCCCTCCCCATTCCCCTCCCCCATTCCCCTCCCCCCATTCCCCTGCCCCTATTCCCCTCCCACATTCCAATCCCCCATTCCCCCCCCATTCCCCTCCACATTCCCCTCCCCGCCCCCATTTCCCTACCCAATTCCCCTCCCCCATTGCCCTCCACATTCCCCTCCCCGCCCCCATTCCCCTCCACATTCCCCTCCCCCATTCCCCACTCCCCTATTCCCCTCCACATTCCCCTCCCACATTCCAATCCCCCATTCCCCTCCCCCATTCCCCTCCACAGTCCTCTCACCCCGCCCCTATTCCCCTCCCCCATTCCCCTCCACATTACCCTCCCCCGCACCCATTCCCCTCCCCCATTCCCCTCCCCATTCCCCTCCCCTATTCCCCTCCCCCCATTCCCCTCCACATTCCCCTACCCAATTCCCCTCCCCCATTCCCCTCCCCCATTCCCCTCCACATTCCTCTCCCCATTCCCCTACCCATTCCCCTCCCCATTCCACTCCCCCATTCCCCTCCCCCCATTCCCCTACCCATTCCCCTCCACATTACCCTCCCCCCATTCCCCTCCACATTCCCCTCCCCCATTCCCCTCCCCCATTCCCCACTCCCCTATTCCCCCCATTATGCATATTTCCGTCCTTGCGCCATCCTCCTCCTTCCCTAAATTACCCCGTTCCTCCAAACACCCCTCCTCCCCCATACCCCAACCCTCCCAGCCCACAGTGGGAGGCGAATGGGGGGAGGCGGGGAATGGGGGAAGAGTGCGCTCACAAACTTTAAGGGTCTGAATAACATCATGCCAGGGTGATGGGCCTGTGTCCGCACTGTCAGCGGGTCATCATAGAATTACAGTGCAGAAGGAGGCCAGTCGGCCCATCGAGTATGCACCGGCTCTTGGATGGAGCACCCGACCCACGGTCAACACCTCCACCCTATCCCCATAACACAGTAACCCCACCCAACACTAAGGGCAATTTTGGACACAAAGGGGCAATTTCACACGGCCAATCCACCTAACCTGCACATCTTTGGACTGTGGGAGGAAACCGGAGCACCCGGAGGAAACCCACGCACACACACGGGGAGGATGTGCAGACTCCGCACAGACAGTGACCCAAGCCGGAATCGAAACTGGGACCGTGGAGCTGTGAAGCAATTGTGCTATCCACAATGCTACCGTGCTGCCCGTGATGATGGGCCTGTGTCCGCACTGTCAGCGGGTCAGTCAGTATACAGGGCAGGAGGGTGATGATGGGCCTGTGTCCGCACTGTCAGCGGGTCAGTATACAGGGCAGGAGGTTGATGATGGGCCTGTGTCCGCACTGTCAGCAGGTCAGTATACAGGGCAGGAGGGTGATGATGGGCCTGTGTCCGCACTGTCAGCGGGTCAGTCAGTATACAGGGCAGGAGGGTGATGATGGGTCTGTGTCCGCACTGTCAGCGGGTCAGTCAGTATACAGGGCAGGAGGGTGATGATGGGTCTGTGTCCGCACTGTCAGCGGGTCAGTCAGTATACAGGGCAGGAGGGTGATGATGGGTCTGTGTCCGCACTGTCAGCGGGTCAGTCAGTATACAGGGCAGGAGGGTGATGATGGGTCTGTGTCCGCACTGTCAGCGGGTCAGTCAGTATACAGGGCAGGAGGGTGATGATGGGCCTGTGTCCGCACTGTCAGCGGGTCAGTCAGTATACAGGGCAGGAGGGTGATGATGGGCCTGTGTCCGCACTGTCAGCGGGTCAGTCAGTATACAGGGCAGGAGGGTGATGATGGGTCTGTGTCCGCACTGTCAGCGGGTCAGTCAGTATACAGGGCAGGAGGGTGATGATGGGTCTGTGTCCGCACTGTCAGCGGGTCAGTCAGTATACAGGGCAGGAGGGTGATGATGGGCCTGTGTCCGCACTGTCAGCGGGTCAGTATACAGGGCAGGAGGGTGATGATGGGCCTGTGTCCGCACTGTCAGCGGGTCAGTCAGTGTACAGGGCAGGAGGGTGATGATGGGCCTGTGTCCGCACTGTCAGCGGGTCAGTCAGTATACAGGGCAGGAGGGTGATGATGGGCCTGTGTCCGCACTGTCAGCGGGTCAGTCAGTATACAGGGCAGGAGGGTGATGATGGGTCTGTGTCCGCACTGTCAGCGGGTCAGTCAGTATACAGGGCAGGAGGGTGATGATGGGCCTGTGTCCGCACTGTCAGTGGGTCAGTATACAGGGCAGGAGGGTGATGATGGGCCTGTGTCCGCACTGTCAGCGGGTCAGTCAGTATACAGGGCAGGAGGGTGATGATGGGTCTGTGTCCGCACTGTCAGCGGGTCAGTCAGTATACAGGGCAGGAGGGTGATGATGGGTCTGTGTCCGCACTGTCAGCGGGTCAGTCAGTATACAGGGCAGGAGGGTGATGATGGGCCTGTGTCCGCACTGTCAGTGGGTCAGTATACAGGGCAGGAGGGTGATGATGGGCCTGTGTCCGCACTGTCAGCGGGTCAGTCAGTATACAGGGCAGGAGGGTGATGATGGGCCTGTGTCCGCACTGTCAGCGGGTCAGTCAGTATACAGGGCAGGAGGGTGATGATGGGTCTGTGTCCGCACTGTCAGCGGGTCAGTATACAGGGCAGGAGGGTGATGATGGGCCTGTGTCCGCACTGTCAGCGGGTCAGTATACAGGGCAGGAGGGTGATGATGGGCCTGTGTCCGCACTGTCAGCGTGTCAGTCAGTATACAGGGCAGGAGGGTGATGATGGGCCTGTGTCCGCACTGTCAGCGGGTCAGTATACAGGGCAGGAGGTTGATGATGGGCCTGTGTCCGCACTGTCAGCGGGTCAGTATACAGGGCAGGAGGGTGATGATGGGCCTGTGTCCGCACTGTCAGCGGGTCAGTCAGTATACAGGGCAGGAGGGTGATGATGGGTCTGTGTCCGCACTGTCAGCGGGTCAGTCAGTATACAGGGCAGGAGGGTGATGATGGGTCTGTGTCCGCACTGTCAGCGGGTCAGTCAGTATACAGGGCAGGAGGGTGATGATGGGTCTGTGTCCGTACTGTCAGTGGGTCAGTCAGTATACAGGGCAGGAGGGTGATGATGGGCCTGTGTCCGCACTGTCAGCGGGTCAGTCAGTATACAGGGCAGGAGGGTGATGATGGGCCTGTGTCCGCACTGTCAGCGGGTCAGTCTGTATACAGGGCAGGAGGGTGATGATGGGCCTGTGTCCGCACTGTCAGTGGGTCAGTATACAGGGCAGGAGGGTGATGATGGGCCTGTGTCCGCACTGTCAGCGGGTCAGTCAGTATACAGGGCAGGAGGGTGATGATGGGTCTGTGTCCGCACTGTCAGCGGGTCAGTATACAGGGCAGGAGGGTGATGATGGGCCTGTGTCCGCACTGTCAGTGTGTCAGTCAGTATACAGGGCAGGAGGGTGATGATGGGCCTGTGTCCACACTGTCAGCGGGTCAGTATACAGGGCAGGAGGGTGATGATGGGCCTGTGTCCGCACTGTCAGCGGGTCAGTCAGTATACAGGGCAGGAGGGTGATGATGGGCCTGTGTCCGCACTGTCAGCGGGTCAGTCAGTATACAGGGCAGGAGGGTGATGATGGGCCTGTGTCCGCACTGTCAGCGGGTCAGTCAGTATACAGGGCAGGAGGGTGATGATGGGCCTGTGTCCGCACTGTCAGCGGGTCAGTCAGTATACAGGGCAGGAGGGTGATGATGGGTCTGTGTCAGCACTGTCAGCGGGTCAGTCAGTATACAGGGCAGGAGGGTGATGATGGGCCTGTGTCCGCACTGTCAGCGGGTCAGTCAGTATACAGGGCAGGAGGGTGATGATGGGTCTGTGTCCGCACTGTCAGTGGGTCAGTCAGTATACAGGGCAGGAGGGTGATGATGGGTCTGTGTCCGCACTGTCAGCGGGTCAGTCAGTATACAGGGCAGGAGGGTGATGATGGGCCTGTGTCCGCACTGTCAGCGGGTCAGTATACAGGGCAGGAGGGTGATGATGGGCCTGTGTCCGCACTGTCAGCGGGTCAGTCAGTATACAGGGCAGGAGGGTGATGATGGGTCTGTGTCCGCACTGTCAGCGTGTCAGTCAGTATACAGGCCAGGAGGGTGATGATGGGCCTGTGTCCGCACTGTCAGCGGGTCAGTATACAGGGCAGGAGGGTGATGATGGGCCTGTGTCCGCACTGTCAGCGGGTCAGTCAGTATACAGGGCAGGAGGGTGATGATGGGCCTGTGTCCGCACTGTCAGCGGGTCAGTCAGTATACAGGGCAGGAGGGTGATGATGGGCCTGTGTCCGCACTGTCAGTGGGTCAGTCAGTATACAGGGCCGGAGGGTGATGATGGGCCTGTGTCCGCACTGTCAGCGGGTCAGTCAGTATACAGGGCAGGAGGGTGATGATGGGTCTGTGTCCGCACTGTCAGCGGGTCAGTCAGTATACAGGGCAGGAGGGTGATGATGGGCCTGTGTCCGCACTGTCAGCGGGTCAGTATACAGGGCAGGAGGGTGATGATGGGTCTGTGTCCGCACTGTCAGCGGGTCAGTCAGTATACAGGGCAGGAGGGTGATGATGGGCCTGTGTCCGCACTGTCAGCGGGTCAGTCAGTATACCGGGCAGGAGGGTGATGATGGGCCTGTGTCCGCACTGTCAGCGGGTCAGTCAGTATACAGGGCAGGAGGGTGATGATGGGTCTGTGTCCGCACTGTCAGCGGGTCAGTCAGTATACAGGGCAGGAGGGTGATGATGGGCCTGTGTCCGCACTGTCAGCGGGTCAGTCAGTATACAGGGCAGGAGGGTGATGATGGGCCTGTGTCCGCACTGTCAGCGGGTCAGTATACAGGGCAGGAGGTTGATGATGGGTCTGTGTCCGCACTGTCAGCGGGTCAGTCAGTATACAGGGCAGGAGGGTGATGATGGGCCTGTGTCCGCACTGTCAGCGGGTCAGTCAGTATACAGGGCAGGAGGGTGATGATGGGCCTGTGTCCGCACTGTCAGCGGGTCAGTCAGTATACAGGGCAGGAGGGTGATGATGGGCCTGTGTCCGCACTGTCAGCGGGTCAGTCAGTATACACGGCAGGAGGGTGATGATGGGTCTGTGTCCGCACTGTCAGCGGGTCAGTCAGTATACAGGGCAGGAGGGTGATGATGGGCCTGTGTCCGCACTGTCAGCGGGTCATTCAGTATACAGGGCAGGAGGGTGATGATGGGCCTGTGTCAGCACTGTCAGTGGGTCAGTATACAGGGCAGGAGGGTGATGATGGGCCTGTGTCCGCACTGTCAGCGGGTCAGTATACAGGGCAGGAGGGTGATGATGGGCCTGTGTCCGCACTGTAAGTGGGTCAGTCAGTATACAGGGCAGGAGGGTGATGATGGGCCTGTGTCCGCACTGTCAGCGGGTCAGTCAGTATACAGGGCAGGAGGGTGATGATGGGTCTGTGTCCTCACTGTCAGCGGGTCAGTCAGTATACAGGGCAGGAGGGTGATGATGGGTCTGTGTCCGCACTGTCAGCGGGTCAGTATACACGGCAGGAGGGTGATGATGGGTCTGTGTCCGCACTGT
The DNA here is from genome assembly GCF_047496885.1 of Scyliorhinus torazame. NCBI lineage: Eukaryota > Metazoa > Chordata > Chondrichthyes > Carcharhiniformes > Scyliorhinidae > Scyliorhinus > Scyliorhinus torazame. The sequence continues at coordinate 45,481,564 of NC_092710.1, read as the reverse complement.
CAGCGGGTCAGTCAGTATACAGGGCAGAAGGGTGATGATGGGCCTGTGTCCGCACTGTCAGCGGGTCAGTATACAGGGCAGGAGGGTGATGATGGGCCTGTGTCCGCACTGTAAGTGGGTCAGTCAGTATACAGGGCAGGAGGGTGATGATGGGCCTGTGTCCGCACTGTCAGCGGGTCAGTATACACGGCAGGAGGGTGATGATGGGTCTGTGTCCGCACTGTCAGCGGGTCAGTCAGTATACAGGGCAGGAGGGTGATGATGGGCCTGTGTCCGCACTGTCAGCGGGTCAGTATACAGGGCAGGAGGGTGATGATGGGCCTGTGTCCGCACTGTCAGCGGGTCAGTCAGTATACAGTGCAGGAGGGTGATGATGGGTCTGTGTCCGCACTGTCAGCGGGTCAGTCAGTATACAGGGCAGGAGGGTGATGATGGGTCTGTGTACGCACTGTCAGCGGGTCAGTCAGTATACAGGGCAGGAGGGTGATGATGGGTCTGTGTCCGCACTGTCAGCGGGTCAGTATACAGGGCAGGAGGGTGATGATGGGTCTGTGTCCACACTGTCAGTGGGTCAGTCAGTATACAGGGCAGGAGGGTGATGATGGGCCTGTGTCCGCACTGTCAGCGGGTCAGTCAGTATACAGGGCAGGAGGGTGATGATGGGCCTGTGTCCGCACTGTCAGCGGGTCAGTCAGTATACAGGGCAGGAGGGTGATGATGGGCCTGTGTCCGCACTGTCAGTGGGTCAGTCAGTATACAGGGCAGGAGGGTGATGATGGGTCTGTGTCCGCACTGTCAGCGGGTCAGTATACAGGGCAGGAGGGTGATGATGGGTCTGTGTCCGCACTGTCAGCGGGTCAGTCAGTATACAGGGCAGGAGGGTGATGATGGGCCTGTGTCCGCACTGTCAGCGGGTCAGTCAGTATACAGGGCAGGAGGGTGATGATGGGCCTGTGTCCGCACTGTCAGCGGGTCAGTCAGTATACAGGGCAGGAGGGTGATGATGGGCCTGTGTCCGCACTGTCAGTGGGTCAGTCAGTATACAGGGCAGGAGGGTGATGATGGGTCTGTGTACGCACTGTCAGCGGGTCAGTCAGTATACAGGGCAGGAGGGTGATGATGGGTCTGTGTCCGCACTGTCAGCGGGTCAGTATACAGGGCAGGAGGGTGATGATGGGTCTGTGTCCGCACTGTCAGTGGGTCAGTCAGTATACAGGGCAGGAGGGTGATTATGGGTCTGTGTCCGCACTGTCAGCGGTCAGTCAGTATACAGGGCAGGAGGGTGATGATGGGCCTGTGTCCGCACTGTCAGCGGGTCAGTCAGTATACAGGGCAGGAGGGTGATGATGGGTCTGTGTCCGCACTGTCAGCGGGTCAGTCAGTATACAGGGCAGGAGGGTGATGATGGGCCTTTGTCCGCACTGTCAGTGGGTCAGTCAGTATACAGGGCAGGAGGGTGATGATGGGCCTGTGTCCGCACTGTCAGCGGGTCAGTCAGTATACAGGGCAGGAGGGTGATGATGGGCCTGTGTCCGCACTGTCAGCGGGTCAGTCAGTATACAGGGCAGGAGGGTGATGATGGGTCTGTGTCCGCACTGTCAGCGGGTCAGTATACAGGGCAGGAGGGTGATGATGGGCCTGTGTCCGCACTGTCAGCGGGTCAGTATACAGGGCAGGAGGGTGATGATGGGTCTGTGTCCGCACTGTCAGCGGGTCAGTCAGTATACAGGGCAGGAGGGTGATGATGGGTCTGTGTCCGCACTGTCAGCGGGTCAGTCAGTATACAGGGCAGGAGGGTGATGAGGGGCCTGTGTCCGCACTGTCAGCGGGTCAGTCAGTATACAGGGCAGGAGGGTGATGATGGGTCTGTGTCCGCACTGTCAGCGGGTCAGTATACAGGGCAGGAGGGTGATGATGGGTCTGTGTCCGCACTGTCAGCGGGTCAGTCAGTATACAGGGCAGGAGGGTGATGATGGGTCTGTGTCCGCACTGTCAGCGGGTCAGTCAGTATACAGGGCAGGAGGGTGATGATGGGTCTGTGTCCGCACTGTCAGCGGGTCAGTATACAGGGCAGGAGGGTGATGATGGGCCTGTGTCCGCACTGTCAGTGGGTCAGTCAGTATACAGGGCAGGAGGGTGATGATGGGTCTGTGTCCGCACTGTCAGCGGGTCAGTCAGTATACAGGGCAGGAGGGTGATGATGGGTCTGTGTCCGCACTGTCAGCGGGTCAGTCAGTATACAGGGCAGGAGGGTTATGATGGGTCTGTGTCCGCACTGTCAGCGGGTCAGTCAGTATACAGGGCAGGAGGGTGATGATGGGCCTGTGTCCGCACTGTCAGCGGGTCAGTCAGTATACAGGGCAGGAGGGTGATGATGGGTCTGTGTCCGCACTGTCAGCGGGTCAGTCAGTATACAGGGCAGGAGGGTGATGATGGGCCTGTGTCCGCACTGTCAGCGGGTCAGTCAGTATACAGGGCAGGAGGGTGATGATGGGCCTGTGTCCGCACTGTCAGCGGGTCAGTCAGTATACAGGGCAGGAGGGTGATGATGGGCCTGTGTCCGCACTGTCAGCGGGTCAGTATACAGGGCAGGAGGGTGATGATGGGCCTGTGTCCGCACTGTCAGTGGGTCAGTCAGTATACAGGGCAGGAGGGTGATGATGGGCCTGTGTCCGCACTGTCAGTGGGTCAGTATACAGGGCAGGAGGGTGATGATGGGCCTGTGTCCGCACTGTCAGTGGGTCAGTCAGTATACAGGGCAGGAGGGAGATGATGGGCCTGTGTCCGCACTGTCAGTGGGTCAGTCAGTATACAGGGCAGGAGGGTGATGATGGGTCTGTGTCCGCACTGTCAGCGGGTCAGTCAGTATACAGGGCAGGAGGGTGATGATGGGCCTGTGTCCGCACTGTCAGCGGGTCAGTCAGTATACAGGGCAGGAGGGTGATGATGGGCCTGTGTCCGCACTGTCAGCGGGTCAGTCAGTATACAGGGCAGGAGGGTGATGATGGGCCTGTGTCCGCACTGTCAGCGGGTCAGTCAGTATACAGGGCAGGAGGGTGATGATGGGCCTGTGTCCGCACTGTCAGCGGGTCAGTATACAGGGCAGGAGGGTGATGATGGGTCTGTGTCCGCACTGTCAGCGGGTCAGTCAGTATACAGGGCAGGAGGGTGATGATGGGCCTGTGTCCGCACTGTCAGCGGGTCAGTCAGTATACAGGGCAGGAGGGTGATGATGGGTCTGTGTCCGCACTGTCAGCGGGTCAGTCAGTATACAGGGCAGGAGGGTGATGATGGGTCTGTGTCCGCACTGTCAGTGGGTCAGTATACAGGGCAGGAGGGTGATGATGGGTCTGTGTCGGCACTGTCAGCGGGTCAGTATACAGGGCAGGAGGGTGATGATGGGTCTGTGTCCGCACTGTCAGCGGGTCAGTCAGTATACAGGGCAGGAGGGTGATGATGGGTCTGTGTCCGCACTGTCAGCGGGTCAGTCAGTATACAGGGCAGGAGGGTGATGATGGGTCTGTGTCCGCACTGTCAGCGGGTCAGTATACAGGGCAGGAGGGTGATGATGGGCCTGTGTCCGCACTGTCAGCGGGTCAGTCAGTATACAGGGCAGGAGGGTGATGATGGGTCTGTGTCCGCACTGTCAGCGGGTCAGTCAGTATACAGGGCAGGAGGGTGATGATGGGTCTGTGTCCGCACTGTCAGCGGGTCAGTCAGTATACAGGGCAGGAGGGTGATGATGGGCCTGTGTCAGCACTGTCAGCGGGTCAGTATACAGGGCAGGAGGGTGATGATGGGTCTGTGTCCGCACTGTCAGCGGGTCAGTCAGTATACAGGGCAGGAGGGTGATGATGGGCCTGTGTCCGCACTGTCAGCGGGTCAGTCAGTATACAGGGCAGGAGGGTGATGAGGGGCCTGTGTCCGCACTGTCAGCGGGTCAGTCAGTATACAGGGCAGGAGGGTAATGATGGGCCTCTGTCCGCACTGTCAGCGGGTCAGTATACAGGGCAGGAGGGTGATGATGGGTCTGTGTCCTCACTGTCAGCGGGTCAGTCAGTATACAGGGCAGGAGGGTGATGATGGGCCTTTGTCCGCACTGTCAGTGGGTCAGTCAGTATACAGGGCAGGAGGGTGATGATGGGCCTGTGTCCGCACTGTCAGCGGGTCAGTCAGTATACAGGGCAGGAGGGTGATGATGGGCCTGTGTCCGCACTGTCAGCGGGTCAGTCAGTATACAGGGCAGGAGGGTGATGATGGGTCTGTGTCCGCACTGTCAGCGGGTCAGTATACAGGGCAGGAGGGTGATGATGGGCCTGTGTCCGCACTGTCAGCGGGTCAGTATACAGGGCAGGAGGGTGATGATGGGTCTGTGTCCGCACTGTCAGCGGGTCAGTCAGTATACAGGGCAGGAGGGTGATGATGGGTCTGTGTCCGCACTGTCAGCGGGTCAGTCAGTATACAGGGCAGGAGGGTGATGAGGGGCCTGTGTCCGCACTGTCAGCGGGTCAGTCAGTATACAGGGCAGGAGGGTGATGATGGGTCTGTGTCCGCACTGTCAGCGGGTCAGTATACAGGGCAGGAGGGTGATGATGGGTCTGTGTCCGCACTGTCAGCGGGTCAGTCAGTATACAGGGCAGGAGGGTGATGATGGGTCTGTGTCCGCACTGTCAGCGGGTCAGTCAGTATACAGGGCAGGAGGGTGATGATGGGTCTGTGTCCGCACTGTCAGCGGGTCAGTATACAGGGCAGGAGGGTGATGATGGGCCTGTGTCCGCACTGTCAGTGGGTCAGTCAGTATACAGGGCAGGAGGGTGATGATGGGTCTGTGTCCTCACTGTCAGCGGGTCAGTATACAGGGCAGGAGGGTGATGATGGGCCTGTGTCCGCACTGTCAGTGGGTCAGTCAGTATACAGGGCAGGAGGGTGATGATGGGTCTGTGTCCGCACTGTCAGCGGGTCAGTCAGTATACAGGGCAGGAGGGTGATGATGGGTCTGTGTCCGCACTGTCAGCGGGTCAGTCAGTATACAGGGCAGGAGGGTTATGATGGGTCTGTGTCCGCACTGTCAGCGGGTCAGTCAGTATACAGGGCAGGAGGGTGATGATGGGCCTGTGTCCGCACTGTCAGCGGGTCAGTCAGTATACAGGGCAGGAGGGTGATGATGGGTCTGTGTCCGCACTGTCAGCGGGTCAGTCAGTATACAGGGCAGGAGGGTGATGATGGGCCTGTGTCCGCACTGTCAGCGGGTCAGTCAGTATACAGGGCAGGAGGGTGATGATGGGCCTGTGTCCGCACTGTCAGCGGGTCAGTCAGTATACAGGGCAGGAGGGTGATGATGGGCCTGTGTCCGCACTGTCAGCGGGTCAGTATACAGGGCAGGAGGGTGATGATGGGCCTGTGTCCGCACTGTCAGTGGGTCAGTCAGTATACAGGGCAGGAGGGTGATGATGGGCCTGTGTCCGCACTGTCAGTGGGTCAGTATACAGGGCAGGAGGGTGATGATGGGCCTGTGTCCGCACTGTCAGTGGGTCAGTCAGTATACAGGGCAGGAGGGAGATGATGGGCCTGTGTCCGCACTGTCAGTGGGTCAGTCAGTATACAGGGCAGGAGGGTGATGATGGGTCTGTGTCCGCACTGTCAGCGGGTCAGTCAGTACACAGGGCAGGAGGGTGATGATGGGCCTGTGTCCGCACTGTCAGCGGGTCAGTCAGTATACAGGGCAGGAGGGTGATGATGGGCCTGTGTCCGCACTGTCAGCGGGTCAGTCAGTATACAGGGCAGGAGGGTGATGATGGGCCTGTGTCCGCACTGTCAGCGGGTCAGTCAGTATACAGGGCAGGAGGGTGATGATGGGCCTGTGTCCGCACTGTCAGCGGGTCAGTATACAGGGCAGGAGGGTGATGATGGGTCTGTGTCCGCACTGTCAGCGGGTCAGTCAGTATACAGGGCAGGAGGGTGATGATGGGCCTGTGTCCGCACTGTCAGCGGGTCAGTCAGTATACAGGGCAGGAGGGTGATGATGGGTCTGTGTCCGCACTGTCAGCGGGTCAGTCAGTATACAGGGCAGGAGGGTGATGATGGGTCTGTGTCCGCACTGTCAGTGGGTCAGTATACAGGGCAGGAGGGTGATGATGGGTCTGTGTCGGCACTGTCAGCGGGTCAGTATACAGGGCAGGAGGGTGATGATGGGTCTGTGTCCGCACTGTCAGCGGGTCAGTCAGTATACAGGGCAGGAGGGTGATGATGGGTCTGTGTCCGCACTGTCAGCGGGTCAGTCAGTATACAGGGCAGGAGGGTGATGATGGGTCTGTGTCCGCACTGTCAGCGGGTCAGTATACAGGGCAGGAGGGTGATGATGGGCCTGTGTCCGCACTGTCAGCGGGTCAGTCAGTATACAGGGCAGGAGGGTGATTTTGGGTCTGTGTCCGCACTGTCAGCGGGTCAGTCAGTATACAGGGCAGGAGGGTGATGATGGGTCTGTGTCCGCACTGTCAGCGGGTCAGTCAGTATACAGGGCAGGAGGGTGATGATGGGCCTGTGTCAGCACTGTCAGCGGGTCAGTATACAGGGCAGGAGGGTGATGATGGGTCTGTGTCCGCACTGTCAGCGGGTCAGTCAGTATACAGGGCAGGAGGGTAATGATGGGCCTCTGTCCGCACTGTCAGCGGGTCAGTATACAGGGCAGGAGGGTGATGATGGGTCTGTGTCCGCACTGTTAGCGGGTCAGTCAGTATACAGGGCAGGAGGGTGATGATGGGTCTGTGTCCTCACTGTCAGCGGGTCAGTCAGTATACAGGGCAGGAGGGTGATGATGGGTCTGTCTCCGCACTGTCAGCGGGTCAGTCAGTATACAGGGCAGGAGGGTGATGATGGGCCTGTGTCCGCACTGTCAGCGGGTCAGTCAGTATACAGGGCAGGAGGGTAATTTTGGGCCTGTGTCCTCACTGTCAGCGGGTCAGTCAGTATACAGGGCAGGAGGGTGATGATGGGTCTGTGTCCTCACTGTCAGCGGGTCAGTCAGTATACAGGGCAGGAGGGTGATGATGGGCCTGTGTCCGCACTGTCAGCGGGTCAGTCAGTATACAGGGCAGGAGGGTAATTTTGGGCCTGTGTCCTCACTGTCAGCGGGTCAGTCAGTATACAGGGCAGGAGGGTGATGATGGGTCTGTGTCCGCACTGTCAGCGGGTCAGTCAGTATACAGGGCAGGAGGGTGATGATGGGTCTGTGTCCGCACTGTCAGCGGGTCAGTATACAGGGCAGGAGGGTGATGATGGGCCTGTGTCCGCACTGTCAGCGGGTCAGTCAGTATACAGGGCAGGAGGGTGATGATGGGCCTGTGTCCTCACTGTCAGCGGGTCAGTCAGTATACAGGGCAGGAGGGTGATGATGGGTCTGTGTCGGCACTGTCAGCGGGTCAGTCAGTATACAGGGCAGGAGGGTAATTTTGGGCCTGTGTCCGCACTGTCAGCGGGTCAGTCAGTATACAGAGCAGGAGGGTGATGATGGGTCTGTGTCCGCACTGTCAGCGGGTCAGTCAGTATACAGGGCAGGAGGGTGATGATGGGTCTGTGTCCGCACTGTCAGCGGGTCAGTCAGTATACAGGGCAGGAGGGTGATGATGGGCCTGTGTCCGCACTGTCAGCGGGTCAGTCAGTATACAGGGCAGGAGGGTGATGATGGGCCTGTGTCCGCACTGTCAGTGGGTCAGTCAGTATACAGGGCAGGAGGGTGATGATGGGTCTGTGTCCGCACTGTCAGCGGGTCAGTATACAGGGCAGGAGGGTGATGATGGGTCTGTGTCCGCACTGTCAGCGGGTCAGTCAGTATACAGGGCAGGAGGGTGATGATGGGCCTGTGTCCGCACTGTCAGCGGGTCAGTCAGTATACAGGGCAGGAGGGTGATGATGGGCCTGTGTCCGCACTGTCAGCGGGTCAGTCAGTATACAGGGCAGGAGGGTGATGATGGGCCTGTGTCCGCACTGTCAGTGGGTCAGTCAGTATACAGGGCAGGAGGGTGATGATGGGTCTGTGTACGCACTGTCAGCGGGTCAGTCAGTATACAGGGCAGGAGGGTGATGATGGGTCTGTGTCCGCACTGTCAGCGGGTCAGTATACAGGGCAGGAGGGTGATGATGGGTCTGTGTCCGCACTGTCAGTGGGTCAGTCAGTATACAGGGCAGGAGGGTGATAATGGGTTTGTGTCCGCACTGTCAGCGGTCAGTCAGTATACAGGGCAGGAGGGTGATGATGGGCCTGTGTCCGCACTGTCAGCGGGTCAGTCAGTATACAGGGCAGGAGGGTGATGATGGGTCTGTGTCCGCACTGTCAGCGGGTCAGTCAGTATACAGGGCAGGAGGGTGATGATGGGCCTTTGTCCGCACTGTCAGTGGGTCAGTCAGTATACAGGGCAGGAGGGTGATGATGGGCCTGTGTCCGCACTGTCAGCGGGTCAGTCAGTATACAGGGCAGGAGGGTGATGATGGGCCTGTGTCCGCACTGTCAGCGGGTCAGTCAGTATACAGGGCAGGAGGGTGATGATGGGCCTGTGTCCGCACTGTCAGCGGGTCAGTCAGTATACAGGGCAGGAGGGTGATGATGGGCCTGTGTCCGCACTGTCAGCGGGTCAGTCAGTATACAGGGCAGGAGGGTGATGATGGGCCTGTGTCCGCACTGTCAGCGGGTCAGTCAGTATACAGGGCAGGAGGGTGATGATGGGCCTGTGTCCGCACTGTCAGCGGGTCAGTCAGTATACAGGGCAGGAGGGTGATGATGGGCCTGTGTCCGCACTGTCAGCGGGTCAGTCAGTATACAGGGCAGGAGGGTGATGATGGGCCTGTGTCCGCACTGTCAGCGGGTCAGTATACAGGGCAGGAGGGTGATGATGGGCCTGTGTCCGCACTGTCAGCGGGTCAGTATACAGGGCAGGAGGGTGATGATGGGTCTGTGTCCGCACTGTCAGCGGGTCAGTCAGTATACAGGGCAGGAGGGTGATGATGGGTCTGTGTCCGCACTGTCAGCGGGTCAGTCAGTATACAGGGCAGGAGGGTGATGAGGGGCCTGTGTCCGCACTGTCAGCGGGTCAGTCAGTATACAGGGCAGGAGGGTGATGATGGGTCTGTGTCCGCACTGTCAGCGGGTCAGTATACAGGGCAGGAGGGTGATGATGGGTCTGTGTCCGCACTGTCAGCGGGTCAGTCAGTATACAGGGCAGGAGGGTGATGATGGGTCTGTGTCCGCACTGTCAGCGGGTCAGTCAGTATACAGGGCAGGAGGGTGATGATGGGTCTGTGTCCGCACTGTCAGCGGGTCAGTATACAGGGCAGGAGGGTGATGATGGGCCTGTGTCCTCACTGTCAGCGGGTCAGTATACAGGGCAGGAGGGTGATGATGGGCCTGTGTCCGCACTGTCAGTGGGTCAGTCAGTATACAGGGCAGGAGGGTGATGATGGGTCTGTGTCCGCACTGTCAGCGGGTCAGTCAGTATACAGGGCAGGAGGGTGATGATGGGTCTGTGTCCGCACTGTCAGCGGGTCAGTCAGTATACAGGGCAGGAGGGTTATGATGGGTCTGTGTCCGCACTGTCAGCGGGTCAGTCAGTATACAGGGCAGGAGGGTGATGATGGGCCTGTGTCCGCACTGTCAGCGGGTCAGTCAGTATACAGGGCAGGAGGGTGATGATGGGTCTGTGTCCGCACTGTCAGCGGGTCAGTCAGTATACAGGGCAGGAGGGTGATGATGGGCCTGTGTCCGCACTGTCAGCGGGTCAGTCAGTATACAGGGCAGGAGGGTGATGATGGGCCTGTGTCCGCACTGTCAGCGGGTCAGTCAGTATACAGGGCAGGAGGGTGATGATGGGCCTGTGTCCGCACTGTCAGCGGGTCAGTATACAGGGCAGGAGGGTGATGATGGGCCTGTGTCCGCACTGTCAGTGGGTCAGTCAGTATACAGGGCAGGAGGGTGATGATGGGCCTGTGTCCGCACTGTCAGTGGGTCAGTATACAGGGCAGGAGGGTGATGATGGGCCTGTGTCCGCACTGTCAGTGGATCAGTCAGTATACAGGGCAGGAGGGAGATGATGGGCCTGTGTCCGCACTGTCAGTGGGTCAGTCAGTATACAGGGCAGGAGGGTGATGATGGGTCTGTGTCCGCACTGTCAGCGGGTCAGTCAGTATACAGGGCAGGAGGGTGATGATGGGCCTGTGTCCGCACTGTCAGCGGGTCAGTCAGTATACAGGGCAGGAGGGTGATGATGGGCCTGTGTCCGCACTGTCAGCGGGTCAGTCAGTATACAGGGCAGGAGGGTGATAATGGGCCTGTGTCCGCACTGTCAGCGGGTCAGTCAGTATACAGGGCAGGAGGGTGATGATGGGCCTGTGTCCGCACTGTCAGCGGGTCAGTATACAGGGCAGGAGGGTGATGATGGGCCTGTGTCCGCACTGTCAGCGGGTCAGTCAGTATACAGGGCAGGAGGGTGATGATGGGCCTGTGTCCGCACTGTCAGCGGGTCAGTCAGTATACAGGGCAGGAGGGTGATGATGGGTCTCTGTCCGCACTGTCAGCGGGTCAGTCAGTATACAGGGCAGGAGGGTGATGATGGGTCTGTGTCCGCACTGTCAGTGGGTCAGTATACAGGGCAGGAGGGTGATGATGGGTCTGTGTCGGCACTGTCAGCGGGTCAGTATACAGGGCAGGAGGGTGATGATGGGTCTGTGTCCGCACTGTCAGCGGGTCAGTCAGTATACAGGGCAGGAGGGTGATGATGGGTCTGTGTCCGCACTGTCAGCGGGTCAGTCAGTATACAGGGCAGGAGGGTGATGATGGGTCTGTGTCCGCACTGTCAGCGGGTCAGTATACAGGGCAGGAGGGTGATGATGGGCCTGTGTCCGCACTGTCAGCGGGTCAGTCAGTATACAGGGCAGGAGGGTGATGATGGGTCTGTGTCCGCACTGTCAGCGGGTCAGTCAGTATACAGGGCAGGAGGGTGATGATGGGTCTGTGTCCGCACTGTCAGCGGGTCAGTCAGTATACAGGGCAGGAGGGTGATGATGGGCCTGTGTCAGCACTGTCAGCGGGTCAGTATACAGGGCAGGAGGGTGATGATGGGTCTGTGTCCGCACTGTCAGCGGGTCAGTCAGTATACAGGGCAGGAGGGTGATGATGGGCCTGTGTCCGCACTGTCAGCGGGTCAGTCAGTATACAGGGCAGGAGGGTGATGAGGGGCCTGTGTCCGCACTGTCAGCGGGTCAGTCAGTATACAGGGCAGGAGGGTAATGATGGGCCTCTGTCCGCACTGTCAGCGGGTCAGTATACAGGGCAGGAGGGTGATGATGGGCCTGTGTCCGCACTGTCAGCGGGTCAGTCAGTATACAGGGCAGGAGGGTGATGATGGGTCTGTGTCCTCACTGTCAGCGGGTCAGTCAGTATACAGGGCAGGAGGGTAATTTTGGGCCTGTGTCCTCACTGTCAGCGGGTCAGTCAGTATACAGGGCAGGAGGGTGATGATGGGTCTGTGTCCGCACTGTCAGCGGGTCAGTCAGTATACAGGGTAGGAGGGTGATGATGGGTCTGTGTCCGCACTGTCAGCGGGTCAGTATACAGGGCAGGAGGGTGATGATGGGCCTGTGTCCGCACTGTCAGCGGGTCAGTCAGTATACAGGGCAGGAGGGTGATGATGGGCCTGTGTCCTCACTGTCAGCGGGTCAGTCAGTATACAGGGCAGGAGGGTGATGATGGGTCTGTGTCGGCACTGTCAGCGGGTCAGTCAGTATACAGGGCAGGAGGGTAATTTTGGGCCTGTGTCCGCACTGTCAGCGGGTCAGTCAGTATACAGAGCAGGAGGGTGATGATGGGTCTGTGTCCGCACTGTCAGCGGGTCAGTCAGTATACAGGGCAGGAGGGTGATGATGGGCCTGTGTCCGCACTGTCAGCGGGTCAGTCAGTATACAGGGCAGGAGGGTGATGATGGGCCTGTGTCCGCACTGTCAGCGGGTCAGTCAGTATACAGGGCAGGAGGGTGATGTTGGGTCTGTGTCCGCACTGTCAGCGGGTCAGTCAGTACACAGGGCAGGAGGGTGATGATGGGCCTGTGTCCGCACTGTCAGCGGGTCAGTCAGTATACAGGGCAGGAGGGTGATGATGGGTCTGTGTCCGCACTGTCAGCGGGTCAGTCAGTATACAGGGCAGGAGGGTGATGATGGGTCTGTGTCCGCACTGTCAGCGGGTCAGTATACAGGGCAGGAGGGTGATGATGGGTCTGTGTCCGCACTGTCAGCGGGTCAGTCAGTATACAGGGCATGAGGGTGATGATGGGCCTGTGTCCGTACTGTCAGCGGGTCAGTCAGTATACAGGGCAGGAGGGTGATGATGGGCCTGTGTCCGCACTGTCAGCGGGTCAGTCAGTATACAGGGCATGAGGGTGATGATGGGCCTGTGTCCGCACTGTCAGTGGGTCAGTATACAGGGCAGGAGGGTGATGATGGGCCTGTGTCCGCACTGTCAGCGGGTCAGTCAGTATACAGGGCAGGAGGGTGATGATGGGTCTGTGTCCGCACTGTCAGCGGGTCAGTCAGTATACAGGGCAGGAGGGTGATGATGGGCCTGTGTCCGCACTGTCAGCGGGTCAGTCAGTATACAGGGCAGGAGGGTGATGATGGGTCTGTGTCCGCACTGTCAGCGGGTCAGTCAGTATACAGGGCAGGAGGGTGATGATGGGTCTGTGTCCGCACTGTCAGCGGGTCAGTCAGTATACAGGGCAGGAGGGTGATGATGGGTCTGTGTCCGCACTGTCAGCGGGTCAGTCAGTATACAGGGCAGGAGGGTGATGATGGGCCTGTGTCCGCACTGTCAGTGGGTCAGTCAGTATACAGGGCAGGAGGGTGATGATGGGCCTGTGTCCGCACTGTCAGCGGGTCAGTAAACAGGGCAGGAGGGTGATGATGGGCCTGTGTCCGCACTGTCAGCGGGTCAGTCAGTATACAGGGCAGGAGGATGATGATGGGCCTGTGTCCGCACTGTCAGCGGGTCAGTCAGTATACAGGGCAGGAGGATGATGATGGGCCTGTGTCCGCACTGTCAGCGGGTCAGTATACAGGGCAGGAGGGTGTTGATGGGCCTGTGTCCGCACTGTCAGCGGGTCAGTCAGTATACAGGGCAGGAGGGTGATGTTGGGTCTGTGTCCGCACTGTCAGCGGGTCAGTCAGTATACAGGGCAGGAGGGTGATGATGGGCCTGTGTCCGCACTGTCAGTGGGTCAGTCAGTATACAGGGCAGGAGGGTGATGATGGGTCTGTGTCCGCACTGTCAGCGGGTCAGTCAGTATACAGGGCAGGAGGGTGATGATGGGCCTGTGTCCGCACTGTCAGCGGGTCAGTCAGTATACAGGGCAGGAGGGTGATGTTGGGTCTGTGTCCGCACTGTCAGCGGGTCAGTCAGTATACAGGGCAGGAGGGTGATGATGGGCCTGTGTCCTCACTGTCAGCGGGTCAGTCAGTATACAGGGCAGGAGGGTGATGTTGGGTCTGTGTCCGCACTGTCAGCGGGTCAGTATACAGGGCAGGAGGGTGATGATGGGCCTGTGTCCGCACTGTCAGCGGGTCAGTCAGTATACAGGGCAGGAGGGTGATGTTGGGTCTGTGTCCGCACTGTCAGCGGGTCAGTCAGTATACAGGGCAGGAGGGTGATGATGGGTCTGTGTCCGCACTGTCAGCGGGTCAGTATACAGGGCAGGAGGGTGATGATGGGCCTGTGTCCGCACTGTCAGCGGGTCAGTCAGTATACAGGGCAGGAGGGTGATGATGGGTCTGTGTCCGCACTGTCAGCGGGTCAGTCAGTATACAGGGCAGGAGGGTGATGATGGGCCTGTGTCCGCACTGTCAGCGGGTCAGTCAGTATACAGGGCAGGAGGGTGATGATGGGTCTGTGTCCGCACTGTCAGCGGGTCAGTCAGTATACAGGGCAGGAGGGTGATGATGGGCCTGTGTCCGCACTGTCAGCGGGTCAGTATACAGGGCAGGAGGGTGATTTAGGGCCTGTGTCCGCACTGTCAGCGGGTCAGTCAGTATACAGGGCAGGAGGGTGATGATCGGTCTGTGTCCGCACTGTCAGCGGGTCAGTATACAGGGCAGGAGGGTGATGTTGGGTCTGTGTCCGCACTGTCAGCGGGTCAGTCAGTATACAGGGCAGGAGGGTGATGATGGGCCTGTGTCCTCACTGTCAGCGGGTCAGTCAGTATACAGGGCAGGAGGGTGATGTTGGGTCTGTGTCCGCACTGTCAGCGGGTCAGTATACAGGGCAGGAGGGTGATGATGGGCCTGTGTCCGCACTGTCAGCGGGTCAGTCAGTATACAGGGCAGGAGGGTGATGTTGGGTCTGTGTCCGCACTGTCAGCGGGTCAGTCAGTATACAGGGCAGGAGGGTGATGATGGGTCTGTGTCCGCACTGTCAGCGGGTCAGTATACAGGGCAGGAGGGTGATGATGGGCCTGTGTCCGCACTGTCAGCGGGTCAGTCAGTATACAGGGCAGGAGGGTGATGATGGGTCTGTGTCCGCACTGTCAGCGGGTCAGTCAGTATACAGGGCAGGAGGGTGATGATGGGCCTGTGTCCGCACTGTCAGCGGGTCAGTCAGTATACAGGGCAGGAGGGTGATGATGGGTCTGTGTCCGCACTGTCAGTGGGTCAGTCAGTATACAGGGCAGGAGGGTGATGATGGGCCTGTGTCCGCACTGTCAGCGGGTCAGTATACAGGGCAGGAGGGTGATTTAGGGCCTGTGTCCGCACTGTCAGCGGGTCAGTCAGTATACAGGGCAGGAGGGTGATGATCGGTCTGTGTCCGCACTGTCAGCGGGTCAGTATACAGGGCAGGAGGGTGATGATGGGCCTGTGTCCGCACTGTCAGCGGGTCAGTCAGTATACAGGGCAGGAGGGTGATGATGGGCCTGTGTCCGCACTGTCAGCGGGTCAGTCAGTATACAGGGCAGGAGGGTGATGATGGGCCTGTGTCCACACTGTCAGCGGGTCAGTATACAGGGCAGGAGGGTGATGCTGGGCCTGTGTCCGCACTGTCAGCGGGTCAGTCAGTATACAGGGCAGGAGGGTGATGATGGGTCTGTGTCAGCACTGTCAGCGGGTCAGTCAGTATACAGGGCAGGAGGGTGATGATGGGCCTGTGTCCGCACTGTCAGCGGGTCAGTCAGTATACAGGGCAGGAGGGTGATGATGGGTCTGTGTCCGCACTGTCAGCGGGTCAGTCAGTATACAGGGCAGGAGGGTGATGATGGGTCTGTGTCCGCACTGTCAGCGGGTCAGTCAGTATACAGGGCAGGAGGGTGATGATGGGCCTGTGTCCGCACTGTCAGCGGGTCAGTATACAGGGCAGGAGGGTGATGATGGGCCTGTGTCCGCACTGTCAGCGGGTCAGTATACAGGGCAGGAGGGTGATGATGGGCCTGTGTCCGCACTGTCAGCGGGTCAGTCAGTATACAGGGCAAGAGGGTGATGATGGGTCTGTGTCCGCACTGTCAGCGGGTCAGTCAGTATACAGGGCAGGTGGGTGATGATGGGCCTGTGTCCGCACTGTCAGCGGGTCAGTATACAGGGCAGGAGGGTGATGATGGGCCTGTGTCCGCACTGTCAGCGGGTCAGTCAGTATACAGGGCAGGAGGGTGATGATGGGTCTGTGTCCGCACTGTCAGCGGGTCAGTCAGTATACAGGGCAGGAGGGTGATGATGGGCCTGTGGCCGCACTGTCAGCGGGTCAGTCTACAGGGCAGGAGGGTGATGATGGGCCTGTGTCCGCACTGTCAGCGGGTCAGTCAGTATACAGGGCAGGAGGGTGATGATGGGTCTGTGTCCGCACTGTCAGCGGGTCAGTCAGTATACAGGGCAGGAGGGTGATGATGGGTCTGTGTCCGCACTGTCAGCGGGTCAGTATACAGGGCAGGAGGGTGATGATGGGTCTGTGTCCGCACTGTCAGCGGGTCAGTCAGTATACAGGGCAGGTGGGTGATGATGGGCCTGTGTCCGCACTGTCAGCGGGTCAGTATACAGGGCAGGTGGGTGATGATGGGCCTGTGTCCGCACTGTCAGCGGGTCAGTCAGTATACAGGGCAGGAGGGTGATGATGGGTCTGTGTCCGCACTGTCAGCGGGTCAGTCAGTATACAGGGCAGGAGGGTGATGATGGGCCTGTGTCCGCACTGTCAGCGGGTCAGTATACAGGGCAGGAGGGTGATGATGGGCCTGTGTCCGCACTGTCAGCGGGTCAGTCAGTATACAGGGCAGGAGGGTGATGATGGGTCTGTGTCCGCACTGTCAGCGGGTCAGTCAGTATACAGGGCAGGAGGGTGATGATGGGCCTGTGTCCGCACTGTCAGCGGGTCAGTCAGTATACAGGGCAGGAGGGTGATGATGGGTCTGTGTCCGCACTGTCAGTGGGTCAGTCAGTATACAGGGCAGGAGGGTGATGATGGGCCTGTGTCCGCACTGTCAGCGGGTCAGTATACAGGGCAGGAGGGTGATTTAGGGCCTGTGTCCGCACTGTCAGCGGGTCAGTCAGTATACAGGGCAGGAGGGTGATGATCGGTCTGTGTCCGCACTGTCAGCGGGTCAGTATACAGGGCAGGAGAGTGATGATGGGCCTGTGTCCGCACTGTCAGCGGGTCAGTCAGTATACAGGGCAGGAGGGTGATGATGGGCCTGTGTCCACACTGTCAGCGGGTCAGTATACAGGGCAGGAGGGTGATGCTGGGCCTGTGTCCGCACTGTCAGCGGGTCAGTCAGTATACAGGGCAGGAGGGTGATGATGGGCCTGTGTCCGCACTGTCAGCGGGTCAGTATACAGGGCAGGAGGGTGATGATGGGCCTGTGTCCGCACTGTCAGCGGGTCAGTCAGTATACAGGGCAGGAGGGTGATGATGGGTCTGTGTCCGCACTGTCAGCGGGTCAGTCAGTATACAGGGCAGGAGGGTGATGATGGGCCTGTGTCCGCACTGTCAGCGGGTCAGTCAGTATACAGGGCAGGAGGGTGATGATGGGTCTGTGTCCGCACTGTCAGTGAGTCAGTCAGTATACAGGGCAGGAGGGTGATGATGGGCCTGTGTCCGCACTGTCAGCGGGTCAGTATACAGGGCAGGAGGGTGATTTAGGGCCTGTGTCCGCACTGTCAGCGGGTCAGTCAGTATACAGGGCAGGAGGGTGATGATCGGTCTGTGTCCGCACTGTCAGCGGGTCAGTATACAGGGCAGGAGAGTGATGATGGGCCTGTGTCCGCACTGTCAGCGGGTCAGTCAGTATACAGGGCAGGAGGGTGATGATGGGCCTGTGTCCACACTGTCAGCGGGTCAGTATACAGGGCAGGAGGGTGATGCTGGGCCTGTGTCCGCACTGTCAGCGGGTCAGTCAGTATACAGGGCAGGAGGGTGATGATGGGTCTGTGTCAGCACTGTCAGCGTGTCAGTCAGTATACAGGGCAGGAGGGTGATGATGGGCCTGTGTCCGCACTGTCAGCGGGTCAGTCAGTATACATGGCAGGAGGGTGATGATGGGTCTGTGTCCGCACTGTCAGCGGGTCAGTCAGTATACAGGGCAGGAGGGTGATGATGGGCCTGTGTCCGCACTGTCAGCGGGTCAGTCAGTATACAGGGCAGGAGGGTGATGATGGGTCTGTGTCCGCACTGTCAGCGGGTCAGTCAGTATACAGGGCAGGAGGGTGATGATGGGCCTGTGTCCGCACTGTCAGCGGGTCAGTATACAGGGCAGGAGGGTGATGATGGGCCTGTGTCCGCACTGTCAGCGGGTCAGTATACAGGGCAGGAGGGTGATGATGGGCCTGTGTCCGCACTGTCAGCGGGTCAGTCAGTATACAGGGCAAGAGGGTGATGATGGGTCTGTGTCCGCACTGTCAGCGGGTCAGTCAGTATACAGGGCAGGTGGGTGATGATGGGCCTGTGTCCGCACTGTCAGCGGGTCAGTATACAGGGCAGGAGGGTGATGATGGGCCTGTGTCCGCACTGTCAGCGGGTCAGTCAGTATACAGGGCAGGAGGGTGATGATGGGTCTGTGTCCGCACTGTCAGCGGGTCAGTCAGTATACAGGGCAGGAGGGTGATGATGGGCCTGTGGCCGCACTGTCAGCGGGTCAGTCTACAGGGCAGGAGGGTGATGATGGGCCTGTGTCCGCACTGTCAGCGGGTCAGTCAGTATACAGGGCAGGAGGGTGATGATGGGTCTGTGTCCGCACTGTCAGCGGGTCAGTCAGTATACAGGGCAGGAGGGTGATGATGGGTCTGTGTCCGCACTGTCAGCGGGTCAGTCAGTCTACAGGGCAGGAGGGTGATGATGGGCCTGTGTCCGCACTGTCAGCGGGTCAGTCAGTATACAGGGCAGGAGGGTGATGATGGGTCTGTGTCCGCACTGTCAGCGGGTCAGTCAGTATACAGGGCAGGAGGGTGATGATGGGTCTGTGTCCGCACTGTCAGCGGGTCAGTATACAGAGCAGGAGGGTGATGATGGGTCTGTGTCCGCACTGTCAGCGGGTCAGTCAGTATACAGGGCAGGTGGGTGATGATGGGCCTGTGTCCGCAGTGTCAGCGGGTCAGTATACAGGGCAGGTGGGTGATGATGGGCCTGTGTCCGCACTGTCAGCGGGTCAGTCAGTATACAGGGCTGGAGGGTGATGATGGGCCTGTGTCCGCACTGTCAGCGGGTCAGTCAGTATACAGGGCAGGAGGGTGATGATGGGTCTGTGTCCGCACTGTCAGCGGGTCAGTCAGTATACAGGGCAGGAGGGTGATGATGGGCCTGTGTCCGCACTGTCAGCGGGTCAGTCAGTATACAGGGCAGGAGGGTGATGATGGGGCTGTGTCCGCACTGTCAGCGGGTCAGTCAGTATACAGGGCAGGAGGGTGATGATGGGGCTGTGTCCGCACTGTCAGCGGGTCAGTATACAGGGCAGGAGGGTGATGATGGGTCTGTGTCCGCACTGTCAGCGGGTCAGTCAGTATACAGGGCAGGAGGGTGATGATGGGTCTGTGTCCGCACTGTCAGCGGGTCAGTATACAGGGCAGGAGGGTGATGATGGGTCTGTGTCCGCACTGTCAGCGGGTCAGTCAGTATACAGGGCAGGAGGGTGATGATGGGCCTGTGTCCGCACTGTCAGCGGGTCAGTCAGTATACAGGGCAGGAGGGTGATGATGGGTCTGTGTCCGCACTGTCAGCGGGTCAGTCAGTATACAGGGCAGGAGGGTGATGATGGGTCTGTGTCCGCACTGTCAGCGGGTCAGTCAGTATACAGGGCAGGAGGGTGATGATGGGTCAGTGTCCGCACTGTCAGCGGGTCAGTCAGTATACAGGGCAGGAGGGTGATGATGGGCCTGTGTCCGCACTGTCAGCGGGTCAGTCAGTATACAGGGCAGGAGGGTGATGATGGGTCTGTGTCCGCACTGTCAGCGGGTCAGTATACAGGGCAGGAGGGTGATGATGGGCCTGTGTCCGCACTGTCAGCGGGTCAGTATACAGGGCAGGAGGGTGATGATGGGCCTGTGTCCGCACTGTCAGCGGGTCAGTATACACGGCAGGAGGGTGATGATGGGTCTGTGTCCGCACTGTCAGCGGGTCAGTCAGTATACAGGGCAGGAGGGTGATGATGGGTCTGTGTCCGCACTGTCAGCGGGTCAGTCAGTATACAGGGCAGGAGGGTGATGATGGGTCTGGGTCGGCACTGTCAGTGGGTCAGTCAGTATACAGGGCGGGAGGGTGATGATGGGCCTGTGTCCGCACTGTCAGCGGGTCAGTCAGTATACAGGGCAGGAGGGTGATGATGGGTCTGTGTCCGCACTGTCAGCGGGTCAGTCAGTATACAGGGCAGGAGGGTGATGATGGGTCTGTGTCCGCACTGTCAGCGGGTCGGTCAGTATACAGGGCAGGAGGGTGATGATGGGTTTGTGTCCGCACTGTCAGGGGGTCAGTATACAGGGCAGGAGGGTGATGATGGGTCTGGGTCGGCACTGTCAGTGGGTCAGTCAGTATACAGGGCGGGAGGGTGATGATGGGCCTGTGTCCGCACTGTCAGCGGGTCAGTCAGTATACAGGGCAGGAGGGTGAATATGGGTCTGTGTCCGCACTGTCAGCGGGTCAGTCAGTATACAGGGCAGGAGGGTGATGATGGGTCTGTGTCCGCACTGTCAGCGGGTCAGTCAGTATACAGGGCAGGAGGGTGATGATGGGTCTGTGTCCGCACTGTCAGGGGGTCAGTATACAGGGCAGGAGGGTGATGATGGGTCTGTGTCCGCACTGTCAGCGGGTCAGTCAGTATACAGGGCAGGAGGGTGATGATGGGCCTGTGTCCGCCCTGTCAGCGGGTCAGTATACAGGGCAGGAGGGTGATGATGGGCCTGTGTTCGCACTGTCAGCGGGTCAGTCAGTATACAGGACAGGAGGGTGATGATGGGTCTGTGTCCGCACTGTCAGTGGGTCAGTCAGTATACAGGGCAGGAGGGTGATGATGGGCCTGTGTCCGCACTGTCAGTGGGTCAGTATACAGGGCAGGAGGGTGATGATGGGTCTGTGTCCGCACTGTCAGCGGGTCAGTCAGTATACAGGGCAGGAGGGTGATGATGGGCCTGTGTCCGCACTGCCAGCGGGTCAGTCAGTATACAGGGCAGGAGGGTGATGATGGGTCTGTGTCCGCACTGTCAGCGGGTCAGTCAGTATACAGGGCAGGAGGGTGATGATGGGCCTGTGTCCGCACTGTCAGCGGGTCAATCAGTATACAGGGCAGGAGGGTGATGATGGGCCTGTGTCCGCACTGTCAGCGGGTCAGTCAGTATACAGGGCAGGAGGGTGATGATGGGCCTGTGTCCGCACTGTCAGCGGGTCAGTCAGTATACAGGGCAGGACGGTGATGATGGGCCTGTGTCCGCACTGTCAGCGGGTCAGTCAGTATACAGGGCAGGAGGGTGATGATGGGTCTGTGTCCGCACTGTCAGCGGGTCAGTGAGTATACAGGGCAGGAGGGTGATGATGGGCCTGTGTCAGCACTGTCAGCGGGTCAGTCAGTATACAGGGCAGGAGGGTGATGATGGGCCTGTGTCAGCACTGTCAGCGGGTCAGTCAGTATACAGGGCAGGAGGGTGATGATGGGCCTGTGTCCGCACTGTCAGCGGGTCAGTCAGTATACAGGGCAGGAGGGTGATGATGGGTCTGTGTCCGCACTGTCAGCGGGTCAGTCAGTATACAGGGCAGGAGGGTGATGATGGGTCTGTGTCCGCACTGTGAGGGGGTCAGTATACAGGGCAGGAGGGTGATGATGGGTCTGTGTCCGCACTGTCAGCGGGTCAGTCAGTATACAGGGCAGGAGGGTGATGATGGGTCTGTGTCCGCACTGTCAGTGGGTCAGTCAGTATACAGGACAGGAGGGTGATGATGGGCCTGTGTCCGCACTGTCAGCGGGTCAGTCAGTATACAGGGCAGGAGGGAGATGATGGGCCTGTGTCCGCACTGTCAGCGGGTCAGTCAGTATACAGGACAGGAGGGTGATGATGGGCCTGTGTCCGCACTGTCAGCGGGTCAGTCAGTATACAGGGCAGGAGGGTGATGATGGGTCTGTGTCCGCACTGTCAGCGGGTCAGTCAGTATACAGGGCAGGAGGGTGATGATGGGCCTGTGTCCGCACTGTCAGCGGGTCAGTCAGTATACAGGGCAGGAGGGTGATGATGGGTCTGGGTCGGCACTGTCAGTGGGTCAGTCAGTATACAGGGCGGGAGGGTGATGATGGGCCTGTGTCCGCACTGTCAGCGGGTCAGTCAGTATACAGGGCAGGAGGGTGATGATGGGTCTGTGTCCGCACTGTCAGCGGGTCAGTCAGTATACAGGGCAGGAGGGTGATGATGGGTCTGTGTCCGCACTGTCAGCGGGTCAGTCAGTATACAGGGCAGGAGGGTGATGATGGGTTTGTGTCCGCACTGTCAGGGGGTCAGTATACAGGGCAGGAGGGTGATGATGGGTCTGGGTCGGCACTGTCAGTGGGTCAGTCAGTATACAGGGCGGGAGGGTGATGATGGGCCTGTGTCCGCACTGTCAGCGGGTCAGTCAGTATACAGGGCAGGAGGGTGATGATGGGTCTGTGTCCGCACTGTCAGCGGGTCAGTCAGTATACAGGGCAGGAGGGTGATGATGGGTCTGTGTCCGCACTGTCAGCGGGTCAGTCAGTATACAGGGCAGGAGGGTGATGATGGGTCTGTGTCCGCACTGTCAGGGGGTCAGTATACAGGGCAGGAGGGTGATGATGGGTCTGTGTCCGCACTGTCAGCGGGTCAGTCAGTATACAGGGCAGGAGGGTGATGATTGGCCTGTGTCCGCCCTGTCAGCGGGTCAGTATACAGGGCAGGAGGGTGATGATGGGCCTGTGTTCGCACTGTCAGCGGGTCAGTCAGTATACAGGACAGGAGGGTGATGATGGGTCTGTGTCCGCACTGTCAGTGGGTCAGTCAGTATACAGGGCAGGAGGGTGATGATGGGCCTGTGTCCGCACTGTCAGTGGGTCAGTATACAGGGCAGGAGGGTGATGATGGGTCTGTGTCCGCACTGTCAGCGGGTCAGTCAGTATACAGGGCAGGAGGGTGATGATGGGCCTGTGTCCGCACTGCCAGCGGGTCAGTCAGTATACAGGGCAGGAGGGTGATGATGGGTCTGTGTCCGCACTGTCAGCGGGTCAGTCAGTATACAGGGCAGGAGGGTGATGATGGGCCTGTGTCCGCACTGTCAGCGGGTCAGTCAGTATACAGGGCAGGAGGGTGATGATGGGTCTGTGTCCGCACTGTCAGCGGGTCAGTCAGTATACAGGGCAGGAGGGTGATGATGGGTCTGTGTCCACACTGTCAGCGGGTCAGTATACAGGGCAGGAGGGTGATGATGGGCCTGTGTCCTCACTGTCAGCGGGTCAGTCAGTATACAGGGCAGGAGGGTGATGATGGGTCTGTGTCCGCACTGTCAGCGGGTCAGTCAGTATTCAGGGCAGGAGGGTGATGATGGGCCTGTGTCCACACTGTCAGCGGGTCAGTCAGTATACAGGGCAGGAGGGTGATGATGGGTCTGTGTCCGGACTGTCAGCGGGTCAGTCAGTATACAGGGCAGGAGGGTGATGATGGGCCTGTGTCCGCTCTGTCAGCGGGTCAGTATACAGGGCAGGAGGGTGATGATGGGTCTGTGTCCTCACTGTCAGCGGGTCAGTATACAGGGCAGGAGGGTGATGATGGGTCTGTGTCCGCACTGTCAGCGGGTCAGTCAGTATACAGGGCAGGAGGGTGATGATGGGCCTGTGTCCGCACTGTCAGCGGGTCAGTCAGTATACAGGGCAGGAGGGTGATGATGGGTCTGTGTCCGCACTGTCAGCGGGTCAGTCAGTATACAGGGCAGGAGGGTGATGATGGGCCTGTGTCCGCACTGTCAGCGGGTCAGTCAGTATACAGGGCAGGAGGGTGATGATGGGCCTGTGTCCGCACTGAAAGCGGGTCAGTCAGTATACAGGGCAGGAGGGTGATGATGGGTCTGTGTCCGCACTGTCAGCGGGTCAGTCAGTATACAGGGCAGGAGGGTGATGATGGGTCTGTGTCCGCACTGTCAGCGGGTCACAGTATACAGGGCAGGAGGGTGATGATGGGTCTGTGTCCGCACTGTCAGCGGGTCAGTCAGTATACAGGGCAGGAGGGTGATGATGGGCCTGTGTCCGCACTGTCAGTGGGTCAGTCAGTATACAGGGCAGGAGGGTGATAATGGGCCTGTGTCCGCACTGAAAGCGGGTCAGTCAGTATACAGGGCAGGAGGGTGATGATGGGTCTGTGTCCGGACTGTCAGCGGGTCAGTCAGTATACAGGGCAGGAGGGTGATGATGGGCCTGTGTCCGCACTGTCAGCGGGTCAGTCAGTATACAGGGCAGGAGGGTGATGATGGGCCTGTGTCCGCACTGAAAGCGGGTCAGTCAGTATACAGGGCAGGAGGGTGATGATGGGTCTGTGTCCGCACTGTCAGTGGTTCAGTCAGTATACAGGGCAGGAGGGTGATGATGGGCCTGTGTCCGCACTGTCAGCGGGTCAGTCAGTATACAGGGCAGGAGGGTGATGATGGGCCTGTGTCCGCACTGTCAGCGGGTCAGTCAGTATACAGGGCAGGAGGGTGATGATGGGCCTGTGTCAGCACTGTCAGCGGGTCAGTCAGTATACAGGGCAGGAGGGTGATGATGGGCCTGTGTCCGCACTGTCAGCGGGTCAGTCAGTATACAGGGCAGGAGGGTGATGATGGGCCTGTGTCCGCACTGTCAGCGGGTCAGTCAGTATACAGGGCAGGAGGGTGATGATGGGCCTGTGTCCGCACTGTCAGCGGGTCAGTATACAGGGCAGGAGGGTGATGATGGGCCTGTGTCCGCACTGTCAGCGGGTCAGTCAGTATACAGGGCAGGAGGGTGATGATGGGCCTGTGTCCGCACTGTCAGCGGGTCAGTCAGTATACAGGGCAGGAGGGTGATGATGGGTCTGTGTCCGCACTGTCAGCGGGTCAGTCAGTATACAGGGCAGGAGGGTGATGAGGGGCCTGTGTCCGCACTGTCAGGGGGTCAGTATACAGGGCAGGAGGGTGATGATGGGTCTGTGTCCACACTGTCAGCGGGTCAGTCAGTATACAGGGCAGGATGGTGATAATGGGTCTGTGTCCGCACTGTCAGCGGGTCAGTATACAGGGCAGGAGGGTGATGATGGGCCTGTGTCCGCACTGCCAGCGGGTCAGTCAGTATACAGGGCAGGAGGGTGATGATGGGTCTGTGTCAGCACTGTCAGCGGGTCAGTATACAGGGCAGGAGGGTGATGATGGGCCTGTGTCCGCACTGTCAGCGGGTCAGTCAGTATACAGGGCAGGAGGGTGATGATGGGCCTGTGTCCGCACTGTCAGCGGGTCAGTCAGTATACAGGGCAGGAGGGTGATGATGGGCCTGTGTCCGCACTGTCAGCGGGTCAGTCAGTATACAGGGCAGGAGGGTGATGATGGGCCTGTGTCCGCACTGTCAGCGGGTCAGTCAGTATACAGGGCAGGAGGGTGATGATGGGCCTGTGTCCGCACTGTCAGCGGGTCAGTCAGTATACAGGGCAGGAGGGTGATGATGGGTCTGTGTCCGCACTGTCAGCGGGTCAGTCAGTATACAGGGCAGGAGGGTGATGATGGGCCTGTGTCCGCACTGTCAGCGGGTCAGTCAGTATACGGGGCAGGAGGGTGATGATGGGTCTGTGTCCGCACTGTCAGCGGGTCAGTCAGTATACAGGGCAGGAGGGTGATGATGGGTCTGTGTCCGCACTGTCAGCGGGTCAGTCAGTATACAGGGCAGGAGGGTGATGATGGGTCTGTGTCCGCACTGTCAGCGGGTCAGTCAGTATACAGGGCAGGAGGGTGATGATGGGCCTGTGTCCGCACTGTCAGCGGGTCAGTCAGTATACAGGGCAGGAGGGTGATGATGGGTCTGTGTCCGCACTGTCAGCGGGTCAGTCAGTATACAGGGCAGGAGGGTGATGAGGGGCCTGTGTCCGCACTGTCAGGGGGTCAGTATACAGGGCAGGAGGGTGATGATGGGTCTGTGTCCGCACTGTCAGCGGGTCAGTCAGTATACAGGGCAGGAGGGTGATGATGGGCCTTTCTCCGCACTGTCAGCGGGTCAGTCAGTATACAGGGCAGGAGGGTGATGGTGGGCCTGTGTCCGCACTGTCAGCGGGTCAGTCAGTATACAGGGCAGGAGGGTGATGATGGGCCTGTGTCCGCACTGTCAGCGGGTCAGTCAGTATACAGGGCAGGAGGGTGATGATGGGCCTGTGTCCGCACTGTCAGCGGGTCAGTCAGTATACAGGGCAGGAGGGTGATGATGGGCCTGTGTCCGCACTGTCAGCGGGTCAGTCAGTATACAGGGCAGGAGGGTGATGATGGGTCTGTGTCAGCACTGTCAGCGGGTCAGTCAGTATACAGGGCAGGAGGGTGATGAGGGGCCTGTGTCCGCACTGTCAGGGGGTCAGTATACAGGGCAGGAGGGTGATGATGGGTCTGTGTCCGCACTGTCAGTGGGTCAGTCAGTATACAGGGCAGGAGGGTGATGATGGGCCTGTGACCGCACTGTCAGCGGGTCAGTCAGTATACAGGGCAGGAGGGTGATGATGGGTCTGTGTCCGCACTGTCAGCGGGTCAGTCAGTATACAGGGCAGGAGGGTGATGATGGGTCTGTGTCCGCACTGTCAGCGGGTCAGTATACAGGGCAGGAGGGTGATGATGGGCCTGTGTCCGCACAGTCAGCGGGTCAGTCAGTATACAGGGCAGGAGGGCGATGATGGGTCTGTGTCGGCACTGTCAGCGGGTCAGTCAGTATACAGGGCAGGAGGGTGATGATGGGTCTGTGTCCGCACTGTCAGCGGGTCAGTATACAGGGCAGGAGGGTGATGATGGGTCTGTGTCCGCACTGTCAGCGGGTCAGTCAGTATACAGGGCAGGAGGGTGATGATGGGTCTGTGTCCGCACTGTCAGCGGGTCAGTCAGTATACAGGACAGGAGGGTGATGATGGGTCTGTGTCCGCACTGTCAGCGGGTCAGTCAGTATACAGGGCAGGAGGGTGATGAGGGGCCTGTGTCCGCACTGTCAGTGGGTCAGTCAGTATACAGGGCAGGAGGGTGATGATGGGCCTGTGTCCGCACTGTCAGTGGGTCAGTCAGTATACAGGGCAGGAGGGTGATGATGGGCCTGTGTCCGCACTGTCAGTGGGTCAGTCAGTATACAGGGCAGGAGGGTGATGATCGGCCTGTGTCCGCACTGTCAGCGGGTAAGTCAGTATACAGGGCAGGAGGGTGATGATGGGTCTGTGTCCGCACTGTCAGCGGGTCAGTCAGTATACAGGGCAGGATGGTGATGATGGGCCTGTGTCCGCACAGTCAGCGGGTCAGTCAGTATACAGGGCAGGAGGGTGATGATGGGTCTGTGTCCGCACTGTCAGCGGGTCAGTCAGTATACAGGGCAGAAGGGTGATGATGGGTCTGTGTCCGCACTGTCAGCGGGTCAGTCAGTATACAGGGCAGAAGGGTGATGATGGGTCTGTGTCCGCACTGTCAGCGGGTCAGTATACAGGGCAGGAGGGTGATGATGGGTCTGTGTCCGCACTGTCAGCGGGTCTGTCAGTATACAGGGCAGGAGGGTGATGATGGGCCTGTGTCCGCACTGTCAGCGGGTCAGTCAGTATACAGGGCAGGAGGGTGATGATGGGCCTGTGTCCGCACTGTCAGCGGGTCAGTCAGTATACAGGGCAGGAGGGTGATGATGGGCCTGTGTCCGCACTGTCAGCGGGTCAGTCAGTATACAGGGCAGGAGGGTGATGATGGGCCTGTGTCCGCACTGTCAGCGGGTCAGTATACAGGGCAGGAGGGTGATGATGGGTCTGTGTCCGCACTGTCAGCGGGTCAGTATACAGGGCAGGAGGATGATGATGGGTCTGTGTCCGCACTGTCAGCGGGTCAGTCAGTATACAGGGCAGAAGGGTGATGATGGGTCTGTGTCCGCACTGTCAGCGGGTCAGTATACAGGGCAGGAGGGTGATGATGGGTCTGTGTCCGCACTGTCAGCGGGTCAGTATACAGGGCAGGAGGGTGATGATGGGCCTGTGTCCGCACTATCAGCGGGTCAGTCAGTATACAGATCAGGAGGGTGATGATGGGTCTGTGTCCGCACTGTCAGCGGGTCAGTCAGTATACAGGGCAGGAGGGTGATGATGGGCCTGTGTCCGCACTGTCAGTGGGTCAGTCAGTATACAGGGCAGGAGGGTGATGATGGGTCTGTGTCCGCACTGTCAGCGGGTCAGTCAGTATACAGGGCAGGAGGGTGATGATGGGCCTGTGTCCGCACTGTCAGCGGGTCAGTCAGTATACAGGGCAGAAGGGTGATGATGGGTCTGTGTCCGCACTGTCAGCGGGTCAGTATACAGGGCAGGAGGGTGATGATGGGTCTGTGTCCGCACTGTCAGCGGGTCAGTATACAGGGCATGAGGGTGATGATGGGCCTGTGTCCGCACTGTCAGCGGGTCAGTCAGTATACAGGGCAGGAGGGTGATGATGGGTCTGTGTCCTCACTGTCAGCGGGTCAGTCAGTATACAGGGCAGGAGGGTGATGATGGGCCTGTGTCCGCACTGTCAGCGGGTCAGTCAGTATACAGGGCAGGAGGGTGATGATGGGCCTGTGTCAGCACTGTCAGCGGGTCAGTCAGTATACAGGGCAGGAGGGTGATGATGGGTCTGTGTCCGCACTGTCAGCGGGTCAGTCAGTATACAGGGCAGGAGGGTGATGATGGGCCTGTGTCCGCACTGTCAGTGGGTCAGTCAATATACAGGGCAGGAGGGTGATGATGGGTCTGTGTCCGCACTGTCAGCGGGTCAGTCAGTATACAGGGCAGGAGGGTGATGATGGGTCTGTGTCCGCACTGTCAGCGGGTCAGTCAGTATACAGGGCAGGAGGGTGATGATGGGTCTGTGTCAGCACCGTCAGCGGGTCAGTCAGTATACAGGGCAGGAGGGTGATGATGGGCCTGTGTCCGCACTGTCAGCGGGTCAGTCAGTATACAGGGCAGGAGGGTGATGATGGGCCTGTGTCAGCACTGTCAGCGGGTCAGTCAGTATACAGGGCAGGAGGGTGATGATGGGCCTGTGTCCGCACTGTCAGCGGGTCAGTCAGTATACAGGGCAGGAGGGTGATGATGGGCCTGTGTCCGCACTGTCAGTGGGTCAGTCAGTATACAGGGCAGGAGGGTGATGATGGGTCTGTGTCCGCACTGTCAGCGGGTCAGTCAGTATACAGGGCAGGAGGGTGATGATGGGTCTGTGTCCGCACTGTCAGCGGGTCAGTCAGTATACAGGGCAGGAGGGTGATGATGGGTCTGTGTCAGCACCGTCAGCGGGTCCGTCACTATACAGGGCAGACTCTGATTATTGAGGGACACTGTTTAAATAGACTCTGATTATTGTAGGACTCTGTTTAAATAGACTCTGATTACATTAGGACACTGTTTAAATAGACTCTGATTACTGTGAGACACTGTTTAAATAGACTCTGATTACTGTAGGACACTGTTTAAATAGACTCTGATTATTGTAGGACACTGTTTAAATAGACTCTGATTATTGCAGGACTCGGTTTAAATAGACTCTGATTATTGTAGGACACTGTTTAAATAGACTCTGATTATTGTAGGACACTGTTTAAATAGACTCAGTTTACTGTGGGACACTGTTTAAATAGACTCTGATTATTGTAGGACACTGTTTAAATAGACTCTGATTATTGTAGGACACTGTTTAAATAGACTCAGTTTACTGTGGGACACTGTTTAAATAGACTCTGATTATTGTAGGACACTGTTTAAATAGACTCTGATTATTGTGGGACACTGTTTAAATAGTCTCTGATTATTGTAGGACACTGTTTAAATAGACTCTGATTATTGTAGGACTTTGTTTAAATAGTCTCTGATTACTGTAGGACACTGTTTAAATAGACTCTGATTACTGTAGGACACTGTTTAAATAGACTCTGATTACTGTAGGACACTGTTTAAATAGACTCTGATTATTGTGGGACACTGTTTAAATAGACTCTGATTATTGTAGGACACTGTTTAAATAGACTCTGATTATTGTAGGACACTGTTTAAATAGACTCTGATTATTGTAGGACACTGTTTAAATAGACTCTGATTACTGTAGGACACTGTTTAAATAGACTCTGATTATTGTAGGACACTGTTTAAATAGACTCTGATTATTGTAGGACACTGTTTAAATAGACTCTGATTACTGTAGGACACTGTTTAAATAGACTCTGATTATTGTAGGACACTGTTTAAATAGACTCTGATTATTGTAGGACTCGGTTTAAATAGACTCTGATTACTGTAGGACACTGTTTAAATAGACTCTGATTACTGTAGGACACTGTTTAAATAGACTCTGATTATTGTGGGACACTGTTTAAATAGACTCTGATTATTGTAGGACACTGTTTAAATAGACTCTGATTACTGTAGGACACTGTTTAAATAGACTCTGATTATTGTGGGACACTGTTTAAATAGACTCTGATTATTGTAGGACACTGTTTAAATAGACTCTGATTACTGTAGGACACTGTTTAAATAGACTCTGATTACTGTAGGACACTGTTTAAATAGACTCTGATTATTGTGGGACACTGTTTAAATAGACTCTGATTATTGTAGGACACTGTTTAAATAGACTCTGATTATTGTAGGACACTGTTTAAATAGACTCTGATTATTGTAGGACACTGTTTAAATAGACTCTGATTACTGTAGGACACTGTTTAAATAGACTCTGATTATTGTAGGACACTGTTTAAATAGACTCTGATTATTGTAGGACACTGTTTAAATAGACTCTGATTACTGTAGGACACTGTTTAAATAGACTCTGATTATTGTAGGACACTGTTTAAATAGACTCTGATTATTGTAGGACTCGGTTTAAATAGACTCTGATTATTGTGGGACTCTGTTTAAATAGACTCTGATTACTGTACGACACTGTTTAAATAGTCTCTGATTACTGTAGGACACTGTTTAAATCGACTCTGATTACTGTAGGACACTGTTTAAATAGACTCTGATTACTGTAGGACACTGTTTAAATAGACTCTGATTATTGTAGGACACTGTTTAAATAGACTCTGATTATTGTAGGACACTGTTTAAATAGACTCTGATTATTGTAGGACACTGTTTAAATAGACTCTGATTATTGTAGGACACTGTTTAAGTAATCTCTGATTATTGTGGGACACTGTTTAAATAGACTCTGATTATTGTAGGACACTGTTTAAATAGACTCTGATTATTGTAGGACACTGTTTAAATAGACTCTGATTTAAATAGAGTCTGATTATTGTAGGACTCGGTTTAAATAGACTCTGATTACTGTAGGACACTGTTTAAATAGACTCTGATTACTGTAGGACACTGTTTAAATAGACTTTGATTTAAATAGACTCTGATTATTGTAGGACTCGGTTTAAATAGACTCTGATTACTGTAGGACACTGTTTAAATAGACTCTGATTATTGTGGGACACTGTTTAAATAGACTCTGATTATTGTGGGACACTGTTTAAATAGACTCTGATTTAAATAGACTCTGATTATTGTGGGACACTGTTTAAATAGACTCTGATTACTGTAGGACACTGTTTAAATAGACTCTGATTATTGTGGGACACTGTTTAAATAGACTCTGATTATTGTGGGACACAGTTTAAATAGACTCTGATTATTGTAGGACTCGGTTTAAATAGACTCTGATTATTGTGGTAATCTGTTTAAAGAGACTCTGATTATTGTGGTAATCTGTTTAAATAGACTCTGATTATTGTGGGACACTGTTTAAATAGACTCTGATTACTGTAGGACACTGTTTAAATAGACTCTGATTACTGTAGGACACTGTTTAAATAGACTCTGATTACTGTAGGACACTGTTTAAATAGACTCTGATTACTGTAGGACACTGTTTAAATAGACTCTGATTACTGTAGGACACTGTTTAAATAGACTCTGATTACTGTAGGACACTGTTTAATCACACCCTCACACTCGCACACCATCACACTCTGAAACCATCACACACTCGCACCCTCACACTCTCACACCATTACACCCTCACACCCTCACGCCATCACACCCTCACACCTACACACTACCACACCATCACACCCTCACACCCTCACACCCGCACACCATCACACCTTCACACCCTCACACAATCACACCCTCACACCCTCACACTCGCACACCATCACACTGTGAAACCCTCACACACTTGCACACTCACACCATCACACCCTAACACACTCACACACTCACACTCTCACACCCTCACACCTTCACACTCGCACACCCTCTCACCCGCACACCATCACACCCTGAAACCCTCACACACTCGCACACTCACACCACCACACTCTCACACTCTCACACCCTCACACCTTCACACTCGCACACCCACACACCCTCTCACCCGCACACCATCACACCCTGAAACCCTCACACACTCGCACACTCACACCATCACACTCTCACACACTCGCACACTCACACCATCACACCCTTACACTCTCACACACTCTCACTCTCACACCCTCGCACTCGCACACCATCACACTCTGAAACCCTCACACACTCGCACACTCACACCTTCACACCCTCACACACTCACACTCTCACACCCTCACACCTTCACACTCGCACACCCGCACACCCTCACACCCGCACACCATCACACTCTGAAACCCTCACACACTCGCACACTCACACCATCACACCCTTACACTCTCACACACTCTCTCTCTCACACCCTCACACTCGCACACCATCACACTCTGAAACCCTCACACATTCGCACACTCACGCCATCACAACATCACACCCTAACACACTCACACACTCACACACTCACACACTCACACTGTCACACCCTCACACTCGCACACTCACACACCCTCACACCCGCACATCATCACACCCTGAAACCCTCACACACTTGCACACTCACACCATCACACCCTAACACCCTCACACCCTCACACTCTCACACCCTCACACTCGCACACTCGCACACCCTCACACAATCACACAATCACACCCTCACACCCGCACACCATCACACCCTCACACTCACACACTCGCACACTCGCACAATCACACCCTCACACCCGTACACCCTCACACCTGCACACCCGCACACCCACACACCCACACACTCACACACTCACAGACTCACACATTCACACACTCACACCCTGAAACCCTCACACACTCGCACCCTCACACACTCAAACCACACACCCACACACCCTCACACCCTGAAACCTTCACACCCTCACACTCGCACACCCTCACACCATTACACCCTCACACCTTCACACCCTCACACCATTACACCCTCGCACCTTCACACTCGCACACCCTCACACTCGCACACCTTCACACACTCACACCATTACACCCTCACACCTTCACACCCTCACACCATCACAACCTCACCCTCGCACACCCTCACACCCTCGCAAGTATTTATAACACTACCCGTTCCTTCCACACTGGTAATGTGGATAGTTAGAGCTAGATTTTCACAGGCTAGTCAACATTTCTTATCGCTAGGGGCACTAGTGTGGGAGCAGGTGAACAGTCCGCGATGGCACCAGACCACGTCCTACTGCTGGTTGGCTGAACTTATGTTGTTGCAGAGGACAGACCTGTTGTTCACCTTCATCAAATCCATCTTGGGCCAGGCTTTCTGTTACATCATTCCTCCTCCATATAGAGGATCATTGTTGGTTGCCCTTCTCTCTCTGCTACCCTCTCCCATTTCCTCACTCCTCCCCTTTCTGCCTCTGCCCCCGCTCACCCTCATCCCCCCACCCCACCCCACAGACAGAAAACCACATTTCCCGCCTTTTGTGACGTCTCTTTTTCTATGTTTCTCTGGCAACCTGCACTTCCTGTTTATATTTCAAAATAGAGTTTTGATATCTCCAAGTTAAAGTTAGGGCAATTGACCTCCAATTCCGCTATAACATGCCAACATTGACCTTCCTTCGACACTCGATCATTGACCCTGTGCTTGTGGCCAGGGCTGTTGGCACATGCTTTCACCCAAAGAACAAAGAACAAAGAAATGTACAGCACAGGAACAGGCCCTTCGGCCCTCCAAGCCCATTCCGACCATGCCGCCCAACTAAACTACAATCTTCTACACTTCCTAGGTCCGTATCCCTCTATTCCCATCCTATTCATGTATTTGTCAAGATGCCCCTTAAATGTCACTATCGTCCCTGCTTCCACTACCTCCTCCGGTAGCGAGTTCCAGGCACCCACTACCCTCTGTGTAAAAAAAACTTGCCTCGTACATCTCCTCTCAACCTTGCCCCTCGCACCTTAAACCTATGCCCCCTAGTAATTGACCCCTCTACCCTGGGGAAAAGCCTCTGACTATCCACTCTGTCTATGCCCCTCATAAATTTGTAGACCTCTATCAGGTCGCCCCTCAACCTCCGTCGTTCCAGTGAGAACAAACCGAGTTTCTTCAACCTCTCCTCATAGCTAATGCCCTCCATACCAGGCAACATTCTGGTAAATCACTTCTGCACCCTCTCTAAAGCCTCCACATCCCTCTGGTAGTGTGGCGACCAGAATTGAACACTATACCCCAAGTGTGGCCTAACTAAGGTTCTATACAGCTGCAACATGACTTGCCAATTCTTATACTCAATGCCCCGGCCAATGAAGGCAAGCATGCCGTATGCCTTCTTGACTACCTTCTCCACCTGTGTTGCCCCTTTCAGTGACCTGTGGACCTGTACTCCTAGATCTCTTTGACTTTCAACACTCTTGAGGGTTCTACCATTCACTGTATATTCCCTACCTGCATTAGACCTTCCAAAATGCATTACCTCACATTTGTCCGGATTAAACTCCATCTGCCATCTCTCCGCCCAAGTCTCCAAACAATCTAAATCCTGTTGTATCCTCTGACAGTCCTCATCGCTATCCGCAATTCCACCAACCTTTGTGTCGTCTGCAAACTTACTAATCAGGCCAGTTACATTTTCCTCCAAATCATTAATATATACTCGTAATCTCTGAAGCACCGTGACCTCATTGCCCACACTGTCACCACTCCTCCCACTGCTTCCGGGTTTCTAATCTGTTGATGATTCGGTACAATCAGTGTGGGAGATTGGAAGATGAGTGGGTGGACCGGGCACTGGGAGAGATCCCATGCACCTCCTCACCGTTAATATTGTAGTTACTTTAAGACAAATGTGTAATGGTTCAGTGACAAACTACTTATCAGTTTCGAATGATTTGAATTATCTGAGTAAAGGGATATATCAGCATATTCTTCAATTGCTCTCTAAACTTTGTCTGGGTAATTGCATAAATAGCAGTGTTTGTGCAGCAACTCAAGAGCTCCAGCATGAAGCCGATTTCCATCACAAAATAATCCAGAGTGATAGATCGATATCCAAAATAATACAAACGGCTCCATATACAATAGATCGTTAATACTGACCATAACAGTATAAAATTGGCCGAGATAACAAACAGTAAAATGATGGATTTCCTCCGACTCTCCATCTCTGGGTCTCTGGGACTGTCCCCACTGCTGTGAGCTCGGAGTCTCCTGCGGGCCCTGCTGCTCAGGACAATGTGTCTGACGGTGAGAACATTGAGCAGCAGAATCTGACCAGACGGGACACACGGGTTTAGAAAATAGTGGAGGCACTCGAGTGTGAGAAATAACGGAGAATACAGAATATCATATGAGAAATTGCAAAACCAGGGTTCGTTCATCAGCTCATACCCACCATATAACATAAAATACCAGAAAATGTTCTTCAAACAGCTCAGCACAGTCACTGTTCCCAGAACTACAACCGCCGTTTTCTCGCTGCAATATTTACTTTTCAGCTTCGGGCAACAAATGGCCACAAATCGGTCAAAGGTGAAAGTGACGGTGAACCAGACAGAACAGTCGGTGGCTGCAAAAAGCAGGACGGCGTGGATATTACACACGGGGATGGACCTCACAAAATCAAAATGTTCTTTATAAAGAATTGGCATCTGTCTCAGAATCAGGTCGAGGACAATGACCAGGAGATCCCCCATTGCCATGGCCACCAGGTAACAAGTAACACATTTGGAGAGGCCACAGTTTTTCCACTTGAGGGTGACAATGGTGATTACGTTCACTGTAAAGAAAGGGGAATCCGAAATTAAATTGTGTGTCATTCTTGTGGTAAGCGGCAGGTTTGTTTGTTGAATTTTTGAGATCTTCCAGAGCACCCAATGATAGAGATGAAACTGTTAAGAGCACAGGGGAAGGAAGGAGAGATTAAATAAAAGATGCTGGAGTTGAGGAAGCGGGGAGGGGGGGGGGGGAGACAGCTCTGAGGTTGGAGCAGGGGTTCAAAGGGGTCATGGAGCTGACGGTTGCATTGAGGACACATGGGAAATGTGGCGTAAATCTGATACTCGACCTGCACCTTCTTTGCCATGTAGAGGGACTCAGTGATGTGGTGGTAATTAAACTGAACCTATTATCCAGAAGCCCAAATGCATGGTGGCCTCAAATGCACCGTGGCAGCTGGTGGGATAGATATTTAATACTGAAACTGAAATTGTAAACTAGCCTCAACTGTGGTGACCATTCTCCACTTTGGTCTGAAAATACCGTCTGTTTGGGCAGGGGGTAGAGCTCAGTCCCTGATCTGTGGCTACAATCCGAAATACATTTTACTGACTTGTAAATGTTCCCCTCAACTGCCTAGAACCTTACTCAATGCGGGTAAAATGAGCAAGAGCTGACCCTTTCAACACCGCCCACATCCAATGATAGAATTTATTTAACAGAATGCCGTTCAGGAAATGTGTGGCTGATGGAGTCTCTCTTTCCAGTTGAATATGGCTCTGCTCCTGATTCAGTTGTTGTTGCAGTGGGAAAGGTGGAATTTGAGTCTTGGGAACTGCATCTCGGACGGTGAAGGCTCCGTGTTCCGACCTGCATTGGAAGAGTAGTCACTTGGCTGAGTTCCCTGCGGTGTTGTGATATCAGCACTCCGAATGGAGAAGACTTGGGTCATTGTGGTGATGGCCACATCTGGAGTGTAGGAGCGGACGCTGAGAAGCCGCACCCACCCTGGTGCAATCGCAGCAGGTCTAACAGTGGTTAGCACTGTTGCTTCACAGTGCCTGGGTCCAGGTTCAATTCCCGGCTTGGGTCACTGTCTGTGTGGAGTCTGCACGTCCTCCCCGTGTCTGCGTGGGTTTCCTCCGGGTGCTCCGGTTTCCTCCCACAAGTCCCGAAAGATGTGCTTGTTAGATGAATTGGACATTCTGAATTCTCCTTCGGTGTACCCGGGAAGAAATCTTACAACACCAGGTTAAAGTCCAACACCTGAGGAAGGAGCAGCGCTCCGAAAGCTAGTGATTCGAAACAAACCTGTTGGACTTTAACCTGGTGTTGTAAGACTTCTTTCTGTGCTCACCCCAGTCCAACGCAGGCATCTCCACATCAGTGTACCCGAACAGGCGGCGGAATGTGTGACGAGGGGCTTTTCACAGTAACTTCATTGCAGTGTTAATGTGAGCCTACTTGTGACAATAAAGATTCTTGTTGTTGTGTGGCAGGCATGGATCACGTGCCCAGTGCAGGCAGCCCTCAAACTATTTCCAAGTTGAATGATGGATGAAAAACGGTGTCCTTGGTGTTTGGAACTTGCTCATCTCCACTCCAGGATTTACCTCCCAAAACAGCCATCCTGTGAGGAGCTGCTGGAAGAGCAGGATACTGGGTATGATGGCTTCGGCTGGAGAACTTCAAAGACAAGAATCAGAATGTTACAATTCAGGCACTGTTGGATTGGTTTAAAGGACAGGGCGATGTCCCATTCAGAACCTGCCTCCCCTCAGCATCCCAGGGTAACAGGTGGACAATATGTTGGCCCAGCGTCGAGAGGTACACAGACCACGATGGAAATGGTGACTGTACAGATGGCACCACGGATGGATCTGGAGTTTTAGAGCCCCAGTACAATGGGATGTTGGAGTAGGAGAGGCAATGAGGCTGTGTGGGGGAAAGGGGTGACCAATTTCAATCTAAAATAAAATATCACTGAAGCAGGCAGTAGCCAGAGGATTGGCCAATTACAGAGCATCCAAACGGAGGGATTTGCTGACAGGATGGAGAGTTTTGAACGTGAGGATTTTCTTGAACTGTTGATCCTGCAGATCAGTGCGGATCATGAGTGACCTGGATAAACAGCCCAGTTCAGAAGATAACTGGCATTCCAAGTAGTGGGAGGAATGGCGTTCATACCACAGACATCGATGACATTCAGGAGGTGATTGTACATGGGGAGGGTGTTGGAAAGGATGTGGGGTCAGATGTGAGCTGTTTAAATGGATAGCTGGCGTTGCATCCACTCGGTCCGGCCCTCTTTCATAGATTTGTGATTGGAATTAAGTCAAGTTCCCATTTCCCAAAACGTAGTTAGAAAGGAGAATGATACAATGAGATTACAGAATATAATCTGCTCGACATATCGCCTTACCAGCAACTAACTTGGAGCAAAGTGGGAGTAAATGAATGCTCAGTCAGTCAAGCAGTGAAGGTTAATATCCGGATCCACAGGCTTAACACATACACCAAGGGCAGCAAAGTGTAAACACCATGGAGAGTAAGACAGTTAAACATGGTTTGACAAGTTAACAATTGAACATAAATACTTACCAGGAACACCAACAATAGCCAGGATGGGGTAATAAAAGTATTGAATAACAAAAAGCTTATATTCAATCCGCTCAGCTTGTGTTGTCCACCAATGAGGTAAAGAAAGATAGTTCAAAAAAGTGGATAATTGCCTGTCCATTGCTGTAACATGCCAGTCCATTGAGAGCTCAGACACCGCGCTCTCTCCCCTCCCTGTCTCCAAGGAGCTGCGAATCCTTTTACTGCGCTGCTGTCAGCATTACAGCATGAGCCTTATAAAGAGGTAAATCCTCCAGTGGCACAACTGGGATCTGTTGAGACTCAAATTAATTCCCGTCACTGAACAAACATGTTCATTTAACCCCTCTCAATCCAACATTTCGAATAGCACGATAAAGTGGTTCATTTTCAGGGTCTGGATGGGATATAGCTGGATCACAAGAGGGAGGAATAAGGCAGCAGGGTGGCCCAGTGGTTAGCTCTGCTGCCTCACGGCGCCGAGGTCCCAGGTTCGATCCCGGCTCTGGCTCACTGTCTATGTGGAGTTTTCACATTTTCCCCGTGTCTGCGTGCGTTTCGCCCCCACAGCCCAAAGATGTACAATAGAACATAGAACATAGAACGATACAGCGCAGTACAGGCCCTTCGGCCCACGATGTTGCACCGAAACAAAAGCCATCTAACCTACACTATGCCATTATCATCCATATGTTTATCCAATAAACTTTTAAATGCCCTCAATGTTGGCGAATTCACTACTGTAGCAGGTAGGGCATTCCACGGCCTCACTACTCTTTGCGTAAAGAACCTACCTCTGACCTCTGTCCTATATCTATTACCCCTCAGTTTAAAGCTATGTCCCCTCGTTCCAGCCATTTCCATCCGCGGGAGAAGGCTCTCACTGTCCACCCTATCTAACCCCCTGATCATTTTGTATGCCTCCATTAAGTCTCCTCTTAACCTTCTTCTCTCCAACGAAAACAACCTCAAGTCCATTAGCCTTTCCTCATAAGATTTTCCCTCCATACCAGGCAACACCCTGGTAAATCTCCTCTGCACCCGCTCCAAAGCCTCCACGTCCTTCCGATAATGCGGTGACCAGAACTGTACGCAATACTCCAAATGCGGCCGTATGAAGGTGGATTGGCCGTGCTAAATTGCCCCTTGATTGGAAAAAATTTATTGAATGCTCTAAATTTAAAAAAAAAACAAGAGGGAGGAACGATTAAATTGGCGTTAACCCTGACTATGAGATTCCAATCCTCCTTGTTTATGCGCGTGGTGATGGAGGAGTGGTTTTTAAAAAATATTCCAAACTATTCATAACAGCGAAAGGGAGACGTCTGGAGCAGTCAGAATCATTTGGGGAAACTTGCAGTAATTCTGTGGAAGAATATTAATTCTTCCTCGTGAAGATTCCTGTTCATAAATGGAATGGAACACAGACGTGTTCCTGGGGAATCATTGTTGACGAGGTCATTGAATCATTTGATGAAGTAATTGGGTGTGTTGATGAGGCGTTATGTCTCTGGACTTTAGGAAAGGAGTGGGATCAAGTTTAATTTAAGATTTCCCGTTTTTCCATCTTTTCTTCATCAGCACACTTCGCAAATCCATGGGAGAGGATATATTTGAAATGTGGGAGAGGAGACTGCTGCTTGTTCTGCACGTGGTTTTCCTGGCCAGAGGCGTTGTCATGGAGAACGCAGCAGTGGATGTTGACTGACAGTTAATTGCCAAGCATTGTTTGAAATTTAACAGGAACAGCTGTGCCCTGAAAGATTCGGAATGTGACTTCCATCGGAATGTTGATTGTTCCTCCATTTTGAGTTGGTCAGAACAGACTGTCTTTTAATTCCTCTGGACACTATTTTGGACATAACATGCAAACCAGACTTAACCGAAGGTGGCTGGTCCCTCTGATCTGCTCAGCTCATTCCCAGGACGAGGTCATGACCATCTGACATTGTTTTCCGATCATTAATAGTTATATTGTGCCATTAATTTACAGGATGTGAACATCGGTGGTTAGGCCAGCTTGCATTGTCCATCCCTAGGTGCCAAACAGAAGGTTGTGCCGAGTGGTCTTCTTAAATCGCTGCAGTCCTTGATCTGTAGGTACACCCACTATGCTGTTAGGGAGGGGAATCTAGGATTTTCACCAAGTGACTGAAGGAATGGCCGATATATTTCCAAGCCAGCGTGGTGACGGATATGGAGGGGAACCTCCAGGTGATGGTTCCCAGGTACCTGTTGCTCTGAATTGCCTTGTTGCCTCACAGCTCCAGGGTCCCAGGTTCAATTCCTGGCTGGGTCACTGCCTGTGCGGAGTCTGCATGTTCTCCCCGTGTCTGCGTGGGTTTCCTCCGGGTGCTCCGGTTTCCTCCCACAGTCCAAAGATGTGCAGGTTAGACCATGATAATTTGCCCTTAGTGTCCAAAAAATGTTTAGTGGGGTTACTGGGTTCTGGGGCTGGTGTAGAGGCGTGGGCTTAAATAGACTGCTCTTTCCAAGGGCCGGTGCAGACTCGATGGGCTGAATGGCCTCCTTCTGCACTGTGAATTCTATGATTCTTGTCCTTCCAGATGGTAGTGGTCGTGGGTTTGGAAGGTGCTGTCTAAGGAATCTTGGTGAGTTACTGCAGTGCATCTTGTAGATGGTACACACTGTGCGTCGGGGGGGGGGGGGGGGGGGGGAGTGAATGTTTGTGGAAGGGGAGCGATCAAGCGGGGCTGCTTTGTCCTGGATGGTGTCGAGCTTCTCGAGTGTTGTTGGAGCTGCGCTCATCCAGGCAAGTGGAGAGTGTTCCCTCACACTCCTGACTAGTGCCTTGTGGATGGTGGACACAGGCTTTGGGGGGGGTCAGGAGGTGAGTTACTCTCCGCAGGATTCCCAGCCTCTGACCTGCCCTGGTAGCCACAGTATTAATGTGTCTGGGCCCAGTTCAGTTTCTGATCAATGGTAACCCCCAGGATGTGGATTGTGGGGGATTCAGCGATGGGAATGCCGTTGAATGTCAAGGAGCGATGGTTAGATCCTCTCTTGTAGGAGATGGTCATTGCCGGGCACGTGTGTGGTGTGAATGTAACTTGCCCCTTGTCAGCCCCGAGCCTGAATATTGTCCAGGTCTTGCTGCATTTGGACAGGGACTGCTTCATTATCTGAGGAGTGGCGAATGGTGCTGAACATTGTGCTGTCACCCGCGAACATCCCCACTTCTGACCTAATGATGGAAGGGAGGTCGCTGATGGAGCAGCTGGAGGTGGTCGGGCCGAGGACACGACCCTGAGGAACTCCTGCAGTGATGTCCTTGAGCTGAGATGATTGACCTCCAACCACCACAACCATCTTCCTTTGTGCCGGGTGTGACTCCAACCAGCGGAGAGTTTTCCCCCTGATTCCCATTGGCTCCAGTTTAGCTCGGGCTCCTTGATGTCATGAACGGTCAAATGCTGCCTTGATGTCGAGGGCAGTCACTCTCACCTTAGCTCTGTTGTTTAGCTCTTTTACCCATGTTTGATTCAAGTCTGTAATGAGGTCAGGAGCTGAGTGACCCTGGCAGAACCCAAACTGAGCGTCAGTGAGCAGGTTATTGCTGAGTACGTGCCGCACTGTTGATGACTCCTTCCATCACTTTACTGATGATGGAGAGTAGACTGATAGGGCGGTAAGTGGTTATGTAAGATTTGTCCTGATTTCTGTGAACGGTTCACACCTGGACAATTTTCCTCATTGCCGGATAGATGCCAGTGTTGCAGCTGTTGTTTAATTTTCCCTCAGAACTAACTTATGACTTGCTGACAGAAACTTCATTAACTTTTTCCTCAATAGTAATTGTCGGATTGGCCACTGGACCAAACTGAGGAGGCAATGGACAGGGGCCTCCGCCTGAGATGTCAGCACTTGTAAGTATTGCAGGATACGTGTTTTCCGAATGGCGTGAGTGAATTGGACATTTATTAAACCAAAATTATGTTTGTGATACCCACTAATTTCAGGCCTAAAACCAGGATAACAGACGACAGACAACTATCACAGCACGTTTTTAATATAAATGTAGAGTACCCAATTATTTTTTCCAATTAAGGGGCAATTTAGTGCGGCCAATCCACCTACCCTGCACATCTTTGGGTTGTGGGGGCGAAACCCACGCAAACACGGGGAGAATGTGCAAATTCCACACGGACAGGGACCCAGAGCCGGGATTCGAACCCGGGTCCTCAGTGCCGTAGGCAACAATGCTAATCACTGCCCCACCATGTTGTCCCATCACAGCACTGTTAATCTGTCAGGGCAACTGGACTGTCTCCGTTTTGTTATCAGCAAGAACAGCAATTAGTAGAGGACTGTGAAATCAGAGACCTGAAGTAGAATCACAGATCTTAACATAATGAGCTCTCTCAGAAGAGTTTCAAAGAAGTCATTACTTTCGGCTATGTATTGGACTTTGTAACAGTACTTGGTTAACTGGGAATGACACAGGTTTCAGCTATTGTTATTTTCCGACTCTATTTATTAACTAAAACATATGTAGAGTGTGGTGTAGAAGGTCACATTTAAAAAAAATGTTTTTATTCAAGGTTTTTCACTAATTTTTACAAAATATTCCAAAAAGGAAAATAATACAACAAAGAAAACAGGGCAAGGTGCCAACAACACAAAACAACTTAACCCTCTAAACGATTAACAATTTAACACCCATCTCAAAGCAAAGTGGGGCATGCGCCCCTTACAAAAAAAAAGAAATCAGCCCCCCCCCCCCCCCCCCCCCCCCACCCCCACCCCCCCCCCCCCCCCATCCCGGGTTGCTGCTGACCTCCACCTAACGTTCCGCGAGAAAGTCAAGGAACGGTCGCCCGGAAAGCCCCTGCAAGGACCCTCGCAAGGCAAACTTTATCTTCTCCAACCTGAGAAATCCCGCCACGTCACTGACCCAAGCCTCCATGCTTGGGGGCTTTGCGTCCCTCCACATTAACAAGAGCTGCCTCCGGGCTACCAAGGAGGCAAAGGCCAGCATTCCGGCCTCTTTCGACTCCTGCACTCCCAGATCGCCTGATACCCCAAATATCGCTATCCCCCAGCTCGGTTTTACCCGAGTGTCCAAGACCTTGAACATAGCCTTTGCAAAGCCTTTCCAAAATTCCGTAAGCGCCAGGGACGCCCAGAACATATGGACATG
Organism: Scyliorhinus torazame; assembly: GCF_047496885.1. Taxonomy (NCBI): domain Eukaryota; kingdom Metazoa; phylum Chordata; class Chondrichthyes; order Carcharhiniformes; family Scyliorhinidae; genus Scyliorhinus; species Scyliorhinus torazame. The sequence goes on along the minus strand of NC_092710.1, from coordinate 45,438,047 downwards.
GTTTGCTTGGTTCCCCAAACACCTCACGCACCTGTCCTCCACCCCAAAGAACTTACTCATCCTCGCCCCTATCATGTGCGCTCGGTGCACCACCTTAAACTGGATCAGGCTGAGCCTGGCGCAAGATGAGGAGGAATTGACCCTGCCCAGGGCGTCAGTCCACAGGCCCTCATCCAGCTCCTCACCCAGCTCCTCCTCCCACTTGCCCTTCAGCTCCTCCACCGAGGCTTCTTCCGCCTCCTGCAGCTCCTGGTATATCTCCGAGACCCTACCCTCTCTGACCCACACGCCCAGGACCACCCTGTCCTGTATCCTTCGGGCAGGCAGCAGCGGGAATTCCCCTACCTGCTTTCTCACGAACGCTCAAACCTGCACATACCTAAAGGTTCCCCGGGGACAACCCAAATTTCCCCTCCCGCGCCCTCAGACTGGCTAAAGTCCCATCGATGAATAAATCCCCCATCCTTTTAATTCCCGCCGGCAGGTTCAATTGCCGTACCGGCCTCCCTGAACAGGTGCCGGAGTGTGGCGACTAGGGGCTTTTCACAGTAACTTCACTGAAGCCTACTTGTGACAATAAGCGACTATTATTATGAATTCACTCTTGTGTATAATTTATAAATGGCAGTTAAAGCTACACACTTATATTAAGGACATGTTTTGTATAGCCTTAAATACAATGTGTGTTGTAACCTTTTATACCAAGCACTATAAAATATTCTGTGAATTAGGATCATTGATGATGTTATAACAAAGAACAAAGAACAAAGAAATGTACAGCACAGGAACAGGCCCTTCGGCCCTCCAAGCCCGTGCCGACCATACTGCCCGACTAAACTACAATCTTCTACACTTCCTGGGTCCGTATCCTTCTATTCCCATCCTATTCATATATTTGTCAAGATGCCCCTTAAATGTCCCTATCGTCCCTGCCTCCACTACCTCCTCCGGTAGTGAGTTCCAGGCACCCACTACCCTCTGCGTAAAAAACTTGCCTCGTACATCTACTCTAAACTTTGCCCCTCTCACCTTAAACCTATGCCCCCTAGTAATTGACCCCTCTACCCTGGGGAAAAGCCTCTGACTATCCACTCTGTCTATGCCCCTCATAATTTTGTATACCTCTATCAGGTCGCCCCTCAACCTCCTTCGTTCCAGTGAGAACAAATCGAGTTTATTCAATCGCTCCTCATAGCTTATGCCCTCCATACCAGGCAACATTCTGGTAAATCTCTTCTGCACCCTCTCTAAAGCCTCCACATCCTTCTGGTAGTGTGGCGACCAGAATTGAACACTATACTCCAAGTGTGGCCTAACTAAGGTTCTATACAGCTGCAACATGACTTGCCAATTCTTATACTCAATGCCCCGGCCAATGAAGGCAAGCATGCCGTATGCCTTCTTGACTACCTTCTCCACCTGTGTAGCCCCTTTCAGTGATCTGTGGACCTGTACTCCTAGATCTCTTTGACTTTCAATACTCTTGAGGGTTCTACCGTTCACTGTATATTCCCTACCTGCATTAGCCCTTCCAAAATGCATTACCTCACATTTGTCCAGGTTAAACTCCATCTGCCATCTCTCCGCCCAAGTCTCCAGACAATCTAAATCCTGCTGTATCCTCAGACAGTCCTCATCGCTATCCGCAATTCCACCAACCTTTGTGTCGTCTGCAAACTTACTAATCAGACCAGTTACATTTTCCTCCAAATCATTTATATATACTACAAAGAGCAAAGGTCCCAGCACTGATCCCTGTGGAACACCACTGGTCACAGCCCTCCAATTAGAAAAGCATCCCTCCATTGCTACCCTCTGCCTTCTATGGCCTAGCCAGTTCTGTATCCACCTTGCCAGTTCACCCCTGATCCCGTGTGACTTCACCTTTTGTACTAGTCTAAAAGTTTCATACTTTGTATGAAAAGTAAAATGATCTCGTTCAGCTTTTTAGACTCACAGTAATAAGCTAGTTTGTGGCTTTTTCGTCAGAGAACCGGTGAGAGAGAGAGACTGGCTCTTTGTTTTCGGAAGACTCCAAGCTGCTGCTATTACCTGTTGTTGGAGGGAAGAAATTGGAAACAAGGAATTTCTTCACGAAAGAATGAAGCAGTCTGTAATCCGCAAATATCCTGAAACGTGGCCTATTAACAATTCTAAAGGTCAGGGGAGACTCCCCGGACATTGAGGATAATATCGTCACCATGGAAACCTCGAGGGGCTTGAATAAACATTCCTTGTTAGGAAGAGGTCAGACGACAGAATAATGGGAGGAACAAAGAGGAGTGATAAAGAGTGTCTACAATGTTGTAACCTCGTGTCTGTAAGCTGGGACGGGTTTTGTCTGATTCTTTTTTTAAAAAAATTTAGATTGCCCAATTTATTTTTTCCAATTAAAGGGTAATTTAGCGCGGCCAATCCACCTACTCTGTACAACTTTTGGGGTGTGGGGGCGAAACCCACGCAAACACGGGGAGAATGTGCAAACTCCACACGGACAGTGACCCAGAGCCGGGATCGAACCCGGGTCCTCAGCGCCTTGAGGCAGTCGTGAAGTTTTGTCCAATTCTTGATGCGGAGGATAAGACAGACCGGGTTTCCCAGACGTTTTGAGATCTCCAATAAAGTCTGGCGCAGAATGTACCACGCCTGCTCCTTCTCCACTTTTCCGTGTCTAATAGCCCTGAGTAATGACCTGGGCAAATGTCTCTCGCTTGTTTTGTTCAGCTGGAACAGGCCCAAGATGTGTGTTTGTTCTTTCTGTCTGAAAACAACAAGGCCCTTTGTCTGAATTTGTGTAGCTTCCAGCAGGCGCGAATGCATCATACAGCAAGAACAACTGGCAATCTTCCAGCAGGAGCGAATGCAGCATACAGCAAGAACAACTGGCAATCTTCCAGCAGGCACGAATGCATCATACAGCAAGAACAACTGGCAATCTTCCAGCAGGCACGAATGCAGCATACAGCAAGAACAACTGGCAATCTTCCAGCAGGCGCGAATGCAGCATACAGCAAGAACAACTGGCAATCTTCCAGCAGGCACGAATGCATCATACAGCAAGAACAACTGGCAATCTTCCAGCAGGCGCGAATGCATCATACAGAAAGAACAACTGGCAATCTTCCAGCAGGCGCGAATGCATCATACAGCAAGAACAACTGGCAATCTTCCAGCAGGCACGAATGCATCATACAGCAAGAACAACTGGCAATCTTCCAGCAGGCACGAATGCAGCATACAGCAAGAACAACTGGCAATCTTCCAGCAGGCGCGAATGCAGCATACAGCAAGAACAACTGGCAATCTTCCAGCAGGCACGAATGCAGCATACAGCAAGAACAACTGGCAATCTTCCAGCAGGCACGAATGCAGCATACAGCAAGAACAACTGGCAATCTTCCAGCAGGCGCGAATGCAGCATACAGCAAGAACAACTGGCAATCTTCCAGCAGGCGCGAATGCAGCATACAGCAAGAACAACTGGCAATCTTCCAGCAGGCACGAATGCAGCATACAGCAAGAACAACTGGCAATCTTCCAGCAGGCACGAATGCAGCATACAGCAAGAACAACTGGCAATCTTCCAGCAGGCGCGAATGCATCATACAGCAAGAACAACTGGCAATCTTCCAGCAGGCGCGAATGCAGCATACAGCAAGAATAACTGGCAATCTTCCAGCAGGCACGAATGCATCATACAGCAAGAACAACTGGCAATCTTCCAGCAGGCACGAATGCATCATACAGCAAGAACAACTGGCAATCTTCCAGCAGGCACGAATGCATCATACAGCAAGAACAACTGGCAATCTTCCAGCAGGCACGAATGCAGCATACAGCAAGAACAACTGGCAATCTTCCAGCAGGCACGAATGCAGCATACAGCAAGAACAGCTGGCAATCTTCCAGCAGGCGCGAATGCAGCATACAGCAAGAACAACTGGCAATCTTCCAGCAGGCTCGAATGCAGCATACAGCAAGAACAACTGGCAATCTTCCAGCAGGCACGAATGCAGCATACAGCAAGAACAACTGGCAATCTTCCAGCAGGCGCGAATGCAGCATACAGCAAGAATAACTGGCAATCTTCCAGCAGGCGCGAATGCAGCATACAGCAAGAACAACTGGCAATCTTCCAGCAGGCGCGAATGCATAATACAGCAAGAACAACTGGCAATCTTCCAGCAGGCGCGAATGCAGCATACAGCAAGAACAACTGGCAATCTTCCAGCAGGCACGAATGCAGCATACAGCAAGAACAACTGGCAATCTTCCAGCAGGCGCGAATGCAGCATACAGCAAGAACAACTGGCAATCTTCCAGCAGGCACGAATGCAGCATACAGCAAGAACAACTGGCAATCTTCCAGCAGGCACGAATGCATCATACAGCAAGAACAACTGGCAATCTTCCAGCAGGCACGAATGCAGCATACAGCAAGAACAACTGGCAATCTTCCAGCAGGCACGAATGCAGCATACAGCAAGAACAACTGGCAATCTTCCAGCAGGCGCGAATGCAGCATACAGCAAGAATAACTGGCAATCTTCCAGCAGGCGCGAATGCAGCATACAGCAAGAACAACTGGCAATCTTCCAGCAGGCGCGAATGCAGCATACAGCAAGAATAACTGGCAATCTTCCAGCAGGCGCGAATGCAGCATACAGCAAGAACAACTGGCAATCTTCCAGCAGGCGCGAATGCATAATACAGCAAGAACAACTGGCAATCTTCCAGCAGGCGCGAATGCAGCATACAGCAAGAACAACTGGCAATCTTCCAGCAGGCACGAATGCAGCATACAGCAAGAACAACTGGCAATCTTCCAGCAGGCGCGAATGCAGCATACAGCAAGAACAACTGGCAATCTTCCAGCAGGCACGAATGCAGCATACAGCAAGAACAACTGGCAATCTTCCAGCAGGCGCGAATGCAGCATACAGCAAGAATAACTGGCAATCTTCCAGCAGGCGCGAATGCAGCATACAGCAAGAACAACTGGCAATCTTCCAGCAGGCGCGAATGCATAATAAAGCAAGAACAACTGGCAATCTTCCAGCAGGCGCGAATGCAGCATACAGCAAGAACAACTGGCAATCTTCCAGCAGGCACGAATGCAGCATACAGCAAGAACAACTGGCAATCTTCCAGCAGGCGCGAATGCAGCATACAGCAAGAACAACTGGCAATCTTCCAGCAGGCACGAATGCATCATACAGCAAGAACAACTGGCAATCTTCCAGCAGGCGCGAATGCAGCATACAGCAAGAATAACTGGCAATCTTCCAGCAGGCGCGAATGCAGCATACAGCAAGAACAACTGGCAATCTTCCAGCAGGCGCGAATGCAGCATACAGCAAGAACAACTGGCAATCTTCCAGCAGGCGCGAATGCAGCATACAGCAAGAACAGCTGGCAATCTTCCAGCAGGCGCGAATGCAGCATACAGCAAGAATAACTGGCAATCTTCCAGCAGGCGCGAATGCAGCATACAGCAAGAACAACTGGCAATCTTCCAGCAGGCACGAATGCAGCATACAGCAAGAACAACTGGCAATCTTCCAGCAGGCGCGAATGCAGCATACAGCAAGAACAACTGGCAATCTTCCAGCAGGCACGAATGCATCATACAGCAAGAACAACTGGCAATCTTCCAGCAGGCACGAATGCATCATACAGCAAGAACAACTGGCAATCTTCCAGCAGGCGCGAATGCAGCATACAGCAAGAACAACTGGCAATCTTCCAGCAGGCGCGAATGCAGCATACAGCAAGAACAACTGGCAATCTTCCAGCAGGCGCGAATGCAGCATACAGCAAGAACAACTGGCAATCTTCCAGCAGGCGCGAATGCAGCATACAGCAAGAACAACTGGCAATCTTCCAGCAGGCACGAATGCAGCATACAGCAAGAACAACTGGCAATCTTCCAGCAGGCGCGAATGCATCATACAGCAAGAACAACTGGCAATCTTCCAGCAGGCGCGAATGCAGCATACAGCAAGAACAACTGGCAATCTTCCAGCAGGCGCGAATGCATCATACAGCAAGAACAACTGGCAATCTTCCAGCAGGCGCGAATGCAGCATACAGCAAGACCAACTGGCAATCTTCCAGCAGGCGCGAATGCATCATACAGCAAGAACAACTGGCAATCTTCCAGCAGGCGCGAATGCAGCATACAGCAAGAACAACTGGCAATCTTCCAGCAGGCACGAATGCAGCATACAGCAAGAACAACTGGCAATCTTCCAGCAGGCACGAATGCAGCATACAGCAAGAACAACTGGCAATCTTCCAGCAGGCACGAATGCAGCATACAGCAAGAACAGCTGGCAATCTTCCAGCAGGCGCGAATGCAGCATACAGCAAGAACAACTGGCAATCTTCTAGCAGGCACGAATGCAGCATACAGCAAGAACAGCTGGCAATCTTCCAGCAGGCACGAATGCAGCATACAGCAAGAACAACTGGCAATCTTCCAGCAGGCGCGAATGCATCATACAGCAAGAACAACTGGCAATCTTCCAGCAGGCGCGAATGCAGCATACAGCAAGAACAACTGGCAATCTTCCAGCAGGCACGAATGCAGCATACAGCAAGAACAGCTGGCAATCTTCCAGCAGGCACGAATGCAGCATACAGCAAGAACAACTGGCAATCTTCCAGCAGGCACGAATGCAGCATACAGCAAGAACAACTGGCAATCTTCCAGCAGGCGCGAATGCAGCATACAGCAAGAACAACTGGCAATCTTCCAGCAGGCACGAATGCAGCATACAGCAAGAACAACTGGCAATCTTCCAGCAGGCACGAATGCAGCATACAGCAAGAACAACTGGCAATCTTCCAGCAGGCGCGAATGCAGCATACAGCAAGAACAACTGGCAATCTTCCAGCAGGCGCGAATGCATCATACAGCAAGAACAACTGGCAATCTTCCAGCAGGCGCGAATGCAGCATACAGCAAGACCAACTGGCAATCTTCCAGCAGGCGCGAATGCATCATACAGCAAGAACAACTGGCAATCTTCCAGCAGGCGCGAATGCAGCATACAGCAAGAACAACTGGCAATCTTCCAGCAGGCACGAATGCAGCATACAGCAAGAACAACTGGCAATCTTCCAGCAGGCACGAATGCAGCATACAGCAAGAACAACTGGCAATCTTCCAGCAGGCACGAATGCAGCATACAGCAAGAACAGCTGGCAATCTTCCAGCAGGCGCGAATGCAGCATACAGCAAGAACAACTGGCAATCTTCCAGCAGGCACGAATGCAGCATACAGCAAGAACAGCTGGCAATCTTCCAGCAGGCACGAATGCAGCATACAGCAAGAACAACTGGCAATCTTCCAGCAGGCGCGAATGCATCATACAGCAAGAACAACTGGCAATCTTCCAGCAGGCGCGAATGCAGCATACAGCAAGAACAACTGGCAATCTTCCAGCAGGCACGAATGCAGCATACAGCAAGAACAGCTGGCAATCTTCCAGCAGGCACGAATGCAGCATACAGCAAGAACAACTGGCAATCTTCCAGCAGGCGCGAATGCATCATACAGCAAGAACAACTGGCAATCTTCCAGCAGGCACGAATGCAGCATACAGCAAGAACAACTGGCAATCTTCCAGCAGGCGCGAATGCAGCATACAGCAAGAACAACTGGCAATCTTCCAGCAGGCACAAATGCAGCATACAGCAAGAACAACTGGCAATCTTCCAGCAGGCACGAATGCAGCATACAGCAAGAACAACTGGCAATCTTCCAGCAGGCGCGAATGCAGCATACAGCAAGAACAACTGGCAATCTTCCAGCAGGCACGAATGCATCATACAGCAAGAACAACTGGCAATCTTCCAGCAGGCACGAATGCAGCATACAGCAAGAACAACTGGCAATCTTCCAGCAGGCGCGAATGCATCATACAGCAAGAACAACTGACAATCTTCCAGCAGGCGCGAATGCAGCATACAGCAAGAACAACTGGCAATCTTCCAGCAGGCGCGAATGCAGCATACAGCAAGAACAACTGGCAATCTTCCAGCAGGCGCGAATGCAGCATACAGCAAGACCAACTGGCAATCTTCCAGCAGGCACGAATGCAGCATACAGCAAGAACAGCTGGCAATCTTCCAGCAGGCACGAATGCAGCATACAGCAAGAACAACTGGCAATCTTCCAGCAGGCGCGAATGCATCATACAGCAAGAACAACTGGCAATCTTCCAGCAGGCACGAATGCAGCATACAGCAAGAACAACTGGCAATCTTCCAGCAGGCGCGAATGCAGCATACAGCAAGAACAACTGGCAATCTTCCAGCAGGCACGAATGCAGCATACAGCAAGAACAACTGGCAATCTTCCAGCAGGCACGAATGCAGCATACAGCAAGAACAACTGGCAATCTTCCAGCAGGCGCGAATGCAGCATACAGCAAGAACAACTGGCAATCTTCCAGCAGGCACGAATGCAGCATACAGCAAGAACAACTGGCAATCTTCCAGCAGGCGCGAATGCATCATACAGCAAGAACAACTGGCAATCTTCCAGCAGGCACGAATGCAGCATACAGCAAGAACAACTGGCAATCTTCCAGCAGGCACGAATGCAGCATACAGCAAGAACAACTGGCAATCTTCCAGCAGGCACGAATGCATCATACAGCAAGAACAACTGGCAATCTTCCAGCAGGCACGAATGCAGCATACAGCAAGAACAACTGGCAATCTTCCAGCAGGCGCGAATGCAGCATACAGCAAGAACAACTGGCAATCTTCCAGCAGGCGTGAATGCAGCATACAGCAAGAACAACTGGCAATCTTCCAGCAGGCGCGAATGCAGCATACAGCAAGAACAGCTGGCAATCTTCAATAGGTTGTTGTTAAATATTTGGCTGATAATGTTGGTCTGTTGCGTGGTTTAAGGATTGAGTCACATGATAGCCTAATACATCATCAGCTCCAGGGTGGCATTGCACTCAGTCTGGACCGGGCCTTTGTCCAGTGAACAACCAGCGAATAAACCGTTGTTGATTATTACGTTCAACCCATGTATTTCGGCAATTCCTTTCTTCCATTCTGCAAATACAATACGCAAATGCGGACATTTAACGACCTGGGACCGGGAAAAATATATTGTACAAAGTGAAATTAAAATGGAAGTTGTCCACGGTCGATGTTGAAGCAGCTGACAGTCCGTCAGTGATTCCACCTGACACTTAGCGTACCACACAACCTCCCCCGGCAACACATTCCAGGCACAACCACCCTCTGTGTAAAAAAAACTGCTTCGCACATCTCCTCAAAACTTTGCCCCAAGGACCTTAAACCTATGGTCCCTAGTGACTGACCCCTCCACCCTGGGAGAGAGTGCCTGCCCCCCACCCCCCCTCTCCACCATGACCTCCCCCCCCCCCCCTAACTTTGTAGAACTCTATCAGGTCACCACTCAACCTCCGTCTTTTTAATGAAAACAGTCTCCACATAGCTAGCACCATTCAGACCGGGCAACGTCCTTGTAAACCTCCTCTGCACCCTCTCCAAAGCCTCCACATCCTTCTGGTAGTGTGGCGACCAGAATTGTGCTCAATATTCCAAGTGCGGCCTTACCAAGGTTCTATACAACTGCAGCATGACTTGCCAGTTTTTATACTCGATGCCCCGTCCAATGAAGACAAGCTTTCCGTCTGCTTTCTCGACGACCTTGTCCACTTGTGTTGCCACCTTCAAAGATCTGTGGACCTACACGCCCAGATCTCTCTGACTTTCTATATTCCTAAGAGTTTTACCATTTACGGTATATTTCCCGTCTAATAAAATGCATTACCTCACATTTGTCTGCCTTAAAGTTAATTTACCATTTCTGTGCCCAAGTCTCCAACCTATCGATGTCCTGTTGTACCCTCTGAGAATCCTCAACACTATCTGCCCCTCCACCAACCTTGGTGTCATCCGCAAACTCACTAATCAGACCGGCTACATTATCCTCCAGATCGTTTCTGTACACCACGAACAACAGAGGCCCCAGCACCGATCCCTGTGGAACACCACTAGTCACAACCTTCCATTCAGAAAAACACCCGTATACTGCGACCCTCTGCGACCGAGCCAGTTCTGTATCCACCTTGCCACCTCACCTCTGATCCCGTATGACTTCACATTTTGTACCAGTCGGCCATGAGGCACCTTGTCAAAGGCTTTACTGAAGTCCATGTAAACAACATCCACCGCCCTACCCTCGCCAACCCTGCTGACAAATGGCGGAAAACATAGAACATAGAACAATACAGCGCAGTACAGGCCCTTCAGCCCACAATATTGCACCGACATGGGAAGTCAAAAAAACAAAAGCCATCTAACCTACACTATGCCATTACCATCCATATGTTTATCCAATAAACTTTTAAATGCCCTCAATGTTGGCGAGTTCACTACTGTAGCAGGTAGGGCATTCCACGGCCTCACTACTCTTTGCGTAAAGAACCTACCTCTGACCTCTGTCCTATATCTATTACCCCTCAGTTTAAAGCTATGTCCCCTCGTGCCAGCCATATCCATCCGCGGGAGAAGGCTCTCACTGTCCACCCTATCTAACCCTCTGATCATTTTGTATGCCTCTATTAAGTCTCCTCTTAACCTTCTTCTCTCTAACGAAAACAACCTCAAGTCCATCAGCCTTTCCTCATAAGATTTTCCCTCCATACCAGGCAACATCCTGGTAAATCTCCTCTGCACCCGTTCCAAAGCTTCCACGTCCTTCCTATAATGAGGTGACCAGAACTGTACGCAATACTCCAAATGCGGCCGTACCAGAGTTTTGTACAGCTGCAACATGACCTCATGACTCCAGAACTCAATCCCTCTACCAATAAAGGCCAATACTCCATAGGCCTTCTTCACAACCCTATCAACCTGGGTGGCAACTTTCAGGGATCTATGTACATGGACACCGAGATCCCTCTGCTCATCCACACTTCCAAGAATTTTACCATTAGCCAAATATTCCACATTCCTGTTATTCCTTCCAAAGTGAATCACCTCACACTTCTCTACATTAAACTCCATTTGCCACCTCTCAGCCCAGCTCTGCAGCTTATCTATGTCCCTCTGTAACCTTCAACATCCTTCCGTACTGTCGACAACACCACCGACTTTAGTGTCCTCTGCAAATTTACTCACCCACGCTTCTGCGCCCTCCTCTAGGTCATTGATAAAAATGACAAACAGCAACGGCCCCAGAACAGATCCTTGTGGTACTCCAGTTGTGACAGAACTCCATACTGAACATTTCCCATCAACCACCACCCTCTGTCTTCTTTCAGCTAGCCAATATCTGATCCACATCTCTAAATCACCCTCAATCCCCAGCCTCCGTATTTTCTGCAAAAGCCTACCGTGGGGAACCTTATCAAACGCTTTACTGAAATCCATATACACCACATCAACTGCTCTACCCTCGTTTACCTGTTCAGTCACCTTCTCAAAGAACTCGATAAGGTTTGTGAGGCATGACCTACCTTTCACAAAGCCATGCTGACTATCCCTAATCATATTATTCCTATCTAGATGATTATAAATCTTGTCTCTTATAATCCCCTCCAAGACTTTACCCACAACAGACGTGAGGCTCACCGGTCTATAGTTGCCGGGGTTGTCTCTGCTCCCCTTTTTGAACAAAGGGACCACATTTTCTATCCTCCAGTCCTCTGGCACTATTCCTGTAGCCAATGATGACATAAAAATCAAAGCCAAAGGCTCAGCAATCTCTTCCCTGCCTTCCCAGAGAATCCTAGGGTAAATCCCATCGGGCCCCGGGGACTTATCTATTTTCAGCCTGTCCAGAATTGCCAACACCTCTTCCCTACGTACCTCAATGCCATCTATTCTATTAGCCTGGGGCTCAGCATTCTCCTCCACAACATTCTCTTTTTCCTGAGTGAATACTGATGAAAAATATTCATTTAGTATCTCGCCTATCTCTTCAGACTCCACACACAACTTCCCATCCCTGTCCTTGACTGGCCCTACTCTTACCCTAGTCATTCGCTTATTCCTGACATACCTATAGAAAGCTTTTGGGTTTTCCTTGATCCTACCTGCCAAATACCTCTCATGTCCCCTCCTTGCTCATCTTAGCTCTCTCTTTAGATCCTTCCTCGCTACCTTGTAACTATCAAGCGCCTCAACTGAAACTTCATACCTCATCTTCACATAGGCCTCCTTCTTCCTCTTAACAAGAGATTCCACTTCTTTGGTAAACCACGGTTCCCTCGCTCGACGCCTTCCTCCCTGCCTGACCAATACGCACTTATCAAGGACCTGTACAAATCGGACGGTCTGCATCTGGGTGGGACCGGAACCAATGTTCTCGGGGGGGTGTTTGCTAGTGCAGTTGGGGAGGGTTTAAACTAATGTGCCAGGGGGATGGGAACCGATGTAGGAAGTCAGTGGGGACAGAAACAAAAGGCAGGAAGGGAGAGTGTGTAAAGCAGGGTAGAGAGCAAGGAAGGTCTACATTAAACTGCATTTATTTCAATGCAAGGGGCCTGACGGGCAAAGCGGATGAACTCAGGGCATGGACGGGCACATGGGACTGGGATATTATAGCTATGACTGAAACATGGCTAAGGGAGGGACAGGACTGGCAGCTCAATGTTCCGGGGTACAGATGCTATAGAAAGGATAGAACAGGAGGTAAGAGAGGAGGGGGAGTGGCGTTTTTGATTAGGGAGAACATCACAGCAGTACTTAGAGGGGATATATCCGAGGGTTCGCCCACTGAGTCTATATGGGTGGAACTGAAAAATAAGAAGGGAGAGATCACCTTGGTAGGACTGTACTACAGGCCCCCAAATAGTCAGCGGGAAATTGAGGAGCAAATATGTAAGGAGATTACAGATAGCTGCAAGAATAATAGGGTGGTAGTAGTAGGGGACTTTAACTTTCCCAACATTGACTGGGACAGCCATAGCATTAGGGGTTTGGATGGAGGGAAATTTGTTGAGTGTATTCAGGAGGAATTTCTCATTCAGTATGTGGATGGACCGACTAGAGAGGGGGCAAAACTTGACCTCGTCTTGGGAAATAAGGAAGGGCAAGTGATAGAAGTGCTAGTGAGGGATCACTTTGGGACAAGTGACCATAATTCCATTAGTTTTAAGATAGCTATGGAGAATGATAGGTCTGGCCCAAGAGTTAAAATTCTTAATTGGGGCAAGGCCAATTTTGATGGTATCAGACAGGAACTTGCAGAGGTAGATTGGGGGAGACTATTGGCAGACAAAGGGACGGCTGGTAAATGGGAGGCTTTTAAAAATGTGTTAACCAGGGTGCAGGGTAAGCACATTCCCTTTAGAGTGAAGGGCAAGGCTGGTAGAAGTAGGGAACCCTGGATGACTCGAGATATTGAGACTCTGGTCAAAAAGAAGAAGGAGGCATATGACGTACATAAGCAACTGGGATCAAGTAGATCCCTTGAAGAGTATAGAGATTGTCGAAATAGAGTTAAGAGGGAAATCAGGAGGGCAAAAAGGGGACATGAAATTGCTTTGGCAAATAATGCAAGGGAGAATCCAAAGAGATTCTACAGATACATAAAGGGGAAAAGAGTAACTAGGGACAGAGTAGGGCCTCTTAAGGATCAACAAGGGCATCTATGTGCAGAGCCACAAGAGTTGGGTGAGATCCTGAATGAATATTTCTCATCGGTATTCACGGTGGAGAAAGGCATGGATGTTAGGAAACTAAGGGAAATAAATAGTGATGTCTTGAGAAGTGTGCATATTACAGAGGAGGAGGTGCTGGAAGTCTTAAAGCGCATCAAGGTAGATAAATCCCCGGGACCTGATGAAATGTATCCCAGGATGTTGTGGGAGGCTAGGGAGGAAATTGCGGGTCCCCTAACCGAGATATTTGAATCAACAAAGAACAAAGAACAAAGAAATGTACAGCACAGGAACAGGCCCTTCGGCCCTCCAAGCCCGTGCCGACCATACTGCCCGACTAAACTACAATCTTCTACACTTCCTGGGTCCGTATCCTTCTATTCCCATCCTATTCATATATTTGTCAAGATGCCCCTTAAATGTCCCTATCGTCCCTGCCTCCACTACCTCCTCCGGTAGTGAGTTCCAGGCACCCACTACCCTCTGCGTAAAAAACTTGCCTCGTACATCTACTCTAAACTTTGCCCCTCTCACCTTAAACCTATGCCCCCTAGTAATTGACCCCTCTACCCTGGGGAAAAGCCTCTGACTATCCACTCTGTCTATGCCCCTCATAATTTTGTATACCTCTATCAGGTCGCCCCTCAACCTCCTTCGTTCCAGTGAGAACAAACCGAGTTTATTCAATCGCTCCTCATAGCTTATGCCCTCCATACCAGGCAACATTCTGGTAAATCTCTTCTGCACCCTCTCTAAAGCCTCCACATCCTTCTGGTAGTGTGGCGACCAGAATTGAACACTATACTCCAAGTGTGGCCTAACTAAGGTTCTATACAGCTGCAACATGACTTGCCAATTCTTATACTCAATGCCCCGGCCAATGAAGGCAAGCATGCCGTATGCCTTCTTGACTACCTTCTCCACCTGTGTAGCCCCTTTCAGTGATCTGTGGACCTGTACTCCTAGATCTCTTTGACTTTCAATACTCTTGAGGGTTCTACCATTCACTGTATATTCCCTACCTGCATTAGCCCTTCCAAAATGCATTACCTCACATTTGTCCAGGTTAAACTCCATCTGCCATCTCTCCGCCCAAGTCTCCAGACAATCTAAATCCTGCTGTATCCTCAGACAGTCCTCATCGCTATCCGCAATTCCACCAACCTTTGTGTCGTCTGCAAACTTACTAATCAGACCAGTTACATTTTCCTCCAAATCATTTATATATACTACAAAGAGCAAAGGTCCCAGCACTGATCCCTGTGGAACACCACTGGTCACAGCCCTCCAATTAGAAAAGCATCCCTCCATTGCTACCCTCTGCCTTCTATGGCCTAGCCAGTTCTGTATCCACCTTGCCAGTTCACCCCTGATCCCGTGTGACTTCACCTTTTGTACTAGTCTACCATGAGGGACCTTGTCAAAGGCCTTACTGAAGTCCATATAGACAACATCTACTGCCCTACCTGCATCAATCATCTTAGTGACCTCCTCGAAAAACTCTATCAAGTTAGTGAGACACGACCTCCCCTTCACAAAACCGTGCTGCCTCTCACTAATACGTCCATTTGCTTCCAAATGGGAGTAGATTCTGTCTCGAAGAATTCTCTCCAGTAATTTCCCTACCACTGAAGTAAGGCTCACCGGCCTGTAGTTCCCGGGATTATCCCTGCCACCCTTCTTAAACAGAGGAACAACATTGGCTATTCTCCAGTCCTCCGGGACATCCCCTGAAGACAGCGAGGATCCAAAGATTTCTGTCAAGGCCTCAGCAATTTCCTCTCCAGCCTCCTTCAGTATTCTGGGGTAGATCCCATCCGGCCCTGGGGACTTATCTACCTTAATATTTTTTAAGACACCCAACACCTCGTCTTTTTGGATCACAATGTGACCCAGGCTATCTACACCCCCTTCTCCAGACTCAACATCTACCAATTCCTTCTCTTTGGTGAATACTGATGCAAAGTATTCATTTAGTACCTCGCCCATTTCCTCTGGCTCCACACATAGATTCCCTTGCCTATCCTTCAGTGGGCCAACCCTTTCCCTGGCTACCCTCTTGCTTTTTATGTAAGTGTAAAAAGCCTTGGGATTTTCCTTAACCCTATTTGCCAATGACTTTTCATGACCCCTTCTAGCCCTCCTGACTCCCTGCTTAAGTTCCTTCCTACTTTCCTTATATGCCACACAGGCTTCGTCTGTTCCCAGCCTTTTAGCCCTGACAAATGCCTCCTTTTTCTTTTTGACGAGGCCTACAATATCATTCGTCATCCAAGGTTCCCGAAAATTGCCGTATTTGTCTTTCTTCCTCACAGGAACATGCCTGTCCTGTATTCCTATCAACTGACACTTGAAAGCCTCCCACATGTCAGATGTTGATTTGCCCTCAAACATCCGCCCCCAATCTATGCTCTTCAGTTCCCGCCTAATATTGTTATAATTAGCCTTCCCCCAATTTAGCACATTCATCCTCGGACCACTCTTATCCTTGTCCACCAGTACTTTAAAACTTACTGAATTGTGGTCACTGTTACCGAAATGCTCCCCTACTGAAACATCTACCACCTGGCCGGGCTCATTCCCCAATACCAGGTCCAGTACCGCCTCTTCCCCAGTTGGACTGTTTACATATTGTTTTAAGAAGCCCTCCTGGATGCTCCTTACAAACTCTGCCCCGTCTAAGCCCCTGGCACTAAGTGAGTCCCAGTCAATATTGGGGAAGTTGAAGTCTCCCATCACCACAACCCTGTTGTTTTTACTCTTTTCCAAAATCTGTCTACCTATCTGCTCCTCTATCTCCCGCTGGCTGTTGGGAGGCCTGTAGTATACCACCAACATTGTGACTGCACCCTTCTTATTCCTGATTGCACCCTTCTTATTCCTGAGGTGAGGTGCCTGAAGATTGGAGAGTGGCGAATGTTGTGCCCTTGTTTAAGAAGGGCAGCAGGGAAAAGCCTGGGAACTACAGACCGGTGAGCCTAACGTCTGTAGTAGGTAAGTTGCTAGAAGGTATTCTGAGAGACAGGATCTACAAGCATTTAGAGAGGCAAGGACTGATTCGGGGCAGTCAGCATGGCTTTGTGCGTGGAAAATCATGTCTCACAAATTTGATTGAGTTTTTTGAGGGAGTGACCAAGAAGGTAGATGAGGGCAGTGCAGTAGACGTTGTCTACATGGACTTTAGCAAAGCCTTTGACAAGGTACCGCATGGTAGGTTGTTGCAGAAGGTTAAAGCTCACGGGATCCAGGGTGAGGTTGCCAATTGGATTCAAAATTGGCTGGACGACAGAAGGCAGAGGGTGGTTGTAGAGGGTTGTTTTTCAAACTGGAGGCCTGTGACCAGTGGTGTGCCTCAGGGATCGGTGCTGGGTCCACTGTTATTTGTGATTTATATTAATGACTTGGATGAGAATTTAGGAGGCATGGTTAGTAAGTTTGCAGATGACACCAAGATTGGTGGCACAGTGGATAGTGAAGAAGGTTATCTAGGATTGCAACGGGATCTTGATCAATTAGGCCAGTGGGCCGACGAATGGCAGATGGAGTTTAATTTAGATAAATGTGAGGTGATGCATTTTGGCAGATCGAATCAGGCCAGGACCTACTCAGTTAATGGTATGGCGTTGGGGAGAGTTATAGAACAAAGAGATCTAGGAGTACAGGTTCATAGCTCCTTGAAGGTGGAGTCGCAGGTGGACAGGGTGGTGAAGAAGGCATTCGGCATGCTTGGTTTCATTGGTCAGAACATTGAATATAGGAGTTGGGACGTCTTGTTGAAGTTGTACAAGACATTGGTACGGCCACACTTGGAATACTGTGTGCAGTTCTGGTCACCCTATTATAGAAAGGATATTATTAAACTAGAAAGAGTGCAGAAAAGATTTACTAGGATGTTGCCGGGACTTGATGGTTTGAGTTATAAGGAGAGGCTGGATAGACTGGGACTTTTTTCCCTGGAGCGTAGGAGGCTTAGGGGTGATCTTATAGAGGTCTATAAAATAATGAGGGGCATAGATAAGGTAGATAGTCAACATCTTTTCCCAAAGGTAGGGGAGTCTAAAACTAGAGGGCATAGGTTTAAGGTGAGAGGGGAGAGATTCAGAAGGGCCCAGAGGGGCAATTTCTTCACTCAGAGGGTAGTGAGTGTCTGGAATGGGCTGCCAGAGGTAGTAGTAGAGGCGGGTACAATTGTGTCTTTCAAAAAGCATTTAGATGGTTACATGGGTAAGATGGGTATAGAGGGTTATGGGCCAAGTGCGGGCAACTGGGACTAGCTTAATGGAAAAACTGGGCGGCATGGACTGGTTGGGCCGAAGGGCCTGTTTCCATGCTGTAAACTTCTATGATTCTATGATTCTATAACACGCAGTAGTTGTTCCTTGAACAAGCTCCACATAACCAGTGTGCCCAACACTTGCAGCCTACTTCCCTAACCTATCCCCCCCAAGTCACGTCTAATGGCATCATAATTGCCCTTCCCCCAGCTATAACTCTTGCCCTGCGGTGTATACTTATCCCTTTCCATCATTAACGTAAACGTCACCGAATTGTGGTCACTGTCCCCAAAGTGCTCACCTACCTCCAAATCTAACACCTGGCCTGGTTCATTACCCAAAACCAAATCCAATGTGGCCTCGCCTCTTGTTGGCCTGTCAACATATTGTGTCAGGAAACCCTCCTGCACACATTGTACAAAAAACTACTGTACTCGAACCATATCTTTTCCAGTCAATATTTGGAAAGTTAAAGTCTCCCATAATAACTACCCTGTTACTTTCACTCTTATCCAGAATCATCTTCGCCATCCTTTCCTCTACATCCCTAGAACTATTTGGAGGCCTATAGAAAACTCCCAACAGGGTGACCTCTCCTTTCCTGTTTCTAACCTCAGCCCAGACTACCTCGGAAGAAGAGTCCCCATCTAGCATCCTCTCCGCCACCGTAATACTGCTCTTGACTAGCAGTGCCACACCTCCCCCTCTTTTGCCTCCTTCCCTAAGCTTACTAAAACACCTAAACCCCGGAACCTGCAACAACCATTCCTGTCCCTGCTCTATCCATGTCTCCGAAATGGCCACAACATCGAAGTCCCAGGTACCAACCCATGCTGCCAGTTCCCCTACCTTATTTTGTATACTCCTGGCATTGAAGTAAACACACTTCAAACCACCTACCTGAACACTGGCCCCCTCCTGCGAAGTCAAATCTGTGCTCCTGACCTTTATACTCTCAATCTCCCGTACCCTAAAACTACAATCCAGGTTCCCATGCCCCTGCTGCATTAGTTTAAACCCCCCCAAAGAGCACTAACAAATCCCCCCACCAGGATATTTGTGCCCCTCAGGTTCAGATGTAGACCATCCTGTCTGTAGAGGTCCCACCTTCCCCAGAAAGAGCCCCAGTTATCCAGAAATCTGAATCCCTCCCGCCTGCACCATCCCTGTAGCCACGTGTTTAATTGCTCTCTCTCCCTATTCCTCATTTCATTATCACGTGGCACGGGCAACAACCCAGAGATCACAACTCTGTTTGTTCTCGTTCTGAGCTTCCATCCTAGCTCCCTGAAAGCCTGCCTGACATCCTTGTCCCCTTTTCTACCTATGTCGTTAGTGCCAATGTGGATCACGACTTGGGGCTGCTCCCCCTCCCCCTTAAGGACCCGGAAAACACGATCCGAGACATCATGTACCCTTGCACCTGGGTAACATACCAACATACCAAACGTGAGTCTCTCTCGCTCGCACAAAATCTCCTATCTGTGCCCCTGACTATCGAGTCCCCAATTACTAATGCTCTGCTCCTCTCCCCCCTTCCCTTCTGAGCAACAGGGACAGACTCCGTGCCAGAGGCCCGTACCCCATGGCTTACCCCTGGTAAGTCGTCCCCCCCACAAGTATCCAAAGCGGTATACTTGTTTCTCAGGGGAACGACCGCAGGGGATCCCTGCACTGACTGCTTCTTCCCAGTCCCTCTTACAGTTACCCATCTATCTCCAATCTTTGGTGTAACTAATTCCCTGAAGCTGCTATCTATGACCCCCTCTGCCTCCCGAATGATCCGAAGTTCTTCCAACTCCAGCTCCAGTTCCCTAACTCGGTCTTGGAGGAGCTGGAGATGGCAGCACTTCCTGCAGGTAAAATCAGCAGGGACACTAACTGCATCCCTCACCTCAAACATCCTGCAGGAGGAACATTGCACTCCCTTCCCTGCCATTCCTCTAACTTCCAACCAAGTTCTGATTATTATTTTTTTTTAAATTTATTTATTATTTACTTTATTATTTATAATGTAAATATGGTACTTACCTCACACCAATGGGTCTTATTATTAGGTTAGAGGAGGAGGGCGGGTGGGAGACACTACACGTGTAGTGTCTCGGGTTTCCTCTCCACCAGAATTTATTGGTGGGGGGGGGGAACCTTCCCAGAAGTCCGCGGGTTGAACTTCCGGTTCCCGCCTTATATAAAAAATAAAAATTAAAAATAATACAGAAAAGAAGAACAGAAACGGGACCAGGTAAGTGTTTTTAAAGCAAATACTCACCTCCCGACAGGCCCCTGCACTCCGCTCCTGCCATGGCACCATGGGTTCCTTTCAGTTAGAATCCGAAAACTGCAAACCATATGGACATCGCACTAATATGTCCTGGTATATAACATTTCAGAATCATAAAATCCATAGAATTTACAGTGCAGAAGAAGACCATTCAGCCCCTCGAGTCTGCATCGGCTCTTGGAATGAGCACCCTACATAAGCTCACACCACCCTATCCCCGTTACCCAGTAACCCCACCTAACCGAAGGGCAATTTAACACGGCCAATCCACCTAACCTGCACATCTTTGGACTGTGGGAGGAAACCGGAGCACCCGGAGGAAACCCACGCAGACACAGGGCGACCGTGCAGACTCCGCACAGACAGTGACCCAAGCTGGGAATCGAACCTGGGGCCCTGTCGCTGTGAAGCAACAGTGCTAACCATCGTGCTACCGTGCTGCCCATTGGAGACAGCCCGTTCCCTGCATTTCTTTGTACAAAATTGACGCAACCTTTTTAAATTGTCCATTCGTTTGGAACAACCCGTGGACCCTGGTGACAAATCTGCTCAAGAATTGGTTAAAAATTTCGAAGACAAATAAATACGGCAGCCATCAATAACCGCAGAGAGGAATCGGCCAGAGGGGGGAACATTGTGCAGTCCGTTACCAGCCTCAAGCGTGGCATGGAATTTTGCGAATTTGGTGACTCGGTTGATGACACCATGAGAGAGTGCTTGTTTTTTGGGTTCAGAAATGATCCCAGTCAGAACAGATAATTAACGGAACAAAATCTCCGTATTGATATTGCTGTGTCCATGAGCGCAGCAGGCTCGAGACACTAGAAATTGGCTGCCATCCAGAAAAAGATGGACGCAGCATTAGACATGTCAACGCTGTGCAAAAAAAAAACCGGGCCATTAACAGGCTGGTTGCTGGGGCAAGGACAATGAAACCAAAGTGAGGACACACCCGTGGCCACACAATGTGCACTTTCTGGAGTAAAGCGCCACCTACTGACAGACACATGCAATGACAGAAGAGACAAAATGAATTCAACTCTGGAAATTCAGGAACAAAGACAGCAAGAAAACACGGTTTGGAAAGGGAGCTGATGTTAGGTGTATTCTGTGCGCTTGGTGTACCAGGTCGTTTCTGGGTAATTCTATGACTGAATGAACAACCTTTAAAGCCGAGGTTGATGTGGGGGCTGCCGTCTCTTTTATTCCCCAGGGCATCTCTGAAAAGAAACTGAATCACCGAACATTAGGCCCAGAAAATATCATCCTGGAGACCAACAGGGAGGAAACGGTGCTCCTGAAGGATGCATCATAGTCAAAGTAGAGTTAGGTGGGAAAACTGGAGCACACCCTGGCCTGAAGGACCAAATTAAACTGGAGTGCAGGAAATAGGTTATTCAAAGATGAGTTGGACGATCAACCATGATCATAATGAATGACCGAGCAGGTTCAAAGGGCCGAATGGCCTCCTCCTGTCCCTGCTTCTGGACGTGGGTCACTATCGGAAACATTGATTGAAGAATTTTTCGCTGGCATAGTAGGAGGACAGGATTTTAGCCAATTGACCTATAGCAGGCCCACATGAAAATGAAATTTGGAGCTGATTCCCTCCACCTGCCCATCATGATCTCACATGATCTCCGGGGTAACAGCAACAGCCAAACTCGAGGCACCACGGTCGGTTCTGCTGCAGAGGGAGGGGTGATAAGTGTGACAGTGCAATAGTTATCGGGGAGTCACAGGCATTTCTGTGCCCGCAAACGAGACTCCAGGATGGTGTCGATTTCGGTGGCGTGAGAGCAGCTGGTTAGTCAATTTCAGCGGGAGCATTGCGGAAGGAGGGTGCTGGGCGGTAAGTCAACCTTTAAAAGCACTTCTCTTTGCAGGGGCAGGCCAGTCGATTTCGGCGGCGTGAGAGCAGCTGGTTAGTCAGTTTCAGCGGGAGCATTGCGGAAGGAGGTTGCTGGGAGGTAAGTCAACCTTTAAAAGCACTTCTCTTTGCAGGGGCAGGCCAGTCGATTTCGGTGGCGTGAGAGCAGCTGGTTAGTCAGTTTCAGCGGGAGCATTGCGGAAGGAGGTTGCTGGGAGGTAAGTCAACCTTTAACAGCACTTCTCTTTGCAGGGGCAGGCCAGTCGATTTCGGCGGCGTGAGAGCAGCTGGTTAGTCAGTTTCAGCAGGAGCTGAGAATTTTTCTTTTTTTTTTAAATTAGTTTTTTAGGCGGGATCAGGAAGTCGACCCGCGGACGTCTGGGAAGACCCTCACCAATTAAATTCTGGTGGAGAGGAAACCCGAGACACTACACGTGTAGTGTCTCCCACCCGCCCTCCTCCTCCAACCTAATAATAAAACCCTTTGGTCTGAGGTAAGTACCATATTTTTATTATATTATTATTATTTTTTATAAAAATTTAATTTAGTTGTTAGCCAGATCTTGGTAGAAAGTTAGAGGAATGGCAGGGAAGGGAGTGCAATGTTCCTCCTGCAGGATGTTTGAGGTGAGGGATGCAGTTAGTGTCCCTGCTGATTTTACCTGCAGGAAGTGCTGCCATCTCCAGCTCCTCCAAGACCGAGTTAGGGAACTGGAGCTGGAGTTGGAAGAACTTCGGATCATTCGGGAGGCAGAAGGGGTCATAGATAGCAGCTTCAGGGAATTAGTTACACCAAAGATTGGAGATAGGTGGGTAACTGAAAGAGGGACTGGGAAGAAGCAGTCAGTGCAGGGATCCCCTGCGTTCGTTCCCCTGAGAAACAAGTATACCGCTTTGGATACTTGTGGGGGGGACGACTGACCAGGGATAAGCCATGGGGTACGGGCCTCTGGCACGGAGTCTGTCCCTGTTGCTCAGAAGGGAAGGGGGGAGAGGAGCAGAGCATTAGTAATTGGGGACTCTATAGTCAGGGGCACAGATAGGAGATTTTGTGGGAGCGTGAGAGACTCACGTTTGGTATGTTGCCTCCCAGGTGCAAGGGTACGTGATGTCTCGGATCGTGTTTTCCGGGTCCTTAGGGGGGAGGGGGAGCAGCCCCAAGTCGTGGTCCACATTGGCACCAACGACATAGGTAGGAAAGGGGACAAGGATGTCAGGCAGGCTTTCAGGGAGCTAGGATGGAAGCTCAGAACTAGAACAAACAGAGTTGTTATCTCTGGGTTGTTGCCCGTGCCACGTGATAGTGAGATGAGGAATAGGGAGAGAGAGCATTTAAACACGTGGCTACAGGGATGGTGCAGGCGGGAGGGTTTCAGATTTTTGGATAACTGGGGCTCTTTCTGGGGAAGGTGGGACCTCTACAGACAGGATGGTCTACATCTGAACCTGAGGGGCACAAATATCCTGGGGGGGAGATTTGTTAGTGCTCTTTGGGGGGTTTAAACTAATGCAGCAGGGGCATGGGAACCTGGATTGTAGTTTTAGGGTAAGGGAGAATGAGAGTATAGAGGTCAGGAGCACAGATTGGACGTCGCAGGAGGGGGCCAGCGTTCAGGTAGGTGGTTTGAAGTGTGTCTACTTCAATGCCAGGAGTATACGAAACAAGGTAGGGGAACTGGCAGCGTGGGTTGGTACCTGGGACTTCGATGTTGTGGCCATTTCGGAGACATGGATAGAGCAGGGACAGGAATGGTTGTTGCAGGTTCCGGGGTTTAGGTGTTTTAGTAAGCTCAGAGAAGGAGGCAAAAGAGGGGGAGGTGTGGCGCTGCTAGTCAAGAGCAGTATTACGGTGGCGGAGAGGATGCTAGATGGGGACTCTTCTTCCGAGGTAGTATTGGCTGAAGTTAGAAACAGGAAAGGAGAGGTCACCCTGTTGGGAGTTTTTTATAGGCCTCCTAATAGTTCTAGGGATGTAGAGGAAAGGATGGCGAAGATGATTCTGGATATGAGTGAAAGTAACAGGGTAGTTATTATGGGAGACTTTAACTTTCCAAATATTGACTGGAAAATATATAGTTCGAGTACAATAGATGGGTCGTTTTTTGTACAGTGTGTGCAGGAGGGTTTCCTGAAACAATATGTTGACAGGCCAACAAGAGGCGAGGCCACGTTGGATTTGGTTTTGGGTAATGAACCAGGCCAGGTGTTGGATTTGGAGGTAGGAGAGCACTTTGCGGACAGTGACCACAATTCGGTGACGTTTACGTTAATGATGGAAAGGGATAAGTATACCCCGCAGGGCAAGAGTTATAGCTCGGGGAAGTGCAATTATGATGCCATTAGACGTGACTTGGGGGGGGATAAGGTGGAGAAGTAGGCTGCAAGTGTTGGGCACACTGGATAAGTGGGGCTTGTTCAAGGATCAGCTACTGCGTGTTCTTGATAAGTATGTACCGGTCAGACAGGGATAAGGCGTCGAGCGAGGGAACCGTGGTTTGCCAAGGAAGTGGAATCTCTTGTTAAGAGGAAGAAGAAGGCCTATGTGAAGATGAAGTGTGAAGTTTCGGTTGGGGCGATGGATAGTTACAAAGTAGCGAGGAAGGATCTAAAGAGAGAGCTAAGACGAGCAAGGAGGGGACATGAGAAGTATTTGGCAGGAAGGATCAAGGAAAACCCAAAAGCTTTCTATAGGTATGTCAGGAATAAGCGAATGACTAGGGAAAGAGTAGGACCAGTCAAGGACAGGGATGGGAAATTGTGTGTGGAGTCTGAAGAGATAGGCGAGATACTAAATGAATATTTTTCGTCAGTATTCACTCAGGAAAAAGATAATGTTGTGGAGGAGAATGCTGAGCCCCAGGCTAATAGAATAGATGGCATTGAGGTACGTAGGGAAGAGGTGTTGGCAATTCTGGACAGGCTGAAAATAGATAAGTCCCCGGGACCTGATGGGATTTATCCTAGGATTCTATGGGAGGCCAGGGAAGAGATTGCTGGACCTTTGGCTTTGATTTTTATGTCATCATTGGCTGCAGGAATAGTGCCAGAGGACTGGAGGACAGCAAATGTGGTCCCTTTGTTCAAAAAGGGGAGCAGAGACAACCCCGGCAACTATAGACCGGTGAGCCTCACGTCTGTAGTGGGTAAAGTCTTGGAGGGGATTATAAGGGACAAGATTTATAATCATCTAGATAGGAATAATATGATCAGGGATAGTCAGCATGGCTTTGTGAAGGGTAGGTCATGCCTCACAAACCTTATTGAGTTCTTTGAGAAGGTGACTGAACAGGTAGACGAGGGTAGAGCAGTTGATGTGGTGTATATGGATTTCAGCAAAGCGTTTGATAAGGTTCCCCACGGTCGGCTATTGCAAAAAATACGGAGGCTGAAAATTGAGGGTGATTTAGAGATGTGGATCAGAAATTGGCTAGCTGAAAGAAGACAGAGGGTGGTGGTTGATGGGAAATGTTCAGAATGGAGTACAGTCACAAGTGGAGTACCACAAGGATTTGTTCTGGGGCCGTTGCTGTTTGTCATTTTTATCAATGACCTAGAGGAAGGCGCAGAAGGGTGGGTGAGTAAATTTGCAGACGATACTAAAGTCGGTGGTGTTGTCGATAGTGTGGAAGGATGTAGCAGGTTACAGAGGGATATAGATAAGCTGCAGAGCTGGGCTGAGAGGTGGCAAATGGAGTTTAATGTAGAGAAGTGTGAGGTGATTCACTTTGGAAGGAATAACAGGAATGCGGAATATTTGGCTAATGGTAAAGTTCTTGAAAGTGTGGCTGAGCAGAGGGATCTAGGTGTCCATGTACATAGATCCCTGAAAGTTGCCACCCAGGTTGATAGGGTTGTGAAGAAGGCCTATGGAGTGTTGGCCTTTATTGGTAGAGGGATTGAGTTACGGAGTCGGGAGGTCATGTTGCAGCTGTACAGAACTCTGGTCCGGCCGCATTTGGAGTATTGCGTACAGTTCTGGTCACCGCATTATAGGAAGGACGTGGAGGCTTTGGAGCGGGTGCAGAGGAGATTTACCAGGATGTTGCCTGGTATGGAGGGAAAATCTTATGAGCAAAGGCTGACGGACTTGAGGTTGTTTTCGTTGGAGAGAAGAAGGTTAAGAGGAGACTTAATAGAGGCATACAAAATGATCAGGGGGTTGGATAGGGTGGACAGTGAGAGCCTTCTCCCGCGGATGGATATGGCTGGCACGAGGGGACATAACTTTAAACTGAGGGGTAATAGATATAGGACAGAGGTCAGAGGTTGGTTCTTTACGCAAAGAGTAGTGAGGCCGTGGAATGCCCTACCTGCTACAGTAGTGAACTCGCCAACATTGAGGGCATTTAAAAGTTTATTGGATAAACATATGGATGATAATGGCATAGTGTAGGTTAGATGGCTTTTGTTTCGGTGCAACATCGTGGGCCGAAGGGCCTGTACTGCGCTGTATTGTTCTATGTTCTATGTTCTATGTTCTATGGTGTGTTGCCTCCCTGGTGCTCGGGTCAAGGATGTCTCGGAGCGGGTGCAGGACATTCTGGAGGGGGAGGGTGAACAGCCAGTGGCTGTGGTTCACATCGGTACAAACAACATCGGTAAAAAAAGGGATGCTAAAAGCAGAATACAGGGAGCTCGGAAGGAAGTTAAGAAATCGGACCTCGAAGGTAGTGATCTCAGGATTACTACCGGTGCCACGTGCTAGTCAGAGTAGGAATGACAGGATATATCGGATGAATACGTGGCTCAAGGGATTGTGTCAGGGGGAGGGTTTCAGATTCCTGAGGCATTGGGACCGGTTCAGGGGGAGGTGGGACCTGTACAAACTGGACGGGTTACACCTGGGCAGGACTGGAACCGATGTCCTAGGGGGGGTGTTTGCTATAGCTGTTGGGGAGGGTTTAAACTAATGTGGCAGGGGGATGGGAACCGATGCAGGAAGTTGGAAGGTAGTAAAACAGGGACGGAAATAAAAGGCAGTAAGGGGGAAAGTGTAAGGCAGAGAAGCCATAGTCAAAAATCAAAAAGGGCGACAGTACAAGGTACAGTGACTGAGGGGAGCTCAGTGAATAGGACCAGGAATACTAAAAGGAATAAAACTGGAAGTAAAAACATTAATGCTAAGCAACGCGGCAGGTTGTTACAGGAAGATATGGGTTCAACGACAAGGAAAATTAGGAGAAAGGTTAAGAGGCAAAATAGCTTAGGCAAGGTTACTGATCAAGGTGTTAAGATTCAAAACAGAGGTATAAAAGCCAACATAATGCCCATAGTATTCAGAATAAGGTAAATGAGTTGATGGTGCAAATCATCGTGAATGACTATGATTTAGTGGCCATGACTGAAACATGGTTAAAGGATGGTCACGACTGGGAGTTAAATATCCGAGGGTATCAAACTATTCGGAAGGACAGAGTGGATGGTAAGGGAGGTGGTGTAGCTCTGTTATTTAAGGATGACATCCGGGCAACAGTAAGGGATGACATAGGTGCTATGGAGGATAAGGTTGAATCCATTTGGGTGGAAATCAGGAATAGTAAGGCGAAAAAGTCATTGATAGGAGTAGTCTATAGGCCACCAAATAGTAACATTATGGTGGGGCAGGCAATAAACAAAGAAATAACTGATGCATGTAGAAATGGTACAGCAGTTATCATGGGGGATTTTAATCTACATGTTGATTGGTTTAACCAGGTCGGTCAAGGCAGCCTTGAGGAGGGGTTGATAGAATGTATCTGCGACAGTTTCCTAGAATAGTATGTAATGGAACCTACGAGGGAACAAGCGGTCCTAGATCTGGTCCTGTGTAATGAGACATGATTGATTCAGGATCTCATAGTTAGGGATCCTCTCGGAAGGAGCGATCACAATATAGTGGAATTTAAAATACAGATGGAGGGTGAGAAGGAAAAATCAAACACTAGTGTTTTCTGCTTAAACAAGGAATTTACAATGGGATGAGAGACTGGGAGCAAAGACTTTATGGTGAAACAGTTGAGGAACAGTGGACAACCTTCCAAGCGATTTTTAACAGTGCTCAGCAA
Organism: Scyliorhinus torazame; assembly: GCF_047496885.1. NCBI lineage: Eukaryota > Metazoa > Chordata > Chondrichthyes > Carcharhiniformes > Scyliorhinidae > Scyliorhinus > Scyliorhinus torazame. The sequence goes on along the minus strand of NC_092710.1, from coordinate 45,409,910 downwards.
AGGTGTATACCAACAAAAAGGAAGGACGGTAGAAAGAGGGAAAATCTCCCGTGGATATCTAAGGAAATAAGGGAGAGTATCAAATTGAAGGAAAAAGCATACAAAGTGGCAAATATTAGTGGGAGACGAGAGGACTGTGAAATCTTTAGGGGGCAACAGAAAGCTACTAAAAACGCTATAAAGAAGAGTAAGATAGATTATGAGAGTAAACTTGCTCAGAATATAAAAACAGATAGTAAAAGTTTCTGCAAATATATAAAACAAAAAAGAGTGGCTATGGTAAATATTGGTCCTTTAGAGGATGAGAAGGGAGATTTAATAATGGGAGATGAGGAAATGGCTGAGGTACTGAACAGGTTTTTTGGGTCGGTCTTCACAGTGGAAGACACAAATAACATGCCAGTGACTGATGGAAATGAGGCTATGACAGGTGAGGACCTTGAGAGGATTGTTATCACCAAGGAGGTAGTGATGGGCAAGCTAATGGGACTAAAGGTAGACAAGTCTCCTGGTCCTGATGGAATGCATCCTAGAGTGATAAAAGAGATGGCTAGGGAAATTGCAAATGCACGAGTGATAATTTACCAAAATTCACTAGACTCTGGGGTGGTCCCGGCGGATTGGAAATTAGCAAACGTGACACCACTGTTTAAAAAAGGAGGTAGGCAGAAAGCGGGTAATTATAGGCCAGTTAGCTTAACTTCGGTAGTAGGTAAGATGCTGGAATCTATCATCAAGGAAGAAATAGCGAGGCATCTGCATGGAAATTATCCCATTGGGCAGACGCAGCATGGGTTCATAAAGGGCAGGTCATGCCTAACTAATTTAGTGAAATTTTTTGAGGACATTACCAGTGCGGTAGATAACGGGGAGCCAATGGATGTGGTATATCTGGATTTCCAGAAAGCCTTTGACAAGGTGCCACACAAAGGGTTGCTGCATAAGATAAAGATGCATGGCATTAAGGGGAAAGTAGTAGCATGGATAGAGGATTGGTTAATTAATAGAAAGCAAAGAGTGGGGATTAATGGGTGTTTCTCTGGTTGGCAATCAGTAGCTAGTGGTGTCCCTCAGGGATCAGTGTTGGGCCCACAACTGTTCACAATTTACATAGATGATTTGGAGTTGGGGACCAAGGGCAATGTGTCCAAGTTTGCAGACGACACTAAGATAAGTGGTAAAGCAAAAAGTGCAGAGGATACTGGAAGTCTGCAGAGGGATTTGGATAGGCTAAGTGAATGGGCTAGGGTCTGGCAGATGGAATACAATGTTGACAAATGTGAGGTTATCCATTTTGGTAGGAATAACAGCAAAAGGGATTATTATTCAAATGATAAAATATTAAAACATGCTGCTGTGCAGAGAGACCTGGGTGTGCTAGTGCATGAGTCGCAGAAAGTTGGTTTTCAGGTACAACAGGTAATTAAGAAAGCAAATGGAATTTTGTCCTTCATTGCTAGAGGGATGGAGTTTAAGACTAGGGAGGTTCTGCTGCAACTGTATAAGGTGTTAATGAGGCCACACCTGGAGTATTGTGTTCAGTTTTGGTCTCCTTACTTGAGAAAGGACGTACTGGCACTGGAGGGTGTGCAGAAGAGATTCACTAGGTTAATCCCAGAGCTGAAGGGGTTGGATTACGAGGAGAGGTTGAGTAGACTGGGACTCTACTTGTTGGAATTTAGAAGGATGAGGGGGGATCTTATAGAAACATATAAGATTATGAAGGGAATAGATAGGATAGATGCGGGCAGGTGGTTTCCACTGGTCGGTGAAAGCAGAACTAGGGGGCATAGCCTCAAAATAAAGGGAAGTAGATTTAGGACTGAGTTTAGGAGGAACTTCTTCACCCAAAGGGGTGTGAATCTATGGAATTCCTTGCCCAGTGAAGCAGTAGAGGTTCCTTCATTAAATGTTTTTAAGATAAATATCGATAGTTTTTGGAAGAATAAAGGGATTAAGAGTTATGGTGTTCGGGCCGGAAAGTGGAGCTGAGTCCACAAAAGATCAGCCATGATCTCATTGAATGGTGGAGCAGGCTCGAGGGGCCAGATGGCCGACTCCTGCTCCTAGTTCTTATGTTCTTATGTAAAGGGAACTCTTAAAAATTGATAGAGCCGCCCATCTGCTTCGAAGGCAGTGTACTTGCGGTCACTAGTGCGGAGGGGTAGCTGGTGGTAGGTGGACTTGAGGTCCACCGTGGCGAAGACCTTGTATTGTGCGATCCTGTTTACCAGGTCGGCTATACGGGGGAGAGGGTACGCATCCAGTTGCGTAAACCTGTTGATGGTCTGACTGTAGTCGATGACCATCCTATGCTTCTCCCCGGTCTTTACCACCACTACTTGAGCTCTCCAGGGACAGTTGCTCACTTCGATGACCCCTTCCCCCAGCAGCCTTTGGACCTCGGACCTAATGAACGTCCGGTCCTGGGCACTGTACCATCTGCTCCTAGTGGCGACGGGTTTGTAATCCGGGGTGAGGTTCGCAAACCGGTAAGGCGGGTCGACCTTAAGGGTCGCGAGGCCGCAGACAGTAAGGGGAGATATAGGGCCGCCGAATTTAAAAGTCAGGCTTTGCAAATGGCATTGGATGTCCAGCCCCAGGAGGGTAGCCACGCAGAGGTGCGGCAGGACATACAGACGGAAATTGTGGAATTCCCTGCTTTGGACAGTGAGGTTCGCTAGGCAGAACCCCTTTATCTCCACTGAGTGTGACCCGGAGGACAGGGAGACCCTTTGATTTCCAAGGTGGGTTACAAGGGAACAGCGCCTTACCGTGTCGGGGTGAACAAAGCTTTCCGTGCTCCCAGAGTCAATCAGGCACACCGTCTCGTGGCCGTTGATGAGGATCGTTGTTGTAGCCGTTGCGAGTGTCCGAGGTCGACTTTGGTCCAGTGTTACCGAGGATAGATGAAGCAGTTGCGAGTTCTGATCGGGCAGCGTGTAGTCGAGCGAGCTGGGGGCCTGGGGCCCCATCCACGATGGCGTCACCCATGGGTCGCACATGGAGTCCGAGGATCAAGAAGATGGTGTCGGCGATGGACAAAATGGCGGCGCCCACCCGTCCAGCGTGGAGTCCGGGGGGCAAGATGGCCGGGCACGTGGCTCACACGTGGCGTTAGGATAGGGGGGGCGGTAAGCACTGGCCGGTCGTGGCCTGAAGGGAGGGTTGCCGCGGCGGTCCATAGTTGCTGGAGACCGCGGCCACGCGCGGGCCTGGCTGACCCCCACATAGTGGCCCTTCTTGCCGCACCCTTTGCAGGTGGCGGTGCGGGCCGGGCAGCGCGGGCGGGGATGATTCGCTTGCCCGCAGAAGAAACAGCGGGGTCCGGCGGCGGTAGCGGGCCGTCTTGCCGCGCAGGCTTGCGGGGTCGGGGGGAAGGTCTGAGGCGCTGCCGCTGCGGGGTGCCACACAGCCCAGGGGGCTGCCACGCGAACGGGAGCAAAGGACATCGCGTTGTTATAGGCAATGTCCATGGACCCTGCCAGGGCCCGTGCCTCTGTAAGTCCCAGAGTGTCCCTTTCTAGGAGCCTTCGGCGGATATCGGGGGAGGTCATACCTGCCACGAAAGCAGCCCTGATTAATAGTTCCGTGTGCTCGCTCCCCGAAACTTGCGGGCAGCCAAAGTTTCGGCCCAGCACCAGTAGCGCCCGGTAGAAACCTTCCAACGTTGCCTCGGGGCTTTGCCGCCTAGTCGCAAGCAGGTGACGAGCGTAGACCTGGTTTACCGGGCGGATGTAATGTCCTTCCAGCAGTTCGATAGCGGCAGCATAGTTCTCCGCCTCCTCGATAAGGGGGTAGATGCCAGGGCTGACCCGGGAGCGCAGTAGATGCATCTTCTGTCCTTCCGTGGGGGTGCCTACGGCCGTGTCGAGGGGGCCCTTAAAGCACGCCAGCCAGTGTTTAAAAATAGCAGCAGATTTATCCGCGTGGGGACTGAGCTGGAGGCACTGCGGTTTGATGCGGAGATCCATCCTTCCAACTGAAGTTGTAGCAGATTAAATTGATGCGCAATCTATTACTCGCGAGACGAAGTGATTCCATAACTGAAGGCTTTAATCTGCCAGAACCTGCATGCGCTCAGGGTCGGGGCCTATGACTCCACTTCGCGCTTCGTAGCCTAGAATGGCTAGACAGTCGGTGCTAAACACGCATTTATCCTTATTGTATGTTAGATTAATGATTTTCGCGGTCTGGAGGAATTTGCGGAGGTGGGTGTCGTGGTCCTGCTGGTCATGGCCGCAGATGGTGACGTTATCCAGATACGGGAACGTTGTGCATAAGCCGTACCGGTCAACCATTCGGTCCATCTCTCGCTGGAAGACCGAGATCCCATTAGTGACACCAAAGCCAACATAAGTGTACTTTACCTGAATGCTCATAGTATTCGGAATAAGGTAAACAAGTTGATGGCGCAAATCATCGTGAATGACTATGATTTAGTGGCCATTACTGAAACATGGTTAAAAGATGGTCACGACTGGGAGTTAAATATCCGAGTGTATCAAACTATTCGGAAGACAGAGTGGACGGTCAGGGAGGTGGTGTAGCTCTGTTATTTAAGGATGACATCCGGGCAACAGTAAGAGATGACATCGGTGCTATGGAGGATAAGGTTGAATCCATTTGGGTGGAAATCAGGAATAGTAAGGCGAAAAAGTCACTGATAGGAGTAATCTATAGGCCACCAAATAGTAACATTATGGTGGGGCAGGCAATAAACAAAGAAATAACTGATGCATGTAGAAATGGTACAGCAGTTATCATGGGGGATTTTAATCTACATGTTGATTGGTTTAACTAGGTCGGTCAAGGCAGCCTTGAGGAGGAGTTTATAGAATGTATCCGCGATAGTTTCCTAGAACAGTACGTAATGGAACCTACGAGGGAACAAGCGGTCCTAGATCTGGTCCTGTGTAATGAGACAGGATTGACTCAGGATCTCATAGTTAGGGATCCTCTCGGAAGGAGCGATCACAATATGGTGGAATTTAACATACAGATGGAGGGTGAGAAGGTAAAATCAAGCACTAGTGTTTTGTGCTTAAACAAAGGAGATTACAATGGGATGAGAGAAGAACTAGCTAAGGTAGACTGGGTGCAAAGACTTTATAGTAAAACAGTTGAGGAACAGTGGAGAACCTTCCAAGTGATTTTTCACAGTGCTCAGCAAAGGTTTATACCAACAAAAAGGAAGGACGGTAAAAAGAGGGAAAATTGACCGTGGATATCTAAGGAAATAAGGGAGAGTATCAAATTGAAGGAAAAAACATACAAAGTAGCACAGATCAGTGGGAGACTAGAGGACTGGGAAATCTTTAGGGGGCAACAGAAAGCTACTAAAAAAGCTATAAAGAAGAGTAAGATAGATTATGAGAGTAAACTTGCTCAGAATATAAAAACAGACAGTAAAAGTTTCTACAAATACATAAAACAAAAAAGAGTGGCTAAGGTAAATATTGGTCCTTTAGAGGATGAGAAGGGAGATTTAATAATGGGGGATGAGGAAATGGCTGAGGAACTGAACAGGTTTTTTGGGTCGGTCTTCACAGTGGAAGACAAAAATAACATGCCAGTGACTGATGGAAATGAGGCTATGACAGGTGAGGACCTTGAGAGGATTGTTATCACCAAGGAGGTAGTGATGGGCAAGCTAATGGGGCTAAAGGTAGACAAGTCTCCTGGACCTGATGGAATGCATCCCAGAGTGGTAAAAGAGATGGCTAGGGAAATTGCAAATGCACGAGTGATAATTTACCAAAATTCACTCGACTCTGGGGTGGTCCCGGCGGATTGGAAATTAGCAAACGTGACACCACTGTTTAAAAAAGGATGTAGGCAGAAAGCGGGTAATTATAGGCCATTGAGCTTAACTTCAGTAGTAGGGAAGATGCTGGAATCTATCATCAAGGAAGAAATAGCGAGGCATCTGGATGGAAATTGTTCCATTGGGCAGACGCAGCATGGGTTCATAAAGGGCAGGTCGTGCCTAACTAATTTAGTGGAATTTTTTGAGGACATTAACAGTGCGGTAGATAACGGGGAGCCAATGGATGTGGTATATCTGGATTTCCAGAAAGCCTTTGACAAGGTGCCACACAAAAGGTTGTTGCATAAGATAAAGATGCATGGCATTAAGGGGAAAGTAGTAGCATGGATAGAGGATTGGTTAATTAATAGAAAGCAAAGAGTGGGGATTAATGGGTGTTTCTCTGGTTGGCAATCAGTAGCTAGTGGTGTCCCTCAGGGATCAGTGTTGGGCCCACAACTGTTCACAATTTGCATCGATGATTTGGAGTTGGGGGCCAAGGGCAATGTGTCCAAGTTTGCAGACGACACTAAGATAAGTGGTAAAGCAAAAAGTGCAGAGGATACTGGAAGTCTGCAGAGGGATTTGGATAGGCTAAGTGAATGGGCTAAGGTCTGGCAGATGGAATACAATGTTGACAAATGTGAGGTTGTCCATTTTGGTAGGAATAACAGCAAAAGGGATTATTATTCAAATGATAAAATATTAAAACATGCTGCTGTGCAGAGAGACCTGGGTGTGCTAGTGCATGAGTCGCAAAAAGTTGGTTTTCAGGTACAACAGGTAATTAAGAAAGCAAATGGAATTTTGTCCTTCATTGCTAGAGGGATGGAGTTTAAGACTAGGGAGGTTCTGCTGCAATTGTATAAGGTGTTAGTGAGGCCACACCTGGAGTATTGTGTTCAGTTTTGGTCTCCTTACTCGAGAAAGGACGTACTGGCACTGGAGGGTGTGCAGAAGAGATTCACTAGGTTATTCCAAGAGCTGAAGGGGTTGGATTACGAGGAGAGGTTGAGTAGACTGGGACTGTACTTGTTGGAATTTAGAAGGATGAGGGGGGATCTTATAGAAACATATAAGATTATGAAGGGAATAGATAGGATAGATGCAGACAGGTTGTTTCCACTGGCGGGTGAAAGCAGAACTAGGGGGCATAGCCTCAAAATAAGGGGAAGTAGATTTAGGACTGAGTTTAGGAGGAACTTCTTCACCCAAAGGGGTGTGAATCTATGGAATTCCTTGCCCAGTGAAGCAGTAGAGGCTCCTTCATTAAATGTTTTTAAGATAAAGATAGATAGTGTTTTGAAGAATAAAGGGATTAAGGGTTATGGTGTTCGGGCCGGAAAGTGGAGCTGAGTCCACAAAAGATCAGCCATGATCTCATTGAATGGTGGAGGAGGCTCGAGGGGCCAGATGGCCGACTCCTGCTCCTAGTTCTTATGTTCTTATGTAAAGGGAACTCTTAAAAATTGATAGAGCCGCCCATCTGCTTCGAAGGCAGTGTACTTGCGGTCACTAGTGCGGAGGGGTAGCTGGTGGTAGGTGGACTTGAGGTCCACCGTGGAGAAGACCTTGTATTGTGCGATCCTGTTTACCAGGTCGGCTATACGGGGACGAGGGTACGCATCCAGTTGCGTAAACCTGTTGATGGTCTGACTGTAGTCGATGACCATCCTATGTTTCTCCCCGGTCTTTACCACCACTACTTGAGCTCTCCAGGGACAGTTGCTCGCTTCAATGACCCCTTCCTTCAGCAGCCTTTGGACCTCGGACCTGATGAACGTCCGGTCCTGGGCACTGTACCATCTGCTCCTAGTGGCGACGGGTTTGTAATCCGGGGTGAGGTTCGCAAACCGGGAAGGCGGGTCGACCTTAAGGGTCGCGAGGCCGCAGACAGTAAGGGGAGATATAGGGCCGCCGAATTTAAAAGTCAGGCTTTGCAAATGGCATTGGATGTCCAGCCCCAGGAGGGTAGCCACGCAGAGGTGCGGCAGGACATACAGACGGAAATTGTGGAATTCCCTGCCTTGGACAGTGAGGTTCGCTAGGCAGAACCCCTTTATCTCCACTGAGTGTGACCCGGAGGACAGGGAGACCCTTTGATTTCCAAGGTGGGTTACAAGGGAACAGCGCCTTACCGTGTCGAGGTGAACAAAGCTTTCCGTGCTCCCAGAGTCAATCAGGCACACCGTCTCGTGGCCGTTGATGAGGATCGTTGTTGTAGCCGTTGCGAGTGTCCGAGGTCGACTTTGGTCCAGTGTTACCGAGGATAGATGAAGCAGTTGCGAGTTCTGATCGGGCAGCGTGTAGTCGAGCGAGCTGGGGGCCTGGGGCCCCATCCACGATGGCGTCACCCATGGGTCGCACATGGAGTCCGGGGATGAAGAAGATGGTGTCGGCGATGGACAAAATGGCGGCGCCCACCCGTCCAGCGTGGATTCCGGGGGGCAAGATGGCCACGCACGTGGCTCACACGTGGCGTTAGGATAGTGGGGGGCGGTAAGCGCTGGCCGGTCGGGGCCTGAAGGGAGGGTTGCCGCAGCGGTCCATAGTTGCTGGAGACCGCGGCCACGCGCGGGCCTGGCTGACCCCCACAAAGTGGCCCTTCTTGCTGCACCCTTTGCAGGTGGCGGTGCGGGCCGGGCAGCGCGGGCGGGGATGATTCGCTTGCCCGCAGAAGAAACAGCGGGGCCCGGCGGCGGTAGCGGGCCGTCTTGCCGCGCAGGCTTGCGGTGTCAGGGGGAAGGTCTGAGGGGCTGCCGCTGCGGGGTGCCACACAGCCCAGGGGGTTGCCGCCCGGGCGGGCGCATAGGACCGCATGTTTTTATAGGCAATGTCCATGGACCCTGCCAGGTCCCGTGCCTCTGTAAGTCCCAGAGTGTCCCTTTCTAGGAGCCTTCAGCGGATATCGGGGGAGGTCATACCTGCCACAAAAGCATCCCTGATTAAAAGTTCCGTGTGCTCGCTCCCCGAAACTTGCGGGCAGCCACAGTTTCGGCCCAGCACCAGCACCGCCCGGTAGAAACCTTCCAACGTTTCCTCGGATCTTTGCCGCCTAGTCGCAAGCAGGTGACGAGCGTAGACCTGGTTCACAGGGCGGATGTAATGTCCTTCCAGCAGTTCGATAGCGGCGGTATAGTTCTCCGCCTCCTCGATAAGGGGGTAGATCCCGGGGCTGACCCGGGAGCGCAGGAGATGCATCTTCTGTCCTTCCGTGGGGGTGCCTACGGCCGTGTCGAGGGGGCCCTTAAAGCACGCCAGCCAGTGTTTAAAAATAGCAGCAGAGTTATCCGCGTGGGGACTGAGCTGGAGGCACTCCGGTTTGATACGGAGATCCATCCTTCCAACTGAAGTTGTAGCAGATTAAATTGATGCGCAATCAATTACACTCAAGACAAAGTGATTCCATAACTGAGGCTTTAATCTGCTAGAACTCTTCCCCAGCAGCTTCGATACAGAAAGTGAAGGCTGCTGGGATGGCACCAGTTCTTATACCCCGCCTTCAGGGCGGAGCTACACAATACAGCCAATGGTAGACTCCAGGCTCTAACCAATGGTCATCAGCCTCTCAGGTGCCGCAATACCTGGTACTACCACATCCCCCATGGCCGATCAGCTGGGTGGGTGTGATTCTCCCATGGCCGATCAGCTGGGCCTGTGATTTCCCCATGGCTGATTAGCTGGGTGTGTGTGAGTCCCCCATGGCCGATCAGCTGGGCCTGTGTGATTCCCCCATGGCCTATTAGCTGGGTGGGTGTGATTCCCCCATGGCCTATTAGCCCGATTAGCTGGGTGTGTGTGATTCCCCCATGGCCGATTAGTACGATTAGCTGGGTGTGTGTGATTCCCCCATGGCCTATTAGCTGGGTGGGTGTGATTCCCCCATGGCCTATTAGCCCGATTAGCTGGGTGTGTGTGATTCCCCCATGGCCGATTAGTACGATTAGCTGGGTGGGTGTGATTCCCCCATTACCGATTAGCTGGGTGGGTGTGATTACCCCATGGCCGATCAGCTGGGTGGGTGTGATTCCCCCATGGCCGATTAGCTGGGTGGGTGTGATTCCCCCATGGCCGATTAGCTGGGTGTGTGTGATTCCCCCATGGCCAATTAGCTGGGTGGGTGTGATTCTCCCATGGCCGATCAGCTGGGTGGGTGTGATTCCCCCATGGCCGATTAGCTGGGTGGGTGTGATTCCCCCATGGCCGATTAGCTGGGTGTGTGTGATTCCCCCATGGCCGATTAGCTGGGTGGGTGTGACTCCCTCATGGCCGATCAGCTGGGTGGGTGTGATTCCCCCATGGCCGATTAGCTGGGTGGGTGTGATTCCCCCATGGCCGATTAGCTGGGTGTGTGTGATTCCCCCATGGCCGATTAGCTGGGTGTGTGTGATTCCCCCATGGCCGATTAGCTGGGTGTGTGTGATTCCCCATGGCTGATCAGCTGGGTCTGTTTGATTCCCCCATGGCCGATCAGCACGATTAGCTGGGTGGGTGTGATTCCCCCATGGCCGATTAGCTGGGTGGGTGTGATTCCCCCATGGCCGATTAGCTGGGTGTGGGTGATTGTCCCATGGCCGATTAGCTGGATGGGTGTGATTCTCCCATGGCCGATCAGCTGGGTGGGTGTGATTCCCCCATGGCCGATTAGCTGGGTGGGTGTGATTCCCCCATGGCCGATTAGCTGGGTGTGTGTGATTCCCCCATGGCCGATTAGCTGGGTGGTTGTGACTCCCTCATGGCCGATCAGCTGGGTGGGTGTGATTCCCCCATGGCCGATTAGCTGGGTGGGTGTGATTCCCCCATGGCCGATTAGCTGGGTGTGTGTGATTCCCCCATGGCCGATTAGCTGGGTGTGTGTGATTCCCCCATGGCCGATTAGCTGGGTGTGTGTGATTCCCCATGGCTGATCAGCTGGGTCTGTTTGATTCCCCCATGGCCGATCAGCACGATTAGCTGGGTGGGTGTGATTCCCCCATGGCCGATTAGCTGGGTGGGTGTGATTCCCCCATGGCCGATTAGCTGGGTGTGGGTGATTGTCCCATGGCCGATTAGCTGGATGGGTGTGATTCTCCCATGGCCGATCAGCTGGGTGTGTGTGATTCCCCCATGGCCGATTAGCTGGATGGGTGTGATTCTCCCATGGCCGATTAGCTGTGTGTGATTGTCCCATGGCCGATTAGCTGGGTGGGTGTGATTTCCCCATGGCCGATCAGCTGGGTGGGTGTGATTCCCCCGTGGCCGATCAGCTGGGTGGGTGTGATTCCCCCATGGCCGATTAACTGGGTGTGTGTGATTCCCCCATGGCCGATCAGCACGATTAGCTGGGTGGGTGTGATTTCCCCATGGCCGATCAGCTGGGTGGGTGTGATTCCCCCGTGGCCGATCAGCTGGGTGGGTGTGATTCCCCCATGGCCGATTAGCTGGGTGGGTGTGATTCTCCCATGGCCGATTAGCATGATCAGCTGGGTGGGTGTGATTCCCCCATGGCCGATTAGCTGGGTGGGTGTGATTCCCCCATGGCCGATTAGCTGGGTGGGTGTGATTCTCCCATGGCCGATTAGCTGGGTGGGTGTGATTCCCCCATGGCCGATTAGCTGGGTGGGTGTGCGGAGGGTCCCTCACTCGCAGTCACGGCTCCTGCTGCCCAATGTCCCCATTGGGATTGTTGAGGAGACGGAGCAGCAATTCCAGTTTCAATGGCAGCTGTAGTGCTCCCCGCCCCCCCAGGATATCCCCCCTCCCCGGATACACCCTCCCCCATATCAACCCCCATCAAATATCACTCCTTCACCAGGATATCACCCCTCCCCAAGGATATCACTCCCCCAGGATATCTCCCCCCCCACCCGCCCAGGATATCTCCCCCCCCCGCCCAGGATATCCCCCCCCAGGATATCACCCCCCCTCCCAGGATATCACACCCCCCATGATATCACCACACCCCCAGGATATCACCCTCCCCAGGATATCACACCCCCTGGATATCACCCCCCTCCCAGGATATCACACCCCCTCGATATCACCCCCCTCCCAGGATATCACACCCCCTGGATATCACCCGCCCCCCCCAGGATATCACCCCCCCAGGATATCACCCCCCCAGGATATCACCCCCCCTGGATATCACCCCCCTAGGAGATCATGCCCCCCCCAGGATATCACCCCCCACAGGATTACATCCCCCCCAGGATATCATCCCCCCCCCCCCACGATATCACCCCCCACCATGATATTAACACCCCCCCAGGATATCACCCCCCCAGGTTATCAGCCCCCCCAGGATATCACCCCCCCCACCAGGATATCACCCCCCGCCCCAGGATATCATCTCCCCCCCGGATATCACACCACCCAGGATATCCCCCCCCCCGAGGATATCACCCCACCCCCCAGTATATCACCCCCCTCCCCCAGGATCTCACCCCCCCCAGGATGTCACCCCCCCAGGATATCTTTTCCCCCCCCAGGATTTCACCCCCCCAGGATATCACCCCACCCCCAGGATATCACCCCCCTCCTCCAGGATATCAGCCTCCCAGGATATCAACCCCCCCCTAGGATATCAACCCCCCCAGGATATTACCCACCCAGGATATCACCCCCCCAGGATATCACCCCCCCCCCAGGATTTCACCCCCCCAGGATATCACCCCCCCCACCAGGATATCACCACCCCCAGGATATCACCTCCCCAGGATATCACCCCCCCCCCCAGGATATCACCTCCCCAGGATATCACCCCGCCCCCCCCAGGATTTCAACCCTCCACCCCCCCGGATATCACAGTGCGGGCTGAGTGAGAGAGAGGAGGTAGGGAATGGAGGGGTGTGAGTGCGGGCTGAGTGAGGGTGCGAGGCGGAGGTAGGGAATGGAGGGGAGTGAGTGTGGGCTGAGTGAGAGAGAGGAGGTAGGGAATGGAGGGGAGTGAGTAAGTGCAGAGTGAGCCAGAGAGGAGGTAGGGAATGGAGTGGAGTGAGTTCGGGCTGAGTGAGAGAGGAGGTAGGGAATGGAGGGGAGTGAGTGCGGACTGAGTGAGGGAGAGGAGGTAGGGAATGGAGGGGAGTGAGTGAGGGCTGAGTGAGGGAGAGGAGGTAAGGAATGGAGGGGAGTGAGTGCGGGCTGAGTGAGGGTGCGAGGCGGAGGTAGGGAATGGAAGGGAGTGAGTGTGGGCTGAGTGAGGGAGAGGTGGTAGGAAATGGAGAGGAGTGAGTGTGGGCTGAGTGAGGGAGAGGAGGTAGGGAATGGAGGGGAGTGAGAGCGGGAGAGGAGGTAGGGAATGGAGGGGAGTGAGTGTGGGCTGAGTGAGAGAGGAGGTAGGGAATGGAGGGGAGTGAGTGCGGGCTGAGTGAGAGAGAGGAGGTAGGGAATGGAGGGCAGTGAGTGCGGGCTGAGTGAGAGAGAGAGAAGGTAGGGAATGGAGGTGAGTGAGTGCGGGCTGAGTGAGAGAGAGGAGGTAGGGAATGGAGGGGAGTGGGTGTGGGCTGAGTGAGAGAGAGGAGGTAGGGAATGGAGGGGAGTGGGTGTGGGCTGAGTGAGAGAGAGAGGAGGTACTGAATGGAGGTGAGTGAGTGCGGGCTGAGTGAGAGAGAGGAGGTAGGGAATGGAGGGGAGTGGGTGTGGGCTGAGTGAGAGAGAGAGGAGGTACCGAATGGAGGTGAGTGAGTGCGGGCTGAGTGAGAGAGAGGAGGTAGGGAATGGAGGGGAGTGAGTGCGGGCTGAGTGAGCAAGTGAGGAGGTAAGCAATGGAGGTGAGTGAGTGTGGGCTGAGTGAGGGAGCGAGGAGGTAGGGAATGGAGGGGAGTGAGAGAGAGGAGGAAGGGAATGGAGTGGAGTGAGTGCGGGCTGAGTGAGGGAGCGAGGAGGTAGGGACTGGAGGGGAGTGAGTGCGGGCTGAGAGAGCAAGTGAGGAGGTAGGGAATGGAGGGGAGTGAGTGCGGGGTGAGTGAAGGAGCGAGGAGGTAGGGAATGTAAGGGAGCGGGTGCGGGCTGATTGAGGAAGAGAGGTAGGGAATGGAGGGGAGTGAGTGCGGGCTGAGTGAGAGAGAGGAAGTAGGGAATGGAGGGGAGTGAGAGTTGGCTGAGTGAGGGAGCAAAGAGGAGGCAGGGAATGGAGGGGTGCAAGTGCGGGATGAGTGAGAATGAAGAGGTAGAGAATGGAGGGGAGTGAGTGCGGTCTGAGAGTGAGACAGGAGGTAGGGAATGGAGGGGAGTGAGTGTTGGCTGAGTGAGGGTGCGAGGAGGAGGTAGGGAATGGAGGAGAGAGAGTGCGGGCTGAGTGAGGGTGCGAGGAGGAAGTAGGGAATTGAGGGGAGTGAGTGAGAGCTGTGTGAGGGAGAGGAGGTAGGGAATGGAGGGGAGTGAGTGTGGGCTGAGTGAGAGAGAGGAGGTAGGGAATGGAGTGGAGTGAGAGCGGGCTGAGTGAGAGAGAGGAGGTAGGGATTTGAGGGGAGTGAGTGCGGGCTGAGTGAGAGAGTGGAGGTAGGGAATATAGGGGAGTGAGTGTGGGCTGAGTGAGGGAATGAGGAGGAGGTAGGGATTAGAGGGGAGTGAGTGTGGGCTGGGTGAGGGTGCGAGGATGAAGTAGGGAATGGAGGGGAGTGAGTGTGGGCTGAGTGAGGGTGCGAGGAGGAAGTAGGGAATGGAGCGGAGTGTGTGCGGGCTGAGTGAGAGAGAGGAGGTAGGGAATGGAGGGGAGTGAGTGCGTGCTGAGTGAGAAAGTGAGGAGGTAGGGAATGGAGGGGTGTGAGTGCGTCTGAGTGAGGGAGTGAGGAGGAGGTAGGGAATGGAGGGGAGTGAGTGCGGACTGAGAGAGCAAGTGAGGAGGAGGTAGGGAATGGAGTGGAGTGAGAGTGGGCTGAGTGAGAGAGAGGAGGTAGGGATTGGAGGGGAGTGTGTGCGGGCTGAGTGAGAGAGTGGAGGTAGGGAATATAGGGGAGTGAGTGTGGGCTGAGTGAGGGAGCGAGGAGTAGGTAGGGAATGGAGGGGAGTGAGTGGGGGCTGAGTGAGGGAGTGAGGAGGAGGTAGGGATTAGAGGGGAGTGAGTGTGGGCTGGGTGAGGGTGCGAGGAGGAAGTAGGGAATGGAGGGGAGTGAGTGCGGGCTGAGTGAGGGTGCGAGGAGGAAGTAGGGAATGGAGCGGAGTGAGTGCGAGCTGAGTGACAGAGAGGAGGTAGGGAATGGAGGGGAGTGAGTGCGGGGTGAGTGAGAGAGAGGAGGTAGGGAATGGAGGGGAGTGGGTGCGGGCTGAGTGAGAGAGAGGAGGTGGGGAATGGAGGGGAGTGAGTGCAGGCTGAGTGAGGGAGCGAGGAGGTAGGGACTGGAGGGGAGTGAGTGCGGGCTGAGAGAGCAAGTGAGGAGGTAGGGAATGGAGGGGAGTGAGTGCAGGCTGAGTGAAGGAGCGAGGAGGTAGGGAATGTAAGGGAGTGAGTGCGGGCTGATTGTGGAAGAGAGGTAGGGAATGGAGGGGAGTGAGTGTGTGCTAAAAGAGGGAGAGGAGGTAGGGAATGGAGGGGAGTGAGTGCGGGCTGAGTGAGAGAGAGGAGGTAGGGAATGGAGGGGAGTGAGAGTTGGCTGAGTGAGGGAGCAAATAGGAGGCAGGGAATGGAGGGGTGCAAGTGTGGGATGAGTGAGAGTGAAGAGGTAGGGAATGAAGGGGAGTGAGTGCGGGCTGAGAGTGAGACAGGAGGTAGGGAATGGAGGGGAGTGTGTGCCGGCTGAGTGAGGGAGAGGAGGTTGGGAATGGAGGGGAGTGAGTGTTGGCTGAGTGAGGGTGCGAGGAGGAGGTAGGGAATGGAGGAGAGTGAGTGCGGGCTGAGTGAGGGTGCGAGGAGGAAGTAGGGATTTGAGGGGAGTGAGTGAGAGCTGTGTGAGGGAGAGGAGGTAGGGAATGGAGGGGAGTGAGTGTGGGCTGAGTGAGAGAGAGGAGGTAGGGAATGGAGGAGAGTGAGTGCGGGCTGAGTGAGAGAGGAGGTAGGGAATGGAGTGGAGTGAGAGCGGGCTGAGTGAGAGAGAGGAGGTAGGGATTGGAGGGGTGTGAGTGTGGGCTGAGTGAGAGAGTGGAGGTAGGGAATATAGGGGAGTGAGTGTGGACTGAGTGAGGGAGCGAGGAGTAGGTAGGGAATGGAGGGTAGTGAGTGGGGGCTGAGTGAGGGAGTGAGGAGGAGGTAGGGATTAGAGGGGAGTGAGTGTGGGCTGGGTGAGGGTGCGAGGAGGAAGTAGGGAATGGAGGGGAGTGAGTGCGGGCTGAGTGAGGGAGCGAGGAGGAGGTAGGGAATGGAGGGGAGTGAGTGCGGGCTGAGTGAGCAAGTGAGGAGGTAAGAAATGGAGGGGAGTGAGTGCAGGGTGAGTGAGAGAGAGGAGGTATGGAATGGAGGGGTGGGTGCGGGCTGAGTGAGAGAGAGGAGGTAGGGAATGGAGGGGAGTGAGTGCGTCTGAGTGAGGGAGTGAGGAGGAGGTAGGGAATGGAGGGGAGTGAGTTCGGGCTGAGTGAGGCAGCGAGGAGGAGGTAGGGAATGGAGGGGAGTGAGTGCGGGCTGAGTGAGGGAGCGAGGAGGAGGTAGGTAATGTAGGGTAGTGAGTGCGGGCTGAGTGAGGGAGTGAGGAGGAGGTAGGGAATGGAGGGGAGTGAGTGCGGTCTGAGTGATAGAACGAGGAGGAGGTAGGGAATGTAGGCGAGTGAGTGTGGGCTGAGTGAGGGAGCGAGGAGGAGGTAGGGAATGTAGGGGAGTGAGTGCGGGCTGAGTGAGGGAGCGAGGAGGAGGTAGGGAATGTAGGGGAGTGAGTGCGGGCTGAGTGAGGGAACGAGGAGGAATTAGGGAATGGAGGGGAGTGAGTGCGGGATGAGTGAGGGAAGAGGAGGAGGTAGGGAATGTAGGGGAGTGAGTACGGGCTGAGTGAGAGAGAGGAGGTAGGGAATGGAGGGTTGTGAGTGCGGGGTGTTTAGAGAGAGGAGGTAGGGAATGGAGGGGAGTAATTGCGGGTTGAGTGAGGGAGCGAGGAGGAGGTCGGGAATGGAGGGGAGTGAGTGCGGGCTGAGTGAGGGAGCGAGGAAGAGGTAGGGAATGTAGGGGAGTGAGTGCGGGCTGAGTGAGGGAGCGAGAAGGAGGCAGGGAATGGAGGGGAGTGAGTGCGGGCTGAGTGAGGGAGCGAGGAGGAGGTAGTGAATGGAGGGGAGTGAGTGAGGGCTGAGTGAGAGAGGAGGTAGGGAATGGAGGGGAGTGAGAGCGGGCTGAGTGAGAGAGAGGAGGTAGGGATTGGAGGGGAGTGAGTGTGGGCTGAGTGAGAGAGTGGAGGTAGGGAATATAGGGGAGTGAGTGTGGACTGAGTGAGGGAGCGAGGAGTAGGTAGGGAATGGAGGGTAGTGAGTGGGGGCTGAGTGAGGGAGTGAGGAGGAGGTAGGGATTAGAGGGGAGTGAGTGTGGTCTGGGTGAGGGTGCGAGGAGGAAGTAGGGAATGGAGGGGAGTGAGTGCGGGCTGAGTGAGGGAGCGAGGAGGAGGTAGGGAATGGAGGGGAGTGAGTGCGTGCTGAGTGAGCAAGTGAGGAGGTAAGCAATGGAGGGGAGTGAGTGCAGGGTAAGTGAGAGAGAGGAGGTATGGAATGGAGGGGAGTGGGTGCGGGCTGAGTGAGAGAGAGGAGGTAGGGAATTGGAGGGGAGTGAGTGCGTCAGAGTGAGGGAGTGAGGAGGAGGTAGGGAATGGAGGGGATTGAGTTCGGGCTTAGTGAGGGAGCGAGGAGGAGGTAGGGAATGGAGGGGAGTGAGTGCGGGCTGAGTGAGGGAGCGAGGAGGAGGTAGGGAATGTAGGGGAGTGAGTGCGGGCTGAGTGAGGGAGCGAGGAGGAGGCAGGGAATGGAGGGGAGTGAGTGCGGGCTGAGTGAGGGAACGAGGAGGAGGTAGGGTATGTAGGCGAGTGTGTGGGCTGAGTGAGGGAGTGAGGAGGAGGTAGGGAATGTATTGGAGTGAGTGCGGGCTGAGTGAGGGAGCGAGGAGGAGCTAGAGAATGGAGGGGAGTGAGTGCGGGCTGAGTGAGGGAACGAGGAGGAGTTAGGGAATGGAGGGGAGTGAGTGCGGGATGTGTGAGGGAACGAGGAGGAGGTAGGGAATGTAGGGGAGTGAGTACGGGCTGAGTGACAGAGAGGAGGTAGGGAATGGAGGGTTGTGAGTGCGGGGTGAGTGAGAGAGAGGAGGTAGGGAATGGAGGGGAGTAATTGCGGGTTGAGTGAGGATGCGAGGAGGAGGTCGGGAATGGAGGGGAGTGAGTGCGGGCTGAGTGAGGGAGCGAGGAGGAGGTAGGGAATGGAGGGGAGTGAGTGCGGGCTGAATGAGGGAGCGAGGAGGAGGTAGGGAATGGGGGGAGTGAGTTAGGGCTGAGTGAGAGAGAGGAGGTAGGGAATTGAGGGGAGTCAGTGCCGGCTGAGTGAGGGAGCGAGGAGGAGGTAGGGAATGGAGCGGAGTGAGTGCGGGCTGAGTGAGGGAGCGAGGAGGAGGTAGGGAATGGAGGGGTGTGAGTGCGGGCTGAGTGAGGGAGCGAGGAGGAAGTAGGGAATGGAGTGGAGTGAGTGCGTGCTGAGTGAGAGAGAGGAGGTAAGGAATGGAGTGGAGTGAGTGTGGGCTGAGTGAGAGAGAGGAGGTAGGGAATGGAGGGGAGTGAGTTCGGGCTGAGTGAGAAAGAGGAGGTAGGGAATGGAGGGGAGTGAGTGCGGGCTGAGTGGGGGAGTAAGGAGGAGGTAGGGAATGGAGGGGAGTGAGTGTGGGTTCAGTGAGGGAGCGAGGAGGAAATAGGGAATGGAGGGGAGTGAGTGTGGGCTGAGTGAGGGTGCGAGGAGGAAGTAGGGAATGGAACGGAGTGAGTGTGAGCTGAGTGAGTGAGCGAGGTGGTGGTAGGGAATGGAGGGGAGTGAGTTCGGTCTGAGTGAGAAAGAGGAGGTAGGGAATGGAGGGAATTGAGTGTGGGCTGAGTGAGAGAGAGGAGGTAGGGAATGGAGGGGAGTGAGTGCGGGCTGAGTGAGGGAGCGATGAGGAGATAGGAAATGGAGGGGAGTGAGTGTGGGCTGAGTGAGAGAGAGGAGGAAGGGAATGGAGGGGAGTGAGTGCGTGCTGAGTGAGAGAGTGGAGGTAAGGAATGGAGTGGAGTGAGTGCGGGCTGAGTGAGGGAGCGAGGAGGAGGTAGGGAATGGAGGGGTGTGAATGTGGGCTGAGTGAGGGAGCGAGGAGGAGGTAGGGAATGTAGGGGAGTGAGTGCGGGCTGAGTGAGAAAGAGGAGGTAGGGAATGGAGGGGAGTGAGTGCGGTCTGAGTGAGGGAGCGAGGAGGAGGTACGGAATGGAGGGGAGTGAGTGCGGGCTGAGTGAGGGAGCGAGGAGGACGTAGGGAATGGAGGGGAGTAAGTGCGGGCTGAGTGAGGGAGCGAGGAGGTGGTAGGGAATGGGTGAGTGAGTTTGTGCTGAGTGAGAGAGAGGAGGTAGTGAATGGAGGGGAGTGAGTGCGGGCTGAGTGATAGAGCGAGGAGGAGGTAGGGAATGGTGGGGAGTCAGTGCCGGCTGAGTGAGGGAGTGAGGAGGAGGTAGGGAATGGAGGGGAGTGAGTGCGGGCTGAGTGAGGGAATGAGGAGGAGGTAGGGAATGGAGGCGAGTGAGTGCGGGCTGAGTGAGGCTGCGAGGAGGAGGTAGGAAATGGAGGGGAGTGAGTGCGGGCTGAGTGAGGGAGCGAGGAGGAAGTAGGGAATGGAGTGGAGTGAGTGCGTGCTGAGTGAGAGAGAGGAGGTAAGGAATGGAGTGGAGTGAGTGCGGGCTGCGTGAGAGAGAGGAGGTAGGGAATGGAGGGGAGTGAGTGCGGCTGAGTGAGGGAATGAGGACGAGGTAGGGAATGGAGGGGAGTGAGTGAACTGAGTGAGGGAGCGATGAGGAGGTAGGGAATGGAGGGGAGTAAGTGCGGGTTGAGTGAGGGAGCGAGGAGGAGGTAGGGAATGGAGGGGAGTGAGTGCGGGCAGAATGAGGGAGTAAGGAGGAGGTAGGGAATGGAGGGGAGTGAGTGCGGGCTGAGTGAGGGAGCGAGGAGGAGGTAGGGAATGGAGGGGAGTGAGTGGGGGCTTAGTGAGGGTGCGAGGAGGAGGTAGGGAATGGAGGGGAGTGAGTTTGGGCTGAGTGAGAAAGAGGAGGTAGGGAATAGAGGGGAGTGAGTGTGGGCTGAGTGAGGGAGCAAGGAGGAGGTAGGGAATGGAGGGGAGTGAGTGCGGGCTGAGTGAGAGAGAGGAGGTAGGGAATGGAGGGGAGTGGGAGCGGGCTGAGTGAGGGAGCGAGGTGTAGGTAGGGAATGGAGGGGAGTGAGTGGGGGCTGAGTGAGGGTGCGAGGAGGAGGTAGGGAATGGAGGGGAGTGAGTTTGGGCTGAGTGAGAAAGAGGAGGTAGGGAATGGAGGGGAGTGAGTGCGGGCTGAGTGAGGGAGCAAGGAGGAGGTAGGGAATGGAGGGGAGTGAGTGCGGGCTGAGTGTGAGAGAGGAGGTAGGGAATGGAGGGGAGTGAGTGCGGGCTGAGTGAGGGAACGAGGAGGATGTAGGGAATGGAGGGTTGTGAGTGCGGGCTGAGTGAGGGAGCGGGGAGGAGGTAGGGAATGGAGGGGAGTGAGTGCGGGCTGAGTGAGGGAGCGAGGAGGAGTTAGGGAATGGAGGGGAGTGAGTGCGGGCGGAGTGAGGGAGCGAGGAGGAGGTAGAGTATGGAGGGGAGTGTGTGCGGGCTGAGTGAGGGAGCAAGGAGGAGGTAGGGAATGGAGGGGAGTGAGTGCGGGCTGAGTGAGGGAGCGAGGAGGAAGAAGGGAATGGAGGGGAGTGAGTGCGTGCTGAGTGAGGGAGCGAGGAGTAGGTAGGGAATGGAGGGCAGTGAGTGCGGGCTGAGTGAGGGAGCGAGGAGGATGTAGGGAATGGAGGGGAGTGATTGCGGTTTGAGTGAGGGAGCGAGGAGGAGGTAGATAATGGAGGGAGTGAGTGTGGGCTGAGTGAGAGGAGGTAGGGAATGGAGGGCAGTGAGTGAACTGAGTGAGGGAACGATGAGGAGGTAGGGAATGGAGGGGAGTGTGTGCGGGTTGAGTGAGGGAGCGAGGAGGAGGTAGATAATGGAGGGAGTGAGTGCGGGCTGAATGAGGGAGTGAGGAGGTAGGGAATGGAGGGGAGTGAGTGCGGGCTGAGTGAGGGAGCAAGGAGGAGGTAGGGAATGGAGGGGAGTGAGTGCGGGCAGAGTGAGGTAGCGAGGAGGATGTAGGGAATGGAGGGGAGTGAGTGAGGGCTGAATGAGGGAGTGAGGAGGAGGTAGGGAATGGAGGGGATTGAGTGCGGGCTGAGTGAGGGAGAGGAGGTAGGGAATGGAGGGGAGTGAGTGCGGGCTGAGTGAGGGAGCGAGGAGGAGGTAGTGAATGGAGGAGCATGAGTGCGGGCTGAGTGAGGGAACGAGGAGGAGGTAGGGAATGGAGGGGAGTGAGTTCGAGCTGAGTGAGAGAGGGGAGGTAGGGAATGGAGGGGCATGAGTGCGGGCTGAGTGAGGGAGCGAGGAGGAGGTAGGGAATGGAGGTGAGTGAGTGCGGGCTGAGTGAGGGAGCGAGGAGGAGGCAGGGAATGGAGGGCAGTGAGTGCGGGCTGAGTGAGGGAGCGAGGAGGAGGTAGGGAATGGAGGAGAGTGAGTGGGGGCTGAGTGAGGGAGCGAGGAGGAGGTAGGGAATGGAGGGGAGTGAGTTCGGGCTGAGTGAGGGAGCGAGGAGGAGGTAGGGAACGGAGGGGAGTGAGTGCGGGCTGAGTGAGGGAGCGAGGAGGAGGTAGGGAATGGAGGGGAGTGAGTGCGGGCTGAGTGAGGGAGCGAGGAGTATGTAGGGAATGGAGGGGAGTGAGTGCGCGCTGAGTGAGGGAGCGAGGAGGAGGTAGGGAATGGAGGGGAGTGAGTGCGGGCTGAGTGAGGGAGCGAGGAGGAGGTAGAGAATGGAGGGGAGTGAGTTCAGGCTGAGTGAGAGAGAGGAGGTAGGGAATGGAGGGGAGTGAGTGCTGGCTGACTGAGGGAGCGAGGAGGAGGTAGGGAATGGAGGGGAGTGAGTGCAGGCAGAGTGATGGAGAGAGGAGGTGGGAGGGAATGGAGGGGAGTGAGTTCAGGCTGAGTGAGAGAGAGGATGTAGGGAATGGAGGGGTGTTAGTGCGGGCTGAGTAAGGGAGCGAGGAGGAGGTAGGGAATGGAGGGGAGTGAGTGGGGGCTGAATGAGGGAGTGAGGAGGATGTAGGGATTGGAGGGGAGTGAGTGCGGGCTGAGTAAGGGAGCGAGGAGGAGGTAGGGAATGGAGGGGAGTGAGTGGGGGCTGAATGAGGGAGTGAGGAGGAAGTAGGGAATGGAGGGGAGTGAGTGCGGGCTGAGTGAGGGAGCGAGGAGGAAGTAGGGAATGGAGGGGGGTGAGTGCGGGCTGAGTGAGGGAGCGAGGAGAATGTAGGGAATGGACGGGAGTGAGTGCGGGCTGAGTGAGGGAGCGAGGAGGAGGTAGGGAATGGAGGGGAGTGAGTGCGGGCTGAGTGAGCGAGCGAGGATGAGGTAGGGAATGGAGGGGAGTGAGTGCGGGCTGAGTGAGGGAGCGAGGAGGAGGTAGTGAATGGAGGGGAGTGAGTGCGGGCTGAGTGAGGGAGCGAGGAGGAGGTAGGGAATGGAGCGGAGTGAGTGCGGGCTGAGTGAGGGAGCGAGGAGAGGTCGGGAATGGAGGGGAGTGAGTGCGGGCTGAGTGAGGGAGAGGAGGTAGGGAATGGAGGGGAGTGAGTGCGGGCTGAGTGAGTGAGGGAGTGGAGGTAGGGAATGGAGGGGAGTGAGTGCTCCCCCGCCCCTATTCCCCCCCATTCCCCTCCCCCTGCTCCCCTCCACATTCCCCTCCCCATTCCCCTCCCCCCCATTCCCCTCCCCATTCCCCTCCTCCCCGCCCCCATTCCCCTCCCACATTCCCCTCTCCCCAATCCCCTCCCCTATTCCCATCCCACATTCCAATCCCCCATTCCCCCCCCATTCCCCTCCACAGTCCTCTCCCCCTGCCCCTATTCCCCTCCCACATTCCCCTCTCCCCATTCCCCTCCCCCTGCCCCTATTCCCCTCCCACACTCCAATACCCCATTCCCCTCCCACATTCCCCTCCCCCCCGCCCCTATTCCCCTCCCACACTCCAATCCCCCATTCCCCTCCCACATTCCCCTCCCCCCGCCCCTATTCCCCTCCCACACTCCAATCCCCCATTCCCCTCCCATTCCCCTCCTCCCCGCCCCCATTCCCCTCCCACATTCCCCTCTCCCCAGTCCCCTCCCCTATTCCCATCCCACATTCCAATCCCCCATTCCCCCCCATTCCCCTCCACTGTCCTCTCCCCCTGCCCCTATTCCCCTCCCACATTCCCCACTCCCCATTCCCCTCCCCCCGCCCCTATTCCCCTCCCACACTCCAATCCCCCATTCCCCTCCCCCATTTCCCTCCACAGTCCTCTCCCCATTCCCCTCCCCCCATTCCCCTCCACATTCCCCTCCCCCCCGCCCCTATTCCCCTCCCCCATTCCCCTCCCCCCGCCCCTATTCCCCTCCCACATTCCAATCCCCCATTCCCCCCCCATTCCCCTCCACAATCCTATCACCCCGCCCCTATTCCCCTCCCCCATTCCCCTCCACATTCCCCTCCCCCATTCCCCTCCACATTCCCCTCCCCATTCCCCTCCACATTCCTCTCCCCATTCCCCTCCCACATTCCCCTCCCCCATTCCCCACTCCCCTATTCCCCTCCCCCATTCCCCTCCACATTACCCTCCCCCGCACCCATTCCCCTCCCCCATTCCCCTCCACCCATTCCCCTCCACATTCCCCTCCCCCATTCCCCTCCCCCATTCCCCACTCCCCTATTCCCCTCCCCCATTCTCCTCCACATTACCCTCCCCGTCCCCCATTCCCCTCCCCATTCCCCTCCCCTATTCCCCTCCCCCCATTCCCCTCCACATTCTCCTCCCCCCTACACCTCCCCCATTCCCCTCCACATTCCTCTCCCCATTCCCCTCCCCTATTCCCCTCCCCCCATTCCTCTCCACATTCTCCTCCCCCATTCCCCTCCCCCATTCCCCTCCCCCATTCCCCTCCCCCATTCCCCACTCCCCTATTCCCACAATTATGCATATTTCCGTCCTTGCGCCATCCTCCTCCTTCCCTAAATTGCCCCGTTCCTCCAAACACCCCTCCTCCCCCATACCCCAACCCTCCCAGCCCACAGTGGGAGCGGAATGGGGGGAGGCGGGGAATGGGGAAAGAGTGGGCTCACAAACTTTAAGGGTCTGAATAACATCATGCCAGGGTGATGGGCCTGTGTCCGCACTGACAGCGGGTCAGTCAGTATACAGGGCAGGAGGGTGATGATGGGCCTGTGTCCGCACTGTCAGCGGGTCAGTCAGTATACAGGGCAGGAGGGTGATGATGGGCCTGTGTCCGCACTGTCAGCGGGTCAGTCAGTATACCGGGCAGGAGGGTGATGATGGGCCTGTGTCCGCACTGTCAGCGGGTCAGTCAGTATACAGGGCAGGAGGGTGATGATGGGTCTGTGTCCGCTCTGTCAGCGGGTCAGTCAGTATACAGGGCAGGAGGGTGATGATGGGTCTGTGTCCGCACTGTCAGCGGGTCAGTCAGTATACAGGGCAGGAGGGTGATGATGGGCCTGTGTCCGCACTGTCAGCGGGTCAGTATACAGGGCAGGAGGGTGATGATGGGCCTGTGTCAGCACTGTCAGCGGGTCAGTCAGTATACAGGGCAGGAGGGTGATGATGGGCCGTGTCCGCACTGTCAGTGCGTCAGTATACAGGGCAGGAGGGTGATGATGGGCCTGTGTCCGCACTGTCAGCGGGTCAGTATACAGGGCAGGAGGGTGATGATGGGCCTGTGTCCGCACTGTCAGCGGGTCAGTCAGTATACAGGGCAGGAGGGTGATGATGGGCCTGTGTCCGCACTGTCAGCGGGTCAGTATACAGGGCAGGAGGGTGATGATGGGCCTGTGTCCGCACTGTCAGTGGGTCAGTCAGTATACAGGGCAGGAGGGTGATGATGGGCCTGTGTCCGCACTGTCAGCGGGTCAGTATACAGGGCAGGAGGGTGATGATGGGCCTGTGTCCGCACTGTCAGTGGGTCAGTCAGTATACAGGGCAGGAGGGTGATGATGGGCCTGTGTCCGCACTGTCAGCGGGTCAGTATACAGGGCAGGAGGGTGATGATGGGCCTGTGTCCGCACTGTCAGCGGGTCAGTCAGTATACAGGGCAGGAGGGTGATGATGGGTCTGTGTCCGCACTGTCAGCGGGTCAGTCAGTATACAGGGCAGGGGGGTGATGATGCGTCTGTGTCCGCACTGTCAGCGGGTCAGTCAGTATACAGGGCAGGAGGGTGATGATGGACCTGTGTCCGCACTGTCAGCGGGTCAGTCAGTATACAGGGCAGGAGGGCGATGATGCGTCTGTGTCCGCACTGCCAGCGGGTCAGTATACAGGGCAGGAGGGTGATGATGGGCCTGTGTCCGCACTGTCAGCGGGTCAGTCAGTATACAGGGCAGGAGGGTGATGATGGGCCTGTGTCCGCACTGTCAGCGGGTCAGTCAGTATACAGGGCAGGAGGGTGATGATGGGTCTGTGTCCGCACTGTCAGCGGGTCAGTCAGTATACAGGGCAGGAGGGTGATGATGGGTCTGTGTCCGCACTGTCAGCGGGTCAGTATACAGGGCAGGAGGGTGATGATGGGTCTGTGTCCGCACTGTCAGCGGGTCAGTCAGTATACAGGGCAGGAGTGTGATGATGGGCCTGTGTCCGCACTGTCAGCGGGTCAGTATACAGGGCAGGAGGGTGATGATGGGTCTGTGTCCGCACTGTCAGCGGGTCAGTATACAGGGCAGTAGGGTGATGATGGGCCTGTGTCCGCACTGTCAGCGGGTCAGTATACAGGGCAGGAGGGTGATGATGGTTCTGTGTCCGCACTGTCAGTGGGTCAGTCAGTATACAGGGCAGGAGGGTGATGATGGGCCTGTGTCCGCACTGTCAGCGGGTCAGTCAGTATACAGGGCAGGAGGGTGATGATGGGCCTGTGTCCGCACTGTCAGCGGGTCAGTCAGTATACAGGGCAGGAGGGTGATGATGGGCCTGTGTCCGCACTGTCAGCGGGTCAGTATACAGGGCAGGCGGGTGATGATGGGTCTGTGTCCTCACTGTCAGCGAGTCAGTCAGTATACAGGGCAGGAGGGTGATGATGGGTCTGTGTCCGCACTGTCAGCGGGTCAGTATACAGGGCAGGCGGGTGATGATGGGTCTGTGTCCTCACTGTCAGCGGGTCAGTCAGTATACAGGGCAGGAGGGTGATGATGGGCCTGTGTCCGCACTGTCAGCGGGTCAGTATACAGGGCAGGAGGGTGATGATGGGCCTGTGTCCGCACTGTCAGCGGGTCAGTCAGTATACAGGGCAGGAGGGTGATGTTGGGTCTGTGTCCGCACTGTCAGCGGGTCAGTATACAGGGCAGGCGGGTGATGATGGGTCTGTGTCCTCACTGTCAGCGGGTCAGTCAGTATACAGGGCAGGAGGGTGATGATGGGTCTGTGTCCGCACTGTCAGCGGGTCAGTCAGTATACAGGGCAGGAGGGTGATGATGGGTCTGTGTCCGCACTGTCAGCGGGTCAGTCAGTATACATGGCAGGAGGGTGATGATGGGTCTGTGTCCGCACTGTCAGCGGGTCAGTCAGTATACAGGGCAGGAGGGTGATGATGGGTCTGTGTCCGCACTGTCAGCGGGTCAGTCAGTATACAGGGCAGGAGGGTGATGATGGGCCTGTGTCCGCACTGTCAGCGGGTCAGTCAGTATACAGGGCAGGAGGGTGATGATGGGCCTGTGTCCGCACTGTCAGCGGGTCAGTCAGTATACAGGGCAGGAGGGTGATGATGAGTCTGTGTCCGCACTGTCAGCGGGTCAGTCAGTATACAGGGCAGGAGGGTGATGATGGGCCTGTGTCCGCACTGTCAGCGGGTCAGTATTCAGGGCAGGAGGGTGATGATGGGCCTGTGTCCGCACTGTCAGCGGGTCAGTCAGTATACAGGGCAGGAGGGTGATGAAGGGCCTGTGTCCGCACTGTCAGCGGGTCAGTCAGTATACAGGGCAGGAGGGTGATGATGGGCCTGTGTCCGCACTGTCAGAGGGTCAGTATACAAGGCAGGAGGGTGATGATGGGCCTGTGTCCGCACTGTCAGTGGGTCAGTCAGTATACAGGGCAGGAGGGTGATGATGGGTCTGTGTCCGCACTGTCAGCGGGTCAGTCAGTATACAGGGCAGGAGGGTGATGATGGGCCTGTGTCCGCACTGTCAGCGGGTCAGTCAGTATACAGGGCAGGAGGGTGATGATGGGTCTGTGTCCGCACTGTCAGCGGGTCAGTCAGTATACAGGGCAGGAGGGTGATGATGGGTCTGTGTCCGCACTGTCAGCGGGTCAGTCTGTATACAGGGCAGGAGGGTGATGTTGAGTCTGTGTCCGCACTGTCAGCGAGTCAGTATACAGGGCAGGAGGGTGATGATGGGCCTGTGTCCTCACTGTCAGCGGGTCAGTCAGTATACAGGGCAGGAGGGTGATGATGGGCCTGTGTCCGCACTGTCAGCGAGTCAGTCAGTATACAGGGCAGGAGGGTGATGATGGGCCTGTGTCCGCACTGTCAGCGAGTCAGTATACAGGGCAGGAGGGTGATGATGGGTCTGTGTTCGCACTGTCAGCGGGTCAGTCAGTATACAGGGCAGGAGGGTGATGATGGGCCTGTGTCCGCACTGTCAGCGGGTCAGTATACAGGGCAGGAGGGTGATGATGGGCCTGTGTCCGCACTGTCAGCGGGTGAGTCAGTATACAGGGCAGGAGGGTGATGATGGGCCTGTGTCCGCACTGTCAGCGGGTCAGTCAGTATACAGGGCAGGAGGGTGATGATGGGCCTGTGTCCGCACTGTCAGCGGGTCAGTATACAGGGCAGGAGGGTGATGATGGGCCTGTGTCCGCACTGTCAGCGGGTCAGTCAGTATACAGGGCAGGAGGGTGATGATGGGCCTGTGTCCGCACTGTCAGCGGGTCAGTCAGTATACAGGGCAGGAGGGTGATGATGGGCCTGTGTCCGCACTGTCAGCGGGTCAGTCAGTATACAGGGCAGGAGGGTGATGAAGGGCCTGTGTCCGCACTGTCAGCGGGTCAGTCAGTATACAGGGCAGGAGGGTGATGATGGGCCTGTGTCCGCACTGTCAGCGGGTCAGTATACAAGGCAGGAGGGTGATGATGGGCCTGTGTCCGCACTGTCAGTGGGTCAGTCAGTATACAGGGCAGGAGGGTGATGATGGGTCTGTGTCCGCACTGTCAGCGGGTCAGTCAGTATACAGGGCAGGAGGGTGATGATGGGCCTGTGTCCGCACTGTCAGCGGGTCAGTCAGTATACAGGGCAGGAGGGTGATGATGGGTCTGTGTCCGCACTGTCAGCGGGTCAGTCAGTATACAGGGCAGGAGGGTGATGATGGGTCTGTGTCCGCACTGTCAGCGGGTCAGTCTGTATACAGGGCAGGAGGGTGATGTTGAGTCTGTGTCCGCACTGTCAGCGAGTCAGTATACAGGGCAGGAGGGTGATGATGGGCCTGTGTCCTCACTGTCAGCGGGTCAGTCAGTATACAGGGCAGGAGGGTGATGATGGGCCTGTGTCCGCACTGTCAGCGAGTCAGTCAGTATACAGGGCAGGAGGGTGATGATGGGCCTGTGTCCGCACTGTCAGCGAGTCAGTATACAGGGCAGGAGGGTGATGATGGGTCTGTGTTCGCACTGTCAGCGGGTCAGTCAGTATACAGGGCAGGAGGGTGATGATGGGCCTGTGTCCGCACTGTCAGCGAGTCAGTATACAGGGCAGGAGGGTGATGATGGGCCTGTGTCAGCACTGTCAGCGGGTCAGTCAGTATACAGGGCAGGAGGGTGATGATGGGCCTGTGTCCGCACTGTCAGCGGGTCAGTCAGTATACAGGGCAGGAGGGTGATGATGGGTCTGTGTCCGCACTGTCAGCGGGTCAGTATACAGGGCAGGAGGGTGATGATGGGCCTGTGTCCGCACTGTCAGCGGGTGAGTCAGTATACAGGGCAGGAGGGTGATGATGGGCCTGTGTCCGCACTGTCAGCGGGTCAGTCAGTATACAGGGCAGGAGGGTGATGATGGGCCTGTGTCCGCACTGTCAGCGGGTCAGTATACAGGGCAGGAGGGTGATGATGGGCCTGTGTCCGCACTGTCAGCGGGTCAGTCAGTATACAGGGCAGGAGGGTGATGATGGGCCTGTGTCCGCACTGTCAGCGGGTCAGTCAGTATACAGGGCAGGAGGGTGATGATGGGCCTGTGTCCGCACTGTCAGCGGGTCAGTCAGTATACAGGGCAGGAGGGTGATGATGGGTCTGTGTCCGCACTGTCAGCGGGTCAGTCAGTATACAGGGCAGGAGGGTGATGATGGGTCTGTGTCCGCACTGTCAGCGGGTCAGTCAGTATACAGGGCAGGAGGGTGATGTTGGGTCAGTGTCCGCACTGTCAGCGGGTCAGTCAGTATACAGGGCAGGAGGGTGATGATGGGCCTGTGTCCGCACTGTCAGCTGGTCAGTCAGTATACAGGGCAGGAGGGTGATGATGGGCCTGTGTCCGCACTGTCAGCGGGTCAGTATACAGGGCAGGAGGGTGATGATGGGCCTGTGTCCGCACTGTCAGCGGGTCAGTCAGTATACAGGGCAGGAGGGTGATGATGGGCCTGTGTCCGCACTGTCAGCGGGTCAGTCAGTATACAGGGCAGGAGGGTGATGATGGGCCTGTGTCCGCACTGTCAGCGGGTGAGTCAGTATACAGGGCAGGAGGGTGATGATGGGCCTGTGTCCGCACTGTCAGCGGGTCAGTCAGTATACAGGACAGGAGGGTGATGATGGGCCTGTGTCCGCACTGTCAGCGGGTCAGTCAGTATACAGGGCAGGAGGGTGATGATGGGCCTGTGTCCGCACTGTCAGCGGGTCAGTATACAGGGCAGGAGGGTGATGATGGGCCTGTGTCCGCACTGTCAGCGGGTCAGTCAGTATACAGGGCAGATGGGTGATGATGGGTCTGTGTCGGCACTGTCAGCGGGTCAGTATACAGGGCAGGAGGGTGATGATGGGCCTGTGTCCACACTGTCAGCGGGTCAGTCAGTATACAGGGCAGGAGGGTGATGATGGGCCTGTGTCCGCACTGTCAGCGGGTCAGTCAGTATACAGGGCAGGTGGGTGATGATGGGTCTGTGTCGGCACTGTCAGCGGGTCAGTATACAGGGCAGGAGGGTGATGATGGGTCTGTGTCAGCACTGTCAGCGGGTCAGTCAGTATACAGGGCAGGAGGGTGATGATGGGCCTGTGTCCGCACTGTCAGCGGGTCAGTCAGTATACAGGGCAGGAGGGTGATGATAGGCCTGTGTCAGCACTGTCAGCGGGTCAGTATACAGGGGAGGAGGGTGATGGTGGGCCTGTGTCCGCACTGTCAGCGGGTCAGTCAGTATACAGGGCAGGAGGGTGATGATGGGTCTGTGTCCACACTGTCAGCGGGTCAGTCAGTATACAGGGCAGGAGGGTGATGATGGGCCTGTGTCCGCACTGTCAGCGGGTCAGTCAGTATACAGGGCAGACTCTAATTATTGTGGGACACTGTTTAAATAGACTCTGATTATTGTAGGACACTGTTTAAATAGACTCTGATTATTGTAGGACACTGTTTAAATAGACTCTGATTATTGTAGGACACTGTTTAAATAGACTCTGATTATTGTAGGACACTGTTGAAATAGACTCTGATTACTGTAGGACACTGTTATAATAGACTCTGATTATTGTAGGACACTGTTTAAATAGACTCTGATTATTGTAGGACACTGTTTAAATAGACTGATTACTGTAGGACACAGTTTAAATCGACTCTGATTATTGTAGGACACTGTTTAAATAGACTCTGATGACTGTAGGACACTGTTTAAATAGACTCATTATTTTAGGACACTGTATAGATAGACTCTGATTACTGTAGGACACTGTTTAAATAGACTCTGATTACTGTAGGACACTGTTTAAATAGACTCATTATTTTAGGACACTATTTAAATAGACTCTGATTATTGTAGGACACTGTTTAAATAGTCTCTGATTATTGTGGGACACTGTTTCAATAGACTCTGATTACTGTAGGACACTTTTCAAATAGACTCTGATTATTGTAGGACACTGTTTAAATAGACTCTGATTACTTTAGGACACTGTTTCAATAATCTCTGATTATTGTCGGACACTGTTTAAATAGACTCTGATTATTGTGCGACACTATTTAAATAGACTCTGATTATTGTAGGACACTGTTTAAATGGTCTCTGATTATTGTGGGACACTGTTTAAATAGACTCTGATTATTGTAGGACACTGTTTAAATAGACTCTGAATACTGTAGGACACTGTTTAAATAATCTCTGATTATTGTAGGACACTGTTTAAATAGACTCTGATTATTGTGCGACACTATTTAAATAGACTCTGATTATTGTAGGACACTGTTTAAATACTCTCTGATTATTGTGGGACACTGTTTAAATAGACTCTGATTTCTGTAGGACACTGTTTAAATAGACTCTGATTATTGTAGGACACTGTTTAAATAGACTCTGATTACTGTGGGACACTGTTTAAATGGACTCTGATTATTGCAGGACTCGGTTTAAATAGACTCTGATTATTGTGGGACACTGTTTAAATAGACTCTGATTATTGTAGGACATTGTTTAAATAGTCTCTGATTATTGTGGGACACAGTTTAAATAGACTCTGATTATTGTAGGACTCGGTTTAAATAGACTCTGATTATTGTGGGACACTGTTTAAATAGACTCTGATTATTGTAGGACACTGTTTAAATAGACTCTGATTACTGTAGGACACTGTTTAAATAGACTCTGATTATTGTGCGACACTATTTAAATAGACTCTGATTACTGTGGGACACTGTTTAAATAGACTCTGATTATTGGAGGACACTGTTTAAATAGACTCTGATTATTGTAGGACACTGTTTAAATAGACTCTGATTATTGTAGGACACTGTTTAAATAGACTCTGATTATTGTAGGACACTGTTTAAATAGACTCTGATTATTGTAGGATCTGTTTAAATAGACTCTGATTACTGTGGGACACTTTAAATAGACTCTGATTATTGTGGGACACTGTTTAAATAGACTGTGATTATTGTGGGACACTGTTTCAATAGACTCTGAATACTGTAGGACACTGTTTAAATAGACTCTGATTATTGTAGGACACTGTTTAAATAGTCTCTGATTATTGTGGGACACTGTTTCAAGAGACTCTGATTACTGTGGGACACTGTTTAAATAGACTCTGATTATTGTAGGACACTGTATAAATTGACTCTGATTACTGTAGGACACTGTTTAAATAATGTCTGATTATTGTAGGACACTGTTTAAATAGACTCTGATTATTGTGCAACACTATTTAAATAGACTTTGATTATTGTAGGACACTGTTTAAATAGTCTCTGATTATTGTGGGACACTGTTTAAATAGACTCTGATTATTGTGGGACACTGTTTAAATAGACTCTGATTATTGTGGGACTCTGTTTAAATAGACTCTGATTACTGTAGGACACTGTTTAAATAGAGTCTGATTTCTGTAGGACAGTGTTTAAATAGACTCTGATTACTGTAGGACACTGTTTAAATAGACTCAGATTATTGTGGGACACTGTTTAAATAGACTCTGATTATTGCAGGACTCGGTTTAAATAGACTCTGATTAGTGTGGGACACTGTTTAAATAGACTCTGATTACTGTAGGATACTGTTTAATTAGTCTCTGTTTATTGTAGGACACTGTTTAAATAGACTCTGATTATTGTAGGACACAGTCTAAATAGTCTCTGATTATTGTAGGACATTGTTTTTAAATAGTCTCTGATTATTGTGGGACACTGTTTAAATAGACTCTGATTACTGTAGGACACTGTTTAAATAGACTCTGATTATTGTAGGACACTGTTTAAATAGACTCTGATTACTGTAGGACACTGTTTAAATAGACTCTGATTATTGTAGGACTCGGTTTAAATAGACTCTGATTATTGTAGGACACTGTTTAAATAGACTCTGAATACTGTAGGACACTGTTTTAATGGACTCTGATTACTGTAGGACACTGTTTAAATAGACTCTGATTACTTGAGGACACTGTTTAAATAGACTCTGATTATTGTAGGACTCGGTTTAAATAGACTCTGATTACTGTAGGACACTGTTTAAATAGACTCTGATTATTGTGGGACACTGTTTAAATAGACTCTGATTATTGTAGGACTCGGTTTAAATAGACTCTGATTATTGTGGTAATCTGTTTAAATAGTCTCTGATTATTGTAGGACTCTGTTTAAATAGACTCTGATTACTGTAGGACGCTGTTTAAATAGACTCTGATTATTGTAGGGCACTGTTTAAATAGTCTCTGATTATTGTGGGACTCTGTTTAAATAGACTCTGATTACTGTAGGACACTGTTTAAATAGACTCAGATTATTGTGGGACACTGTTTAAATAGACTCTGATTATTGCAGGACTCGGTTTAAATAGACTCTGATTAGTGTGGGACACTGTTTAAATAGACTCTGATTACTGTAGGATACTGTTTAATTAGTCTCTGTTTATTGTAGGACACTGTTTAAATAGACTCTGATTATTGTAGGACACAGTCTAAATAGACTCTGATTATTGTAGGACATTGTTTTTAAATAGTCTCTGATTATTGTGGGACACTGTTTAAATAGACTCTGATTACTGTAGGACACTGTTTAAATAGACTCTGATTATTGTAGGACACTGTTTAAATAGACTCTGATTACTGTAGGACACTGTTTAAATAGACTCTGATTATTGTAGGACTCGGATTAAATAGACTCTGAATACTGTAGGACACTGTTTAAATGGACTCTGATTACTGTAGGACACTGTTTAAATAGACTCTGATTACTTGAGGACACTGTTTAAATAGACTCTGATTATTGTAGGACTCGGTTTAAATAGACTCTGATTACTTGAGGACACTGTTTAAATAGACTCTGATTATTGTAGGACTCTGTTTAAATAGACTCTGATTACTTTAGGACGCTGTTTAAATAGACTCTGATTACTGTAGGACACTGTTTAAATAGACTCTGATTATTGTAGGACACAGTTTATATAGACTCTGATTATTGTAGGACACTGTTTAAATGGTCTCTGATTATTGTGGGACACTGTTTAAATAGACTCTGATTATTGTAGGACACTGTTTAAATAGACTCTGATTACTGTAGGACACTGTTTAAATAGACTCTGATTACTGTGGGACACTTTAAATAGACTCTGATTATTGTTGGACACTGTTTAAATAGACTCTGATTACTGTAGGACACTGTTTAAATAGACTCTGATTACTGTAGGACACTGTTTAAATAGACTCTGATTATTGTAGGACACAGTTTAAATAGACTCTGATTATTGTAGGACACTGTTTAAATGGTCTCTGATTATTGTGGGACACTGTTTAAATAGACTCTGATTATTGTAGGACACTGTTTAAATAGACTCTGATTACTGTAGGAAACTGTTTAAATAGACTCTGATTACTGTGGGACACTTTAAATAGACTCTGATTATTGTGGGACACTGTTTAAATAGACTCTGATTATTGTAGGACACTGTTTAAATAGTCTCTGATTATTGTGGGACACTGTTTCAATAGACTCTGATTACTGTAGGACACTGTTTAAATGGACTCTGTTTATTGTAGAACACTGTTTAAATAGTCTCTGATTATTGTGGGACACTGTTTCAATAGACTCTGATTACTGTGGGACACTGTTTAAATAGACTCTGATTATTGTAGGACACTGTTTAAATAGACTCTGATTACTGTAGGACACTGTTTAAATAATCTCTGATTATTGTAGGACACTGTTTAAATAGACTCTGATTATTGTGCAACACTATTTAAATAGACATTGATTATTGTAGGACACTGTTTAAATAGACTCTGATTATTGTAGGACACTGTTTAGATAGACTCTGATTACTGTAGGACACTGTTTAAATAGACTCTGATTATTGCAGGACTCGGTTTAAATAGACTCTGATTAGTGTGGGACACTGTTTAAATAGACTCTGATTACTGTAGGATACTGTTTAATTAGTCTCTGATTATTGTAGGACACTGTTTAAATAGACTCTGATTATTGTAGGACACTGTTTAGATAGACTCTGATTATTTTAGGACACTGTTTAGATAGACTCTGATTACTGTAGGACACTGTTTAAATAGACTCTGATTATTGTAGGACACTATTTAAATAGACTCTGATTACTGTAGGACACTGTTTAAATAGACTCTGATTACTGTAGGGCACTGTTGAAATAGACTCTG
Organism: Scyliorhinus torazame; assembly: GCF_047496885.1. Lineage (NCBI taxonomy): Eukaryota > Metazoa > Chordata > Chondrichthyes > Carcharhiniformes > Scyliorhinidae > Scyliorhinus > Scyliorhinus torazame. The sequence goes on along the minus strand of NC_092710.1, from coordinate 45,374,587 downwards.
ATTATTTTAGGGCACTGTTTAGATAGACTCTGATTACTGTAGGACACTGTTTAAATAGACTCTGATTATTATAGGACACTGTTTAGATAGACTCTGATTACTGTAGGACACTGTTTATATAGACTCTGATTAGTGTAGGACACTGTTTAAATAGACTCATTATTTTAGGACACTATTTAAATAGACTCTGATTATTGTAGGACACTGTTTAAATAGTCTCTGATTATTGTGGGACACTGTTTCAATAGACTCTGATTACTGTAGGACACTTTTCAAATAGACTCTGATTATTGTAGGACACTGTTTAAATAGACTCTGATTACTGTAGGACACTGTTTCAATAATCTCTGATTATTGTCGGACACTGTTTAAATAGACTCTGATTATTGTGCGACACTATTTAAATAGACTCTGATTATTGTAGGACACTGTTTAAATAGTCTCTGATCATTGTGGGACACTGTTTAAATAGACTCTGATTTCTGTAGGACACTGTTTAAATAGACTCTGATTATTGTAGGACACTGTTTAAATGGTCTCTGATTATTGTGGGACACTGTTTAAATAGACTCTGATTATTGTAGGACACTGTTTAAATAGACTCTGAATACTGTAGGACACTGTTTAAATAATCTCTGATTATTGTAGGACACTGTTTAAATAGACTCTGATTATTGTGCGACACTATTTAAATAGACTCTGATTATTGTAGGACACTGTTTAAATAGTCTCTGATTATTGTGGGACACTGTTTAAATAGACTCTGATTTCTGTAGGACACTGTTTAAATAGACTCTGATTATTGCAGGACTCGGTTTAAATAGACTCTGATTACTGTGGGACACTGTTTAAATAGACTCTGATTATTGCAGGACTCGGTTTAAATAGACTCTGATTATTGTGGGACACTGTTTAAATAGACTCTGATTATTGTAGGACATTGTTTAAATAGTCTCTGATTATTGTGGGACACAGTTTAAATAAACTCTGATTATTGTAGGACTCGGTTTAAATAGACTCTGATTATTGTGGGACACTGTTTAAATAGACTCTGATTATTGTAGGACCCTTTTTTAAATAGACTCTGATTACTGTAGGACACTGTTTAAATAGACTCTGATTATTGTGCAACACTATTTAAATAGACTCTGATTACTGTGGGACACTATTTAAATAGATTCTGATTATTGGAGGACACTGTTTAAATAGACTCTGATTATTGTAGGACACTGTTTAAATAGACTCTGATTATTGTAGGACACTGTTTAAGTAGACTCTGATTACTGTGCGACACTTTAAACAGACTCTGATTATTGTGGGACACTGTTTAAATAGACTGTGATTATTGTGGGACACTGTTTCAATAGACTCTGATTACTGTAGGACACTGTTTAAATAGACTGATTATTGTAGGACACTGTTTAAATAGTCTCTGATTATTGTGGGACACTGTTTCAATAGACTCTGATTACTGTGGGACACTGTTTAAATAGACTCTGATTATTGTAGGACACTGTTTAAATTGACTCTGATTACTGTAGGACACTGTTTAAATAATCTCTGATTATTGTAGGACACTGTTTAAATAGACTCTGATTATTGTGCAACACTATTTAAATAGACTTTGATTATTGTAGGACACTGTTTAAATAGTCTCTGATTATTATGGGACACTGTTTAAATAGACTCTGATTATTGTGGGACACTGTTTAAATAGACTCTGATTATTGTAGGGCACTGTTTAAATAGTCTCTGATTATTGTGGGACTCTGTTTAAATAGACTCTGATTACTGTAGGACACTGTTTAAATAGAGTCTGATTTCTGTAGGACAGTGTTTAAATAGACTCTGATTACTGTAGGACACTGTTTAAATAGACTCAGATTATTGTGGGACACTGTTTATATAGACTCTGATTATTGCAGGACTCGGTTTAAATAGACTCTGATTAGTGTGGGACACTGTTTAAATGGACTCTGATTACTGTAGGATACTGTTTAATTAGTATCTGATTATTGTAGGACACTGTTTAAATAGACTCTGATTATTGTAGGACACAGTCTAAATAGACTCTGATTATTGTAGGACATTGTTTAAATAGTCTCTGATTATTGTGGGACACTGTTTAAATAGACTCTGATTACTGTAGGACACTGTTTAAATAGACTCTGATTATTGTAGGACACTGTTTAAATAGACTCTGATTACTGTAGGACACTGTTTAAATAGACTCTGATTACTGTAGGACACTGTTTAAATAGACTCTGATTACTGTAGGACACTGTTTAAATAGACTCTGATTACTGTGGGACACTGTTTAAATAGACTCTGATTACTGTAGGACACTGTTTAAATAGACTCTGATTATTGTAGGACACTGTTTAAATAGACTCTGGTTATTGTACGACACTGTTTAAATAGTCTCTGATTATTGTAGGACTCGGTTTAAATAGACTGATTACTGTAGGACACTGTTTAAATAGACTCTGATTATTGTAGGACTCGGTTTAAATAGACTCTGATTACTGTAGGACACTGTTTAAATAGACTCTGATTACTGTAGGACACTGTTTAAATAGACTCTGATTATTGTAGGACACTGTTTAAATAGACTCTGATTATTGTAGGACACTGTTTAAATGGTCTCTGATTATTGTGGGACACTGTTTAAATAGACTCTGATTATTGTAGGACACTGTTTAAATAGACTCTGAATACTGTAGGACACTGATAAATAATCTCTGATTATTGTAGGACACTGTTTAAATAGACTCTGATTATTGTGCGACACTATTTAAATATACTCTGATTATTGTAGGACACTGTTTAAATAGTCTCTGATCATTGTGGGACACTGTTTAAATAGACTCTGATTTCTGTAGGACCTTGTTTAAATAGACTCTGATTATTGTAGGACACTGTTTAAATGGTCTCTGATTATTGTGGGACTCTGTTTAAATAGACTCTGATTATTGTAGGACACTGTTTAAATAGACTCTGATTATTGTGGGACACTGTTTAAATAGACTCTGATTACTGTAGGATACTGTTTAATTAGTCTCTGATTATTGTAGGACACTGTTTAAATAGACTCTGATTATTGTAGGACACTGTTTAGATAGACTCTGATTACTGTAGGACACTGTTTAAATAGACTCTGATTATTGCAGGACTCGGTTTAAATAGACTCTGATTAGTGTGGGACACTGTTTAAATAGACTCTGATTACTGTAGGATACTGTTTAATTAGTCTCTGATTATTGTAGGACACTGTTTAAATAGACTCTGATTATTGTAGGACACTGTTTGGATAAACTCTGATTACTGTAGGACACTGTTTAAATAGACTCTGATTACTGTAGGACACTGTTTAAATAGACTCTGATTACTGTAGGACACTGTTTAAATAGACTCATTATTTTAGGACACTGTTTAGATAGACTCTGATTATTTTAGGGCACTGTTTAGATAGACTCTGATTACTGTAGGACACTGTTTAAATAGACTCTGATTATTTTAGGACACTGTTTAGATAGACTCTGATTACTGTAGGACACTGTTTAAATAGACTCTGATTAGTGTAGGACACTGTTTAAATAGACTCATTATTTTAGGACACTATTTAAATAGACTCGGATTATTGTAGGACACTGTTTAAATAGTCTCTGATTATTGTGGGACACTGTTTCAATAGACTCTGATTACTGTAGGACACTTTTCAAATAGACTCTGATTATTGTAGGACACTGTTTAAATAGACTCAGATTACTGTAGGACACTGTTTCAATAATCTCTGATTATTGTCGGACACTGTTTAAATAGACTCTGATTATTGTGCGACACTATTTAAATAGACTCTGATTATTGTAGGACACTGTTTAAATGGTCTCTGATTATTGTGGGACACTGTTTAAATAGACTCTGATTATTGTAGGACACTGTTTAAATAGACTCTGAATACTGTAGGACACTGTTTAAATAATCTCTGATTATTGTAGGACACTGTTTAAATAGACTCTGATTATTGTGCGACACTATTTAAATAGACTCTGATTATTGTAGGACACTGTTTAAATAGTCTCTGATTATTGTGGGACACTGTTTAAATAGACTCTGATTTCTGTAGGACACTGTTTAAATAGACTCTGATTATTGCAGGACTCGGTTTAAATAGACTCTGATTATTGTGGGACACTGTTTAAATAGACTCTGATTATTGTAGGACATTGTTTAAATAGTCTCTGATTATTGTGGGACACAGTTTAAATAAACTCTGATTATTGTAGGACTCGGTTTAAATAGACTCTGATTATTGTGGGACACTGTTTAAATAGACTCTGATTATTGTAGGACACTGTTTAAATAGACTCTGATTACTGTAGGACACTGTTTAAATAGACTCTGATTATTGTGCAACACTATTTAAATAGACTCTGATTACTGTGGGACACTGTTTAAATAGATTCTGATTATTGGAGGACACTGTTTAAATAGACTCTGATTATTGTAGGACACTGTTTAAATAGACTCTGATTATTGTAGGACACTGTTTAAGTAGACTCTGATTACTGTGGGACACTTTAAACAGACACTGATTATTGTGGGACACTGTTTAAATAGACTGTGATTATTGTGGGACACTGTTTCAATAGACTCTGATTACTGTAGGACACTGTTTAAATAGACTGATTATTGTAGGACACTGTTTAAATAGTCTCTGATTATTGTGGGACACTGTTTCAATAGACTCTGATTACTGTAGGACACTTTTCAAATAGACTCTGATTATTGTAGGACACTGTTTAAATAGACTCAGATTACTGTAGGACACTGTTTCAATAATCTCTGATTATTGTCGGACACTGTTTAAATAGACTCTGATTATTGTGCGACACTATTTAAATAGACTCTGATTATTGTAGGACACTGTTTAAATGGTCTCTGATTATTGTGGGACACTGTTTAAATAGACTCTGATTATTGTAGGACACTGTTTAAATAGACTCTGAATACTGTAGGACACTGTTTAAATAATCTCTGATTATTGTAGGACACTGTTTAAATAGACTCTGATTATTGTGCGACACTATTTAAATAGACTCTGATTATTGTAGGACACTGTTTAAATAGTCTCTGATTATTGTGGGACACTGTTTAAATAGACTCTGATTTCTGTAGGACACTGTTTAAATAGACTCTGATTATTGCAGGACTCGGTTTAAATAGACTCTGATTACTTTGGGACACTGTTTAAATAGACTCTGATTATTGCAGGACTCGGTTTAAATAGACTCTGATTATTGTGGGACACTGTTTAAATAGACTCTGATTATTGTAGGACATTGTTTAAATAGTCTCTGATTATTGTGTGACACAGTTTAAATAAACTCTGATTATTGTAGGACTCGGTTTAAATAGACTCTGATTATTGTGGGACACTGTTTAAATAGACTCTGATTATTGTAGGACACTGTTTAAATAGACTCTGATTACTGTAGGACACTGTTTAAATAGACTCTGATTATTGTGCAACACTATTTAAATAGACTCTGATTACTGTGGGACACTGTTTAAATAGATTCTGATTATTGGAGGACACTGTTTAAATAGACTCTGATTATTGTAGGACACTGTTTAAATAGACTCTGATTATTGTAGGACACTGTTTAAGTAGACTCTGATTACTGTGGGACACTTTAAACAGACACTGATTATTGTGGGACACTGTTTAAATAGACTGTGATTATTGTGGGACACTGTTTCAATAGACTCTGATTACTGTAGGACACTGTTTAAATAGACTGATTATTGTAGGACACTGTTTAAATAGTCTCTGATTATTGTGGGACACTGTTTCAATAGACTCTGATTACTGTGGGACACTGTTTAAATAGACTCTGATTATTGTAGGACACTGTTTAAATTGACTCTGATTACTGTAGGACACTGTTTAAATAATCTCTGATTATTGTAGGACACTGTTTAAATAGACTCTGATTATTGTGCAACACTATTTAAATAGACTTTGATTATTGTAGGACACTGTTTAAATAGTCTCTGATTATTATGGGACACTGTTTAAATAGACTCTGATTATTGTGGGACACTGTTTAAATAGACTCTGATTATTGTAGGGCACTGTTTAAATAGTCTCTGATTATTGTGGGACTCTGTTTAAATAGACTCTGATTACTGTAGGACACTGTTTAAATAGAGTCTGATTTCTGTAGGACAGTGTTTAAATAGACTCTGATTACTGTAGGACACTGTTTAAATAGACTCATATTATTGTGGGACACTGTTTAAATAGACTCTGATTATTGCAGGACTCGGTTTAAATAGACACTGATTAGTGTGGGACACTGTATAAATAGACTCTGATTACTGTAGGATACTGTTTAATTAGTCTCTGATTATTGTAGGACACTGTTTAAATAGACTCTGATTATTGTAGGACACAGTCTAAATAGACTCTGATTATTGTAGGACATTGTTTAAATAGTCTCTGATTATTGTGGGACACTGTTTAAATAGACTCTGATTACTGTAGGACACTGTTTAAATAGACTCTGATTATTGTAGGACACTGTTTAAATAGACTCTGGTTATTGTACGACACTGTTTAAATAGTCTCTGATTATTGTAGGACTCGGTTTAAATAGACTGATTACTGTAGGACACTGTTTAAATAGACTCTGATTATTGTAGGACTCGGTTTAAATAGACTCTGATTACTGTAGGACACTGTTTAAATAGACTCTGATTACTGTAGGACACTGTTTAAATAGACTCTGATTATTGTAGGACACTGTTTAAATAGACTCTGATTATTGTAGGACACTGTTTAAATGGTCTCTGATTATTGTGGGACACTGTTTAAATAGACTCTGATTATTGTAGGACACTGTTTAAATAGACTCTGAATACTGTAGGACACTGATAAATAATCTCTGATTATTGTAGGACACTGTTTAAATAGACTCTGATTATTGTGCGACACTATTTAAATATACTCTGATTATTGTAGGACACTGTTTAAATAGTCTCTGATCATTGTGGGACACTGTTTAAATAGACTCTGATTTCTGTAGGACACTGTTTAAATAGACTCTGATTATTGTAGGACACTGTTTAAATGGTCTCTGATTATTGTGGGACACTGTTTAAATAGACTCTGATTATTGTAGGACACTGTTTAAATAGACTCTGAATACTGTAGGACACTGTTTAAATAATCTCTGATTATTGTAGGACACTGTTTAAATAGACTCTGATTATTGTGCAACACTATTTAAATAGACTCTGATTATTGTAGGACACTGTTTAAATAGTCTCTGATTATTGTGGGACACTGTTTAAATAGACTCTGATTTCTGTAGGACACTGTTTAAATAGACTCTGATTATTGCAGGACTCGGTTTAAATAGACTCTGATTACTGTGGGACACTGTTTAAATAAACTCTGATTATTGCAGGACTCGGTTTAAATAGACTCTGATTATTGTGGGACACTGTTTAAATAGACTCTGATTATTGTAGGACACTGTTTAAATAGACTCTGATTATTGTAGGACACTGTTTAAATAGACTCTGATTATTGTAGGACACTGTTTAAGTAGACTCTGATTACTGTGGGACACTTTAAATAGACTCTGATTATTGTGGGACACTGTTTAAATAGACTGTGATTATTGTGGGACACTGTTTCAATAGACTCTGATTACTGTAGGACACTGTTTAAATAGACTGATTATTGTAGGACACTGTTTAAAAATCTCTGATTATTGTGGGACACTGTTTCAATAGACTCTGATTACTGTGGGACACTGTTTAAATAGACTCTGATTATTGTAGGACACTGTTTAAATTGACTCTGATTACTGTAGGACACTGTTTAAATAATCTCCTATTATTGTAGGACACTGTTTAAATAGACTCTGATTATTGTGAAACACTATTTAAATAGACTTTGATTATTGTAGGACACTGTTTAAATAGTCTCTGATTATTATGGGACACTGTTTAAATAGACTCTGATTATTGTGGGACACTGTTTAAATAGACTCTGATTATTGTAGGGCACTGTTTAAATAGTCTCTGATTATTGTGGGACTCTGTTTAAATAGACTCTGATTACTGTAGGACACTGTTTAAATAGAGTCTGATTTCTGTAGGACAGTGTTTAAATAGACTCTGATTACTGTAGGACACTGTTTAAATAGACTCAGATTATTGTGGGACACTGTTTAAATCGACTCTGATTATTGCAGGACTCGGTTTAAATAGACTCTGATTAGTTTGGGACACTGTTTAAATAGACTCTGATTACTGTAGGATACTGTTTAATTAGTCTCTGATTATTGTAGGACACTGTTTAAATAGACTCTGATTATTGTAGGACACAGTCTAAATAGACTCTGATTATTGTAGGACATTGTTTAAATAGTCTCTGATTATTGTGGGACACTGTTTAAATAGACTCTGATTACTGTAGGACACTGTTTAAATAGACTCTGATTATTGTAGGACACTGTTTAAATAGACTCTGATTACTGTAGGACACTGTTTAAATAGACTCTGATTACTGTAGGACACTGTTTAAATAGACTCTGATTACTGTAGGACACTGTTTAAATAGACTCTGATTTCTGTGGGACACTGTTTAAATAGACTCTGATTACTGTAGGACACTGATTAAATAGACTCTGATTATTGTAGGACACTGTTTAAATAGACTCTGGTTATTGTACGACACTGTTTAAATAGTCTCTGATTATTGTAGGACTCGGTTTAAATAGACTGATTACTGTAGGACACTGTTTAAATAGACTCTGATTATTGTAGGACTCGGTTTAAATAGACTCTGATTACTGTAGGACACTGTTTAAATAGACTCTGATTATTGTAGCACACTGTTTAAATGGTCTCTGATTATTGTGGGACACTGTTTAAATAGACTCTGATTATTGTAGGACACTGTTTAAATAGACTCTGAATACTGTAGGACACTGATAAATAATCTCTGATTATTGTAGGACACTGTTTAAATAGACTCTGATTATTGTGCGACACTATTTAATTAGACTCTGATTATTGTAGGACACTGTTTAAATGGTCTCTGATTATTGTGGGACACTGTTTAAATAGACTCTGATTATTGTAGGACACTGTTTAAATAGACTCTGAATACTGTAGGACACTGTTTAAATAGACTCAGATTATTGTGGGACACTGTTTAAATAGACTCTGATTATTGCAGGACTCGGTTTAAATAGACTCTGATTAGTTTGGGACACTGTTTAAATAGACTCTGATTACTGTAGGATACTGTTTAATTAGTCTCTGATTATTGTAGGACACTGTTTAAATAGACTCTGATTATTGTAGGACACAGTCTAAATAGACTCTGATTATTGTAGGACATTGTTTAAATAGTCTCTGATTATTGTGGGACACTGTTTAAATAGACTCTGATTACTGTAGGACACTGTTTAAATAGACTCTGATTATTGTAGGACACTGTTTAAATAGACTCTGATTACTGTAGGACACTGTTTAAATAGACTCTGATTACTGTAGGACACTGTTTAAATAGACTCTGATTACTGTAGAAAACTGTTTAAATAGACTCTGATTACTGTGGGACACTGTTTAAATAGACTCTGATTACTGTAGGACACTGTTTAAATAGACTCTGATTATTGTAGGACACTGTTTAAATAGACTCTGGTTATTGTACGACACTGTTTAAATAGTCTCTGATTATTGTAGGACTCGGTTTAAATGGACTGATTACTGTAGGACACTGTTTAAATAGACTCTGATTATTGTAGGACTCCGTTTAAATAGACTCTGATTACTGTAGGACACTGTTTAAATAGACTCTGATTACTGTAGGACACTGTTTAAATAGACTCTGATTATTGTAGGACACTGTTTAAATAGACTCTGATTATTGTAGGACACTGTTTAAATGGTCTCTGATTATTGTGGGACACTGTTTAAATAGACTCTGATTATTGTAGGACACTGTTTAAATAGACTCTGAATACTGTAGGACACTGATAAATAATCTCTGATTATTGTAGGACACTGTTTAAATAGACTCTGATTATTGTGCGACACTATTTAAATAGACTCTGATTATTGTAGGACACTGTTTAAATAGTCTCTGATCATTGTGGGACACTGTTTAAATAGACTCTGATTTCTGTAGGACACTGTTTAAATAGACTCTGATTATTGTAGGACACTGTTTAAATAGACTCTGATTACTGTGGGACACTGTTTAAATAGACTCTGATTATTGCAGGACTCGGTTTAAATAGACTCTGATTATTGTGGGACACTGTTTAAATAGACTCTGATTATTGTAGGACATTGTTTAAACAGTCTCTGATTATTGTGGGACACAGTTTAAATAGACTCTGATTATTGTAGGACTCGGTTTAAATAGACTCTGATTATTGTGGGACACTGTTTAAATAGACTCAGATTATTGTAGGACACTGTTTATATAGACTCTGATTACTGTAGGACACTGTTTAAATAGACTCTGATTATTGTGCGACACTATTTAAATAGACTGATTACTGTGGGACACTGTTTAAATAGACTCTGATTATTGTAGGATACTGTTTAAATAGACTCTGATTATTGTAGGACACTGTTTAAATAGACGCTGATTATTGTAGGACACTGTTTAAATAGACTCTGATTACTGTGGGACACTTTAAATAGATTCTGATTATTGTGGGACACTGTTTAAATAGACTCTGATTACTGTAGGATACTGTTTAATTAGTCTCTGATTATTGTAGGACACTGTTTAAATAGACTCTGATTATTGTAGGACACAGTCTAAATAGACTCTGATTATTGTAGGACATTGTTTAAATAGTCTCTGATTATTGTGGGACACTGTTTAAATAGACTCTGATTACTGTAGGACACTGTTTAATTAGACTCTGATTATTGTAGGACACTGTTTAAATAGACTCTGATTACTGTAGGACACTGTTTAAATAGACTCTGATTACTGTAGGACACTGTTTAAATAGACTCTGATTACTGTAGGACACTGTTTAAATAGACTCTGATTACTGTGGGACACTGTTTAAATAGACTCTGATTACTGTAGGACACTGTTTAAATAGACTCTGATTATTGTAGGACACTGTTTAAATAGACTCTGGTTATTGTACGACACTGTTTAAACAGTCTCTGATTATTGTAGGACTCGGTTTAAATAGACTGATTACTGTAGGACACTGTTTAAATAGACTCTGATTATTGTAGGACTCGGTTTAAATAGACTCTGATTACTGTAGGACACTGTTTAAATAGACTCTGATTACTGTAGGACACTGTTTAAATAGACTCTGATTATTGTAGGACACTGTTTAAATAGACTCTGATTATTGTAGCACACTGTTTAAATGGTCTCTGATTATTGTGGGACACTGTTTAAATAGACTCTGATTATTGTAGGACACTGTTTAAATAGACTCTGAATACTGTAGGACACTGATAAATAATCTCTGATTATTGTAGGACACTGTTTAAATAGACTCTGATTATTGTGCGACACTATTTAAATAGACTCTGATTATTGTAGGACACTGTTTAAATAGTCTCTGATCATTGTGGGACACTGTTTAAATAGACTCTGATTTCTGTAGGACACTGTTTAAATAGACTCTGATTATTGTAGGACACTGTTTAAATAGACTCTGATTACTGTGGGACACTGTTTAAATAGACTTGATTATTGCAGGACTCGGTTTAAATAGACTCTGATTATTGTGGGACACTGTTTAAATAGACTCTGATTATTGTAGGACATTGTTTAAATAGTCTCTGATTATTGTGGGACACAGTTTAAATAGACTCTGATTATTGCAGGACTCGGTTTAAATAGACTCTGATTATTGTGGGATACTGATTAAATAGACTCTGATTATTGTAGGACACTGTTTAAATAGACTCTGATTATTGTGCGACACTATTTAAATAGACTCTGATTACTGTGGGACACTGTTTAAATAGACTCTGATTATTGTAGGACACTGTTTAAATAGACTCTGATTATTGTAGGACACTGTTTAAATAGACTCTGATTATTGTAGGACTCTGTTTAAATAGACTCTGATTACTGTAGGACACTGTTTAAATAGAGTCTGATTTCTGTCGGACAGTGTTTAAATAGACTCTGATTACTGTAGGACACTATTTAAATAGACTCAGATTATTGTGGGACACTGTTTAAATAGACTCTGATTATTGCAGGACTCGGTTTAAATAGACTCTGATTAGTGTGGGACACTGTTTAAATAGACTCTGATTACTGTAGATACTGTTTAATTAGTCTCTGATTATTGTAGGACACTGTTTAAATAGCTCTGATTATTGTAGGACACAGTCTAAATAGACTCTGATTATTGTAGGACATTGTTTAAATAGTCTCTGATTATTGTGGGACACTGTTTAAATAGACTCTGATTACTGTAGGACACTGTTTAAATAGACTCTGATTATTGTAGGACACTGTTTAAATAGACTCTGATTACTGTAGGACACTGTTTAAATAGACTCTGATTACTGTGGGACACTGTTTAAATAGACTCTGATTACTGTGGGACACTGTTTAAATAGTCTCTGATTACTGTAGGACACTGTTTAAATAGACTCTGATTACTGTGGGACACTGTTTAAATAGACTCTGTTTACTGTAGGACACTGTTTAAATAGACTCTGATTATTGTAGGACACTGTTTAAATAGACTCTGGTTATTGTACGACACTGTTTAAATAGTCTCTGATTATTGTAATACTCGGTTTAAATAGACTGATTACTGTAGGACACTGTTTAAATAGACTCTGATTATTGTAGGTCTCGGTTTAAATAGACTCTGATTATTGTAGGACACTGTTTAAATAGACTCTGATTATTGCAGGACACTATTTAAATAGACTCTGATTATTCTAGGACTCGGTTTAAATAGACTCTGATTACTGTAGGACACTGTTTAAATAGACTCTGATTACTGTAGGACACTGTTTAAATAGACTCTGATTACTGTAGGACACTGTTTAAATAGACTCTGATTACTGTAGGACACTGTTTAAATAGACTCTGATTATTGTAGGACTCGGTTTAAATAGACTCTGATTACTGTAGGACACTGTTTAAATAGACTCTGATTATTGTGGGACACTTTAAATAGACTCTGATTATTGTAGGACTCGGTTTAAATAGACTCTGATTATTGTGGTAATCTGTTTAAATAGTTTCTGATTATTGTAGGACTCGGTTTAAATAGACTCTGATTACTGTAGGACGCTGTTTAAATAGACTCTGATTACTGTAGGACACTGTTTAAATAGACTCTGATTATTGTAGGACACTGTTTAAATAGACTCTGATTATTGTAGGACACTGTTTAAATAGACTCTGATTATTGTAGGACACTGTTTAAATAGTCTCTGATTATTGTGGGACACTGTTTCAATAGACTCTGATTACTGTAGGACACTGTTTAAATAGACTCTGTTTATTGTAGAACACTGTTTAAATAGTCTCTGATCATTGTGGGACACTGTTTAAATAGTCTCTGATTTCTGTAGGACACTGTTTAAATAGACTCTGATTATTGTAGGACACTGTTTAAATAGACTCTGATTACTGTGGGACACTGTTTAAATAGACTTGATTATTGCAGGACTCGGTTTAAATAGACTCTGATTATTGTGGGACACTGTTTAAATAGACTCTGATTATTGTAGGACATTGTTTAAATAGTCTCTGATTATTGTGGGACACAGTTTAAATAGACTCTGATTATTGCAGGACTCGGTTTAAATAGACTCTGATTATTGTGGGATACTGATTAAATAGACTCTGATTATTGTAGGACACTGTTTAAATAGACTCTGATTATTGTGCGACACTATTTAAATAGACCCTGATTACTGTGGGACACTGTTTAAATAGACTCTGATTATTGTAGGACACTGTTTAAATAGACTCTGATTATTGTAGGACACTGTTTAAATAGACTCTGATTATTGTAGGACTCTGTTTAAATAGACTCTGATTACTGTAGGACACTGTTTAAATAGAGTCTGATTTCTGTCGGACAGTGTTTAAATAGACTCTGATTACTGTAGGACACTATTTAAATAGACTCAGATTATTGTGGGACACTGTTTAAATAGACTCTGATTATTGCAGGACTCGGTTTAAATAGACTCTGATTAGTGTGGGACACTGTTTAAATAGACTCTGATTACTGTAGATACTGTTTAATTAGTCTCTGATTATTGTAGGACACTGTTTAAATAGCTCTGATTATTGTAGGACACAGTCTAAATAGACTCTGATTATTGTAGGACATTGTTTAAATAGTCTCTGATTATTGTGGGACACTGTTTAAATAGACTCTGATTACTGTAGGACACTGTTTAAATAGACTCTGATTATTGTAGGACACTGTTTAAATAGACTCTGATTACTGTAGGACACTGTTTAAATAGACTCTGATTACTGTGGGACACTGTTTAAATAGACTCTGATTACTGTGGGACACTGTTTAAATAGTCTCTGATTACTGTAGGACACTGTTTAAATAGACTCTGATTACTGTGGGACACTGTTTAAATAGACTCTGTTTACTGTAGGACACTGTTTAAATAGACTCTGATTATTGTAGGACACTGTTTAAATAGACTCTGGTTATTGTACGACACTGTTTAAATAGTCTCTGATTATTGTAATACTCGGTTTAAATAGACTGATTACTGTAGGACACTGTTTAAATAGACTCTGATTATTGTAGGTCTCGGTTTAAATAGACTCTGATTATTGTAGGACACTGTTTAAATAGACTCTGATTATTGCAGGACACTATTTAAATAGACTCTGATTATTCTAGGACTCGGTTTAAATAGACTCTGATTACTGTAGGACACTGTTTAAATAGACTCTGATTACTGTAGGACACTGTTTAAATAGACTCTGATTACTGTAGGACACTGTTTAAATAGACTCTGATTACTGTAGGACACTGTTTAAATAGACTCTGATTATTGTAGGACTCGGTTTAAATAGACTCTGATTACTGTAGGACACTGTTTAAATAGACTCTGATTATTGTGGGACACTTTAAATAGACTCTGATTATTGTAGGACTCGGTTTAAATAGACTCTGATTATTGTGGTAATCTGTTTAAATAGTTTCTGATTATTGTAGGACTCGGTTTAAATAGACTCTGATTACTGTAGGACGCTGTTTAAATAGACTCTGATTACTGTAGGACACTGTTTAAATAGACTCTGATTATTGTAGGACACTGTTTAAATAGACTCTGATTATTGTAGGACACTGTTTAAATAGACTCTGATTATTGTAGGACACTGTTTAAATAGTCTCTGATTATTGTGGGACACTGTTTCAATAGACTCTGATTACTGTAGGACACTGTTTAAATAGACTCTGTTTATTGTAGAACACTGTTTAAATAGTCTCTGATTATTGTGGGACACTGTTTAAATAGTCTCTGATTATTGTGGGACTCTGTTTAAATAGACTCTGATTACTGTAGGACACTGTTTAAATAGAGTCTGATTTCTGTAGGACAGTGTTTAAATAGACTCTGATTACTGTAGGACACTGTTTAAATAGACTCAGATTATTGTGGGACACTGTTTAAATAGAATCTGATTATTGCAGGACTCGGTTTAAATAGACTCTGATTAGTGTGGGACACTGTTTAAATAGACTCTGATTACTGTAGGATACTGTTTAATTAGTCTCTGATTATTGTAGGACACTGTTTAAATAGACTCTGATTATTGTAGGACACAGTCTAAATAGACTCTGATTATTGTAGGACATTGTTTAAATAGTCTCTGATTATTGTGGGACACTGTTTAAATAGACTCTGATTACTGTAGGACACTGTTTAAATAGACTCTGATTATTGTAGGACACTGTTTAAATAGACTCTGATTACTGTAGGACACTGTTTAAATAGACTCTGATTACTGTGGGACACTGTTTAAATAGACTCTGATTACTGTGGGACACTGTTTAAATAGTCTCTGATTATTGTGGGACACTGTTTCAATAGACTCTGATTACTGTGGGACACTGTTTAAATAGACTCTGATTATTGTAGGACACTGTTTAAATAGACTCTGATCACTGTAGGACACTGTTTAAATAATCTCTGATTATTGTAGGACACTGTTTAAATAGACTCTGATTATTGTGCAACACTATTTAAATAGACTTTGATTATTGTAGGACACTGTTTAAATAGTCTCTGATTATTGAGGGACACTGTTTAAATAGACTCTGATTATTGTGGGACACTGTTTAAATAGACTCTGATTATTGTGGGACACTGTTTAAAGAGACTCTGATTATTGTAGGACACTGTTTAAATAGACTCTGGTTATTGTACGACACTGTTTAAATAGTCTCTGATTATTGTAATACTCGGTTTAAATAGACTGATTACTGTAGGACACTGTTTAAATAGACTCTGATTATTGTAGGTCTCGGTTTAAATAGACTCTGATTATTGTAGGACACTGTTTAAATAGACTCTGATTATTGCAGGACACTATTTAAATAGACTCTAATTATTCTAGGACTCGGTTTGAATAGACTCTGATTACTGTAGGACACTGTTTAAATAGACTCTGATTACTGTAGGACACTGTTTAAATAGACTCTGATTACTGTAGGACACTGTTTAAATAGACTCTGATTACTGTAGGACACTGTTTAAATAGACTCTGATTATTGTAGGACTCGGTTTAAATAGACTCTGATTACTGTAGGACACTGTTTAAATAGACTCTGATTATTGTAGGACACTGTTTAAATAGACTCTGATTATTGTAGGACACTGTTTAAATAGACTCTGATTATTGTAGGACACTGTTTAAGTAGACTCTGATTACTGTGGGACACTTTAAATAGACTCTGATTATTGTGGGACACTGTTTAAATAGACTGTGATTATTGTGGGAGACTGTTTCAATAGACTCTGATTACTGTAGGACACTGTTTAAATAGACTGATTATTGTAGGACACTGTTTAAATAGTCTCTGATTATTGTGGGACACTGTTTCAATAGACTCTGATTACTGTGGGTCACTGTTTAAATAGACTC
The DNA here is from genome assembly GCF_047496885.1 of Scyliorhinus torazame. NCBI lineage: Eukaryota > Metazoa > Chordata > Chondrichthyes > Carcharhiniformes > Scyliorhinidae > Scyliorhinus > Scyliorhinus torazame. The sequence goes on along the minus strand of NC_092710.1, from coordinate 45,357,402 downwards.
TGATTATTGTAGGACACTGTTTAAATTGACTCTGATTACTGTAGGACACTGTTTAAATAATCTCTGATTATTGTAGCACACTGTTTAAATAGACTCTGATTATTGTGCAACACTATTTAAATAGACTTTGATTATTGTAGGACACTGTTTAAATAGTCTCTGATTATTATGGGACACTGTTTAAATAGACTCTGATTATTGTGGGACACTGTTTAAATAGACTCTGATTATTGTAGGGCACTGTTTAAATAGTCTCTGATTATTGTGGGACTCTGTTTAAATAGACTCTGATTACTGTAGGACACTGTTTAAATAGAGTCTGATTTCTGTAGGACAGTGTTTAAATAGACTCTGATTACTGTAGGACACTGTTTAAATAGACTCAGATTATTGTGGGACACTGTTTAAATAGACTCTGATTATTGCAGGACTCGGTTTAAATAGACTCTGATTAGTGTGGGACACTGTTTAAATAGACTCTGATTACTGTAGGATACTGTTTAATTAGTCTCTGATTATTGTAGGACACTGTTTAAATAGACTCTGATTATTGTAGGACACAGTCTAAATAGACTCTGATTATTGTAGGACATTGTTTAAATAGTCTCTGATTATTGTGGGACACTGTTTAAATAGACTCTGATTACTGTAGGACACTGTTTAAATAGACTCTGATTATTGTAGGACACTGTTTAAATAGACTCTGATTACTGTAGGACACTGTTTAAATAGACTCTGATTGCTGTAGGACACTGTTTAAATAGACTCTGATTACTGTAGGACACTGTTTAAATAGACTCTGATTACTGTGGGACACTGTTTAAATAGACTCTGATTACTGTAGGACACTGTTTAAATAGACTCTGATTATTGTAGGACACTGTTTAAATAGACTCTGGTTATTGTACGACACTGTTTAAATAGTCTCTGATTATTGTAGGACTCGGTTTAAATAGACTGATTACTGTAGGACACTGTTTAAATAGACTCTGATTATTGTAGGACTCGGTTTAAATAGACTCTGATTACTGTAGGACACTGTTTAAATAGACTCTGCTTACTGTAGGACACTGTTTAAATAGACTCTGATTATTGTAGGACACTGTTTAAATAGACTCTGATTATTGTAGGACACTGTTTAAATGGTCTCTGATTATTGTGGGACACTGTTTAAATAGACTCTGATTATTGTAGGACACTGTTTAAATAGACTCTGAATACTGTAGGACACTGATAAATCTCTGATTATTGTAGGACACTGTTTAAATAGACTCTGATTATTGTGCGACACTATTTAAATAGACTCTGATTATTGTAGGACACTGTTTAAATAGTCTCTGATCATTGTGGGACACTGTTTAAATAGACTCTGATTTCTGTAGGACACTGTTTAAATAGACTCTGATTATTGTAGGACACTGTTTAAATAGACTCTGATTATTGTGGGACACTGTTTAAATAGACTCTGATTATTGTAGGACATTGTTTAAACAGTCTCTGATTATTGTGGGACACAGTTTAAATAGACTCTGATTATTGTAGGACTCGGTTTAAATAGACTCTGATTATTGTGGGACACTGTTTAAATAGACTCAGATTATTGTAGGACACTGTTTAAATAGACTCTGATTACTGTAGGACACTGTTTAAATAGACTCTGATTATTGTGCGACACTATTTAAATAGACTGATTACTGTGGGACACTGTTTAAATAGACTCTGATTATTGTAGGATACTGTTTAAATAGACTCTGATTATTGTAGGACACTGTTTAAATAGACTCTGATTATTGTAGGACACTGTTTAGATAGACTCTGATTATTGTAGGACACTGTTTAAATAGACTCTGATTATTGTAGGACACTGTTTAAATAGACTCTGATTACTGTGGGACACTTTAAATAGATTCTGATTATTGTGGGACACTGTTTAAATAGACTCTGATTATTGTAGGACACTGTTTAAATAGTCTCTGATTATTGTGGGACACTGTTTCAATAGACTCTGATTACTGTAGGACACTGTTTAAATAGACTCTGTTTATTGTAGAACACTGTTTAAATAGTCTCTGATTATTGTGGGACACTGTTTAAATAGTCTCTGATTATTGTGGGACTCTGTTTAAATAGACTCTGATTACTGTAGGACACTGTTTAAATAGAGTCTGATTTCTGTAGGACAGTGTTTAAATAGACTCTGATTACTGTAGGACACTGTTTAAATAGACTCAGATTATTGTGGGACACTGTTTAAATAGACTCGGATTATTGGAGAACTCGGTTTAAATAGACTCTGATTAGTGTGGGACACTGTTTAAATAGACTCTGATTACTGTAGGATACTGTTTAATTAGTCTCTGATTATTGTAGGACACTGTGTAAATAGACTCTGATTATTGTAGGGCACTGTTTAAATAGTCTCTGATTATTGTGGGACTCTGTTTAAATAGACTCTGATTACTGTAGGACACTGTTTACATAGAGTCTGATTTCTGTAGGACAGTGTTTAAATAGACTCTGATTACTGTAGGACACTGTTTAAATAGACTCAGATTATTGTGGGACACTGTTTAAATAGACTCTGATTATTGCAGGACTCGGTTTAAATAGACTCAGATTAGTGTGGGACACTTTTTAAATAGACTCTGATTACTGTAGGATACTGTTTAATTAGTCTCTGATTATTGTAGGACACTGTTTAAATAGACTCTGATTATTGTAGGACACAGTCTAAATAGACTCTGATTATTGTAGGACATTGTTTAAATAGTCTCTGATTATTGTGGGACACTGTTTAAATAGACTCTGATTACTGTAGGACACTGTTTAAATAGACTCTGATTATTGTAGGACACTGTTTAAATAGACTCTGATTACTGTAGGACACTGTTTAAATAGACTCTGATTACTGTAGGACACTGTTTAAATAGACTCTGATTATTGTAGGACACTGTTTAAATAGACTCTGGTTATTGTACGACACTGTTTAAACAGTCTCTGATTATTGTAGGACTCGGTTTAAATAGACTGATTACTGTAGGACACTGTTTAAATAGACTCTGATTATTGTAGGACTCGGTTTAAATAGACTCTGATTACTGTAGGACACTGTTTAAATAGACTCTGATTACTGTAGGACACTGTTTAAATAGACTCTGATTATTGTAGGACACTGTTTAAATAGACTCTGATTATTGTAGCACACTGTTTAAATGGACTCTGATTATTGTAGGACACTGTTTAAATAGACTCTGAATACTGTAGGACACTGATAAATAATCTCTGATTATTGTAGGACACTGTTTAAATAGACTCTGATTATTGTGCGACACTATTTAAATAGACTCTGATTATTGTAGGACACTGTTTAAATAGTCTCTGATCATTGTGGGACACTGTTTAAATAGACTCTGATTTCTGTAGGACACTGTTTAAATAGACTCTGATTATTGTAGGACACTGTTCAAATAGACTCTGATTACTGTGGGACACTGTTTAAATAGACTTGATTATTGCAGGACTCGGTTTAAATAGACTCTGATTATTGTGGGACACTGTTTAAATAGACTCTGATTATTGTAGGACATTGTTTAAATAGTCTCTGATTATTGTGGGACACAGTTTAAATAGACTCTGATTATTGCAGGACTCGGTTTAAATAGACTCTGATTATTGTGGGACACTGTTTAAATAGACTCTGATTATTGTAGGACACTGTTTAAATAGACTCTGATTACTGTAGGACACTGTTTAAATAGACTCTGATTATTGTGCGACACTATTTAAATAGACTCTGATTACTGTGGGACACTGTTTAAATAGACTCTGATTATTGTAGGACACTGTTTAAATAGACTCTGATTATTGTAGGACACTGTTTAAATAGACTCTGATTATTGTAGGACTCTGTTTAAATAGACTCTGATTACTGTAGGACACTGTTTAAATAGAGTCTGATTTCTGTCGGACAGTGTTTAAATAGACTCTGATTACTGTAGGACACTATTTAAATAGACTCAGATTATTGTGGGACACTGTTTAAATAGACTCTGATTATTGCAGGACTCGGTTTAAATAGACTCTGATTAGTGTGGGACACTGTTTAAATAGACTCTGATTACTGTAGGATACTGTTTAATTAGTCTCTGATTATTGTAGGACACTGTTTAAATAGCTCTGATTATTGTAGGACACAGTCTAAATAGACTCTGATTATTGTAGGACATTGTTTAAATAGTCTCTGATTATTGTGGGACACTGTTTAAATAGACTCTGATTACTGTAGGACACTGTTTAAATAGACTCTGATTATTGTAGGACACTGTTTAAATAGACTCTGATTACTGTAGGACACTGTTTAAATAGACTCTGATTACTGTGGGACACTGTTTAAATAGACTCTGATTACTGTGGGACACTGTTTAAATAGTCTCTGATTACTGTAGGACACTGTTTAAATAGACTCTGATTACTGTGGGACACTGTTTAAATAGACTCTGTTTACTGTAGGACACTGTTTAAATAGACTCTAATTATTGTAGGACACTGTTTAAATAGACTCTGGTTATTGTACGACACTGTTTAAATAGTCTCTGATTATTGTAATACTCGGTTTAAATAGACTGATTACTGTAGGACACTGTTTAAATAGACTCTGATTATTGTAGGTCTCGGTTTAAATAGACTCTGATTATTGTAGGACACTGTTTAAATAGACTCTGATTATTGCAGGACACTATTTAAATAGACTCTGATTATTCTAGGACTCGGTTTAAATAGACTCTGATTACTGTAGGACACTGTTTAAATAGACTCTGATTACTGTAGGACACTGTTTAAATAGACTCTGATTACTGTAGGACACTGTTTAAATAGACTCTGATTACTGTAGGACACTGTTTAAATAGACTCTGATTATTGTAGGACTCGGTTTAAATAGACTCTGATTACTGTAGGACACTGTTTAAATAGACTCTGATTATTGTGGGACACTTTAAATAGACTCTGATTATTGTAGGACTCGGTTTAAATAGACTCTGATTATTGTGGTAATCTGTTTAAATAGTTTCTGATTATTGTAGGACTCGGTTTAAATAGACTCTGATTACTGTAGGACGCTGTTTAAATAGACTCTGATTACTGTAGGACACTGTTTAAATAGACTCTGATTATTGTAGGACACTGTTTAAATAGACTCTGATTATTGTAGGACACTGTTTAAATAGACTCTGATTATTGTAGGACACTGTTTAAATAGTCTCTGATTATTCTGGGACACTGTTTCAATAGACTCTGATTACTGTAGGACACTGTTTAAATAGACTCTGTTTATTGTAGAACACTGTTTAAATAGTCTCTGATTATTGTGGGACACTGTTTAAATAGTCTCTGATTATTGTGGGACTCTGTTTAAATAGACTCTGATTACTGTAGGACACTGTTTAAATAGAGTCTGATTTCTGTAGGACAGTGTTTAAATAGACTCTGATTACTGTAGGACACTGTTTAAATAGACTCAGATTATTGTGGGACACTGTTTAAATAGAATCTGATTATTGCAGGACTCGGTTTAAATAGACTCTGATTAGTGTGGGACACTGTTTAAATAGACTCTGATTACTGTAGGATACTGTTTAATTAGTCTCTGATTATTGTAGGACACTGTTTAAATAGACTCTGATTATTGTAGGACACAGTCTAAATAGACTCTGATTATTGTAGGACATTGTTTAAATAGTCTCTGATTATTGTGGGACACTGTTTAAATAGACTCTGATTACTGTAGGACACTGTTTAAATAGACTCTGATTATTGTAGGACACTGTTTAAATAGACTCTGATTACTGTAGGACACTGTTTAAATAGACTCTGATTACTGTGGGACACTGTTTAAATAGACTCTGATTACTGTGGGACACTGTTTAAATAGTCTCTGATTATTGTGGGACACTGTTTCAATAGACTCTGATTACTGTGGGACACTGTTTAAATAGACTCTGATTATTGTAGGACACTGTTTAAATAGACTCTGATTACTGTAGGACACTGTTTAAATAATCTCTGATTATTGTAGGACACTGTTTAAATAGACTCTGATTATTGTGCAACACTATTTAAATAGACTTTGATTATTGTAGGACACTGTTTAAATAGTCTCTGATTATTGTGGGACACTGTTTAAATAGACTCTGATTATTGTGGGACACTGTTTAAATAGACTCTGATTATTGTGGGACACTGTTTAAAGAGACTCTGATTATTGTAGGACACTGTTTAAATAGACTCTGATTATTGTAGGACACTGTTTAAATAGACTCTGATTATTGTAGGGCACTGTTTAAATAGTCTCTGATTATTGTGGGACTCTGTTTAAATAGACTCTGATTACTGTAGGACACTGTTTAAATAGAGTCTGATTTCTGTAGGACAGTGTTTAAATAGACTCTGATTACTGTAGGACACTGTTTAAATAGACTCAGATTATTGTGGGACACTGTTTAAATAGACTCTGATTATTGCAGGACTCGGTTTAAATAGACTCTGATTATTGTTGGACACTTTAAATAGACTCTGATTATTGTAGGACTCGGTTTAAATGGACTCTGATTATTGTGGTAATCTGTTTAAATAGTTTCTGATTATTGTAGGACTCGGGTTAAATAGACTCTGATTACTGTAGGACGCTGTTTAAATAGACTCTGATTATTGTAGGACATTGTTTAAATAGTCTCTGATTATTGTGGGACACTGTTTAAATAGACTCTGATTACTGTAGGACACTGTTTAAATAGACTCTGATTATTGTAGGACACTGTTTAAATAGACTCTGATTACTGTAGGACACTGTTTAAATAGACTCTGATTACTGTGGGACACTGTTTAAATAGACTCTGATTACTGTGGGACACTGTTTAAATAGTCTCTGATTATTGTGGGACACTGTTTCAATAGACTCTGATTACTGTGGGACACTGTTTAAATAGACTCTGATTATTGTAGGACACTGTTTAAATAGACTCTGATTACTGTAGGACACTGTTTAAATAATCTCTGATTATTGTAGGACACTGTTTAAATAGACTCTGATTATTGTGCAACACTATTTAAATAGACTTTGATTATTGTAGGACACTGTTTAAATAGTCTCTGATTATTGTGGGACACTGTTTAAATAGACTCTGATTATTGTGGGACACTGTTTAAATAGACTCTGATTATTGTGGGACACTGTTTAAAGAGACTCTGATTATTGTAGGACAGTGTTTAAATAGACTCTGATTATTGTAGGACACTGTTTAAATAGACTCTGATTATTGTAGGACACTGTTTAAATAGACTCTGATTATTGTAGGACACTGTTTAGATAGACTCTGATTATTGTAGGACACTGTTTAAATAGACTCTGATTATTGTAGGACACTGTTTAAATAGACTCTGATTACTGAGGGACACTTTAAATAGATTCTGATTATTGTGGGACACTGTTTAAATAGACTCTGATTATTGTAGGACACTGTTTAAATAGTCTCTGATTATTGTGGGACACTGTTTCAATAGACTCTGATTACTGTAGGACACTGTTTAAATAGACTCTGTTTATTGTAGAACACTGTTTAAATAGTCTCTGATTATTGTGGGACACTGTTTAAATAGTCTCTGATTATTGTGGGACTCTGTTTAAATAGACTCTGATTACTGTAGGACACTGTTTAAATAGAGTCTGATTTCTGTAGGACAGTGTTTAAATAGACTCTGATTACTGTAGGACACTGTTTAAATAGACTCAGATTATTGTGGGACACTGTTTAAATAGACTCGGATTATTGGAGAACTCGGTTTAAATAGACTCTGATTAGTGTGGGACACTGTTTAAATAGACTCTGATTACTGTAGGATACTGTTTAATTAGTCTCTGATTATTGTAGGACACTGTGTAAATAGACTCTGATTATTGTAGGGCACTGTTTAAATAGTCTCTGATTATTGTGGGACTCTGTTTAAATAGACTCTGATTACTGTAGGACACTGTTTACATAGAGTCTGATTTCTGTAGGACAGTGTTTAAATAGACTCTGATTACTGTAGGACACTGTTTAAATAGACTCAGATTATTGTGGGACACTGTTTAAATAGACTCTGATTATTGCAGGACTCGGTTTAAATAGACTCAGATTAGTGTGGGACACTTTTTAAATAGACTCTGATTACTGTAGGATACTGTTTAATTAGTCTCTGATTATTGTAGGACACTGTTTAAATAGACTCTGATTATTGTAGGACACAGTCTAAATAGACTCTGATTATTGTAGGACATTGTTTAAATAGTCTCTGATTATTGTGGGACACTGTTTAAATAGACTCTGATTACTGTAGGACACTGTTTAAATAGACTCTGATTATTGTAGGACACTGTTTAAATAGACTCTGATTACTGTAGGACACTGTTTAAATAGACTCTGATTACTGTAGGACACTGTTTAAATAGACTCTGATTATTGTAGGACACTGTTTAAATAGACTCTGGTTATTGTACGACACTGCTTAAACAGTCTCTGATTATTGTAGGACTCGGTTTAAATAGACTGATTACTGTAGGACACTGTTTAAATAGACTCTGATTATTGTAGGACTCGGTTTAAATAGACTCTGATTACTGTAGGACACTGTTTAAATAGACTCTGATTACTGTAGGACACTGTTTAAATAGACTCTGATTATTGTAGGACACTGTTTAAATAGACTCTGATTATTGTAGCACACTGTTTAAATGGACTCTGATTATTGTAGGACACTGTTTAAATAGACTCTGAATACTGTAGGACACTGATAAATAATCTCTGATTATTGTAGGACACTGTTTAAATAGACTCTGATTATTGTGCGACACTATTTAAATAGACTCTGATTATTGTAGGACACTGTTTAAATAGTCTCTGATCATTGTGGGACACTGTTTAAATAGACTCTGATTTCTGTAGGACACTGTTTAAATAGACTCTGATTATTGTAGGACACTGTTCAAATAGACTCTGATTACTGTGGGACACTGTTTAAATAGACTTGATTATTGCAGGACTCGGTTTAAATAGACTCTGATTATTGTGGGACACTGTTTAAATAGACTCTGATTATTGTAGGACATTGTTTAAATAGTCTCTGATTATTGTGGGACACAGTTTAAATAGACTCTGATTATTGCAGGACTCGGTTTAAATAGACTCTGATTATTGTGGGACACTGTTTAAATAGACTCTGATTATTGTAGGACACTGTTTAAATAGACTCTGATTACTGTAGGACACTGTTTAAATAGACTCTGATTATTGTGCGACACTATTTAAATAGACTCTGATTACTGTGGGACACTGTTTAAATAGACTCTGATTATTGTAGGACACTGTTTAAATAGACTCTGATTATTGTAGGACACTGTTTAAATAGACTCTGATTATTGTAGGACTCTGTTTAAATAGACTCTGATTACTGTAGGACACTGTTTAAATAGAGTCTGATTTCTGTCGGACAGTGTTTAAATAGACTCTGATTACTGTAGGACACTATTTAAATAGACTCAGATTATTGTGGGACACTGTTTAAATAGACTCTGATTATTGCAGGACTCGGTTTAAATAGACTCTGATTAGTGTGGGACACTGTTTAAATAGACTCTGATTACTGTAGGATACTGTTTAATTAGTCTCTGATTATTGTAGGACACTGTTTAAATAGCTCTGATTATTGTAGGACACAGTCTAAATAGACTCTGATTATTGTAGGACATTGTTTAAATAGTCTCTGATTATTGTGGGACACTGTTTAAATAGACTCTGATTACTGTAGGACACTGTTTAAATAGACTCTGATTATTGTAGGACACTGTTTAAATAGACTCTGATTACTGTAGGACACTGTTTAAATAGACTCTGATTACTGTGGGACACTGTTTAAATAGACTCTGATTACTGTGGGACACTGTTTAAATAGTCTCTGATTACTGTAGGACACTGTTTAAATAGACTCTGATTACTGTGGGACACTGTTTAAATAGACTCTGTTTACTGTAGGACACTGTTTAAATAGACTCTAATTATTGTAGGACACTGTTTAAATAGACTCTGGTTATTGTACGACACTGTTTAAATAGTCTCTGATTATTGTAATACTCGGTTTAAATAGACTGATTACTGTAGGACACTGTTTAAATAGACTCTGATTATTGTAGGTCTCGGTTTAAATAGACTCTGATTATTGTAGGACACTGTTTAAATAGACTCTGATTATTGCAGGACACTATTTAAATAGACTCTGATTATTCTAGGACTCGGTTTAAATAGACTCTGATTACTGTAGGACACTGTTTAAATAGACTCTGATTACTGTAGGACACTGTTTAAATAGACTCTGATTACTGTAGGACACTGTTTAAATAGACTCTGATTACTGTAGGACACTGTTTAAATAGACTCTGATTATTGTAGGACTCGGTTTAAATAGACTCTGATTACTGTAGGACACTGTTTAAATAGACTCTGATTATTGTGGGACACTTTAAATAGACTCTGATTATTGTAGGACTCGGTTTAAATAGACTCTGATTATTGTGGTAATCTGTTTAAATAGTTTCTGATTATTGTAGGACTCGGTTTAAATAGACTCTGATTACTGTAGGACGCTGTTTAAATAGACTCTGATTACTGTAGGACACTGTTTAAATAGACTCTGATTATTGTAGGACACTGTTTAAATAGACTCTGATTATTGTAGGACACTGTTTAAATAGACTCTGATTATTGTAGGACACTGTTTAAATAGTCTCTGATTATTCTGGGACACTGTTTCAATAGACTCTGATTACTGTAGGACACTGTTTAAATAGACTCTGTTTATTGTAGAACACTGTTTAAATAGTCTCTGATTATTGTGGGACACTGTTTAAATAGTCTCTGATTATTGTGGGACTCTGTTTAAATAGACTCTGATTACTGTAGGACACTGTTTAAATAGAGTCTGATTTCTGTAGGACAGTGTTTAAATAGACTCTGATTACTGTAGGACACTGTTTAAATAGACTCAGATTATTGTGGGACACTGTTTAAATAGAATCTGATTATTGCAGGACTCGGTTTAAATAGACTCTGATTAGTGTGGGACACTGTTTAAATAGACTCTGATTACTGTAGGATACTGTTTAATTAGTCTCTGATTATTGTAGGACACTGTTTAAATAGACTCTGATTATTGTAGGACACAGTCTAAATAGACTCTGATTATTGTAGGACATTGTTTAAATAGTCTCTGATTATTGTGGGACACTGTTTAAATAGACTCTGATTACTGTAGGACACTGTTTAAATAGACTCTGATTATTGTAGGACACTGTTTAAATAGACTCTGATTACTGTAGGACACTGTTTAAATAGACTCTGATTACTGTGGGACACTGTTTAAATAGACTCTGATTACTGTGGGACACTGTTTAAATAGTCTCTGATTATTGTGGGACACTGTTTCAATAGACTCTGATTACTGTGGGACACTGTTTAAATAGACTCTGATTATTGTAGGACACTGTTTAAATAGACTCTGATTACTGTGGGACACTGTTTAAATAGACTCTGATTACTGTGGGACACTGTTTAAATAGTCTCTGATTATTGTGGGACACTGTTTCAATAGACTCTGATTACTGTGGGACACTGTTTAAATAGACTCTGATTATTGTAGGACACTGTTTAAATAGACTCTGATTACTGTAGGACACTGTTTAAATAATCTCTGATTATTGTAGGACACTGTTTAAATAGACTCTGATTATTGTGCAACACTATTTAAATAGACTTTGATTATTGTAGGACACTGTTTAAATAGTCTCTGATTATTGTGGGACACTGTTTAAATAGACTCTGATTATTGTGGGACACTGTTTAAATAGACTCTGATTATTGTGGGACACTGTTTAAAGAGACTCTGATTATTGTAGGACAGTGTTTAAATAGACTCTGATTATTGTAGGACACTGTTTAAATAGACTCTGATTATTGTAGGGAACTGTTTAAATAGTCTCTGATTATTGTGGGACTCTGTTTAAATAGACTCTGATTACTGTAGGACACTGTTTAAATAGAGTCTGATTTCTGTAGGACAGTGTTTAAATAGACTCTGATTACTGTAGGACACTGTTTAAATAGACTCAGATTATTGTGGGACACTGTTTAAATAGACTCTGATTATTGCAGGACTCGGTTTAAATAGACTCTGATTATTGTTGGACACTTTAAATAGACTCTGATTATTGTAGGACTCGGTTTAAATGGACTCTGATTATTGTGGTAATCTGTTTAAATAGTTTCTGATTATTGTAGGACTCGGGTTAATTAGACTCTGATTACTGTAGGACGCTGTTTAAATAGACTGATTACTGTAGGACACTGTTTAAATAGACTCTGATTATTGTAGGACACTGTTTAAATAGACTCTGATTATTGTAGGACACTGTTTAAATAGACTCTGATTATTGTAGGACACTGTTTAAATAGTCTCTGATTATTGTGGGACACTGTTTCAATAGACTCTGATTACTGTAGGACACTGTTTAAATAGACTGTTTATTGTAGAACACTGTTTAAATAGTCTCTGATTATTGTGGGACACTGTTTAAATAGTCTCTGATTATTGTGGGACTCTGTTTAAATAGACTCTGATTACTGTAGGACACTGTTTAAATAGAGTCTGATTTCTGTAGGACAGTGTTTAAATAGACTCTGATTACTGTAGGACACTGTTTAAATAGACTCAGATTATTGTGGGACACTGTTTAAATAGAATCTGATTATTGCAGGACTCGGTTTAAATAGACTCTGATTAGTGTGGGACACTGTTTAAATAGACTCTGATTACTGTAGGATACTGATAATTAGTCTCTGATTATTGTAGGACACTGTTTAAATAGACTCTGATTATTGTAGGACACAGTCTAAATAGACTCTGATTAATGTAGGACATTGTTTAAATAGTCTCTGATTATTGTGGGACACTGTTTAAATAGACTCTGATTACTGTAGGACACTGTTTAAGTAGACTCTGATTATTGTAGGACACTGTTTAAATAGACTCTGATTACTGTAGGACACTGTTTAAATAGACTCTGATTACTGTGGGACACTGTCTAAATAGACTCTGATTACTGTGGGACACTGTTTAAATAGTCTCTGATTATTGTGGGACACTGTTTCAATAGACTCTGATTACTGTGGGACACTGTTTAAATAGACTCTGATTATTGTAGGACACTGTTTAAATAGGCTCTGATTACTGTAGGACACTGTTTAAATAATCTCTGATTATTGTAGGACACTGTTTAAATAGACTCTGATTATTGTGCAACACTATTTAAATAGACTTTGATTATTGTAGGACACTGTTTAAATAGTCTCTGATTATTGTGGGACACTGTTTAAATAGACTCTGATTATTGTGGGACACTGTTTAAATAGACTCTGATTATTGTGGGACACTGTTTAAAGAGACTCTGATTATTGTAGGACACTGTTTAAATAGACTCTGATTATTGTAGGACACTGTTTAAATAGACTCTGATTATTGTAGGGCACTGTTTAAATAGTCTCTGATTATTGTGGGACTCTGTTTAAATAGACTCTGATTACTGTGGGACACTGTTTAAATAGACTCACATTATTGTAGGACACTGTTTAAATAGACTCTGATTATTGCAGGACTCGGTTTAAATAGACTCTGATTAGTGTGGGACACTGTTTAAATAGACTCTGATTACTGTAGGATACTGTTTAATTAGTCTCTGATTATTGTAGGACACTGTTTAAATAGCTCTGATTATTGTAGGACACAGTCTAAATAGACTCTGATTATTGTTGGACATTGTTTAAATAGTCTCTGATTATTGTGGGACACTGTTTAAATAGACTCTGATTACTGTAGGACACTGTTTAAATAGACTCTGATTATTGTAGGACACTGTTTAAATAGACTCTGATTGTAGGACATTGTTTAAATAGACTCTGATTACTGTAGGACACTGTTTAAATAGACTCTGATTACTGTAGGACACTGTTTAAATAGACTCTGATTACTGTGGGACACTGTTTAAATAGACTCTGATTACTGTAGGACACTGTTTAAATAGACTCTGATTATTGTAGGACACTGTTTAAATAGACTCTGATTATTGTAGGACACTATTTAAATAGACTCTGATTATTCTAGGACTCGGTTTAAATAGACTCTGATTACTGTAGGACACTGTTTAAATAGACTCTGATTACTGTAGGATACTGTTTAAATAGACTCTGATTACTGTAGGACACTGTTTAAATAGACTCTGATTACTGTAGTACACTGTTTAAATAGACTCTGATTATTGTAGGACTCGGTTTAAATAGACTCTGATTATTGTGGTAATCTGTTTAAATAGTTTCTGATTATTGTAGGACTCGGTTTAAATAGACTCTGATTACTGTAGGACGCTGTTTAAATAGACTCTGATTACTGTAGGACACTGTTTAAATAGATTCTGATTATTGTAGGACACTGTTTAAATAGACTCTGATTACTGTAGGACACTGTTTAAATAATCTATGATTATTGTAGGACACTGTTTAAATCGACTCTGATTATTGTATGACACTGTTTAAATAATCTATGATTATTGTAGGACACTGTTTCAATAGACTCTGATTACTGTAGGACACTGTTTAAATAGACTCTGTTTATTGTAGAACACTGTTTAAATAGTCTCTGATTATTGTGGGACACTGTTTAAATAGTCTCTGATTATTGTGGGACTCTGTTTAAATAGACTCTGATTACTGTAGGACACTGTTTAAATAGAGTCTGATTTCTGTAGGACAGTGTTTAAATAGACTCTGATTACTGTAGGACACTGTTTAAATAGACTCAGATTATTGTGGGACACTGTTTAAATAGACTCTGATTACTGTAGGACACTGTTTAAGTAGACTCTGATTATTGTAGGACACTGTTTAAATAGACTCTGATTACTGTAGGACACTGTTTAAATAGACTCTGATTACTGTGGGACACTGTTTAAATAGACTCTGATTACTGTGGGACACTGTTTAAATAGTCTCTGATTATTGTGGGACACTGTTTCAATAGACTCTGATTACTGTGGGACACTGTTTAAATAGACTCTGATTATTGTAGGACACTGTTTAAATAGGCTCTGATTACTGTAGGACACTGTTTAAATAATCTCTGATTATTGTAGGACACTGTTTAAATAGACTCTGATTATTGTGCAACACTATTTAAATAGACTTTGATTATTGTAGGACACTGTTTAAATAGTCTCTGATTATTGTGGGACACTGTTTAAATAGACTCTGATTATTGTGGGACACTGTTTAAATAGACTCTGATTATTGTGGGACACTGTTTAAAGAGACTCTGATTATTGTAGGACACTGTTTAAATAGACTCTGATTATTGTAGGACACTGTTTAAATAGACTCTGATTATTGTAGGGCACTGTTTAAATAGTCTCTGATTATTGTGGGACTCTGTTTAAATAGACTCTGATTACTGTAGGACACTGTTTAAATAGAGTCTGATTTCTGTAGGACAGTGTTTAAATAGACTCTGATTACTGTAGGACACTGTTTAAATAGACTCAGATTATTGTGGGACACTGTTTAAATAGACTCTGATTATTGCAGGACTCGGTTTAAATAGACTCTGATTAGTGTGGGACACTGTTTAAATAGACTCTGATTACTGTAGGATACTGTTTAATTAGTCTCTGATTATTGTAGGACACTGTTTAAATAGCTCTGATTATTGTAGGACACAGTCTAAATAGACTCTGATTATTGTTGGACATTGTTTAAATAGTCTCTGATTATTGTGGGACACTGTTTAAATAGACTCTGATTACTGTAGGACACTGTTTAAATAGACTCTGATTATTGTAGGACACTGTTTAAATAGACTCTGATTGTAGGACACTGTTTAAATAGACTCTGATTACTGTAGGACACTGTTTAAATAGACTCTGATTACTGTAGGACACTGTTTAAATAGACTCTGATTACTGTGGGACACTGTTTAAATAGACTCTGATTACTGTAGGACACTGTTTAAATAGACTCTGATTATTGTAGGACACTGTTTAAATAGACTCTGATTATTGTAGGACACTATTTAAATAGACTCTGATTATTCTAGGACTCGGTTTAAATAGACTCTGATTACTGTAGGACACTGTTTAAATAGACTCTGATTACTGTAGGATACTGTTTAAATAGACTCTGATTACTGTAGGACACTGTTTAAATAGACTCTGATTACTGTAGTACACTGTTTAAATAGACTCTGATTATTGTAGGACTCGGTTTAAATAGACTCTGATTATTGTGGTAATCTGTTTAAATAGTTTCTGATTATTGTAGGACTCGGTTTAAATAGACTCTGATTACTGTAGGACGCTGTTTAAATAGACTCTGATTACTGTAGGACACTGTTTAAATAGACTCTGATTATTGTAGGACACTGTTTAAATAGACTCTGATTACTGTAGGACACTGTTTAAATAATCTATGATTATTGTAGGACACTGTTTAAATCGACTCTGATTATTGTATGACACTGTTTAAATAATCTATGATTATTGTAGGACACTGTTTCAATAGACTCTGATTACTGTAGGACACTGTTTAAATAGACTCTGTTTATTGTAGAACACTGTTTAAATAGTCTCTGATTATTGTGGGACACTGTTTAAATAGTCTCTGATTATTGTGGGACTCTGTTTAAATAGACTCTGATTACTGTAGGACACTGTTTAAATAGAGTCTGATTTCTGTAGGACAGTGTTTAAATAGACTCTGATTACTGTAGGACACTGTTTAAATAGACTCAGATTATTGTGGGACACTGTTTAAATAGACTCTGATTATTGCAGGACTCGGTTTAAATAGACTCTGATTAGTGTGGGACACTGTTTAAATAGACTCTGATTACTGTAGGATACTGTTTAATTAGTCTCTGATTATTGTAGGACACTGTTTAAATAGACTCTGATTATTGTAGGACACAGTCTAAATAGACTCTGATTATTGTAGGACATTGTTTAAATAGTCTCTGATTATTGTGGGACACTGTTTAAATAGACTCTGATTACTGTAGGACACTGTTTAAATAGACTCTGATTATTGTAGGACACTGTTTAAATAGACTCTGATTACTGTAGGACACTGTTTAAATAGACTCTGATTACTGTGGGACACTGTTTAAATAGACTCTGATTACTGTGGGACACTGTTTAAATAGTCTCTGATTATTGTGGGACACTGTTTCAATAGACTCTGATTACTGTGGGACACTGTTTAAATAGACTCTGATTATTGTAGGACACTGTTTAAATAAACTCTGATTACTGTAGGACACTGTTTAAATAATCTCTGATTATTGTAGGACATTGTTTAAATAGACTCTGATTACTGTAGGACACTGTTTAAATAGTCTCTGATTATTGTAGGACTCTGTTTCAACAGACTCTGATTACTGTGGGACACTGTTTAAATAGACTCTGATTATTGTAGGACACTGTTTAAATAGACTCTGATTACTGTAGGACACTGTTTAAATAGTCTCTGATTATTGTGGGACACTGTTTAAATAGACTCTGATTATTGTGGGACACTGTTTAATAGACTCTGATTATTGCAGGACTCGGTTTAAATAGACTCTGATTAGTGTGGGACACTGTTTAAATAGACTCTGATTACTGTAGGATACTGTTTAATTAGTCTCTGATTATTGTAGGACACTGTTTAAATAGCTCTGATTATTGTAGGACACAGTCTAAATAGACTCTGATTATTGTTGGACATTGTTTAAATAGTCTCTGATTATTGTGGGACACTGTTTAAATAGACTCTGATTACTGTAGGACACTGTTTAAATAGACTCTGATTATTGTAGGACACTGTTTAAATAGACTCTGATTATTGTAGGACATTGTTTAAATAGACTCTGATTACTGTAGGACACTGTTTAAATAGACTCTGATTACTGTGGGACACTGTTTAAATAGACTCTGATTACTGTAGGACACTGTTTAAATAGACTCTGATTATTGTAGGACACTGTTTAAATAGACTCTGGTTATTGTACGACACTGTTTAAATAGTCTCTGATTATTGTAATACTCGGTTTAAATAGACTGATTACTGTAGGACACTGTTTAAATAGACTCTGATTATTGTAGGACTCGGTTTAAATAGACTCTGATTATTGTAGGACACTGTTTAAATAGACTCTGATTATTGTAGGACACTATTTAAATAGACTCTGATTATTCTAGGACTCGGTTTAAATAGACTCTGATTACTGTAGGACACTGTTTAAATAGACTCTGATTACTGTAGGATACTGTTTAAATAGACTCTGATTACTGTAGGACACTGTTTAAATAGACTCTGATTACTGTAGGACACTGTTTAAATAGACTCTGATTATTGTAGGACTCGGTTTAAATAGACTCTGATTATTGTGGTAATCTGTTTAAATAGTTTCTGATTATTGTAGGACTCGGTTTAAATAGACTCTGATTACTGTAGGACGCTGTTTAAATAGACTCTGATTACTGTAGGACACTGTTTAAATAGACTCTGATTATTGTAGGACACTGTTTAAATAGACTCTGATTACTGTAGGACACTGTTTAAATAATCTCTGATTATTGTAGGACACTGTTTAAATCGACTCTGATTATTGTATGACACTGTTTAAATAGACTCTGATTATTGTGGGACACCTTTTAAATAGACTCTGATTATTGTAGGACACTGTTTAAATAGACTCTGATTATTGTAGGACACTGTTTAAATAGACTCTGATTATTGTGGGACACCTTTTAAATAGACTCTGATTATTGTAGGACACTGTTTAAATAGACTCTGATTATTGTGGGACACTGTTTAAATAGCCTCTGATTATTGTAGGACACTGTTTCAATAGACTCTGATTACTTTAGGACACTGTTTAAATAGACTCTGTTTATTGTAGAACACTGTTTAAATAGTCTCTGATTATTGTGGGACACTGTTTAAATAGTCTCTGATTATTGTGGGACTCTGTTTAAATAGACTCTGATTACTGTAGGACACTGTTTAAATAGAGTCTGATTTCTGTAGGACAGTGTTTAAATAGACTCTGATTACTGTAGGACACTTTTTAAATAGACTCAGATTATTGTGGGACACTGTTTAAATAGACTCTGATTATTGCAGGACTCGGTTTAAATAGACTCTGATTAGTGTGGGACACTGTTTAAATAGACTCTGATTACTGTAGGATACTGTTTAATTAGTCTCTGATTATTGTAGGACACTGTTTAAATAGACTCTGATTATTGTAGGACACAGTCTAAATAGACTCTGATTATTGTAGGACATTGTTTAAATAGTCTCTGATTATTGTGGGACACTGTTTAAATAGACTCTGATTACTGTAGGACACTGTTTAAATAGACTCTGATTATTGTAGGACACTGTTTAAATAGACTCTGATTACTGTAGGACACTGTTTAAATAGACTCTGATTACTGTGGGACACTGGTAAATAGACTCTGATTACTGTGGGACACTGTTTAAATAGTCTCTGATTATTGTGGGACACTGTTTCAATAGACTCTGATTACTGTGGGACACTGTTTAAATAGACTCTGATTATTGTAGGACACTGTTTAAATAGACTCTGATTACTGTAGGACACTGTTTAAATAATCTCTGATTATTGTAGGACTCTGTTTCAATAGACTCTGATTACTGTGGGACACTGTTTAAATAGACTCTGATTATTGTAGGACACTGTTTAAATAGACTCTGATTACTGTAGGACACTGTTTAAATAGTCTCTGATTATTGTGGGACACTGTTTAAATAGACTCTGATTATTGTGGGACACTGTTTAAATAGAATCTGATTATTGTGGGACACTGTTTAAAGAGACTCTGATTATTGTAGGACACTGTTTAAATAGACTCTGATTATTGTAGGACACTGTTTAAATAGACTCTGATTATTGTAGGGCACTGTTTAAATAGTCTCTGATTATTGTGGGACTCTGTTTAAATAGACTCTGATTACTGTAGGACACTGTTTAAATAGAGTCTGATTTCTGTAGGACAGTGTTTAAATAGACTCTGATTACTGTAGGACACTGTGTAAATAGACTCAGATTATTGTGGGACACTGTTTAAATAGACTCTGATTATTGCAGGACTCGGTTTAAATAGACTCTGATTAGTGTGGGACACTGTTTAAATAGACTCTGATTACTGTAGGATACTGTTTAATTAGTCTCTGATTATTGTAGGACACTGTTTAAATAGCTCTGATTATTGTAGGACACAGTCTAAATAGACTCTGATTATTGTAGGACATTGTTTAAATAGTCTCTGATTATTGTGGGACACTGTTTAAATAGACTCTGATTACTGTAGGACACTGTTTAAATAGACTCTGATTATTGTAGGACACTGTTTAAATAGACTCTGATTACTGTAGGACACTGTTTAAATAGACTCTGATTACTGTGGGACACTGTTTAAATAGACTCTGATTACTGTGGGACACTGTTTAAATAGTCTCTGATTACTGTAGGACACTGTTTAAATAGACTCTGATTACTGTGGGACACTGTTTAAATAGACTCTGTTTACTGTAGGACACTGTTTAAATAGACTCTGATTATTGTAGGACATTGTTTAAATAGTCTCTGATTACTGTAGGACACTGTTTAAATAGACTCTGATTACTGTAGGACACTGTTTAAATAGACTCTGATTACTGTGGGACACTGTTTAAATAGACTCTGATTACTGTAGGACACTGTTTAAATAGACTCTGATTATTGTAGGACACTGTTTAAATAGACTCTGGTTATTGTACGACACTGTTTAAATAGTCTCTGATTATTGTAATACTCGGTTTAAATAGACTGATTACTGTAGGACACTGTTTAAATAGACTCTGATTATTGTAGGACTCGGTTTAAATAGACTCTGATTATTGTAGGACACTGTTTAAATAGACTCTGATTATTGTAGGACACTATTTAAATAGACTCTGATTATTCTAGGACTCGGTTTAAATAGACTCTGATTACTGTAGGACACTGTTTAAATAGACTCTGATTACTGTAGGACACTGTTTAAATAGACTCTGATTACTGTAGGACACTGTTTAAATAGACTCTGATTACTGTAGGACACTGTTTAAATAGACTCTGATTATTGTAGGACTCGGTTTAAATAGACTCTGATTACTGTAGGACACTGTTTAAATAGACTCTGATTATTGTGGGACACTTTAAATAGACTCTGATTATTGTAGGACTCGGTTTAAATAGACTCTGATTATTGTGGTAATCTGTTTAAATAGTATCTGATTATTGTAGGACTCGGTTTAAATAGACTCTGATTACTGTAGGACGCTGTTTAAATAGACTCTGATTACTGTAGGACACTGTTTAAATAGACTCTGATTATTGTAGGACACTGTTTAAATAGACTCTGATTACTGTAGGACACTGTTTAAATAATCTCTGATTATTGTAGGACACTGTTTAAATAGACTCTGATTATTGTAGGACACTGTTTAAATAGACTCTGATTATTGTGGGACACCTTTTAAATAGACTCTGATTATTGTAGGACACTGTTTAAATAGACTCTGATTATTGTAGGACACTGTTTAAATAGACTCTGATTATTGTGGGACACCTTTTAAATAGACTCTGATTATTGTAGGACACTGTTTAAATAGACTCTGATTATTGTGGGACACTGTTTAAATAGCCTCTGATTATTGTAGGACACTGTTTAAATAGACTCTGATTATTGTAGGACACTGTTTAAATAGACTCTGATTATTGTGGGACACCTTTTAAATAGACTCTGATTATTGTAGGACACTGTTTAAATAGACTCTGATTATTGTGGGACACCTTTTAAATAGACTCTGATTATTGTAGGACACTGTTTAAATAGACTCTGATTATTGTGCGACACCTTTTAAATAGACACTGATTATTGTAGGACACTGTTTAAATAGACTCTTATTACTGTGGGACACTTTTTAAATAGACTCTGATTATTGTAGGACACTGTTTAAATAGACTCTGATTACTGTGGGACACTGTTTAAATAGACTGATTATTGTAGGACACTGTTTAAATAGACTCTTATTACTGTGGGACACTTTTTAAATAGACTCTGATTATTGTAGGACACTGTTTAAATAGACTCTGATTATTGTGGGACACTGTTTAAATAGACTGATTACTGTAGGACACTGTTTAATCACACCCTCACACTCGCACACCATCACACCCTGAAACCATCACACACTCGCACCCTCACACTCTCACACCATTACATCCTCACACCCTCACGCCATCACACCCTCACACCTACACACTCGCACACCATCACACCCTCACACCCGCACACCATTACACCTTCACACCCTCACACAATCACACCCTCACACCCTCACACTCGCACACCATCACACTCTGAAACCCTCACACACTTGCACACTCACACCACCACACCCTAACACACTCACACACTCACACTCTCACACCCTCACACCTTCACACTCGCACACCCACACACCCTCTCACCCGCACACCATCACACCCTGAAACCCTCACACACTCGCACACTCACACCACCACACTCTCACACACTCGCACACTCACACCATCACACCCTTACACTCTCACACACTCTCACTCTCACACCCTCACACCCTCACACTCGCACACCATCACACTCTGAAACCCTCACACACTCGCACACTCACACCATCACACCCTCACACACTCACACTCTCGCACCTTCACACTCGCACACCCGCACACCCTCACACTCGCACACCATCACACTCTGAAACCCTCACACACTCGCACACTCACACCATCACACCATCACACCCTCACACACTCACACTCTCACACCTTCACACTCGCACACCCGCACACCCTCACACTCGCACACCATCACACTCTGAAGCCCTCACACACTCGCACACTCACACCATCACACCCTCACACCCTCACACTCGCACACCATCACACTCTGAAACCCTCACACACTCGCACACTCACACCATCACACCCGCACACCCTCACACCCGCACACCATCACACCCTGAAACCCTCACACACTCGCACACTCACACCATCACACCCTCACACACTCACACTCTCACACCCTCACACCTTCACACTCGCACACCCGCACACCCTCACACCCGCACACCATCACACCCTGAAACCCTCACACTCGCACACTCACACCATCACACCCTTACACCCTCACACACTCTCACTCTCACACCCTCACACCCTCACACTCGCACACCATTACACTCTGAAACCCTCACACATTCGCACACTCACGCCATCACACCATCACACCCTAACACCCTCACACTCTCACACCCTCACACTCGCACACTCGCACACCCTCACACAATCACACAATCACACCCTCACACCCGCACATCATCACACCCTCACACTCACACACTCGCACACTCGCACAATCACACCCTCACACCCGCACACCCTCACACCTGCACACCCGCACACCCACACACCCACACACTCACACACTCACAGACTTACACATTCACACACTCACACCCTGAAACCCTCACACACTCACACCCTCACACCCTCACACACTCAAACCACACACCCACACACCCTCACACCCTGAAACCTTCACACCCTCACACTCGCACACC
The DNA here is from genome assembly GCF_047496885.1 of Scyliorhinus torazame. NCBI lineage: Eukaryota > Metazoa > Chordata > Chondrichthyes > Carcharhiniformes > Scyliorhinidae > Scyliorhinus > Scyliorhinus torazame. The sequence goes on along the minus strand of NC_092710.1, from coordinate 45,333,583 downwards.
CTCACACCATTACACCCTCACACCCTCACACCATTACACCCTCGCACCTTCACACTCGCACACCCTCACACTCGCACACCCTCACACTCACACACCTTCACACACTCGCACACCATCACACCCTCACACCATTACACCCTCGCACCTTCACACTCGCACACCCTCACACTCGCACACCTTCACACCCTCACATCATTACACCCTCACACCTTCACACCCTCACACCATCACAACCTCACCCTCGCACACCATCACACCCTCACATCATTACACCCTCACACCTTCACACCCTCACACCATCACAACCTCACCCTCGCACACCCTCACACCCTCGCAAGTATTTATAACACTACCCGTTCCTTCCACACTGGTAATGTGGATAGTTAGAGCTAGATTTTCACAGGCTAGTCAACATTTCTTATCGCTAGGGGCACTAGTGTGGGAGCAGGTGAACAGTCTGCGATGGCACCAGACCACGTCCTACTGCTGGTTGGCTGAACGTATGTTGTTGCAGAGGACAGACCTGTTGTTCACCTTCATCAAATCCATCTTGGGCCAGGCTTTCTGTTACATCATTCCTCCTCCATATAGAGGATCATTGTTGGTTGCCCTTCTCTCTCTGCTACCCTCTCCCATTTCCTCACTCCTCCCCTTTCTGCCTCTGCCCCCGCTCACCCTCATCCCCCCCCCCCCCACCCCACAGACAGAAAACCACATTTCCCGCCTTTTGTGTCGTCTCTTTTTCTATGTTTCTCTGGCAACCTGCACTTCCTGTTTATATTTCAAAATAGAGTTTTGATATCTCCAAGTTAAAGTAGGGCAATTGACCCCCAATTCCGCTATAACATGCCAACATTGACCTTCCTTCGACACTCGATCATTGACCCTGTGCTTGTGGCCAGGGCTGTTGTCACATGCTTTCACCCAAAGAACAAAGAACAAAGAAATGTACAGCACAGGAACAGGCCCTTCGGCCCTCCAAGCCCATTCCGACCATGCCGCCCAACTAAACTACAATCTTCTACACTTCCTGGGTCCGTATCCCTCTATTCCCATCCTATTCATGTATTTGTCAAGATGCCCCTTAAATGTCACTATCGTCCCTGCTTCCACCAACTCCTCCGGTAGCGAGTTCCAGGCACCCACTACCCTCTGTGTAAAAAAAACTTGCCTCGTACATCTCCTCTCAACCTTGCCCCTCGCACCTTAAACCTATGCCCCCTAGTAATTGACCCCTCTACCCTGGGGAAAAGCCTCTGACTATCCACTCTGTCTATGCCCCTCATAAATTTGTAGACCTCTATCAGGTCGCCCCTCAACCTCCGTCGTTCCAGTGAGAACAAACCAAGTTTCTTCAACCTCTCCTCATAGCTAATGCCCTCCATACCAGGCAACATTCTGGTAAATCACTTCTGCACCCTCTCTAAAGCCTCCACATCCTTCTGGTAGTGTGGCGACCAGAATTGAACACTATACTCCAAGTGTGGCCTAACTAAGGTTCTATACAGCTGCAACATGACTTGCCAATTCTTATACTCAATGCCCCGGCCAATGAAGGCAAGCATGCCGTATGCCTTCTTGACTACCTTCTCCACCTGTGTTGCCCCTTTCAGTGACCTGTGGACCTGTACTCCTAGATCTCTTTGAGTTTCAATACTCTTGAGGGTTCTGCCATTCACTGTATATTCCCTACCTGCATTAGACCTTCCAAAATGCATTACCTCACATTTGTCCGGATTAAACTCCATCTGCCATCTCTCCGCCCAAGTCTCCAAACAATCTAAATCCTGTTGTATCCTCTGACAGTCCTCATCGCTATCCGCAATTCCACCAACCTTTGTGTCGTCTGCAAACTTACCAATCAGACCAGTTACATTTTCCTCCAAATCATTAATATATACTCGTAATCTCTGAAGCACCGTGACCTCATTGCCCACACTGTCACCACTCCTCCCACTGCTTCCGGGTTTCTAATCTGTTGATGATTCGGTACAATCAGTGTGGGAGATTGGAAGATGAGTGGGTGGACCGGGCACTGGGAGAGATCCCATGAACCTCCTCACCGTTAATATTGTAGTTACTTTAAGACAAATGTGTAATGCTTCAGTGACAAACTACTTATCAGTTTCGAATGATTTGAATTATCTGAGTAAAGGGATATATCAGCATATTCTTCAATTGCTTTCTAAACTTTGTCTGGGTAATTGCATAAATAGCAGTGTTTGTGCAGCAACTCAAGAGCTCCAGCATGAAGCCGATTTCCATCACAAAATAATCCAGAGTGATAGATCGATATCCAAAATAATACAAACGGCTCCATATACAATAGATCGTTAATACTGACCATAACAGTATAAAATTGGCCGAGATAACAAACAGTAAAATGATGGATTTCCTCCGACTCTCCATCTCTGGGTCTCTGGCACTGTGCCCACTGCTGTGAGCTCGGAGTCTCCTGCGGGCCCTGCTGCTCAGGACAATGTGTCTGACGGTGAGAACATTGAGCAGCAGAATCTGACCAAACGGGACACACGGGTTTAGAAAATAGTGGAGGCACTCGAGTGTGAGAAATAACGGAGAATACAGAATATCATATGAGGAATCGCAAAACCAGGGATCGTTCATCAGCTCATACCCACCATATAACATAAAATACCAGAAAATGTTCTTCAAACAGCTCAGCACAGTCACTGTTCCCAGAACTACAACCGCCGTTTTCTCGCTGCAATATTTACTTTTCAGCTTCGGGCAACAAATGGCCACAAATCGGTCAAAGGTGAAAGTGACGGTGAACCAGACAGAACAGTCGGTGGCTGCAAAAAGCAGGACGGCGTGGATATTACACACGCGGATGGACCTCACAAAATCAAAATGTTCTTTATAAAGAATTGGCATCTGTCTCAGAATCAGGTCGAGGACAATGACCAGGAGATCCCCCATTGCCATGGCCACCAGGTAACAAGTAACACATTTGGAGAGGCCACAGTTTTTCCACTTGAGGGTGACAATGGTGATTACGTTCACTGTAAAGAAAGGGGAATCCGAAATTAAATTGTGTGTCATTCTTGTGGTAAGCGGCAGGTTTGTTTGTTGAATTTTTGAGATCTTCCAGAGCACCCAATGATAGAGATGAAACTGTTAAGAGCACAGGGGAAGGAAGGAGAGATTAAATAAAAGATGCTGGAGTTGAGGAAGCGGGGAGGGGGGGGGGGGAGACAGCTCTGAGGTTGGAGCAGGGGTTCAAAGGGATCATGGAGCTGACGGTTGTATTGAGGACACATGGGAAATGTGGCGGAAATCTGATACTCGACCTGCACCTTCTTTGCCACGTAGAGGGACTCAGTGATGTGGTGGTAATTAAACTGAACCTATTATCCAGAAGCCCAAATGCATGGTGGCCTCAAATGCACCGTGGCAGCTGGTGGGATAGATATTTAATACTGAAACTGAAATTGTAAACTAGCCTCAACTGTGGTGGCCATTCGCCACTTTGGTCTGAAGATACCGTCTGTTTGGGCAGGGGGTAGAGCTCAGTCCCTGATCTGTGGCTACAATCCGAAATACATTTTACTGACTTGTAAATGTTCCCCTCAACTGCCTAGAACCTTACTCAATGCGGGTAAAATGAGCAAGAGCTGACCCTTTCAACACCGCCCACATCCAATGATAGAATTTATTTAACAGAATGCCGTTCAGGAAATGTGTGGCTGATGGAGTCTCTCTTTCCAGTTGAATATGGCTCTGCTCCTGATTCAGGTGTTGTTGCAGTGGGAAAGGTGGAATTTGGGTCTTGGGAACTGCATCTCGGACGGTGAAGGCTCCGTGTTCCGACCTGCATTGGAAGAGTAGTCACTTGGCTGAGTTCCCTGCGGTGTTGTGATATCAGCACTCCGAATGGAGAAGACTTGGGTCATTGTGGTGATGGCCACATCTGGAGTGTAGGAGCGGGCGCTGAGAAGCCACAACCACCCTGGTGCAATCGCAGCAGGTCTAACAGTGGTTAGCACTGTTGCTTCACAGTGCCTGGGTCCAGGTTCAATTCCCGGCTTGGGTCACTGTCTGTGCGGAGTCTGCACGTCCTCCCCGTGTCTGCGTGGGTTTCCTCCGGGTGCTCCGGTTTCCTCCCACAAGTCCCGAAAGGTGTGCTTGTTAGATGAATTGGACATTCTGAATTCTCCCTCAGTGTACCCGGGAAGAAATCTTACAACACCAGGTTAAAGTCCAACACCTGAGGAAGGAGCAGCGCTCCGAAAGCTAGTGATTCGAAACAAACCTGTTGGACTTTAACCTGGTGTTGTAAGACTTCTTTCTGTGCTCACCCCAGTCCAACGCAGGCATCTCCACATCAGTGTACCCGAACAGGCGGCGGAATGTGTGACGAGGGGCTTTTCACAGTAACTTCATTGCAGTGTTAATGTGAGCCTACTTGTGACAATAAAGATTCTTGTTGTTGTGTGGCAGGCATGGATCACGTGCCCAGTGCAGGCAGCCCTCAAACTATTTCCAAGTTGAATGATGGATGAAAAACGGTGTCCTTGGTGTTTGGAACTTGCTCATCTCCACTCCAGGATTTACCTCCCAAAACAGCCATCCTGTGAGGAGCTGCTGGAAGAGCAGGATACTGGGTATGATGGCTTCGGCTGGAGAACTTCAAAGACAAGAATCAGAATGTTACAATTCAGGCACTGTTGGATTGGTTTAAAGGACAGGGCGATGTCCCATTCAGAACCTGCCTCCCCTCAGCATCCCAGGGTAACAGGTGGACAATATGTTGGCCCAGCGTCGAGAGGTACACAGACCACGATGGAAATGGTGACTGTACAGATGGCACCACGGATGGATCTGGAGTTTTAGAGCCCCAGTACAATGGGATGTTGGAGTAGGAGAGGCAATGAGGCTGTGTGGGGGAAAGGGGTGACCAATTTCAATCTAAAATAAAATATCACTGAAGCAGGCAGTAGCCAGAGGATTGGCCAATTACAGAGCATCCAAACGGAGGGATTTGCTGACAGGATGGAGAGTTTTGAACGTGAGGATTTTCTTGAACTGTTGATCCTGCAGATCAGTGCGGATCATGAGTGACCTGGATAAACAGCCCAGTTCAGAAGATAACTGGCATTCCAGGTAGTGGGAGGAATGGCGTTTATACCACAGACATCGATGACATTCAGGAGGTGATTGTACATGGGGAGGGTGTTGGAAAGGATGTGGGGTCAGATGTGAGCTGTTTAAATGGATAGCTGGCGTTGCATCCACTCGGTCCGGCCCTCTTTCATAGATTTGTGATTGGAATTAAGTCAAGTTCCCATTTCCCAAAACGTAGTTAGAAAGGAGAATGATACAATGAGATTACAGAATATAATCTGCTCGACATATCGCCTTACCAGCAACTAACTTGGAGCAAAGTGGGAGTAAATGAATGCTCAGTCAGTCAAGCAGTGAAGGTTAATATCCGGATCCACAGGCTTAACACATACACCAAGGGCAGCAAAGTGTAAACACCATGGAGAGTAAGACAGTTAAACATGGTTTGACAAGTTAACAATTGAACATAAATACTTACCAGGAACACCAACAATAGCCAGGATGGGGTAATAAAAGTATTGAATAACAAAAAGCTTATATTCAATCCGCTCAGCTTGTGTTGTCCACCAATGAGGTAAAGAAAGATAGTTCAAAAAAGTGGATAATTGCCTGTCCATTGCTGTAACATGCCAGTCCATTGAGAGCTCAGACACCGCGCTCTCTCCCCTCCCTGTCTCCAAGGAGCTGCGAATCCTTTTACTGCGCTGCTGTCAGCATTACAGCATGAGCCTTATAAAGAGGTAAATCCTCCAGTGGCACAACTGGGATCTGTTGAGACTCAAATTAATTCCCGTCACTGAACAAACATGTTCATTTAACCCCTCTCAATCCAACATTTCGAATAGCACGATAAAGTGGTTCATTTTCAGGGTCTGGATGGGATATAGCTGGATCACAAGAGGGAGGAATAAGGCAGCAGGGTGGCCCAGTGGTTAGCACTGCTGCCTCACGACGCCGAGGTCCCAGGTTCGATCCCGGCTCTGGCTCACTGTCTGTGTGGAGTTTTCACATTTTCCCCGTGTCTGCGTGGGTTTCGCCCCCACAGCCCAAAGATGTACAATAGAACATAGAACATAGAACGATACAGCGCAGTACAGGCCCTTCGGCCCACGATGTTGCACCGAAACAAAAGCCATCTAACCTACACTATGCCATTATCATCCATATGTTTATCCAATAAACTTTTAAATGCCCTCAATGTTGGCGAATTCACGACCGTTGCAGGTAGGGCATTCCACGGCCTCACTACTCTTTGTGTAAAGAACCTACCTCTGACCTCTGTCCTATATCTATTACCCCTCAGTTTAAAGCTATGTCCCCTCGTTCCAGCCATTTCCATCCGCGGGAGAAGGCTCTCACTGTCCACCCTATCTAACCCCCTGATCATTTTGTATGCCTCTATTAAGTCTCCTCTTAACCTTCTTCTCTCCAACGAAAACAACCTCAAGTCCATCAGCCTTTCCTCATAAGATTTCCCTCCATACCAGGCAACACCCTGGTAAATCTCCTCTGCACCCGCTCCAAAGCCTCCACGTCCTTCCGATAATGCGGTGACCAGAACTGTACGCAATACTCCAAATGCGGCCGTATGAAGGTGGATTGGCCGTGCTAAATTGCCCCTTGATTGGAAAAAATTAATTGAATGCTCTAAATTAAAAAAAAAAACAAGAGGGAGGAACGATTAAATTGGCGTTAACCCTGACTATGAGATTCCAATCCTCCTTGTTTATGCGCGTGGTGATGGAGGAGTGGTTTTAAAAAAATATTCCAAACTATTCATAACAGCGAAAGGGAGACGTCTGGAGCAGTCAGAATCATTTGGGGAAACTTGCAGTAATTCTGTGGAAGAATATTAATTCTTCCTCGTGAAGATTCCTGTTCATAAATGGAATGGAACACAGACGTGTTCCTGGGGAATCATTGTTGACGAGGTCATTGAATCATTTGATGAAGTAATTGGGTGTGTTGATGAGGCGTTATGTCTCTGGACTTTAGGAAAGGAGTGGGATCAAGTTTAATTTAAGATTTCCCGTTTTTCCATCTTTTCTTCATCAGCACACTTCGCAAATCCATGGGAGAGGATATATTTGAAATGTGGGAGAGGAGACTGCTGATTGTTCTGCACGTGGTTTTCCTGGCCAGAGGCGTTGTCATGGAGAACGCAGCAGTGGATGTTGACTGACAGTCAATTGCCAAGCATTGTTTGAAATTTAACAGGAACAGCTGTGCCCTGAAAGATTCGGAATGTGACTTCCATCGGAATGTTGATTGTTCCTCCATTTTGAGTTGGTCAGAACAGACTGTCTTTTAATTCCTCTGGACACAATTTTGGACATAACATGCAAACCAGACTTAACCGAAGGTGGCTGGTCCCTCTGATCTGCTCAGCTCATTCCCAGGACGAGGTCATGACCATCTGACATTGTTTTCCGATCATTAATAGTTATATTGTGCCATTAATTTACAGTATGTGAATGTCGGTGGTTAGGCCAGCTTGCATTGTCCATCCCTAGGTGCCAAACAGAAGGTTGTGCCGAGTGGTCTTCTTAAATCGCTGCAGTCCTTGATCTGTAGGTACACCCACTATGCTGTTAGGGAGGGGAATCTAGGATTTTCACCAAGTGACTGAAGGAATGGCCGATATATTTCCAAGCCAGCGTGGTGACGGATATGGAGGGGAACCTCCAGGTGATGGTCCCCAGGTACCTGCTGCTCTGAATTGCCTTGTTGTCTCACAGCTCCAGGGTCCCAGGTTCAATTCCTGGCTGGGTCACTGCCTGTGCGGAGTCTGCATGTTCTCCCCGTGTGTGCGTGGGTTTCCTCCGGGTGCTCCGGTTTTCTCCCACAGTCCAAAGATGTGCAGGTTAGACCATGATAATTTGCCCTTAGTGTCCAAAAAATGTTTAGTGGGGTTACTGGGTTCTGGGGCTGGTGTAGAGGCGTGGGCTTAAATAGACTGCTCTTTCCAAGGGCCGGTGCAGACTCGATGGGCTGAATGGCCTCCTTCTGCACTGTGAATTCTATGATTCTTGTCCTTCCAGATAGTAGTGGTCGTGGGTTTGGAAGGTGCTGTCTAAGGAATCTTGGTGAGTTACTGCAGTGCATCTTGTAGATGGTACACACTGTGCGTCGGGGGGGGGGGGGGGGGGGGGGGGGGGGGGGGGGGGAGTGAATGTTTGTGGAAGGGGAGCGATCAAGCGGGGCTGCTTTGTCCTGGATGGTGTCGAGCTTCTCGAGTGTTGTTGGAGCTGCGCTCACCCAGGCAAGTGGAGAGTTTCCCTCACACTCCTGACTTGTGCCTTGTAGATGGTGGACAGGCTTTGGGGGGTCAGGAGGTGAGTTCCTCTCCGCAGGATTCCCAGCCTCTGACCTGCCCTGGTAGCCACAGTATTAATGTGTCTGGGCCCAGTTCAGTTTCTGATCAATGGTAACCCCCAGGATGTGGATTGTGGGGGATTCAGCGGTGGGAATGCCGTCGAACGTCAAGGGGCGATGGTTAGATCCTCTCTTGTAGGAGATGGTCATTGCCGGGCACGTGTGTGGTGTGAATGTAACTTGCCCCTTGTCAGCCCCGAGCCTGGATATTGTCCGGGTCTTGCTGCATTTGGACATGGACTGCTTCATTATCTGAGGAGTTGCGAATGGTGCTGAACATTGTGCAGTCACCCGCAAACATCCCCACTTCTGACCTTATGATGGAAGGGAGGTCGCTGATGGAGCAGCTGGAGGTGGTCGGGCCGAGGACACGACCCTGAGGAACCCCTGCAGTGATGTCCTGGAGCTGAGATGATTGACCTCCAACCACCACAACCACCTTCCTTTGTGCCGGGTATGATTCCAACCAGCGGAGAGTTTCCCCCCTGATTCCCATTGACTCCAGTTTAGCTCGGGCTCCTTAATGTCATGAACGGTCAAATGCTGCCTTGATGTCGAGGGCAGTCACTCTCACCTTAGCTCTGTTGTTTAGCTCTTTTACCCATGTTTGATTCAAGGCTGTAATGAGGTCAGGAGCTGAGTGACCCTGGCAGAACACAAACTGAGCGTCAGTGAGCAGGTTATTGCTGAGTACGTGCCGCACTGTTGATGACTCCTTCCATCACTTTACTGATGATGGAGAGTAGACTGATAGGGCGGTAAGTGGTTATGTTAGATTTGTCCTGATTTCTGTGAACGGTTCACACCTGGACAATTTTCCTCATTGCCGGATAGATGCCAGTGTTGCAGCTGTTGTTTAATTTTCCCTCAGAACTAACTTATGACTTGCTGACAGAAACTTCATTAACTTTTTCCTCAATAGTAATTGTCGGATTGGCCACTGGACCAAACTGAGGAGGCAATGGACAGGGGCCTCCGCCTGAGATGTCAGCACTTGTAAGTATTGCAGGATACGTGTTTTCCGAATGGCGTGAGTGAATTGGACATTTATTAAACCAAAATGATGTTTGTGATACCCACTAATTTCAGGCCTAAAACCAGGATAACAGACGACAGACAACTATCACAGCACGTTTTTAATATAAATGTAGAGTACCCAATTATTTTTTCCAATTAAGGGGCAATTTAGTGCGGCCAATCCACCTAGCACATCTTTGGGTTGTGGGGGCGAAACCCACGCAAACACGGGGAGAATGTGCAAATTCCACGCGGACAGGGACCCAGAGCCGGGATTCGAACCCGGGTCCTCAGTGCCGTAGGCAACAGTGCTAATCACTGCCCCACCGTGCTGCCCCATCACAGCACTGTTAATCTGTCAGGGCAACTGGACTGTCTCCGTTTTGTTATCAGCAAGAACAGCAATTAGTAGAGGACAGTGAAATCAGAGACCTGAAGTAGAATCACAGATCTTAACATAATGAGCTCTCTTAGAAGAGTTTCAAAGAAGTCATTACTTTCGGCTATGTATTGGACTTTGTAACAGTACTTGGTTAACTGGGAATGACACAGGTTTCAGCTATTGTTATTTTCCGACTCTATTTATTAACTAAAACATATGTGGAGTGTGGTGTAGAAGGTCACATTTAAAAAAAATGTTTTTATTCAAGGTTTTTCAATAATTTTTACAAAATATTCCAAAAAGGAAAATAACACAACAAAGAAAACAGGGCAAGGTGCCAACAACACAAAACAACTTAACCCTCTAAACGATTAACAATTTAACACCCATCTCAAAGCAAAGTGGGGCATGCGCCCCTTACAAAAAAAAAGAAATCAGCCCCCCCCCCCCCCACCCCGGGTTGCTGCTGACCTCCACCTAACGTTCCGCGAGAACGTCAAGGAACGGTCGCCCGGAAAGCCCCTGCAAGGACCCTCGCAAGGCAAACTTTATCTTCTCCAACCTGAGAAATCCCGCCACGTCACTGACCCAAGCCTCCATGCTTGGGGGCTTCGCGTCCCTCCACATTAACAAGAGCCGCCTCCGGGCTACCAAGGAGGCAAAGGCCAGCATTCCGGCCTCTTTCGACTCCTGCACTCCCAGATCGCCTGATACCCCAAATATCGCTATCCCCCAGCTCGGTTTTACCCGAGTGTCCAAGACCTTGGACATAGCCTTTGCAAAGCCCTTCCAAAATTCCGTAAGCGTCGGGGACGCCCAGAACATATGGACATGGTTTGCTTGGCTCCCCGAACACCTCACACACCTGTCCTCCACCCCAAAGAACTTACTCATCCTCGCCCCTATCATGTGCGCTCGGTGCACCACCTTAAACTGGATCAGGCTGAGCCTGGCGCAAGATGAGGAGGAATTGACCCTGCCCAGGGCGTCAGTCCACAGGCCCTCATCCAGCTCCTCATCCAGCTCCTCCTCCCACTTGCCCTTCAGCTCCTCCACCGAGGCTTCTTCCGCCTCCTGCAGCTCCTGGTATATCTCCGAGACCCTACCCTCTCTGACCCACACGCCCAGGACCACCCTGTCCTGTATCCTTCGGGCAGGCAGCAGCGGGAATTCCCCTACCTGCTTTCTCACGAACGCTCGAACCTGCACATACCTAAAGGTTCCCCGGGGACAACCCAAATTTCTCCTCCCGCGCCCTCAGACTGGCTAAAGTCCCATCGATGAATAAATTCCCCATCCTTTTAATTCCCGCCCGGTGCCAGCTTAGGAACCCACCGTCTATCCTACCTGGAACAAACTTATTGTTGTCCCGTATCGGAGCCCAGACTGAGGCCCCCACCTCCCCCTGGCCATCTCCACTGCCACGAACGTGCTCGTGGTATTCCGCGTCGGCGGAAGCGGCAACGGTGCCGTCACCAGTGCCCCCAGGCTGGTATCCATACAGGACGCCATCTCCAACCATTTCCACGCCACCGCCTCTCCCTCCATTACCCACTTCTGAATCATAGACAAATTCCCTTCCCAGTAATAGCTGCACAAGTTCGGCAGCGCCAACCCCCCCCCCCCCCCCCCCGAACCCCCCCCCCCCCCCCCCCCCGAACCCCCCCCCCCCCCCCGCGACTGCGCTCCAAGAACGGCCTCTTTCCCCTCGGGGTCTTATTTGCCCACACAAATTCCATAATGCTCCTGTTTACCCGCTTAAAGAAGGCCTTGGGGATGAGAATGGGCAGGTACTGAAAGACGAACAGGATCCTAGGGAGGATCGTCATCTTAACGGACTGCGCCCGACCCACCAGGGAGAGTGGCAACATGTCCCACCTCCTGAAGTCCTCCTCCATCTGGTCCACCAGCCGTGCCAGATTGAGTTTATGCAGGACCCCCCAACTCTTGGCCACCTGGATACCCAAATACCGAAACTCCTCCCACCATCTTAAGTGGCAGCTCCTCCAACCTCTTTTCCTGGCCCCTCGCATGCACCACAAACAGCTCGCTCTTCCCCACATTGAGCTTGTATCTCCAAACTCCCTAAGGGTCTGAATGACCTCCCCCATCCCCTCCACCGGATCCGCAATGTACAACAGCAGGTCATCCGCATACAGTGAGACACGGTGCTCCCCCCCCCCCCCCCCCACCACCCCCCCCGAACCAACCCCCTCCAGTTTCTGGACTCCCTCAACGCCATGGCCAGCAGCTCGATCGCCAGGGCAAACAGCAGGGGGGACAAAGGGCACCCCTGCCGCGTTTCGTAGTACAACCTAAAACACCCTGACCGCAGCCGGCTCGTCGATACACTCACCACCGGGGCCTGGTACAGCAATTTAACCCACCCTATGAACTCCTCCCCGAACCCAAATCTGCCTAACACCCCCCACAGGTACTCCCACTCCATCTGGCCAAAGGCCTTCTCTGCGTCCATTGCCGCTACCACTTCCGCCTCCCCCCGCCCCCCCTCCGAGGGCATCATGATCACATTCAGCAGCCTCCACACGTTCGTGTTCAGCTGCCTGCCCTTCCCAAACCCCGTCTGGTCCTCATGTGTCACTCCCGGGACACAATCCTCAATCCTGGTGGCCAAGATTTTTGCCAACAGCTTGGCATCCACATTGAGGAGCGAAATTGGCCTATAAGAGCCACACTGCAGCGGGTCCTTTTCCCGCTTGAGGATAAGCGAGAGCAAACCCTGCGACATCGTCGAGGGAAGGATTCCCTTTTCCTTCGCCTCACTAAAGGTTCTCAGCAACAACGGTCCCAACAGCTCCGAGGACTTCCTGTAGAACTCAACCGGGAGCCCATCCGGCCCCGGGGCCTTGCCCGCCTGTATACTCACCAACCCCTTAACCAGCTCCTCCATCTCGATCGGGGCCACCAAACCATCTACCCGCCCTTCCTCCACCCTTGGAAACCTCAGTTGGTCCAGGAACTGCCGCATCCCCCCCCCACCCCCCCCGCACCCCCCCCCCCCCCTCAGTGGGTTCTGACTTGTACAACTTACCATAAAAGTCCCTAAAGACCTTGTTTATTTTAGCTGGACTCCGCACCATGTTCCCCCCTCTACCTCTAACTCCCCCAATCTCCGTAGCCGCCTCCCTCCTCCGCAGCTGATGCGCCAACATCCAACTTGCCTTCTCCCCATACTCATACACAGCTCCCTGTACCCGCCTCCACTGGGCCTCAGCTTTCCCCGTGGTCAGCAAGTCAAACTCCGTTTGGAGGCTCCGGCACTCCCTCAGCAGCCCCTCTTCGGGGGATTCCGCATACCTCCTATCCGCCCTCAGTATCTCCCCCACCAATCTCTCCCTCTGCATCCCCTCCCTCTTCTCCCTGTGGGCCCTGATTGAGATTAGCTCTCCCCTGACCACTGCCTTCAGCGCCTCCCAGACCACACTCACCGACACCTCCCCATTGTCATTGGCCTCCACATATCTTTGGATGCACCCCCGAACCCGCCCACAAACCTCCTCGTCCGCCAGCAGTCCCACATCCATTCGCCACGACGGGCGCTGGCCCCTCTCCTCCCCCAACTCCAGCTCCACCCAGTGCGGGGTGTGGTCCGAAATCGCAATGGCCGAATACTCCGCCCCCTCCACTCTCGGGATCAGTGCCCTGCTTACCACAAAAAAGTCTATTCGCGAGTAGGCCTTGTGCACGTGGGAGAAGAAGGAGAACTCCCTCGCCCGTGGCCTGGCAAACCTCCACGGATCCACGCCCCCCAACTGATCCATAAACCCCCTCAGAACCTTGGCCGCAGCCGGCCTCTCACCCGACCTCGACCTAGACCGATCCAGTGCCGGGTCCAGTACCGTGTTGAAGTCCCCCCCCATTATCAGATTACCTGCCTCCAGATCCGGGATCTGACTCAACATCCGCTTCATGAACCCTGCATCGTCCCAGTTTGGGGCACCAGCACCACCCGGGCCCCCTGCAGCCTGCCCCTCACCGTCACATATCGGCCCCCCTTATCTGCCACAATACCCACCGCCTCAAATGCCACCCGCTTACTCGCCAGGATTGCGACCCCCCCCTGTTTTTCGTGTCCAGCCCAGAGTGAGAAACCTGCCCTACCCATCCCTTCCTCAGCCTGGTCTGATCCGCGACCTTCAGGTGCGTCTCCTGTAACATGGCTACGTCGACCTTTAGCCCCTTTAAGTGCTCAAACACCCGGGCCCTCTTGACCGGCCCATTCGTGCCTCTCACGTTCCACGTGATCAGCTGGATCGGGGGACCACCTGCCCCCCCCCCCCACCCGCTGACTAGCCATCTCCTTTTTTAGGCCAGCCACGTGCCCACACTCTCTAGCCCCCCAGGCGGAGGCTCCCCACCCTGACTGTCCCTCTTACCTTCAACTCCCCCTCCGCACAGCTGCAACCCAGTCCCCCCCCACACGGACAGTGACCCAGAGCCGGGATCAAACCTGGGACCTCGGCGCCGTGAGGCAGTCGTGAAGTTTTGTCCAATTCTTGATGCGGAGGATAAGACAGACCGGGTTTCCCGGACGTTTTGAGATCTCCAATAAAGTCTGGCGCAGAATGTACCACGCCTGCTCCTTCTCCACTTTTCCGTGTCTAATAGCCCTGAGTAATGACCTGGGCAAATGTCTCTCGCTTGTTTTGTTCAGCTGGAACAGGCCCAAGATGTGTGTTTGTTCTTTCTGTCTGAAAACAACAAGGCCCTTTGTCTGAATTTGTGTAGCTTCCAGCAGGCGCGAATGCAGCATACAGCAAGAACAACTGGCAATCTTCCAGCAGGCGCGAATGCATCATACAGCAAGAACAACTGGCAATCTTCCAGCAGGCGCGAATGCATCATACAGCAAGAACAACTGGCAATCTTCCAGCAGGCACGAATGCATCATACAGCAAGAACAGCTGGCAATCTTCCAGCAGGCACGAATGCATCATACAGCAAGAACAACTGGCAATCTTCCAGCAGGCACGAATGCAGCATACAGCAAGAACAACTGGCAATCTTCCAGCAGGCGCGAATGCAGCATACAGCAAGAACAACTGGCAATCTTCCAGCAGGCACGAATGCAGCATACAGCAAGAACAACTGGCAATCTTCCAGCAGGCGCGAATGCAGCATACAGCAAGAACAACTGGCAATCTTCCAGCAGGCGCGAATGCATCATACAGCAAGAACAACTGGCAATCTTCCAGCAGGCGCGAATGCAGCACACAGCAAGAACAACTGGCAATCTTCCAGCAGGCACGAATGCAGCATACAGCAAGAACAACTGGCAATCTTCCAGCAGGCGCGAATGCAGCATACAGCAAGAACAACTGGCAATCTTCCAGCAGGCACGAATGCAGCATACAGCAAGAACAACTGGCAATCTTCCAGCAGGCACGAATGCAGCATACAGCAAGAACAACTGGCAATCTTCCAGCAGGCGCGAATGCAGCATACAGCAAGAACAACTGGCAATCTTCCAGCAGGCACGAATGCAGCATACAGCAAGAACAACTGGCAATCTTCCAGCAGGCGCGAATGCAGCATACAGCAAGAATAACTGGCAATCTTCCAGCAGGCGCGAATGCATCATACAGCAAGAACAACTGGCAATCTTCCAGCAGGCACGAATGCATCATACAGCAAGAACAACTGGCAATCTTCCAGCAGGCACGAATGCATCATACAGCAAGAACAACTGGCAATCTTCCAGCAGGCACGAATGCAGCATACAGCAAGAACAACTGGCAATCTTCCAGCAGGCACGAATGCAGCATACAGCAAGAACAACTGGCAATCTTCCAGCAGGCGCGAATGCATCATACAGCAAGAACAACTGGCAATCTTCCAGCAGGCGCGAATGCATCATACAGCAAGAACAACTGACAATCTTCCAGCAGGCACGAATGCAGCATACAGCAAGAACAACTGGCAATCTTCCAGCAGGCGCGAATGCAGCATACAGCAAGAACAACTGGCAATCTTCCAGCAGGCGCGAATGCAGCATACAGCAAGAACAACTGGCAATCTTCCAGCAGGCACGAATGCAGCATACAGCAAGAACAACTGGCAATCTTCCAGCAGGCACGAATGCATCATACAGCAAGAACAGCTGGCAATCTTCCAGCAGGCGCGAATGCAGCATACAGCAAGAACAACTGGCAATCTTCCAGCAGGCGCGAATGCAGCATACAGCAAGAACAACTGGCAATCTTCCAGCAGGCGCGAATGCAGCATACAGCAAGAACAACTGGCAATCTTCCAGCAGGCGCGAATACAGCATACAGCAAGAACAACTGGCAATCTTCCAGCAGGCACGAATGCATCATACAGCAAGAACAACTGGCAATCTTCCAGCAGGCGCGAATGCAGCATACAGCAAGAACAACTGGCAATCTTCCAGCAGGCACGAATGCAGCATACAGCAAGAACAACTGGCAATCTTCCAGCAGGCGCGAATGCAGCATACAGCAAGAACAACTGGCAATCTTCCAGCAGGCACGAATGCAGCATACAGCAAGAACAACTGGCAATCTTCCAGCAGGCACGAATGCAGCATACAGCAAGAACAACTGGCAATCTTCCAGCAGGCACGAATGCAGCATACAGCAAGAACAACTGGCAATCTTCCAGCAGGCGCGAATGCAGCATACAGCAAGAACAACTGGCAATCTTCCAGCAGGCACGAATGCAGCATACAGCAAGAACAACTGGCAATCTTCCAGCAGGCACGAATGCAGCATACAGCAAGAACAACTGGCAATCTTCCAGCAGGCACGAATGCATCATACAGCAAGAACAACTGGCAATCTTCCAGCAGGCGCGAATGCAGCATACAGCAAGAACAACTGGCAATCTTCCAGCAGGCGCGAATGCAGCATACAGCAAGAACAACTGGCAATCTTCCAGCAGGCACGAGTGCAGCATACAGCAAGAACAACTGGCAATCTTCCAGCAGGCACGAATGCAGCATACAGCAAGAACAACTGGCAATCTTCCAGCAGGCATGAATGCAGCATACAGCAAGAACAACTGGCAATCTTCCAGCAGGCGCGAATGCAGCATACAGCAAGAACAACTGGCAATCTTCCAGCAGGCGCGAATGCAGCATACAGCAAGAACAGCTGGCAATCTTCCAGCAGGCGCGAATGCAGCATACAGCAAGAACAACTGGCAATCTTCCAGCAGGCGCGAATGCAGCATACAGCAAGAACAGCTGGCAATCTTCCAGCAGGCACGAATGCAGCATACAGCAAGAACAACTGGCAATCTTCCAGCAGGCATGAATGCAGCATACAGCAAGAACAACTGGCAATCTTCCAGCAGGCGCGAATGCAGCATACAGCAAGAACAACTGGCAATCTTCCAGCAGGCGCGAATGCAGCATACAGCAAGAACAGCTGGCAATCTTCCAGCAGGCGCGAATGCAGCATACAGCAAGAACAACTGGCAATCTTCCAGCAGGCGCGAATGCAGCATACAGCAAGAACAACTGGCAATCTTCCAGCAGGCGCGAATGCAGCATACAGCAAGAACAACTGGCAATCTTCCAGCAGGCACGAATGCAGCATACAGCAAGAACAGCTGGCAATCTTCCAGCAGGCGCGAATGCAGCATACAGCAAGAACAACTGGCAATCTTCCAGCAGGCGCGAATGCAGCATACAGCAAGAACAACTGGCAATCTTCCAGCAGGCGCGAATGCAGCATACAGCAAGAACAACTGGCAATCTTCCAGCAGGCGCGAATGCAGCATCCAGCAAGAACTGGCAATCTTCCAGCAGGCGCGAATGCAGCATACAGCAAGAACAACTGGCAATCTTCCAGCAGGCGCGAATGCAGCATACAGCAAGAACAACTGGCAATCTTCCAGCAGGCGCGAATGCAGCATACAGCAAGAACAACTGGGAATCTTCCAGCAGGCACGAATGCAGCATACAGCAAGAACAACTGGCAATCTTCCAGCAGGCGCGAATGCAGCATACAGCAAGAACAACTGGCAATCTTCCAGCAGGCGCGAATGCAGCATACAGCAAGAACAACTGGCAATCTTCCAGCAGGCACGAATGCAGCATACAGCAAGAACAGCTGGCAATCTTCCAGCAGGCGCGAATGCATCATACAGCAAGAACAACTGGCAATCTTCCAGCAGGCACGAATGCAGCATACAGCAAGAACAGCTGGCAATCTTCCAGCAGGCGCGAATGCAGCATACAGCAAGAACAACTGGCAATCTTCCAGCAGGCACGAATGCATCATACAGCAAGAACAACTGGCAATCTTCCAGCAGGCAGGAATGCAGCATACAGCAAGAACAACTGGCAATCTTCCAGCAGGCACGAATGCAGCATACAGCAAGAACAACTGGCAATCTTCCAGCAGGCGCGAATGCATCATACAGCAAGAACAACTGGCAATCTTCAATAGGTTGTTGTTAAATATTTGGCTGATAATGTTGGTCTGTTTCGTGGTTTAAGGATTGAGTCACATGATAGCCTAATACATCATCAGCTCCAGTGTGGCATTGCCCTCAGTCTGGACCGGGCCTTTGTCCAGTGAACAACCAGCGAATAAACCGTTGTTGATTATTACGTTCAACCCATGTATTTCGGCAATTCCTTTCTTCCATTCTGCAAATACAATACGCAAATGCGGACATTTAACGACCTGGGATCGGGAAAAATATATTGTACAAAGTGAAATTAAAATGGAAGTTGTCCACGGTCGATGTTGAAGCAGCTGACAGTCCGTCAGTGATTCCACCTGACACTTAGCGTACCACACAACCTCCCCCGGCAACACATTCCCGGCACCAACCACCCTCTGTGTAAAAAAAACTGCTTCGCACATCTCCTCAAAACTTTGCCCCAAGGACCTTAAACCTATGGTCCCTAGTGACTGACCCCTCCACCCTGGGAGAGACTGCCTGCCCCCCCCCCCCCTAACTTTGTAGAACTCTATCAGGTCACCACTCAACCTCCGTCTTTTTAATGAAAACAGTCTCCACATAGCTAACACCATTCAGACCGGGCAACGTCCTTGTAAACCTCCTCTGCACCCTCTCCAAAGCCTCCACATCCTTCTGGTAGTGTGGCGACCAGAATTGTGCTCAATATTCCAAGTGCGGCCTTACCAAGGTTCTGTACAACTGCAGCCTGACTTGCCAGTTTTTACACTCGATGCTCCGTCCAATGAAGGCAAGCTTTCCGTCTGCTTTCTCGACGACCTTGTCCACTTGTGTTGCCACCTTCAAAGATCTGTGGACCAGCACGCCCAGATCTCTCTGACTTTCTATACTCCTAAGAGTTTTACCATTTACGGTATATTTCCCGTCTAATAAAATGCATTACCTCACATTTGTCTGCCTTAAAGTTAATTTACCATTTCTGTGCCCAAGTCTCCGACCTATCTAGGTCCTGCTGCATCCTCTGAGAATCCTCAACACTATCTGCCCCTCCACCAACCTTGGTGTCATCCGCGAACTCACTAATCAGATCGGCTACATTATCCTCCAGATCGTTTATGTACACTACAAACAACAGAGGTCCCAGCACCGATCCCTGTGGAACACCACTAGTCACAACCTTCCATTCAGAAAAACACCCTTCTACTGCTACCCTCTGCGACCGAGCCAGTTCTGTATCCACCTTGCCACCTCACCTCTGATCCCGTGTGACTTCACCTTTTGTACCAGTCGGCCATGAGGCACCTTGTCAAAGGCTTTACTGAAGTCCATGTAAACAACATCCACCGCCCTACCCTCGCCAACCCTGCTGACAAATGGCGGAAAACATAGAACATAGAACAATACAGCGCAGTACAGGCCCTTCAGCCCACAATATTGCACCGACATGGGAAGTCAAAAAAACAAAAGCCATCTAACCTACACTATGCCATTACCATCCATATGTTTATCCAATAAACTTTTAAATGCCCTCAATGTTGGCGAGTTCACTACTGTAGCAGGTAGGGCATTCCACGGCCTCACTACTTTTTGCGTAAAGAACCTACCTCTGACCTCTGTCCTATATCTATTACCCCTCAGTTTAAAGCTATGTCCCCTCGTGCCAGCCATATCCATCCGCGGGAGAAGGCTCTCACTGTCCACCCTATCTAACCCTCTGATCATTTTGTATGCCTCTATTAAGTCTCCTCTTAACCTTCTTCTCTCTAACGAAAACAACCTCAAGTCCATCAGCCTTTCCTCATAAGATTTTCCCTCCATACCAGGCAACATCCTGGTAAATCTCCTCTGCACCCGTTCCAAAGCTTCCACGTCCTTCCTATAATGAGGTGACCAGAACTGTACGCAATACTCCAAATGCGGCCGTACCAGAGTTTTGTACAGCTGCAACATGACCTCATGACTCCAGAACTCAATCCCTCTACCAATAAAGGCCAATACTCCATAGGCCTTCTTCACAACCCTATCAACCTGGGTGGCAACTTTCAGGGATCTATGTACATGGACACCGAGATCCCTCTGCTCATCCACACTTCCAAGAATTTTACCATTAGCCAAATATTCCGCATTCCTGTTATTCCTTCCAAAGTGAATCACCTCACACTTCTCTACATTAAACTCCATTTGCCACCTCTCAGCCCAGCTCTGCAGCTTATCTATGTCCCTCTGTAACCTTCAACATCCTTCCGCACTGTCGACAACACCACCGACTTTAGTGTCCTCTGCAAATTTACTCACCCACGCTTCTGCGCCCTCCTCTAGGTCATTGATAAAAATGACAAACAGCAACGGCCCCAGAACAGATCCTTGTGGTACTCCAGTTGTGACAGAACTCCATACTGGACATTTCCCATCAACCACCACCCTCTGTCTTCTTTCAGCTAGCCAATATCTGATCCACATCTCTAAATCACCCTCAATCCCCAGCCTCCGTATTTTCTGCAAAAGCCTACCGTGGGGAACCTTATCAAACGCTTTACTGAAATCCATATACACCACATCAACTGCTCTACCCTCGTCTACCTGTTCATTCACCTTCTCAAAGAACTCGATAAGGTTTGTGAGGCATGACCTACCTTTCACAAAGCCATGCTGACTATCCCTAATCATATTATTCCTATCTAGATGATTATAAATCTTGTCTCTTATAATCCCCTCCAAGACTTTACCCACTACAGACGTGAGGCTCACCGGTCTATAGTTGCCGGGGTTGTCTCTACTCCCCTTCTTGAACAAAGGGACCACATTTGCTATCCTCCAGTCCTCTGGCAATATTCCTGTAGCCAATGATGACATAAAAATCAAAGCCAAAGGTCCAGCAATCTCTTCCCTGGCCTCCCAGAGAATCCTAGGATAAATCCCATCGGGCCCTGGGGACTTATCTATTTTCAGCCTGTCCAGAATTGCCAACACCTCTTCCCTATGTACCTCAATGCCATCTATTCTATTAGCCTGGGGCTCAGCATTCTCCTCCACAACATTACCTTTTTCCTGAGTGAATACTGACGAAAAATATTCATTTAGTATCTCGCCTATCTCTTCAGACTCCACACACAACTTCCCATCCCTGTCCGTGACTGGCCCTACTCTTACCCTAGTCATTCGCTTATTCCTGACATACCTATAGAAAGCTTTTGGGTTTTCCTTGATCCTACCTGCCAAATACCTCTCATGTCCCCTCCTTGCTCATCTTAGCTCTCTCTTTAGATCCTTCCTCGCTACCTTGTAACTATCAAGCGCCCCAACTGAAACTTCATACCTCATCTTCACATAGGCCTCCTTCTTCCTCTTAACAAGAGATTCCACTTCTTTGGTAAACCACGGTTCCCTCGCTCGACGCCTTCCTCCCTGCCTGACCAATACGCACTTATCAAGGACCTGTACAAATCGGACGGTCTGCATCTGGGTGGGACCGGAACCAATGTTCTCGGGGGGGTGTTTGCTCGTGCAGTTGGGGAGGGTTTAAACTAATGTGCCAGGGGGATGGGAACCGATGTAGGAAGTCAGTGGGGACAGAAACAAAAGGCAGGAAGGGAGAGTGTGTAAAGCAGGGTAGAGAGCAAGGAAGGTCTACATTAAACTGCATTTATTTCAATGCAAGGGGCCTGACGGGCAAAGCGGATGAACTCAGGGCATGGACGGGCACATGGGACTGGGATATTATAGCTATGACTGAAACATGGCTAAGGGAGGGGCAGGACTGGCAGCTCAATGTTCCGGGGTACAGATGCTATAGAAAGGATAGAACAGGAGGTAAGAGAGGAGGGGGAGTGGCGTTTTTGATTAGGGAGAACATCACAGCAGTACTTAGAGGGGATATATCCGAGGGTTCGCCCACTGAGTCTATATGGGTGGAACTGAAAAATAAGAAGGGAGAGATCACCTTGGTAGGACTGTACTACAGGCCCCCAAATAGTCAGCGGGAAATTGAGGAGCAAATATGTAAGGAGATTACAGATAGCTGCAAGAATAATAGGGTGGTAGTAGTAGGGGACTTTAACTTTCCCAACATTGACTGGGACAGCCATAGCATTAGGGGTTTGGATGGAGGGAAATTTGTTGAGTGTATTCAGGAGGAATTTCTCATTCAGTATGTGGATGGACCGACTAGAGAGGGGGCAAAACTTGACCTCGTCTTGGGAAATAAGGAAGGGCAAGTGATAGAAGTGCTAGTGAGGGATCACTTTGGGACAAGTGACCATAATTCCATTAGTTTTAAGATAGCTATGGAGAATGATAGGTCTGGCCCAAGAGTTAAAATTCTTAATTGGGGCAAGGCCAATTTTGATGGTATCAGACAGGAACTTGCAGAGGTAGATTGGGGGAGACTATTGGCAGACAAAGGGACGGCTGGTAAATGGGAGGCTTTTAAAAATGTGTTAACCAGGGTGCAGGGTAAGCACATTCCCTTTAGAGTGAAGGGCAAGGCTGGTAGAAGTAGGGAACCCTGGATGACTCGAGATATTGAGACTCTGGTCAAAAAGAAGAAGGAGGCATATGACGTACATAAGCAACTGGGATCAAGTAGATCCCTTGAAGAGTATAGAGATTGTCGAAATAGAGTTAAGAGGGAAATCAGGAGGGCAAAAAGGGGACATGAAATTGCTTTGGCAAATAATGCAAGGGAGAATCCAAAGAGATTCTACAGATACATAAAGGGGAAAAGAGTAACTAGGGACAGAGTAGGGCCTCTTAAGGATCAACAAGGGCATCTATGCGCAGAGCCACAAGAGTTGGGTGAGATCCTGAATGAATATTTCTCATCGGTATTCACGGTGGAGAAAGGCATGGATGTTAGGAAACTAAGGGAAATAAATAGTGATGTCTTGAGAAGTGTGCATATTACAGAGGAGGAGGTGCTGGAAGTCTTAAAGCGCATCAAGGTAGATAAATCCCCGGGACCTGATGAAATGTATCCCAGGATGTTGTGGGAGGCTAGGGAGGAAATTGCGGGTCCCCTAACCGAGATATTTGAATCATCGGCAGCCACAGGTGAGGTGCCTGAAGATTGGAGAGTGGCGAATGTTGTGCCCTTGTTTAAGAAGGGCAGCAGGGAAAAGCCTGGGAACTACAGACCGGTGAGCCTAACGTCTGTAGTAGGTAAGTTGCTAGAAGGTATTCTGAGAGACAGGATCTACAAGCATTTAGAGAGGCAAGGACTGATTCGGGGCAGTCAGCATGGCTTTGTGCGTGGAAAATCATGTCTCACAAATTTGATTGAGTTTTTTGAGGGAGTGACCAAGAAGGTAGATGAGGGCAGTGCAGTAGACGTTGTCTACATGGACTTTAGCAAAGCCTTTGACAAGGTACCGCATGGTAGGTTGTTGCAGAAGGTTAAAGCTCACGGGATCCAGGGTGAGGTTGCCAATTGGATTCAAAATTGGCTGGACGACAGAAGGCAGAGGGTGGTTGTAGAGGGTTGTTTTTCAAACTGGAGGCCTGTGACCAGTGGTGTGCCTCAGGGATCGGTGCTGGGTCCACTGTTATTTGTGATTTATATTAATGATTTGGATGAGAATTTAGGAGGCATGGTTAGTAAGTTTGCAGATGACACCAAGATTGGTGGCACAGTGGATAGTGAAGAAGGTTATCTAGGATTGCAACGGGATCTTGATCAATTAGGCCAGTGGGCCGACGAATGGCAGATGGAGTTTAATTTAGATAAATGTGAGGTGATGCATTTTGGCAGATCGAATCAGGCCAGGACCTACTCAGTTAATGGTATGGCGTTGGGGAGAGTTATAGAACAAAGAGATCTAGGAGTACAGGTTCATAGCTCCTTGAAGGTGGAGTCGCAGGTGGACAGGGTGGTGAAGAAGGCATTCGGCATGCTTGGTTTCATTGGTCAGAACATTGAATATAGGAGTTGGGACGTCTTGTTGAAGTTGTACAAGACATTGGTACGGCCACACTTGGAATACTGTGTGCAGTTCTGGTCACCCTATTATAGAAAGGATATTATTAAACTAGAAAGAGTGCAGAAAAGATTTACTAGGATGTTGCCGGGACTTGATGGTTTGAGTTATAAGGAGAGGCTGGATAGACTGGGACTTTTTTCCCTGGAGCGTAGGAGGCTTAGGGGTGATCTTATAGAGGTCTATAAAATAATGAGGGGCATAGATAAGGTAGATAGTCAACATCTTTTCCCAAAGGTAGGGGAGTCTAAAACTAGAGGACATAGGTTTAAGGTGAGAGGGGAGAGATTCAGAAGGGCCCAGAGGGGCAATTTCTTCACTCAGAGGGTAGTGAGTGTCTGGAATGGGCTGCCAGAGGTAGTAGTAGAGGCGGGTACAATTGTGTCTTTCAAAAAGCATTTAGATGGTTACATGGGTAAGATGGGTATAGAGGGTTATGGGCCAAGTGCGGGCAACTGGGACTAGCTTAATGGTAAAAACTGGGCGGCATGGACTGGTTGGGCCGAAGGGCCTGTTTCCATGCTGTAAACTTCTATGATTCTATGATTCTATAACACGCAGTAGTTGTTCCTTGAACAAGCTCCACATAACCAGTGTGCCCAACACTTGCAGCCTACTTCCCTAACCTATCCCCCCCAAGTCACGTCTAATGGCATCATAATTGCCCTTCCCCCAGCTATAACTCTTGCCCTGCGGTGTATACTTATCCCTTTCCATCATTAACGTAAACGTCACCGAATTGTGGTCACTGTCCCCAAAGTGCTCACCTACCTCCAAATCTAACACCTGGCCTGGTTCATTACCCAAAACCAAATCCAATGTGGCCTCGCCTCTTGTTGGCCTGTCAACATATTGTGTCAGGAAACCCTCCTGCACACATTGTACAAAAAACTACTGTACTCGAACCATATCTTTTCCAGTCAATATTTGGAAAGTTAAAGTCTCCCATAATAACTACCCTGTTACTTTCACTCTTATCCAGAATCATCTTCGCCATCCTTTCCTCTACATCCCTAGAACTATTTGGAGGCCTATAGAAAACTCCCAACAGGGTGACCTCTCCTTTCCTGTTTCTAACCTCAGCCCAGACTACCTCGGAAGAAGAGTCCCCATCTAGCATCCTCTCCGCCACCGTAATACTGCTCTTGACTAGCAGTGCCACACCTCCCCCTCTTTTGCCTCCTTCCCTAAGCTTACTAAAACACCTAAACCCCGGAACCTGCAACAACCATTCCTGTCCCTGCTCTATCCATGTCTCCGAAATGGCCACAACATCGAAGTCCCAGGTACCAACCCATGCTGCCAGTTCCCCTACCTTATTTTGTATACTCCTGGCATTGAAGTAAACACACTTCAAACCACCTACCTGAACACTGGCCCCCTCCTGCGAAGTCAAATCTGTGCTCCTGACCTTTATACTCTCAATCTCCCGTACCCTAAAACTACAATCCAGGTTCCCATGCCCCTGCTGCATTAGTTTAAACCCCCCCAAAGAGCACTAACAAATCCCCCCACCAGGATATTTGTGCCCCTCAGGTTCAGATGTAGACCATCCTGTCTGTAGAGGTCCCACCTTCCCCAGAAAGAGCCCCAGTTATCCAGAAATCTGAATCCCTCCCGCCTGCACCATCCCTGTAGCCACGTGTTTAATTGCTCTCTCTCCCTATTCCTCATTTCATTATCACGTGGCACGGGCAACAACCCAGAGATCACAACTCTGTTTGTTCTCGTTCTGAGCTTCCATCCTAGCTCCCTGACAGCCTGCCTGACATCCTTGTCCCCTTTCCTACCTATGTCGTTAGTGCCAATGTGGATCACGACTTGGGGCTGCTCCCCCTCCCCCTTAAGGACCCGGAAAACACGATCCGAGACATCATGTACCCTTGCACCTGGGTAACATACCAACATACCAAACGTGAGTCTCTCTCGCTCCCACAAAATCTCCTATCTGTGCCCCTGACTATCGAGTTCCCAATTACTAATGCTCTACTCCTCTCCCCCCTTCCCTTCTGAGCAACAGGGACAGACTCCGTGCCAGAGGCCCGTACCCCATGGCTTACCCCTGGTAAGTCGTCCCCCCCACAAGTATCCAAAGCGGTATACTTGTTTCTCAGGGGAACGACCGCAGGGGATCCCTGCACTGACTGCTTCTTCCCAGTCCCTCTTACAGTTACCCATCTATCTCCAATCTTTGGTGTAACTAATTCCCTGAAGCTGCTATCTATGACCCCCTCTGCCTCCCGAACGATCCGAAGTTCTTCCAACTCCAGCTCCAGTTCCCTAACTCGGTCTTGGAGGAGCTGGAGATGGCAGCACTTCCTGCAGGTAAAATCAGCAGGGACACTAACGGCATCCCTCACCTCAAACATCCTCCAGGAGGAACATTGCACTCCCTTCCCTGCCATTCCTCTAACTTTCTACCAAGATCTGATTAATAAATAAATTTTTAAAAAAATAATAATGTAAATATGGTACTTACCTCAGACCAATGGGTCTTATTATTAGGTTAGAGGAGGAGGGCGGGTGGGAGACACTACACGTGTAGTGTCTCAGGTTTCCTCTCCACCAGAATTTATTGGTGGGGGGGGGGAACCTGCCCAGAAGTCCGCGGGTCGAACTTCCGCTTCTGGGTCGAACTTCCGGCTCCCGCCTTATATAAAAAATAAAAATTAAAAATAACACAGAAAAGAAGAACAGAAACGGGACCAGGTAAGTGTTTTTAAAGCAAATACTCACCTCCCGACAGGCCCCTGCACTCCGCTCCTGCCATGGCACCATGGGTTCCTTTCAGTTAGAATCCGAAAACTGCAAACCATATGGACATCGCACTAATATGTCCTGGTATATAACATTTCAGAATCATAAAATCCATAGAATTTACAGTGCAGAAGAAGACCATTCAGCCCCTCGAGTCTGCATCGGCTCTTGGAATGAGCACCCTATATAAGCTCACACCACCCTATCCCTGTAACCCAGTAACTCCACCTAACCGAAGGGCAATTTAACACGGCCAATCCACCTAACCTGCACATCTTTGGACTGTGGGAGGAAACCGGAGCACCCGGAGGAAACCCACGCAGACACAGGGCGACCGTGCAGACTCCGCACAGACAGTGACCCAAGCTGGGAATCGAACCTGGGACCCTGGAGCTGTGAAGCAACAGTGCTAACCACGGTGCTACCGTGCTGCCCATTGGAGACAGCCCGTTCCCTGCATTTCTTTGTACAAAATTGACGCAACCTTTTTAAATTGTCCATTCGTTTGGAACAACCCGTGGACCCTGGTGACAAATCTGCTCAAGAATTGGTTAAAAATTTCGAAGACAAATAAATACGGCAGCCATCAATAACCGCAGAGAGGAACCGGCCAGAGGGGGGGACATTGTGCAGTCCGTTACCAGCCTCAAGCGTGGCATGGAATTTTGCGAATTTGGTGACTCGGTTGATGACACCATGAGAGAGTGCTTGTTTTTTGGGTTCAGAAATGATCCCAGTCAGAACAGATAATTAACGGAACAAAATCTCTGTATTGATATTGCTGTGTCCATGAGCGCAGCAGGCTCGAGACACTAGAAATTGGCTGCCATCCAGAAAAAGATGGACGCAGCATTAGACATGTCAACGCTGTGCAAAAAAAAAACCGGGCCATTAACAGGCTGGTTGCTGGGGCAAGGACAATGAAACCAAAGTGAGGACACACCCGTGGCCACACAATGTGCACTTTCTGGAGTAAAGCGCCACCTACTGACAGACACATGCAATGACAGAAGAGACAAAATGAATTCAACTCTGAAAATTCAGGAACAAAGACAGCAAGAAAACACGGTTTGGAAAGGGAGCTGATGTTAGGTGTATTCTGTGCGCTTGGTGTACCAGGTCGTTTCTGGGTAATTCTATGACTGAATGAACAACCTTTAAAGCCGAGGTTGATGTGGGGGCTGCCGTCTCTTTTATTCCCCAGGGCATCTCTGAAAAGAAACTGAATCACCGAACATTAGGCCCAGAAAATATCATCCTGGAGACCAACAGGGAGGAAACGGTGCTCCTGAAGGATGCATCATAGTCAAAGTAGAGTTAGGTGGGAAAACTGGAGCACACCCTGGCCTGAAGGACCAAATTAAACTGGAGTGCAGGAAATAGGTTATTCAAAGATGAGTTGGACGATCAACCATGATCATAATGAATGACCGAGCAGGTTCAAAGGGCCGAATGGCCTCCTCCTGTCCCTGCTTCTGGACGTGGGTCACTATCGGAAACATTGATTGAAGAATTTTTGGCTGGCATAGTAGGAGGACAGGATTTTAGCCAATTGACCTATAGCAGGCCCACATGAAAATGAAATTTGGAGCTGATTCCCTCCACCTGCCCATCATGATCTCACATGATCTCCGGGGTAACAGCAACAGCCAAACTCGAGGCACCACGGTCGGTTCTGCTGCAGAGGGAGGGGTGATAAGTGTGACAGTGCAATAGTTATCGGGGAGTCACAGGCATTTCTGTGCCCGCAAACGAGACTCCAGGATGGTGTCGATTTCGGTGGCGTGAGAGCAGCTGGTTAGTCAGTTTCAGCGGGAGCATTGCGGAAGGAGGGTGCTGGGAGGTAAGTCAACCTTTAAAAGCACTTCTCTTTGCAGGGGCAGGCCAGTCGATTTCGGTGGCGTGAGAGCAGCTGGTTAGTCAGTTTCAGCGGGAGCATTGCGGAAGGAGGTTGCTGGGAGGTAAGTCAACCTTTAAAAGCACTTCTCTTTGCAGGGGCAGGCCAGTCGATTTCGGCGGCGTGAGAGCAGCTGGTTAGTCAGTTTCAGCAGGAGCTGAGAATTTTTCTTTTTTTTTTAAATTAGTTTTTTAGGCGGGATCAGGAAGTCGACCCGCGGACGTCTGGGAAGACCCTCACCAATTAAATTCTGGTGGAGAGGAAACCCGAGACACTACACGTGTAGTGTCTCCCACCCGCCCTCCTCCTCCAACCTAATAATAAAACCCTTTGGTCTGAGGTAAGTACCATATTTTTATTATATTATTATTATTTTTTATAAAAATTTAATTTAGTTGTTAGCCAGATCTTGGTAGAAAGTTAGAGGAATGGCAGGGAAGGGAGTGCAATGTTCCTCCTGCAGGATGTTTGAGGTGAGGGATGCAGTTAGTGTCCCTGCTGATTTTACCTGCAGGAAGTGCTGCCATCTCCAGCTCCTCCAAGACCGAGTTAGGGAACTGGAGCTGGAGTTGGAAGAACTTCGGATCATTCGGGAGGCAGAAGGGGTCATAGATAGCAGCTTCAGGGAATTAGTTACACCAAAGATTGGAGATAGGTGGGTAACTGTAAGAGGGACTGGGAAAAAACAGTCAGTGCAGGGATCCCCTGCGTTCGTTCCCCTGAGAAACAAGTATACCGCTTTGGATACTTGTGGGGGGGACGACTGACCAGGGATAAGCCATGGGGTACGGGCCTCTGGCACGGAGTCTGTCCCTGTTGCTCAGAAGGGAAGGGGGGAGAGGAGCAGAGCATTAGTAATTGGGGACTCTATAGTCAGGGGCACAGATAGGAGATTTTGTGGGAGCGTGAGAGACTCACGTTTGGTATGTTGCCTCCCAGGTGCAAGGGTACGTGATGTCTCGGATCGTGTTTTCCGGGTCCTTAGGGGGGAGGGGGAGCAGCCCCAAGTCGTGGTCCACATTGGCACCAACGACATAGGTAGGAAAGGGGACAAGGATGTCAGGCAGGCTTTCAGGGAGCTAGGATGGAAGCTCAGAACTAGAACAAACAGAGTTGTTATCTCTGGGTTGTTGCCCGTGCCACGTGATAGTGAGATGAGGAATAGGGAGAGAGAGCATTTAAACACGTGGCTACAGGGATGGTGCAGGCGGGAGGGTTTCAGATTTTTGGATAACTGGGGCTCTTTCTGGGGAAGGTGGGACCTCTACAGACAGGATGGTCTACATCTGAACCTGAGGGGCACAAATATCCTGGGGGGGAGATTTGTTTGTGCTCTTTGGGGGGTTTAAACTAATGCAGCAGGGGCATGGGAACCTGGATTGTAGTTTTAGGGTAAGGGAGAATGAGAGTATAGAGGTCAGGAGCACAGATTGGACGTCGCAGGAGGGGGCCAGCGTTCAGGTAGGTGGTTTGAAGTGTGTCTACTTCAATGCCAGGAGTATACGAAACAAGGTAGGGGAACTGGCAGCGTGGGTTGGTACCTGGGACTTCGATGTTGTGGCCATTTCGGAGACATGGATAGAGCAGGGACAGGAATGGATGTTGCAGGTTCCGGGGTTTAGGTGTTTTAGTAAGCTCAGAGAAGGAGGCAAAAGAGGGGGAGGTGTGGCGCTGCTAGTCAAGAGCAGTATTACGGTGGCGGAGAGGATGCTAGATGGGGACTCTTCTTCCGAGGTAGTATTGGCTGAAGTTAGAAACAGGAAAGGAGAGGTCACCCTGTTGGGAGTTTTTTATAGGCCTCCTAATAGTTCTAGGAATGTAGAGGAAAGGATGGCGAAGATGATTCTGGATATGAGTGAAAGTAACAGGGTAGTTATTATGGGAGACTTTAACTTTCCAAATATTGACTGGAAAATATATAGTTCGAGTACAATAGATGGGTCGTTTTTTGTACAGTGTGTGCAGGAGGGTTTCCTGAAACAATATGTTGACAGGCCAACAAGAGGCGAGGCCACGTTGGATTTGGTTTTGGGTAATGAACCAGGCCAGGTGTTGGATTTGGAGGTAGGAGAGCACTTTGCGGACAGTGACCACAATTCGGTGACGTTTACGTTAATGATGGAAAGGGATAAGTATACCCCGCAGGGCAAGAGTTATAGCTGGGGGAAGGGCAATTATGATGCCATTAGACGTGACTTGGGGGGGATAAGGTGGAGAAGTAGGCTGCAAGTGTTGGGCACACTGGATAAGTGGGGCTTGTTCAAGGATCAGCTACTGCGTGTTCTTGATAAGTATGTACCGGTCAGACAGGGAGGAAGGCGTCGAGCGAGGGAACCGTGGTTTACCAAGGAAGTGGAATCTCTTGTTAAGAGGAAGAAGAAGGCCTATGTGAAGATGAAGTGTGAAGTTTCGGTTGGGGCGATGGATAGTTACAAAGTAGCGAGGAAGGATCTAAAGAGAGAGCTAAGACGAGCAAGGAGGGGACATGAGAAGTATTTGGCAGGAAGGATCAAGGAAAACCCAAAAGCTTTCTATAGGTATGTCAGGAATAAGCGAATGACTAGGGAAAGAGTAGGACCAGTCAAGGACAGGGATGGGAAATTGTGTGTGGAGTCTGAAGAGATAGGCGAGATACTAAATGAATATTTTTCGTCAGTATTCACTCAGGAAAAAGATAATGTTGTGGAGGAGAATGCTGAGCCCCAGGCTAATAGAATAGATGGCATTGAGGTACGTAGGGAAGAGGTGTTGGCAATTCTGGACAGGCTGAAAATAGATAAGTCCCCGGGACCTGATGGGATTTATCCTAGGATTCTATGGGAGGCCAGGGAAGAGATTGCTGGACCTTTGGCTTTGATTTTTATGTCATCATTGGCTGCAGGAATAGTGCCAGAGGACTGGAGGACAGCAAATGTGGTCCCTTTGTTCAAAAAGGGGAGCAGAGACAACCCCGGCAAATATAGACCGGTGAGCCTCACGTCTGTAGTGGGTAAAGTCTTGGAGGGGATTATAAGGGACAAGATTTATAATCATCTAGATAGGAATAATATGATCAGGGATAGTCAGCATGGCTTTGTGAAGGGTAGGTCATGCCTCACAAACCTTATTGAGTTCTTTGAGAAGGTGACTGAACAGGTAGACGAGGGTAGAGCAGTTGATGTGGTGTATATGGATTTCAGCAAAGCGTTTGATAAGGTTCCCCACGGTAGGCTATTGCAAAAAATACGGAGGCTGAAAATTGAGGGTGATTTAGAGATGTGGATCAGAAATTGGCTAGCTGAAAGAAGACAGAGGGTGGTGGTTGATGGGAAATGTTCAGAATGGAGTACAGTCACAAGTGGAGTACCACAAGGATTTGTTCTGGGGCCGTTGCTGTTTGTCATTTTTATCAATGACCTAGAGGAAGGCGCAGAAGGGTGGGTGAGTAAATTTGCAGACGATACTAAAGTCGGTGGTGTTGTCGATAGTGTGGAAGGATGTAGCAGGTTACAGAGGGATATAGATAAGCTGCAGAGCTGGGCTGAGAGGTGGCAAATGGAGTTTAATGTAGAGAAGTGTGAGGTGATTCACTTTGGAAGGAATAACAGGAATGCGGAATATTTGGCTAATGGTAAAGTTCTTGAAAGTGTGGCTGAGCAGAGGGATCTAGGTGTCCATGTACATAGATCCCTGAAAGTTGCCACCCAGGTTGATAGGGTTGTGAAGAAGGCCTATGGAGTGTTGGCCTTTATTGGTAGAGGGATTGAGTTACGGAGTCGGGAGGTCATGTTGCAGCTGTACAGAACTCTGGTCCGGCCGCATTTGGAGTATTGCGTACAGTTCTGGTCACCGCATTACAGGAAGGACGTGGAGGCTTTGGAGCGGGTGCAGAGGAGATTTACCAGGATGTTGCCTGGTATGGAGGGAAAATCTTATGAGGAAAGGCTGACGGACTTGAGGTTTTTTTAGTTGGAGAGAAGAAGGTTAAGAGGAGACTTAATAGAGGCATACAAAATGATCAGGGGGTTGGATAGGGTGGACAGTGAGAGCCTTCTCCCGCGGATGGATATGGCTGGCACGAGGGGACATAACTTTAAGCTGAGGGGTAATAGATATAGGACAGAGGTCAGAGGTAGGTTCTTTACGCAAAGAGTAGTGAGGCCGTGGAATGCCCTACCTGCTACAGTAGTGAACTCGCCAACATTGAGGGCATTTAAAAGTTTATTGGATAAACATATGGATGATAATGGCATAGTGTAGGTTAGATGGCTTTTGTTTCGGTGCAACATCGTGGGCCGAAGGGCCTGTACTGCGCTGTATTGTTCTATGTTCTATGTTCTATGTTCTATGGTGTGTTGCCTCCCTGGTGCTCGGGTCAAGGATGTCTCGGAGCGGGTGCAGGACATTCTGGAGGGGGA
The DNA here is from genome assembly GCF_047496885.1 of Scyliorhinus torazame. Lineage (NCBI taxonomy): Eukaryota > Metazoa > Chordata > Chondrichthyes > Carcharhiniformes > Scyliorhinidae > Scyliorhinus > Scyliorhinus torazame. The sequence continues at coordinate 45,300,286 of NC_092710.1, read as the reverse complement.
GGGTGAACAGCCAGTGGCTGTGGTTCACATCGGTACAAACAACATCGGTAAAAAAAGGGATGCTAAAAGCAGAATACAGGGAGCTCGGAAGGAAGTTAAGAAATCGGACCTCGAAGGTAGTGATCTCAGGATTACTACCGGTGCCACGTGCTAGTCAGAGTAGGAATGACAGGATATATCGGATGAATACGTGGCTCAAGGGATTGTGTCAGGGGGAGGGTTTCAGATTCCTGAGGCATTGGGACCGGTTCAGGGGGAGGTGGGACCTGTACAAACTGGACGGGTTACACCTGGGCAGGACTGGAACCGATGTCCTAGGGGGGGTGTTTGCTATAGCTGTTGGGGAGGGTTTAAACTAATGTGGCAGGGGGATGGGAACCGATGCAGGAAGTTGGAAGGTAGTAAAACAGGGACGGAAATAAAAGGCAGTAAGGGGGAAAGTGTAAGGCAGAGAAGCCATAGTCAAAAATCAAAAAGGGCGACAGTACAAGGTACAGTGACTGAGGGGAGCTCAGTGAATAGGACCAGGAATACTAAAAGGAATAAAACTGGAAGTAAAAACATTAATGCTAAGCAACGCGGCAGGTTGTTACAGGAAGATATGGGTTCAACGACAAGGAAAATTAGGAGAAAGGTTAAGAGGCAAAATAGCTTAGGCAAGGTTACTGATCAAGGTGTTAAGATTCAAAACAGAGGTATAAAAGCCAACATAATGCCCATAGTATTCAGAATAAGGTAAATGAGTTGATGGTGCAAATCATCGTGAATGACTATGATTTAGTGGCCATGACTGAAACATGGTTAAAGGATGGTCACGACTGGGAGTTAAATATCCGAGGGTATCAAACTATTCGGAAGGACAGAGTGGATGGTAAGGGAGGTGGTGTAGCTCTGTTATTTAAGGATGACATCCGGGCAACAGTAAGGGATGACATAGGTGCTATGGAGGATAAGGTTGAATCCATTTGGGTGGAAATCAGGAATAGTAAGGCGAAAAAGTCATTGATAGGAGTAGTCTATAGGCCACCAAATAGTAACATTATGGTGGGGCAGGCAATAAACAAAGAAATAACTGATGCATGTAGAAATGGTACAGCAGTTATCATGGGGGATTTTAATCTACATGTTGATTGGTTTAACCAGGTCGGTCAAGGCAGCCTTGAGGAGGGGTTGATAGAATGTATCTGCGACAGTTTCCTAGAATAGTATGTAATGGAACCTACGAGGGAACAAGCGGTCCTAGATCTGGTCCTGTGTAATGAGACAGGATTGATTCAGGATCTCATAGTTAGGGATCCTCTCGGAAGGAGCGATCACAATATAGTGGAATTTAAAATACAGATGGAGGGTGAGAAGGAAAAATCAAACACTAGTGTTTTCTGCTTAAACAAGGAGATTACAATGGGATGAGAGACTGGGAGCAAAGACTTTATGGTGAAACAGTTGAGGAACAGTGGACAACCTTCCAAGCGATTTTTAACAGTGCTCAGCAAAGGTGTATATCAAAACAAAAAGGAAGGACGGTAGAAAGAGGGAAAATCGCCCGTGGATATCTAAGGAAATAAGGGAGAGTATCAAATTGAAGGAAAAAGCATACAAAGTGGCAAATATTAGTGGGAGACGAGAGGACTGTGAAATCTTTAGGGGGCAACAGAAAGCTACTAAAAACGCTATAAAGAAGAGTAAGATAGATTATGAGAGTAAACTTGCTCAGAATATAAAAACAGATAGTAAACGTTTCTGCAAATATATAAAACAAAAAAGAGTGGCTATGGTAAATATTGGTCCTTTAGAGGATGAGAAGGGAGATTTAATAATGGGAGATGAGGAAATGGCTGAGGTACTGAACAGGTTTTTTGGGTCGGTCTTCACAGTGGAAGACACAAATAACATGCCAGTGACTGATGGAAATGAGGCTATGACAGGTGAGGACCTTGAGAGGATTGTTATCACCAAGGAGGTAGTGATGGGCAAGCTAATGGGACTAAAGGTAGACAAGTCTCCTGGCCCTGATGGAATGCATCCTAGAGTGATAAAAGAGATGGCTAGGGAAATTGCAAATGCACGAGTGATAATTTACCAAAATTCACTAGACTCTGGGGTGGTCCCGGCGGATTGGAAATTAGCAAACGTGACACCACTGTTTAAAAAAGGAGGTAGGCAGAAAGCGGGTAATTATAGGCCAGTTAGCTTAACTTCGGTAGTAGGTAAGATGCTGGAATCTATCATCAAGGAAGAAATAGCGAGGCATCTGCATGGAAATTATCCCATTGGGCAGACGCAGCATGGGTTCATAAAGGGCAGGTCATGCCTAACTAATTTAGTGAAATTTTTTGAGGACATTACCAGTGCGGTAGATAACGGGGAGCCAATGGATGTGGTATATCTGGATTTCCAGAAAGCCTTTGACAAGGTGCCACACAAAGGGTTGCTGCATAAGATAAAGATGCATGGCATTAAGGGGAAAGTAGTAGCATGGATAGAGGATTGGTTAATTAATAGAAAGCAAAGAGTGGGGATTAATGGGTGTTTCTCTGGTTGGCAATCAGTAGCTAGTGGTGTCCCTCAGGGATCAGTGTTGGGCCCACAACTGTTCACAATTTACATAGATGGTTTGGAGTTGGGGACCAAGGGCAATGTGTCCAAGTTTGCAGACGACACTAAGATAAGTGGTAAAGCAAAAAGTGCAGAGGATACTGGAAGTCTGCAGAGGGATTTGGATAGGCTAAGTGAATGGGCTAGGGTCTGGCAGATGGAATACAATGTTGACAAATGTGAGGTTATCCATTTTGGTAGGAATAACAGCAAAAGGGATTATTATTCAAATGATAAAATATTAAAACATGCTGCTGTGCAGAGAGACCTGGGTGTGCTAGTGCATGAGTCGCAGAAAGTTGGTTTTCAGGTACAACAGGTAATTAAGAAAGCAAATGGAATTTTGTCCTTCATTGCTAGAGGGATGGAGTTTAAGACTAGGGAGGTTCTGCTGCAACTGTATAAGGTGTTAGTGAGGCCACACCTGGAGTATTGTGTTCAGTTTTGGTCTCCTTACTTGAGAAAGGACGTACTGGCACTGGAGGGTGTGCAGAGGAGATTCACTAGGTTAATCCCAGAGCTGAAGGGGTTGGATTACGAGGAGAGGTTGAGTAGACTGGGACTCTACTTGTTGGAATTTAGAAGGATGAGGGGGGATCTTATAGAAACATATAAGATTATGAAGGGAATAGATAGGATAGATGCGGGCAGGTGGTTTCCACTGGTCGGTGAAAGCAGAACTAGGGGGCATAGCCTCAAAATAAAGGGAAGTAGATTTAGGACTGAGTTTAGGAGGAACTTCTTCACCCAAAGGGGTGTGAATCTATGGAATTCCTTGCCCAGTGAAGCAGTAGAGGTTCCTTCATTAAATGTTTTTAAGATAAAGATCGATAGTTTTTGGAAGAATAAAGGGATTAAGAGTTATGGTGTTCGGGCCGGAAAGTGGAGCTGAGTCCACAAAAGATCAGCCATGATCTCATTGAATGGTGGAGCAGGCTCGAGGGGCCAGATGGCCGACTCCTGCTCCTAGTTCTTATGTTCTTATGTAAAGGGAACTCTTAAAAATTGATAGAGCCGCCCATCTGCTTCGAAGGCAGTGTACTTGCGGTCACTAGTGCGGAGGGGTAGCTGGTGGTAGGTGGACTTGAGGTCCACCGTGGAGAAGACCTTGTATTGTGCGATCCTGTTTACCAGGTCGGCTATACGGGGGAGAGGGTACGCATCCAGTTGCGTAAACCTGTTGATGGTCTGACTGTAGTCGATGACCATCCTATGCTTCTCCCCGGTCTTTACCACCACTACTTGAGCTCTCCAGGGACAGTTGCTCACTTCGATGACCCCTTCCCCCAGCAGCCTTTGGACCTCGGACCTAACGAACGTCCGGTCCTGGGCGCTGTACCATCTGCTCCTAGTGGCGACGGGTTTGTAATCCGGGGTGAGGTTCGCAAACCGGTAAGGCGGGTCGACCTTAAGGGTCGCGAGGCCGCAGACAGTAAGGGGAGATATAGGGCCGCCGAATTTAAAAGTCAGGCTTTGCAAATGGCATTGGATGTCCAGCCCCAGGAGGGTAGCCACGCAGAGGTGCGGCAGGACATACAGACGGAAATTGTGGAATTCCCTGCCTTGGACAGTGAGGTTCGCTAGGCAGAACCCCTTTATCTCCACTGAGTGTGACCCGGAGGACAGGGAGATCCTTTGATTTCCAAGGTGGGTTACAAGGGAACAGCGCCTTACCGTGTCGGGGTGAACAAAGCTTTCCGTGCTCCCAGAGTCAATCAGGCACACCGTCTCGTGGCCGTTGATGAGGATCGTTGTTGTAGCCGTTGCGAGTGTCCGAGGTCGACTTTGGTCCAGTGTTACCGAGGATAGATGAAGCAGTTGCGAGTTCTGATCGGGCAGCGTGTAGTCGAGCGAGCTGGGGGCCTGGGGCCCCATCCAAGATGGCGTCACCCATGGGTCGCACATGGAGTCCGAGGATCAAGAAGATGGTGTCGGCGATGGACAAAATGGCGGCGCCCACCCGTCCAGCGTGGAGTCCGGGGGGCAAGATGGCCGCGCACGTGGCTCACACGTGGCGTTAGGATAGGGGGGGCGGTAAGCACTGGCCGGTCGGGGCCTGAAGGGAGGGTTGCCGCGGCGGTCCATAGTTGCTGGAGACCGCGGCCACGCGCGGGCCTGGCTGACCCCCACATAGTGGCCCTTCTTGCCGCACCCTTTGCAGGCGGCGGTGCGGGCCGGGCAGCGCGGGCGGGGATGATTCGCTTGCCCGTAGAAGAAACAGCGGGGCCCGGCGGCGGTAGCGGGCCGTCTTGCCGCGCAGGCTTGCGGGGTCGGGGGGAAGGTCTGAGGCGCTGCCGCTGCGGGGTGCCACACAGCCCAGGGTGCTGCCACGTGATCGGGAGCAAAGGACATCGCGTTTTTATAGGCAATGTCCATGGACCCTGCCAGGGCCCGTGCCTCTGTAAGTCCCAGAGTGTCCCTTTCTAGGAGCCTTCGGCGGATATCGGGGGAGGTCATACCTGCCACGAAAGCAGCCCTGATTAATAGTTCCGTGTGCTCGCTCCCCGAAACTTGCGGGCAGCCAAAGTTTCGGCCCAGCACCAGTAGCGCCCGGTAGAAACCTTCCAACGTTGCCTCGGGGCTTTGCCGCCTAGTCGCAAGCAGGTGACGAGCGTAGACCTGGTTTACCGGGCGGATGTAATGTCCTTCCAGCAGTTCGATAGCGGCAGCATAGTTCTCCACCTCCTCGATAAGGGGGTAGATGCCAGGGCTGACCCGGAAGCGCAGGAGATGCATCTTCTGTCCTTCCGTGGGGGTGCCTACGGCCGTGTCGAGGGGGCCCTTAAAGCACGCCAGCCAGTGTTTAAAAATAGCAGCAGATTTATCCGCGTGGGGACTGAGCTGGAGGCACTGCGGTTTGATGCGGAGATCCATCCTTCCAACTGAAGTTGTAGCAGATTAAATTGATGCGCAATCTATTACTCGCGAGACGAAGTGATTCCATAACTGAAGGCTTTAATCTGCTAGAACCTGCATGCGCTCAGGGTCGGGGCCTATGACTCCACTTCGCGCTTCGTAGCCTAGAATGGCTAGACAGTCGGTGCTAAACACGCATTTATCCTTATTGTATGTTAGATTAAGGATTTTCGCGGTCTGGAGGAATTTGCGGAGGTGGGTGTCGTGGTCCTGCTGGTCATGGCCGCAGATGGTGACGTTATCCAGATACGGGAACGTTGCGCATAAGCCGTACCGGTCAACCATTCGGTCCATCTCTCGCTGGAAGACCGAGATCCCATTAGTGACACCAAAGCCAACATAAGTGTACTTTACCTGAATGCTCATAGTATTCGGAATAAGGTAAACAAGTTGATGGCGCAAATCATCGTGAATGACTATGATTTAGTGGCCATTACTGAAACATGGTTAAAAGATGGTCACGACTGGGAGTTAAATATCCGAGTGTATCAAACTATTCGGAAGACAGAGTGGACGGTCAGGGAGGTGGTGTAGCTCTGTTATTTAAGGATGACATCCGGGCAACAGTAAGAGATGACATCGGTGCTATGGAGGATAAGGTTGAATCCATTTGGGTGGAAATCAGGAATAGTAAGGCGAAAAAGTCACTGATAGGAGTAATCTATAGGCCACCAAATAGTAACATTATGGTGGGGCAGGCAATAAACAAAGAAATAACTGATGCATGTAGAAATGGTACAGCAGTTATCATGGGGGATTTTAATCTACATGTTGATTGGTTTAACTAGGTCGGTCAAGGCAGCCTTGAGGAGGGGTTTATAGAATGTATCCGCGATAGTTTCCTAGAACAGTACGTAATGGAACCTACGAGGGAACAAGCGGTCCTAGATCTGGTCCTGTGTAATGAGACAGGATTGACTCAGGATCTCATAGTTAGGGATCCTCTCGGAAGGAGCGATCACAATATGGTGGAATTTAACATACAGATGGAGGGTGAGAAGGTAAAATCAAGCACTAGTGTTTTGTGCTTAAACAAAGGAGATTACAATGGGATGAGAGAAGAACTAGCTAAGGTAGACTGGGTGCAAAGACTTTATAGTAAAACAGTTGAGGAACAGTGGAGAACCTTCCAAGTGATTTTTCACAGTGCTCAGCAAAGGTTTATACCAACAAAAAGGAAGGACGGTAAAAAGAGGGAAAATTGACCGTGGATATCTAAGGAAATAAGGGAGAGTATCAAATTGAAGGAAAAAACATACAAAGTAGCACAGATCAGTGGGAGACTAGAGGACTGGGAAATCTTTAGGGGGCAACAGAAAGCTACTAAAAAAGCTATAAAGAAGAGTAAGATAGATTATGAGAGTAAACTTGCTCAGAATATAAAAACAGACAGTAAAAGTTTCTACAAATACATAAAACAAAAAAGAGTGGCTAAGGTAAATATTGGTCCTTTAGAGGATGAGAAGGGAGATTTAATAATGGGGGATGAGGAAATGGCTGAGGAACTGAACAGGTTTTTTGGGTCGGTCTTCACAGTGGAAGACAAAAATAACATGCCAGTGACTGATGGAAATGAGGCTATGACAGGTGAGGACCTTGAGAGGATTGTTATCACCAAGGAGGTAGTGATGGGCAAGCTAATGGGGCTAAAGGTAGACAAGTCTCCTGGACCTGATGGAATGCATCCCAGAGTGGTAAAAGAGATGGCTAGGGAAATTGCAAATGCACGAGTGATAATTTACCAAAATTCACTCGACTCTGGGGTGGTCCCGGCGGATTGGAAATTAGCAAACGTGACACCACTGTTTAAAAAAGGATGTAGGCAGAAAGCGGGTAATTATAGGCCAGTTAGCTTAACTTCAGTAGTAGGGAAGATGCTGGAATCTATCATCAAGGAAGAAATAGCGAGGCATCTGGATGGAAATTGTTCCATTGGGCAGACGCAGCATGGGTTCATAAAGGGCAGGTCGTGCCTAACTAATTTAGTGGAATTTTTTGAGGACATTAACAGTGCGGTAGATAACGGGGAGCCAATGGATGTGGTATATCTGGATTTCCAGAAAGCCTTTGACAAGGTGCCACACAAAAGGTTGTTGCATAAGATAAAGATGCATGGCATTAAGGGGAAAGTAGTAGCATGGATAGAGGATTGGTTAATTAATAGAAAGCAAAGAGTGGGGATTAATGGGTGTTTCTCTGGTTGGCAATCAGTAGCTAGTGGTGTCCCTCAGGGATCAGTGTTGGGCCCACAACTGTTCACAATTTGCATCGATGATTTGGAGTTGGGGGCCAAGGGCAATGTGTCCAAGTTTGCAGACGACACTAAGATAAGTGGTAAAGCAAAAAGTGCAGAGGATACTGGAAGTCTGCAGAGGGATTTGGATAGGCTAAGTGAATGGGCTAAGGTCTGGCAGATGGAATACAATGTTGACAAATGTGAGGTTGTCCATTTTGGTAGGAATAACAGCAAAAGGGATTATTATTCAAATGATAAAATATTAAAACATGCTGCTGTGCAGAGAGACCTGGGTGTGCTAGTGCATGAGTCGCAAAAAGTTGGTTTTCAGGTACAACAGGTAATTAAGAAAGCAAATGGAATTTTGTCCTTCATTGCTAGAGGGATGGAGTTTAAGACTAGGGAGGTTCTGCTGCAATTGTATAAGGTGTTAGTGAGGCCACACCTGGAGTATTGTGTTCAGTTTTGGTCTCCTTACTCGAGAAAGGACGTACTGGCACTGGAGGGTGTGCAGAAGAGATTCACTAGGTTAATCCCAGAGCTGAAGGGGTTGGATTACGAGGAGAGGTTGAGTAGACTGGGACTGTACTTGTTGGAATTTAGAAGGATGAGGGGGGATCTTATAGAAACATATAAGATTATGAAGGGAATAGATAGGATAGATGCAGACAGGTTGTTTCCACTGGCGGGTGAAAGCAGAACTAGGGGGCATAGCCTCAAAATAAGGGGAAGTAGATTTAGGACTGAGTTTAGGAGGAACTTCTTCACCCAAAGGGGTGTGAATCTATGGAATTCCTTGCCCAGTGAAGCAGTAGAGGCTCCTTCATTAAATGTTTTTAAGATAAAGATAGATAGTTTTTTGAAGAATAAAGGGATTAAGGGTTATGCTGTTCGGGCCGGAAAGTGGAGCTGAGTCCACAAAAGATCAGCCATGATCTCATTGAATGGTGGAGGAGGCTCGAGGGGCCAGATGGCCGACTCCTGCTCCTAGTTCTTATGTTCTTATGTAAAGGGAACTCTTAAAAATTGATAGAGCCGCCCATCTGCTTCGAAGGCAGTGTACTTGCGGTCACTAGTGCAGAGGGGTAGCTGGTGGTAGGTGAACTTGAGGTCCACCGTGGAGAAGACCTTGTATTGTGCGATCCTGTTTACCAGGTCGGCTATACGGGGACGAGGGTACGCATCCAGTTGCGTAAACCTGTTGATGGTCTGACTGTAGTCGATGACCATCCTATGTTTCTCCCCGGTCTTTACCACCACTACTTGAGCTCTCCAGGGACAGTTGCTCGCTTCAATGACCCCTTCCTTCAGCAGCCTTTGGACCTCGGACCTGATGAACGTCCGGTCCTGGGCACTGTACCATCTGCTCCTAGTGGCGACGGGTTTGTAATCCGGGGTGAGGTTCGCAAACCGGGAAGGCGGGTCGACCTTAAGGGTCGCGAGGCCGCAGACAGTAAGGGGAGATATAGGACCGCCGAATTTAAAAGTCAGGCTTTGCAAATGGCATTGGATGTCCAGCCCCAGGAGGGTAGCCACGCAGAGGTGCGGCAGGACATACAGACGGAAATTGTGGAATTCCCTGCCTTGGACAGTGAGGTTCGCTAGGCAGAACCCCTTTATCTCCACTGAGTGTGACCCGGAGGACAGGGAGACCCTTTGATTTCCAAGGTGGGTTACAAGGGAACAGCGCATTGCCGTGTCGAGGTGAACAAAGCTTTCCGTGCTCCCAGAGTCAATCAGGCACACCGTCTCGTGGCCGTTGATGAGGATCGTTGTTGTAGCCGTTGCGAGTGTCCGAGGTCGACTTTGGTCCAGTGTTACCGAGGATAGATGAAGCAGTTGCGAGTTCTGATCGGGCAGCGTGTAGTCGACCGAGCTGGGGGCCTGGGGCCCCATCCAAGATGGCGTCACCCATGGGTCGCACATGGTGTCCGGGGATGAAGAAGATGGTGTCGGCGATGGACAAAATGGCGGCGCCCACCCGTCCAGCGTGGATTCCGGGGGGCAAGATGGCCACGCACGTGGCTCACACAGTGGCGTTAGGATAGGGGGGGGCGGTAAGCACTGGCCGGTCGGGGCCTGAAGGGAGGGTTGCCGCGGCGGTCCATAGTTGCTGGAGACCGCGGCCACGCGCGGGCCTGGCTGACCCCCACAAAGTGGCCCTTCTTGCCGCACCCTTTGCAGGTGGCGGTGCGGGCCGGGCAGCGCGGGCGGGGATGATTTGCTTGCCCGTAGAAGAAACAGCGGGGCCCGGCGGCGGTGCGGGCCGGGCAGTGCGGGCGGGGATGATTCGCTTGCCCGTAGAAGAAACAGCGGGGCCCGGCGGCGGTAGCGGGCCGTCTTGCCGCGCAGGCTTGCGGTGTCAGGGGGAAGGTCTGAGGGTCTGCCGCTGCGGGGTGCCACACAGCCCAGGGGGCTGCCGCCTGGGCGGGCGCATAGGACCGCACGTTTTTATCGGCAATGTCCATGGACCCTGCCAGGGCCCGTGCCTCTGTAAGTCCCAGAGTGTCCCTTTCTAGGAGCCTTCGGCGGATATCGGGGGAGGTCATACCTGCCACGAAAGCATCCCTGAATAATAGTTCCGTGTGCTCGCTCCCCGAAACTTGCGGGCAGCCACAGTTTCGGCCCAGCACCAGTAGCGCCCGGTAGAAACCTTCCAACGTTGCCTCGGGGCTTTGCCGCCTAGTCGCAAGCAGGTGACGAGCGTAGACCTGGTTTACCGGGCGGATGTAATGTCCTTCCAGCAGTTCGATAGCGGCAGCATAGTTCTCCGCCTCCTCGATAAGGGGGTAGATCCCAGGGCTGAACCGGGAGCGCAGGAGATGCATCTTCTGTCCTTCCGTGGGGGTGCCTACGGCCGTGTCGAGGGGGCCCTTAAAGCACGCTAGCCAGTGTTTAAAAATAGCAGCAGATTGATCCGCGTGGGGACTGAGCTGGAGGCACTCCGGTTTGATGCGGAGATCCATCCTTCCAACTGAAGTTGTAGCAGATTAAATTGATGCGCAATCTATTACTCGCGAGACGAAGTGATTCCATAACTGAAGGCTTTAATCTGCTAGAACCTGCATGCGCTCAGGGTCGGGGCCTATGACTCCACTTCGCGCTTCGTAGCCTAGAATGGCTAGACAGTCGGTGCTAAACACGCATTTATCCTTATTGTATGTTATATTAAGGATTTTCGCGGTCTGGAGGAATTTGCGGAGGTTGGTGTCGTGGTCCTGCTGGTCATGGCCGCAGATGGTGACATTATCCAGATACGGGAACGTTGCGCATAAGCCGTACCGGTCAACCATTCGGTCCATCTCTCGCTGGAAGACCGAGATCCCATTAGTGACACCAAAGCCAACATAAGTGTACTTTACCTGAATGCTCATAGTATTCGGAATAAGGTAAACAAGTTGATGGCGCAAATCATCGTGAATGACTATGATTTAGTGGCCATTACTGAAACATGGTTAAAGGATGGTCACGACTGGGAGTTAAATATCCGAGTGTATCAAACTTTTCGGAAGACAGAGTGGACGGTCAGGGAGGTGGTGTAGCTCTGTTATTTAAGGATGACATCCGGGCAACAGTAAGAGATGACATCGGTGCTATGGAGGATAAGGTTGAATCCATTTGGGTGGAAATCAGGAATAGTAAGGCGAAAAAGTCACTGATAGGAGTAATCTATAGGCCACCAAATAGTAACATTATGGTGGGGCAGGCAATAAACAAAGAAATAACTGATGCATGTAGAAATGGTACAGCAGTTATCATGGGGGATTTTAATCTACATGTTGATTGGTTTAACCAGGTCGGTCAAGGCAGCCTTGAGGAGGAGTTTATAGAATGTATCCGCGATAGTTTCCTAGAACAGTACGTAATGGAACCTACGAGGGAACAAGCGGTCCTAGATCTGGTCCTGTGTAATGAGACAGGATTGACTCAGGATCTCATAGTTAGGGATCCTCTTGGAAGGAGCGATCACAATATGGTGGAATTTAACATACAGATGGAGGGTGAGAAGGTAAAATCAAGCACTAGTGTTTTGTGCTTAAACAAAGGAGATTACAATGGGATGAGAGAAGAACTAGCTAAGGTAGACTGGGTGCAAAGACTTTATAGTAAAACAGTTGAGGAACAGTGGAGAACCTTCCAAGTGATTTTTCACAGTGCTCAGCAAAGGTTTATACCAACAAAAAGGAAGGACGGTAAAAAGAGGGAAAATTGACCGTGGATATCTAAGGAAATAAGGGAGAGTATCAAATTGAAGGAAAAAACATACAAAGTAGCACAGATCAGTGGGAGACTAGAGGACTGGGAAATCTTTAGGGGGCAACAGAAAGCTACTAAAAAAGCTATAAAGAAGAGTAAGATAGATTATGAGAGTAAACTTGCTCAGAATATAAAAACAGACAGTAAAAGTTTCTACAAATACATAAAACAAAAAAGAGTGGCTAAGGTAAATATTGGTCCTTTAGAGGATGAGAAGGGAGATTTAATAATGGGGGATGAGGAAATGGCTGAGGAACTGAACAGGTTTTTTGGGTCGGTCTTCACAGTGGAAGACAAAAATAACATGCCAGTGACTGATGGAAATGAGGCTATGACAGGTGAGGACCTTGAGAGGATTGTTATCACCAAGGAGGTAGTGATGGGCAAGCTAATGGGGCTAAAGGTAGACAAGTCTCCTGGACCTGATGGAATGCATCCCAGAGTGGTAAAAGAGATGGCTAGGGAAATTGCAAATGCACGAGTGATAATTTACCAAAATTCACTCGACTCTGGGGTGGTCCCGGCGGATTGGAAATTAGCAAACGTGACACCACTGTTTAAAAAAGGATGTAGGCAGAAAGCGGGTAATTATAGGCCATTGAGCTTAACTTCAGTAGTAGGGAAGATGCTGGAATCTATCATCAAGGAAGAAATAGCGAGGCATCTGGATGGAAATTGTTCCATTGGGCAGACGCAGCATGGGTTCATAAAGGGCAGGTCGTGCCTAACTAATTTAGTGGAATTTTTTGAGGACATTAACAGTGCGGTAGATAACGGGGAGCCAATGGATGTGGTATATCTGGATTTCCAGAAAGCCTTTGACAAGGTGCCACACAAAAGGTTGTTGCATAAGATAAAGATGCATGGCATTAACGGGAAAGTAATATCATGGATAGAGAATTGGTTAATTAATAGAAAGCAAAGAGTGGGGATTAATGGGTGTTTCTCTGGTTGGCAATCAGTAGCTAGTGGTGTCCCTCAGGGATCAGTGTTGGGCCCACAACTGTTCACAATTTGCATCGATGATTTGGAGTTGGGGGCCAAGGGCAATGTGTCCAAGTTTGCAGACGACACTAAGATAAGTGGTAAAGCAAAAAGTGCAGAGGATACTGGAAGTCTGCAGAGGGATTTGGATAGGCTAAGTGAATGGGCTAAGGTCTGGCAGATGGAATACAATGTTGACAAATGTGAGGTTATCCATTTTGGTAGGAATAACAGCAAAAGGGATTATTATTCAAATGATAAAATATTAAAACATGCTGCTGTGCAGAGAGACCTGGGTGTGCTAGTGCATGAGTCGCAAAAAGTTGGTTTTCAGGTACAACAGGTAATTAAGAAAGCAAATGGAATTTTGTCCTTCATTGCTAGAGGGATGGAGTTTAAGACTAGGGAGGTTCTGCTGCAATTGTATAAGGTGTTAGTGAGGCCACACCTGGAGTATTGTGTTCAGTTTTGGTCTCCTTACTCGAGAAAGGACGTACTGGCACTGGAGGGTGTGCAGAAGAGATTCACTAGGTTAATCCCAGAGCTGAAGGGGTTGGATTACGAGGAGAGGTTGAGTAGACTGGGACTGTACTTGTTGGAATTTAGAAGGATGAGGGGGGATCTTATAGAAACATATAAGATTATGAAGGGAATAGATAGGATAGATGCAGACAGGTTGTTTCCACTGGCGGGTGAAAGCAGAACTAGGGGGCATAGCCTCAAAATAAGGGGAAGTAGATTTAGGACTGAGTTTAGGAGGAACTTCTTCACCCAAAGGGGTGTGAATCTATGGAATTCTTTGCCCAGTGAAGCAGTAGAGGCTCCTTCATTAAATGTTTTTAAGATAAAGATAGATAGTTTTTTGAAGAATAAAGGGATTAAGGGTTATGGTGTTCGGGCCGGAAAGTGGAGCTGAGTCCACAAAAGATCAGCCATGATCTCATTGAATGGTGGAGCAGGCTCGAGGAGCCAGATGGCCGACTCCTGCTCCTAGTTCTTATGTTCTTATGTAAAGGGAACTCTTAAAAATTGATAGAGCCGCCCATCTGCTTCGAAGGCAGTGTACTTGCGGTCACTAGTGCGGAGGGGTAGCTGGTGGTAGGTGGACTTGAGGTCCACCGTGGAGAAGACCTTGTATTGTGCGATCCTGTTTACCAGGTCGGCTATACGGGGGAGAGGGTACGCATCCAGTTGCGTAAACCTGTTGATGGTCTGACTGTAGTCGATGACCATCCTATGTTTCTCCCCGGTCTTTACCACCACTACTTGAGCTCTCCAGGGACAGTTGCTCGCTTCAATGACCCCTTCCCCCAGCAGCCTTTGGACCTCGGACCTGATGAACGTCCGGTCCTGGGCACTGTACCATCTGCTCCTAGTGGCGACGGGTTTGTAATCCGGGGTGAGGTTCGCAAACCGGGAAGGCGGGTCGACCTTAAGGGTCGCGAGGCCGCAGACAGTAAGGGGAGATATAGGGCCGCCGAATTTAAAAGTCAGGCTTTGCAAATGGCATTGGATGTCCAGCCCCAGGAGGGTAGCCACGCAGAGGTGCGGCAGGACATACAGACGGAAATTGTGGAATTCCCTGCCTTGGACAGTGAGGTTCGCTAGGCAGAACCCCTTTATCTCCACTGAGTGTGACCCGGAGGACAGGGAGACCCTTTGATTTCCAAGGTGGGTTACAAGGGAACAGCGCATTGCCGTGTCGAGGTGAACAAAGCTTTCCGTGCTCCCAGAGTCAATCAGGCACACCGTCTCGTGGCCGTTGATGAGGATCGTTGTTGTAGCCGTTGCGAGTGTCCGAGGTCGACTTTGGTCCAGTGTTACCGAGGATAGATGAAGCAGTTGCGAGTTCTGATCGGGCAGCGTGTAGTCGACCAAGCTGGGGGCCTGGGGCCCCATCGACGATGGCGTCACCCATGGGTCGCACATGGAGTCCGGGGATGAAGACGATGGTGTCGGCGATTGACAAAATGGCGGCGCCCACCCGTCCAGCGTGGATTCCGGGGGGCAAGATGGCCACGCACGTGGCTCACACGTGGCGTTAGGATGGGGGGGCGGTAAGCACTGGCCGGTCGGGGCCTGAAGGGAGGGTTGCCGCGGCGGTCCATAGTTGCTGGAGACCGCGGCCACGCGCGGGCCTGGCTGACCCCCACAAAGTGGCCCTTCTTGCCGCACCCTTTGCAGGTGGCGGTGCGGGCCGGGCAGCGCGGGCGGGGATGATTCGCTTGCCCGTAGAAGAAACAGCGGGGCCCGGCGGTGGTAGCGGGCCGTCTTGCCGCGCAGGCTTGCGGGGTCGGGGGGAAGGTCTGAGGGGCTGCCGCTGCGGGGTGCCACGCAGCCCAGGGGGCTGCCACGCGATCGGGAGCAAAGGACATCGTGTTTTTATAGGCAATGTCCATGGACCCTGCCAGGGCCCGTGCCTCTGTAAGCCCCAGAGTGTCCCTTTCTAGGAGCCTTCGGCGGATATCGGGGGAGGTCATACCTGCCACGAAAGCATCCCTGATTAAAAGTTCCGTGTGCTTGCTCCCCGAAACTTGCGGGCAGCCACAGTTTCGGCCCAGCACCAGCACCGCCCGGTAGAAACCTTCCAACGTTGCCTCGGGGCTTTGCCGCCTAGTCGCAAGCAGGTGACGAGCGTAGACCTGGTTTACCAGGCGGATGTGATGTCCTTCCAGCAGTTCGATAGTGGCAGCATAGTTCTCCGCCTCCTCGATAAGGGGGTAGATCCCAGGGCTGACCCGGGAGCGCAGGAGATGCATCTTCTGTCCTTCCGTGGGGGTGCCTACGGCCGTGTCGAGGGGGCCCTTAAAGCACGCCAGCCAGTGTTTAAAAATAGCAGCAGATTTATCCGCGTGGGGGCTGAGCTGGAGGCACTCCGGTTTGATGCGGAGATCCATCCTTCCAACTGAAGTTGTAGCAGATTAAATTGATGCGCAATCAATTGCTCTCGAGACGAAGTGATTCCATAACTGAGGCTTTAATCTGCTAGAACTTGTTCCCCAGCAGCTTCAGTACAGAAAGTGAAGGCTGCTGGGACGGCACCATCTCTTATACCCCGCCTTCAGGGCGGAGCTACACAATACAGCCAATGGTAGACTCCTGGGTCTAACCAATGGTCATCAGCCTCTCAGGTGCCGCAATACCTGGTACTACCACATCCCCCATGACCGATCAGCTGGGCCTGTGATTTCCCCATGGCTGATTATCTGGGTGGGTGTGATTCCCCCATGGCCTATTAGCTGGGTGGGTGTGATTCCCCCATGGCCTATTAGCCCGATTAGCTGGGTGCGTGTGATTCCCCCATGGCCGATTAGCACGATTAGCTGGGTGGGTGTGATTCCCCCATGGCCGATTAGCTGGGTGTGTGTTATTCCCCCATGGCCGATTAGTACGATTAGCTGGGTGGGTGTGATTCCCCCATGGCCGATTAGCTGGGTGGGTGTGATTCCCCCATGGCCGATCAGCTGGGTGGGTGTGATTCCCCCATGGCCGATTAGCTGGGTGGGTGTGATTCCCCCATGGCCGATTAGCTGGGTGTGTGTGATTCCCCCATGGCCGATTAGCTGGGTGGGTGTGATTCTCCCATGGCCGATCAGCTGGGTGGGTGTGATTCCCCCATGGCCGATTAGCTGGGTGGGTGTGATTCCCCCATGGCCGATTAGCTGGGTGTGTGTGATTCCCCCATGGCCGATTAGCTGGGTGGGTGTGACTCCCCCATGGCCGATCAGCTGGGTGGGTGTGATTCCCCCATGGCCGATTAGCTGGGTGGGTGTGATTCCCCCATGGCCGATTAGCTGGGTGTGTGTGATTCCCCCATGGCCAATTAGCTGGGTGTGTGTGATTCCCCCATGGCCGATTAGCTGGGTGTGTGTGATTCCCCATGGCTGATCAGCTGGGGCTGTTTGATTCCCCCATGGCCGATCAGCACGATTAGCCTAGTGGGTGTGATTCCCGCATGGCCGATTAGCTGGGCGGGTGTGATTCCCCCATGGCCGATTAGCTGGGTGGGTGTGATTCCCCCATGGCCGATTAGCTGGGTGGGTGTGATTCCCCCATGGCCGATTAGCTGGGTGTGTGTGATTGTCCCATGGCCGATTAGTTGGATGGGTGTGATTCTCCCATGGCCGATCAGCTGGGTTTGTGTGATTCCCCCATGGCCGATTAGCTGGATGGGTGTGATTCTCCCATGGCCGATTAGCTGTGTGTGATTGTCCCATGGCCGATTAGCTGGGTGGGTGTGATTTCCCCATGGCCGATCAGCTGGGTGGGTGTGATTCCCCCATGGCCGATCAGCTGGGTGGGTGTGAGTCCCCCATGGCCGATTAGCTGGGTGGGTGTGATTCTCCCATGGCCGATTAGCATGATTAGCTGGGTGGGTGTGATTCCCCCATGGCCGATTAGCTGGGTGGGTGTGATTCCCCCATGGCCGATTAGCTGGGTGGGTGTGATTCCCCCATGGCCGATTAGCTGGGTGGGTGTGATTCCCCCATGGCCGATTAGCTGGGTGTGTGTGATTGTCCCATGGCCGATTAGCTGGATGGGTGTGATTCTCCCATGGCCGGATCAGCTGGGTGTGTGTGATTCCCCCATGGCCGATTAGCTGGATGGGTGTGATTCTCCCATGGCCGATTAGCTGTGTGTGATTGTCCCATGGCCGATTAGCTGGGTGGGTGTGATTTCCCCATGGCCGATCAGCTGGGTGGGTGTGATTCCCCCATGGCCGATCAGCTGGGTGGGTGTGATTCCCCCATGGCCGATTAGCTGGGTGGGTGTGATTCTCCCATGGCCGATTAGCATGATTAGCTGGGTGGGTGTGATTCTCCCATGGCCGATTAGCTGGGTGGGTGTGATTCCCCCATGGCCGATTAACTGGGTGGGTGTGCGGAGGGTCCCTCACTCGCAGTCACGGCTCCTGCTGCCCAATATCCCCCCTCCCCGGATACACCCTCCCCCATATCAACCCCCATCAAATATCACTCCTTCACCAGGATATCACCCCTCCCCAAGGATATCACCCCCCCAGGATATCTCCCACCCCGCCCAGGATATCTCCCCCCCCCACCCAGGATATCCCCCCCCCCCAGGATATCACCCCCCCTCCCAGGATATCACACCGCCCATGATATCACCACACCCCCAGGATATCACCCTCCCCAGGATATCACACCCCCTGGATATCACCCCCCCTCCCAGGATATCACACCCCCTGGATATCACCCCCCTCCCAGGATATCACACCCCCTGGATATCACCCGCCCCCCCCCAGGATATCACCCCCCCCAGGATATCACCCCCCAGGATATCACCCCCCCTGGATATCACCCCCCCCCCAGAATATCACAACCCCCTCCCAGGATATCACCCCCCCTCCCAGGATATCACCCCCCCAGGAGATCATGCCCCCCCCAGGATATCACCCCCACAGGATTACATCCCCCCAGGATATCACCCCCCCAGGTTATCAGCCCCCCCAGGATATCACCCCCCCACCAGGATATCACCCCCCCCCCCCAGGATATCACCTCCCCCCCAGATATCACCCCACCCAGGATATCCCCCCCAGGATATCTTTTCCCCCCCCCAGGATTTTACCCCCCCAGGATATCAACCCCCCCCCCCCGGATATCACCCCCCCAGGATATCACCCCCCCCCCCAGGATATCACCCCCCCAGGATTTCAGACCCCCAGGATATCACCCCCGCAGGATATCACCCCACCCCCAGGATATCACCCCCCTCCTCCAGGATATCAGCCCCCCAGGATATCAACCCCCCCAGGATATTACCCACCCAGGATATCACCCCCCCCCCCCAGGATATCACCCCCCCAGGATTTCACCCCCCCAGGATATCACCCCCCCCCCCAGGATATCACCCCCCACAGGATATCACCCCCCCCCCAGGATATCACCTCCCCAGGATATCACCCCCCCCCCCCCCAGGATATCACCTCCCCAGGATATCACCCCCCCCCCCCCAGGATTTCAACCCTCCCCCCCCCGGATATCACAGTGCGGGCTGAGTGAGAGAGAGGAGGTAGGGAATGGAGGGGAGTGAGTGCGGGCTGAGTGAGGGTGCGAGGCGGAGGTAGGGAAGGGAGGGGAGTGAGTGTGGGCTGAGTGAGAGAGAGGAGGTAGGGAATGGAGGGGAGTGAGTAAGTGCAGAGTGAGACAGAGAGGAGGTAGGGAATGGAGTGGAGTGAGTTCGGGCTGAGTGAGAGAGGAGGTAGGGAATGGAGGGGAGTGAGTGCGGACTGAGTGAGGGAGAGGAGGTAGGGAATGGAGGGGAGTGAGTGAGGGCTGAGTGAGGGAGAGGAGGTAAGGAATGGAGGGGAGTGAGTGCGGGCTGAGTGAGGGTGCGAGGCGGAGGTAGGGAATGGAAGGGAGTGAGTGTGGGCTGAGTGAGGGAGAGGAGGTAGGGAATGGAGGGGACTGAGTGCGGGCTGAGTGAGAGAGAGGAGGTAGGGAATGGAGGGGAGTGAGTGCGGGAGAGGAGGTAGGGAATGGAGGGGAGTGAGTGTGGGCTGAGTGAGAGAGGAGGAAGGGAATGGAGGGGAGTGAGTGCGGGAGAGGAGGTAGGGAATGGAGGGGAGTGAGTGCGGGAGAGGAGGTAGGGAATGGAGGGGAGTGAGTGTGGGCTGAGTGAGAGAGGAGGAAGGGAATGGAGGGGAGTGAGTGCGGGCTGAGTGAGAGAGAGGAGGTAGGGAATGGAGGTGAGTGAGTGCAGGCTGAGTGAGCAAGTGAGGAGGTAAGCAATGGAGGTGAGTGAGTGTGGGCTGAGTAAGAGAGAGAGGAGGTACCGAATGGAGGTGAGTGAGTGCGGGCAAAGTGAGAGAGAGGAGGTAGGGAATGGAGGGGAGTGAGTGTGGGCTGAGTGAGAGAGAGAGGAGGTAGGGAATGGAGGTGAGTGAGTGCGGGCTGAGTGAGCAAGTGAGGAGGTAAGCAATGGAGGTGAGTGAGTGTGGGCTGAGTGAGGGAGCGAGGAGGTAGGGAATGGAGGGGAGTGAGAGAGAGGAGGAAGGGAATGGAGGGGAGTGAGTGCAGGCTGAGTGAGGGAGCGAGGAGGTAGGGACTGGAGGGGAGTGAGTGCGGGCTGACGGAGCAAGTGATGAGGTAGGGAATGGAGGGGAGTGAGTGCGGGGTGAGTGAAGGAGCGAGGAGGTAGGGAATGTAAGGGAGTGCGCGGGCTGATTGAGGAAGAGAGGTAGGGAATGGAGGGGAGTGAGTGCGGGGTGAGTGAAGGAGCGAGGAGGTAGGGAATGTAAGGGAGTGAGTGCGTGCTGATTGATGAAGAGAGGTAGGGAATGGAGGGGAGTGAGTGCGGGCTGAGTGAGAGAGAGGAAGTAGGGAATGGAGGGGAGTGAGAGAGAGGAGGAAGGGAATGGAGGGGAGTGAGTGCAGGCTGAGTGAGGGAGCGAGGAGGTAGGGACTGGAGGGGAGTGAGTGCGGGCTGACGGAGCAAGTGATGAGGCAGGGAATGGAGGGGTGCAAGTGCGGGATGAGTGAGAGTGAAGAGGTAGGGAATGGAGGGGAGTGAGTGCGGGCTGAGAGTGAGACAGGAGGTAGGGAATGGAGGGGAGTGTGTGCCGGCCGAGTGAGGGAGAGGAGGTTGGGAATGGAGGGGAGTGAGTGTTGGCTGAGTGAGGGTGCGAGAAGGAGGTAAGGAATGGAGGAGAGTGAGTGCGGGCTGAGTGAGGGTGCGAGGAGGAAGTAGGGAATTGAGGGGAGTGAGTGTGGGCTGAGGGGAGCTGTGTGAGGGAGAGGAGGTAGGGAATGGAGGGGAGTGTGTGCCGGCCGAGTGAGGGAGAGGAGGTTGGGAATATTGGGGAGTGAGTGTGGGCTGAGTGAGGGAGCGAGGAGTAGGTAGGGAATGGAGGGGAGTGAGTGGTGGCTGAGTGAGGGAGTGAGGAGGAGGTAGGGATTAGAGGGGAGTGAGTGTGGGCTGGGTGAGGGTGCGAGGAGGAAGTAGGGAATGGAGGGGAGTGAGTGTGGGCTGAGTGAGGGTGCGAGGAGGAAGTAGGGAATGGAGCGGAGTGAGTGCGGGCTGAGTGAGAGAGAGGAGGTAGGGAATGGAGGGGAGTGAGTGCGTGCTGAGTGAGAAAGTGAGGAGGTAGGGAATGGAGGGGAGTGAGTGCGTCTGAGTGAGGGAGTGAGGAGGAGGTAGGGAATGGAGGGGAGTGAGTGCG
Organism: Scyliorhinus torazame; assembly: GCF_047496885.1. NCBI lineage: Eukaryota > Metazoa > Chordata > Chondrichthyes > Carcharhiniformes > Scyliorhinidae > Scyliorhinus > Scyliorhinus torazame. The sequence continues at coordinate 45,279,113 of NC_092710.1, read as the reverse complement.
GACTGAGAGAGCAAGTGAGGAGGAGGTAGGGAATGGAGTGGAGTGAGAGTGGGCTGAGTGAGAGAGAGGAGGTAGGGATTGGAGGGGAGTGAGTGCGGGCTGAGTGAGAGAGTGGAGGTAGGGAATATAGGGGAGTCAGTGTGGGCTGAGTGAGGGAGCGAGGAGTAGGTAGGGAATGGAGGGGAGTGAGTGGGGGCTGAGTGAGGGAGTGAGGAGGAGGTAGGGATTAGAGGGGAGTGAGTGTGGGCTGGGTGAGGATGCGAGGAGGAAGTAGGGAATGGAGGGGAGTGAGTTTGGGCTGAGTGAGGGTGCGAGGAGGAAGTAGGGAATGGAGCGGAGTGAGTGCGGGCTGAGTGACAGAGAGGAGGTAGGGAATGGAGGGGAGTGAGTGCGTGATGAGTGAGAAAGTGAGGAGGTAAGCAATGGAGGGGAGTGGGTGCGGGCTGAGTGAGAGAGAGGAGGTGGGGAATGGAGGGGAGTGAGTGCAGGCTGAGTGAGGGAGCGAGGAGGTAGGGACTGGAGGGGAGTGAGTGCGGGCTGAGAGAGCAAGTGAGGAGGTAGGGAATGGAGGGGAGTGAGTGCGGGGTGAGTGAAGGAGCGAGGAGGTAGGGAATGTAAGGGAGTGAGTGAGGGCTGATTGAGGAAGAGAGGTACGGAATGGAGGGGAGTGAGTGTGTGCTAAATGAGGGAGAGGAGGTAGGGAATGGAGGGGAGTGAGTGCGGGCTGAGTGAGAGAGAGGAGGTAGGGAATGGAGGGGAGTGAGAGTTGGCTGAGTGAGGGAGCAAAGAGGAGGCAGGGAAAGGAGGGGTGCAAGTGCGGGATGAGTGAGAGTGAAGAGGTAGGGAATGAAGGGGAGTGAGTGCGGGCTGAGAGTGAGACAGGAGGTAGGGAATGGAGGGGAGTGTGTGCCGGCTGAGTGAGGGAGAGGAGGTTGGGAATGGAGGGGAGTGAGTGTTGGCTGAGTGAGGGTGCGAGGAGGAGGTAGGGAATGGAGGAGAGTGAGTGCGGGCTGAGTGAGGGTGCGAGGAGGAAGTAGGGAATTGAGGGGAGTGAGTGAGAGCTGTGTGAGGGAGAGGAGGTAGGGAATGGAGGGGAGTGAGTGTGGGCTGAGTGAGAGAGAGGAGGTAGGGAATGGAGGAGAGTGAGTGCGGGCTGAGTGAGAGAGGAGGTAGGGAATGGAGGGGAGTGAGAGGGGGCTGAATGAGAGTGAGGAGGTAGGGATTGGAGGGGAGTGAGTGTGGGCTGAGTGAGAGAGTGGAGGTAGGGAATATAGCGGAGTGAGTGTGGACTGAGTGAGGGAGCGAGGAGTAGGTAGGGAATGGAGGGTAGTGAGTGGGGGCTGAGTGAGGGAGTGAGGAGGAGGAGGTCGGGATTAGAGGGGAGTGAGTGCGGGCTGGGTGAGCAAGTGAGGAGGTAAGCAATGGAGGTGAGTGAGTGCGGGGTGAGTGAAGGAGCAAGGAGGTAGGGAATGTAAGGGAGTGAGTGAGGGCTGATTGAGGAAGAGAGGTACGGAATGGAGGAGAGTGAGTGGGTGCTAAATGAGGGAGAGGAGGTAGGGAATGGAGGGGAGGGAGTGTGGGCTGAGTGAGAGAGAGAGGAGGTACCGAATGGAGGTGAGTGAGTGCGGGCTGAGTGAGAGAGAGGAGGTAGGGAATGGAGGTGAGTGAGTGCGGGCTGAGTGAGCAAGTGAGGAGGTAAGCAATGGAGGTGAGTGAGTGTGGGCTGAGTGAGGGAGCGAGGAGGTAGGGAATGGAGGGAGTGAGAGAGAGGAGGAAGGGAATGGAGGGGAGTGAGTGCAGGCTGAGTGAGGGAGCGAGAAGGTAGGGACTGGAGGGGAGTGAGTGCGGGCTGACGGAGCAAGTTATGAGGTAGGGAATGGAGGGGAGTGAGTGCGGTGTGAGTGAAGGAGCGAGGAGGTAGGGAATGTAAGGGAGTGAGTGCGGGCTGATTGAGGAAGAGAGGTAGGGAATGGAGGGGGGTGAGTGCGGGGTGAGTGAAGGAGCGAGGAGGTAGCGAATGTAAGGGAGTGAGTGCGGGCTGATTGAGGAAGAGAGGTAGGGAATGGAGGGGAGTGAGTGCGGGCTGAGTGAGTGAGAGGAAGTAGGGAATGGAGGGGAGTGAGAGAGAGGAGGAAGGGAATGGAGGGGAGTGAGTGCAGGCTGAGTGAGGGAGCGAGGAGGTAGGGACTGGAGGGGAGTGAGTGCGGGCTGACGGAGCAAGTGATGAGGCAGGGAATGGAGGGGTGCAAGTGCGGGATGAGTGAGAGTGAAGAGGTAGGGAATGGAGGGGAGTGAGTGCGGGCTGAGAGTGAGACAGGAGGTAGGGTATGGAGGGGAGTGTGTGCCGGCCGAGTGAGGGAGAGGAGGTTGGGAATGGAGGGGAGTGAGTGTTGGCTGAGTGAGGGTGCGAGGAGGAGGTAAGGAATGGAGGCGAGTGAGTGCGGGCTGAGTGAGGGTGCGAGGAGGAAGTAGGAATTGAGGGGAGTGAGTGAGAGCTGTGTGAGGGAGAGGAGGTAGGGAATGGAGGGGAGTGAGTGTCGGCTGAGTGAGAGAGAGGAGGTAGGGAATGGAGGAGAGTGAGTGCGGGCTGAGTGAGAGAGGAGGTAGGGAATGGAGTGGAGTGAGAGCGGGCTGAGTGAGAGAGAGGAGGTAGGGATTGGAGGGGAGTGAGTGCGGGCTGAGTGAGAGAGTGGAGGTAGGGAATATAGGGGAGTGAGTGTGGGCTGAGTGAGGGAGCGAGGAGTAGGTAGGGAATGGAGGGGAGTGAGTGGGGGCTGAGTGAGGGAGTGAGGAGGAGGTAGGGATTAGAGGGGAGTGAGTGTGGGCTGGGTGAGGGTGTGAGGAGGAAGTAGGGAATGGAGGGGAGTGAGTGTGGGCTGAGTGAGGGTGCGAGGAGGAAGTAGGGAATGGAGCGGAGTGAGTGCGGGCTGAGAGAGAGAGAGGAGGTAGGGAATGGAGGGGAGTGAGTGCGTGCTGAGTGAGAAAGTGAGGAGGTAGGGAATGGAGGGGAGTGAGTGCGTCTGAGTGAGGGAGTGAGGAGGAGGTAGGGAATGGAGGGGAGTGAGTGCGGACTGAGAGAGCAAGTGAGGAGGAGGTAGGGAATGGAGTGGAGTGAGAGTGGGCTGAGTGAGAGAGAGGAGGTTGGGATTGGTGGGGAGTGAGTGCGGGCTGAGTGAGAGAGTGGAGGTAGGGAATATAGGGAAGTGAGTGCGTATTGAGTGAGAAAGTGAGGAGGTAAGCAATGGAGGGGAGTGAGTGCGGGGTGAGTGAGAGAGAGGAGGTATGGAATGGAGGGGATTGGGTGCGGGCTGAGTGAGAGAGAGGAGGTGGGGAATGGAGGGCAGTGAGTGCAGGCTGAGTGAGGGAGCGAGGAGGTAGGGACTGGAGGGGAGTGAGTGCGGGCTGAGAGAGCAAGTGAGGAGGTAGGGAATGGAGGGGAGTGAGTGCGGGGTGAGTGAAGGAGCAAGGAGGTAGGGAATGTAAGGGAGTGAGTGAGGGCTGATTGAGGAAGAGAGGTACGGAATGGAGGAGAGTGAGTGGGTGCTAAATGAGGGAGAGGAGGTAGGGAATGGAGGGGAGTGAGTGCGGGCTGAGTGAGAGAGAGGAGGTAGGGAATGGAGGGGAGTGAGAGTTGGCTGAGTGAGGGAGCAAAGAGGAGGCAGGGAATGGAGGGGTGCAAGTGCAGGATGAGTGAGAGTGAAGAGGTAGGGAATGAAGGGGAGTGAGTGTGGGCTGAGAGTGAGACAGGAGGTAGGGAATGGAGGGGAGTGTGTGCCAGCTGAGTGAGGGAGAGGAGGTTGGGAATGGAGGGGAGTGAGTGTTGGCTGAGTGAGGGTGCGAGGAGGAGGTAGGGAATGGAGGAGAGTGAGTGCGGGCTGAGTGAGGGTGCGAGGAGGAAGTAGGGAATTGAGGGGAGTGAGTGAGAGCTGTGTGAGGGAGAGGAGGTAGGGAATGGAGGGGAGTGAGTGTGGGCTGAGTGAGAGAGAGGAGGTGGGGAATGGAGGAGAGTGAGTGCGGGCTGAGTGAGAGAGGAGGTAGGGAATGGAGGGGAGTGAGAGGGGGCTGAGTGAGAGTGAGGAGGTAGGGATTGGAGGGGAGTGAGTGTGGGCTGAGTGAGAGAGTGGAGGTAGGGAATATAGGGGAGTGAGTGTGGACTGAGTGAGGGAGCGAGGAGTAGGTAGGGAATGGAGGGTAGTGAGTGGTGGCTGAGTGAGGGAGTGAGGAGGAGGTAGGGATTAGAGGGGAGTGAGTGTGGGCTGGGTGAGGGTGCGAGGAGGAAGTAGGGAATGGAGGGGAGTGAGTGTGGGCTGAGTGAGGGAGCGAGGAGGAGGTAGGGAATGGAGGGGAGGGAGTGCGTGCTGAGTGAGCAAGTGAGGAGGTAAGCAATGGAGGGGAGTGAGTGCAGGGTGAGTGAGAGAGAGGAGGTAGGGAATGGAGGGGAGTGAGTGCGTCTGAGTGAGGGAGTGAGGAGGAGGTAGGGAATGGAGGGGAGTGAGTTTGGGCTGAGTGAGGGAGCGAGGAGGAGGTAGGGAATGGAGGGGAGTGAGTGCGGGCTGAGTGAGGGAGCGAGGAGGAGGTAGGGAATGTAGGGGAGTGAGTGCGGGCTGAGTGAGGGAGCGAGGAGGAGGTTGGGAATGGAGGGGAGTGAGTGCGGGCTGAGTGAGGGAACGAGGAGGAGGTAGGGAATGTAGGCGAGTGAGTGTGGGCTGAGTGAGGGAGCGAGGAGGAGGTAGGGAATGTAGGGGAGTGAGTGCGGGCTGAGTGAGGGAGCGAGGAGGAGGTAGGGAATGGAGGGGAGTGAGTGCGGGCTGAGTGAGGGAACAAGGAGGTTAGGGAATGGAGGGGAGTGAGTGCGGGACGAGTGAGGGAACGAGGAGGAGGTAGGGAATGTAGGGGAGTGAGTACGGGCTGAGTGAGAGAGAGGAGGTAGGGAATGGAGGGGAGTAATTGCCGGTTGAGTGAGGGAGCGAGGAGGAGGTCGGGAATGGAGGGGAGTGAGTGCGGGCTGAGTGAGTGAGCGAGGAGGACGTAGGGAATGTAGGGGAGTGAGTGCGGGCTGAGTGAGGGAGCGAGAAGGAGGTAGGGAATGGAGGGGAGTGAGTGCGGGCTGAGTGAGGGAGCGAGGAGGAGGTAGGGAATGTAGGCGAGTGAGTGTGGGCTGAGTGAGGGAGCGAGGAGGAGGTAGGGAATGTAGGGGAGTGAGTGCGGGCTGAGTGAGGGACCGAGGAGGAGGTAGGGAATGGAGGGGAGTGAGTGCGGGCTGAGTGAGGGAACAAGGAGGAGTTAGGGAATGGAGGGGAGTGAGTGCGGGACGAGTGAGGGAACGAGGAGGAGGTAGGGAATGTAGGGGAGTGAGTACGGGCTGAGTGAGAGAGAGGAGGTAGGGAATGGAGGGGAGTAATTGCCGGTTGAGTGAGGGAGCGAGGAGGAGGTCGGGAATGGAGGGGAGTGAGTGCGGGCTGAGTGAGTGAGCGAGGAGGAGGTAGGGAATGTAGGGGAGTGAGTGCGGGCTGAGTGAGGGAGCGAGAAGGAGGTAGGGAATGGAGGGGAGTGAGTGCGGGCTGAGTGAGGGAGCGAGGAGGAGGTAGGGAATGGAGGGGAGTGAGTGCGGGCTGAGTGAGGGAGCGAGGAGGAGGTAGGGAATGGGGGGAGTGAGTTAGGGCTGAGTGAGAGAGAGGAGGTACGGAATTGAGGGGAGTCAGTGCCGGCTGAGTGAGGGAGCGAGGAGGAGGTAGGGAATGGAGGGGAGTGAGTGCGGGCTGAGTGAGGGAACGAGGAGGAGGTAGGGAATGGAGGCGAGTGAGTGTGGGCTGAGTGAGGGAGCGAGGAGGAGGTAGGGAATGGAGGGGTGTGAGTGCGGGCTGAGTGAGGGAGCGAGGAGGAAGTAGGGAATGGAGTGGAGTGAGTGCGTGCTGAGTGAGAGAGAGGAGGTAAGGAATGGAGTGGAGTGAGTGCGGGCTGAGTGAGAGAGAGGAGGTAGGGAATGGAGGGGAGTGAGTGCGGGCTGAGAGAGAGAGAGGAGGTAGGGAATGGAGGGGAGTGAGTGAACTGATTGAGGGAGCGATGAGGAGGTAGGGAATGGAGTGGAGTAAGTGCGGGTTGAGTGAGGGAGCGAGGAGGAGGTAGGGAATGGAGGGGAGTGAGTGCGGGCTGAGTGAGGTAGCAAGGAGGAGGTAGGGAATGGAGGGGAGTGAGTGCGGGCTGATTGAGGGAGCGAGGAGAAGGTAGGAATAGGAGGGGAGTGAGTGCGGGCTGAGTGAGGGAGCGAGGAGGAGGTAGGGAATGGAGAAGAGTGAGTGAGGTCTGAGTGAGGGAGCGAGGAGGTGGCATGGAATGGAGGGGAGTGAGTTCGGGCTGAGTGAGAAAGAGGAGGTAGGGAATGGAGGGGAGTGAGTGCGGGCGGAGTGAGGGAGCGAGGAGGAGGTAGGGAATGGAGGGGATTGAGTTCGGGCTGAGTGAGAAAGAGGAGGTAGGGAATGGAGGGGAGTGAGTGCGGGCTGAGTGAGGGAGCAAGGAGGAGGTAGGGAATGGAGGGGTGTGAGTGTGGGTTCCGTGAGGGAGCGAGGAGGAAATAGGGAATGGAGGGGAGTGAGTGTGGGCTGAGTGAGGGTGCGAGGAGGAAGTAGGGAATGGAGCGGAGTGAGTGTGGGCTGAGTGAGTGAGCGAGGAGGTGGTTGGGAATGGAGGGGAGTGAGTTCGGTCTGAGTGAGAAAGAGGAGGTAGGGAATGGAGGGGAGTGAGTGCGGGCTGAGTGAGGGAGCGAGGAGGAGGTAGGGAATGGAGGGGATTGAGTTCGGGCTGAGTGAGAAAGAGGAGGTAGGGAATGGAGGGAATTGAGTGTGGGCTGAGTGAGAGAGAGGAGGTAGGGAATGGAGAGGAGTGAGTGCAGGCTGTGAGGGAGCGATGAGGAGGTAGGAAATGGAGGGGAGTGAGTGTGGGCTGAGTGAGAGAGAGGAGGAAGGGAATGGAGGGGAGTGAGTGCATGCTGAGTGAGAGAGTGGAGGTAAGGAATGGAGTGGAGTGAGTGCGGGCTGAGTGAGGGAGCGAGGAGGAGGTAGGGAATGGAGGGGAGTGAGTGCGGGCTGAGTGAGGGAGCGAGGAGGAGGTAGGGAATGTAGGGGAGTGAGTGCGGGCTGAGTGAGAAAGAGGAGGTAGGGAATGGAGGGGAGTGAGTGCGGGCTGAGTGAGGGAGCGAGGAGGAGGTTGGGAATGGAGGGGAGTGAGTGCGGCCTGAGTGAGGGAGCGAGGAGGGCGTAGGGAATGGAGGGGAGTAAGTGCGGGCTGAGTGAGCGAGCGAGGAGGTGGTAGGGAATGGGGGAGTGAGTTCGTGCTGAGTGAGAGAGAGGAGGTAGTGAATGGAGGGGAGTGAGTGCGGGCTGAGTAATAGAGCGAGGAGGAGGTAGGGAATGGTAGGGAGTCAGTGCCGGCTGAGTGAGGGAGCGAGGAGGAGGTAGGGAATGGAGGGGAGTGAGTGCGGGCTGAGTGAGGGAATGAGGAGGAGGTAGGGAATGGAGGCGAGTGAGTGCGGGCTGAGTGAGGGAGCGAGGAGGAGGTAGGAAATGGAGTGGAGTCAGTGCGGGCTGAGTGAGGGAGCGAGGAGGAAGTAGGGAATGGAGTGGAGTGAGTGCGTGCTGAGTGAGAGAGAGGAGGTAAGGAATGGAGTGGAGTGAGTGCAGGCTGCGTGAGAGAGAGGAGGTAGGGAATGGAGGGGAGTGAGTGCGGGCTGAGTGAGAGAGGAGGTAGGGAATGGAGGGGAGTGAGTGAACTGAGTGAGGGAGCGATGAGGCGGTAGGGAATGGAGGGGAGTAAGTGCGGGTTGAGTGAGGGAGCGAGGAGGAGGTAGGGAATGGAGGGGAGTTTGTGCGGGCTGAGTGAGGGAGCGAGGAGGAGGTAGGGAATGGAGGGGAGTGAGTGCGGGCTGAGTGAGGGAGCGAGGAGGAGGTAGGCAATGGAGGGGAGTGAGTGGAGGCTGAGTGAGGGCGCCAGGAGGAGGCAGGGAATGGAGGGGAGTGAGTTTGGGCTGAGTGAGAAAGAGGAGGTAGGGAATGGAGGGGAGTGAGTGCGGGCTGTGTGAGAGAGAGGAGGTAGGGAATGGAGGGGAGTGAGTGCAGGCTGAGTGAGGGAGCGAGGAGGAGGTAGGGAATGGAGGGTTGTGAGTGCGGGCTGAGTGAGGGAGCGAGGAGGAGGTAGGGAATGGAGGGGAGTGAGTGCGGGCTGAGTGAGGGTGCGAGGAGGAGTTAGGGAATGGAGGGGAGTGAGTGCGGGCTGAGTGAGGGAGCGAGGAGGAGGTAGGGAATGAAGGGGAGTGTGTGCGGGCTGAGTGAGAGAGCGAGGAGGAGGTAGGGAATGGAGGGGAGTGAGTGCGGGCTGAGTGAGGGAGCGAGGAGGAGGTAGGGAATGGAGGGCAGTGAGTGCGGGCTGAGTGAGGGAGCGAGGAGGAGGTAGGGAATGGAGGGGAGTGAGTGCGTGCAGAGTGAGGGAGCGAGGAGGACGTAGGGAATGGAGGGGAGTCAGTGAGGGCTGAATGAGGGAGTGAGGAGGAGGTAGGGAATGGAGGGGAGTGAGTGCGGGCTGAGTGAGGGAGAGGAGGTAGGGAATGGAGGGGAGTGAGTGCGGGCTGAGTGAGGGAGCGAGGAGGAGGTAGTGAATGGAGGAGCGTGAGTGCGGGCTGAGTGAGGGAGCGAGGAGGATGTAGGGAATGGAGGGGAGTGATTGCGGTTTGAGTGAGAGAGAGGAGGGAGGGAATGGAGGGGAGTGAGTGCGGGCTGAGTGAGAGAGAGGAGGTAGGGAATGGAGGGGAGTGAGTGAACTGAGTGAGGGAACGATGAGGAGGTAGGGAATGGAGGGGAGTGAGTGCGGGTTGAGTGAGGGAGCGAGGAGGAGGTAGGGAATGGAGGGGAGTGAGTGCGGGCTGAATGAGGGAGTGAGGAGGAGGGAGGGAATGGAGGGGAGTGAGTGCGGGCTGAGTGAGGGAGCGAGGAGGAGGTAGGGAATGGAGGGGAGTGAGTGCATGCAGAGTGAGGGAGCGAGGAGGACGTAGGGAATGGAGGGGAGTCAGTGAGGGCTGAATGAGGGAGTGAGGAGGAGGTAGGGAATGGAGGGGAGTGAGTGCGGGCTGAGTGAGGGAGAGGAGGTAGGGAATGGAGGGGAGTGAGTGCGGGCTGAGTGAGGGAGCGAGGAGGAGGTAGTGAATGGAGGAGTGTGAGTGCGGGCTGAGTGAGGGAGCGAGGAGGATGTAGGGAATGGAGGGGAGTGATTGCGGTTTGAGTGAGAGAGAGGAGGGAGGGAATGGAGGGGAGTGAGTGCGGGCTGAGTGAGAGAGAGGAGGTAGGGAATGGAGGGGAGTGAGTGAACTGAGTGAGGGAACGATGAGGAGGTAGGGAATGGAGGGGAGTGAGTGCGGGTTGAGTGAGGGAGCGAGGAGGAGGTAGGGAATGGAGGGGAGTGAGTGCGGGCGGAATGAGGGAGTGAGGAGGAGGGAGGGAATGGAGGGGAGTGAGTGCGGGCTGAGTGAGGGAGCGAGGAGGAGGTAGGGAATGGAGGGGAGTGAGTGCGGGTTGAGTGAGGGAGCGAGGAGGAGGTAGGGAATGGAGGGGAGTGAGTGCGGGCTGAATATGGGAGTGAGGAGGAGGGAGGGAATGGAGGGGAGTGAGTGCGGGCTGAGTGAGGGAGCGAGGAGGAGGTAGGGAATGGAGGGGAGTGAGTGCGTGCAGAGTGAGGGAGCGAGGAGGACGTAGGGAATGGAGGGGAGTCAGTGAGGGCTGAATGAGGGAGTGAGGAGGAGGTAGGGAATGGAGGGGAGTGAGTGCGGGCTGAGTGAGGGAGAGGAGGTAGGGAATGGAGGGGAGTGAGTGCGGGCTGAGTGAGGGAGCGAGGAGGAGGTAGTGAATGGAGGAGCATGAGTGCGGGCTGAGTGAGGGAACGAGGAGGAGGTAGGGAATGGAGGGGAGTGAGTTCGGGCTGAGTGAGGGAGCGAGGAGGAGGTAGGGAATGGAGGGGAGTGAGTGCGGGCTGAGTGAGGGAGCGAGGAGGAGGGAGGGAATGGAGGGGAGTGAGTGCGGGCTGAGTGAGGGAGCGAGGAGGATGTAGGGAATGGAGGAGAGTCAGTGCGTGCTGAGTGAGGGAGCGAGGAGGAGGTAGGGAATGGAGGGGAGTGAGTGCGGGCTGAGTGAGGGAGCGAGGAGGAGGGAGGGAATGGAGGGGAGTGAGTGCGGGCTGAGTGAGGGAGCGAGGAGAATGTAGGGAATGGAGGGGAGTGAGTGCGGGCTGAGTGAGGGAGCGAGGAGGAGGTAGGGAATGGAGGGGAGTGAGTGCGGGCTGAGTGTGCGAGCGAGGAGGAGGTAGGGAATGGAGGGGAGTGAGTGCGGGCTGAGTGAGGGAGCGAGTAGGAGGTAGTGAATGTAGGGGAGTGAGTGCGGGCTGAGTGAGGGAGCGAGGAGAGGTCGGGAATTGAGGGGAGTGAGTGCGGGCTGAGTGAGGGAGAGGAGGTAGGGAATGGAGGGGAGTGAGTGTGGGCTGAGTGAGGGAGCGAGGAGGAGGGAGGGAATGGAGGGGAGTGAGTGCGGGCTGAGTGAGGGAGCGAGGAGAATGTAGGGAATGGAGGGGAGTGAGTGCGGGCTGAGTGAGGGAGCGAGGAGGAGGTAGGGAATGGAGGGGAGTGAGTGCGGGCTGAGTGTGCGAGCGAGGAGGAGGTAGGGAATGGAGGGGAGTGAGTGCGGGCTGAGTGAGGGAGCGAGTAGGAGGTAGTGAATGGAGGGGAGTGAGTGCGGGCTGAGTGAGGGAGCGAGGAGAGTTGGGGAATGGGGGGGAGTGAGTGCGGGCTGAGTGAGGGAGAGGAGGTAGGGAATGGAGGGGAGTGAGTGCGGGCTGAGTGAGTGAGGGAGTGGAGGTAGGGAATGGAGGGGAGTGAGTGCTCCCCCCGCCCCTATTCCCCCCCCATTCCCCTCCCCCTGCTCCCCTCCACATTCCCCTCCCCATTCCTCTCCCCCCTCCCCCCATTCCCCTCCCCCCATTCCCCTCCCCATTCACCTCCTCCCCGCCCCCATTCCCCTCCCACATTCCCCTCTCCCCAATCCCCTCCCCTATTCCCCTCCCACACTCCAATCCCCCATTCCCCTCCCCCATTCCCCTCCACAGTCCTCTCCCCCTGCCCCTATTCCCCTCCCCCATTCCCTTCCACATTCCTCTCCCCATTCCCCTCCCCCATTCCCCACTCCCCTATTCCCCTCCCACATTCCAATCCCCCATTCCCCTCTCCCATTCCCCTCCACATTACCCTCCCCCGCACCCATTCCCCTCCCCAATTCCCCTCCCCCCATTCCCCTCCACATTCCCCTACCCAATTCCCCTCCCCCATTCCCCACTCCCCTATTCCCCCCATTATGCATATTTCTGTCCTTGCGCCATCCTCCTCCTTCCCTAAATTACCCCGTTGCTCCAAACCCCCCTCGTCCCCCATACCCCAACCCTCCCAGCCCACAGTGGGAGGGGAATGGGGGGAGGCGGGGAATGGGGGAAGAGTGGGCTCACAAACTTTAAGGGTCTGAATAACATCATGCCAGGGTGATGGGCCTGTGTCCGCACTGTCAGCGGGTCAGTCAGTATACAGGGCAGGAGGGTGATGATGGGCCTGTGTCCGCACTGTCAGCGGGTCAGTCAGTATACAGGGCAGGAGGGTGATGATGGGTCTGTGTCCGCACTGTCAGCGGGTCAGTCAGTATACAGGGCAGGAGGGTGATGATGGGCCTGTGTCCGCACTGTCAGCGGGTCAGTCAGTATACAGGGCAGGAGGGTGATGATGGGCCTGTGTCCGCACTGTCAGCGGGTCAGTCAGTATACAGGGCAGGAGGGTGATGATGGGCCTGTGTCCGCACTGTCAGCGGGTCAGTCAGTATACAGGGCAGGAGGGTGATGATGGGCCTGTGTCCGCACTGTCAGCGGGTCAGTCAGTTTACAGGGCAGGAGGGTGATGATGGGCCTGTGTCCGCACTGTCAGCGGGTCAGTCAGTATACAGGGCAGGAGGGTGATGATGGGCCTGTGTCCGCACTGTCAGCGGGTCAGTCAGTATACAGGGCAGGAGGGTGATGATGGGCCTGTGTCCGCACTGTCAGCGGGTCAGTCAGTATACAGGGCAGGAGGGTGATGATGGGCCTGTGTCCGCACTGTCAGCGGGTCAGTATACAGGGCAGGAGGGTGATGATGGGTCTGTGTCCGCACTGTCAGCGGGTCAGTCAGTATACAGGGCAGGAGGGTGATGATGGGCCTGTGTCCGCACTGTCAGCGGGTCAGTCAGTATACAGGGCAGGAGGGTGATGATGGGCCTGTGTCCGCACTGTCAGCGGGTCAGTCAGTATACAGGGCAGGAGGGTGATGATGGGTCTGTGTCCGCACTGTCAGCGGGTCAGTCAGTATACAGGGCAGGAGGGCGATGATGGGCCTGTGTCCGCACTGTCAGCGGGTCAGTCAGTATACAGGGCAGGAGGGTGATGATGGGCCTGTGTCCGCACTGTCAGCGGGTCAGTATACAGGGCAGGAGGGTGATGATGGGCCTGTGTCCGCACTGTCAGCGGGTCAGTCAGTATACAGGGCAGGAGGGTGATGATGGGCCTGTGTCCGCACTGTCAGCGGGTCAGTCAGTATACAGGGCAGGAGGGTGATGATGGGCCTGTGTCCGCACTGTCAGCGGGTCAGTCAGTATACAGGGCAGGAGGGTGATGATGGGCCTGTGTCCGCACTATCAGCGGGTCAGTCAGTATACAGGGCAGGAGGGTGATGATGGGCCTGTGTCCGCACTGTCAGCAGGTCAGTCAGTATACAGGGCAGGAGGTTAATGATGGGCCTGTGTCCGCACTGTCAGCGGGTCAGTCAGTATACACGGCAGGAGGGTGATGATGGGTCTGTGTCCTCACTGTGAGCGGGTCAGTCAGTATACAGGGCAGGAGGGTGATGATGGGTCTGTGTCCGCACTGTCAGCGGGTCAGTCAGTATACAGGGCAGGAGGGTGATGATGGGTCTGTGTCCGCACTGTGAGCGGGTCAGTCAGTATACAGGGCAGGAGGGTGATGATGGGTCTGTGTCCGCACTGTCAGCGGGTCAGTCAGTATACAGGGCAGGAGGGTGATGATGGGCCTGTGTCAGCACTGTCAGCGGGTCAGTCAGTATACAGGGCAGGAGGGTGATGATGGGTCTGTGTCAGCACTGTCAGCGGGTCAGTCAGTATACAGGGCAGGAGGGTGATGATGGGCCTGTGTCCGCACTGTCAGCGGGTCAGTCAGTATACAGGGCAGGAGGGTGATGATGGGCTTGTGTCCGCACTGTCAGCGGGTCAGTCAGTATACAGGGCAGGAGGGTGATGATGGGCCTGTGTCCGCACTGTCAGCGGGTCAGTCAGTATACAGGGCAGGAGGGTGATGATGGGTCTGTGTCAGCACTGTCAGCGGGTCAGTCAGTATACAGGGCAGGAGGGTGATGATGGGCCTGTGTCCGCACTGTCAGTGGGTCAGTCAGTATACAGGGCAGGAGGGTGATGATGGGCCTGTGTCCGCACTGTCAGCGGGTCAGTCAGTATACAGGGCAGGAGGGTGATGATGGGTCTCTGTCCGCACTGTCAGCGGGTCAGTCAGTATACAGGGCAGGAGGGTGATGATGGGCCTGTGTCCGCACTGTCAGTGGGTCAGTCAGTATACAGGGCAGGAGGGTAATGATGGGTCTGTGTCCGCACTGTCAGCGGGTCAGTCAGTATACAGGGCAGGAGGGTGATGATGGGTCTGTGTCCGCACTGTCAGCGGGTCAGTCAGTATACAGGGCAGAAGGGTGATGATGGGCCTGTGTCCGCACTGTCAGCGGGTCAGTCAGTATACAGGGCAGGAGGGTGATGGTGGGTCTGTGTCCGCACTGTCAGCGGGTCCGTCAGTATACAGGGCAGGAGGGTGATGCTGGGCCTGTGTCCGCACTGTCAGCGGGTCAGTCAGTATACAGGGCAGGAGGGTGATGATGGGCCTGTGTCCGCACTGTCAGCGGGTCAGTATACAGGGCAGGAGGGTGATGATGGGCCTGTGTCCGCACTGTCAGCGGCTCAGTATACAGGGCAGGAGGGTGATGATGGGCCTGTGTCCGCACTGTCAGCGGGTCAGTCTACAGGGCAGGAGGGTGATGATGGGTCTGTGTCCGCACTGTCAGCGGGTCAGTCAGTATACAGGGCAGAAGGGTGATGATGGGTCTGTGTCCGCACTGTCAGCGGGTCAGTATACCGGGCAGGAGGGTGATGATGGGCCTGTGTCCGCACTGTCAGCGGGTCAGTCAGTATACAGGGCAGGAGGGTGATGATGGGCCTGTGTCCGCACTGTCAGCGGGTCAGTCAGTATACAGGGCAGGAGGGTGATGATGGGTCTGTGTCCGCACTGTCAGCGGGTCAGTCAGTATACAGGGCAGGAGGGTGATGATGGGCCTGTGTCCGCACTGTCAGCGGGTCAGTCAGTATACAGGGCAGGAGGGTGATGATGGGCCTGTGTCCGCACTGTCAGCGGGTCAGTCAGTATACAGGGCAGGAGGGTGATGATGGGCCTGTGTCCGCACTGTCAGCGGGTCAGTATACAGGGCAGGAGGGTGATGATGGGTCTGTGTCCGCACTGTCAGCGGGTCAGTCAGTATACAGGGCAGGAGGGTGATGATGGGTCTGTGTCCGCACTGTCAGCGGGTCAGTCAGTATACAGGGCAGGAGGGTGATGATGGGTCTGTGTCCGCACTGTCAGCGGGTCAGTCAGTATACAGGGCAGGAGGGTGATGATGGGTCTGTGTCCGCACTGTCAGCGGGTCAGTCAGTATACAGGGCAGAAGGGTGATGGAGGGTCTGTGTCCGCACTGTCAGCGGGTCAGTCAGTATACAGGGCAGGAGGGTGATGATGGGCCTGTGTCCGCACTGTCAGCGGGTCAGTCAGTATACAGGGCAGGAGGGTGATGATGGGCCTGTGTCCGCACTGTCAGCGGGTCAGTATACAGGGCAGGAGGGTGATGATGGGCCTGTGTCCGCACTGTCAGCGGGTCAGTCAGTATACAGGGCAGGAGGGTGATGATGGGCCTGTGTCCGCACTGTCAGCGGGTCAGTCAGTATACAGGGCAGGAGGGTGATGATGGGCCTGTGTCCGCACTGTCAGCGGGTCAGTATACAGGGCAGGAGGGTGATGATGGGCCTGTGTCCGCACTGTCAGCGGGTCAGTATACAGGGCAGGAGGGTGATGATGGGCCTGTGTCCGCACTGTCAGCGGGTCAGTCAGTGTACAGGGCAGGAGGGTGATGATGGGCCTGTGTCCGCACTGTCAGCGGGTCAGTCAGTATACAGGGCAGGAGGGTGATGATGGGCATGTGTCCGCACTGTCAGCGGTTCAGTATACAGGGCAGGAGGGTGATGATGGGCCTGTGTCCGCACTGTCAGCGGGTCAGTCAGTATACAGGGCAGGAGGGTGATGATTGGCCTGTGTCCGCACTGTCAGCGAGTCAGTCAGTATGCAGGGCAGGAGGGTGATAATGGGTCTGTGTCCGCACTGTCAGCGGGTCAGTCAGTATACAGGGCAGGAGGGTGATGATGGGTCTGTGTCCGCACTGTCAGCGGGTCAGTCAGTATACAGGGCAGGAGGGTGATGATGGGCCTGTGGCCGCACTGTCAGCGGGTCAGTATACAGGGCAGGAGGGTGATGATGGGTCTGTGTCCGCACTGTCAGCGGGTCAGTATACAGGGCAGGAGGGTGATGATGGGTCTGTGTCCGCACTGTCAGCGGGTCAGTCAGTATACAGGGCAGGAGGGTGATGATTGGCCTGTGTCCGCACTGTCAGCGAGTCAGTCAGTATACAGGGCAGGAGGGTGATGATGGGCCTGTGTCCGCACTGTCAGCGGGTCAGTCAGTATGCAGGGCAGGAGGGTGATAATGGGTCTGTGTCCGCACTGTCAGCGGGTCAGTCAGTATACAGGGCAGGAGGGTGATGATGGGTCTGTGTCCGCACTGTCAGCGGGTCAGTCAGTATACAGGGCAGGAGGGTGATGATGGATCTGTGTCCGCACTGTCAGCGGGTCAGTATACAGGGCAGGAGGGTGATGATGGGCCTGTGTCCGCACTGTCAGCGGGTCAGTCAGTATACAGGGCAGGAGGGTGATGATGGGCCTGTGTCCGCACAGTCAGCGGGTCAGTATACAGGGCAGGAGGGTGATGATGGGTCTGTGTCGGCACTGTCAGCGAGTCAGTCAGTATACAGGGCAGGAGGGTGATGATGGGCCTGTGTCCGCACTGTCAGCGGGTCAGTCAGTATACAGGGCAGGAGGGTGATGATGGGTCTGTGTCCGCACTGTCAGCGGGTCAGTCAGTATACAGGGCAGGAGGGTGATGATGGGCCTGTGTCCGCACTGTCAGCGGGTCAGTCAGTATACAGGGCAGGAGGGTGATGATGGGTCTGTGTCCGCACTGTCAGCGGGTCAGTCAGTATACAGGGCAGGAGGGTGATGATGGGCCTGTGTCCTCACTGTCAGCGGGTCAGTCAGTATACAGGGCAGACTCTGATTATTGTGGGACACTGTTTAAATAGACTCTGATTATTGTAGGACTCGGTTTAAATAGACTCTGATTACTGTGGGACACTGTTTAAATAGACTCTGATTACTGTAGGACACTGTTTAAATAGACTCTGATTAGTGTGGGACACTGTTTAAATAGACTCTGATTACTGTAGGACACTGTTTAAATAGACTCTGATTACTGTAGGACACTGTTTAAATAGACTCGGATTACTGTAGGACACTGTTTAAATAGACTCTGATTATTGTGGGACACTGTTTAAATAGACTCTGATTACTGTAGGACACTGTTTAAATAGACTCTGATTACTGTAGGACACTGTTTAAATAGACTCTGATTACTGTAGGACACTGTTTAAATAGACTCTGATTATTGTGGGACACTGTTTAAATAGACTCTGATTATTGTGGGACACTGTTTAAATAGACTCTGATTACTGTGGGACACTGTTTAAATAGACTCTGATTACTGTAGGACACTGTTTAAATAGGCTCTGATTATTGTAGGACACTGTTTAAATAGACTCTGATTATTGTAGGACACTGTTTAAATAGACTCTGATTACTGTAGGACACTGTTTAAATAGACTCTGTTTATTGTAGGACACTGTTTAAATAGACTTTGATTATTGTGGGACACTGTTTAAATAGACTCTGATTATTGTAGGACACTATTTAAATAGACACTGATTACTGTAGGACACTGTTTAAATAGGCTGTGATTATTGTGGGACACTGTTTAAATAGACTCTGATTATTGTAGGACACTGTTTAAATAGACTTTGATTATTGTAGGACACTGTTTAGATAGACTCTGATTAGTGTAGGACACTGTTTAAATAGACTCTGATTATTGTGGGACACTGTTTAGATAGACTCTGATTACTGTAGGACACTGTTTAAATAGACTCTGATTACTGTAGGACACTGTTTAAATAGACTCTGATTATTTTAGGACACTGTTTAGATAGACTCTGATTACTGTCGGACACTGTTTAAATAGACTCTGATTATTGTAGGACACTGTTTAAATAGACTCTGATTATTTTAGGACACTGTTTAGATAGACTCTGATTACTGTAGGACACTGTTTAAATAGACTCTGATTACTGTAGGACACTGTTTAAATAGACTCATTATTTTAGGACACTGTTTAGATAGACTCTGATTACTGTAGGACACTGTTTAAAAATACTCTGATTATTGTAGGACACTATTTAAATAGACTCTGATTACTGTAGGACATTGTTTAAATAGTCTCTGATTATTGTGGGACACTGTTTAAATAGACTCTGATTACTGTAGGACACTGTTTAAATAGACTCTGATTATTGTACAACATTGTTTAAATAGTCTCTGATTATTGTAGGACACTGTTTAAATAGACTCTGATTACTGTAGGACACTGTTTAAATAGACTCTGATTATTCTGGGACACTGTTTAAATAGACTCTGATTACTGTAGGACACTGTTTAAATAGTCTCTGATTATTGTGGGACACTGTTTAAATAGACTCTGATTACTGTAGGACACTGTTTATATAGACTCTGATTATTGTAGGACACTGTTTAAATAGTCTCTAATTATTGTAGGACACTGTTTAAATAGACTCTGATTATTTTAGGGCACTGTTTAGATAGACTCTGATTATTGTAGGTCTCGGTTTAAATAGTCTCTGATTACTGTAGGACACTGTTTAAATAGACTCTGATTATTTTAGGGCACTGTTTAGATAGACTCTGATTATTGTAGGACAGTGTTTAAATAGACTCTGATTATTGTAGGAAACTGTTTAAATAGACTCTGATTACTGTAGGACACTGTTTAAATAGACTCTGATTACTGTAGGACACTGTTTAAATAGACTCTGATTATTGTAGGACATTGTTTAAATAGACTCTGATTACTGTGGGACACTGTTTAAATAGACTCTGATTACTGTAGGACACTGTTTAAATAGACTCTGATTATTTTAGGGCACTGTTTAGATAGACTCTGATTATTTTAGGGCACTGTTTAAATAGACTCTGATTACTGTGGGACACAGTTTAAATAGACTCTGATTATTGCAGGACTCGGTTTAAATAGAGTCTGATTATTGTAGGACACTGTTTAAAAAGACTCTGATTACTGTGGGACACTGTTTAAATAGACTCTGATTATTGTAGGACACTGTTTAAATAGTCTCTGATTATTGTGGGACACTGTTTCAATAGACTCTGATTACTGTCGGACACTGTTTAAATAGACTCTGATTATTGTGCGACACTATTTAAATAGACTCTGATTATTGTAGGACACTGTTTAAATAGACTCTGATTATTGTGGGACACTGTTTAAATAGACTCTGATTATTGTAGGACACTGTTTAAATAGACTCTGATTATTGTAGGACACTGTTTAAATAGACTCTGATTATCGTGGGACACTGTTTAAATAGACTCTGATTGCTGTAGGACTCGGTTTAAATAGTCTCTGATTATTGTAGGACACTGTTTAAATAGACTCTGATTACTGTAGACACTGTTTAAATAGACTCTGATTATTGTGGGACACAGTTTAAATAGACTGTGATTATTGTAGGACACTGTTTAAATAGACTCTGATTATAGTGGGACACTGTTTAAATAGACTCTGATTACTGTGGGACACAGTTTAAATAGACTCTGATTATTGTAGGACACTGTTTAAATAGACTCTGATTTCTGTAGGACACTGTTTAAATAGACTCTGATTATTGTGGGACACTGTTTAAATAGACTCTGATTATTGTGGGACTCTGTTTAAATAGACTCTGATTATTGTGGGACACAGTTTAAATAGACTCTGATTATTGTAGGACACTGTTTAAATAGTCTCTGATTATTGTGGGACACTGTTTAAATAGACTCTGATCACTGTGGGACACTGTTTAAATAGACTCTGATTATTGTAAGACAATGTTAAAATAGACTCTGATTATTGTAGGACACTGTTTAAATAGACTCTGATTATTGTAGGACACTGTTTAAATAGACTCTGATTATTGTAGGACACTGTTTAAATAGACTCTGATTATTGTAGGACACTGTTTAAATAGACTCTGATTATTGTAGGACACTGTTTAAATAGTCTCTGATTATTGCAGGACTCGGTTTAAATAGTCTCTGATTATTGTAGGACACTGGTTAAATAGACTCTGATTATTGTAGGACACTGTTTAAATAGACACTGATTATTGTCGGACACTGTTTAAATAGACTCTGATTACTGTGGGACACTGTTTAAATTGACTCTGATTATTGTGGGACACAGTTTAAATAGACCCTGATTATTGTAGGACACTGTTTAAATAGTCTCTGATTATTGTGGGACACTGTTTAAATAGACTCTGATTACTGTAGGACACTGTTTAAATAATCTCTGATTATTGTAGGACACTGTTTAAATAGACTCTGATTATTGTAGGACACTGTTTAAATAGACTCTGATTATTGTAGGACACTGTTTAAATAGACTGTGATTACTGTAGGACACTGTTTAAATAGACTCTGATTATTGTAGGACGCTGTTTAAATTGACTCTGATTATTGTAGGACACTGTTTAAATAGACTCTGATTATTGTGCAACACTATTTAAATAGACTTTGATTATTGTAGGACACTGTTTAAATAGTCTCTGATTATTGTGGGACTCTGTTTAAATAGACTCTGATTATTGTAGAACACTGTTTAATTAGTCTCTGATTACTGTAGGACACTGTTTAAATAGACTGATTATTGTGGGACACTGTTTAAATAGACTCTGATTACTGTAGGACACTGTTTAAATAATCTCTGATTATTGTAGGACACTGTTTAAATAGACTCTGATTATTGTAGGACACTGTTTAAATAGACTCTGATTATTGTAGGACACTGTTTAAATAGACTCTGATTACTGTAGGACACTGTTTAAATAGACTCTGATTATTGTGCAACACTATTTAAATAAACTTTGATTATTGTAGGACACTGTTTAAATAGACTCTGATTATTGTAGAACACTGTTTAATTAGTCTCTGATTACTGTAGGACCATGTTTAAATAGACTCTGATTATTGTGGGACACTGTTTAAATAGACTCTGATTACTGTAGGACACTGTGTAAATAGACTATGATTACTATAGGACACTGTTTAAATAGACTCTGATTACTGTAGGACACTGTTTAAATAGACTCTGATTACTTAGGACACTGTTTAAATAGACTCTGATTATTGTAGGACACTGTTTAAATAGACTCTGATTATTGTAGGACACTGTTTAAATAGACTCTGATTATTGTAGGACACTCTTTCAATAATCTCTGATTATTGTAGGACACTGTTTAAATAGACTCTGATTATTGTGCGACACTATTTAAATAGACTCAGATTTCTGTGGGACACTGTTTAAATAGATTCGATTATTGCAGGACTCGGTTTAAATAGACTGATTATTGCAGGACTCGGTTTAAATAGACTCTGATTATTGTAGGACACTGTTTAAATACACTCTGATTATTGTAGGACTCTGTTTAAATAGACTCTGATTATTGTGGGACACTGTTTAAATAGACTCTGATTATTGTAGGACACTGTTTAAATCGTCTCTGATTATTGTGGGACTCTGTTTAAATAGACTCTGATTATTGTAGGACACTGTTTAAATAGACTCTGAGTATTGTAGGACACTGTTTAAATAGACTCTGATTACTGTAGGACACTGTTTAAATAGACCCTGATTACTGTGGGACACTGTTTAAATAGACGCTGATTATTGTAGGACACTGTTTAAATAGACTCTGATTACTGTAGGACACTGTTTAAATAGACTCTGATTACTGTGGGACACTGTTTAAATAGACTCTGATTATTGTAGGACACTGTTTAAATAGACTCAGATTACTGTGGGACACTGTTTAAATAGACTCTGATTACTGTGGGACACTGTTTAAATAGACTCTGATTATTGTAGGACACTGTTTATATAGACTCTGATTATTGCAGGACTCGGTTTTAAATAGACTCTGATTATTGTAGGACACTGTTTAAATACACTCTGATTATTGAAGGACTCTGTTTAAATAGACTCTGATTATTGTAGGACATTGTTTAAATAGTCTCTGATTATTGTAGGACACTGTTTAAATAGACTCTGATTATTGTAGGACACTGTTTAAATAGACTCTTATTATTGTAGGACACTGTTTAAATAATCTCTGATTATTGTAGGACACTGTTTAAATAGAGTCTGATTATTGTGCGACACTATTTAAATAGACTCAGATTACTGTGGGACACTGTTTAAATAGACTCTGATTATTGCAGGACTCGGTTTAAATAGACTCTGATTATTGTAGGACACTGTTTAAATACACTCTGATTATTGTAGGACTCTGTTTAAATAGACTCTGATTATTGTGGGACACTGTTTAAATAGACTCTGATTATTGTAGGACACTGTTTAAATAGTCTCTGATTATTGTGGGACTCTGTTTAAATAGACTCTGATTACTGTAGGACACTGTTTAAATAGACTCTGATTTCTGTAGGACACTGTTTAAATAGACTCTGATTATTGTAGGGCTCGGTTTAAATAGACTCTGATTACTGTAGGACACTGTTTAAATAGACTCAAATTACTGTGGGACACTGTTTAAATAGACTAATTATTGCAGGACTCGGTTTAAATAGACTCTGATTATTGTAGGACACTGTTTAAATAGTCTCTGATTATTGTATTACTCGGTTTAAATAGACTCTGATTACTGTAGGACACTGTTTAAATACACTCTGATTACTGTAGGACACTCTTTAAATAGACTCTGATTACTGTGGGACACTGTTTAAATAGACTCTGATTATTGTAGGACACTGTTTAAATAGACTGATTACTGTAGGACACTGTTTAAATAGACTCTGATTACTGTGGGACACTGTTTAAATAGACTCTGATTATTGTAGGACACTGTTTAAATAGTCTCTGATTACTGTGGGACACAGTTTAAATAGACTCTGATTATTGTAGGACACTGTTTAAATAGTCTCTGATTATTGTAGGAGTCGGTTTAAATAGACTCTGATTATTGTGGGACACTGTTTAAATAGACTCTAATAACTGTGGGACACTGTTTTAATAGACTTTGATTATTGTAGGACATTGTTTAAATAGACTCTGATTACTGTGGGACACTGTTTAAATAGACTCTGATTACTGTAGGACACTGTTTAAATAGACTCTGATTACTGTAGGACACTGTTTAAATAGACTCTGATTATTGTGGGACACTGTTTAAATAGACTCTGATTATTGTAGGACTCGGTTTAAATAGACTCTGATTATTGTGGTAATCTGTTTAAATAGACTCTGATTATTGTGGGACACTGTTTAAATAGACTCTGATTACTGTAGGACACTGTTTAAATAGACTCTGATTATTGTAGGACTCGGTTTAAATAGACTCTGATTATTGTGGTAATCTGAATAAATAGACTCTGATTATTGTGGGACACTGTTTAAATAGACTCTGATTACTGTAGGACACTGTTTAAATAGACTCTGATTATTGTGGACACTGTTTAAATAGACTCTGATTACTGTAGGACACTGTTTAAATAGACTCTGATTATTGTGGGACACTGTTTAAATAGACTCTGATTACTGTGGGACACTGTTTTAATAGACTTTGATTATTGTAGGACATTGTTTAAATAGACTCTGATTATTGTAGGACACTGTTTAAATAGACTCTGATTATTGTAGGACACTGTTTAAATAGACTCTGATTACTGTGGGACACTGTTTAAATAGACTCTGATTACTGTGGGACACTGTTTAAATAGACTCTGATTACTGTAGGACACTGTTTAAATAGACTCTGATTACTGTAGGACACTGTTTAAATAGACTCTGATTATTGTGGGACACTGTTTAAATAGACTCTGATTATTGTAGGACTCGGTTTAAATAGACTCTGATTATTGTGGGACACTGTTTAAATAGACTCTGATTACTGTAGGACACTGTTTAAGTAGACTCTGATTATTGTGGGACACTGTTTAATTAGACTCTGATTACTGTAGGACACTGTTTAAATAGACTCTGATTATTGTGGGACACTGTTTAAATAGACTCTGATTACTGTGGGACACTGTTTTAATAGACTTTGATTATTGTAGGACATTGTTTAAATAGACTCTGATTATTGTAGGACACTGTTTAAATAGACTCTGATTATTGTAGGACACTGTTTAAATATACTCTGATTACTGTGGGACACTGTTTAAATAGACTCTGATTACTGTGGGACACTGTTTAAATAGACTCTGATTACTGTAGGACACTGTTTAAATAGACTCTGATTAGTGTGGGACACTGTTTAAATAGACTCTGATTACTGTAGGACACTGTTTAAATAGACTCTGATTACTGTAGGACACTGTTTAAATAGACTCTGATTACTGTAGGACACTGTTTAAATAGTCTCTGATTATTGTAGGGCACTGTTTAAATAGACTCTGATTACTGTAGGACACTGTTTAAATAGACTCTGATTATTGTAGGACACTGTTTAAATAGACTCTGATTATTGTAGGACACTGTTTAAATAGACTCTGATTACTGTAGGACACTGTTTTAATAGACTCTGATTATTGTGGGACACTGTTTAAATAGACTCTGATTACTGTAGGACACTCTTTAAATAGACTCTGATTATTGTAGGACACTGTTTAAATAGTCTCTGATTATTGTAGGAGACTGTTTAAATAGACTCTGATTATTTTAGGGCATTGTTTAGATAGACTCTGATTATTGTAGGACTCGGTTTAAATAGACTCTGATTACTGTCGGACACTGTTTAAATAGTCTCTGATTATTTTAGGGCACTGTTTAGATAGACTCTGATTACTGTGGGACACTGTTTAAATAGACTCTGATTACTGTAGGACACTGTTTAAATAGACTCTGATTATTGTAGGACTCGGTTTAAATAGACTCTGATTATTGTAGGACACTGTTTAAATAGACTCTGATTACTGTAGGACAGTGTTTAAATAGACTCTGATTATTGTAGGAAACTGTTTAAATAGACTCTGATTACTGTAGGACACTGTATAAATATACTCTGATTATTGTAGGACACTGTTTAAATAGACTCTGATTATTGTAGGACACTGTTTAAATAGACTCTGATTACTGTGGGACACTGTTTAAATAGACTCTGATTACTGTAGGACACTGTTTAAATAGACTCTGATTATTTTAGGGCACTGTTTAGATAGACTCTGATTACTGTGGGACACAGTTTAAATAGACTCTGATTATTGCAGGACTCGGTTTAAATAGACTCTGATTATTGTAGGACACTGTTTAAATAGACTCTGATTATTGTGGGACACTTTAAATAGACTCTGATTACTGTGGGACACTGTTTAAATAGTCTCTGATTATTGTAGGGCACTGTTTAAATAGACTCTGATTACTGTAGGACACTGTTTAAATAGACTCTGATTATTGTAGGACACTGTTTAAATAGACTCTGATTATTGTAGGACACTGTTTAAATAGACTCTGATTTCTGTAGGACACTGTTTAAATAGACTCTGATTACTGTAGGACACTGTTTAAATAGACTCTGATTATTGTAGGACACTGTTTAAATAGACTCTGATTACTGTAGGACACTGTATAATCACACCCTCACACTCGCACACCATCACACTCTGAAACCATCACACGCTCGCACCCTCACACTCTCACACCATTACACCCTCACACCCTCACGCCATCACACCCTCACACCTACACACACGCACACCATCACACCCTCACACCATCACACCTTCACACCCTCACACAATCACACCCTCACACCCTCACACTCGCACACCATCACACTGTGAAACCCTCACACACTTGCACACTTACACCATCACACCCTAACACACTCACACTCTCACACCCTCACACCTTCACACTCGCACACCCTCTCACCCGCACACCATCACACCCTGAAACCCTCACACACTCGCACACTCACACCACCACACTCTCACACTCTCACACCCTCACACCCTCACACTCGCACACCCACACACCCTCTCACCCGCACACCATCACACCCTGAAACCCTCACACACTCGCACACTCACACCATCACACCATCACACCCTCACACACTCACACTCTCACACCCTCACACCTTCACACTCGCACACCCTCACACCCGCACACCATCACACTCTGAAACCCTCACACACTCGCACACTCACACCATCACACCCTTACACTCTCACACACTCTCACTCTCACACCCTCACACCCTCACACTCGCACACCATCACACTCTGAAACCCTCACACATTCGCACACTCACGCCATCACGCCATCACACCCTAACACACTCACACACTCACACTGTCACACCCTCACACTCGCACACTCACACACCCTCACACCCGCACATCATCACACCCTGAAACCCTCACACACTCGCACACTCACACCATCACACCCTAACACCCTCACACCCTCACACTCTCACACCCTCACACTCGCACACTCGCACACCCTCACACAATCACACAATCACACCCTCACACCCGCACACCATCACACCCTCACACTCACACACTCGCACACTCGCACAATCACACCCTCACACCCACACTCCCTCACACCTGCACACCCGCACAACCACACACCCACACACTCACACACTCACAGACTCACACATTCACACACTCACACCCTGAAACCCTCACACACTCACACCCTCACACCCTCACACACTCAAACCACACACCCACACACCCTCACACCCTGAAACCTTCACACCCTCACACTCGCACACCCTCACACCATTACACCCTCACACCTTCACACCCTCACACCATTACACCCTCGCACCTTCACACTCGCACACCCTCACACTCGCACACCTTCACACCCTCACACCATTACACCCTCGCACCTTCACACTCGCACACCCTCACACTCGCACACCTTGACACACTCACACCATTACACCCTCACACCTTCACACCCTCACACCACACACCATCACAACCTCACCCTCGCACACCCTCACACCCTCGCAAGTATTTATAACACTACCCGTTCCTTCCACACTGGTAATGTGGATAGTTAGAGCTAGATTTTCACAGGCTAGTCAACATTTCTTATCGCTAGGGGCACTAGTGTGGGAGCAGGTGAACAGTCTGCGATGGCACCAGATCACGTCCTCCTGCTGGTTGGCTGAACTTATGCTGTTGCAGAGGACAGACCTGTTGTTCACCTTCATCAAATCCATCTTGGGCCAGGCTTTCTGTTACATCATTCCTCCTCCATATAGAGGATCATTGTTGGTTGCCCTTCTCTCTCTGCTACCCTCTCCCATTTCCTCACTCCTCCCCTTTCTGCCTCTGCCCCCGCTCACCCTCATCCCCCCCCCCCCCCCACCCCACAGACAGAAAACCACATTTCCCGCCTTTTGTGTCGTCTCTTTTTCTATGTTTCTCTGGCAACCTGCACTTCCTGTTTATATTTCAAAATAGAGTTTTGATATCTCCAAGTTAAAGTTAGGGCAATTGACCTCCAATTCCGCTATAACATGCCAACATTGACCTTCCTTCGACACTCGATCATTGACCCTGTGCTTGTGGCCAGGGCTGTTGGCACATGCTTTCACCCAAAGAACAAAGAACAAAGAACAAAGAAATGTACAGCACAGGAACAGGCCCTTCGGCCCTCCAAGCCCATTCCGACCATGCTGCCCGACTAAACTACAATCTTCTACACGTCCTGGGTCCGTATTCCTCTATTCCCATCCTATTCATGTATTTGTCAAGATGCCCCTTAAATGTCACTATCGTCCCTGCTTCCACCACCTCCTCCGGTAGCGAGTTCCAGGCACCCACTACCCTCTGTGTAAAAAAAACTTGCCTCGTACATCTCCTCTCAACCTTGCCCCTCGCACGTTAAACCTATGCCCCCTAGTAATTGACCCCTCTACCCTGGGGAAAAGCCTCTGACTATCCACTCTGTCTATGCCCCTCATAAATTTGTAGACCTCTATCAGGTCGCCCCTCAACCTCCGTCGTTCCAGTGAGAACAAACCGAGTTTCTTCAACCTCTCCTCATAGCTAATGCCCTCCATACCAGGCAACATTCTGGTAAATCTCTTCTGCACCCTCTCTAAAGCCTCCACATCCTTCTGGTAGTGTGGCGACCAGAATTGAACACTATACCCCAAGTGTGGCCTAACTAAGGTTCTATACAGCTGCAACATGACTTGCCAATTCTTATACTCAATGCCCCGGCCAATGAAGGCAAGCATGCCGTATGCCTTCTTGACTACCTTCTCCACCTGTGTTGCCCTTT
This sequence comes from Scyliorhinus torazame, assembly GCF_047496885.1. Classification (NCBI taxonomy): domain Eukaryota; kingdom Metazoa; phylum Chordata; class Chondrichthyes; order Carcharhiniformes; family Scyliorhinidae; genus Scyliorhinus; species Scyliorhinus torazame. The sequence continues at coordinate 45,251,165 of NC_092710.1, read as the reverse complement.
TCAGTGACCTGTGGACCTGTACTCCTAGATCTCTTTGACTTTCAATACTCTTGAGGGTTCTACCATTCACTGTATATTCCCTACCTGCATTAGACCTTCCAAAATGCATTACCTCACATTTGTCCGGATTAAACTCCATCTGCCATCTCTCCGCCCAAGTCTCCAAACAATCTAAATCCTGTTGTATCCTCTGACAGTCCTCATCGCTATCTGCAATTCCACCAACCTTTGTGTCGTCTGCAAACTTACCAATCAGACCAGTTACATTTTCCTCCAAATCATTAATATATACTCGTAATCTCTGAAGCACCGTGACCTCATTGCCCACACTGTCACCACTCCTCCCACTGCTTCCGGGTTTCTAATCTGTTGATGATTCGGTACAATCAGTGTGGGAGATTGGAAGATGAGTGGGTGGACCGGGCACTGGGAGAGATCCCATGCACCTCCTCACTGTTAATATTGTAGTTACTTTAAGACAAATGTGTAATGCTTCAGTGACAAACTACTTATCAGTTTCGAATGATTTGAATTATCTGAGTAAAGGGATATATCAGCATATTCTTCAATTGCTCTCTAAACTTTGTCTGGGTAATTGCATAAATAGCAGTGTTTGTGCAGCAACTCAAGAGCTCCAGCATGAAGCCGATTTCCATCACAAAATAATCCAGAGTGATAGATCGATATCCAAAATAATACAAACGGCTCCATATACAATAGATCGTTAATACTGACCATAACAGTATAAAATTGGCCGAGATAACAAACAGTAAAATGATGGATTTCCTCCGACTCTCCATCTCTGGGTCTCTGGGACTGTCCCCACTGCTGTGAGCTCGGAGTCTCCTGCGGGCCCTGCTGCTCACGACAATGTGTCTGACGGTGAGAACATTGAGCAGCAGAATCTGACCAAACGGGACACACGGGTTTAGAAAATAGTGGAGGCACTCGAGTGTGAGAAATAACGGAGAATACAGAATATCATATGAGAAATCGCAAAACCAGGGTTCGTTCATCAGCTCATACCCACCATATAACATAAAATACCAGAAAATGTTCTTCAAACAGCTCAGCACAGTCACTGTTCCCAGAACTACAACCGCCGTTTTCTCGCTGCAATATTTACTTTTCAGCTTCGGGCAACAAATGGCCACAAATCGGTCAAAGGTGAAAGTGACGGTGAACCAGACAGAACAGTCGGTGGCTGCAAAAAGCAGGACGGCGTGGATATTACACACGCGGATGGACCTCACAAAATCAAAATGTTCTTTATAAAGAATTGGCATCTGTCTCAGAATCAGGTCGAGGACAATGACCAGGAGATCCCCCATTGCCATGGCCACCAGGTAACAAGTAACACATTTGGAGAGGCCACAGTTTTTCCACTTGAGGGTGACAATGGTGATTACGTTCACTGTAAAGAAAGGGGAATCCGAAATTAAATTGTGTGTCATTCTTGTGGTAAGCGGCAGGTTTGTTTGTTGAATTTTTGAGATCTTCCAGAGCACCCAATGATAGAGATGAAACTGTTAAGAGCACAGGGGAAGGAAGGAGAGATTAAATAAAAGATGCTGGAGTTGAGGAAGCGGGGAAGGGGGGGGGGGAGACAGCTCTGAGGTTGGAGCAGGGGTTCAAAGGGATCATGGAGCTGACGGTTGTATTGAGGACACATGGGAAATGTGGCGGAAATCTGATACTCGACCTGCACCTTCTTTGCCACGTAGAGGGACTCAGTGATGTGGTGATAATTAAACTGAACCTATTATCCAGAAGCCCAAATGCATGGTGGCCTCAAATGGCACCGTGGCAGCTGGTGGGATAGATATTTAATACTGAAACTGAAATTGTAAACTAGCCTCAACTGTGGTGGCCATTCGCCACTTTGGTCTGAAGATACCGTCTGTTTGGGCAGGGGGTAGAGCTCAGTCCCTGATCTGTGGCTACAATCCGAAATACATTTTACTGACTTGTAAATGTTCCCCTCAACTGCCTAGAACCTTACTCAATGCGGGTAAAATGAGCAAGAGCTGACCCTTTCAACACCGCCCACATCCAATGATAGAATTTATTTAACAGAATGCCGTTCAGGAAATGTGTGGCTGATGGAGTCTCTCTTTCCAGTTGAATATGGCTCTGCTCCTGATTCAGTTGTTGTTGCAGTGGGAAAGGTGGAATTTGGGTCTTGGGAACTGCATCTCGGACGGTGAAGGCTCCGTGTTCCGACCTGCATTGGAAGAGTAGTCACTTGGCTGAGTTCCCTGCGGTGTTGTGATATCAGCACTCCGAATGGAGAAGACTTGGGTCATTGTGGTGATGGCCACATCTGGAGTGTAGGAGCGGACGCTGAGAAGCCACAACCACCCTGGTGCAATCGCAGCAGGTCTAACAGTGGTTAGCACTGTTGCTTCACAGTGCCTGGGTCCAGGTTCAATTCCCGGCTTGGGTCAATGTCTGTGCGGAGTCTGCACGTTCTCCCCGTGTCTGCGTGGGTTTCCTCCGGGTGCTCCGGTTTCCTCCCACAAGTCCCGAAATATGTGCTTGTTAGATGAATTGGACATTCTGAATTCTCCCTCAGTGTACCCGGGAAGAAATCTTACAACACCAGGTTAAAGTCCAACACCTGAAGAAGGAGCAGCGCTCCGAAAGCTAGTGATTCGAAACAAACCTGTTGGACTTTAACCTGGTGTTGTAAGACTTCTTTCTGTGCTCACCCCAGTCCAACGCAGGCATCTCCACATCAGTGTACCCGAACAGGCGGCGGAATGTGTGACGAGGGGCTTTTCACAGTAACTTCATTGCAGTGTTAATGTGAGCCTACTTGTGACAATAAAGATTCTTGTTGTTGTGTGGCAGGCATGGATCACGTGCCCAGTGCAGGCAGCCCTCAAACTATTTCCAAGTTGAATGATGGATGAAAAACGGTGTCCTTGGTGTTTGGAACTTGCTCATCTCCACTCCAGGATTTACCTCCCAAAACAGCCATCCTGTGAGGAGCTGCTGGAAGAGCAGGATACTGGGTATGATGGCTTCGGCTGGAGAACTTCAAAGACAAGAATCAGAATGTTACAATTCAGGCACTGTTGGATTGGTTTAAAGGACAGGGCGATGTCCCATTCAGAACCTGCCTCCCCTCAGCATCCCAGGGTAACAGGTGGACAATATGTTGGCCCAGCGTCGAGAGGTACACAGACCACGATGGAAATGGTGACTGTACAGATGGCACCACGGATGGATCTGGAGTTTTAGAGCCCCAGTACAATGGGATGTTGGAGCAGGAGAGGCAATGAGGCTGTGTTGGGGAAAGGGGTGACCAATTTCAATCTAAAATAAAAGATCACTGAAGCAGGCAGTAGCCAGAGGATTGGCCAATTACAGAGCATCCAAACGGAGGGATTTGCTGACAGGATGGAGAGTTTTGAACGTGAGGATTTTCTTGAACTGTTGATCCTGCAGATCAGTGAGGATCATGAGTGACCTGGATAAACAGCCCAGTTCAGAAGATAACTGGCATTCCAGGTAGTGGGAGGAATGGCGTTCATACCACAGACATCGATGACATTCAGGAGGTGATTGTACATGGGGAGGGTGTTGGAAAGGATGTGGGGTCAGATGTGAGCTGTTTAAATGGATAGCTGGCGTTGCATCCACTCGGTCCGGCCCTCTTTCATAGATTTGTGATTGGAATTAAGTCAAGTTCCCATTTCCCAAAACGTAGTTAGAAAGGAGAATGATACAATGAGATTACAGAATATAATCTGCTCGACATATCGCCTTACCAGCAACTAACTTGGAGCAAAGTGGGAGTAAATGAATGCTCAGTCAGTCAAGCAGTGAAGGTTAATATCCGGATCCACAGGCTTAACACATACACCAAGGGCAGCAAAGTGTAAACACCATGGAGAGTAAGACAGTTAAACATGGTTTGACAAGTTAACAATTGAACATAAATACTTACCAGGAACACCAACAATAGCCAGGATGGGGTAATAAAAGTATTGAATAACAAAAAGCTTATATTCAATCCGCTCAGCTTGTGTTGTCCACCAATGAGGTAAAGAAAGATAGTTCAAAAAAGTGGATAATTGCCTGTCCATTGCTGTAACATGCCAGTCCATTGAGAGCTCAGACACCGCGCTCTCTCCCCTCCCTGTCTCCAAGGAGCTGCAAATCCTTTTAATGCGCTGCTGTCAGCATTACAGCATGAGCCTTATAAAGAGGTAAATCCTCCAGTGGCACAACTGGGATCTGTTGAGACTCAAATTAATTCCCGTCACTGAACAAACATGTTCATTTAACCCCTCTCAATCCAACATTTCGAATAGCACGATAAAGTGGTTCATTTTCAGGGTCTGGATGGGATATAGCTGGATCACAAGAGGGAGGAATAAGGCAGCAGGGTGGCCCAGTGGTTAGCTCTGCTGCCTCACGGCGCCGAGGTCCCAGGTTCGATCCCGGCTCTGGGTCACTGTCTGTGTGAAGTTTTCACATTTTCCCCGTGTCTGCGTGGGTTTCGCCCCCACAGCCCAAAGATGTACAATAGAACATAGAACATAGAACGATACAGCGCAGTACAGGCCCTTCGGCCCACGATGTTGCACCGAAACAAAAGCCATCTAACCTACACTATGCCATTATCATCCATATGTTTATCCAATAAACTTTTAAATGCCCTCAATGTTGGCGAGTTCACTACTGTAGCAGGTAGGGCATTCCACGGCCTCACTACTCTTTGCGTAAAGAACCTACCTCTGACCTCTGTCCTATACCTATTACCCCTCAGTTTAAGGCTATGTCCCCTCGTGCTAGCCATTTCCATCCGCGGGAGAAGGCTCTCACTGTCCACCCTATCCAACCCCCTGATCATTTTGTATGCCTCTATTAAGTCTCCTCTTAACCTTCTTCTCTCCAACGAAAACAACCTCAAGTCCATCAGCCTTTCCTCATAAGATTTTCCCTCCATACCAGGCAACACCCTGGTAAATCTCCTCTGCACCCGCTCCAAAGCCTCCACGTCCTTCCTATAATGCGGTGACCAGAACTGTAACGCAATACTCCAAATGCGGCCGTATGAAGGTGGATTGGCCGTGCTAAATTGCCCCTTGATTGGAAAAAATGAATTGAATGCTCTAAATTAAAAAAAAAAACAAGAGGGAGGAACGATTAAATTGGCGTTAACCCTGACTATGAGATTCCAATCCTCCTTGTTTATGCGCGTGGTGATGGAGGAGTGGTTTTAAAAAAATATTCCAAACTATTCATAACAGCGAAAGGGAGACGTCTGGAGCAGTCAGAATCATTTGGGGAAACTTGCAGTAATTCTGTGGAAGAATATTAATTCTTCCTCGTGAAGATTCCTGTTCATAAATGGAATGGAACACAGACGTGTTCCTGGGGAATCATTGTTGACGAGGTCATTGAATCATTTGATGAAGTAATTGGGTGTGTTGATGAGGCGTTATGTCTCTGGACTTTAGGAAAGGAGTGGGATCAAGTTTAATTTAAGATTTCCCGTTTTTCCATCTTTTCTTCATCAGCACACTTCGCAAATCCATGGGAGAGGATATATTTGAAATGTGGGAGAGGAGACTGCTGCTTGTTCTGCACGTGGTTTTCCTGGCCAGAGGCGTTGTCATGGAGAACGCAGCAGTGGATGTTGACTGACAGTTAATTGCCAAGCATTGTTTGAAATTTAACAGGAACAGCTGTGCCCTGAAAGATTCGGAATGTGACTTCCATCGGAATGTTGATTGTTCCTCCATTTTGAGTTGGTCAGAACAGACTGTCTTTTAATTCCTCTGGACACTATTTTGGACATAACATGCAAACCAGACTTAACCGAAGGTGGCTGGTCCCTCTGATCTGCTCAGCTCATTCCCAGGACGAGGTCATGGCCATCTGACATTGTTTTCCTTCATTAATAGTTATATTGTGCCATTAATTTACAGTATGTGAATGTCGGTGGTTAGGCCAGCTTGCATTGTCCATCCCTAGGTGCCAAACAGAAGGTTGTGCCGAGTGGTCTTCTTAAATCGCTGCAGTCCTTGATCTGTAGGTACACCCACTATGCTGTTAGGGAGGGGAATCTAGGATTTTCACCAAGTGACTGAAGGAATGGCCGATATATTTCCAAGCCAGCGTGGTGACGGATATGGAGGGGAACCTCCAGGTGATGGTTCCCAGGTACCTGTTGCTCTGAATTGCCTTGTTGCCTCACAGCTCCAGGGTCCCAGGTTCAATTCCTGGCTGGGTCACTGCCTGTGCGGAGTCTGCATGTTCTCCCCGTGTCTGCGTGGGTTTCCTCCGGGTGCTCCGGTTTCCTCCCACAGTCCAAAGATGTGCAGGTTAGACCATGATAATTTGCCCTTAGTGTCCAAAAAATGTTTAGTGGGGTTACTGGGTTCTGGGGCTGGTGTAGAGGCGTGGGCTTAAATAGACTGCTCTTTCCAAGGGCCGGTGCAGACTCGATGGGCTGAATGGCCTCCTTCTGCACTGTGAATTCTATGATTCCTGTCCTTCCAGATGGTAGTGGTCGTGGGATTGGAAGGTGCTGTCTAAGGAATCTTGGTGAGTTACTGCAGTGCATCTTGTAGATGGTACACACTGTGCGTCGGGGGGAGGGGGGGAGTCAATGTTTGTGGAAGGGGAGCGATCAAGCGGGGCTGCTTTGTCCTGGATGGTGTCGAGCTTCTCGAGTGTTGTTGGAGCTGCGCTCATCCAGGCGAGTGGAAAGTGTTCCCTCACACTCCTGACTAGTGCCTTGTGGATGGTGGACAGGCTTTGGGGGGGTCAGGAGGTGAGTTACTCTCCGCAGGATTCCCAGCCTCTGACCTGCCCTGGTAGCCACAGTATTAATGTGGCTGGGCCCAGTTCAGTTTCTGATCAATGGTAACCCCCAGGATGTGGATTGTGGGGGATTCAGCGATGGGAATGCCGTCGAACGTCAAGGGGGCGATGGTTAGATCCTCTCTTGTGGGAGATGGTCATTGCCGGGCACGTGTGTGGTGTGAAGGTAACTTGCCGCTTGTCAGCCCCGAGCCTGAATATTGTCCAGGTCTTGCTGCATTTGGACAGGGACTGCTTCATTATCTGAGGAGTCGTGAATGGTGCTGAACATTGTGCTGTCATCTGCAAACATCCCCACTTCTGACCTTATGATGGAAGGGAGGTCATTTATGGAGCAGCTGGAGGTGGTCGGGCCGAGGACACGACCCTGAGGAACTCCTGCAGTGATGTCCTGGAGCTGAGATGATTGACCTCCAACCACCACAACCATCTTCCTTTGTGCCGGGTATGACTCTAACCAGCGGAGAGTTTTCCCCCTGATTCCCATTGGCTCCAGTTTAGCTCGGGCTCCTTGATGTCATGAACGGTCAAATGCTGCCTTGATGTCGAGGGCAGTCACTCTCACCTTAGCTCTGTTGTTTAGCTCTTTTACCCATGTTTGAACCAAGGCTGTAATGAGGTCAGGAGCTGAGTGACCCTGGCAGAACACAAACTGAGCGTCAGTGAGCAGGTTATTGCTGAGTACGTGCCGCACTGTTGATGACTCCTTCCATCACTTTACTGATGATGGAGAGTAGACTGATAGGGCGGTAAGTGGTTATGTTAGATTTGTCCTGATTTCTGTGAACGGTTCACACCTGGACAATTTTCCTCATTGCCGGATAGATGCCAGTGTTGCAGCTGTTGTTTAATTTTCCCTCAGAACTAACTTATGACTTGCTGACAGAAACTTCATTAACTTTTTCCTCAATAGTAATTGTCGGATTGGCCACTGGACCAAACTGAGGAGGCAATGGACAGGGGCCTCCGCCTGAGATGTCAGCACTTGTAAGTATTGCAGGATACGTGTTTTCCGAATGGCGTGAGTGAATTGGACATTTATTAAACCAAAATGATGTTTGTGATACCCACTAATTTCAGGCCTAAAACCAGGATAACAAACGACAGACAACTATCACAGCACGTTTTTAATATAAATGTAGAGTACCCAATTATTTTTTCCAATTAAGGGGCAATTTAGTGCGGCCATTCCACCTACCCTGCACATCTTTGGGTTGTGGGGGCGAAACCCACGCAAACACGGGAAGAATGTGCAAATTCCACACGGACAGGGACTCAGAGCCAGGATTCGAACCCGGGTCCTCAGTGCCGTAGGCAACAGTGCTAATCACTGCCCCACCGTGCTGCCCCATCACAGCACTGTTAATCTGTCAGGGCAACTGGACTGTTTCTGTTTTGTTATCAGCAAGAACAGCAATTAGTAGAGGACTATGAAATCAGAGACCTGAAGTAGAATCACAGATCTTAACATAATGAGCTCTCTTAGAAGAGTTTCAAGGAAGTCATTACTTTCGGCTATGTATTGGACTTTGTAACAGTACTTGGTTAACTTGGAATGACACAGGTTTCAGCTATTGTTATTTTCCAACTCTATTTATTAACTAAAACATATGTAGAGTGTGGTGTAGAAGGTCACATTTAAAAAAAATGTTTTTATTCAAGGTTTTTCAATAATTTTTACAAAATATTCCAAAAAGGAAAATAATACAACAAAGAAAACAGGGCAAGGTGCCAACAACACAAAACAACTTGACCCTCTAAACGATTAACAATTTAACACTCATCTCAAAGCAAAGTGGGGCATGCGCCCCTTACAAAAAAAAAGAAATCAGCCACCCCCCCCCACCCCGGGTTGCTGCTGACCTCCACCTAACGTTCCGCGAGAACGTCAAGGAACGGTCGCCCAGAAAACCCCTGCAAGGACCCTCGCAAGGCAAACTTTATCTTCTCCAACCTGAGAAATCCCGCCACGTCACTGACCCAAGCCTCCATGCTTGGGGGCTTCACGTCCCTCCACATTAACAAGAGCCGCCTCCGGGCTACCAAGGAGGCAAAGGCCGGCATTCCGGCCTCTTTCGACTCCTGCACTCCCAGATCGCCTGATACCCCAAATATCGCTATCCCCCAGCTCGGTTTTACCCGAGTGTCCAAGACCTTGGACATAGCCTTTGCAAAGCCCTTCCAAAATTCCGTAAGCGCCAGGGACGCCCAGAACATATGGACATGGTTTGCTTGGCTCCCCGAACACCTCACACACCTGTCCTCCACCTCAAAAAACTTACTCATCCTCGCCCCTATCATGTGCGCCCGGTGCACCACCTTAAACTGGATCAGGCTGAGCCTGGCGCAAGATGAGGAGGAATTGACCCTGCCCAGGGCGTCAGCCCACAGGCCCTCATCCAGCTCCTCACCCAGCTCCTCCTCCCACTTGCCCTTCAGCTCCTCCACCGAGGCTTCTTCCGCCTCCTGCAGCTCCTGGTATATCTCCGAGACCCTACCCTCTCTGACCCACACGCCCAGGACCACCCTGTCCTGTATCCTTCGGGCAGGCAGCAGCGGGAATTCCCCTACCTGCTTTCTCACGAACGCTCGAACCTGCACATACCTAAAGGTTCCCCGGGGACAACCCAAATTTCTCCTCCCGCGCCCTCAGACTGGCTAAAGTCCCATCGATGAATAAATCCCCCATCCTTTTAATTCCCGCCCGGTGCCAGCTTAGGAACCCACCGTCTATCCTACCTGGAACAAACCTATGGTTGTCCCGTATCGGAGCCCAGACTGAGGCCCCCACCTCCGCTGGCCATCTCCACTGCCACGAACGTGCTCGTGGTATTCCGCGTCGGCGGAAGCAGCAACGGTGCCGTCACCAGTGCCCCCAGGCTGGTATCCATACAGGACGCCATCTCCAACCATTTCCACGCCACCGCCTCTCCCTCCATTACCCACTTCTGAATCATAGACAAATTCCCTTCCCAGTAATAGCTGCACAAGTTCGGCAGCGCCAACCCCCCCCCCCCGAACCCCCCCCCCCCCCCCCCCCCCCCCCCGAACCCCCCCCCCCCCCCCGACTGCGCTCCAAGAACGGCCTCTTTCCCCTCGGGGTCTTATTTGCCCACACAAATTCCATAATGCTCCTGTTTACCCGCTTAAAGAAGGCCTTGGGGATGAGAATGGGCAGGTACTGAAAGACGAACAGGATCCTAGGGAGGATCGTCATCTTAACGGACTGCGCCCGACCCGCCAGGGAGAGTGGCAACATGTCCCACCTCCTGAAGTCCTCCTCCATCTGGTCCACCAGCCGTGCCAGATTGAGTTTATGCAGGACCCCCCAACTCTTGGCCACCTGGATACCCAAATACCGAAACTCCTCCCACCATCTTGAGTGGCAGCTCCTCCAACCTCTTTTCCTGGCCCCTCGCATGCACCACAAACAGCTCGCTCTTCCCCACATTGAGCTTGTATCTCCAAACTCCCTAAGGGTCTGAATGACCTCCCCCATCCCCTCCACCGGATCCGCAATGTACAGCAGCAGGTCATCCGCATACAGTGAGACACGGTGCTCCCCCCCCACCCCCCCCGAACCAACCCCCTCCAGTTTCTGGACTCCCTCAACGCCATGGCCAGCAGCTCGATCGCCAGGGCAAACAGCAGGGGGGACAAAGGGACTAAAACACCCTGACCGCAGCCGGCTCGTCGATACACTCACCACCGGGGCCTGGTACAGCAATTTAACCCACCCTATGAACTCCTCCCCGAACCCAAATCTGCCTAACACCTCCCACAGGTACTCCCACTCCATCCAGTCAAAGGCCTTCTTCGCGTCCATTGCCGCTACCATTTCCGCCTCCCCCCACCCCCCCCCCCCCCTCCGAGGGCATCATGATCACATTCAGCAGCCTCCACACGTTCGTGTTCAGCTGCCTGCCCTTCCCAAACCCCGTCTGGTCCTCATGTGTCACTCCCGGGACACAATCCTCAATCCTGGTGGCCAAGATTTTTGCCAACAGCTTGGCATCCACATTGAGGAGCGAAATTGGCCTATAAGAGCCACACTGCAGCGGGTCCTTATCCCGCTTGAGGATAAGCGAGAGCAAACCCTGCGACATCGTCAAGGGAAGGATTCCCTTTTCCTTCGCCTCACTAAAGGTTCTCAGCAACAACGGTCCCAACAGCTCCGAGGACTTCCTGTAGAACTCAACCGGGAGCCCATCCGGCCCCGGGGCCTTGCCCGCCTGTATACTCACCAACCCCTTAACCAGCTCCTCCATCTCGATCGGGGCCACCAAACCATCTACCCGCCCTTCCTCCACCCTTGGGAACCTCAGTTGGTCCAGGAACTGCCGCATCCCCCCCCACCCCCCCCCGCACCCCCCCCCCTCAGTGGGTTCTGACTTGTACAACTTACCATAAAAGTCCCTAAAGACCTTGTTTATTTTAGCTGGACTCCGCACCATGTTGCCCCCTCTACCTCTAACTCCCCCAATCTCCGTAGACGCCTCCCTCCTCCGCAGCTGATGCGCCAACATCCAACTTGCCTTCTCCCCATACTCATGCACTGCTCCCTGTACCCGCCTCCACTGGGCCTCAGCTTTCCCCGTGGTCAGCAAGTCAAACTCCATTTGGAGGCTCCGGCGCTCCCTCAGCAGCCTCTCTTCGGGGGATTCCGCATACCTCCTATCCGCCCTCAGTATCTCCCCCACCAATCTCTCCCTCTGCATCCCCTCCCTCTTCTCCCTGTGGGCCCTGATTGAGATTAGCTCTCCCCTGACCACTGCCTTCAGCGCCTCCCAGAACACACTCACCGACACCTCCCCATTGTCATTGGCCTCCACATATCTTTGGATGGACCCCAACCTGCCCACAAACCTCCTCGTCCGCCAGCAGTCCCACATCCATTCACCACGATGGGCGCTGGCCCCTCTCCTCCCCCAAGTCCAGCTCCACCCAGTGCGGGGCGTGATCCGAAATCGCAATGGCCGAATAATCCGCCCCCCCCCCCCCCACTCTCGGGATCAGTGCCCAGCTTACCACAAAAAAGTCTATTCGCGAGTAGGCCTTGTGCACGTGGGAGAAGAAGGAGAACTCCCTCACCCTTGGCCTGGCAAACCTCCACGGATCCACTCCCCCCATCTGATCCATAAACCCCCTCAGAACCTTGGCCGCTGCCGGCCTCTCACCCGACCTCGACCTAGACCGATCCAGTGCCGGGTCCAGTACCGTGTTGAAGTCCCCCCCCCCCCCCCCCCCCCCACCATTATCAGATTACCTGCCTCCAGATCCGGAATCTGACTCAACATCCGCATCATGAACCCCGCATCGTCCCAGTTTGGGGCACCAGCACCACCCGGGCCCCCTGCAGCCTGCCCCTCACCGTCACATATCGGCCCCCCTTATCCGCCACAATACCCACCGCCTCAAATGCCACCCGCTTACTCGCCAGGATTGCGACCCCCCCCCTGTTTTTCACGTCCAGCCTAGAGTGAGAAACCTGCCCCACCCATCCCTTGCTCAGCCTGTTCTCATCCGCGACCTTCAGGTGCGTCTCCTGTAACATGGCTACGTCGGCCTTTAGCCCCTTGAAGTGCGCAAACACCCGGGCCCGCTTGACTGGCCCATTCATGCCTCTCACGTTCCACGTGATCAGCTGGATCGGGGGGACCACCCGCCCCCCCACCCCACCCGCTGACTAGCCATCTCCTTTTTTAGGCCAGCCACGTGCCCACACTCTCTAGCCCCCCAGGCGGAGGCTCCCCACCCTGACTGTCCCTCTTACCTTCAACTCCCCCTCCGCACAGCTGCAACCCAGTCCCCCCCCACACGGACAGTGACCCAGAGCCGGGATCGAACCCGGGTCCTCAGCGCCTTGAGGCAGTCGTGAAGTTTTGTCCAATTCTTGATGCGGAGGATAAGACAGACCGGGTTTCCCGGACGTTTTGAGATCTCCAATAAAGTCTGGCGCAGAATGTACCACGCCTGCTCCTTCTCCACTTTTCCGTGTCTAATAGCCCTGAGTAATGACCTGGGCAAATGTCTCTCGCTTGTTTTGTTCAGCTGGAACAGGCCCAAGATGTGTGTTTGTTCTTTCTGTCTGAAAACAACAAGGCCCTTTGTCTGAATTTGTGTAGCTTCCAGCAGGCGCGAATGCATCATACAGCAAGAACAACTGGCAATCTTCCAGCAGGCGCGAATGCATCATACAGCAAGAACAACTGGCAATCTTCCAGCAGGCGCGAATGCATCATACAGCAAGAACAACTGGCAATCTTCCAGCAGGCGCGAATGCATCATACAGCAAGAACAACTGGCAATCTTCCAGCAGGCGCGAATGCAGCATACAGCAAGAACAACTGGCAATCTTCCAGCAGGCGCGAATGCAGCATACAGCAAGAACAGCTGGCAATCTTCCAGCAGGCGCGAATGCAGCATACAGCAAGAACAGCTGGCAATCTTCCAGCAGGCACGAATGCAGCATACAGCAAGAACAACTGGCAATCTTCCAGCAGGCGCGAATGCAGCATACAGCAAGAACAACTGGCAATCTTCCAGCAGGCACGAATGCAGCATACAGCAAGAACAACTGGCAATCTTCCAGCAGGCGCGAATGCAGCATACAGCAAGAACAACTGGCAATCTTCCAGCAGGCACGAATGCAGCATACAGCAAGAACAACTGGCAATCTTCAATAGGTTGTTGTTAAATATTTGGCTGATAATGTTGGTCTGTTGCGTGGTTTAAGGATTGAGTCACATGATAGCCTAATACATCATCAGCTCCAGTGTGGCATTGCACTCAGTCTGGACCGGGCCTTTGTCCAGTGAACAACCAGCGAATAAACCGTTGTTGATTATTACGTTCAACCCATGTATTTCGGCAATTCCTTTCTTCCATTCTGCAAATACAATACGCAAATGCGGACATTTAACGACCTGGGATCGGGAAAAATATATTGTACAAAGTGAAATTAAAATGGAAGTTGTCCACGGTCGATGTTGAAGCAGCTGACAGTCCGTCAGTGATTCCACCTGACACTTAGCGTACCACACAACCTCCCCCGGCAACACATTCCCGGCACCAACCACCCTCTGTGTAAAAAAAACTGCTTCGCACATCTCCTCAAAACTTTGCCCCAAGGACCTTAAACCTATGGTCCCTAGTGACTGACCCCTCCACCCTGGGAGAGAGTGCCTGCCCCCCCCCCTAACTTTGTAGAACTCTATCAGGTCACCACTCAACCTCCGTCTTTTTAATGAAAACAGTCTCCACATAGCTAACACCATTCAGACCGGGCAACGTCCTTGTAAACCTCCTCTGCACCCTCTCCAAAGCCTCCACATCCTTCTAGGTAGTGTGGCGACCAGAATTGTGCTCAATATTCCAAGTGCGGCCTTACCAAGGTTCTATACAACTGCAGCCTGACTTGCCAGTTTTTACACTCGATGCTCCGTCCAATGAAGGCAAGCTTTCCGTCTGCTTTCTCGACGACCTTGTCCACTTGTGTTGCCACCTTCAAAGATCTGTGGACCAGCACGCCCAGATCTCTCTGACTTTCTATACTCCTAAGAGTTTTACCATTTACGGTATATTTCCCGTCTAATAAAATGCATTACCTCACATTTGTCTGCCTTAAAGTTAATTTACCATTTCTGTGCCCAAGTCTCCGACCTATCTAGGTCCTGCTGCATCCTCTGAGAATCCTCAACACTATCTGCCCCTCCACCAACCTTGGTGTCATCCGCGAACTCACTAATCAGATCGGCTACATTATCCTCCAGATCGTTTATGTACACTACAAACAACAGAGGTCCCAGCACCGATCCCTGTGGAACACCACTAGTCACAACCTTCCATTCAGAAAAACACCCTTCTACTGCTACCCTCTGCGACCGAGCCAGTTCTGTATCCACCTTGCCACCTCACCTCTGATCCCGTATGACTTCACATTTTGTACCAGTCGGCCATGAGGCACCTTGTCAAAGGCTTTACTGAAGTCCATGTAAACAACATCCACCGCCCTACCCTCGCCAACCCTGCTGACAAATGGCGGAAAACATAGAACATAGAACAATACAGTGCAGTACAGGCCCTTCAGCCCACAATATTGCACCGACATGGGAAGTCAAAAAAACAAAAGCCATCTAACCTACACTATGCCATTACCATCCATATGTTTATCCAATAAACTTTTAAATGCCCTCAATGTTGGCGAGTTCACTACTGTAGCAGGTAGGGCATTCCACGGCCTCACTACTCTTTGCGTAAAGAACCTACCTCTGACCTCTGTCCTATATCTATTACCCCTCAGTTTAAAGCTATGTCCCCTCGTGCCAGCCATATCCATCCGCGGGAGAAGGCTCTCACTGTCCACCCTATCTAACCCTCTGATCATTTTGTATGCCTCTATTAAGTCTCCTCTTAACCTTCTTCTCTCTAACGAAAACAACCTCAAGTCCATCAGCCTTTCCTCATAAGATTTTCCCTCCATACCAGGCAACATCCTGGTAAATCTCCTCTGCACCCGTTCCAAAGCTTCCACGTCCTTCCTATAATGAGGTGACCAGAACTGTACGCAATACTCCAAATGCGGCCGTACCAGAGTTTTGTACAGCTGCAACATGACCTCATGACTCCAGAACTCAATCCCTCTACCAATAAAGGCCAATACTCCATAGGCCTTCTTCACAACCCTATCAACCTGGGTGGCAACTTTCAGGGATCTATGTACATGGACACCGAGATCCCTCTGCTCATCCACACTTCCAAGAATTTTACCATTAGCCAAATATTCCGCATTCCTGTTATTCCTTCCAAAGTGAATCACCTCATACTTCTCTACATTAAACTCCATTTGCCACCTCTCAGCCCAGCTCTGCAGCTTATCTATGTCCCTCTGTAACCTTCAACATCCTTCCGCACTGTCGACAACACCACCGACTTTAGTGTCCTCTGCAAATTTACTCACCCACGCTTCTGCGCCCTCCTCTAGGTCATTGATAAAAATGACAAACAGCAACGGCCCCAGAACAGATCCTTGTGGTACTCCAGTTGTGACAGAACTCCATACTGGACATTTTCCATCAACCACCACCCTCTGTCTTCTTTCAGCTAGCCAATATCTGATCCACATCTCTAAATCACCCTCAATCCCCAGCCTCCGTATTTTCTGCAAAAGCCTACCGTGGGGAACCTTATCAAACGCTTTACTGAAATCCATATACACCACATCAACTGCTCTACCCTCGTCTACCTGTTCATTCACCTTCTCAAAGAACTCGATAAGGTTTGTGAGGCATGACCTACCTTTCACAAAGCCATGCTGACTATCCCTAATCATATTATTCCTATCTAGATGATTATAAATCTTGTCTCTTATAATCCCCTCCAAGACTTTACCCACTACAGACGTGAGGCTCACCGGTCTATAGTTGCCGGGGTTGTCTCTACTCCTCTTCTTGAACAAAGGGATCACATTTGCTATCCTCCAGTCCTCTGGCACTATTCCTGTAGCCAATGATGACGTAAAAATCAAAGCCAAAGGCTCAGCAATCTCTTCCCTGCCTTCCCAGAGAATCCTAGGATAAATCCCATCGGGCCCTGGGGACTTATCTATTTTCAGCCTGTCCAGAATTGCCAACACCTCTTCCCTATGTACCTCAATGCCATCTATTCTATTAGCCTGGGGCTCAGCATTCTCCTCCACAACATTCTCTTTTTCCTGAGTGAATACTGATGAAAAATATTCATTTAGTATCTCGCCTATCTCTTCAGACTCCACACACAACTTCCCATCTCTGTCCTTGACTGGCCCTACTCTTACCCTAGTCATTCGCTTATTCCTGACATACCTATAGAAAGCTTTTGGGTTTTCCTTGATCCTACCTGCCAAATACCTCTCATGTCCCCTCCTTGCTCATCTTAGCTCTCTCTTTAGATCCTTCCTCGCTACCTTGTAACTATCAAGCGCCCCAACTGAAACTTCATACCTCATCTTCACATAGGCCTCCTTCTTCCTCTGAACAAGAGATTCCACTTCTTTGGTAAACCACGGTTCCCTCGCTCGACGCCTTCCTCCCTGCCTGACCAATACGCACTTATCAAGGACCTGTACAAATCGGACAGTCTGCATCTGGGTGGGACCGGAACCAATGTTCTCGGGGGGGGGGGGTGTTTGCTAGTGCAGTTGGGGAGGGTTTAAACTAATGTGCCAGGGGGATGGGAACCGATGTAGGAAGTCAGTGGGGACAGAAACAAAAGGCAGGAAGGGAGAGTGTGTAAAGCAGGGTAGAGAGCAAGGAAGGTCTACATTAAACTGCATTTATTTCAATGCAAGGGGCCTGACGGGCAAAGCGGATGAACTCAGGGCATGGACGGGCACATGGGACTGGGATATTATAGCTATGACTGAAACATGGCTAAGGGAGGGGCAGGACTGGCAGCTCAATGTTCCGGGGTACAGATGCTATAGAAAGGATAGAACAGGAGGTAAGAGAGGAGGGGGAGTGGCGTTTTTGATTAGGGAGAACATCACAGCAGTACTTAGAGGGGATATATCCGAGGGTTCGCCCACTGAGTCTATATGGGTGGAACTGAAAAATAAGAAGGGAGAGATCACCTTGGTAGGACTGTACTACAGGCCCCCAAATAGTCAGCGGGAAATTGAGGAGCAAATATGTAAGGAGATTACAGATAGCTGCAAGAATAATAGGGTGGTAGTAGTAGGGGACTTTAACTTTCCCAACATTGACTGGGACAGCCATAGCATTAGGGGTTTGGATGGAGGGAAATTTGTTGAGTGTATTCAGGAGGAATTTCTCATTCAGTATGTGGATGGACCGACTAGAGAGGGGGCAAAACTTGACCTCGTCTTGGGAAATAAGGAAGGGCAAGTGATAGAAGTGCTAGTGAGGGATCACTTTGGGACAAGTGACCATAATTCCATTAGTTTTAAGATAGCTATGGAGAATGATAGGTCTGGCCCAAGAGTTAAAATTCTTAATTGGGGCAAGGCCAATTTTGATGGTATCAGACAGGAACTTGCAGAGGTAGATTGGGGGAGACTATTGGCAGACAAAGGGACGGCTGGTAAATGGGAGGCTTTTAAAAATGTGTTAACCAGGGTGCAGGGTAAGCACATTCCCTTTAGAGTGAAGGGCAAGGCTGGTAGAAGTAGGGAACCCTGGATGACTCGAGATATTGAGACTCTGGTCAAAAAGAAGAAGGAGGCATATGACGTACATAAGCAACTGGGATCAAGTAGATCCCTTGAAGAGTATAGAGATTGTCGAAATAGAGTTCAGAGGGAAATCAGGAGGGCAAAAAGGGGACATGAAATTGCTTTGGCAAATAATGCAAGGGAGAATCCAAAGAGATTCTACAGATACGTAAAGGGGAAAAGAGTAACTAGGGACAGAGTAGGGCCTCTTAAGGATCAACAAGGGCATCTATGCGCAGAGCCACAAGAGTTGGGTGAGATCCTGAATGAATATTTCTCATCGGTATTCACGGTGGAGAAAGGCATGGATGTTAGGAAACTAAGGGAAATAAATAGTGATGTCTTGAGAAGTGTGCATATTACAGAGGAGGAGGTGCTGGAAGTCTTAAAGCGCATCAAGGTAGATAAATCCCCGGGACCTGATGAAATGTATCCCAGGATGTTGTGGGAGGCTAGGGAGGAAATTGCGGGTCCCCTAACCGAGATATTTGAATCATCGGCAGCCACGGGTGAGGTGCCTGAAAATTGGAGAGTGGCGAATGTTGTGCCCTTGTTTAAGAAGGGCAGCAGGGAAAAGCCTGGGAACTACAGACCGGTGAGCCTAACGTCTGTAGTAGGTAAGTTGCTAGAAGGTATTCTGAGAGACAGGATCTACAAGCATTTAGAGAGGCAAGGACTGATTCGGGGCAGTCAGCATGGCTTTGTGCGTGGAAAATCATGTCTCACAAATTTGATTGAGTTTTTTGAGGGAGTGACCAAGAAGGTAGATGAGGGCAGTGCAGTAGACGTTGTCTACGTGGACTTTAGCAAAGCCTTTGACAAGGTACCGCATGGTAGGTTGTTGCAGAAGGTTAAAGCTCACGGGATCCAGGGTGAGGTTGCCAATTGGATTCAAAATTGGCTGGACGACAGAAGGCAGAGGGTGGTTGTAGAGGGTTGTTTTTCAAACTGGAGGCCTGTGACCAGTGGTGTGCCTCAGGGATCGGTGCTGGGTCCACTGTTATTTGTGATTTATATTAATGATTAGGATGAGGATTTAGGAGGCATGGTTAGTAAGTTTGCAGATGACACCAAGATTGGTGGCACAGTGGATAGTGAAGAAGGTTATCTAGGATTGCAACGGGATCTTGATCAATTAGGCCAGTGGGCCGACGAATGGCAGATGGAGTTTAATTTAGATAAATGTGAGGTGATGCATTTTGGCAGATCGAATCAGGCCAGGACCTACTCAGTTAATGGTATGGCGTTGGGGAGAGTTATAGAACAAAGAGATCTAGGAGTACAGGTTCATAGCTCCTTGAAGGTGGAGTCGCAGGTGGACAGGGTGGTGAAGAAGGCATTCGGCATGCTTGGTTTCATTGGTCAGAACATTGAATATAGGAGTTGGGACGTCTTGTTGAAGTTGTACAAGACATTGGTACGGCCACACTTGGAATACTGTGTGCAGTTCTGGTCACCCTATTATAGAAAGGATATTATTAAACTAGAAAGAGTGCAGAAAAGATTTACTAGGATGTTGCCGGGACTTGATGGTTTGAGTTATAAGGAGAGGCTGGATAGACTGGGACTTTTTTCCCTGGAGCGTAGGAGGCTTAGGGGTGATCTTATAGAGGTCTATAAAATAATGAGGGGCATAGATAAGGTAGATAGTCAACATCTTTTCCCAAAGGTAGGGGAGTCTAAAACTAGAGGGCATAGGTTTAAGGTGAGAGGGGAGAGATTCAGAAGGGCCCAGAGGGGCAATTTCTTCACTCAGAGGGTAGTGAGTGTCTGGAATGGGCTGCCAGAGGTAGTAGTAGAGGCGGGTACAATTGTGTCTTTCAAAAAGCATTTAGATGGTTACATGGGTAAGATGGGTATAGAGGGTTATGGGCCAAGTGCGGGCAACTGGGACTAGCTTAATGGTAAAAACTGGGCGGCATGGACTGGTTGGGCCGAAGGGCCTGTTTCCATGCTGTAAACTTCTATGATTCTATGATTCTATAACACGCAGTAGTTGTTCCTTGAACAAGCTCCACATAACCAGTGTGCCCAACACTTGCAGCCTACTTCCCTAACCTATCCCCCCCAAGTCACGTCTAATGGCATCATAATTGCCCTTCCCCCAGCTATAACTCTTGCCCTGCGGTGTATACTTATCCCTTTCCATCATTAACGTAAACGTCACCGAATTGTGGTCACTGTCCCCAAAGTGCTCACCTACCTCCAAATCTAACACCTGGCCTGGTTCATTACCCAAAACCAAATCCAATGTGACCTCGCCTCTTGTTGGCCTGTCAACATATTGTGTCAGGAAACCCTCCTGCACACATTGTACAAAAAACTACTGTACTCGAACCATATCTTTTCCAGTCAATATTTGGAAAGTTAAAGTCTCCCATAATAACTACCCTGTTACTTTCACTCTTATCCAGAATCATCTTCGCCATCCTTTCCTCTACATCCCTAGAACTATTTGGAGGCCTATAGAAAACTCCCAACAGGGTGACCTCTCCTTTCCTGTTTCTAACCTCAGCCCAGACTACCTCGGAAGAAGAGTCCCCATCTAGCATCCTCTCCGCCACCGTAATACTGCTCTTGACTAGCAGTGCCACACCTCCCCCTCTTTTGCCTCCTTCCCTAAGCTTACTAAAACACCTAAACCCCGGAACCTGCAACAACCATTCCTGTCCCTGCTCTATCCATGTCTCCGAAATGGCCACAACATCGAAGTCCCAGGTACCAACCCATGCTGCCAGTTCCCCTACCTTATTTTGTATACTCCTGGCAT
Source organism: Scyliorhinus torazame (assembly GCF_047496885.1). Lineage (NCBI taxonomy): Eukaryota > Metazoa > Chordata > Chondrichthyes > Carcharhiniformes > Scyliorhinidae > Scyliorhinus > Scyliorhinus torazame. Next base: position 45,230,343 of record NC_092710.1, on the reverse strand, counting down.
TGAAGTAAACACACTTCAAACCACCTACCTGAACACTGGCCCCCTCCTGCGACGTCAAATCTGTGCTCCTGACCTTTATACTCTCAATCTCCCTTACCCTAAAACTACAATCCAGGTTCCCATGCCCCTGCTGCATTAGTTTAAACCCCCCCAAAGAGCACTAACAAATCCCCCCACCAGGATATTTGTGCCCCTCAGGTTCAGATGTAGACCATCCTGTCTGTAGAGGTCCCACCTTCCCCAGAAAGAGCCCCAGTTATCCAGAAATCTGAATCCCTCCCGCCTGCACCATCCCTGTAGCCACGTGTTTAATTGCTCTCTCTCCCTATTCCTCATTTCATTATCACGTGGCACGGGCAACAACCCAGAGATCACAACTCTGTTTGTTCTCGTTCTGAGCTTCCATCCTAGCTCCCTGACAGCCTGCCTGACATCCTTGTCCCCTTTCCTACCTATGTCGTTAGTGCCAATGTGGATCACGACTTGGGGCTGCTCCCCCTCCCCCTTAAGGACCCGGAAAACACGATCCGAGACATCATGTACCCTTGCACCTGGGTAACATACCAACATACCAAACGTGAGTCTCTCTCGCTCCCACAAAATCTCCTATCTGTGCCCCTGACTATCGAGTTCCCAATTACTAATGCTCTGCTCCTCTCCCCCCTTCCCTTCTGAGCAACAGGGACAGACTCCGTGCCAGAGGCCCGTACCCCATGGCTTACCCCTGGTAAGTCGTCCCCCCCACAAGTATCCAAAGCGGTATACTTGTTTCTCAGGGGAACGACCGCAGGGGATCCCTGCACTGACTGCTTCTTCCCAGTCCCTCTTACAGTTACCCATCTATCTCCAATCTTTGGTGTAACTAATTCCCTGAAGCTGCTATCTATGACCCCCTCTGCCTCCCGAACGATCCGAAGTTCTTCCAACTCCAGCTCCAGTTCCCTAACTCGGTCTTGGAGGAGCTGGAGATGGCAGCACTTCCTGCAGGTAAAATCAGCAGGGACACTAACGGCATCCCTCACCTCAAACATCCTCCAGGAGGAACATTGCACTCCCTTCCCTGCCATTCCTCTAACTTTCTACCAAGATCTGATTAATAAATAAATTTTTTTTAAAATAATAATGTAAATATGGTACTTACCTCAGACCAATGGGTCTTATTATTAGGTTAGAGGAGGAGGGCGGGTGGGAGACACTACACGTGTAGTGTCTCAGGTTTCCTCTCCACCAGAATTTATTGGTGGGGGGGGGGGAACCTGCCCAGAAGTCCGCGGGTCGAACTTCCGCTTCCGGGTCGAACTTCCGGCTCCCGCCTTATATAAAAAATAAAAATTAAAAATAACACAGAAAAGAAGAACAGAAACGGGACCAGGTAAGTGTTTTTAAAGCAAATACTCACCTCCCGACAGGCCCCTGCACTCCGCTCCTGCCATGGCACCATGGGTTCCTTTCAGTTAGAATCCGAAAACTGCAAACCATATGGACATCGCACTAATATGTCCTGGTATATAACATTTCAGAATCATAAAATCCATAGAATTTACAGTGCAGAAGAAGACCATTCAGCCCCTCGAGTCTGCATCGGCTCTTGGAATGAGCACCCTACATAAGCTCACACCACCCTATCCCTGTAACCCAGTAACTCCACCTAACCGAAGGGCAATTTAACACGGCCAATCCACCTAACCTGCACATCTTTGGACTGTGGGAGGAAACCGGAGCACCCGGAGGAAACCCACGCAGACACAGGGCGACCGTGCAGACTCCGCACAGACAGTGACCCAAGCTGGGAATCGAACCTGGGGCCCTGTCGCTGTGAAGCAACAGTGCTAACCACGGTGCTACCGTGCTGCCCATTGGAGACAGCCCTTTCCCTGCATTTCTTTGTACAAAATTGACGCAACCTTTTTAAATTGTCCATTCGTTTGGAACAACCCGTGGACCCTGGTGACAAATCTGCTCAAGAATTGGTTAAAAATTTCGAAGACAAATAAATACGGCAGCCATCAATAACCGCAGAGAGGAATCGGCCAGAGGGGGGAACATTGTGCAGTCCGTTACCAGCCTCAAGCGTGGCATGGAATTTTGCGAATTTGGTGACTCGGTTGATGACACCATGAGAGAGTGCTTGTTTTTTGGGTTCAGAAATGATCCCAGTCAGAACAGATAATTAACGGAACAAAATCTCTGTATTGATATTGCTGTGTCCATGAGCGCAGCAGGCTCGAGACACTAGAAATTGGCTGCCATCCAGAAAAAGATGGACGCAGCATTAGACATGTCAACGCTGTGCAAAAAAAAAACCGGGCCATTAACAGGCTGGTTGCTGGGGCAAGGACAATGAAACCAAAGTGAGGACACACCCGTGGCCACACAATGTGCACTTTCTGGAGTAAAGCGCCACCTACTGACAGACACATGCAATGACAGAAGAGACAAAATGAATTCAACTCTGAAAATTCAGGAACAAAGACAGCAAGAAAACACGGTTTGGAAAGGGAGCTGATGTTAGGTGTATTCTGTGCGCTTGGTGTACCAGGTCGTTTCTGGGTAATTCTATGACTGAATGAACAACCTTTAAAGCCGAGGTTGATGTGGGGGCTGCCGTCTCTTTTATTCCCCAGGGCATCTCTGAAAAGAAACTGAATCACCGAACATTAGGCCCAGAAAATATCATCCTGGAGACCAACAGGGAGGAAACGGTGCTCCTGAAGGATGCATCATAGTCAAAGTAGAGTTAGGTGGGAAAACTGGAGCACACCCTGGCCTGAAGGACCAAATTAAACTGGAGTGCAGGAAATAGGTTATTCAAAGATGAGTTGGACGATCAACCATGATCATAATGAATGACCGAGCAGGTTCAAAGGGCCGAATGGCCTCCTCCTGTCCCTGCTTCTGGACGTGGGTCACTATCGGAAACATTGATTGAAGAATTTTTGGCTGGCATAGTAGGAGGACAGGATTTTAGCCAATTGACCTATAGCAGGCCCACATGAAAATGAAATTTGGAGCTGATTCCCTCCACCTGCCCATCATGATCTCACATGATCTCCGGGGTAACAGCAACAGCCAAACTCGAGGCACCACGGTCGGTTCTGCTGCAGAGGGAGGGGTGATAAGTGTGACAGTGCAATAGTTATCGGGGAGTCACAGGCATTTCTGTGCCCGCAAACGAGACTCCAGGATGGTGTCGATTTCGGTGGCGTGAGAGCAGCTGGTTAGTCAATTTCAGCGGGAGCATTGCGGAAGGAGGGTGCTGGGCGGTAAGTCAACCTTTAAAAGCACTTCTCTTTGCAGGGGCAGGCCAGTCGATTTCGGCGGCGTGAGAGCAGCTGGTTAGTCAGTTTCAGCGGGAGCATTGCGGAAGGAGGTTGCTGGGAGGTAAGTCAACCTTTAAAAGCACTTCTCTTTGCAGGGGCAGGCCAGTCGATTTCGGTGGCGTGAGAGCAGCTGGTTAGTCAGTTTCAGCGGGAGCATTGCGGAAGGAGGTTGCTGGGAGGTAAGTCAACCTTTAACAGCACTTCTCTTTGCAGGGGCAGGCCAGTCGATTTCGGCGGCGTGAGAGCAGCTGGTTAGTCAGTTTCAGCAGGAGCTGAGAATTTTTCTTTTTTTTTTAAATTAGTTTTTTAGGCGGGATCAGGAAGTCGACCCGCGGACGTCTGGGAAGACCCTCACCAATTAAATTCTGGTGGAGAGGAAACCCGAGACACTACACGTGTAGTGTCTCCCACCCGCCCTCCTCCTCCAACCTAATAATAAAACCCTTTGGTCTGAGGTAAGTACCATATTTTTATTATATTATTATTATTTTTTATAAAAATTTAATTTAGTTGTTAGCCAGATCTTGGTAGAAAGTTAGAGGAATGGCAGGGAAGTGGGTGCAATGTTCCTCCTGCAGGATGTTTGAGGTGAGGGATGCAGTTAGTGTCCCTGCTGATTTTACCTGCAGGAAGTGCTGCCATCTCCAGCTCCTCCAAGACCGAGTTAGGGAACTGGAGCTGGAGTTGGAAGAACTTCGGATCATTCGGGAGGCAGAAGGGGTCATAGATAGCAGCTTCAGGGAATTAGTTACACCAAAGATTGGAGATAGGTGGGTAACTGTAAGAGGGACTGGGAAAAAACAGTCAGTGCAGGGATCCCCTGCGTTCGTTCCCCTGAGAAACAAGTATACCGCTTTGGATACTTGTGGGGGGGACGACTGACCAGGGATAAGCCATGGGGTACGGGCCTCTGGCACGGAGTCTGTCCCTGTTGCTCAGAAGGGAAGGGGGGAGAGGAGCAGAGCATTAGTAATTGGGGACTCTATAGTCAGGGGCACAGATAGGAGATTTTGTGGGAGCGTGAGAGACTCACGTTTGGTATGTTGCCTCCCAGGTGCAAGGGTACGTGATGTCTCGGATCGTGTTTTCCGGGTCCTTAGGGGGGAGGGGGAGCAGCCCCAAGTCGTGGTCCACATTGGCACCAACGACATAGGTAGGAAAGGGGACAAGGATGTCAGGCAGGCTTTCAGGGAGCTAGGATGGAAGCTCAGAACTAGAACAAACAGAGTTGTTATCTCTGGGTTGTTGCCCGTGCCACGTGATAGTGAGATGAGGAATAGGGAGAGAGAGCATTTAAACACGTGGCTACAGGGATGGTGCAGGCGGGAGGGTTTCAGATTTTTGGATAACTGGGGCTCTTTCTGGGGAAGGTGGGACCTCTACAGACAGGATGGTCTACATCTGAACCTGAGGGGCACAAATATCCTGGGGGGGAGATTTGTTAGTGCTCTTTGGGGGGTTTAAACTAATGCAGCAGGGGCATGGGAACCTGGATTGTAGTTTTATGGTAAGGGAGAATGAGAGTATAGAGGTCAGGAGCACAGATTGGACGTCGCAGGAGGGGGCCAGCGTTCAGGTAGGTGGTTTGAAGTGTGTCTACTTCAATGCCAGGAGTATACGAAACAAGGTAGGGGAACTGGCAGCGTGGGTTGGTACCTGGGACTTCGATGTTGTGGCCATTTCGGAGACATGGATAGAGCAGGGACAGGAATGGATGTTGCAGGTTCCGGGGTTTAGGTGTTTTAGTAAGCTCAGAGAAGGAGGCAAAAGAGGGGGAGGTGTGGCGCTGCTAGTCAAGAGCAGTATTACGGTGGCGGAGAGGATGCTAGATGGGGACTCTTCTTCCGAGGTAGTATTGGCTGAAGTTAGAAACAGGAAAGGAGAGGTCACCCTGTTGGGAGTTTTTTATAGGCCTCCTAATAGTTCTAGGGATGTAGAGGAAAGGATGGCGAAGATGATTCTGGATATGAGTGAAAGTAACAGGGTAGTTATTATGGGAGACTTTAACTTTCCAAATATTGACTGGAAAATATATAGTTCGAGTACAATAGATGGGTCGTTTTTTGTACAGTGTGTGCAGGAGGGTTTCCTGAAACAATATGTTGACAGGCCAACAAGAGGCGAGGCCACGTTGGATTTGGTTTTGGGTAATGAACCAGGCCAGGTGTTGGATTTGGAGGTAGGAGAGCACTTTGCGGACAGTGACCACAATTCGGTGACGTTTACGTTAATGATGGAAAGGGATAAGTATACCCCGCAGGGCAAGAGTTATAGCTCGGGGAAGTGCAATTATGATGCCATTAGACGTGACTTGGGGGGGGATAAGGTGGAGAAGTAGGCTGCAAGTGTTGGGCACACTGGATAAGTGGGGCTTGTTCAAGGATCAGCTACTGCGTGTTCTTGATAAGTATGTACCGGTCAGACAGGGATAAGGCGTCGAGCGAGGGAACCGTGGTTTGCCAAGGAAGTGGAATCTCTTGTTAAGAGGAAGAAGAAGGCCTATGTGAAGATGAAGTGTGAAGGTTCGGTTGGGGCGATGGATAGTTACAAAGTAGCGAGGAAGGATCTAAAGAGAGAGCTAAGACGAGCAAGGAGGGGACATGAGAAGTATTTGGCAGGAAGGATCAAGGAAAACCCAAAAGCTTTCTATAGGTATGTCAGGAATAAGCGAATGACTAGGGAAAGAGTAGGACCAGTCAAGGACAGGGATGGGAAATTGTGTGTGGAGTCTGAAGAGATAGGCGAGATACTAAATGAATATTTTTCGTCAGTATTCACTCAGGAAAAAGATAATGTTGTGGAGGAGAATGCTGAGCCCCAGGCTAATAGAATAGATGGCATTGAGGTACGTAGGGAAGAGGTGTTGGCAATTCTGGACAGGCTGAAAATAGATAAGTCCCCGGGACCTGATGGGATTTATCCTAGGATTCTATGGGAGGCCAGGGAAGAGATTGCTGGACCTTTGGCTTTGATTTTTATGTCATCATTGGCTGCAGGAATAGTGCCAGAGGACTGGAGGACAGCAAATGTGGTCCCTTTGTTCAAAAAGGGGAGCAGAGACAACCCCGGCAACTATAGACCGGTGAGCCTCACGTCTGTAGTGGGTAAAGTCTTGGAGGGGATTATAAGGGACAAGATTTATAATCATCTAGATAGGAATAATATGATCAGGGATAGTCAGCATGGCTTTGTGAAGGGTAGGTCATGCCTCACAAACCTTATTGAGTTCTTTGAGAAGGTGACTGAACAGGTAGACGAGGGTAGAGCAGTTGATGTGGTGTATATGGATTTCAGCAAAGCGTTTGATAAGGTTCCCCACGGTAGGCTATTGCAAAAAATACGGAGGCTGAAAATTGAGGGTGATTTAGAGATGTGGATCAGAAATTGGCTAGCTGAAAGAAGACAGAGGGTGGTGGTTGATGGGAAATGTTCAGAATGGAGTACAGTCACAAGTGGAGTACCACAAGGATTTGTTCTGGGGCCGTTGCTGTTTGTCATTTTTATCAATGACCTAGAGGAAGGCGCAGAAGGGTGGGTGAGTAAATTTGCAGACGATACTAAAGTCGGTGGTGTTGTCGATAGTGTGGAAGGATGTAGCAGGTTACAGAGGGATATAGATAAGCTGCAGAGCTGGGCTGAGAGGTGGCAAATGGAGTTTAATGTAGAGAAGTGTGAGGTGATTCACTTTGGAAGGAATAACAGGAATGCGGAATATTTGGCTAATGGTAAAGTTCTTGAAAGTGTGGCTGAGCAGAGGGATCTAGGTGTCCATGTACATAGATCCCTGAAAGTTGCCACCCAGGTTGATAGGGTTGTGAAGAAGGCCTATGGAGTGTTGGCCTTTATTGGTAGAGGGATTGAGTTACGGAGTCGGGAGGTCATGTTGCAGCTGTACAGAACTCTGGTCCGGCCGCATTTGGAGTATTGCGTACAGTTCTGGTCACCGCATTATAGGAAGGACGTGGAGGCTTTGGAGCGGGTGCAGAGGAGATTTACCAGGATGTTGCCTGGTATGGAGGGAAAATCTTATGAGCAAAGGCTGACGGACTTGAGGTTGTTTTCGTTGGAGAGAAGAAGGTTAAGAGGAGACTTAATAGAGGCATACAAAATGATCAGGGGGTTGGATAGGGTGGACAGTGAGAGCCTTCTCCCGCGGATGGATATGGCTGGCACGAGGGGACATAACTTTAAACTGAGGGGTAATAGATATAGGACAGAGGTCAGAGGTTGGTTCTTTACGCAAAGAGTAGTGAGGCCGTGGAATGCCCTACCTGCTACAGTAGTGAACTCGCCAACATTGAGGGCATTTAAAAGTTTATTGGATAAACATATGGATGATAATGGCATAGTGTAGGTTAGATGGCTTTTGTTTCGGTGCAACATCGTGGGCCGAAGGGCCTGTACTGCGCTGTATTGTTCTATGTTCTATGTTCTATGTTCTATGGTGTGTTGCCTCCCTGGTGCTCGGGTCAAGGATGTCTCGGAGCGGGTGCAGGACATTCTGGAGGGGGAGGGTGAACAGCCAGTGGCTGTGGTTCACATCGGTACAAACAACATCGGTAAAAAAAGGGATGCTAAAAGCAGAATACAGGGAGCTCGGAAGGAAGTTAAGAAATCGGACCTCGAAGGTAGTGATCTCAGGATTACTACCGGTGCCACGTGCTAGTCAGAGTAGGAATGACAGGATATATCGGATGAATACGTGGCTCAAGGGATTGTGTCAGGGGGAGGGTTTCAGATTCCTGAGGCATTGGGACCGGTTCAGGGGGAGGTGGGACCTGTACAAACTGGACGGGTTACACCTGGGCAGGACTGGAACCGATGTCCTAGGGGGGGTGTTTGCTATAGCTGTTGGGGAGGGTTTAAACTAATGTGGCAGGGGGATGGGAACCGATGCAGGAAGTTGGAAGGTAGTAAAACAGGGACGGAAATAAAAGGCAGTAAGGGGGAAAGTGTAAGGCAGAGAAGCCATAGTCAAAAATCAAAAAGGGCGACAGTACAAGGTACAGTGACTGAGGGGAGCTCAGTGAATAGGACCAGGAATACTAAAAGGAATAAAACTGGAAGTAAAAACATTAATGCTAAGCAACGCGGCAGGTTGTTACATGAAGATATGGGTTCAACGACAAGGAAAATTAGGAGAAAGGTTAAGAGGCAAAATAGCTTAGGCAAGGTTACTGATCAAGGTGTTAAGATTCAAAACAGAGGTATAAAAGCCAACATAATGCCCATAGTATTCAGAATAAGGTAAATGAGTTGATGGTGCAAATCATCGTGAATGACTATGATTTAGTGGCCATGACTGAAACATGGTTAAAGGATGGTCACGACTGGGAGTTAAATATCCGAGGGTATCAAACTATTCGGAAGGACAGAGTGGATGGTAAGGGAGGTGGTGTAGCTCTGTTATTTAAGGATGACATCCGGGCAACAGTAAGGGATGACATAGGTGCTATGGAGGATAAGGTTGAATCCATTTGGGTGGAAATCAGGAATAGTAAGGCGAAAAAGTCATTGATAGGAGTAGTCTATAGGCCACCAAATAGTAACATTATGGTGGGGCAGGCAATAAACAAAGAAATAACTGATGCATGTAGAAATGGTACAGCAGTTATCATGGGGGATTTTAATCTACATGTTGATTGGTTTAACCAGGTCGGTCAAGGCAGCCTTGAGGAGGGGTTGATAGAATGTATCTGCGACAGTTTCCTAGAATAGTATGTAATGGAACCTACGAGGGAACAAGCGGTCCTAGATCTGGTCCTGTGTAATGAGACATGATTGATTCAGGATCTCATAGTTAGGGATCCTCTCGGAAGGAGCGATCACAATATAGTGGAATTTAAAATACAGATGGAGGGTGAGAAGGAAAAATCAAACACTAGTGTTTTCTGCTTAAACAAGGAATTTACAATGGGATGAGAGACTGGGAGCAAAGACTTTATGGTGAAACAGTTGAGGAACAGTGGACAACCTTCCAAGCGATTTTTAACAGTGCTCAGCAAAGGTGTATACCAACAAAAAGGAAGGACGGTAGAAAGAGGGAAAATCTCCCGTGGATATCTAAGGAAATAAGGGAGAGTATCAAATTGAAGGAAAAAGCATACAAAGTGGCAAATATTAGTGGGAGACGAGAGGACTGTGAAATCTTTAGGGGGCAACAGAAAGCTACTAAAAACGCTATAAAGAAGAGTAAGATAGATTATGAGAGTAAACTTGCTCAGAATATAAAAACAGATAGTAAAAGTTTCTGCAAATATATAAAACAAAAAAGAGTGGCTATGGTAAATATTGGTCCTTTAGAGGATGAGAAGGGAGATTTAATAATGGGAGATGAGGAAATGGCTGAGGTACTGAACAGGTTTTTTGGGTCGGTCTTCACAGTGGAAGACACAAATAACATGCCAGTGACTGATGGAAATGAGGCTATGACAGGTGAGGACCTTGAGAGGATTGTTATCACCAAGGAGGTAGTGATGGGCAAGCTAATGGGACTAAAGGTAGACAAGTCTCCTGGCCCTGATGGAATGCATCCTAGAGTGATAAAAGAGATGGCTAGGGAAATTGCAAATGCACGAGTGATAATTTACCAAAATTCACTAGACTCTGGGGTGGTCCCGGCGGATTGGAAATTAGCAAACGTGACACCACTGTTTAAAAAAGGAGGTAGGCAGAAAGCGGGTAATTATAGGCCAGTTAGCTTAACTTCGGTAGTAGGTAAGATGCTGGAATCTATCATCAAGGAAGAAATAGCGAGGCATCTGCATGGAAATTATCCCATTGGGCAGACGCAGCATGGGTTCATAAAGGGCAGGTCATGCCTAACTAATTTAGTGAAATTTTTTGAGGACATTACCAGTGCGGTAGATAACGGGGAGCCAATGGATGTGGTATATCTGGATTTCCAGAAAGCCTTTGACAAGGTGCCACACAAAGGGTTGCTGCATAAGATAAAGATGCATGGCATTAAGGGGAAAGTAGTAGCATGGATAGAGGATTGGTTAATTAATAGAAAGCAAAGAGTGGGGATTAATGGGTGTTTCTCTGGTTGGCAATCAGTAGCTAGTGGTGTCCCTCAGGGATCAGTGTTGGGCCCACAACTGTTCACAATTTACATAGATGATTTGGAGTTGGGGACCAAGGGCAATGTGTCCAAGTTTGCAGACGACACTAAGATAAGTGGTAAAGCAAAAAGTGCAGAGGATACTGGAAGTCTGCAGAGGGATTTGGATAGGCTAAGTGAATGGGCTAGGGTCTGGCAGATGGAATACAATGTTGACAAATGTGAGGTTATCCATTTTGGTAGGAATAACAGCAAAAGGGATTATTATTCAAATGATAAAATATTAAAACATGCTGCTGTGCAGAGAGACCTGGGTGTGCTAGTGCATGAGTCGCAGAAAGTTGGTTTTCAGGTACAACAGGTAATTAAGAAAGCAAATGGAATTTTGTCCTTCATTGCTAGAGGGATGGAGTTTAAGACTAGGGAGGTTCTGCTGCAACTGTATAAGGTGTTAATGAGGCCACACCTGGAGTATTGTGTTCAGTTTTGGTCTCCTTACTTGAGAAAGGACGTACTGGCACTGGAGGGTGTGCAGAAGAGATTCACTAGGTTAATCCCAGAGCTGAAGGGGTTGGATTACGAGGAGAGGTTGAGTAGACTGGGACTCTACTTGTTGGAATTTAGAAGGATGAGGGGGGATCTTATAGAAACATATAAGATTATGAAGGGAATAGATAGGATAGATGCGGGCAGGTGGTTTCCACTGGTCGGTGAAAGCAGAACTAGGGGGCATAGCCTCAAAATAAAGGGAAGTAGATTTAGGACTGAGTTTAGGAGGAACTTCTTCACCCAAAGGGGTGTGAATCTATGGAATTCCTTGCCCAGTGAAGCAGTAGAGGTTCCTTCATTAAATGTTTTTAAGATAAATATCGATAGTTTTTGGAAGAATAAAGGGATTAAGAGTTATGGTGTTCGGGCCGGAAAGTGGAGCTGAGTCCACAAAAGATCAGCCATGATCTCATTGAATGGTGGAGCAGGCTCGAGGGGCCAGATGGCCGACTCCTGCTCCTAGTTCTTATGTTCTTATGTAAAGGGAACTCTTAAAAATTGATAGAGCCGCCCATCTGCTTCGAAGGCAGTGTACTTGCGGTCACTAGTGCGGAGGGGTAGCTGGTGGTAGGTGGACTTGAGGTCCACCGTGGCGAAGACCTTGTATTGTGCGATCCTGTTTACCAGGTCGGCTATACGGGGGAGAGGGTACGCATCCAGTTGCGTAAACCTGTTGATGGTCTGACTGTAGTCGATGACCATCCTATGCTTCTCCCCGGTCTTTACCACCACTACTTGAGCTCTCCAGGGACAGTTGCTCACTTCGATGACCCCTTCCCCCAGCAGCCTTTGGACCTCGGACCTAATGAACGTCCGGTCCTGGGCACTGTACCATCTGCTCCTAGTGGCGACGGGTTTGTAATCCGGGGTGAGGTTCGCAAACCGGTAAGGCGGGTCGACCTTAAGGGTCGCGAGGCCGCAGACAGTAAGGGGAGATATAGGGCCGCCGAATTTAAAAGTCAGGCTTTGCAAATGGCATTGGATGTCCAGCCCCAGGAGGGTAGCCACGCAGAGGTGCGGCAGGACATACAGACGGAAATTGTGGAATTCCCTGCCTTGGACAGTGAGGTTCGCTAGGCAGAACCCCTTTATCTCCACTGAGTGTGACCCGGAGGACAGGGAGACCCTTTGATTTCCAAGGTGGGTTACAAGGGAACAGCGCCTTACCGTGTCGGGGTGAACAAAGCTTTCCGTGCTCCCAGAGTCAATCAGGCACACCGTCTCGTGGCCGTTGATGAGGATCGTTGTTGTAGCCGTTGCGAGTGTCCGAGGTCGACTTTGGTCCAGTGTTACCGAGGATAGATGAAGCAGTTGCGAGTTCTGATCGGGCAGCGTGTAGTCGAGCGAGCTGGGGGCCTGGGGCCCCATCCAAGATGGCGTCACCCATGGGTCGCACATGGAGTCCGAGGATCAAGAAGATGGTGTCGGCGATGGACAAAATGGCGGCGCCCACCCGTCCAGCGTGGAGTCCGGGGGCAAGATGGCCGGGCACGTGGCTCACACGTGGCGTTAGGATAGGGGGGGCGGTAAGCACTGGCCGGTCGTGGCCTGAAGGGAGGGTTGCCGCGGCGGTCCATAGTTGCTGGAGACCGCGGCCACGCGCGGGCCTGGCTGACCCCCACATAGTGGCCCTTCTTGCCGCACCCTTTGCAGGTGGCGGTGCGGGCCGGGCAGCGCGGGCGGGGATGATTCGCTTGCCCGCAGAAGAAACAGCGGGGTCCGGCGGCGGTAGCGGGCCGTCTTGCCGCGCAGGCTTGCGGGGTCGGGGGGAAGGTCTGAGGCGCTGCCGCTGCGGGGTGCCACACAGCCCAGGGGGCTGCCACGCGATCGGGAGCAAAGGACATCGCGTTGTTATAGGCAATGTCCATGGACCCTGCCAGGGCCCGTGCCTCTGTAAGTCCCAGAGTGTCCCTTTCTAGGAGCCTTCGGCGGATATCGGGGGAGGTCATACCTGCCACGAAAGCAGCCCTGATTAATAGTTCCGTGTGCTCGCTCCCCGAAACTTGCGGGCAGCCAAAGTTTCGGCCCAGCACCAGTAGCGCCCGGTAGAAACCTTCCAACGTTGCCTCGGGGCTTTGCCGCCTAGTCGCAAGCAGGTGACGAGCGTAGACCTGGTTTACCGGGCGGATGTAATGTCCTTCCAGCAGTTCGATAGCGGCAGCATAGTTCTCCGCCTCCTCGATAAGGGGGTAGATGCCAGGGCTGACCCGGGAGCGCAGTAGATGCATCTTCTGTCCTTCCGTGGGGGTGCCTACGGCCGTGTCGAGGGGGCCCTTAAAGCACGCCAGCCAGTGTTTAAAAATAGCAGCAGATTTATCCGCGTGGGGACTGAGCTGGAGGCACTGCGGTTTGATGCGGAGATCCATCCTTCCAACTGAAGTTGTAGCAGATTAAATTGATGCGCAATCTATTACTCGCGAGACGAAGTGATTCCATAACTGAAGGCTTTAATCTGCCAGAACCTGCATGCGCTCAGGGTCGGGGCCTATGACTCCACTTCGCGCTTCGTAGCCTAGAATGGCTAGACAGTCGGTGCTAAACACGCATTTATCCTTATTGTATGTTAGATTAATGATTTTCGCGGTCTGGAGGAATTTGCGGAGGTGGGTGTCGTGGTCCTGCTGGTCATGGCCGCAGATGGTGACGTTATCCAGATACGGGAACGTTGTGCATAAGCCGTACCGGTCAACCATTCGGTCCATCTCTCGCTGGAAGACCGAGATCCCATTAGTGACACCAAAGCCAACATAAGTGTACTTTACCTGAATGCTCATAGTATTCGGAATAAGGTAAACAAGTTGATGGCGCAAATCATCGTGAATGACTATGATTTAGTGGCCATTACTGAAACATGGTTAAAAGATGGTCACGACTGGGAGTTAAATATCCGAGTGTATCAAACTATTCGGAAGACAGAGTGGACGGTCAGGGAGGTGGTGTAGCTCTGTTATTTAAGGATGACATCCGGGCAACAGTAAGAGATGACATCGGTGCTATGGAGGATAAGGTTGAATCCATTTGGGTGGAAATCAGGAATAGTAAGGCGAAAAAGTCACTGATAGGAGTAATCTATAGGCCACCAAATAGTAACATTATGGTGGGGCAGGCAATAAACAAAGAAATAACTGATGCATGTAGAAATGGTACAGCAGTTATCATGGGGGATTTTAATCTACATGTTGATTGGTTTAACTAGGTCGGTCAAGGCAGCCTTGAGGAGGAGTTTATAGAATGTATCCGCGATAGTTTCCTAGAACAGTACGTAATGGAACCTACGAGGGAACAAGCGGTCCTAGATCTGGTCCTGTGTAATGAGACAGGATTGACTCAGGATCTCATAGTTAGGGATCCTCTCGGAAGGAGCGATCACAATATGGTGGAATTTAACATACAGATGGAGGGTGAGAAGGTAAAATCAAGCACTAGTGTTTTGTGCTTAAACAAAGGAGATTACAATGGGATGAGAGAAGAACTAGCTAAGGTAGACTGGGTGCAAAGACTTTATAGTAAAACAGTTGAGGAACAGTGGAGAACCTTCCAAGTGATTTTTCACAGTGCTCAGCAAAGGTTTATACCAACAAAAAGGAAGGACGGTAAAAAGAGGGAAAATTGACCGTGGATATCTAAGGAAATAAGGGAGAGTATCAAATTGAAGGAAAAAACATACAAAGTAGCACAGATCAGTGGGAGACTAGAGGACTGGGAAATCTTTAGGGGGCAACAGAAAGCTACTAAAAAAGCTATAAAGAAGAGTAAGATAGATTATGAGAGTAAACTTGCTCAGAATATAAAAACAGACAGTAAAAGTTTCTACAAATACATAAAACAAAAAAGAGTGGCTAAGGTAAATATTGGTCCTTTAGAGGATGAGAAGGGAGATTTAATAATGGGGGATGAGGAAATGGCTGAGGAACTGAACAGGTTTTTTGGGTCGGTCTTCACAGTGGAAGACAAAAATAACATGCCAGTGACTGATGGAAATGAGGCTATGACAGGTGAGGACCTTGAGAGGATTGTTATCACCAAGGAGGTAGTGATGGGCAAGCTAATGGGGCTAAAGGTAGACAAGTCTCCTGGACCTGATGGAATGCATCCCAGAGTGGTAAAAGAGATGGCTAGGGAAATTGCAAATGCACGAGTGATAATTTACCAAAATTCACTCGACTCTGGGGTGGTCCCGGCGGATTGGAAATTAGCAAACGTGACACCACTGTTTAAAAAAGGATGTAGGCAGAAAGCGGGTAATTATAGGCCATTGAGCTTAACTTCAGTAGTAGGGAAGATGCTGGAATCTATCATCAAGGAAGAAATAGCGAGGCATCTGGATGGAAATTGTTCCATTGGGCAGACGCAGCATGGGTTCATAAAGGGCAGGTCGTGCCTAACTAATTTAGTGGAATTTTTTGAGGACATTAACAGTGCGGTAGATAACGGGGAGCCAATGGATGTGGTATATCTGGATTTCCAGAAAGCCTTTGACAAGGTGCCACACAAAAGGTTGTTGCATAAGATAAAGATGCATGGCATTAAGGGGAAAGTAGTAGCATGGATAGAGGATTGGTTAATTAATAGAAAGCAAAGAGTGGGGATTAATGGGTGTTTCTCTGGTTGGCAATCAGTAGCTAGTGGTGTCCCTCAGGGATCAGTGTTGGGCCCACAACTGTTCACAATTTGCATCGATGATTTGGAGTTGGGGGCCAAGGGCAATGTGTCCAAGTTTGCAGACGACACTAAGATAAGTGGTAAAGCAAAAAGTGCAGAGGATACTGGAAGTCTGCAGAGGGATTTGGATAGGCTAAGTGAATGGGCTAAGGTCTGGCAGATGGAATACAATGTTGACAAATGTGAGGTTGTCCATTTTGGTAGGAATAACAGCAAAAGGGATTATTATTCAAATGATAAAATATTAAAACATGCTGCTGTGCAGAGAGACCTGGGTGTGCTAGTGCATGAGTCGCAAAAAGTTGGTTTTCAGGTACAACAGGTAATTAAGAAAGCAAATGGAATTTTGTCCTTCATTGCTAGAGGGATGGAGTTTAAGACTAGGGAGGTTCTGCTGCAATTGTATAAGGTGTTAGTGAGGCCACACCTGGAGTATTGTGTTCAGTTTTGGTCTCCTTACTCGAGAAAGGACGTACTGGCACTGGAGGGTGTGCAGAAGAGATTCACTAGGTTATTCCAAGAGCTGAAGGGGTTGGATTACGAGGAGAGGTTGAGTAGACTGGGACTGTACTTGTTGGAATTTAGAAGGATGAGGGGGGATCTTATAGAAACATATAAGATTATGAAGGGAATAGATAGGATAGATGCAGACAGGTTGTTTCCACTGGCGGGTGAAAGCAGAACTAGGGGGCATAGCCTCAAAATAAGGGGAAGTAGATTTAGGACTGAGTTTAGGAGGAACTTCTTCACCCAAAGGGGTGTGAATCTATGGAATTCCTTGCCCAGTGAAGCAGTAGAGGCTCCTTCATTAAATGTTTTTAAGATAAAGATAGATAGTGTTTTGAAGAATAAAGGGATTAAGGGTTATGGTGTTCGGGCCGGAAAGTGGAGCTGAGTCCACAAAAGATCAGCCATGATCTCATTGAATGGTGGAGGAGGCTCGAGGGGCCAGATGGCCGACTCCTGCTCCTAGTTCTTATGTTCTTATGTAAAGGGAACTCTTAAAAATTGATAGAGCCGCCCATCTGCTTCGAAGGCAGTGTACTTGCGGTCACTAGTGCGGAGGGGTAGCTGGTGGTAGGTGGACTTGAGGTCCACCGTGGAGAAGACCTTGTATTGTGCGATCCTGTTTACCAGGTCGGCTATACGGGGACGAGGGTACGCATCCAGTTGCGTAAACCTGTTGATGGTCTGACTGTAGTCGATGACCATCCTATGTTTCTCCCCGGTCTTTACCACCACTACTTGAGCTCTCCAGGGACAGTTGCTCGCTTCAATGACCCCTTCCTTCAGCAGCCTTTGGACCTCGGACCTGATGAACGTCCGGTCCTGGGCACTGTACCATCTGCTCCTAGTGGCGACGGGTTTGTAATCCGGGGTGAGGTTCGCAAACCGGGAAGGCGGGTCGACCTTAAGGGTCGCGAGGCCGCAGACAGTAAGGGGAGATATAGGGCCGCTGAATTTAAAAGTCAGGCTTTGCAAATGGCATTGGATGTCCAGCCCCAGGAGGGTAGCTGCGCAGAGGTGCGGCAGGACATACAGACGGAAATTGTGGAATTCCCTGCCTTGGACAGTGAGGTTCGCTAGGCAGAACCCCTTTATCTCCACTGAGTGTGACCCGGAGGACAGGGAGACCCTTTGATTTCCAAGGTGGGTTACAAGGGAACAGCGCCTTACCGTGTCGAGGTGAACAAAGCTTTCCGTGCTCCCAGAGTCAATCAGGCACACCGTCTCGTGGCCGTTGATGAGGATCGTTGTTGTAGCCGTTGCGAGTGTCCGAGGTCGACTTTGGTCCAGTGTTACCGAGGATAGATGAAGCAGTTGCGAGTTCTGATCGGGCAGCGTGTAGTCGAGCGAGCTGGGGGCCTGGGGCCCCATCCACGATGGCGTCACCCATGGGTCGCACATGGAGTCCGGGGATGAAGAAGATGGTGTCGGCGATGGACAAAATGGCGGCGCCCACCCGTCCAGCGTGGATTCCGGGGGGCAAGATGGCCGCGCACGTGGCTCACACGTGGCGTTAGGATAGTGGGGGGCGGTAAGCGCTGGCCGGTCGGGGCCTGAAGGGAGGGTTGCCGCAGCGGTCCATAGTTGCTGGAGACCGCGGCCACGCGCGGGCCTGGCTGACCCCCACAAAGTGGCCCTTCTTGCTGCACCCTTTGCAGGTGGCGGTGCGGGCCGGGCAGCGCGGGCGGGGATGATTCGCTTGCCCGCAGAAGAAACAGCGGGGCCCGGCGGCGGTAGCGGGCCGTCTTGCCGCGCAGGCTTGCGGTGTCAGGGGGAAGGTCTGAGGGGCTGCCGCTGCGGGGTGCCACACAGCCCAGGGGGTTGCCGCCCGGGCGGGCGCATAGGACCGCATGTTTTTATAGGCAATGTCCATGGACCCTGCCAGGTCCCGTGCCTCTGTAAGTCCCAGAGTGTCCCTTTCTAGGAGCCTTCAGCGGATATCGGGGGAGGTCATACCTGCCACAAAAGCATCCCTGATTAAAAGTTCCGTGTGCTCGCTCCCCGAAACTTGCGGGCAGCCACAGTTTCGGCCCAGCACCAGCACCGCCCGGTAGAAACCTTCCAACGTTTCCTCGGATCTTTGCCGCCTAGTCGCAAGCAGGTGACGAGCGTAGACCTGGTTCACAGGGCGGATGTAATGTCCTTCCAGCAGTTCGATAGCGGCGGTATAGTTCTCCGCCTCCTCGATAAGGGGGTAGATCCCGGGGCTGACCCGGGAGCGCAGGAGATGCATCTTCTGTCCTTCCGTGGGGGTGCCTACGGCCGTGTCGAGGGGGCCCTTAAAGCACGCCAGCCAGTGTTTAAAAATAGCAGCAGAGTTATCCGCGTGGGGACTGAGCTGGAGGCACTCCGGTTTGATACGGAGATCCATCCTTCCAACTGAAGTTGTAGCAGATTAAATTGATGCGCAATCAATTACACTCAAGACAAAGTGATTCCATAACTGAGGCTTTAATCTGCTAGAACTCTTCCCCAGCAGCTTCGATACAGAAAGTGAAGGCTGCTGGGATGGCACCAGTTCTTATACCCCGCCTTCAGGGCGGAGCTACACAATACAGCCAATGGTAGACTCCAGGCTCTAACCAATGGTCATCAGCCTCTCAGGTGCCGCAATACCTGGTACTACCACATCCCCCATGGCCGATCAGCTGGGTGGGTGTGATTCTCCCATGGCCGATCAGCTGGGCCTGTGATTTCCCCATGGCTGATTAGCTGGGTGTGTGTGAGTCCCCCATGGCCGATCAGCTGGGCCTGTGTGATTCCCCCATGGCCTATTAGCTGGGTGGGTGTGATTCCCCCATGGCCTATTAGCCCGATTAGCTGGGTGTGTGTGATTCCCCCATGGCCGATTAGTACGATTAGCTGGGTGTGTGTGATTCCCCCATGGCCTATTAGCTGGGTGGGTGTGATTCCCCCATGGCCTATTAGCCCGATTAGCTGGGTGTGTGTGATTCCCCCATGGCCGATTAGTACGATTAGCTGGGTGGGTGTGATTCCCCCATTACCGATTAGCTGGGTGGGTGTGATTACCCCATGGCCGATCAGCTGGGTGGGTGTGATTCCCCCATGGCCGATTAGCTGGGTGGGTGTGATTCCCCCATGGCCGATTAGCTGGGTGTGTGTGATTCCCCCATGGCCAATTAGCTGGGTGGGTGTGATTCTCCCATGGCCGATCAGCTGGGTGGGTGTGATTCCCCCATGGCCGATTAGCTGGGTGGGTGTGATTCCCCCATGGCCGATTAGCTGGGTGTGTGTGATTCCCCCATGGCCGATTAGCTGGGTGGGTGTGACTCCCTCATGGCCGATCAGCTGGGTGGGTGTGATTCCCCCATGGCCGATTAGCTGGGTGGGTGTGATTCCCCCATGGCCGATTAGCTGGGTGTGTGTGATTCCCCCATGGCCGATTAGCTGGGTGTGTGTGATTCCCCCATGGCCGATTAGCTGGGTATGTGTGATTCCCCATGGCTGATCAGCTGGGTCTGTTTGATTCCCCCATGGCCGATCAGCACGATTAGCTGGGTGGGTGTGATTCCCCCATGGCCGATTAGCTGGGTGGGTGTGATTCCCCCATGGCCGATTAGCTGGGTGTGGGTGATTGTCCCATGGCCGATTAGCTGGATGGGTGTGATTCTCCCATGGCCGATCAGCTGGGTGGGTGTGATTCCCCCATGGCCGATTAGCTGGGTGGGTGTGATTCCCCCATGGCCGATTAGCTGGGTGTGTGTGATTCCCCCATGGCCGATTAGCTGGGTGGGTGTGACTCCCTCATGGCCGATCAGCTGGGTGGGTGTGATTCCCCCATGGCCGATTAGCTGGGTGGGTGTGATTCCCCCATGGCCGATTAGCTGGGTGTGTGTGATTCCCCCATGGCCGATTAGCTGGGTGTGTGTGATTCCCCCATGGCCGATTAGCTGGGTGTGTGTGATTCCCCATGGCTGATCAGCTGGGTCTGTTTGATTCCCCCATGGCCGATCAGCACGATTAGCTGGGTGGGTGTGATTCCCCCATGGCCGATTAGCTGGGTGGGTGTGATTCCCCCATGGCCGATTAGCTGGGTGTGGGTGATTGTCCCATGGCCGATTAGCTGGATGGGTGTGATTCTCCCATGGCCGATCAGCTGGGTGTGTGTGATTCCCCCATGGCCGATTAGCTGGATGGGTGTGATTCTCCCATGGCCGATTAGCTGTGTGTGATTGTCCCATGGCCGATTAGCTGGGTGGGTGTGATTTCCCCATGGCCGATCAGCTGGGTGGGTGTGATTCCCCCGTGGCCGATCAGCTGGGTGGGTGTGATTCCCCCATGGCCGATTAACTGGGTGGGTGTGATTCTCCCATGGCCGATTAGCATGATCAGCTGGGTGGGTGTGATTCCCCCATGGCCGATTAGCTGGGTGGGTGTGATTCCCCCATGGCCGATTAGCTGGGTGGGTGTGATTCTCCCATGGCCGATTAGCTGGGTGGGTGTGATTCCCCCATGGCCGATTAACTGGGTGGGTGTGCGGAGGGTCCCTCACTCGCAGTCACGGCTCCTGCTGCCCAATGTCCCCATTGGGATTGTTGAGGAGACGGAGCAGCAATTCCAGTTTCAATGGCAGCTGTAGTGCTCCCCCCCCCCCCCCAGGATATCCCCCCTCCCCGGATACACCCTCCCCCATATCAACCCCCATCAAATATCACTCCTTCACCAGGATATCACCCCTCCCCAAGGATATCACTCCCCCAGGATATCTCCCCCCCCCACCCGCCCAGGATATCTCCCCCCCCCGCCCAGGATATCCCCCCCCAGGATATCACCCCCCCTCCCAGGATATCACACCCCCCATGATATCACCACACCCCCAGGATATCACCCTCCCCAGGATATCACACCCCCTGGATATCACCCCCCTCCCAGGATATCACACCCCCTCGATATCACCCCCCTCCCAGGATATCACACCCCCTGGATATCACCCGCCCCCCCCAGGATATCACCCCCCCAGGATATCACCCCCCCAGGATATCACCCCCCCTGGATATCACCCCCCTAGGAGATCATGCCCCCCCCAGGATATCACCCCCCACAGGATTACATCCCCCCCAGGATATCATCCCCCCCCCCCACGATATCACCCCCCACCATGATATTAACACCCCCCCAGGATATCACCCCCCCAGGTTATCAGCCCCCCCAGGATATCACCCCCCCCACCAGGATATCACCCCCCGCCCCAGGATATCATCTCCCCCCCGGATATCACACCACCCAGGATATCCCCCCCCCCGAGGATATCACCCCACCCCCCAGTATATCACCCCCCTCCCCCAGGATCTCACCCCCCCCAGGATGTCACCCCCCCAGGATATCTTTTCCCCCCCCAGGATTTCACCCCCCCAGGATATCACCCCACCCCCAGGATATCACCCCCCTCCTCCAGGATATCAGCCTCCCAGGATATCAACCCCCCCCTAGGATATCAACCCCCCCAGGATATTACCCACCCAGGATATCACCCCCCCAGGATATCACCCCCCCCCCAGGATTTCACCCCCCCAGGATATCACCCCCCCCACCAGGATATCACCACCCCCAGGATATCACCTCCCCAGGATATCACCCCCCCCCCCCAGGATATCACCTCCCCAG
Source organism: Scyliorhinus torazame (assembly GCF_047496885.1). Lineage (NCBI taxonomy): Eukaryota > Metazoa > Chordata > Chondrichthyes > Carcharhiniformes > Scyliorhinidae > Scyliorhinus > Scyliorhinus torazame. The sequence goes on along the minus strand of NC_092710.1, from coordinate 45,208,617 downwards.
GATATCACCCCGCCCCCCCCAGGATTTCAACCCTCCACCCCCCCGGATATCACAGTGCGGGCTGAGTGAGAGAGAGGAGGTAGGGAATGGAGGGGTGTGAGTGCGGGCTGAGTGAGGGTGCGAGGCGGAGGTAGGGAATGGAGGGGAGTGAGTGTGGGCTGAGTGAGAGAGAGGAGGTAGGGAATGGAGGGGAGTGAGTAAGTGCAGAGTGAGCCAGAGAGGAGGTAGGGAATGGAGTGGAGTGAGTTCGGGCTGAGTGAGAGAGGAGGTAGGGAATGGAGGGGAGTGAGTGCGGACTGAGTGAGGGAGAGGAGGTAGGGAATGGAGGGGAGTGAGTGAGGGCTGAGTGAGGGAGAGGAGGTAAGGAATGGAGGGGAGTGAGTGCGGGCTGAGTGAGGGTGCGAGGCGGAGGTAGGGAATGGAAGGGAGTGAGTGTGGGCTGAGTGAGGGAGAGGTGGTAGGAAATGGAGAGGAGTGAGTGTGGGCTGAGTGAGGGAGAGGAGGTAGGGAATGGAGGGGAGTGAGAGCGGGAGAGGAGGTAGGGAATGGAGGGGAGTGAGTGTGGGCTGAGTGAGAGAGGAGGTAGGGAATGGAGGGGAGTGAGTGCGGGCTGAGTGAGAGAGAGGAGGTAGGGAATGGAGGGCAGTGAGTGCGGGCTGAGTGAGAGAGAGAGAAGGTAGGGAATGGAGGTGAGTGAGTGCGGGCTGAGTGAGAGAGAGGAGGTAGGGAATGGAGGGGAGTGGGTGTGGGCTGAGTGAGAGAGAGGAGGTAGGGAATGGAGGGGAGTGGGTGTGGGCTGAGTGAGAGAGAGAGGAGGTACTGAATGGAGGTGAGTGAGTGCGGGCTGAGTGAGAGAGAGGAGGTAGGGAATGGAGGGGAGTGGGTGTGGGCTGAGTGAGAGAGAGAGGAGGTACCGAATGGAGGTGAGTGAGTGCGGGCTGAGTGAGAGAGAGGAGGTAGGGAATGGAGGGGAGTGAGTGCGGGCTGAGTGAGCAAGTGAGGAGGTAAGCAATGGAGGTGAGTGAGTGTGGGCTGAGTGAGGGAGCGAGGAGGTAGGGAATGGAGGGGAGTGAGAGAGAGGAGGAAGGGAATGGAGTGGAGTGAGTGCGGGCTGAGTGAGGGAGCGAGGAGGTAGGGACTGGAGGGGAGTGAGTGCGGGCTGAGAGAGCAAGTGAGGAGGTAGGGAATGGAGGGGAGTGAGTGCGGGGTGAGTGAAGGAGCGAGGAGGTAGGGAATGTAAGGGAGCGGGTGCGGGCTGATTGAGGAAGAGAGGTAGGGAATGGAGGGGAGTGAGTGCGGGCTGAGTGAGAGAGAGGAAGTAGGGAATGGAGGGGAGTGAGAGTTGGCTGAGTGAGGGAGCAAAGAGGAGGCAGGGAATGGAGGGGTGCAAGTGCGGGATGAGTGAGAATGAAGAGGTAGAGAATGGAGGGGAGTGAGTGCGGGCTGAGAGTGAGACAGGAGGTAGGGAATGGAGGGGAGTGAGTGTTGGCTGAGTGAGGGTGCGAGGAGGAGGTAGGGAATGGAGGAGAGAGAGTGCGGGCTGAGTGAGGGTGCGAGGAGGAAGTAGGGTATTGAGGGGAGTGAGTGAGAGCTGTGTGAGGGAGAGGAGGTAGGGAATGGAGGGGAGTGAGTGTGGGCTGAGTGAGAGAGAGGAGGTAGGGAATGGAGTGGAGTGAGAGCGGGCTGAGTGAGAGAGAGGAGGTAGGGATTTGAGGGGAGTGAGTGCGGGCTGAGTGAGAGAGTGGAGGTAGGGAATATAGGGGAGTGAGTGTGGGCTGAGTGAGGGAATGAGGAGGAGGTAGGGATTAGAGGGGAGTGAGTGTGGGCTGGGTGAGGGTGCGAGGATGAAGTAGGGAATGGAGGGGAGTGAGTGTGGGCTGAGTGAGGGTGCGAGGAGGAAGTAGGGAATGGAGCGGAGTGTGTGCGGGCTGAGTGAGAGAGAGGAGGTAGGGAATGGAGGGGAGTGAGTGCGTGCTGAGTGAGAAAGTGAGGAGGTAGGGAATGGAGGGGTGTGAGTGCGTCTGAGTGAGGGAGTGAGGAGGAGGTAGGGAATGGAGGGGAGTGAGTGCGGACTGAGAGAGCAAGTGAGGAGGAGGTAGGGAATGGAGTGGAGTGAGAGTGGGCTGAGTGAGAGAGAGGAGGTAGGGATTGGAGGGGAGTGTGTGCGGGCTGAGTGAGAGAGTGGAGGTAGGGAATATAGGGGAGTGAGTGTGGGCTGAGTGAGGGAGCGAGGAGTAGGTAGGGAATGGAGGGGAGTGAGTGGGGGCTGAGTGAGGGAGTGAGGAGGAGGTAGGGATTAGAGGGGAGTGAGTGTGGGCTGGGTGAGGGTGCGAGGAGGAAGTAGGGAATGGAGGGGAGTGAGTGCGGGCTGAGTGAGGGTGCGAGGAGGAAGTAGGGAATGGAGCGGAGTGAGTGCGAGCTGAGTGACAGAGAGGAGGTAGGGAATGGAGGGGAGTGAGTGCGGGGTGAGTGAGAGAGAGGAGGTAGGGAATGGAGGGGAGTGGGTGCGGGCTGAGTGAGAGAGAGGAGGTGGGGAATGGAGGGGAGTGAGTGCAGGCTGAGTGAGGGAGCGAGGAGGTAGGGACTGGAGGGGAGTGAGTGCGGGCTGAGAGAGCAAGTGAGGAGGTAGGGAATGGAGGGGAGTGAGTGCAGGCTGAGTGAAGGAGCGAGGAGGTAGGGAATGTAAGGGAGTGAGTGCGGGCTGATTGTGGAAGAGAGGTAGGGAATGGAGGGGAGTGAGTGTGTGCTAAAAGAGGGAGAGGAGGTAGGGAATGGAGGGGAGTGAGTGCGGGCTGAGTGAGAGAGAGGAGGTAGGGAATGGAGGGGAGTGAGAGTTGGCTGAGTGAGGGAGCAAATAGGAGGCAGGGAATGGAGGGGTGCAAGTGTGGGATGAGTGAGAGTGAAGAGGTAGGGAATGAAGGGGAGTGAGTGCGGGCTGCGAGTGAGACAGGAGGTAGGGAATGGAGGGGAGTGTGTGCCGGCTGAGTGAGGGAGAGGAGGTTGGGAATGGAGGGGAGTGAGTGTTGGCTGAGTGAGGGTGCGAGGAGGAGGTAGGGAATGGAGGAGAGTGAGTGCGGGCTGAGTGAGGGTGCGAGGAGGAAGTAGGGAATTGAGGGGAGTGAGTGAGAGCTGTGTGAGGGAGAGGAGGTAGGGAATGGAGGGGAGTGAGTGTGGGCTGAGTGAGAGAGAGGAGGTAGGGAATGGAGGAGAGTGAGTGCGGGCTGAGTGAGTGAGGAGGTAGGGAATGGAGGGGAGTGAGAGCTGGCTGAGTGAGAGAGAGGAGGTAGGGATTGGAGGGGTGTGAGTGTGGGCTGAGTGAGAGAGTGGAGGTAGGGAATATAGGGGAGTGAGTGTGGACTGAGTGAGGGAGCGAGGAGTAGGTAGGGAATGGAGGGTAGTGAGTGGGGGCTGAGTGAGGGAGTGAGGAGGAGGTAGGGATTAGAGGGGAGTGAGTGTGGGCTGGGTGAGGGTGCGAGGAGGAAGTAGGGAATGGAGGGGAGTGAGTGCGGGCTGAGTGAGGGAGCGAGGAGGAGGTAGGGAATGGAGGGGAGTGAGTGCGGGCTGAGTGAGCAAGTGAGGAGGTAAGAAATGGAGGGGAGTGAGTGCAGGGTGAGTGAGAGAGAGGAGGTATGGAATGGAGGGGTGGGTGCGGGCTGAGTGAGAGAGAGGAGGTAGGGAATGGAGGGGAGTGAGTGCGTCTGAGTGAGGGAGTGAGGAGGAGGTAGGGAATGGAGGGGAGTGAGTTCGGGCTGAGTGAGGCAGCGAGGAGGAGGTAGGGAATGGAGGGGAGTGAGTGCGGGCTGAGTGAGGGAGCGAGGAGGAGGTAGGTAATGTAGGGTAGTGAGTGCGGGCTGAGTGAGGGAGTGAGGAGGAGGTAGGGAATGGAGGGGAGTGAGTGCGGTCTGAGTGATAGAACGAGGAGGAGGTAGGGAATGTAGGCGAGTGAGTGTGGGCTGAGTGAGGGAGCGAGGAGGAGGTAGGGAATGTAGGGGAGTGAGTGCGGGCTGAGTGAGGGAGCGAGGAGGAGGTAGGGAATGTAGGGGAGTGAGTGCGGGCTGAGTGAGGGAACGAGGAGGAATTAGGGAATGGAGGGGAGTGAGTGCGGGATGAGTGAGGGAAGAGGAGGAGGTAGGGAATGTAGGGGAGTGAGTACGGGCTGAGTGAGAGAGAGGAGGTAGGGAATGGAGGGTTGTGAGTGCGGGGTGTTTAGAGAGAGGAGGTAGGGAATGGAGGGGAGTAATTGCGGGTTGAGTGAGGGAGCGAGGAGGAGGTCGGGAATGGAGGGGAGTGAGTGCGGGCTGAGTGAGGGAGCGAGGAAGAGGTAGGGAATGTAGGGGAGTGAGTGCGGGCTGAGTGAGGGAGCGAGAAGGAGGCAGGGAATGGAGGGGAGTGAGTGCGGGCTGAGTGAGGGAGCGAGGAGGAGGTAGTGAATGGAGGGGAGTGAGTGAGGGCTGAGTGAGAGAGGAGGTAGGGAATGGAGGGGAGTGAGAGCGGGCTGAGTGAGAGAGAGGAGGTAGGGATTGGAGGGGAGTGAGTGTGGGCTGAGTGAGAGAGTGGAGGTAGGGAATATAGGGGAGTGAGTGTGGACTGAGTGAGGGAGCGAGGAGTAGGTAGGGAATGGAGGGTAGTGAGTGGGGGCTGAGTGAGGGAGTGAGGAGGAGGTAGGGATTAGAGGGGAGTGAGTGTGGTCTGGGTGAGGGTGCGAGGAGGAAGTAGGGAATGGAGGGGAGTGAGTGCGGGCTGAGTGAGGGAGCGAGGAGGAGGTAGGGAATGGAGGGGAGTGAGTGCGTGCTGAGTGAGCAAGTGAGGAGGTAAGCAATGGAGGGGAGTGAGTGCAGGGTAAGTGAGAGAGAGGAGGTATGGAATGGAGGGGAGTGGGTGCGGGCTGAGTGAGAGAGAGGAGGTAGGGAATTGGAGGGGAGTGAGTGCGTCAGAGTGAGGGAGTGAGGAGGAGGTAGGGAATTGAGGGGATTGAGTTCGGGCTTAGTGAGGGAGCGAGGAGGAGGTAGGGAATGGAGGGGAGTGAGTGCGGGCTGAGTGAGGGAGCGAGGAGGAGGTAGGGAATGTAGGGGAGTGAGTGCGGGCTGAGTGAGGGAGCGAGGAGGAGGCAGGGAATGGAGGGGAGTGAGTGCGGGCTGAGTGAGGGAACGAGGAGGAGGTAGGGTATGTAGGCGAGTGTGTGGGCTGAGTGAGGGAGTGAGGAGGAGGTAGGGAATGTATTGGAGTGAGTGCGGGCTGAGTGAGGGAGCGAGGAGGAGCTAGAGAATGGAGGGGAGTGAGTGCGGGCTGAGTGAGGGAACGAGGAGGAGTTAGGGAATGGAGGGGAGTGAGTGCGGGGTGAGTGAGGGAACGAGGAGGAGGTAGGGAATGTAGGGGAGTGAGTACGGGCTGAGTGACAGAGAGGAGGTAGGGAATGGAGGGTTGTGAGTGCGGGGTGAGTGAGAGAGAGGAGGTAGGGAATGGAGGGGAGTAATTGCGGGTTGAGTGAGGGTGCGAGGAGGAGGTCGGGAATGGAGGGGAGTGAGTGCGGGCTGAGTGAGGGAGCGAGGAGGAGGTAGGGAATGGAGGGGAGTGAGTGCGGGCTGAATGAGGGAGCGAGGAGGAGGTAGGGAATGGGGGGAGTGAGTTAGGGCTGAGTGAGAGAGAGGAGGTAGGGAATTGAGGGGAGTCAGTGCCGGCTGAGTGAGGGAGCGAGGAGGAGGTAGGGAATGGAGCGGAGTGAGTGCGGGCTGAGTGAGGGAGCGAGGAGGAGGTAGGGAATGGAGGGGTGTGAGTGCGGGCTGAGTGAGGGAGCGAGGAGGAAGTAGGGAATGGAGTGGAGTGAGTGCGTGCTGAGTGAGAGAGAGGAGGTAAGGAATGGAGTGGAGTGAGTGTGGGCTGAGTGAGAGAGAGGAGGTAGGGAATGGAGGGGAGTGAGTTCGGGCTGAGTGAGAAAGAGGAGGTAGGGAATGGAGGGGAGTGAGTGCGGGCTGAGTGGGGGAGTAAGGAGGAGGTAGGGAATGGAGGGGAGTGAGTGTGGGTTCAGTGAGGGAGCGAGGAAGAAATAGGGAATGGAGGGGAGTGAGTGTGGGCTGAGTGAGGGTGCGAGGAGGAAGTAGGGAATGGAACGGAGTGAGTGTGAGCTGAGTGAGTGAGCGAGGTGGTGGTAGGGAATGGAGGGGAGTGAGTTCGGTCTGAGTGAGAAAGAGGAGGTAGGGAATGGAGGGAATTGAGTGTGGGCTGAGTGAGAGAGAGGAGGTAGGGAATGGAGGGGAGTGAGTGCGGGCTGAGTGAGGGAGCGATGAGGAGATAGGAAATGGAGGGGAGTGAGTGTGGGCTGAGTGAGAGAGAGGAGGAAGGGAATGGAGGGGAGTGAGTGCGTGCTGAGTGAGAGAGTGGAGGTAAGGAATGGAGTGGAGTGAGTGCGGGCTGAGTGAGGGAGCGAGGAGGAGGTAGGGAATGGAGGGGTGTGAATGTGGGCTGAGTGAGGGAGCGAGGAGGAGGTAGGGAATGTAGGGGAGTGAGTGCGGGCTGAGTGAGAAAGAGGAGGTAGGGAATGGAGGGGAGTGAGTGCGGTCTGAGTGAGGGAGCGAGGAGGAGGTACGGAATGGAGGGGAGTGAGTGCGGGCTGAGTGAGGGAGCGAGGAGGACGTAGGGAATGGAGGGGAGTAAGTGCGGGCTGAGTGAGGGAGCGAGGAGGTGGTAGGGAATGGGTGAGTGAGTTTGTGCTGAGTGAGAGAGAGGAGGTAGTGAATGGAGGGGAGTGAGTGCGGGCTGAGTGATAGAGCGAGGAGGAGGTAGGGAATGGTGGGGAGTCAGTGCCGGCTGAGTGAGGGAGTGAGGAGGAGGTAGGGAATGGAGGGGAGTGAGTGCGGGCTGAGTGAGGGAATGAGGAGGAGGTAGGGAATGGAGGCGAGTGAGTGCGGGCTGAGTGAGGGAGCGAGGAGGAGGTAGGAAATGGAGGGGAGTGAGTGCGGGCTGAGTGAGGGAGCGAGGAGGAAGTAGGGAATGGAGTGGAGTGAGTGCGTGCTGAGTGAGAGAGAGGAGGTAAGGAATGGAGTGGAGTGAGTGCGGGCTGCGTGAGAGAGAGGAGGTAGGGAATGGAGGGGAGTGAGTGCGGCTGAGTGAGGGAATGAGGACGAGGTAGGGAATGGAGGGGAGTGAGTGAACTGAGTGAGGGAGCGATGCGGAGGTAGGGAATGGAGGGGAGTAAGTGCGGGTTGAGTGAGGGAGCGAGGAGGAGGTAGGGAATGGAGGGGAGTGAGTGCGTGCTGAGTGAGCAAGTGAGGAGGTAAGCAATGGAGGGGAGTGAGTGCAGGGTAAGTGAGAGAGAGGAGGTATGGAATGGAGGGGAGTGGGTGCGGGCTGAGTGAGAGAGAGGAGGTAGGGAATTGGAGGGGAGTGAGTGCGTCAGAGTGAGGGAGTGAGGAGGAGGTAGGGAATTGAGGGGATTGAGTTCGGGCTTAGTGAGGGAGCGAGGAGGAGGTAGGGAATGGAGGGGAGTGAGTGCGGGCTGAGTGAGGGAGCGAGGAGGAGGTAGGGAATGTAGGGGAGTGAGTGCGGGCTGAGTGAGGGAGCGAGGAGGAGGCAGGGAATGGAGGGGAGTGAGTGCGGGCTGAGTGAGGGAACGAGGAGGAGGTAGGGTATGTAGGCGAGTGTGTGGGCTGAGTGAGGGAGTGAGGAGGAGGTAGGGAATGTATTGGAGTGAGTGCGGGCTGAGTGAGGGAGCGAGGAGGAGCTAGAGAATGGAGGGGAGTGAGTGCGGGCTGAGTGAGGGAACGAGGAGGAGTTAGGGAATGGAGGGGAGTGAGTGCGGGATGAGTGAGGGAACGAGGAGGAGGTAGGGAATGTAGGGGAGTGAGTACGGGCTGAGTGACAGAGAGGAGGTAGGGAATGGAGGGTTGTGAGTGCGGGGTGAGTGAGAGAGAGGAGGTAGGGAATGGAGGGGAGTAATTGCGGGTTGAGTGAGGGTGCGAGGAGGAGGTCGGGAATGGAGGGGAGTGAGTGCGGGCTGAGTGAGGGAGCGAGGAGGAGGTAGGGAATGGAGGGGAGTGAGTGCGGGCTGAATGAGGGAGCGAGGAGGAGGTAGGGAATGGGGGGAGTGAGTTAGGGCTGAGTGAGAGAGAGGAGGTAGGGAATTGAGGGGAGTCAGTGCCGGCTGAGTGAGGGAGCGAGGAGGAGGTAGGGAATGGAGCGGAGTGAGTGCGGGCTGAGTGAGGGAGCGAGGAGGAGGTAGGGAATGGAGGGGTGTGAGTGCGGGCTGAGTGAGGGAGCGAGGAGGAAGTAGGGAATGGAGTGGAGTGAGTGCGTGCTGAGTGAGAGAGAGGAGGTAAGGAATGGAGTGGAGTGAGTGTGGGCTGAGTGAGAGAGAGGAGGTAGGGAATGGAGGGGAGTGAGTTCGGGCTGAGTGAGAAAGAGGAGGTAGGGAATGGAGGGGAGTGAGTGCGGGCTGAGTGGGGGAGTAAGGAGGAGGTAGGGAATGGAGGGGAGTGAGTGTGGGTTCAGTGAGGGAGCGAGGAAGAAATAGGGAATGGAGGGGAGTGAGTGTGGGCTGAGTGAGGGTGCGAGGAGGAAGTAGGGAATGGAACGGAGTGAGTGTGAGCTGAGTGAGTGAGCGAGGTGGTGGTAGGGAATGGAGGGGAGTGAGTTCGGTCTGAGTGAGAAAGAGGAGGTAGGGAATGGAGGGAATTGAGTGTGGGCTGAGTGAGAGAGAGGAGGTAGGGAATGGAGGGGAGTGAGTGCGGGCTGAGTGAGGGAGCGATGAGGAGATAGGAAATGGAGGGGAGTGAGTGTGGGCTGAGTGAGAGAGAGGAGGAAGGGAATGGAGGGGAGTGAGTGCGTGCTGAGTGAGAGAGTGGAGGTAAGGAATGGAGTGGAGTGAGTGCGGGCTGAGTGAGGGAGCGAGGAGGAGGTAGGGAATGGAGGGGTGTGAATGTGGGCTGAGTGAGGGAGCGAGGAGGAGGTAGGGAATGTAGGGGAGTGAGTGCGGGCTGAGTGAGAAAGAGGAGGTAGGGAATGGAGGGGAGTGAGTGCGGTCTGAGTGAGGGAGCGAGGAGGAGGTACGGAATGGAGGGGAGTGAGTGCGGGCTGAGTGAGGGAGCGAGGAGGACGTAGGGAATGGAGGGGAGTAAGTGCGGGCTGAGTGAGGGAGCGAGGAGGTGGTAGGGAATGGGTGAGTGAGTTTGTGCTGAGTGAGAGAGAGGAGGTAGTGAATGGAGGGGAGTGAGTGCGGGCTGAGTGATAGAGCGAGGAGGAGGTAGGGAATGGTGGGGAGTCAGTGCCGGCTGAGTGAGGGAGTGAGGAGGAGGTAGGGAATGGAGGGGAGTGAGTGCGGGCTGAGTGAGGGAATGAGGAGGAGGTAGGGAATGGAGGCGAGTGAGTGCGGGCTGAGTGAGGGAGCGAGGAGGAGGTAGGAAATGGAGGGGAGTGAGTGCGGGCTGAGTGAGGGAGCGAGGAGGAAGTAGGGAATGGAGTGGAGTGAGTGCGTGCTGAGTGAGAGAGAGGAGGTAAGGAATGGAGTGGAGTGAGTGCGGGCTGCGTGAGAGAGAGGAGGTAGGGAATGGAGGGGAGTGAGTGCGGCTGAGTGAGGGAATGAGGACGAGGTAGGGAATGGAGGGGAGTGAGTGAACTGAGTGAGGGAGCGATGCGGAGGTAGGGAATGGAGGGGAGTAAGTGCGGGTTGAGTGAGGGAGCGAGGAGGAGGTAGGGAATGGAGGGGAGTGAGTGCGGGCAGAATGAGGGAGTAAGGAGGAGGTAGGGAATGGAGGGGAGTGAGTGCGGGCTGAGTGAGGGAGCGAGGAGGAGGTAGGGAATGGAGGGGAGTGAGTGGGGGCTTAGTGAGGGTGCGAGGAGGAGGTAGGGAATGGAGGGGAGTGAGTTTGGGCTGAGTGAGAAAGAGGAGGTAGGGAATAGAGGGGAGTGAGTGTGGGCTGAGTGAGGGAGCAAGGAGGAGGTAGGGAATGGAGGGGAGTGAGTGCGGGCTGAGTGAGAGAGAGGAGGTAGGGAATGGAGGGGAGTGGGAGCGGGCTGAGTGAGGGAGCGAGGTGTAGGTAGGGAATGGAGGGGAGTGAGTGGGGGCTGAGTGAGGGTGCGAGGAGGAGGTAGGGAATGGAGGGGAGTGAGTTTGGGCTGAGTGAGAAAGAGGAGGTAGGGAATGGAGGGGAGTGAGTGTGGGCTGAGTGAGGGAGCAAGGAGGAGGTAGGGAATGGAGGGGAGTGAGTGCGGGCTGAGTGTGAGAGAGGAGGTAGGGAATGGCGGGGAGTGAGTGCGGGCTGAGTGAGGGAACGAGGAGGATGTAGGGAATGGAGGGTTGTGAGTGCGGGCTGAGTGAGGGAGCGGGGAGGAGGTAGGGAATGGAGGGGAGTGAGTGCGGGCTGAGTGAGGGAGCGAGGAGGAGTTAGGGAATGGAGGGGAGTGAGTGCGGGCGGAGTGAGGGAGCGAGGAGGAGGTAGAGTATGGAGGGGAGTGTGTGCGGGCTGAGTGAGGGAGCAAGGAGGAGGTAGGGAATGGAGGGGAGTGAGTGCGGGCTGAGTGAGGGAGCGAGGAGGAAGAAGGGAATGGAGGGGAGTGAGTGCGTGCTGAGTGAGGGAGCGAGGAGTAGGTAGGGAATGGAGGGCAGTGAGTGCGGGCTGAGTGAGGGAGCGAGGAGGATGTAGGGAATGGAGGGGAGTGATTGCGGTTTGAGTGAGGGAGCGAGGAGGAGGTAGATAATGGAGGGAGTGAGTGTGGGCTGAGTGAGAGGAGGTAGGGAATGGAGGGCAGTGAGTGAACTGAGTGAGGGAACGATGAGGAGGTAGGGAATGGAGGGGAGTGTGTGCGGGTTGAGTGAGGGAGCGAGGAGGAGGTAGATAATGGAGGGAGTGAGTGCGGGCTGAATGAGGGAGTGAGGAGGTAGGGAATGGAGGGGAGTGAGTGCGGGCTGAGTGAGGGAGCAAGGAGGAGGTAGGGAATGGAGGGGAGTGAGTGCGGGCAGAGTGAGGTAGCGAGGAGGATGTAGGGAATGGAGGGGAGTGAGTGAGGGCTGAATGAGGGAGTGAGGAGGAGGTAGGGAATGGAGGGGATTGAGTGCGGGCTGAGTGAGGGAGAGGAGGTAGGGAATGGAGGGGAGTGAGTGCGGGCTGAGTGAGGGAGCGAGGAGGAGGTAGTGAATGGAGGAGCATGAGTGCGGGCTGAGTGAGGGAACGAGGAGGAGGTAGGGAATGGAGGGGAGTGAGTTCGAGCTGAGTGAGAGAGGGGAGGTAGGGAATGGAGGGGCATGAGTGCGGGCTGAGTGAGGGAGCGAGGAGGAGGTAGGGAATGGAGGTGAGTGAGTGCGGGCTGAGTGAGGGAGCGAGGAGGAGGCAGGGAATGGAGGGCAGTGAGTGCGGGCTGAGTGAGGGAGCGAGGAGGAGGTAGGGAATGGAGGAGAGTGAGTGGGGGCTGAGTGAGGGAGCGAGGAGGAGGTAGGGAATGGAGGGGAGTGGGAGCGGGCTGAGTGAGGGAGCGAGGTGTAGGTAGGGAATGGAGGGGAGTGAGTGGGGGCTGAGTGAGGGTGCGAGGAGGAGGTAGGGAATGGAGGGGAGTGAGTTTGGGCTGAGTGAGAAAGAGGAGGTAGGGAATGGAGGGGAGTGAGTGCGGGCTGAGTGAGGGAGCAAGGAGGAGGTAGGGAATGGAGGGGAGTGAGTGCGGGCTGAGTGTGAGAGAGGAGGTAGGGAATGGCGGGGAGTGAGTGCGGGCTGAGTGAGGGAACGAGGAGGATGTAGGGAATGGAGGGTTGTGAGTGCGGGCTGAGTGAGGGAGCGGGGAGGAGGTAGGGAATGGAGGGGAGTGAGTGCGGGCTGAGTGAGGGAGCGAGGAGGAGTTAGGGAATGGAGGGGAGTGAGTGCGGGCGGAGTGAGGGAGCGAGGAGGAGGTAGAGTATGGAGGGGAGTGTGTGCGGGCTGAGTGAGGGAGCAAGGAGGAGGTAGGGAATGGAGGGGAGTGAGTGCGGGCTGAGTGAGGGAGCGAGGAGGAAGAAGGGAATGGAGGGGAGTGAGTGCGTGCTGAGTGAGGGAGCGAGGAGTAGGTAGGGAATGGAGGGCAGTGAGTGCGGGCTGAGTGAGGGAGCGAGGAGGATGTAGGGAATGGAGGGGAGTGATTGCGGTTTGAGTGAGGGAGCGAGGAGGAGGTAGATAATGGAGGGAGTGAGTGTGGGCTGAGTGAGAGGAGGTAGGGAATGGAGGGCAGTGAGTGAACTGAGTGAGGGAACGATGAGGAGGTAGGGAATGGAGGGGAGTGTGTGCGGGTTGAGTGAGGGAGCGAGGAGGAGGTAGATAATGGAGGGAGTGAGTGCGGGCTGAATGAGGGAGTGAGGAGGTAGGGAATGGAGGGGAGTGAGTGCGGGCTGAGTGAGGGAGCAAGGAGGAGGTAGGGAATGGAGGGGAGTGAGTGCGGGCAGAGTGAGGTAGCGAGGAGGATGTAGGGAATGGAGGGGAGTGAGTGAGGGCTGAATGAGGGAGTGAGGAGGAGGTAGGGAATGGAGGGGATTGAGTGCGGGCTGAGTGAGGGAGAGGAGGTAGGGAATGGAGGGGAGTGAGTGCGGGCTGAGTGAGGGAGCGAGGAGGAGGTAGTGAATGGAGGAGCATGAGTGCGGGCTGAGTGAGGGAACGAGGAGGAGGTAGGGAATGGAGGGGAGTGAGTTCGAGCTGAGTGAGAGAGGGGAGGTAGGGAATGGAGGGGCATGAGTGCGGGCTGAGTGAGGGAGCGAGGAGGAGGTAGGGAATGGAGGTGAGTGAGTGCGGGCTGAGTGAGGGAGCGAGGAGGAGGCAGGGAATGGAGGGCAGTGAGTGCGGGCTGAGTGAGGGAGCGAGGAGGAGGTAGGGAATGGAGGAGAGTGAGTGGGGGCTGAGTGAGGGAGCGAGGAGGAGGTAGGGAATGGAGGGGAGTGAGTTCGGGCTGAGTGAGGGAGCGAGGAGGAGGTAGGGAACGGAGGGGAGTGAGTGCGGGCTGAGTGAGGGAGCGAGGAGGAGGTAGGGAATGGAGGGGAGTGAGTGCGGGCTGAGTGAGGGAGCGAGGAGTATGTAGGGAATGGAGGGGAGTGAGTGCGCGCTGAGTGAGGGAGCGAGGAGGAGGTAGGGAATGGAGGGGAGTGAGTGCGGGCTGAGTGAGGGAGCGAGGAGGAGGTAGAGAATGGAGGGGAGTGAGTTCAGGCTGAGTGAGAGAGAGGAGGTAGGGAATGGAGGGGAGTGAGTGCTGGCTGACTGAGGGAGCGAGGAGGAGGTAGGGAATGGAGGGGAGTGAGTGCAGGCAGAGTGATGGAGAGAGGAGGTGGGAGGGAATGGAGGGGAGTGAGTTCAGGCTGAGTGAGAGAGAGGATGTAGGGAATGGAGGGGTGTTAGTGCGGGCTGAGTAAGGGAGCGAGGAGGAGGTAGGGAATGGAGGGGAGTGAGTGGGGGCTGAATGAGGGAGTGAGGAGGATGTCGGGATTGGAGGGGAGTGAGTGCGGGCTGAGTAAGGGAGCGAGGAGGAGGTAGGGAATGGAGGGGAGTGAGTGGGGGCTGAATGAGGGAGTGAGGAGGAAGTAGGGAATGGAGGGGAGTGAGTGCGGGCTGAGTGAGGGAGCGAGGAGGAAGTAGGGAATGGAGGGGGGTGAGTGCGGGCTGAGTGAGGGAGCGAGGAGAATGTAGGGAATGGACGGGAGTGAGTGCGGGCTGAGTGAGGGAGCGAGGAGGAGGTAGGGAATGGAGGGGAGTGAGTGCGGGCTGAGTGAGCGAGCGAGGATGAGGTAGGGAATGGAGGGGAGTGAGTGCGGGCTGAGTGAGGGAGCGAGGAGGAGGTAGTGAATGGAGGGGAGTGAGTGCGGGCTGAGTGAGGGAGCGAGGAGGAGGTAGGGAATGGAGCGGAGTGAGTGCGGGCTGAGTGAGGGAGCGAGGAGAGGTCGGGAATGGAGGGGAGTGAGTGCGGGCTGAGTGAGGGAGAGGAGGTAGGGAATGGAGGGGAGTGAGTGCGGGCTGAGTGAGTGAGGGAGTGGAGGTAGGGAATGGAGGGGAGTGAGTGCTCCCCCGCCCCTATTCCCCCCCATTCCCCTCCCCCTGCTCCCCTCCACATTCCCCTCCCCATTCCCCTCCCCCCCATTCCCCTCCCCATTCCCCTCCTCCCCGCCCCCATTCCCCTCCCACATTCCCCTCTCCCCAATCCCCTCCCCTATTCCCATCCCACATTCCAATCCCCCATTCCCCCCCCATTCCCCTCCACAGTCCTCTCCCCCTGCCCCTATTCCCCTCCCACATTCCCCTCTCCCCATTCCCCTCCCCCTGCCCCTATTCCCCTCCCACACTCCAATCCCCCATTCCCCTCCCACATTCCCCTCCCCCCCGCCCCTATTCCCCTCCCACACTCCAATCCCCCATTCCCCTCCCACATTCCCCTCCCCCCGCCCCTATTCCCCTCCCACACTCCAATCCCCCATTCCCCTCCCATTCCCCTCCTCCCCGCCCCCATTCCCCTCCCACATTCCCCTCTCCCCAGTCCCCTCCCCTATTCCCATCCCACATTCCAATCCCCCATTCCCCCCCATTCCCCTCCACTGTCCTCTCCCCCTGCCCCTATTCCCCTCCCACATTCCCCACTCCCCATTCCCCTCCCCCCGCCCCTATTCCCCTCCCACACTCCAATCCCCCATTCCCCTCCCCCATTTCCCTCCACAGTCCTCTCCCCATTCCCCTCCCCCCATTCCCCTCCACATTCCCCTCCCCCCCGCCCCTATTCCCCTCCCCCATTCCCCTCCCCCCGCCCCTATTCCCCTCCCACATTCCAATCCCCCATTCCCCCCCCATTCCCCTCCACAATCCTATCACCCCGCCCCTATTCCCCTCCCCCATTCCCCTCCACATTCCCCTCCCCCATTCCCCTCCACATTCCCCTCCCCATTCCCCTCCACATTCCTCTCCCCATTCCCCTCCCACATTCCCCTCCCCCATTCCCCACTCCCCTATTCCCCTCCCCCATTCCCCTCCACATTACCCTCCCCCGCACCCATTCCCCTCCCCCATTCCCCTCCACCCATTCCCCTCCACATTCCCCTCCCCCATTCCCCTCCCCCATTCCCCACTCCCCTATTCCCCTCCCCCATTCTCCTCCACATTACCCTCCCCGTCCCCCATTCCCCTCCCCATTCCCCTCCCCTATTCCCCTCCCCCCATTCCCCTCCACATTCTCCTCCCCCCTACACCTCCCCCATTCCCCTCCACATTCCTCTCCCCATTCCCCTCCCCTATTCCCCTCCCCCCATTCCTCTCCACATTCTCCTCCCCCATTCCCCTCCCCCATTCCCCTCCCCCATTCCCCTCCCCCATTCCC
Source organism: Scyliorhinus torazame (assembly GCF_047496885.1). Lineage (NCBI taxonomy): Eukaryota > Metazoa > Chordata > Chondrichthyes > Carcharhiniformes > Scyliorhinidae > Scyliorhinus > Scyliorhinus torazame. Next base: position 45,193,323 of record NC_092710.1, on the reverse strand, counting down.
CACTCCCCTATTCCCACAATTATGCATATTTCCGTCCTTGCGCCATCCTCCTCCTTCCCTAAATTGCCCCGTTCCTCCAAACACCCCTCCTCCCCCATACCCCAACCCTCCCAGCCCACAGTGGGAGCGGAATGGGGGGAGGCGGGGAATGGGGAAAGAGTGGGCTCACAAACGTTAAGGGTCTGAATAACATCATGCCAGGGTGATGGGCCTGTGTCCGCACTGACAGCGGGTCAGTCAGTATACAGGGCAGGAGGGTGATGATGGGCCTGTGTCCGCACTGTCAGCGGGTCAGTCAGTATACAGGGCAGGAGGGTGATGATGGGCCTGTGTCCGCACTGTCAGCGGGTCAGTCAGTATACCGGGCAGGAGGGTGATGATGGGCCTGTGTCCGCACTGTCAGCGGGTCAGTCAGTATACAGGGCAGGAGGGTGATGATGGGTCTGTGTCCGCTCTGTCAGCGGGTCAGTCAGTATACAGGGCAGGAGGGTGATGATGGGTCTGTGTCCGCACTGTCAGCGGGTCAGTCAGTATACAGGGCAGGAGGGTGATGATGGGCCTGTGTCCGCACTGTCAGCGGGTCAGTATACAGGGCAGGAGGGTGATGATGGGCCTGTGTCAGCACTGTCAGCGGGTCAGTCAGTATACAGGGCAGGAGGGTGATGATGGGCCGTGTCCGCACTGTCAGTGGGTCAGTATACAGGGCAGGAGGGTGATGATGGGCCTGTGTCCGCACTGTCAGCGGGTCAGTATACAGGGCAGGAGGGTGATGATGGGCCTGTGTCCGCACTGTCAGCGGGTCAGTCAGTATACAGGGCAGGAGGGTGATGATGGGCCTGTGTCCGCACTGTCAGCGGGTCAGTATACAGGGCAGGAGGGTGATGATGGGCCTGTGTCCGCACTGTCAGTGGGTCAGTCAGTATACAGGGCAGGAGGGTGATGATGGGCCTGTGTCCGCACTGTCAGCGGGTCAGTATGCAGGGCAGGAGGGTGATGATGGGCCTGTGTCCGCACTGTCAGTGGGTCAGTCAGTATACAGGGCAGGAGGGTGATGATGGGCCTGTGTCCGCACTGTCAGCGGGTCAGTATACAGGGCAGGAGGGTGATGATGGGCCTGTGTCCGCACTGTCAGCGGGTCAGTCAGTATACAGGGCAGGAGGGTGATGATGGGTCTGTGTCCGCACTGTCAGCGGGTCAGTCAGTATACAGGGCAGGGGGGTGATGATGCGTCTGTGTCCGCACTGTCAGCGGGTCAGTCAGTATACAGGGCAGGAGGGTGATGATGGACCTGTGTCCGCACTGTCAGCGGGTCAGTCAGTATACAGGGCAGGAGGGCGATGATGCGTCTGTGTCCGCACTGCCAGCGGGTCAGTATACAGGGCAGGAGGGTGATGATGGGCCTGTGTCCGCACTGTCAGCGGGTCAGTCAGTATACAGGGCAGGAGGGTGATGATGGGCCTGTGTCCGCACTGTCAGCGGGTCAGTCAGTATACAGGGCAGGAGGGTGATGATGGGTCTGTGTCCGCACTGTCAGCGGGTCAGTCAGTATACAGGGCAGGAGGGTGATGATGGGTCTGTGTCCGCACTGTCAGCGGGTCAGTATACAGGGCAGGAGGGTGATGATGGGTCTGTGTCCGCACTGTCAGCGGGTCAGTCAGTATACAGGGCAGGAGTGTGATGATGGGCCTGTGTCCGCACTGTCAGCGGGTCAGTATACAGGGCAGGAGGGTGATGATGGGTCTGTGTCCGCACTGTCAGCGGGTCAGTATACAGGGCAGTAGGGTGATGATGGGCCTGTGTCCGCACTGTCAGCGGGTCAGTATACAGGGCAGGAGGGTGATGATGGTTCTGTGTCCGCACTGTCAGTGGGTCAGTCAGTATACAGGGCAGGAGGGTGATGATGGGCCTGTGTCCGCACTGTCAGCGGGTCAGTCAGTATACAGGGCAGGAGGGTGATGATGGGCCTGTGTCCGCACTGTCAGCGGGTCAGTCAGTATACAGGGCAGGAGGGTGATGATGGGCCTGTGTCCGCACTGTCAGCGGGTCAGTATACAGGGCAGGCGGGTGATGATGGGTCTGTGTCCTCACTGTCAGCGGGTCAGTCAGTATACAGGGCAGGAGGGTGATGATGGGTCTGTGTCCGCACTGTCAGCGGGTCAGTATACAGGGCAGGCGGGTGATGATGGGTCTGTGTCCTCACTGTCAGCGGGTCAGTCAGTATACAGGGCAGGAGGGTGATGATGGGCCTGTGTCCGCACTGTCAGCGGGTCAGTATACAGGGCAGGAGGGTGATGATGGGCCTGTGTCCGCACTGTCAGCGGGTCAGTCAGTATACAGGGCAGGAGGGTGATGTTGGGTCTGTGTCCGCACTGTCAGCGGGTCAGTATACAGGGCAGGCGGGTGATGATGGGTCTGTGTCCTCACTGTCAGCGGGTCAGTCAGTATACAGGGCAGGAGGGTGATGATGGGTCTGTGTCCGCACTGTCAGCGGGTCAGTCATTATACAGGGCAGGGGGGTGATGATGCGTCTGTGTCCGCACTGTCAGCGGGTCAGTCAGCATACAGGGCAGGAGGGTGATGATGGACCTGTGTCCGCACTGTCAGCGGGTCAGTCAGTATACAGGGCAGGAGGGCGATGATGCGTCTGTGTCCGCACTGCCAGCGGGTCAGTATACAGGGCAGGAGGGTGATGATGGGCCTGTGTCCGCACTGTCAGCGGGTCAGTCAGTATACAGGGCAGGAGGGTGATGATGGGCCTGTGTCCGCACTGTCAGCGGGTCAGTCAGTATACAGGGCAGGAGGGTGATGATGGGTCTGTGTCCGCACTGTCAGCGGGTCAGTCAGTATACAGGGCAGGAGGGTGATGATGGGTCTGTGTCCGCACTGTCAGCGGGTCAGTATACAGGGCAGGAGGGTGATGATGGGTCTGTGTCCGCACTGTCAGCGGGTCAGTCAGTATACAGGGCAGGAGTGTGATGATGGGCCTGTGTCCGCACTGTCAGCGGGTCAGTATACAGGGCAGGAGGGTGATGATGGGTCTGTGTCCGCACTGTCAGCGGGTCAGTATACAGGGCAGTAGGGTGATGATGGGCCTGTGTCCGCACTGTCAGCGGGTCAGTATACAGGGCAGGAGGGTGATGATGGTTCTGTGTCCGCACTGTCAGTGGGTCAGTCAGTATACAGGGCAGGAGGGTGATGATGGGCCTGTGTCCGCACTGTCAGCGGGTCAGTCAGTATACAGGGCAGGAGGGTGATGATGGGCCTGTGTCCGCACTGTCAGCGGGTCAGTCAGTATACAGGGCAGGAGGGTGATGATGGGCCTGTGTCCGCACTGTCAGCGGGTCAGTATACAGGGCAGGCGGGTGATGATGGGTCTGTGTCCTCACTGTCAGCGGGTCAGTCAGTATACAGGGCAGGAGGGTGATGATGGGTCTGTGTCCGCACTGTCAGCGGGTCAGTATACAGGGCAGGCGGGTGATGATGGGTCTGTGTCCTCACTGTCAGCGGGTCAGTCAGTATACAGGGCAGGAGGGTGATGATGGGCCTGTGTCCGCACTGTCAGCGGGTCAGTATACAGGGCAGGAGGGTGATGATGGGCCTGTGTCCGCACTGTCAGCGGGTCAGTCAGTATACAGGGCAGGAGGGTGATGTTGGGTCTGTGTCCGCACTGTCAGCGGGTCAGTATACAGGGCAGGCGGGTGATGATGGGTCTGTGTCCTCACTGTCAGCGGGTCAGTCAGTATACAGGGCAGGAGGGTGATGATGGGTCTGTGTCCGCACTGTCAGCGGGTCAGTCAGTATACAGGGCAGGAGGGTGATGATGGGTCTGTGTCCGCACTGTCAGCGGGTCAGTCAGTATACATGGCAGGAGGGTGATGATGGGTCTGTGTCCGCACTGTCAGCGGGTCAGTCAGTATACAGGGCAGGAGGGTGATGATGGGTCTGTGTCCGCACTGTCAGCGGGTCAGTCAGTATACAGGGCAGGAGGGTGATGATGGGCCTGTGTCCGCACTGTCAGCGGGTCAGTCAGTATACAGGGCAGGAGGGTGATGATGGGCCTGTGTCCGCACTGTCAGCGGGTCAGTCAGTATACAGGGCAGGAGGGTGATGATGAGTCTGTGTCCGCACTGTCAGCGGGTCAGTCAGTATACAGGGCAGGAGGGTGATGATGGGCCTGTGTCCGCACTGTCAGCGGGTCAGTATTCAGGGCAGGAGGGTGATGATGGGCCTGTGTCCGCACTGTCAGCGGGTCAGTCAGTATACAGGGCAGGAGGGTGATGAAGGGCCTGTGTCCGCACTGTCAGCGGGTCAGTCAGTATACAGGGCAGGAGGGTGATGATTGGCCTGTGTCCGCACTGTCAGAGGGTCAGTATACAAGGCAGGAGGGTGATGATGGGCCTGTGTCCGCACTGTCAGTGGGTCAGTCAGTATACAGGGCAGGAGGGTGATGATGGGTCTGTGTCCGCACTGTCAGCGGGTCAGTCAGTATACAGGGCAGGAGGGTGATGATGGGCCTGTGTCCGCACTGTCAGCGGGTCAGTCAGTATACAGGGCAGGAGGGTGATGATGGGTCTGTGTCCGCACTGTCAGCGGGTCAGTCAGTATACAGGGCAGGAGGGTGATGATGGGTCTGTGTCCGCACTGTCAGCGGGTCAGTCTGTATACAGGGCAGGAGGGTGATGTTGAGTCTGTGTCCGCACTGTCAGCGAGTCAGTATACAGGGCAGGAGGGTGATGATGGGCCTGTGTCCTCACTGTCAGCGGGTCAGTCAGTATACAGGGCAGGAGGGTGATGATGGGCCTGTGTCCGCACTGTCAGCGAGTCAGTCAGTATACAGGGCAGGAGGGTGATGATGGGCCTGTGTCCGCACTGTCAGCGAGTCAGTATACAGGGCAGGTGATGATGGGTCTGTGTTCGCACTGTCAGCGGGTCAGTCAGTATACAGGGCAGGAGGGTGATGATGGGCCTGTGTCCGCACTGTCAGCGGGTCAGTATACAGGGCAGGAGGGTGATGATGGGCCTGTGTCCGCACTGTCAGCGGGTGAGTCAGTATACAGGGCAGGAGGGTGATGATGGGCCTGTGTCCGCACTGTCAGCGGGTCACAGTATACAGGGCAGGAGGGTGATGATGGGCCTGTGTCCGCACTGTCAGCGGGTCAGTATACAGGGCAGGAGGGTGATGATGGGCCTGTGTCCGCACTGTCAGCGGGTCAGTCAGTATACAGGGCAGGAGGGTGATGATGGGCCTGTGTCCGCACTGTCAGCGGGTCAGTCAGTATACAGGGCAGGAGGGTGATGATGGGCCTGTGTCCGCACTGTCAGCGGGTCAGTCAGTATACAGGGCAGGAGGGTGATGAAGGGCCTGTGTCCGCACTGTCAGCGGGTCAGTCAGTATACAGGGCAGGAGGGTGATGATGGGCCTGTGTCCGCACTGTCAGCGGGTCAGTATACAAGGCAGGAGGGTGATGATGGGCCTGTGTCCGCACTGTCAGTGGGTCAGTCAGTATACAGGGCAGGAGGGTGATGATGGGTCTGTGTCCGCACTGTCAGCGGGTCAGTCAGTATACAGGGCAGGAGGGTGATGATGGGCCTGTGTCCGCACTGTCAGCGGGTCAGTCAGTATACAGGGCAGGAGGGTGATGATGGGTCTGTGTCCGCACTGTCAGCGGGTCAGTCAGTATACAGGGCAGGAGGGTGATGATGGGTCTGTGTCCGCACTGTCAGCGGGTCAGTCTGTATACAGGGCAGGAGGTTGATGTTGAGTCTGTGTCCGCACTGTCAGCGAGTCAGTATACAGGGCAGGAGGGTGATGATGGGCCTGTGTCCTCACTGTCAGCGGGTCAGTCAGTATACAGGGCAGGAGGGTGATGATGGGCCTGTGTCCGCACTGTCAGCGAGTCAGTCAGTATACAGGGCAGGAGGGTGATGATGGGCCTGTGTCCGCACTGTCAGCGAGTCAGTATACAGGGCAGGAGGGTGATGATGGGTCTGTGTTCGCACTGTCAGCGGGTCAGTCAGCATACAGGGCAGGAGGGTGATGATGGGCCTGTGTCCGCACTGTCAGCGAGTCAGTATACAGGGCTGGAGGGTGATGATGGGCCTGTGTCAGCACTGTCAGCGGGTCAGTCAGTATACAGGGCAGGAGGGTGATGATGGGCCTGTGTCCGCACTGTCAGCGGGTCAGTCAGTATACAGGGCAGGAGGGTGATGATGGGTCTGTGTCCGCACTGTCAGCGGGTCAGTATACAGGGCAGGAGGGTGATGATGGGCCTGTGTCCGCACTGTCAGCGGGTGAGTCAGTATACAGGGCAGGAGGGTGATGATGGGCCTGTGTCCGCACTGTCAGCGGGTCAGTCAGTATACAGGGCAGGAGGGTGATGATGGGCCTGTGTCCGCACTGTCAGCGGGTCAGTATACAGGGCAGGAGGGTGATGATGGGCCTGTGTCCGCACTGTCAGCGGGTCAGTCAGTATACAGGGCAGGAGGGTGATGATGGGCCTGTGTCCGCACTGTCAGCGGGTCAGTCAGTATACAGGGCAGGAGGGTGATGATGGGCCTGTGTCCGCACTGTCAGCGGGTCAGTCAGTATACAGGGCAGGAGGGTGATGATGGGTCTGTGTCCGCACTGTCAGCGGGTCAGTCAGTATACAGGGCAGGAGGGTGATGATGGGTCTGTGTCCGCACTGTCAGCGGGTCAGTCAGTATACAGGGCAGGAGGGTGATGTTGGGTCAGTGTCCGCACTGTCAGCGGGTCAGTCAGTATACAGGGCAGGAGGGTGATGATGGGCCTGTGTCCGCACTGTCAGCTGGTCAGTCAGTATACAGGGCAGGAGGGTGATGATGGGCCTGTGTCCGCACTGTCAGCGGGTCAGTATACAGGGCAGGAGGGTGATGATGGGCCTGTGTCCGCACTGTCAGCGGGTCAGTCAGTATACAGGGCAGGAGGGTGATGATGGGCCTGTGTCCGCACTGTCAGCGGGTCAGTCAGTATACAGGGCAGGAGGGTGATGATGGGCCTGTGTCCGCACAGTCAGCGGGTGAGTCAGTATACAGGGCAGGAGGGTGATGATGGGCCTGTGTCCGCACTGTCAGCGGGTCAGTCAGTATACAGGACAGGAGGGTGATGATGGGCCTGTGTCCGCACTGTCAGCGGGTCAGTCAGTATACAGGGCAGGAGGGTGATGATGGGCCTGTGTCCGCACTGTCAGCGGGTCAGTATACAGGGCAGGAGGGTGATGATGGGCCTGTGTCCGCACTGTCAGCGGGTCAGTCAGTATACAGGGCAGATGGGTGATGATGGGTCTGTGTCGGCACTGTCAGCGGGTCAGTATACAGGGCAGGAGGGTGATGATGGGCCTGTGTCCACACTGTCAGCGGGTCAGTCAGTATACAGGGCAGGAGGGTGATGATGGGCCTGTGTCCGCACTGTCAGCGGGTCAGTCAGTATACAGGGCAGGTGGGTGATGATGGGTCTGTGTCGGCACTGTCAGCGGGTCAGTATACAGGGCAGGAGGGTGATGATGGGTCTGTGTCAGCACTGTCAGCGGGTCAGTCAGTATACAGGGCAGGAGGGTGATGATGGGCCTGTGTCCGCACTGTCAGCGGGTCAGTCAGTATACAGGGCAGGAGGGTGATGATAGGCCTGTGTCAGCACTGTCAGCGGGTCAGTATACAGGGGAGGAGGGTGATGGTGGGCCTGTGTCCGCACTGTCAGCGGGTCAGTCAGTATACAGGGCAGGAGGGTGATGATGGGTCTGTGTCCACACTGTCAGCGGGTCAGTCAGTATACAGGGCAGGAGGGTGATGATGGGCCTGTGTCCGCACTGTCAGCGGGTCAGTCAGTATACAGGGCAGACTCTAATTATTGTGGGACACTGTTTAAATAGACTCTGATTATTGTAGGACACTGTTTAAATAGACTCTGATTATTGTAGGACACTGTTTAAATAGACTCTGATTATTGTAGGACACTGTTTAAATAGACTCTGATTATTGTAGGACACTGTTGAAATAGACTCTGATTACTGTAGGACACTGTTATAATAGACTCTGATTATTGTAGGACACTGTTTAAATAGACTCTGATTATTGTAGGACACTGTTTAAATAGACTGATTACTGTAGGACACAGTTTAAATCGACTCTGATTATTGTAGGACACTGTTTAAATAGACTCTGATGACTGTAGGACACTGTTTAAATAGACTCATTATTTTAGGACACTGTATAGATAGACTCTGATTACTGTAGGACACTGTTTAAATAGACTCTGATTACTGTAGGACACTGTTTAAATAGACTCATTATTTTAGGACACTATTTAAATAGACTCTGATTATTGTAGGACACTGTTTAAATAGTCTCTGATTATTGTGGGACACTGTTTCAATAGACTCTGATTACTGTAGGACACTTTTCAAATAGACTCTGATTATTGTAGGACACTGTTTAAATAGACTCTGATTACTTTAGGACACTGTTTCAATAATCTCTGATTATTGTCGGACACTGTTTAAATAGACTCTGATTATTGTGCGACACTATTTAAATAGACTCTGATTATTGTAGGACACTGTTTAAATGGTCTCTGATTATTGTGGGACACTGTTTAAATAGACTCTGATTATTGTAGGACACTGTTTAAATAGACTCTGAATACTGTAGGACACTGTTTAAATAATCTCTGATTATTGTAGGACACTGTTTAAATAGACTCTGATTATTGTGCGACACTATTTAAATAGACTCTGATTATTGTAGGACACTGTTTAAATAGTCTCTGATTATTGTGGGACACTGTTTAAATAGACTCTGATTTCTGTAGGACACTGTTTAAATAGACTCTGATTATTGTAGGACACTGTTTAAATAGACTCTGATTACTGTGGGACACTGTTTAAATGGACTCTGATTATTGCAGGACTCGGTTTAAATAGACTCTGATTATTGTGGGACACTGTTTAAATAGACTCTGATTATTGTAGGACATTGTTTAAATAGTCTCTGATTATTGTGGGACACAGTTTAAATAGACTCTGATTATTGTAGGACTCGGTTTAAATAGACTCTGATTATTGTGGGACACTGTTTAAATAGACTCTGATTATTGTAGGACACTGTTTAAATAGACTCTGATTACTGTAGGACACTGTTTAAATAGACTCTGATTATTGTGCGACACTATTTAAATAGACTCTGATTACTGTGGGACACTGTTTAAATAGACTCTGATTATTGGAGGACACTGTTTAAATAGACTCTGATTATTGTAGGACACTGTTTAAATAGACTCTGATTATTGTAGGACACTGTTTAAATAGACTCTGATTATTGTAGGACACTGTTTAAATAGACTCTGATTATTGTAGGATCTGTTTAAATAGACTCTGATTACTGTGGGACACTTTAAATAGACTCTGATTATTGTGGGACACTGTTTAAATAGACTGTGATTATTGTGGGACACTGTTTCAATAGACTCTGAATACTGTAGGACACTGTTTAAATAGACTCTGATTATTGTAGGACACTGTTTAAATAGTCTCTGATTATTGTGGGACACTGTTTCAAGAGACTCTGATTACTGTGGGACACTGTTTAAATAGACTCTGATTATTGTAGGACACTGTATAAATTGACTCTGATTACTGTAGGACACTGTTTAAATAATGTCTGATTATTGTAGGACACTGTTTAAATAGACTCTGATTATTGTGCAACACTATTTAAATAGACTTTGATTATTGTAGGACACTGTTTAAATAGTCTCTGATTATTGTGGGACACTGTTTAAATAGACTCTGATTATTGTGGGACACTGTTTAAATAGACTCTGATTATTGTAGGGCACTGTTTAAATAGTCTCTGATTATTGTGGGACTCTGTTTAAATAGACTCTGATTACTGTAGGACACTGTTTAAATAGAGTCTGATTTCTGTAGGACAGTGTTTAAATAGACTCTGATTACTGTAGGACACTGTTTAAATAGACTCAGATTATTGTGGGACACTGTTTAAATAGACTCTGATTATTGCAGGACTCGGTTTAAATAGACTCTGATTAGTGTGAGACACTGTTTAAATAGACTCTGATTACTGTAGGATACTGTTTAATTAGTCTCTGTTTATTGTAGGACACTGTTTAAATAGACTCTGATTATTGTAGGACACAGTCTAAATAGACTCTGATTATTGTAGGACATTGTTTTTAAATAGTCTCTGATTATTGTGGGACACTGTTTAAATAGACTCTGATTACTGTAGGACACTGTTTAAATAGACTCTGATTATTGTAGGACACTGTTTAAATAGACTCTGATTACTGTAGGACACTGTTTAAATAGACTCTGATTATTGTAGGACTCGGTTTAAATAGACTCTGATTATTGTAGGACACTGTTTAAATAGACTCTGAATACTGTAGGACACTGTTTAAATGGACTCTGATTACTGTAGGACACTGTTTAAATAGACTCTGATTACTTGAGGACACTGTTTAAATAGACTCTGATTATTGTAGGACTCGGTTTAAATAGACTCTGATTACTGTAGGACACTGTTTAAATAGACTCTGATTATTGTGGGACACTGTTTAAATAGACTCTGATTATTGTAGGACTCGGTTTAAATAGACTCTGATTATTGTGGTAATCTGTTTAAATAGTCTCTGATTATTGTAGGACTCTGTTTAAATAGACTCTGATTACTGTAGGACGCTGTTTAAATAGACTCTGATTATTGTAGGGCACTGTTTAAATAGTCTCTGATTATTGTGGGACTCTGTTTAAATAGACTCTGATTACTGTAGGACACTGTTTAAATAGACTCAGATTATTGTGGGACACTGTTTAAATAGACTCTGATTATTGCAGGACTCGGTTTAAATAGACTCTGATTAGTGTGGGACACTGTTTAAATAGACTCTGATTACTGTAGGATACTGTTTAATTAGTCTCTGTTTATTGTAGGACACTGTTTAAATAGACTCTGATTATTGTAGGACACAGTCTAAATAGACTCTGATTATTGTAGGACATTGTTTTTAAATAGTCTCTGATTATTGTGGGACACTGTTTAAATAGACTCTGATTACTGTAGGACACTGTTTAAATAGACTCTGATTATTGTAGGACACTGTTTAAATAGACTCTGATTACTGTAGGACACTGTTTAAATAGACTCTGATTATTGTAGGACTCGGATTAAATAGACCCTGAATACTGTAGGACACTGTTTAAATGGACTCTGATTACTGTAGGACACTGTTTAAATAGACTCTGATTACTTGAGGACACTGTTTAAATAGACTCTGATTATTGTAGGACTCGGTTTAAATAGACTCTGATTACTTGAGGACACTGTTTAAATAGACTCTGATTATTGTAGGACTCTGTTTAAATAGACTCTGATTACTTTAGGACGCTGTTTAAATAGACTCTGATTACTGTAGGACACTGTTTAAATAGACTCTGATTATTGTAGGACACAGTTTATATAGACTCTGATTATTGTAGGACACTGTTTAAATGGTCTCTGATTATTGTGGGACACTGTTTAAATAGACTCTGATTATTGTAGGACACTGTTTAAATAGACTCTGATTACTGTAGGACACTGTTTAAATAGACTCTGATTACTGTGGGACACTTTAAATAGACTCTGATTATTGTTGGACACTGTTTAAATAGACTCTGATTACTGTAGGACACTGTTTAAATAGACTCTGATTACTGTAGGACACTGTTTAAATAGACTCTGATTATTGTAGGACACAGTTTAAATAGACTCTGATTATTGTAGGACACTGTTTAAATGGTCTCTGATTATTGTGGGACACTGTTTAAATAGACTCTGATTATTGTAGGACACTGTTTAAATAGACTCTGATTACTGTAGGAAACTGTTTAAATAGACTCTGATTACTGTGGGACACTTTAAATAGACTCTGATTATTGTGGGACACTGTTTAAATAGACTCTGATTATTGTAGGACACTGTTTAAATAGTCTCTGATTATTGTGGGACACTGTTTCAATAGACTCTGATTACTGTAGGACACTGTTTAAATGGACTCTGTTTATTGTAGAACACTGTTTAAATAGTCTCTGATTATTGTGGGACACTGTTTCAATAGACTCTGATTACTGTGGGACACTGTTTAAATAGACTCTGATTATTGTAGGACACTGTTTAAATAGACTCTGATTACTGTAGGACACTGTTTAAATAATCTCTGATTATTGTAGGACACTGTTTAAATAGACTCTGATTATTGTGCAACACTATTTAAATAGACATTGATTATTGTAGGACACTGTTTAAATAGACTCTGATTATTGTAGGACACTGTTTAGATAGACTCTGATTACTGTAGGACACTGTTTAAATAGACTCTGATTATTGCAGGACTCGGTTTAAATAGACTCTGATTAGTGTGGGACACTGTTTAAATAGACTCTGATTACTGTAGGATACTGTTTAATTAGTCTCTGATTATTGTAGGACACTGTTTAAATAGACTCTGATTATTGTAGGACACTGTTTAGATAGACTCTGATTATTTTAGGACACTGTTTAGATAGACTCTGATTACTGTAGGACACTGTTTAAATAGACTCTGATTATTGTAGGACACTATTTAAATAGACTCTGATTACTGTAGGACACTGTTTAAATAGACTCTGATTACTGTAGGGCACTGTTGAAATAGACTCTGATTATTTTAGGGCACTGTTTAGATAGACTCTGATTACTGTAGGACACTGTTTAAATAGACTCTGATTATTATAGGACACTGTTTAGATAGACTCTGATTACTGTAGGACACTGTTTAAATAGACTCTGATTAGTGTAGGACACTGTTTAAATAGACTCATTATTTTAGGACACTATTTAAATAGACTCTGATTATTGTAGGACACTGTTTAAATAGTCTCTGATTATTGTGGGACACTGTTTCAATAGACTCTGATTACTGTAGGACACTTTTCAAATAGACTCTGATTATTGTAGGGCACTGTTTAAATAGACTCTGATTACTGTAGGACACTGTTTCAATAATCTCTGATTATTGTCGGACACTGTTTAAATAGACTCTGATTATTGTGCGACACTATTTAAATAGACTCTGATTATTGTAGGACACTGTTTAAATAGTCTCTGATCATTGTGGGACACTGTTTAAATAGACTCTGATTTCTGTAGGACACTGTTTAAATAGACTCTGATTATTGTAGGACACTGTTTAAATGGTCTCTGATTATTGTGGGACACTGTTTAAATAGACTCTGATTATTGTAGGACACTGTTTAAATAGACTCTGAATACTGTAGGACACTGTTTAAATAATCTCTGATTATTGTAGGACACTGTTTAAATAGACTCTGATTATTGTGCGACACTATTTAAATAGACTCTGATTATTGTAGGACACTGTTTAAATAGTCTCTGATTATTGTGGGACACTGTTTAAATAGACTCTGATTTCTGTAGGACACTGTTTAAATAGACTCTGATTATTGCAGGACTCGGTTTAAATAGACTCTGATTACTGTGGGACACTGTTTAAATAGACTCTGATTATTGCAGGACTCGGTTTAAATAGACTCTGATTATTGTGGGACACTGTTTAAATAGACTCTGATTATTGTAGGACATTGTTTAAATAGTCTCTGATTATTGTGGGACACAGTTTAAATAAACTCTGATTATTGTAGGACTCGGTTTAAATAGACTCTGATTATTGTGGGACACTGTTTAAATAGACTCTGATTATTGTAGGACACTGTTTAAATAGACTCTGATTACTGTAGGACACTGTTTAAATAGACTCTGATTATTGTGCAACACTATTTAAATAGACTCTGATTACTGTGGGACACTATTTAAATAGATTCTGATTATTGGAGGACACTGTTTAAATAGACTCTGATTATTGTAGGACACTGTTTAAATAGACTCTGATTATTGTAGGACACTGTTTAAGTAGACTCTGATTACTGTGCGACACTTTAAACAGACTCTGATTATTGTGGGACACTGTTTAAATAGACTGTGATTATTGTGGGACACTGTTTCAATAGACTCTGATTACTGTAGGACACTGTTTAAATAGACTGATTATTGTAGGACACTGTTTAAATAGTCTCTGATTATTGTGGGACACTGTTTCAATAGACTCTGATTACTGTGGGACACTGTTTAAATAGACTCTGATTATTGTAGGACACTGTTTAAATTGACTCTGATTACTGTAGGACACTGTTTAAATAATCTCTGATTATTGTAGGACACTGTTTAAATAGACTCTGATTATTGTGCAACACTGTTTCAATAGACTCTGATTATTGTGGGACACTGTTTAAATAGACTCTGATTATTGTAGGGCACTGTTTAAATAGTCTCTGATTATTGTGGGACTCTGTTTAAATAGACTCTGATTACTGTAGGACACTGTTTAAATAGAGTCTGATTTCTGTAGGACAGTGTTTAAATAGACTCTGATTACTGTAGGACACTGTTTAAATAGACTCAGATTATTGTGGGACACTGTTTATATAGACTCTGATTATTGCAGGACTCGGTTTAAATAGACTCTGATTAGTGTGGGACACTGTTTAAATGGACTCTGATTACTGTAGGATACTGTTTAATTAGTCTCTGATTATTGTAGGACACTGTTTAAATAGACTCTGATTATTGTAGGACACAGTCTAAATAGACTCTGATTATTGTAGGACATTGTTTAAATAGTCTCTGATTATTGTGGGACACTGTTTAAATAGACTCTGATTACTGTAGGACACTGTTTAAATAGACTCTGATTATTGTAGGACACTGTTTAAATAGACTCTGATTACTGTAGGACATTGTTTAAATAGACTCTGATTACTGTAGGACACTGTTTAAATAGACTCTGATTACTGTAGGACACTGTTTAAATAGACTCTGATTACTGTGGGACACTGTTTAAATAGACTCTGATTACTGTAGGACACTGTTTAAATAGACTCTGATTATTGTAGGACACTGTTTAAATAGACTCTGGTTATTGTACGACACTGTTTAAATAGTCTCTGATTATTGTAGGACTCGGTTTAAATAGACTGATTACTGTAGGACACTGTTTAAATAGACTCTGATTATTGTAGGACTCGGTTTAAATAGACTCTGATTACTGTAGGACACTGTTTAAATAGACTCTGATTACTGTAGGACACTGTTTAAATAGACTCTGATTATTGTAGGACACTGTTTAAATAGACTCTGATTATTGTAGGACACTGTTTAAATGGTCTCTGATTATTGTGGGACACTGTTTAAATAGACTCTGATTATTGTAGGACACTGTTTAAATAGACTCTGAATACTGTAGGACACTGATAAATAATCTCTGATTATTGTAGGACACTGTTTAAATAGACTCTGATTATTGTGCGACACTATTTAAATATACTCTGATTATTGTAGGACACTGTTTAAATAGTCTCTGATCATTGTGGGACACTGTTTAAATAGACTCTGATTTCTGTAGGACCTTGTTTAAATAGACTCTGATTATTGTAGGACACTGTTTAAATGGTCTCTGATTATTGTGGGACTCTGTTTAAATAGACTCTGATTATTGTAGGACACTGTTTAAATAGACTCTGATTATTGTGGGACACTGTTTAAATAGACTCTGATTACTGTAGGATACTGTTTAATTAGTCTCTGATTATTGTAGGACACTGTTTAAATAGACTCTGATTATTGTAGGACACTGTTTAGATAGACTCTGATTACTGTAGGACACTGTTTAAATAGACTCTGATTATTGCAGGACTCGGTTTAAATAGACTCTGATTAGTGTGGGACACTGTTTAAATAGACTCTGATTACTGTAGGATACTGTTTAATTAGTCTCTGATTATTGTAGGACACTGTTTAAATAGACTCTGATTATTGTAGGACACTGTTTGGATAGACTCTGATTACTGTAGGACACTGTTTAAATAGACTCTGATTACTGTAGGACACTGTTTAAATAGACTCTGATTACTGTAGGACACTGTTTAAATAGACTCATTATTTTAGGACACTGTTTAGATAGACTCTGATTACTGTAGGACACTGTTTAAATAGACTCTGATTATTGTAGGACACTATTTAAATAGACTCTGATTACTGTAGGACACTGTTTAAATAGACTCTGATTACTGTAGGGCACTGTTGAAATAGACTCTGATTATTTTAGGGCACTGTTTAGATAGACTCTGATTACTGTAGGACACTGTTTAAATAGACTCTGATTATTTTAGGACACTGTTTAGATAGACTCTGATTACTGTAGGACACTGTTTAAATAGACTCTGATTAGTGTAGGACACTGTTTAAATAGACTCATTATTTTAGGACACTATTTAAATAGACTCTGATTATTGTAGGACACTGTTTAAATAGTCTCTGATTATTGTGGGACACTGTTTCAATAGACTCTGATTACTGTAGGACACTTTTCAAATAGACTCTGATTATTGTAGGACACTGTTTAAATAGACTCAGATTACTGTAGGACACTGTTTCAATAATCTCTGATTATTGTCGGACACTGTTTAAATAGACTCTGATTATTGTGCGACACTATTTAAATAGACTCTGATTATTGTAGGACACTGTTTAAATGGTCTCTGATTATTGTGGGACACTGTTTCAATAGACTCTGATTATTGTAGGACACTGTTTAAATAGACTCTGAATACTGTAGGACACTGTTTAAATAATCTCTGATTATTGTAGGACACTGTTTAAATAGACTCTGATTATTGTGCGACACTATTTAAATAGACTCTGATTATTGTAGGACACTGTTTAAATAGTCTCTGATTATTGTGGGACACTGTTTAAATAGACTCTGATTTCTGTAGGACACTGTTTAAATAGACTCTGATTATTGCAGGACTCGGTTTAAATAGACTCTGATTACTTTGGGACACTGTTTAAATAGACTCTGATTATTGCAGGACTCGGTTTAAATAGACTCTGATTATTGTGGGACACTGTTTAAATAGACTCTGATTATTGTAGGACATTGTTTAAATAGTCTCTGATTATTGTGGGACACAGTTTAAATAAACTCTGATTATTGTAGGACTCGGTTTAAATAGACTCTGATTATTGTGGGACACTGTTTAAATAGACTCTGATTATTGTAGGACACTGTTTAAATAGACTCTGATTACTGTAGGACACTGTTTAAATAGACTCTGATTATTGTGCAACACTATTTAAATAGACTCTGATTACTGTGGGACACTGTTTAAATAGATTCTGATTATTGGAGGACACTGTTTAAATAGACTCTGATTATTGTAGGACACTGTTTAAATAGACTCTGATTATTGTAGGACACTGTTTAAGTAGACTCTGATTACTGTGGGACACTTTAAACAGACACTGCTTATTGTGGGACACTGTTTAAATAGACTGTGATTATTGTGGGACACTGTTTCAATAGACTCTGATTACTGTAGGACACTGTTTAAATAGACTGATTATTGTAGGACACTGTTTAAATAGTCTCTGATTATTGTGGGACACTGTTTCAATAGACTCTGATTACTGTAGGACACTTTTCAAATAGACTCTGATTATTGTAGGACACTGTTTAAATAGACTCAGATTACTGTAGGACACTGTTTCAATAATCTCTGATTATTGTCGGACACTGTTTAAATAGACTCTGATTATTGTGCGACACTATTTAAATAGACTCTGATTATTGTAGGACACTGTTTAAATGGTCTCTGATTATTGTGGGACACTGTTTAAATAGACTCTGATTATTGTAGGACACTGTTTAAATAGACTCTGAATACTGTAGGACACTGTTTAAATAATCTCTGATTATTGTAGGACACTGTTTAAATAGACTCTGATTATTGTGCGACACTATTTAAATAGACTCTGATTATTGTAGGACACTGTTTAAATAGTCTCTGATTATTGTGGGACACTGTTTAAATAGACTCTGATTTCTGTAGGACACTGTTTAAATAGACTCTGATTATTGCAGGACTCGGTTTAAATAGACTCTGATTACTTTGGGACACTGTTTAAATAGACTCTGATTATTGCAGGACTCGGTTTAAATAGACTCTGATTATTGTGGGACACTGTTTAAATAGACTCTGATTATTGTAGGACATTGTTTAAATAGTCTCTGATTATTGTGGGACACAGTTTAAATAAACTCTGATTATTGTAGGACTCGGTTTAAATAGACTCTGATTATTGTGGGACACTGTTTAAATAGACTCTGATTATTGTAGGACACTGTTTAAATAGACTCTGATTACTGTAGGACACTGTTTAAATAGACTCTGATTATTGTGCAACACTATTTAAATAGACTCTGATTACTGTGGGACACTGTTTAAATAGATTCTGATTATTGGAGGACACTGTTTAAATAGACTCTGATTATTGTAGGACACTGTTTAAATAGACTCTGATTATTGTAGGACACTGTTTAAGTAGACTCTGATTACTGTGGGACACTTTAAACAGACACTGATTATTGTGGGACACTGTTTAAATAGACTGTGATTATTGTGGGACACTGTTTCAATAGACTCTGATTACTGTAGGACACTGTTTAAATAGACTGATTATTGTAGGACACTGTTTAAATAGTCTCTGATTATTGTGGGACACTGTTTCAATAGACTCTGATTACTGTGGGACACTGTTTAAATAGACTCTGATTATTGTAGGACACTGTTTAAATTGACTCTGATTACTGTAGGACACTGTTTAAATAATCTCTGATTATTGTAGGACACTGTTTAAATAGACTCTGATTATTGTGCAACACTATTTAAATAGACTTTGATTATTTTGGACACTGTTTAAATAGTCTCTGATTATTATGGGACACTGTTTAAATAGACTCTGATTATTGTGGGACACTGTTTAAATAGACTCTGATTATTGTAGGGCACTGTTTAAATAGTCTCTGATTATTGTGGGACTCTGTTTAAATAGACTCTGATTACTGTAGGACACTGTTTAAATAGAGTCTGATTTCTGTAGGACAGTGTTTAAATAGACTCTGATTACTGTAGGACACTGTTTAAATAGACTCAGATTATTGTGGGACACTGTTTAAATAGACTCTGATTATTGCAGGACTCGGTTTAAATAGACACTGATTAGTGTGGGACACTGTATAAATAGACTCTGATTACTGTAGGATACTGTTTAATTAGTCTCTGATTATTGTAGGACACTGTTTAAATAGACTCTGATTATTGTAGGACACAGTCTAAATAGACTCTGATTATTGTAGGACATTGTTTAAATAGTCTCTGATTATTGTGGGACACTGTTTAAATAGACTCTGATTACTGTAGGACACTGTTTAAATAGACTCTGATTATTGTAGGACACTGTTTAAATAGACTCTGGTTATTGTACGACACTGTTTAAATAGTCTCTGATTATTGTAGGACTCGGTTTAAATAGACTGATTACTGTAGGACACTGTTTAAATAGACTCTGATTATTGTAGGACTCGGTTTAAATAGACTCTGATTACTGTAGGACACTGTTTAAATAGACTCTGATTACTGTAGGACACTGTTTAAATAGACTCTGATTATTGTAGGACACTGTTTAAATAGACTCTGATTATTGTAGGACACTGTTTAAATGGTCTCTGATTATTGTGGGACACTGTTTAAATAGACTCTGATTATTGTAGGACACTGTTTAAATAGACTCTGAATACTGTAGGACACTGATAAATAATCTCTGATTATTGTAGGACACTGTTTAAATAGACTCTGATTATTGTGCGACACTATTTAAATATACTCTGATTATTGTAGGACACTGTTTAAATAGTCTCTGATCATTGTGGGACACTGTTTAAATAGACTCTGATTTCTGTAGGACACTGTTTAAATAGACTCTGATTATTGTAGGACACTGTTTAAATGGTCTCTGATTATTGTGGGACACTGTTTAAATAGACTCTGATTATTGTAGGACACTGTTTAAATAGACTCTGAATACTGTAGGACACTGTTTAAATAATCTCTGATTATTGTAGGACACTGTTTAAATAGACTCTGATTATTGTGCAACACTATTTAAATAGACTCTGATTATTGTAGGACACTGTTTAAATAGTCTCTGATTATTGTGGGACACTGTTTAAATAGACTCTGATTTCTGTAGGACACTGTTTAAATAGACTCTGATTATTGCAGGACTCGGTTTAAATAGACTCTGATTACTGTGGGACACTGTTTAAATAAACTCTGATTATTGCAGGACTCGGTTTAAATAGACTCTGATTATTGTGGGACACTGTTTAAATAGACTCTGATTATTGTAGGACACTGTTTAAATAGACTCTGATTATTGTAGGACACTGTTTAAATAGACTCTGATTATTGTAGGACACTGTTTAAGTAGACTCTGATTACTGTGGGACACTTTAAATAGACTCTGATTATTGTGGGACACTGTTTAAATAGACTGTGATTATTGTGGGACACTGTTTCAATAGACTCTGATTACTGTAGGACACTGTTTAAATAGACTGATTATTGTAGGACACTGTTTAAAAATCTCTGATTATTGTGGGACACTGTTTCAATAGACTCTGATTACTGTGGGACACTGTTTAAATAGACTCTGATTATTGTAGGACACTGTTTAAATTGACTCTGATTACTGTAGGACACTGTTTAAATAATCTCCTATTATTGTAGGACACTGTTTAAATAGACTCTGATTATTGTGAAACACTATTTAAATAGACTTTGATTATTGTAGGACACTGTTTAAATAGTCTCTGATTATTATGGGACACTGTTTAAATAGACTCTGAATATTGTGGGACACTGTTTAAATAGACTCTGATTATTGTAGGGCACTGTTTAAATAGTCTCTGATTATTGTGGGACTCTGTTTAAATAGACTCTGATTACTGTAGGACACTGTTTAAATAGAGTCTGATTTCTGTAGGACAGTGTTTAAATAGACTCTGATTACTGTAGGACACTGTTTAAATAGACTCAGATTATTGTGGGACACTGTTTAAATCGACTCTGATTATTGCAGGACTCGGTTTAAATAGACTCTGATTAGTTTGGGACACTGTTTAAATAGACTCTGATTACTGTAGGATACTGTTTAATTAGTCTCTGATTATTGTAGGACACTGTTTAAATAGACTCTGATTATTGTAGGACACAGTCTAAATAGACTCTGATTATTGTAGGACATTGTTTAAATAGTCTCTGATTATTGTGGGACACTGTTTAAATAGACTCTGATTACTGTAGGACACTGTTTAAATAGACTCTGATTATTGTAGGACACTGTTTAAATAGACTCTGATTACTGTAGGACACTGTTTAAATAGACTCTGATTACTGTAGGACACTGTTTAAATAGACTCTGATTACTGTAGGACACTGTTTAAATAGACTCTGATTTCTGTGGGACACTGTTTAAATAGACTCTGATTACTGTAGGACACTGTTTAAATAGACTCTGATTATTGTAGGACACTGTTTAAATAGACTCTGGTTATTGTACGACACTGTTTAAATAGTCTCTGATTATTGTAGGACTCGGTTTAAATAGACTGATTACTGTAGGACACTGTTTAAATAGACTCTGATTATTGTAGGACTCGGTTTAAATAGACTCTGATTACTGTAGGACACTGTTTAAATAGACTCTGATTATTGTAGCACACTGTTTAAATGGTCTCTGATTATTGTGGGACACTGTTTAAATAGACTCTGATTATTGTAGGACACTGTTTAAATAGACTCTGAATACTGTAGGACACTGATAAATAATCTCTGATTATTGTAGGACACTGTTTAAATAGACTCTGATTATTGTGCGACACTATTTAATTAGACTCTGATTATTGTAGGACACTGTTTAAATGGTCTCTGATTATTGTGGGACACTGTTTAAATAGACTCTGATTATTGTAGGACACTGTTTAAATAGACTCTGAATACTGTAGGACACTGTTTAAATAGACTCAGATTATTGTGGGACACTGTTTAAATAGACTCTGATTATTGCAGGACTCGGTTTAAATAGACTCTGATTAGTTTGGGACACTGTTTAAATAGACTCTGATTACTGTAGGATACTGTTTAATTAGTCTCTGATTATTGTAGGACACTGTTTAAATAGACTCTGATTATTGTAGGACACAGTCTAAATAGACTCTGATTATTGTAGGACATTGTTTAAATAGTCTCTGATTATTGTGGGACACTGTTTAAATAGACTCTGATTACTGTAGGACACTGTTTAAATAGACTCTGATTATTGTAGGACACTGTTTAAATAGACTCTGATTACTGTAGGACACTGTTTAAATAGACTCTGATTACTGTAGGACACTGTTTAAATAGACTCTGATTACTGTAGAAAACTGTTTAAATAGACTCTGATTACTGTGGGACACTGTTTAAATAGACTCTGATTACTGTAGGACACTGTTTAAATAGACTCTGATTATTGTAGGACACTGTTTAAATAGACTCTGGTTATTGTACGACACTGTTTAAATAGTCTCTGATTATTGTAGGACTCGGTTTAAATAGACTGATTACTGTAGGACACTGTTTAAATAGACTCTGATTATTGTAGGACTCGGTTTAAATAGACTCTGATTACTGTAGGACACTGTTTAAATAGACTCTGATTATTGTAGCACACTGTTTAAATGGTCTCTGATTATTGTGGGACACTGTTTAAATAGACTCTGATTATTGTAGGACACTGTTTAAATAGACTCTGAATACTGTAGGACACTGATAAATAATCTCTGATTATTGTAGGACACTGTTTAAATAGACTCTGATTATTGTGCGACACTATTTAATTAGACTCTGATTATTGTAGGACACTGTTTAAATGGTCTCTGATTATTGTGGGACACTGTTTAAATAGACTCTGATTATTGTAGGACACTGTTTAAATAGACTCTGAATACTGTAGGACACTGTTTAAATAATCTCTGATTATTGTAGGACACTGTTTAAATAGACTCTGATTACTGTGCGACACTATTTAAATAGACTCTGATTATTGTAGGACACTGTTTAAATAGTCTCTGATCATTGTGGGACACTGTTTAAATAGACTCTGATTTCTGTAGGACACTGTTTAAATAGACTCTGATTATTGTAGGACACTGTTTAAATGGTCTCTGATTATTGTGGGACACTGTTTAAATAGATTCTGATTATTGTAGGACACTGTTTAAATAGACTCTGAATACTGTAGGACACTGTTTAAATAATCTCTGATTATTGTAGGACACTGTTTAAATAGACTCTGATTATTGTGCGACACTATTTAAATAGACTCTGATTATTGTAGGACACTGTTTAAATAGTCTCTGATTATTGTGGGACACTGTTTGAATAGACTCTGATTTCTGTAGGACACTGTTTAAATAGACTCTGATTATTGCAGGACTCGGTTTAAATAGACTCTGATTACTGTGGGACACTGTTTAAATAGACTCTGATTATTGCAGGACTCGGTTTAAATAGACTCTGATTATTGTGGGACACTGTTTAAATAGACTCTGATTATTGTAGGACATTGTTTAAATAGTCTCTGATTATTGTGGGACACAGTTTAAATAAACTCTGATTATTGTAGGACTCGGTTTAAATAGACTCTGATTATTGTGGGACACTGTTTAAATAGACTCTGATTATTGTAGGACACTGTTTAAATAGACTCTGATTACTGTAGGACACTGTTTAAATAGACTCTGATTATTGTGCAACACTATTTAAATAGACTCTGATTACTGTGGGACACTGTTTAAATAGATTCTGATTATTGGAGGACACTGTTTAAATAGACTCTGATTATTGTAGGACACTGTTTAAATAGACTCTGATTATTGTAGGACACTGTTTAAATAGACTCTGATTATTGTAGGACACTGTTTAAATAGACTCTGATTATTGTAGGACACTGTTTAAGTAGACTCTGATTACTGTGGGACACTTTAAATAGACTCTGATTATTGTGGGACACTGTTTAAATAGACTGTGATTATTGTGGGAGACTGTTTCAATAGACTCTGATTACTGTAGGACACTGTTTAAATAGACTGATTATTGTAGGACACTGTTTAAATAGTCTCTGATTATTGTGGGACACTGTTTCAATAGACTCTGATTACTGTGGGTCACTGTTTAAATAGACTCTGATTATTGTAGGACACTGTTTAAATTGACTCTGATTACTGTAGGACACTGTTTAAATAATCTCTGATTATTGTAGGACACTGTTTAAATAGACTCTGATTATTGTGCAACACTATTTAAATAGACTTTGATTATTGTAGGACACTGTTTAAATAGTCTCTGATTATTATGGGACACTGTTTAAATAGACTCTGATTATTGTGGGACACTGTTTAAATAGACTCTGATTATTGTAGGGCACTGTTTAAATAGTCTCTGATTATTGTGGGACTCTGTTTAAATAGACTCTGATTACTGTAGGACACTGTTTAAATAGAGTCTGATTTCTGTAGGACAGTGTTTAAATAGACTCTGATTACTGTAGGACACTGTTTAAATAGACTCAGATTATTGTGGGACACTGTTTAAATAGACTCTGATTATTGCAGGACTCGGTTTAAATAGACTCTGATTAGTGTGGGACACTGTTTAAATAGACTCTGATTACTGTAGGATACTGTTTAATTAGTCTCTGATTATTGTAGGACACTGTTTAAATAGACTCTGATTATTGTAGGACACAGTCTAAATAGACTCTGATTATTGTAGGACATTGTTTAAATAGTCTCTGATTATTGTGGGACACTGTTTAAATAGACTCTGATTACTGTAGGACACTGTTTAAATAGACTCTGATTATTGTAGGACACTGTTTAAATAGACTCTGATTACTGTAGGACACTGTTTAAATAGACTCTGATTACTGTAGGACACTGTTTAAATAGACTCTGATTACTGTAGGACACTGTTTAAATAGACTCTGATTACTGTGGGACACTGTTTAAATAGACTCTGATTACTGTAGGACACTGTTTAAATAGACTCTGATTAATGTAGGACACTGTTTAAATAGACTCTGGTTATTGTACGACACTGTTTAAATAGTCTCTGATTATTGTAGGACTCGGTTTAAATGGACTGATTACTGTAGGACACTGTTTAAATAGACTCTGATTATTGTAGGACTCCGTTTAAATAGACTCTGATTACTGTAGGACACTGTTTAAATAGACTCTGATTACTGTAGGACACTGTTTAAATAGACTCTGATTATTGTAGGACACTGTTTAAATAGACTCTGATTATTGTAGGACACTGTTTAAATGGTCTCTGATTATTGTGGGACACTGTTTAAATAGACTCTGATTATTGTAGGACACTGTTTAAATAGACTCTGAATACTGTAGGACACTGATAAATAATCTCTGATTATTGTAGGACACTGTTTAAATAGACTCTGATTATTGTGCGACACTATTTAAATAGACTCTGATTATTGTAGGACACTGTTTAAATAGTCTCTGATCATTGTGGGACACTGTTTAAATAGACTCTGATTTCTGTAGGACACTGTTTAAATAGACTCTGATTATTGTAGGACACTGTTTAAATAGACTCTGATTACTGTGGGACACTGTTTAAATAGACTCTGATTATTGCAGGACTCGGTTTAAATAGACTCTGATTATTGTGGGACACTGTTTAAATAGACTCTGATTATTGTAGGACATTGTTTAAACAGTCTCTGATTATTGTGGGACACAGTTTAAATAGACTCTGATTATTGTAGGACTCGGTTTAAATAGACTCTGATTATTGTGGGACACTGTTTAAATAGACTCAGATTATTGTAGGACACTGTTTATATAGACTCTGATTACTGTAGGACACTGTTTAAATAGACTCTGATTATTGTGCGACACTATTTAAATAGACTGATTACTGTGGGACACTGTTTAAATAGACTCTGATTATTGTAGGATACTGTTTAAATAGACTCTGATTATTGTAGGACACTGTTTAAATAGACGCTGATTATTGTAGGACACTGTTTAAATAGACTCTGATTACTGTGGGACACTTTAAATAGATTCTGATTATTGTGGGACACTGTTTAAATAGACTCTGATTACTGTAGGATACTGTTTAATTAGTCTCTGATTATTGTAGGACACTGTTTAAATAGACTCTGATTATTGTAGGACACAGTCTAAATAGACTCTGATTATTGTAGGACATTGTTTAAATAGTCTCTGATTATTGTGGGACACTGTTTAAATAGACTCTGATTACTGTAGGACACTGTTTAAATAGACTCTGATTATTGTAGGACACTGTTTAAATAGACTCTGATTACTGTAGGACACTGTTTAAATAGACTCTGATTACTGTAGGACACTGTTTAAATAGACTCTGATTACTGTAGGACACTGTTTAAATAGACTCTGATTACTGTGGGACACTGTTTAAATAGACTCTGATTACTGTAGGACACTGTTTAAATAGACTCTGATTATTTTAGGACACTGTTTAAATAGACTCTGGTTATTGTACGACACTGTTTAAACAGTCTCTGATTATTGTAGGACTCGGTTTAAATAGACTGATTACTGTAGGACACTGTTTAAATAGACTCTGATTATTGTAGGACTCGGTTTAAATAGACTCTGATTACTGTAGGACACTGTTTAAATAGACTCTGATTACTGTAGGACACTGTTTAAATAGACTCTGATTATTGTAGGACACTGTTTAAATAGACTCTGATTATTGTAGCACACTGTTTAAATGGTCTCTGATTATTGTGGGACACTGTTTAAATAGACTCTGATTATTGGAGGACACTGTTTAAATAGACTCTGAATACTGTAGGACACTGATAAATAATCTCTGATTATTGTAGGACACTGTTTAAATAGACTCTGATTATTGTGCGACACTATTTAAATAGACTCTGATTATTGTAGGACACTGTTTAAATAGTCTCTGATCATTGTGGGACACTGTTTAAATAGACTCTGATTTCTGTAGGACACTGTTTAAATAGACTCTGATTATTGTAGGACACTGTTTAAATAGACTCTGATTACTGTGGGACACTGTTTAAATAGACTTGATTATTGCAGGACTCGGTTTAAATAGACTCTGATTATTGTGGGACACTGTTTAAATAGACTCTGATTATTGTAGGACATTGTTTAAATAGTCTCTGATTATTGTGGGACACAGTTTAAATAGACTCTGATTATTGCAGGACTCGGTTTATATAGACTCTGATTATTGTGGGACACTGATTAAATAGACTCTGATTATTGTAGGACACTGTTTAAATAGACTCTGATTATTGTGCGACACTATTTAAATAGACTCTGATTACTGTGGGACACTGTTTAAATAGACTCTGATTATTGTAGGACACTGTTTAAATAGACTCTGATTATTGTAGGACACTGTTTAAATAGACTCTGATTATTGTAGGACTCTGTTTAAATAGACTCTGATTACTGTAGGACACTGTTTAAATAGAGTCTGATTTCTGTCGGACAGTGTTTAAATAGACTCTGATTACTGTAGGACACTATTTAAATAGACTCAGATTATTGTGGGACACTGTTTAAATAGACTCTGATTATTGCAGGACTCGGTTTAAATAGACTCTGATTAGTGTGGGACACTGTTTAAATAGACTGATTACTGTAGGATACTGTTTAATTAGTCTCTGATTATTGTAGGACACTGTTTAAATAGCTCTGATTATTGTAGGACACAGTCTAAATAGACTCTGATTATTGTAGGACATTGTTTAAATAGTCTCTGATTATTGTGGGACACTGTTTAAATAGACTCTGATTACTGTAGGACACTGTTTAAATAGACTCTGATTATTGTAGGACACTGTTTAAATAGACTCTGATTACTGTAGGACACTGTTTAAATAGACTCTGATTACTGTGGGACACTGTTTAAATAGACTCTGATTACTGTGGGACACTGTTTAAATAGTCTCTGATTACTGTAGGACACTGTTTAAATAGACTCTGATTACTGTGGGACACTGTTTAAATAGACTCTGTTTACTGTAGGACACTGTTTAAATAGACTCTGATTATTGTAGGACACTGTTTAAATAGACTCTGGTTATTGTACGACACTGTTTAAATAGTCTCTGATTATTGTAATACTCGGTTTAAATAGACTGATTACTGTAGGACACTGTTTAAATAGACTCTGATTATTGTAGGTCTCGGTTTAAATAGACTCTGATTATTGTAGGACACTGTTTAAATAGACTCTGATTATTGCAGGACACTATTTAAATAGACTCTGATTATTCTAGGACTCGGTTTAAATAGACTCTGATTACTGTAGGACACTGTTTAAATAGACTCTGATTACTGTAGGACACTGTTTAAATAGACTCTGATTACTGTAGGACACTGTTTAAATAGACTCTGATTACTGTAGGACACTGTTTAAATAGACTCTGATTATTGTAGGACTCGGTTTAAATAGACTCTGATTACTGTAGGACACTGTTTAAATAGACTCTGATTATTGTGGGACACTTTAAATAGACTCTGATTATTGTAGGACTCGGTTTAAATAGACTCTGATTATTGTGGTAATCTGTTTAAATAGTTTCTGATTATTGTAGGACTCGGTTTAAATAGACTCTGATTACTGTAGGACGCTGTTTAAATAGACTCTGATTACTGTAGGACACTGTTTAAATAGACTCTGATTATTGTAGGACACTGTTTAAATAGACTCTGATTATTGTAGGACACTGTTTAAATAGACTCTGATTATTGTAGGACACTGTTTAAATAGTCTCTGATTATTGTGGGACACTGTTTCAATAGACTCTGATTACTGTAGGACACTGTTTAAATAGACTCTGTTTATTGTAGAACACTGTTTAAATAGTCTCTGATTATTGTGGGACACTGTTTAAATAGTCTCTGATTATTGTGGGACTCTGTTTAAATAGACTCTGATTACTGTAGGACACTGTTTAAATAGAGTCTGATTTCTGTAGGACAGTGTTTAAATAGACTCTGATTACTGTAGGACACTGTTTAAATAGACTCAGATTATTGTGGGACACTGTTTAAATAGAATCTGATTATTGCAGGACTCGGTTTAAATAGACTCTGATTAGTGTGGGACACTGTTTAAATAGACTCTGATTACTGTAGGATACTGTTTAATTAGTCTCTGATTATTGTAGGACACTGTTTAAATAGACTCTGATTATTGTAGGACACAGTCTAAATTGACTCTGATTATTGTAGGACATTGTTTAAATAGTCTCTGATTATTGTGGGACACTGTTTAAATAGACTCTGATTACTGTAGGACACTGTTTAAATAGACTCTGATTATTGTAGGACACTGTTTAAATAGACTCTGATTACTGTAGGACACTGTTTAAATAGACTCTGATTACTGTGGGACACTGTTTAAATAGACTCTGATTACTGTGGGACACTGTTTAAATAGTCTCTGATTATTGTGGGACACTGTTTCAATAGACTCTGATTACTGTGGGACACTGTTTAAATAGACTCTGATTATTGTAGGACACTGTTTAAATAGACTCTGATCACTGTAGGACACTGTTTAAATAATCTCTGATTATTGTAGGACACTGTTTAAATAGACTCTGATTATTGTGCAACACTATTTAAATAGACTTTGATTATTGTAGGACACTGTTTAAATAGTCTCTGATTATTGAGGGACACTGTTTAAATAGACTCTGATTATTGTGGGACACTGTTTAAATAGACTCTGATTATTGTGGGACACTGTTTAAAGAGACTCTGATTATTGTAGGACACTGTTTAAATAGACTCTGGTTATTGTACGACACTGTTTAAATAGTCTCTGATTATTGTAATACTCGGTTTAAATAGACTGATTACTGTAGGACACTAATTAAATAGACTCTGATTATTGTAGGTCTCGGTTTAAATAGACTCTGATTATTGTAGGACACTGTTTAAATAGACTCTGATTATTGCAGGACACTATTTAAATAGACTCTAATTATTCTAGGACTCGGTTTGAATAGACTCTGATTACTGTAGGACACTGTTTAAATAGACTCTGATTACTGTAGGACACTGTTTAAATAGACTCTGATTACTGTAGGACACTGTTTAAATAGACTCTGATTACTGTAGGACACTGTTTAAATAGACTCTGATTATTGTAGGACTCGGTTTAAATAGACTCTGATTACTGTAGGACACTGTTTAAATAGACTCTGATTATTGTAGGACACTGTTTAAATAGACTCTGATTATTGTAGGACACTGTTTAAATAGACTCTGATTATTGTAGGACACTGTTTAAGTAGACTCTGATTACTGTGGGACACTTTAAATAGACTCTGATTATTGTGGGACACTGTTTAAATAGACTGTGATTATTGTGGGAGACTGTTTCAATAGACTCTGATTACTGTAGGACACTGTTTAAATAGACTGATTATTGTAGGACACTGTTTAAATAGTCTCTGATTATTGTGGGACACTGTTTCAATAGACTCTGATTACTGTGGGTCACTGTTTAAATAGACTCTGATTATTGTAGGACACTGTTTAAATTGACTCTGATTACTGTAGGACACTGTTTAAATAATCTCTGATTATTGTAGCACACTGTTTAAATAGACTCTGATTATTGTGCAACACTATTTAAATAGACTTTGATTATTGTAGGACACTGTTTAAATAGTCTCTGATTATTATGGGACACTGTTTAAATAGACTCTGATTATTGTGGGACACTGTTTAAATAGACTCTGATTATTGTAGGGCACTGTTTAAATAGTCTCTGATTATTGTGGGACTCTGTTTAAATAGACTCTGATTACTGTAGGACACTGTTTAAATAGAGTCTGATTTCTGTAGGACAGTGTTTAAATAGACTCTGATTACTGTAGGACACTGTTTAAATAGACTCAGATTATTGTGGGACACTGTTTAAATAGACTCTGATTATTGCAGGACTCGGTTTAAATAGACTCTGATTAGTGTGGGACACTGTTTAAATAGACTCTGATTACTGTAGGATACTGTTTAATTAGTCTCTGATTATTGTAGGACACTGTTTAAATAGACTCTGATTATTGTAGGACACAGTCTAAATAGACTCTGATTATTGTAGGACATTGTTTAAATAGTCTCTGATTATTGTGGGACACTGTTTAAATAGACTCTGATTACTGTAGGACACTGTTTAAATAGACTCTGATTATTGTAGGACACTGTTTAAATAGACTCTGATTACTGTAGGACACTGTTTAAATAGACTCTGATTGCTGTAGGACACTGTTTAAATAGACTCTGATTACTGTAGGACACTGTTTAAATAGACTCTGATTACTGTGGGACACTGTTTAAATAGACTCTGATTACTGTAGGACACTGTTTAAATAGACTCTGATTATTGTAGGACACTGTTTAAATAGACTCTGGTTATTGTACGACACTGTTTAAATAGTCTCTGATTATTGTAGGACTCGGTTTAAATAGACTGATTACTGTAGGACACTGTTTAAATAGACTCTGATTATTGTAGGACACTGTTTAAATAGACTCTGATTATTGTAGGACACTGTTTAAATGGTCTCTGATTATTGTGGGACACTGTTTAAATAGACTCTGATTATTGTAGGACACTGTTTAAATAGACTCTGAATACTGTAGGACACTGATAAATAATCTCTGATTATTGTAGGACACTGTTTAAATAGACTCTGATTATTGTGCGACACTATTTAAATAGACTCTGATTATTGTAGGACACTGTTTAAATAGTCTCTGATCATTGTGGGACACTGTTTAAATAGACTCTGATTTCTGTAGGACACTGTTTAAATAGACTCTGATTATTGTAGGACACTGTTTAAATAGACTCTGATTACTGTGGGACACTGTTTAAATAGACTCTGATTATTGCAGGACTCGGTTTAAATAGACTCTGATTATTGTGGGACACTGTTTAAATAGACTCTGATTATTGTAGGACATTGTTTAAACAGTCTCTGATTATTGTGGGACACAGTTTAAATAGACTCTGATTATTGTAGGACTCGGTTTAAATAGACTCTGATTATTGTGGGACACTGTTTAAACAGACTCAGATTATTGTAGGACACTGTTTAAATAGACTCTGATTACTGTAGGACACTGTTTAAATAGACTCTGATTATTGTGCGACACTATTTAAATAGACTGATTACTGTGGGACACTGTTTAAATAGACTCTGATTATTGTAGGATACTGTTTAAATAGACTCTGATTATTGTAGGACACTGTTTAAATAGACTCTGATTATTGTAGGACACTGTTTAGATAGACTCTGATTATTGTAGGACACTGTTTAAATAGACTCTGATTATTGTAGGACACTGTTTAAATAGACTCTGATTACTGTGGGACACTTTAAATAGATTCTGATTATTGTGGGACACTGTTTAAATAGACTCTGATTATTGTAGGACACTGTTTAAATAGTCTCTGATTATTGTGGGACACTGTTTCAATAGACTCTGATTACTGTAGGACACTGTTTAAATAGACTCTGTTTATTGTAGAACACTGTTTAAATAGTCTCTGATTATTGTGGGACACTGTTTAAATAGTCTCTGATTATTGTGGGACTCTGTTTAAATAGACTCTGATTACTGTAGGACACTGTTTAAATAGAGTCTGATTTCTGTAGGACAGTGTTTAAATAGACTCTGATTACTGTAGGACACTGTTTAAATAGACTCAGATTATTGTGGGACACTGTTTAAATAGACTCGGATTATTGGAGAACTCGGTTTAAATAGACTCTGATTAGTGTGGGACACTGTTTAAATAGACTCTGATTACTGTAGGATACTGTTTAATTAGTCTCTGATTATTGTAGGACACTGTTTAAATAGACTCTGATTATTGTAGGGCACTGTTTAAATAGTCTCTGATTATTGTGGGACTCTGTTTAAATAGACTCTGATTACTGTAGGACACTGTTTACATAGAGTCTGATTTCTGTAGGACAGTGTTTAAATAGACTCTGATTACTGTAGGACACTGTTTAAATAGACTCAGATTATTGTGGTACACTGTTTAAATAGACTCTGATTATTGCAGGACTCGGTTTAAATAGACTCAGATTAGTGTGGGACACTTTTTAAATAGACTCTGATTACTGTAGGATACTGTTTAATTAGTCTCTGATTATTGTAGGACACTGTTTAAATAGACTCTGATTATTGTAGGACACAGTCTAAATAGACTCTGATTATTGTAGGACATTGTTTAAATAGTCTCTGATTATTGTGGGACACTGTTTAAATAGACTCTGATTACTGTAGGACACTGTTTAAATAGACTCTGATTATTGTAGGACACTGTTTAAATAGACTCTGATTACTGTAGGACACTGTTTAAATAGACTCTGATTACTGTAGGACACTGTTTAAATAGACTCTGATTATTGTAGGACACTGTTTAAATAGACTCTGGTTATTGTACGACACTGTTTAAACAGTCTCTGATTATTGTAGGACTCGGTTTAAATAGACTGATTACTGTAGGACACTGTTTAAATAGACTCTGATTATTGTAGGACTCGGTTTAAATAGACTCTGATTACTGTAGGACACTGTTTAAATAGACTCTGATTACTGTAGGACACTGTTTAAATAGACTCTGATTATTGTAGGACACTGTTTAAATAGACTCTGATTATTGTAGCACACTGTTTAAATGGACTCTGATTATTGTAGGACACTGTTTAAATAGACTCTGAATACTGTAGGACACTGATAAATAATCTCTGATTATTGTAGGACACTGTTTAAATAGACTCTGATTATTGTGCGACACTATTTAAATAGACTCTGATTATTGTAGGACACTGTTTAAATAGTCTCTGATCATTGTGGGACACTGTTTAAATAGACTCTGATTTCTGTAGGACACTGTTTAAATAGACTCTGATTATTGTAGGACACTGTTCAAATAGACTCTGATTACTGTGGGACACTGTTTAAATAGACTTGATTATTGCAGGACTCGGTTTAAATAGACTCTGATTATTGTGGGACACTGTTTAAATAGACTCTGATTATTGTAGGACATTGTTTAAATAGTCTCTGATTATTGTGGGACACAGTTTAAATAGACTCTGATTATTGCAGGACTCGGTTTAAATAGACTCTGATTATTGTGGGACACTGTTTAAATAGACTCTGATTATTGTAGGACACTGTTTAAATAGACTCTGATTACTGTAGGACACTGTTTAAATAGACTCTGATTATTGTGCGACACTATTTAAATAGACTCTGATTACTGTGGGACACTGTTTAAATAGACTCTGATTATTGTAGGACACTGTTTAAATAGACTCTGATTATTGTAGGACACTGTTTAAATAGACTCTGATTATTGTAGGACTCTGTTTAAATAGACTCTGATTACTGTAGGACACTGTTTAAATAGAGTCTGATTTCTGTCGGACAGTGTTTAAATAGACTCTGATTACTGTAGGACACTATTTAAATAGACTCAGATTATTGTGGGACACTGTTTAAATAGACTCTGATTATTGCAGGACTCGGTTTAAATAGACTCTGATTAGTGTGGGACACTGTTTAAATAGACTCTGATTACTGTAGGATACTGTTTAATTAGTCTCTGATTATTGCAGGACACTGTTTAAATAGCTCTGATTATTGTAGGACACAGTCTAAATAGACTCTGATTATTGTAGGACATTGTTTAAATAGTCTCTGATTATTGTGGGACACTGTTTAAATAGACTCTGATTACTGTAGGACACTGTTTAAATAGACTCTGATTATTGTAGGACACTGTTTAAATAGACTCTGATTACTGTAGGACACTGTTTAAATAGACTCTGATTACTGTGGGACACTGTTTAAATAGACTCTGATTACTGTGGGACACTGTTTAAATAGTCTCTGATTACTGTAGGACACTGTTTAAATAGACTCTGATTACTGTGGGACACTGTTTAAATAGACTCTGTTTACTGTAGGACACTGTTTAAATAGACTCTAATTATTGTAGGACACTGTTTAAATAGACTCTGGTTATTGTACGACACTGTTTAAATAGTCTCTGATTATTGTAATACTCGGTTTAAATAGACTGATTACTGTAGGACACTGTTTAAATAGACTCTGATTATTGTAGGTCTCGGTTTAAATAGACTCTGATTATTGTAGGACACTGTTTAAATAGACTCTGATTATTGCAGGACACTATTTAAATAGACTCTGATTATTCTAGGACTCGGTTTAAATAGACTCTGATTACTGTAGGACACTGTTTAAATAGACTCTGATTACTGTAGGACACTGTTTAAATAGACTCTGATTACTGTAGGACACTGTTTAAATAGACTCTGATTACTGTAGGACACTGTTTAAATAGACTCTGATTATTGTAGGACTCGGTTTAAATAGACTCTGATTACTGTAGGACACTGTTTAAATAGACTCTGATTATTGTGGGACACTTTAAATAGACTCTGATTATTGTAGGACTCGGTTTAAATAGACTCTGATTATTGTGGTAATCTGTTTAAATAGTTTCTGATTATTGTAGGACTCGGTTTAAATAGACTCTGATTACTGTAGGACGCTGTTTAAATAGACTCTGATTACTGTAGGACACTGTTTAAATAGACTCTGATTATTGTAGGACACTGTTTAAATAGACTCTGATTATTGTAGGACACTGTTTAAATAGACTCTGATTATTGTAGGACACTGTTTAAATAGTCTCTGATTATTCTGGGACACTGTTTCAATAGACTCTGATTACTGTAGGACACTGTTTAAATAGACTCTGTTTATTGTAGAACACTGTTTAAATAGTCTCTGATTATTGTGGGACACTGTTTAAATAGTCTCTGATTATTGTGGGACTCTGTTTAAATAGACTCTGATTACTGTAGGACACTGTTTAAATAGAGTCTGATTTCTGTAGGACAGTGTTTAAATAGACTCTGATTACTGTAGGACACTGTTTAAATAGACTCAGATTATTGTGGGACACTGTTTAAATAGAATCTGATTATTGCAGGACTCGGTTTAAATAGACTCTGATTAGTGTGGGACACTGTTTAAATAGACTCTGATTACTGTAGGATACTGTTTAATTAGTCTCTGATTATTGTAGGACACTGTTTAAATAGACTCTGATTATTGTAGGACACAGTCTAAATAGACTCTGATTATTGTAGGACATTGTTTAAATAGTCTCTGATTATTGTGGGACACTGTTTAAATAGACTCTGATTACTGTAGGACACTGTTTAAATAGACTCTGATTATTGTAGGACACTGTTTAAATAGACTCTGATTACTGTAGGACACTGTTTAAATAGACTCTGATTACTGTGGGACACTGTTTAAATAGACTCTGATTACTGTGGGACACTGTTTAAATAGTCTCTGATTATTGTGGGACACTGTTTCAATAGACTCTGATTACTGTGGGACACTGTTTAAATAGACTCTGATTATTGTAGGACACTGTTTAAATAGACTCTGATTACTGTAGGACACTGTTTAAATAATCTCTGATTATTGTAGGACACTGTTTAAATAGACTCTGATTATTGTGCAACACTATTTAAATAGACTTTGATTATTGTAGGACACTGTTTAAATAGTCTCTGATTATTGTGGGACACTGTTTAAATAGACTCTGATTATTGTGGGACACTGTTTAAATAGACTCTGATTATTGTGGGACACTGTTTAAAGAGACTCTGATTATTGTAGGACAGTGTTTAAATAGACTCTGATTACTGTAGGACACTGTTTAAATAGACTCAGATTATTGTGGGACACTGTTTAAATAGACTCTGATTATTGCAGGACTCGGTTTAAATAGACTCTGATTATTGTTGGACACTTTAAATAGACTCTGATTATTGTAGGACTCGGTTTAAATGGACTCTGATTATTGTGGTAATCTGTTTAAATAGTTTCTGATTATTGTAGGACTCGGGTTAAATAGACTCTGATTACTGTAGGACGCTGTTTAAATAGACTCTGATTATTGTAGGACATTGTTTAAATAGTCTCTGATTATTGTGGGACACTGTTTAAATAGACTCTGATTACTGTAGGACACTGTTTAAATAGACTCTGATTATTGTAGGACACTGTTTAAATAGACTCTGATTACTGTAGGACACTGTTTAAATAGACTCTGATTACTGTGGGACACTGTTTAAATAGACTCTGATTACTGTGGGACACTGTTTAAATAGTCTCTGATTATTGTGGGACACTGTTTCAATAGACTCTGATTACTGTGGGACACTGTTTAAATAGACTCTGATTATTGTAGGACACTGTTTAAATAGACTCTGATTACAGTAGGACACTGTTTAAATAATCTCTGATTATTGTAGGACACTGTTTAAATAGACTCTGATTATTGTGCAACACTATTTAAATAGACTTTGATTATTGTAGGACACTGTTTAAATAGTCTCTGATTATTGTGGGACACTGTTTAAATAGACTCTGATTATTGTGGGACACTGTTTAAATAGACTCTGATTATTGTGGGACACTGTTTAAAGAGACTCTGATTATTGTAGGACAGTGTTTAAATAGACTCTGATTATTGTAGGACACTGTTTAAATAGACTCTGATTATTGTAGGGAACTGTTTAAATAGTCTCTGATTATTGTGGGACTCTGTTTAAATAGACTCTGATTACTGTAGGACACTGTTTAAATAGAGTCTGATTTCTGTAGGACAGTGTTTAAATAGACTCTGATTACTGTAGGACACTGTTTAAATAGACTCAGATTATTGTGGGACACTGTTTAAATAGACTCTGATTATTGCAGGACTCGGTTTAAATAGACTCTGATTATTGTTGGACACTTTAAATAGACTCTGATTATTGTAGGACTCGGTTTAAATGGACTCTGATTATTGTGGTAATCTGTTTAAATAGTTTCTGATTATTGTAGGACTCGGGTTAATTAGACTCTGATTACTGTAGGACGCTGTTTAAATAGACTGATTACTGTAGGACACTGTTTAAATAGACTCTGATTATTGTAGGACACTGTTTAAATAGACTCTGATTATTGTAGGACACTGTTTAAATAGACTCTGATTATTGTAGGACACTGTTTAAATAGTCTCTGATTATTGTGGGACACTGTTTCAATAGACTCTGATTACTGTAGGACACTGTTTAAATAGACTCTGTTTATTGTAGAACACTGTTTAAATAGTCTCTGATTATTGTGGGACACTGTTTAAATAGTCTCTGATTATTGTGGGACTCTGTTTAAATAGACTCTGATTACTGTAGGACACTGTTTAAATAGAGTCTGATTTCTGTAGGACAGTGTTTAAATAGACTCTGATTACTGTAGGACACTGTTTAAATAGACTCAGATTATTGTGGGACACTGTTTAAATAGAATCTGATTATTGCAGGACTCGGTTTAAATAGACTCTGATTAGTGTGGGACACTGTTTAAATAGACTCTGATTACTGTAGGATACTGATAATTAGTCTCTGATTATTGTAGGACACTGTTTAAATAGACTCTGATTATTGTAGGACACAGTCTAAATAGACTCTGATTAATGTAGGACATTGTTTAAATAGTCTCTGATTATTGTGGGACACTGTTTAAATAGACTCTGATTACTGTAGGACACTGTTTAAGTAGACTCTGATTATTGTAGGACACTGTTTAAATAGACTCTGATTACTGTAGGACACTGTTTAAATAGACTCTGATTACTGTGGGACACTGTCTAAATAGACTCTGATTACTGTGGGACACTGTTTAAATAGTCTCTGATTATTGTGGGACACTGTTTCAATAGACTCTGATTACTGTGGGACACTGTTTAAATAGACTCTGATTATTGTAGGACACTGTTTAAATAGGCTCTGATTACTGTAGGACACTGTTTAAATAATCTCTGATTATTGTAGGACACTGTTTAAATAGACTCTGATTATTGTGCAACACTATTTAAATAGACTTTGATTATTGTAGGACACTGTTTAAATAGTCTCTGATTATTGTGGGACACTGTTTAAATAGACTCTGATTATTGTGGGACACTGTTTAAATAGACTCTGATTATTGTGGGACACTGTTTAAAGAGACTCTGATTATTGTAGGACACTGTTTAAATAGACTCTGATTATTGTAGGACACTGTTTAAATAGACTCTGATTATTGTAGGGCACTGTTTAAATAGTCTCTGATTATTGTGGGACTCTGTTTAAATAGACTCTGATTACTGTAGGACACTGTTTAAATAGAGTCTGATTTCTGTAGGACAGTGTTTAAATAGACTCTGATTACTGTAGGACACTGTTTAAATAGACTCAGATTATTGTGGGACACTGTTTAAATAGACTCTGATTATTGCAGGACTCGGTTTAAATAGACTCTGATTAGTGTGGGACACTGTTTAAATAGACTCTGATTACTGTAGGATACTGTTTAATTAGTCTCTGATTATTGTAGGACACTGTTTAAATAGCTCTGA
Source organism: Scyliorhinus torazame (assembly GCF_047496885.1). Taxonomy (NCBI): domain Eukaryota; kingdom Metazoa; phylum Chordata; class Chondrichthyes; order Carcharhiniformes; family Scyliorhinidae; genus Scyliorhinus; species Scyliorhinus torazame. The sequence goes on along the minus strand of NC_092710.1, from coordinate 45,153,655 downwards.
TTATTGTAGGACACAGTCTAAATAGACTCTGATTATTGTTGGACATTGTTTAAATAGTCTCTGATTATTGTGGGACACTGTTTAAATAGACTCTGATTACTGTAGGACACTGTTTAAATAGACTCTGATTATTGTAGGACACTGTTTAAATAGACTCTGATTGTAGGACATTGTTTAAATAGACTCTGATTACTGTAGGACACTGTTTAAATAGACTCTGATTACTGTAGGACACTGTTTAAATAGACTCTGATTACTGTGGGACACTGTTTAAATAGACTCTGATTACTGTAGGACACTGTTTAAATAGACTCTGATTATTGTAGGACACTGTTTAAATAGACTCTGATTATTGTAGGACACTATTTAAATAGACTCTGATTATTCTAGGACTCGGTTTAAATAGACTCTGATTACTGTAGGACACTGTTTAAATAGACTCTGATTACTGTAGGATACTGTTTAAATAGACTCTGATTACTGTAGGACACTGTTTAAATAGACTCTGATTACTGTAGTACACTGTTTAAATAGACTCTGATTATTGTAGGACTCGGTTTAAATAGACTCTGATTATTGTGGTAATCTGTTTAAATAGTTTCTGATTATTGTAGGACTCGTTTTAAATAGACTCTGATTACTGTAGGACGCTGTTTAAATAGACTCTGATTACTGTAGGACACTGTTTAAATAGATTCTGATTATTGTAGGACACTGTTTAAATAGACTCTGATTACTGTAGGACACTGTTTAAATAATCTATGATTATTGTAGGACACTGTTTAAATCGACTCTGATTATTGTATGACACTGTTTAAATAATCTATGATTATTGTAGGACACTGTTTCAATAGACTCTGATTACTGTAGGACACTGTTTAAATAGACTCTGTTTATTGTAGAACACTGTTTAAATAGTCTCTGATTATTGTGGGACACTGTTTAAATAGTCTCTGATTATTGTGGGACTCTGTTTAAATAGACTCTGATTACTGTAGGACACTGTTTAAATAGAGTCAGATTTCTGTAGGACAGTGTTTAAATAGACTCTGATTACTGTAGGACACTGTTTAAATAGACTCAGATTATTGTGGGACACTGTTTAAATAGACTCTGATTATTGCAGGACTCGGTTTAAATAGACTCTGATTAGTGTGGGACACTGTTTAAATAGACTCTGATTACTGTAGGATACTGTTTAATTAGTCTCTGATTATTGTAGGACACTGTTTAAATAGACTCTGATTATTGTAGGACACAGTCTAAATAGACTCTGATTATTGTAGGACATTGTTTAAATAGTCTCTGATTATTGTGGGACACTGTTTAAATAGACTCTGATTACTGTAGGACACTGTTTAAATAGACTCTGATTATTGTAGGACACTGTTTAAATAGACTCTGATTACTGTAGGACACTGTTTAAATAGACTCTGATTACTGTGGGACACTGTTTAAATAGAGTCTGATTTCTGTAGGACAGTGTTTAAATAGACTCTGATTACTGTAGGACACTGTTTAAATAGACTCAGATTATTGTGGGACACTGTTTAAATAGACTCTGATTATTGCAGGACTCGGTTTAAATAGACTCTGATTATTGTTGGACACTTTAAATAGACTCTGATTATTGTAGGACTCGGTTTAAATGGACTCTGATTATTGTGGTAATCTGTTTAAATAGTTTCTGATTATTGTAGGACTCGGGTTAAATAGACTCTGATTACTGTAGGACGCTGTTTAAATAGACTGATTACTGTAGGACACTGTTTAAATAGACTCTGATTATTGTAGGACACTGTTTAAATAGACTCTGATTATTGTAGGACACTGTTTAAATAGACTCTGATTATTGTAGGACACTGTTTAAATAGTCTCTGATTATTGTGGGACACTGTTTCAATAGACTCTGATTACTGTAGGACACTGTTTAAATAGACTCTGTTTATTGTAGAACACTGTTTAAATAGTCTCTGATTATTGTGGGACACTGTTTAAATAGTCTCTGATTATTGTGGGACTCTGTTTAAATAGACTCTGATTACTGTAGGACACTGTTTAAATAGAGTCTGATTTCTGTAGGACAGTGTTTAAATAGACTCTGATTACTGTAGGACACTGTTTAAATAGACTCAGATTATTGTGGGACACTGTTTAAATAGAATCTGATTATTGCAGGACTCGGTTTAAATAGACTCTGATTAGTGTGGGACACTGTTTAAATAGACTCTGATTACTGTAGGATACTGATAATTAGTCTCTGATTATTGTAGGACACTGTTTAAATAGACTCTGATTATTGTAGGACACAGTCTAAATAGACTCTGATTAATGTAGGACATTGTTTAAATAGTCTCTGATTATTGTGGGACACTGTTTAAATAGACTCTGATTACTGTAGGACACTGTTTAAGTAGACTCTGATTATTGTAGGACACTGTTTAAATAGACTCTGATTACTGTAGGACACTGTTTAAATAGACTCTGATTACTGTGGGACACTGTTTAAATAGACTCTGATTACTGTGGGACACTGTTTAAATAGTCTCTGATTATTGTGGGACACTGTTTCAATAGACTCTGATTACTGTGGGACACTGTTTAAATAGACTCTGATTATTGTAGGACACTGTTTAAATAGGCTCTGATTACTGTAGGACACTGTTTAAATAATCTCTGATTATTGTAGGACACTGTTTAAATAGACTCTGATTATTGTGGGACACTGTTTAAAGAGACTCTGATTATTGTAGGACACTGTTTAAATAGACTCTGATTATTGTAGGACACTGTTTAAATAGACTCTGATTATTGTAGGGCACTGTTTAAATAGTCTCTGATTATTGTGGGACTCTGTTTAAATAGACTCTGATTACTGTAGGACACTGTTTAAATAGAGTCTGATTTCTGTAGGACAGTGTTTAAATAGACTCTGATTACTGTAGGACACTGTTTAAATAGACTCAGATTATTGTGGGACACTGTTTAAATAGACTCTGATTATTGCAGGACTCGGTTTAAATAGACTCTGATTAGTGTGGGACACTGTTTAAATAGACTCTGATTACTGTAGGATACTGTTTAATTAGTCTCTGATTATTGTAGGACACTGTTTAAATAGCTCTGATTATTGTAGGACACAGTCTAAATAGACTCTGATTATTGTTGGACATTGTTTAAATAGTCTCTGATTATTGTGGGACACTGTTTAAATAGACTCTGATTACTGTAGGACACTGTTTAAATAGACTCTGATTATTGTAGGACACTGTTTAAATAGACTCTGATTGTAGGACATTGTTTAAATAGACTCTGATTACTGTAGGACACTGTTTAAATAGACTCTGATTACTGTAGGACACTGTTTAAATAGACTCTGATTACTGTGGGACACTGTTTAAATAGACTCTGATTACTGTAGGACACTGTTTAAATAGACTCTGATTATTGTAGGACACTGTTTAAATAGACTCTGATTATTGTAGGACACTATTTAAATAGACTCTGATTATTCTAGGACTCGGTTTAAATAGACTCTGATTACTGTAGGACACTGTTTAAATAGACTCTGATTACTGTAGGATACTGTTTAAATAGACTCTGATTACTGTAGGACACTGTTTAAATAGACTCTGATTACTGTAGTACACTGTTTAAATAGACTCTGATTATTGTAGGACTCGGTTTAAATAGACTCTGATTATTGTGGTAATCTGTTTAAATAGTTTCTGATTATTGTAGGACTCGGTTTAAATAGACTCTGATTACTGTAGGACGCTGTTTAAATAGACTCTGATTACTGTAGGACACTGTTTAAATAGACTCTGATTATTGTAGGACACTGTTTAAATAGACTCTGATTACTGTAGGACACTGTTTAAATAATCTATGATTATTGTAGGACACTGTTTAAATCGACTCTGATTATTGTATGACACTGTTTAAATAATCTATGATTATTGTAGGACACTGTTTCAATAGACTCTGATTACTGTAGGACACTGTTTAAATAGACTCTGTTTATTGTAGAACACTGTTTAAATAGTCTCTGATTATTGTGGGACACTGTTTAAATAGTCTCTGATTATTGTGGGACTCTGTTTAAATAGACTCTGATTACTGTAGGACACTGTTTAAATAGAGTCTGATTTCTGTAGGACAGTGTTTAAATAGACTCTGATTACTGTAGGACACTGTTTAAATAGACTCAGATTATTGTGGGACACTGTTTAAATAGACTCTGATTATTGCAGGACTCGGTTTAAATAGACTCTGATTAGTGTGGGACACTGTTTAAATAGACTCTGATTACTGTAGGATACTGTTTAATTAGTCTCTGATTATTGTAGGACACTGTTTAAATAGACTCTGATTATTGTAGGACACAGTCTAAATAGACTCTGATTATTGTAGGACATTGTTTAAATAGTCTCTGATTATTGTGGGACACTGTTTAAATAGACTCTGATTACTGTAGGACACTGTTTAAATAGACTCTGATTATTGTAGGACACTGTTTAAATAGACTCTGATTACTGTAGGACACTGTTTAAATAGACTCTGATTACTGTGGGACACTGTTTAAATAGACTCTGATTACTGTGGGACACTGTTTAAATAGTCTCTGATTATTGTGGGACACTGTTTCAATAGACTCTGATTACTGTGGGACACTGTTTAAATAGACTCTGATTATTGTAGGACACTGTTTAAATAAACTCTGATTACTGTAGGACACTGTTTAAATAATCTCTGATTATTGTAGGACATTGTTTAAATAGACTCTGATTACTGTAGGACACTGTTTAAATAGTCTCTGATTATTGTAGGACTCTGTTTCAATAGACTCTGATTACTGTGGGACACTGTTTAAATAGACTCTGATTATTGTAGGACACTGTTTAAATAGACTCTGATTACTGTAGGACACTGTTTAAATAGTCTCTGATTATTGTGGGACACTGTTTAAATAGACTCTGATTATTGTGGGACACTGTTTAATAGACTCTGATTATTGCAGGACTCGGTTTAAATAGACTCTGATTAGTGTGGGACACTGTTTAAATAGACTCTGATTACTGTAGGATACTGTTTAATTAGTCTCTGATTATTGTAGGACACTGTTTAAATAGCTCTGATTATTGTAGGACACAGTCTAAATAGACTCTGATTATTGTTGGACATTGTTTAAATAGTCTCTGATTATTGTGGGACACTGTTTAAATAGACTCTGATTACTGTAGGACACTGTTTAAATAGACTCTGATTATTGTAGGACACTGTTTAAATAGACTCTGATTATTGTAGGACATTGTTTAAATAGACTCTGATTACTGTAGGACACTGTTTAAATAGACTCTGATTACTGTGGGACACTGTTTAAATAGACTCTGATTACTGTAGGACACTGTTTAAATAGACTCTGATTATTGTAGGACACTGTTTAAATAGACTCTGGTTATTGTACGACACTGTTTAAATAGTCTCTGATTATTGTAATACTCGGTTTAAATAGACTGATTACTGTAGGACACTGTTTAAATAGACTCTGATTATTGTAGGACTCGGTTTAAATAGACTCTGATTATTGTAGGACACTGTTTAAATAGACTCTGATTATTGTAGGACACTATTTAAATAGACTCTGATTATTCTAGGACTCGGTTTAAATAGACTCTGATTACTGTAGGACACTGTTTAAATAGACTCTGATTACTGTAGGATACTGTTTAAATAGACTCTGATTACTGTAGGACACTGTTTAAATAGACTCTGATTACTGTAGGACACTGTTTAAATAGACTCTGATTATTGTAGGACTCGGTTTAAATAGACTCTGATTAATGTGGTAATCTGTTTAAATAGTTTCTGATTATTGTAGGACTCGGTTTAAATAGACTCTGATTACTGTAGGACGCTGTTTAAATAGACTCTGATTACTGTAGGACACTGTTTAAATAGACTCTGATTATTGTAGGACACTGTTTAAATAGACTCTGATTACTGTAGGACACTGTTTAAATAATCTCTGATTATTGTAGGACACTGTTTAAATCGACTCTGATTATTGTATGACACTGTTTAAATAGACTCTGATTATTGTGGGACACCTTTTAAATAGACTCTGATTATTGTAGGACACTGTTTAAATAGACTCTGATTATTGTAGGACACTGTTTAAATAGACTCTGATTATTGTGGGACACCTTTTAAATAGACTCTGATTATTGTAGGACACTGTTTAAATAGACTCTGATTATTGTGGGACACTGTTTAAATAGCCTCTGATTATTGTAGGACACTGTTTCAATAGACTCTGATTACTTTAGGACACTGTTTAAATAGACTCTGTTTATTGTAGAACACTGTTTAAATAGTCTCTGATTATTGTGGGACACTGTTTAAATAGTCTCTGATTATTGTGGGACTCTGTTTAAATAGACTCTGATTACTGTAGGACACTGTTTAAATAGAGTCTGATTTCTGTAGGACAGTGTTTAAATAGACTCTGATTACTGTAGGACACTTTTTAAATAGACTCAGATTATTGTGGGACACTGTTTAAATAGACTCTGATTATTGCAGGACTCGGTTTAAATAGACTCTGATTAGTGTGGGACACTGTTTAAATAGACTCTGATTACTGTAGGATACTGTTTAATTAGTCTCTGATTATTGTAGGACACTGTTTAAATAGACTCTGATTATTGTAGGACACAGTCTAAATAGACTCTGATTATTGTAGGACATTGTTTAAATAGTCTCTGATTATTGTGGGACACTGTTTAAATAGACTCTGATTACTGTAGGACACTGTTTAAATAGACTCTGATTATTGTAGGACACTGTTTAAATAGACTCTGATTACTGTAGGACACTGTTTAAATAGACTCTGATTACTGTGGGACACTGGTAAATAGACTCTGATTACTGTGGGACACTGTTTAAATAGTCTCTGATTATTGTGGGACACTGTTTCAATAGACTCTGATTACTGTGGGACACTGTTTAAATAGACTCTGATTATTGTAGGACACTGTTTAAATAGACTCTGATTACTGTAGGACACTGTTTAAATAATCTCTGATTATTGTAGGACTCTGTTTCAATAGACTCTGATTACTGTGGGACACTGTTTAAATAGACTCTGATTATTGTGGGACACTGTTTAAATAGACTCTGATTACTGTAGGACACTGTTTAAATAGTCTCTGATTATTGTGGGACACTGTTTAAATAGACTCTGATTATTGTGGGACACTGTTTAAATAGAATCTGATTATTGTGGGACACTGTTTAAAGAGACTCTGATTATTGTAGGACACTGTTTAAATAGACTCTGATTATTGTAGGACACTGTTTAAATAGACTCTGATTATTGTAGGGCACTGTTTAAATAGTCTCTGATTATTGTGGGACTCTGTTTAAATAGACTCTGATTACTGTAGGACACTGTTTAAATAGAGTCTGATTTCTGTAGGACAGTGTTTAAATAGACTCTGATTACTGTAGGACACTGTGTAAATAGACTCAGATTATTGTGGGACACTGTTTAAATAGACTCTGATTATTGCAGGACTCGGTTTAAATAGACTCTGATTAGTGTGGGACACTGTTTAAATAGACTCTGATTACTGTAGGATACTGTTTAATTAGTCTCTGATTATTGTAGGACACTGTTTGAATAGCTCTGATTATTGTAGGACACAGTCTAAATAGACTCTGATTATTGTAGGACATTGTTTAAATAGTCTCTGATTATTGTGGGACACTGTTTAAATAGACTCTGATTACTGTAGGACACTGTTTAAATAGACTCTGATTATTGTAGGACACTGTTTAAATAGACTCTGATTACTGTAGGACACTGTTTAAATAGACTCTGATTACTGTGGGACACTGTTTAAATAGACTCTGATTACTGTGGGACACTGTTTAAATAGTCTCTGATTACTGTAGGACACTGTTTAAATAGACTCTGATTACTGTGGGACACTGTTTAAATAGACTCTGTTTACTGTAGGACACTGTTTAAATAGACTCTGATTATTGTAGGACATTGTTTAAATAGTCTCTGATTACTGTAGGACACTGTTTAAATAGACTCTGATTACTGTAGGACACTGTTTAAATAGACTCTGATTACTGTGGGACACTGTTTAAATAGACTCTGATTACTGTAGGACACTGTTTAAATAGACTCTGATTATTGTAGGACACTGTTTAAATAGACTCTGGTTATTGTACGACACTGTTTAAATAGTCTCTGATTATTGTAATACTCGGTTTAAATAGACTGATTACTGTAGGACACTGTTTAAATAGACTCTGATTATTGTAGGACTCGGTTTAAATAGACTCTGATTATTGTAGGACACTGTTTAAATAGACTCTGATTATTGTAGGACACTATTTAAATAGACTCTGATTATTCTAGGACTCGGTTTAAATAGACTCTGATTACTGTAGGACACTGTTTAAATAGACTCTGATTACTGTAGGACACTGTTTAAATAGACTCTGATTACTGTAGGACACTGTTTAAATAGACTCTGATTACTGTAGGACACTGTTTAAATAGACTCTGATTATTGTAGGACTCGGTTTAAATAGACTCTGATTACTGTAGGACACTGTTTAAATAGACTCTGATTATTGTGGGACACTTTAAATAGACTCTGATTATTGTAGGACTCGGTTTAAATAGACTCTGATTATTGTGGTAATCTGTTTAAATAGTATCTGATTATTGTAGGACTCGGTTTAAATAGACTCTGATTACTGTAGGACGCTGTTTAAATAGACTCTGATTACTGTAGGACACTGTTTAAATAGACTCTGATTATTGTAGGACACTGTTTAAATAGACTCTGATTACTGTAGGACACTGTTTAAATAATCTCTGATTATTGTAGGACACTGTTTAAATAGACTCTGATTATTGTAGGACACTGTTTAAATAGACTCTGATTATTGTGGGACACCTTTTAAATAGACTCTGATTATTGTAGGACACTGTTTAAATAGACTCTGATTATTGTAGGACACTGTTTAAATAGACTCTGATTATTGTGGGACACCTTTTAAATAGACTCTGATTATTGTAGGACACTGTTTAAATAGACTCTGATTATTGTGGGACACTGTTTAAATAGCCTCTGATTATTGTAGGACACTGTTTAAATAGACTCTGATTATTGTAGGACACTGTTTAAATAGACTCTGATTATTGTGGGACACCTTTTAAATAGACTCTGATTATTGTAGGACACTGTTTAAATAGACTCTGATTATTGTGGGACACCTTTTAAATAGACTCTGATTATTGTAGGACACTGTTTAAATAGACTCTGATTATTGTGCGACACCTTTTAAATAGACACTGATTATTGTAGGACACTGTTTAAATAGACTCTTATTACTGTGGGACACTTTTTAAATAGACTCTGATTATTGTAGGACACTGTTTAAATAGACTCTGATTACTGTGGGACACTGTTTAAATAGACTGATTATTGTAGGACACTGTTTAAATAGACTCTTATTACTGTGGGACACTTTTTAAATAGACTCTGATTATTGTAGGACACTGTTTAAATAGACTCTGATTATTGTGGGACACTGTTTAAATAGACTCTGATTACTGTAGGACACTGTTTAATCACACCCTCACACTCGCACACCATCACACCCTGAAACCATCACACACTCGCACCCTCACACTCTCACACCATTACATCCTCACACCCTCACGCCATCACACCCTCACACCTACACACTCGCACACCATCACACCCTCACACCCGCACACCATTACACCTTCACACCCTCACACAATCACACCCTCACACCCTCACACTCGCACACCATCACACTCTGAAACCCTCACACACTTGCACACTCACACCACCACACCCTAACACACTCACACACTCACACTCTCACACCCTCACACCTTCACACTCGCACACCCACACACCCTCTCACCCGCACACCATCACACCCTGAAACCCTCACACACTCGCACACTCACACCACCACACTCTCACACACTCGCACACTCACACCATCACACCCTTACACTCTCACACACTCTCACTCTCACACCCTCACACCCTCACACTCGCACACCATCACACTCTGAAACCCTCACACACTCGCACACTCACACCATCACACCCTCACACACTCACACTCTCGCACCTTCACACTCGCACACCCGCACACCCTCACACTCGCACACCATCACACTCTGAAACCCTCACACACTCGCACACTCACACCATCACACCATCACACCCTCACACACTCACACTCTCACACCTTCACACTCGCACACCCGCACACCCTCACACTCGCACACCATCACACTCTGAAGCCCTCACACACTCGCACACTCACACCATCACACCCTCACACCCTCACACTCGCACACCATCACACTCTGAAACCCTCACACACTCGCACACTCACACCATCACACCCGCACACCCTCACACCCGCACACCATCACACCCTGAAACCCTCACACACTCGCACACTCACACCATCACACCCTCACACACTCACACTCTCACACCCTCACACCTTCACACTCGCACACCCGCACACCCTCACACCCGCACACCATCACACCCTGAAACCCTCACACTCGCACACTCACACCATCACACCCTTACACCCTCACACACTCTCACTCTCACACCCTCACACCCTCACACTCGCACACCATTACACTCTGAAACCCTCACACATTCGCACACTCACGCCATCACACCATCACACCCTAACACCCTCACACTCTCACACCCTCACACTCGCACACTCGCACACCCTCACACAATCACACAATCACACCCTCACACCCGCACATCATCACACCCTCACACTCACACACTCGCACACTCGCACAATCACACCCTCACACCCGCACACCCTCACACCTGCACACCCGCACACCCACACACCCACACACTCACACACTCACAGACTTACACATTCACACACTCACACCCTGAAACCCTCACACACTCACACCCTCACACCCTCACACACTCAAACCACACACCCACACACCCTCACACCCTGAAACCTTCACACCCTCACACTCGCACACCCTCACACCATTACACCCTCACACCCTCACACCATTACACCCTCGCACCTTCACACTCGCACACCCTCACACTCGCACACCCTCACACTCACACACCTTCACACACTCGCACACCATCACACCCTCACACCATTACACCCTCGCACCTTCACACTCGCACACCCTCACACTCGCACACCTTCACACCCTCACATCATTACACCCTCACACCTTCACACCCTCACACCATCACAACCTCACCCTCGCACACCATCACACCCTCACATCATTACACCCTCACACCTTCACACCCTCACACCATCACAACCTCACCCTCGCACACCCTCACACCCTCGCAAGTATTTATAACACTACCCGTTCCTTCCACACTGGTAATGTGGATAGTTAGAGCTAGATTTTCACAGGCTAGTCAACATTTCTTATCGCTAGGGGCACTAGTGTGGGAGCAGGTGAACAGTCTGCGATGGCACCAGACCACGTCCTACTGCTGGTTGGCTGAACGTATGTTGTTGCAGAGGACAGACCTGTTGTTCACCTTCATCAAATCCATCTTGGGCCAGGCTTTCTGTTACATCATTCCTCCTCCATATAGAGGATCATTGTTGGTTGCCCTTCTCTCTCTGCTACCCTCTCCCATTTCCTCACTCCTCCCCTTTCTGCCTCTGCCCCCGCTCACCCTCATCCCCCCCCCCACCCCACAGACAGAAAACCACATTTCCCGCCTTTTGTGTCGTCTCTTTTTCTATGTTTCTCTGGCAACCTGCACTTCCTGTTTATATTTCAAAATAGAGTTTTGATATCTCCAAGTTAAAGTAGGGCAATTGACCCCCAATTCCGCTATAACATGCCAACATTGACCTTCCTTCGACACTCGATCATTGACCCTGTGCTTGTGGCCAGGGCTGTTGTCACATGCTTTCACCCAAAGAACAAAGAACAAAGAAATGTACAGCACAGGAACAGGCCCTTCGGCCCTCCAAGCCCATTCCGACCATGCCGCCCAACTAAACTACAATCTTCTACACTTCCTGGGTCCGTATCCCTCTATTCCCATCCTATTCATGTATTTGTCAAGATGCCCCTTAAATGTCACTATCGTCCCTGCTTCCACCAACTCCTCCGGTAGCGAGTTCCAGGCACCCACTACCCTCTGTGTAAAAAAAACTTGCCTCGTACATCTCCTCTCAACCTTGCCCCTCGCACCTTAAACCTATGCCCCCTAGTAATTGACCCCTCTACCCTGGGGAAAAGCCTCTGACTATCCACTCTGTCTATGCCCCTCATAAATTTGTAGACCTCTATCAGGTCGCCCCTCAACCTCCGTCGTTCCAGTGAGAACAAACCAAGTTTCTTCAACCTCTCCTCATAGCTAATGCCCTCCATACCAGGCAACATTCTGGTAAATCACTTCTGCACCCTCTCTAAAGCCTCCACATCCTTCTGGTAGTGTGGCGACCAGAATTGAACACTATACTCCAAGTGTGGCCTAACTAAGGTTCTATACAGCTGCAACATGACTTGCCAATTCTTATACTCAATGCCCCGGCCAATGAAGGCAAGCATGCCGTATGCCTTCTTGACTACCTTCTCCACCTGTGTTGCCCCTTTCAGTGACCTGTGGACCTGTACTCCTAGATCTCTTTGAGTTTCAATACTCTTGAGGGTTCTGCCATTCACTGTATATTCCCTACCTGCATTAGACCTTCCAAAATGCATTACCTCACATTTGTCCGGATTAAACTCCATCTGCCATCTCTCCGCCCAAGTCTCCAAACAATCTAAATCCTGTTGTATCCTCTGACAGTCCTCATCGCTATCCGCAATTCCACCAACCTTTGTGTCGTCTGCAAACTTACCAATCAGACCAGTTACATTTTCCTCCAAATCATTAATATATACTCGTAATCTCTGAAGCACCGTGACCTCATTGCCCACACTGTCACCACTCCTCCCACTGCTTCCGGGTTTCTAATCTGTTGATGATTCGGTACAATCAGTGTGGGAGATTGGAAGATGAGTGGGTGGACCGGGCACTGGGAGAGATCCCATGAACCTCCTCACCGTTAATATTGTAGTTACTTTAAGACAAATGTGTAATGCTTCAGTGACAAACTACTTATCAGTTTCGAATGATTTGAATTATCTGAGTAAAGGGATATATCAGCATATTCTTCAATTGCTTTCTAAACTTTGTCTGGGTAATTGCATAAATAGCAGTGTTTGTGCAGCAACTCAAGAGCTCCAGCATGAAGCCGATTTCCATCACAAAATAATCCAGAGTGATAGATCGATATCCAAAATAATACAAACGGCTCCATATACAATAGATCGTTAATACTGACCATAACAGTATAAAATTGGCCGAGATAACAAACAGTAAAATGATGGATTTCCTCCGACTCTCCATCTCTGGGTCTCTGGCACTGTGCCCACTGCTGTGAGCTCGGAGTCTCCTGCGGGCCCTGCTGCTCAGGACAATGTGTCTGACGGTGAGAACATTGAGCAGCAGAATCTGACCAAACGGGACACACGGGTTTAGAAAATAGTGGAGGCACTCGAGTGTGAGAAATAACGGAGAATACAGAATATCATATGAGGAATCGCAAAACCAGGGTTCGTTCATCAGCTCATACCCACCATATAACATAAAATACCAGAAAATGTTCTTCAAACAGCTCAGCACAGTCACTGTTCCCAGAACTACAACCGCCGTTTTCTCGCTGCAATATTTACTTTTCAGCTTCGGGCAACAAATGGCCACAAATCGGTCAAAGGTGAAAGTGACGGTGAACCAGACAGAACAGTCGGTGGCTGCAAAAAGCAGGACGGCGTGGATATTACACACGCGGATGGACCTCACAAAATCAAAATGTTCTTTATAAAGAATTGGCATCTGTCTCAGAATCAGGTCGAGGACAATGACCAGGAGATCCCCCATTGCCATGGCCACCAGGTAACAAGTAACACATTTGGAGAGGCCACAGTTTTTCCACTTGAGGGTGACAATGGTGATTACGTTCACTGTAAAGAAAGGGGAATCCGAAATTAAATTGTGTGTCATTCTTGTGGTAAGCGGCAGGTTTGTTTGTTGAATTTTTGAGATCTTCCAGAGCACCCAATGATAGAGATGAAACTGTTAAGAGCACAGGGGAAGGAAGGAGAGATTAAATAAAAGATGCTGGAGTTGAGGAAGCGGGGAGGGGGGGGGGGGGGGGGAGACAGCTCTGAGGTTGGAGCAGGGGTTCAAAGGGATCATGGAGCTGACGGTTGTATTGAGGACACATGGGAAATGTGGCGGAAATCTGATACTCGACCTGCACCTTCTTTGCCACGTAGAGGGACTCAGTGATGTGGTGGTAATTAAACTGAACCTATTATCCAGAAGCCCAAATGCATGGTGGCCTCAAATGCACCGTGGCAGCTGGTGGGATAGATATTTAATACTGAAACTGAAATTGTAAACTAGCCTCAACTGTGGTGGCCATTCGCCACTTTGGTCTGAAGATACCGTCTGTTTGGGCAGGGGGTAGAGCTCAGTCCCTGATCTGTGGCTACAATCCGAAATACATTTTACTGACTTGTAAATGTTCCCCTCAACTGCCTAGAACCTTACTCAATGCGGGTAAAATGAGCAAGAGCTGACCCTTTCAACACCGCCCACATCCAATGATAGAATTTATTTAACAGAATGCCGTTCAGGAAATGTGTGGCTGATGGAGTCTCTCTTTCCAGTTGAATATGGCTCTGCTCCTGATTCAGGTGTTGTTGCAGTGGGAAAGGTGGAATTTGGGTCTTGGGAACTGCATCTCGGACGGTGAAGGCTCCGTGTTCCGACCTGCATTGGAAGAGTAGTCACTTGGCTGAGTTCCCTGCGGTGTTGTGATATCAGCACTCCGAATGGAGAAGACTTGGGTCATTGTGGTGATGGCCACATCTGGAGTGTAGGAGCGGGCGCTGAGAAGCCACAACCACCCTGGTGCAATCGCAGCAGGTCTAACAGTGGTTAGCACTGTTGCTTCACAGTGCCTGGGTCCAGGTTCAATTCCCGGCTTGGGTCACTGTCTGTGCGGAGTCTGCACGTCCTCCCCGTGTCTGCGTGGGTTTCCTCCGGGTGCTCCGGTTTCCTCCCACAAGTCCCGAAAGGTGTGCTTGTTAGATGAATTGGACATTCTGAATTCTCCCTCAGTGTACCCGGGAAGAAATCTTACAACACCAGGTTAAAGTCCAACACCTGAGGAAGGAGCAGCGCTCCGAAAGCTAGTGATTCGAAACAAACCTGTTGGACTTTAACCTGGTGTTGTAAGACTTCTTTCTGTGCTCACCCCAGTCCAACGCAGGCATCTCCACATCAGTGTACCCGAACAGGCGGCGGAATGTGTGACGAGGGGCTTTTCACAGTAACTTCATTGCAGTGTTAATGTGAGCCTACTTGTGACAATAAAGATTCTTGTTGTTGTGTGGCAGGCATGGATCACGTGCCCAGTGCAGGCAGCCCTCAAACTATTTCCAAGTTGAATGATGGATGAAAAACGGTGTCCTTGGTGTTTGGAACTTGCTCATCTCCACTCCAGGATTTACCTCCCAAAACAGCCATCCTGTGAGGAGCTGCTGGAAGAGCAGGATACTGGGTATGATGGCTTCGGCTGGAGAACTTCAAAGACAAGAATCAGAATGTTACAATTCAGGCACTGTTGGATTGGTTTAAAGGACAGGGCGATGTCCCATTCAGAACCTGCCTCCCCTCAGCATCCCAGGGTAACAGGTGGACAATATGTTGGCCCAGCGTCGAGAGGTACACAGACCACGATGGAAATGGTGACTGTACAGATGGCACCACGGATGGATCTGGAGTTTTAGAGCCCCAGTACAATGGGATGTTGGAGTAGGAGAGGCAATGAGGCTGTGTGGGGGAAAGGGGTGACCAATTTCAATCTAAAATAAAATATCACTGAAGCAGGCAGTAGCCAGAGGATTGGCCAATTACAGAGCATCCAAACGGAGGGATTTGCTGACAGGATGGAGAGTTTTGAACGTGAGGATTTTCTTGAACTGTTGATCCTGCAGATCAGTGAGGATCATGAGTGACCTGGATAAACAGCCCAGTTCAGAAGATAACTGGCATTCCAGGTAGTGGGAGGAATGGCGTTTATACCACAGACATCGATGACATTCAGGAGGTGATTGTACATGGGGAGGGTGTTGGAAAGGATGTGGGGTCAGATGTGAGCTGTTTAAATGGATAGCTGGCGTTGCATCCACTCGGTCCGGCCCTCTTTCATAGATTTGTGATTGGAATTAAGTCAAGTTCCCATTTCCCAAAACGTAGTTAGAAAGGAGAATGATACAATGAGATTACAGAATATAATCTGCTCGACATATCGCCTTACCAGCAACTAACTTGGAGCAAAGTGGGAGTAAATGAATGCTCAGTCAGTCAAGCAGTGAAGGTTAATATCCGGATCCACAGGCTTAACACATACACCAAGGGCAGCAAAGTGTAAACACCATGGAGAGTAAGACAGTTAAACATGGTTTGACAAGTTAACAATTGAACATAAATACTTACCAGGAACACCAACAATAGCCAGGATGGGGTAATAAAAGTATTGAATAACAAAAAGCTTATATTCAATCCGCTCAGCTTGTGTTGTCCACCAATGAGGTAAAGAAAGATAGTTCAAAAAAGTGGATAATTGCCTGTCCATTGCTGTAACATGCCAGTCCATTGAGAGCTCAGACACCGCGCTCTCTCCCCTCCCTGTCTCCAAGGAGCTGCGAATCCTTTTACTGCGCTGCTGTCAGCATTACAGCATGAGCCTTATAAAGAGGTAAATCCTCCAGTGGCACAACTGGGATCTGTTGAGACTCAAATTAATTCCCGTCACTGAACAAACATGTTCATTTAACCCCTCTCAATCCAACATTTCGAATAGCACGATAAAGTGGTTCATTTTCAGGGTCTGGATGGGATATAGCTGGATCACAAGAGGGAGGAATAAGGCAGCAGGGTGGCCCAGTGGTTAGCACTGCTGCCTCACGACGCCGAGGTCCCAGGTTCGATCCCGGCTCTGGCTCACTGTCTGTGTGGAGTTTTCACATTTTCCCCGTGTCTGCGTGGGTTTCGCCCCCACAGCCCAAAGATGTACAATAGAACATAGAACATAGAACGATACAGCGCAGTACAGGCCCTTCGGCCCACGATGTTGCACCGAAACAAAAGCCATCTAACCTACACTATGCCATTATCATCCATATGTTTATCCAATAAACTTTTAAATGCCCTCAATGTTGGCGAATTCACGACCGTTGCAGGTAGGGCATTCCACGGCCTCACTACTCTTTGCGTAAAGAACCTACCTCTGACCTCTGTCCTATATCTATTACCCCTCAGTTTAAAGCTATGTCCCCTCGTTCCAGCCATTTCCATCCGCGGGAGAAGGCTCTCACTGTCCACCCTATCTAACCCCCTGATCATTTTGTATGCCTCTATTAAGTCTCCTCTTAACCTTCTTCTCTCCAACGAAAACAACCTCAAGTCCATCAGCCTTTCCTCATAAGATTTCCCTCCATACCAGGCAACACCCTGGTAAATCTCCTCTGCACCCGCTCCAAAGCCTCCACGTCCTTCCGATAATGCGGTGACCAGAACTGTACGCAATACTCCAAATGCGGCCGTATGAAGGTGGATTGGCCGTGCTAAATTGCCCCTTGATTGGAAAAAATTAATTGAATGCTCTAAATTAAAAAAAAAAACAAGAGGGAGGAACGATTAAATTGGCGTTAACCCTGACTATGAGATTCCAATCCTCCTTGTTTATGCGCGTGGTGATGGAGGAGTGGTTTTAAAAAAATATTCCAAACTATTCATAACAGCGAAAGGGAGACGTCTGGAGCAGTCAGAATCATTTGGGGAAACTTGCAGTAATTCTGTGGAAGAATATTAATTCTTCCTCGTGAAGATTCCTGTTCATAAATGGAATGGAACACAGACGTGTTCCTGGGGAATCATTGTTGACGAGGTCATTGAATCATTTGATGAAGTAATTGGGTGTGTTGATGAGGCGTTATGTCTCTGGACTTTAGGAAAGGAGTGGGATCAAGTTTAATTTAAGATTTCCCGTTTATCCATCTTTTCTTCATCAGCACACTTCGCAAATCCATGGGAGAGGATATATTTGAAATGTGGGAGAGGAGACTGCTGATTGTTCTGCACGTGGTTTTCCTGGCCAGAGGCGTTGTCATGGAGAACGCAGCAGTGGATGTTGACTGACAGTCAATTGCCAAGCATTGTTTGAAATTTAACAGGAACAGCTGTGCCCTGAAAGATTCGGAATGTGACTTCCATCGGAATGTTGATTGTTCCTCCATTTTGAGTTGGTCAGAACAGACTGTCTTTTAATTCCTCTGGACACAATTTTGGACATAACATGCAAACCAGACTTAACCGAAGGTGGCTGGTCCCTCTGATCTGCTCAGCTCATTCCCAGGACGAGGTCATGACCATCTGACATTGTTTTCCGATCATTAATAGTTATATTGTGCCATTAATTTACAGTATGTGAATGTCGGTGGTTAGGCCAGCTTGCATTGTCCATCCCTAGGTGCCAAACAGAAGGTTGTGCCGAGTGGTCTTCTTAAATCGCTGCAGTCCTTGATCTGTAGGTACACCCACTATGCTGTTAGGGAGGGGAATCTAGGATTTTCACCAAGTGACTGAAGGAATGGCCGATATATTTCCAAGCCAGCGTGGTGACGGATATGGAGGGGAACCTCCAGGTGATGGTCCCCAGGTACCTGCTGCTCTGAATTGCCTTGTTGTCTCACAGCTCCAGGGTCCCAGGTTCAATTCCTGGCTGGGTCACTGCCTGTGCGGAGTCTGCATGTTCTCCCCGTGTGTGCGTGGGTTTCCTCCGGGTGCTCCGGTTTTCTCCCACAGTCCAAAGATGTGCAGGTTAGACCATGATAATTTGCCCTTAGTGTCCAAAAAATGTTTAGTGGGGTTACTGGGTTCTGGGGCTGGTGTAGAGGCGTGGGCTTAAATAGACTGCTCTTTCCAAGGGCCGGTGCAGACTCGATGGGCTGAATGGCCTCCTTCTGCACTGTGAATTCTATGATTCTTGTCCTTCCAGATAGTAGTGGTCGTGGGTTTGGAAGGTGCTGTCTAAGGAATCTTGGTGAGTTACTGCAGTGCATCTTGTAGATGGTACACACTGTGCGTCGGGGGGGGGGGGGGGGGGCGGGGGGGGGGGGGAGTGAATGTTTGTGGAAGGGGAGCGATCAAGCGGGGCTGCTTTGTCCTGGATGGTGTCGAGCTTCTCGAGTGTTGTTGGAGCTGCGCTCACCCAGGCAAGTGGAGAGTTTCCCTCACACTCCTGACTTGTGCCTTGTAGATGGTGGACAGGCTTTGGGGGGTCAGGAGGTGAGTTCCTCTCCGCAGGATTCCCAGCCTCTGACCTGCCCTGGTAGCCACAGTATTAATGTGTCTGGGCCCAGTTCAGTTTCTGATCAATGGTAACCCCCAGGATGTGGATTGTGGGGGATTCAGCGGTGGGAATGCCGTCGAACGTCAAGGGGCGATGGTTAGATCCTCTCTTGTAGGAGATGGTCATTGCCGGGCACGTGTGTGGTGTGAATGTAACTTGCCCCTTGTCAGCCCCGAGCCTGGATATTGTCCGGGTCTTGCTGCATTTGGACATGGACTGCTTCATTATCTGAGGAGTTGCGAATGGTGCTGAACATTGTGCAGTCACCCGCAAACATCCCCACTTCTGACCTTATGATGGAAGGGAGGTCGCTGATGGAGCAGCTGGAGGTGGTCGGGCCGAGGACACGACCCTGAGGAACCCCTGCAGTGATGTCCTGGAGCTGAGATGATTGACCTCCAACCACCACAACCACCTTCCTTTGTGCCGGGTATGATTCCAACCAGCAGAGAGTTTCCCCCCTGATTCCCATTGACTCCAGTTTAGCTCGGGCTCCTTAATGTCATGAACGGTCAAATGCTGCCTTGATGTCGAGGGCAGTCACTCTCACCTTAGCTCTGTTGTTTAGCTCTTTTACCCATGTTTGATTCAAGGCTGTAATGAGGTCAGGAGCTGAGTGACCCTGGCAGAACACAAACTGAGCGTCAGTGAGCAGGTTATTGCTGAGTACGTGCCGCACTGTTGATGACTCCTTCCATCACTTTACTGATGATGGAGAGTAGACTGATAGGGCGGTAAGTGGTTATGTTAGATTTGTCCTGATTTCTGTGAACGGTTCACACCTGGACAATTTTCCTCATTGCCGGATAGATGCCAGTGTTGCAGCTGTTGTTTAATTTTCCCTCAGAACTAACTTATGACTTGCTGACAGAAACTTCATTAACTTTTTCCTCAATAGTAATTGTCGGATTGGCCACTGGACCAAACTGAGGAGGCAATGGACAGGGGCCTCCGCCTGAGATGTCAGCACTTGTAAGTATTGCAGGATACGTGTTTTCCGAATGGCGTGAGTGAATTGGACATTTATTAAACCAAAATGATGTTTGTGATACCCACTAATTTCAGGCCTAAAACCAGGATAACAGACGACAGACAACTATCACAGCACGTTTTTAATATAAATGTAGAGTACCCAATTATTTTTTCCAATTAAGGGGCAATTTAGTGCGGCCAATCCACCTAGCACATCTTTGGGTTGTGGGGGCGAAACCCACGCAAACACGGGGAGAATGTGCAAATTCCACGCGGACAGGGACCCAGAGCCGGGATTCGAACCCGGGTCCTCAGTGCCGTAGGCAACAGTGCTAATCACTGCCCCACCGTGCTGCCCCATCACAGCACTGTTAATCTGTCAGGGCAACTGGACTGTCTCCGTTTTGTTATCAGCAAGAACAGCAATTAGTAGAGGACAGTGAAATCAGAGACCTGAAGTAGAATCACAGATCTTAACATAATGAGCTCTCTTAGAAGAGTTTCAAAGAAGTCATTACTTTCGGCTATGTATTGGACTTTGTAACAGTACTTGGTTAACTGGGAATGACACAGGTTTCAGCTATTGTTATTTTCCGACTCTATTTATTAACTAAAACATATGTGGAGTGTGGTGTAGAAGGTCACATTTAAAAAAAATGTTTTTATTCAAGGTTTTTCAATAATTTTTACAAAATATTCCAAAAAGGAAAATAACACAACAAAGAAAACAGGGCAAGGTGCCAACAACACAAAACAACTTAACCCTCTAAACGATTAACAATTTAACACCCATCTCAAAGCAAAGTGGGGCATGCGCCCCTTACAAAAAAAAAGAAATCAGCCCCCCCCCCCCACCCCGGGTTGCTGCTGACCTCCACCTAACGTTCCGCGAGAACGTCAAGGAACGGTCGCCCGGAAAGCCCCTGCAAGGACCCTCGCAAGGCAAACTTTATCTTCTCCAACCTGAGAAATCCCGCCACGTCACTGACCCAAGCCTCCATGCTTGGGGGCTTCGCGTCCCTCCACATTAACAAGAGCCGCCTCCGGGCTACCAAGGAGGCAAAGGCCAGCATTCCGGCCTCTTTCGACTCCTGCACTCCCAGATCGCCTGATACCCCAAATATCGCTATCCCCCAGCTCGGTTTTACCCGAGTGTCCAAGACCTTGGACATAGCCTTTGCAAAGCCCTTCCAAAATTCCGTAAGCGTCGGGGACGCCCAGAACATATGGACATGGTTTGCTTGGCTCCCCGAACACCTCACACACCTGTCCTCCACCCCAAAGAACTTACTCATCCTCGCCCCTATCATGTGCGCTCGGTGCACCACCTTAAACTGGATCAGGCTGAGCCTGGCGCAAGATGAGGAGGAATTGACCCTGCCCAGGGCGTCAGTCCACAGGCCCTCATCCAGCTCCTCATCCAGCTCCTCCTCCCACTTGCCCTTCAGCTCCTCCACCGAGGCTTCTTCCGCCTCCTGCAGCTCCTGGTATATCTCCGAGACCCTACCCTCTCTGACCCACACGCCCAGGACCACCCTGTCCTGTATCCTTCGGGCAGGCAGCAGCGGGAATTCCCCTACCTGCTTTCTCACGAACGCTCGAACCTGCACATACCTAAAGGTTCCCCGGGGACAACCCAAATTTCTCCTCCCGCGCCCTCAGACTGGCTAAAGTCCCATCGATGAATAAATTCCCCATCCTTTTAATTCCCGCCCGGTGCCAGCTGAGGAACCCACCATCTATCCTACCTGGAACAAACTTATTGTTGTCCCGTATCGGAGCCCAGACTGAGGCCCCCACCTCTTCCTGGCCATCTCCACTGCCACGAACGTGCTCGTGGTATTCCGCGTCGGCGGAAGCGGCAACGGTGCCGTCACCAGTGCCCCCAGGCTGGTATCCATACAGGACGCCATCTCCAACCATTTCCACGCCACCGCCTCTCCCTCCATTACCCACTTCTGAATCATAGACAAATTCCCTTCCCAGTAATAGCTGCACAAGTTCGGCAGCGCCAACCCCCCCCCGAACCCCCCCCCCCCCGAACCCCCCCCCCCCCCCCCCCCCCCGACTGCGCTCCAAGAACGGCCTCTTTCCCCTCGGGGTCTTATTTGCCCACACAAATTCCATAATGCTCCTGTTTACCCGCTTAAAGAAGGCCTTGGGGATGAGAATGGGCAGGTACTGAAAGACGAACAGGATCCTAGGGAGGATCGTCATCTTAACGGACTGCGCCCGACCCACCAGGGAGAGTGGCAACATGTCCCACCTCCTGAAGTCCTCCTCCATCTGGTCCACCAGCCGTGCCAGATTGAGTTTATGCAGGACCCCCCAACTCTTGGCCACCTGGATACCCAAATACCGAAACTCCTCCCACCATCTTAAGTGGCAGCTCCTCCAACCTCTTTTCCTGGCCCCTCGCATGCACCACAAACAGCTCGCTCTTCCCCACATTGAGCTTGTATCTCCAAACTCCCTAAGGGTCTGAATGACCTCCCCCATCCCCTCCACCGGATCCGCAATGTACAACAGCAGGTCATCCGCATACAGTGAGACACGGTGCTCCCCCCCCCCCCCCCCCCACCACCCCCCCCGAACCAACCCCCTCCAGTTTCTGGACTCCCTCAACGCCATGGCCAGCAGCTCGATCGCCAGGGCAAACAGCAGGGGGGACAAAGGGCACCCCTGCCGCGTTTCGTAGTACAACCTAAAACACCCTGACCGCAGCCGGCTCGTCGATACACTCACCACCGGGGCCTGGTACAGCAATTTAACCCACCCTATGAACTCCTCCCCGAACCCAAATCTGCCTAACACCCCCCACAGGTACTCCCACTCCATCTGGCCAAAGGCCTTCTCTGCGTCCATTGCCGCTACCACTTCCGCCTCCCCCCGCCCCCCCTCCGAGGGCATCATGATCACATTCAGCAGCCTCCACACGTTCGTGTTCAGCTGCCTGCCCTTCCCAAACCCCGTCTGGTCCTCATGTGTCACTCCCGGGACACAATCCTCAATCCTGGTGGCCAAGATTTTTGCCAACAGCTTGGCATCCACATTGAGGAGCGAAATTGGCCTATAAGAGCCACACTGCAGCGGGTCCTTTTCCCGCTTGAGGATAAGCGAGAGCAAACCCTGCGACATCGTCGAGGGAAGGATTCCCTTTTCCTTCGCCTCACTAAAGGTTCTCAGCAACAACGGTCCCAACAGCTCCGAGGACTTCCTGTAGAACTCAACCGGGAGCCCATCCGGCCCCGGGGCCTTGCCCGACTGTATACTCACCAACCCCTTAACCAGCTCCTCCATCTCGATCGGGGCCACCAAACCATCTACCCGCCCTTCCTCCACCCTTGGAAACCTCAGTTGGTCCAGGAACTGCCGCATCCCCCCCCCACCCCCCCCGCACCCCCCCCCCCCCTCAGTGGGTTCTGACTTGTACAACTTACCATAAAAGTCCCTAAAGACCTTGTTTATTTTAGCTGGACTCCGCACCATGTTCCCCCCTCTACCTCTAACTCCCCCAATCTCCGTAGCCGCCTCCCTCCTCCGCAGCTGATGCGCCAACATCCAACTTGCCTTCTCCCCATACTCACACACAGCTCCCTGTACCCGCCTCCACTGGGCCTCAGCTTTCCCCGTGGTCAGCAAGTCAAACTCCGTTTGGAGGCTCCGGCACTCCCTCAGCAGCCCCTCTTCGGGGGATTCCGCATACCTCCTATCCGCCCTCAGTATCTCCCCCACCAATCTCTCCCTCTGCATCCCCTCCCTCTTCTCCCTGTGGGCCCTGATTGAGATTAGCTCTCCCCTGACCACTGCCTTCAGCGCCTCCCAGACCACACTCACCGACACCTCCCCATTGTCATTGGCCTCCACATATCTTTGGATGCACCCCCGAACCCGCCCACAAACCTCCTCGTCCGCCAGCAGTCCCACATCCATTCGCCACGACGGGCGCTGGCCCCTCTCCTCCCCCAACTCCAGCTCCACCCAGTGCGGGGTGTGGTCCGAAATCGCAATGGCCGAATACTCCGCCCCCTCCACTCTCGGGATCAGTGCCCTGCTTACCACAAAAAAGTCTATTCGCGAGTAGGCCTTGTGCACGTGGGAGAAGAAGGAGAACTCCCTCGCCCGTGGCCTGGCAAACCTCCACGGATCCACGCCCCCCAACTGATCCATAAACCCCCTCAGAACCTTGGCCGCAGCCGGCCTCTCACCCGACCTCGACCTAGACCGATCCAGTGCCGGGTCCAGTACCGTGTTGAAGTCCCCCCCCATTATCAGATTACCTGCCTCCAGATCCGGGATCTGACTCAACATCCGCTTCATGAACCCTGCATCGTCCCAGTTTGGGGCACCAGCACCACCCGGGCCCCCTGCAGCCTGCCCCTCACCGTCACATATCGGCCCCCCTTATCTGCCACAATACCCACCGCCTCAAATGCCACCCGCTTACTCGCCAGGATTGCGACCCCCCCCTGTTTTTCGTGTCCAGCCCAGAGTGAGAAACCTGCCCTACCCATCCCTTCCTCAGCCTGGTCTGATCCGCGACCTTCAGGTGCGTCTCCTGTAACATGGCTACGTCGGCCTTTAGCCCCTTTAAGTGCTCAAACACCCAGGCCCTCTTGACCGGCCCATTCGTGCCTCTCACGTTCCACGTGATCAGCTGGATCGGGGGACCACCTGGCCCCCCCCCCCCACCCGCTGACTAGCCATCTCCTTTTTTAGGCCAGCCACGTGCCCACACTCTCTAGCCCCCCAGGCGGAGGCTCCCCACCCTGACTGTCCCTCTTACCTTCAACTCCCCCTCCGCACAGCTGCAACCCAGTCCCCCCCCACACGGACAGTGACCCAGAGCCGGGATCAAACCTGGGACCTCGGCGCCGTGAGGCAGTCGTGAAGTTTTGTCCAATTCTTGATGCGGAGGATAAGACAGACCGGGTTTCCCGGACGTTTTGAGATCTCCAATAAAGTCTGGCGCAGAATGTACCACGCCTGCTCCTTCTCCACTTTTCCGTGTCTAATAGCCCTGAGTAATGACCTGGGCAAATGTCTCTCGCTTGTTTTGTTCAGCTGGAACAGGCCCAAGATGTGTGTTTGTTCTTTCTGTCTGAAAACAACAAGGCCCTTTGTCTGAATTTGTGTAGCTTCCAGCAGGCGCGAATGCAGCATACAGCAAGAACAACTGGCAATCTTCCAGCAGGCGCGAATGCATCATACAGCAAGAACAACTGGCAATCTTCCAGCAGGCGCGAATGCATCATACAGCAAGAACAACTGGCAATCTTCCAGCAGGCACGAATGCATCATACAGCAAGAACAGCTGGCAATCTTCCAGCAGGCACGAATGCATCATACAGCAAGAACAACTGGCAATCTTCCAGCAGGCACGAATGCAGCATACAGCAAGAACAACTGGCAATCTTCCAGCAGGCGCGAATGCAGCATACAGCAAGAACAACTGGCAATCTTCCAGCAGGCACGAATGCAGCATACAGCAAGAACAACTGGCAATCTTCCAGCAGGCGCGAATGCAGCATACAGCAAGAACAACTGGCAATCTTCCAGCAGGCGCGAATGCATCATACAGCAAGAACAACTGGCAATCTTCCAGCAGGCGCGAATGCAGCACACAGCAAGAACAACTGGCAATCTTCCAGCAGGCACGAATGCAGCATACAGCAAGAACAACTGGCAATCTTCCAGCAGGCGCGAATGCAGCATACAGCAAGAACAACTGGCAATCTTCCAGCAGGCACGAATGCAGCATACAGCAAGAACAACTGGCAATCTTCCAGCAGGCACGAATGCAGCATACAGCAAGAACAACTGGCAATCTTCCAGCAGGCGCGAATGCAGCATACAGCAAGAACAACTGGCAATCTTCCAGCAGGCACGAATGCAGCATACAGCAAGAACAACTGGCAATCTTCCAGCAGGCGCGAATGCAGCATACAGCAAGAACAACTGGCAATCTTCCAGCAGGCGCGAATGCATCATACAGCAAGAACAACTGGCAATCTTCCAGCAGGCACGAATGCATCATACAGCAAGAACAACTGGCAATCTTCCAGCAGGCACGAATGCATCATACAGCAAGAACAACTGGCAATCTTCCAGCAGGCACGAATGCAGCATACAGCAAGAACAACTGGCAATCTTCCAGCAGGCACGAATGCAGCATACAGCAAGAACAACTGGCAATCTTCCAGCAGGCGCGAATGCATCATACAGCAAGAACAACTGGCAATCTTCCAGCAGGCGCGAATGCATCATACAGCAAGAACAACTGGCAATCTTCCAGCAGGCACGAATGCAGCATACAGCAAGAACAACTGGCAATCTTCCAGCAGGCGCGAATGCAGCATACAGCAAGAACAACTGGCAATCTTCCAGCAGGCGCGAATGCAGCATACAGCAAGAACAACTGGCAATCTTCCAGCAGGCACGAATGCAGCATACAGCAAGAACAACTGGCAATCTTCCAGCAGGCACGAATGCATCATACAGCAAGAACAGCTGGCAATCTTCCAGCAGGCGCGAATGCAGCATACAGCAAGAACAACTGGCAATCTTCCAGCAGGCGCGAATGCAGCATACAGCAAGAACAACTGGCAATCTTCCAGCAGGCGCGAATGCAGCATACAGCAAGAACAACTGGCAATCTTCCAGCAGGCGCGAATACAGCATACAGCAAGAACAACTGGCAATCTTCCAGCAGGCACGAATGCATCATACAGCAAGAACAACTGGCAATCTTCCAGCAGGCGCGAATGCAGCATACAGCAAGAACAACTGGCAATCTTCCAGCAGGCACGAATGCAGCATACAGCAAGAACAACTGGCAATCTTCCAGCAGGCGCGAATGCAGCATACAGCAAGAACAACTGGCAATCTTCCAGCAGGCACGAATGCAGCATACAGCAAGAACAACTGGCAATCTTCCAGCAGGCACGAATGCAGCATACAGCAAGAACAACTGGCAATCTTCCAGCAGGCACGAATGCAGCATACAGCAAGAACAACTGGCAATCTTCCAGCAGGCGCGAATGCAGCATACAGCAAGAACAACTGGCAATCTTCCAGCAGGCACGAATGCAGCATACAGCAAGAACAACTGGCAATCTTCCAGCAGGCACGAATGCAGCATACAGCAAGAACAACTGGCAATCTTCCAGCAGGCACGAATGCATCATACAGCAAGAACAACTGGCAATCTTCCAGCAGGCGCGAATGCAGCATACAGCAAGAACAACTGGCAATCTTCCAGCAGGCGCGAATGCAGCATACAGCAAGAACAACTGGCAATCTTCCAGCAGGCGCGAATGCAGCATACAGCAAGAACAACTGGCAATCTTCCAGCAGGCACGAGTGCAGCATACAGCAAGAACAACTGGCAATCTTCCAGCAGGCACGAATGCAGCATACAGCAAGAACAACTGGCAATCTTCCAGCAGGCATGAATGCAGCATACAGCAAGAACAACTGGCAATCTTCCAGCAGGCGCGAATGCAGCATACAGCAAGAACAACTGGCAATCTTCCAGCAGGCGCGAATGCAGCATACAGCAAGAACAGCTGGCAATCTTCCAGCAGGCGCGAATGCAGCATACAGCAAGAACAACTGGCAATCTTCCAGCAGGCGCGAATGCAGCATACAGCAAGAACAGCTGGCAATCTTCCAGCAGGCACGAATGCAGCATACAGCAAGAACAACTGGCAATGTTCCAGCAGGCATGAATGCAGCATACAGCAAGAACAACTGGCAATCTTCCAGCAGGCGCGAATGCAGCATACAGCAAGAACAACTGGCAATCTTCCAGCAGGCGCGAATGCAGCATACAGCAAGAACAGCTGGCAATCTTCCAGCAGGCGCGAATGCAGCATACAGCAAGAACAACTGGCAATCTTCCAGCAGGCGCGAATGCAGCATACAGCAAGAACAACTGGCAATCTTCCAGCAGGCGCGAATGCAGCATACAGCAAGAACAACTGGCAATCTTCCAGCAGGCACGAATGCAGCATACAGCAAGAACAGCTGGCAATCTTCCAGCAGGCGCGAATGCAGCATACAGCAAGAACAACTGGCAATCTTCCAGCAGGCGCGAATGCAGCATACAGCAAGAACAACTGGCAATCTTCCAGCAGGCGCGAATGCAGCATACAGCAAGAACAACTGGCAATCTTCCAGCAGGCGCGAATGCAGCATCCAGCAAGAACTGGCAATCTTCCAGCAGGCGCGAATGCAGCATTCAGCAAGAACAACTGGCAATCTTCCAGCAGGCGCGAATGCAGCATACAGCAAGAACAACTGGCAATCTTCCAGCAGGCGCGAATGCAGCATACAGCAAGAACAACTGGGAATCTTCCAGCAGGCACGAATGCAGCATACAGCAAGAACAACTGGCAATCTTCCAGCAGGCGCGAATGCAGCATACAGCAAGAACAACTGGCAATCTTCCAGCAGGCGCGAATGCAGCATACAGCAAGAACAACTGGCAATCTTCCAGCAGGCACGAATGCAGCATACAGCAAGAACAGCTGGCAATCTTCCAGCAGGCGCGAATGCATCATACAGCAAGAACAACTGGCAATCTTCCAGCAGGCACGAATGCAGCATACAGCAAGAACAGCTGGCAATCTTCCAGCAGGCGCGAATGCAGCATACAGCAAGAACAACTGGCAATCTTCCAGCAGGCACGAATGCATCATACAGCAAGAACAACTGGCAATCTTCCAGCAGGCAGGAATGCAGCATACAGCAAGAACAACTGGCAATCTTCCAGCAGGCACGAATGCAGCATACAGCAAGAACAACTGGCAATCTTCCAGCAGGCGCGAATGCATCATACAGCAAGAACAACTGGCAATCTTCAATAGGTTGTTGTTAAATATTTGGCTGATAATGTTGGTCTGTTTCGTGGTTTAAGGATTGAGTCACATGATAGCCTAATACATCATCAGCTCCAGTGTGGCATTGCCCTCAGTCTGGACCGGGCCTTTGTCCAGTGAACAACCAGCGAATAAACCGTTGTTGATTATTACGTTCAACCCATGTATTTCGGCAATTCCTTTCTTCCATTCTGCAAATACAATACGCAAATGCGGACATTTAACGACCTGGGATCGGGAAAAATATATTGTACAAAGTGAAATTAAAATGGAAGTTGTCCACGGTCGATGTTGAAGCAGCTGACAGTCCGTCAGTGATTCCACCTGACACTTAGCGTACCACACAACCTCCCCCGGCAACACATTCCCGGCACCAACCACCCTCTGTGTAAAAAAAACTGCTTCGCACATCTCCTCAAAACTTTGCCCCAAGGACCTTAAACCTATGGTCCCTAGTGACTGACCCCTCCACCCTGGGAGAGAGTGCCTGCCCCCCCCCCCCCCCTAACTTTGTAGAACTCTATCAGGTCACCACTCAACCTCCGTCTTTTTAATGAAAACAGTCTCCACATAGCTAACACCATTCAGACCGGGCAACGTCCTTGTAAACCTCCTCTGCACCCTCTCCAAAGCCTCCACATCCTTCTGGTAGTGTGGCGACCAGAATTGTGCTCAATATTCCAAGTGCGGCCTTACCAAGGTTCTGTACAACTGCAGCCTGACTTGCCAGTTTTTACACTCGATGCTCCGTCCAATGAAGGCAAGCTTTCCGTCTGCTTTCTCGACGACCTTGTCCACTTGTGTTGCCACCTTCAAAGATCTGTGGACCAGCACGCCCAGATCTCTCTGACTTTCTATACTCCTAAGAGTTTTACCATTTACGGTATATTTCCCGTCTAATAAAATGCATTACCTCACATTTGTCTGCCTTAAAGTTAATTTACCATTTCTGTGCCCAAGTCTCCGACCTATCTAGGTCCTGCTGCATCCTCTGAGAATCCTCAACACTATCTGCCCCTCCACCAACCTTGGTGTCATCCGCGAACTCACTAATCAGATCGGCTACATTATCCTCCAGATCGTTTATGTACACTACAAACAACAGAGGTCCCAGCACCGATCCCTGTGGAACACCACTAGTCACAACCTTCCATTCAGAAAAACACCCTTCTACTGCTACCCTCTGCGACCGAGCCAGTTCTGTATCCACCTTGCCACCTCACCTCTGATCCCGTGTGACTTCACCTTTTGTACCAGTCGGCCATGAGGCACCTTGTCAAAGGCTTTACTGAAGTCCATGTAAACAACATCCACCGCCCTACCCTCGCCAACCCTGCTGACAAATGGCGGAAAACATAGAACATAGAACAATACAGCGCAGTACAGGCCCTTCAGCCCACAATATTGCACCGACATGGGAAGTCAAAAAAACAAAAGCCATCTAACCTACACTATGCCATTACCATCCATATGTTTATCCAATAAACTTTTAAATGCCCTCAATGTTGGCGAGTTCACTACTGTAGCAGGTAGGGCATTCCACGGCCTCACTACTTTTTGCGTAAAGAACCTACCTCTGACCTCTGTCCTATATCTATTACCCCTCAGTTTAAAGCTATGTCCCCTCGTGCCAGCCATATCCATCCGCGGGAGAAGGCTCTCACTGTCCACCCTATCTAACCCTCTGATCATTTTGTATGCCTCTATTAAGTCTCCTCTTAACCTTCTTCTCTCTAACGAAAACAACCTCAAGTCCATCAGCCTTTCCTCATAAGATTTTCCCTCCATACCAGGCAACATCCTGGTAAATCTCCTCTGCACCCGTTCCAAAGCTTCCACGTCCTTCCTATAATGAGGTGACCAGAACTGTACGCAATACTCCAAATGCGGCCGTACCAGAGTTTTGTACAGCTGCAACATGACCTCATGACTCCAGAACTCAATCCCTCTACCAATAAAGGCCAATACTCCATAGGCCTTCTTCACAACCCTATCAACCTGGGTGGCAACTTTCAGGGATCTATGTACATGGACACCGAGATCCCTCTGCTCATCCACACTTCCAAGAATTTTACCATTAGCCAAATATTCCGCATTCCTGTTATTCCTTCCAAAGTGAATCACCTCACACTTCTCTACATTAAACTCCATTTGCCACCTCTCAGCCCAGCTCTGCAGCTTATCTATGTCCCTCTGTAACCTTCAACATCCTTCCGCACTGTCGACAACACCACCGACTTTAGTGTCCTCTGCAAATTTACTCACCCACGCTTCTGCGCCCTCCTCTAGGTCATTGATAAAAATGACAAACAGCAACGGCCCCAGAACAGATCCTTGTGGTACTCCAGTTGTGACAGAACTCCATACTGGACATTTCCCATCAACCACCACCCTCTGTCTTCTTTCAGCTAGCCAATATCTGATCCACATCTCTAAATCACCCTCAATCCCCAGCCTCCGTATTTTCTGCAAAAGCCTACCGTGGGGAACCTTATCAAACGCTTTACTGAAATCCATATACACCACATCAACTGCTCTACCCTCGTCTACCTGTTCATTCACCTTCTCAAAGAACTCGATAAGGTTTGTGAGGCATGACCTACCTTTCACAAAGCCATGCTGACTATCCCTAATCATATTATTCCTATCTAGATGATTATAAATCTTGTCTCTTATAATCCCCTCCAAGACTTTACCCACTACAGACGTGAGGCTCACCGGTCTATAGTTGCCGGGGTTGTCTCTACTCCCCTTCTTGAACAAAGGGACCACATTTGCTATCCTCCAGTCCTCTGGCAATATTCCTGTAGCCAATGATGACATAAAAATCAAAGCCAAAGGTCCAGCAATCTCTTCCCTGGCCTCCCAGAGAATCCTAGGATAAATCCCATCGGGCCCTGGGGACTTATCTATTTTCAGCCTGTCCAGAATTGCCAACACCTCTTCCCTATGTACCTCAATGCCATCTATTCTATTAGCCTGGGGCTCAGCATTCTCCTCCACAACATTACCTTTTTCCTGAGTGAATACTGACGAAAAATATTCATTTAGTATCTCGCCTATCTCTTCAGACTCCACACACAACTTCCCATCCCTGTCCGTGACTGGCCCTACTCTTACCCTAGTCATTCGCTTATTCCTGACATACCTATAGAAAGCTTTTGGGTTTTCCTTGATCCTACCTGCCAAATACCTCTCATGTCCCCTCCTTGCTCATCTTAGCTCTCTCTTTAGATCCTTCCTCGCTACCTTGTAACTATCAAGCGCCCCAACTGAAACTTCATACCTCATCTTCACATAGGCCTCCTTCTTCCTCTTAACAAGAGATTCCACTTCTTTGGTAAACCACGGTTCCCTCGCTCGACGCCTTCCTCCCTGCCTGACCAATACGCACTTATCAAGGACCTGTACAAATCGGACGGTCTGCATCTGGGTGGGACCGGAACCAATGTTCTCGGGGGGGTGTTTGCTCGTGCAGTTGGGGAGGGTTTAAACTAATGTGCCAGGGGGATGGGAACCGATGTAGGAAGTCAGTGGGGACAGAAACAAAAGGCAGGAAGGGAGAGTGTGTAAAGCAGGGTAGAGAGCAAGGAAGGTCTACATTAAACTGCATTTATTTCAATGCAAGGGGCCTGACGGGCAAAGCGGATGAACTCAGGGCATGGACGGGCACATGGGACTGGGATATTATAGCTATGACTGAAACATGGCTAAGGGAGGGGCAGGACTGGCAGCTCAATGTTCCGGGGTACAGATGCTATAGAAAGGATAGAACAGGAGGTAAGAGAGGAGGGGGAGTGGCGTTTTTGATTAGGGAGAACATCACAGCAGTACTTAGAGGGGATATATCCGAGGGTTCGCCCACTGAGTCTATATGGGTGGAACTGAAAAATAAGAAGGGAGAGATCACCTTGGTAGGACTGTACTACAGGCCCCCAAATAGTCAGCGGGAAATTGAGGAGCAAATATGTAAGGAGATTACAGATAGCTGCAAGAATAATAGGGTGGTAGTAGTAGGGGACTTTAACTTTCCCAACATTGACTGGGACAGCCATAGCATTAGGGGTTTGGATGGAGGGAAATTTGTTGAGTGTATTCAGGAGGAATTTCTCATTCAGTATGTGGATGGACCGACTAGAGAGGGGGCAAAACTTGACCTCGTCTTGGGAAATAAGGAAGGGCAAGTGATAGAAGTGCTAGTGAGGGATCACTTTGGGACAAGTGACCATAATTCCATTAGTTTTAAGATAGCTATGGAGAATGATAGGTCTGGCCCAAGAGTTAAAATTCTTAATTGGGGCAAGGCCAATTTTGATGGTATCAGACAGGAACTTGCAGAGGTAGATTGGGGGAGACTATTGGCAGACAAAGGGACGGCTGGTAAATGGGAGGCTTTTAAAAATGTGTTAACCAGGGTGCAGGGTAAGCACATTCCCTTTAGAGTGAAGGGCAAGGCTGGTAGAAGTAGGGAACCCTGGATGACTCGAGATATTGAGACTCTGGTCAAAAAGAAGAAGGAGGCATATGACGTACATAAGCAACTGGGATCAAGTAGATCCCTTGAAGAGTATAGAGATTGTCGAAATAGAGTTAAGAGGGAAATCAGGAGGGCAAAAAGGGGACATGAAATTGCTTTGGCAAATAATGCAAGGGAGAATCCAAAGAGATTCTACAGATACATAAAGGGGAAAAGAGTAACTAGGGACAGAGTAGGGCCTCTTAAGGATCAACAAGGGCATCTATGCGCAGAGCCACAAGAGTTGGGTGAGATCCTGAATGAATATTTCTCATCGGTATTCACGGTGGAGAAAGGCATGGATGTTAGGAAACTAAGGGAAATAAATAGTGATGTCTTGAGAAGTGTGCATATTACAGAGGAGGAGGTGCTGGAAGTCTTAAAGCGCATCAAGGTAGATAAATCCCCGGGACCTGATGAAATGTATCCCAGGATGTTGTGGGAGGCTAGGGAGGAAATTGCGGGTCCCCTAACCGAGATATTTGAATCATCGGCAGCCACAGGTGAGGTGCCTGAAGATTGGAGAGTGGCGAATGTTGTGCCCTTGTTTAAGAAGGGCAGCAGGGAAAAGCCTGGGAACTACAGACCGGTGAGCCTAACGTCTGTAGTAGGTAAGTTGCTAGAAGGTATTCTGAGAGACAGGATCTACAAGCATTTAGAGAGGCAAGGACTGATTCGGGGCAGTCAGCATGGCTTTGTGCGTGGAAAATCATGTCTCACAAATTTGATTGAGTTTTTTGAGGGAGTGACCAAGAAGGTAGATGAGGGCAGTGCAGTAGACGTTGTCTACATGGACTTTAGCAAAGCCTTTGACAAGGTACCGCATGGTAGGTTGTTGCAGAAGGTTAAAGCTCACGGGATCCAGGGTGAGGTTGCCAATTGGATTCAAAATTGGCTGGACGACAGAAGGCAGAGGGTGGTTGTAGAGGGTTGTTTTTCAAACTGGAGGCCTGTGACCAGTGGTGTGCCTCAGGGATCGGTGCTGGGTCCACTGTTATTTGTGATTTATATTAATGATTTGGATGAGAATTTAGGAGGCATGGTTAGTAAGTTTGCAGATGACACCAAGATTGGTGGCACAGTGGATAGTGAAGAAGGTTATCTAGGATTGCAACGGGATCTTGATCAATTAGGCCAGTGGGCCGACGAATGGCAGATGGAGTTTAATTTAGATAAATGTGAGGTGATGCATTTTGGCAGATCGAATCAGGCCAGGACCTACTCAGTTAATGGTATGGCGTTGGGGAGAGTTATAGAACAAAGAGATCTAGGAGTACAGGTTCATAGCTCCTTGAAGGTGGAGTCGCAGGTGGACAGGGTGGTGAAGAAGGCATTCGGCATGCTTGGTTTCATTGGTCAGAACATTGAATATAGGAGTTGGGACGTCTTGTTGAAGTTGTACAAGACATTGGTACGGCCACACTTGGAATACTGTGTGCAGTTCTGGTCACCCTATTATAGAAAGGATATTATTAAACTAGAAAGAGTGCAGAAAAGATTTACTAGGATGTTGCCGGGACTTGATGGTTTGAGTTATAAGGAGAGGCTGGATAGACTGGGACTTTTTTCCCTGGAGCGTAGGAGGCTTAGGGGTGATCTTATAGAGGTCTATAAAATAATGAGGGGCATAGATAAGGTAGATAGTCAACATCTTTTCCCAAAGGTAGGGGAGTCTAAAACTAGAGGACATAGGTTTAAGGTGAGAGGGGAGAGATTCAGAAGGGCCCAGAGGGGCAATTTCTTCACTCAGAGGGTAGTGAGTGTCTGGAATGGGCTGCCAGAGGTAGTAGTAGAGGCGGGTACAATTGTGTCTTTCAAAAAGCATTTAGATGGTTACATGGGTAAGATGGGTATAGAGGGTTATGGGCCAAGTGCGGGCAACTGGGACTAGCTTAATGGTAAAAACTGGGCGGCATGGACTGGTTGGGCCGAAGGGCCTGTTTCCATGCTGTAAACTTCTATGATTCTATGATTCTATAACACGCAGTAGTTGTTCCTTGAACAAGCTCCACATAACCAGTGTGCCCAACACTTGCAGCCTACTTCCCTAACCTATCCCCCCCAAGTCACGTCTAATGGCATCATAATTGCCCTTCCCCCAGCTATAACTCTTGCCCTGCGGTGTATACTTATCCCTTTCCATCATTAACGTAAACGTCACCGAATTGTGGTCACTGTCCCCAAAGTGCTCACCTACCTCCAAATCTAACACCTGGCCTGGTTCATTACCCAAAACCAAATCCAATGTGGCCTCGCCTCTTGTTGGCCTGTCAACATATTGTGTCAGGAAACCCTCCTGCACACATTGTACAAAAAACTACTGTACTCGAACCATATCTTTTCCAGTCAATATTTGGAAAGTTAAAGTCTCCCATAATAACTACCCTGTTACTTTCACTCTTATCCAGAATCATCTTCGCCATCCTTTCCTCTACATCCCTAGAACTATTTGGAGGCCTATAGAAAACTCCCAACAGGGTGACCTCTCCTTTCCTGTTTCTAACCTCAGCCCAGACTACCTCGGAAGAAGAGTCCCCATCTAGCATCCTCTCCGCCACCGTAATACTGCTCTTGACTAGCAGTGCCACACCTCCCCCTCTTTTGCCTCCTTCCCTAAGCTTACTAAAACACCTAAACCCCGGAACCTGCAACAACCATTCCTGTCCCTGCTCTATCCATGTCTCCGAAATGGCCACAACATCGAAGTCCCAGGTACCAACCCATACTGCCAGTTCCCCTACCTTATTTTGTATACTCCTGGCATTGAAGTAAACACACTTCAAACCACCTACCTGAACACTGGCCCCCTCCTGCGAAGTCAAATCTGTGCTCCTGACCTTTATACTCTCAATCTCCCGTACCCTAAAACTACAATCCAGGTTCCCATGCCCCTGCTGCATTAGTTTAAACCCCCCCAAAGAGCACTAACAAATCCCCCCACCAGGATATTTGTGCCCCTCAGGTTCAGATGTAGACCATCCTGTCTGTAGAGGTCCCACCTTCCCCAGAAAGAGCCCCAGTTATCCAGAAATCTGAATCCCTCCCGCCTGCACCATCCCTGTAGCCACGTGTTTAATTGCTCTCTCTCCCTATTCCTCATTTCATTATCACGTGGCACGGGCAACAACCCAGAGATCACAACTCTGTTTGTTCTCGTTCTGAGCTTCCATCCTAGCTCCCTGACAGCCTGCCTGACATCCTTGTCCCCTTTCCTACCTATGTCGTTAGTGCCAATGTGGATCACGACTTGGGGCTGCTCCCCCTCCCCCTTAAGGACCCGGAAAACACGATCCGAGACATCATGTACCCTTGCACCTGGGTAACATACCAACATACCAAACGTGAGTCTCTCTCGCTCCCACAAAATCTCCTATCTGTGCCCCTGACTATCGAGTTCCCAATTACTAATGCTCTACTCCTCTCCCCCCTTCCCTTCTGAGCAACAGGGACAGACTCCGTGCCAGAGGCCCGTACCCCATGGCTTACCCCTGGTAAGTCGTCCCCCCCACAAGTATCCAAAGCGGTATACTTGTTTCTCAGGGGAACGACCGCAGGGGATCCCTGCACTGACTGCTTCTTCCCAGTCCCTCTTACAGTTACCCATCTATCTCCAATCTTTGGTGTAACTAATTCCCTGAAGCTGCTATCTATGACCCCCTCTGCCTCCCGAACGATCCGAAGTTCTTCCAACTCCAGCTCCAGTTCCCTAACTCGGTCTTGGAGGAGCTGGAGATGGCAGCACTTCCTGCAGGTAAAATCAGCAGGGACACTAACGGCATCCCTCACCTCAAACATCCTCCAGGAGGAACATTGCACTCCCTTCCCTGCCATTCCTCTAACTTTCTACCAAGATCTGATTAATAAATAAATTTTTTAAAAAATAATAATGTAAATATGGTACTTACCTCAGACCAATGGGTCTTATTATTAGGTTAGAGGAGGAGGGCGGGTGGGAGACACTACACGTGTAGTGTCTCAGGTTTCCTCTCCACCAGAATTTATTGGTGGGGGGGGGGGAACCTGCCCAGAAGTCCGCGGGTCGAACTTCCGCTTCCGGGTCGAACTTCCGGCTCCCGCCTTATATAAAAAATAAAAATTAAAAATAACACAGAAAAGAAGAACAGAAACGGGACCAGGTAAGTGTTTTTAAAGCAAATTATCACCTCCCGACAGGCCCCTGCACTCCGCTCCTGCCATGGCACCATGGGTTCCTTTCAGTTAGAATCCGAAAACTGCAAACCATATGGACATCGCACTAATATGTCCTGGTATATAACATTTCAGAATCATAAAATTCATAGAATTTACAGTGCAGAAGAAGACCATTCAGCCCCTCGAGTCTGCATCGGCTCTTGGAATGAGCACCCTACATAAGCTCACACCACCCTATCCCCGTTACCCAGTAACCCCACCTAACCGAAGGGCAATTTAACACGGCCAATCCACCTAACCTGCACATCTTTGGACTGTGGGAGGAAACCGGAGCACCCGGAGGAAACCCACGCAGACACAGGGCGACCGTGCAGACTCCGCACAGACAGTGACCCAAGCTGGGAATCGAACCTGGGGCCCTGTCGCTGTGAAGCAACAGTGCTAACCATCGTGCTACCGTGCTGCCCATTGGAGACAGCCCATTCCCTGCATTTCTTTGTACAAAATTGACGCAACCTTTTTAAATTGTCCATTCGTTTGGAACAACCCGTGGACCCTGGTGACAAATCTGCTCAAGAATTGGTTAAAAATTTCGAAGACAAATAAATACGGCAGCCATCAATAACCGCAGAGAGGAATCGGCCAGAGGGGGGAACATTGTGCAGTCCGTTACCAGCCTCAAGCGTGGCATGGAATTTTGCGAATTTGGTGACTCGGTTGATGACACCATGAGAGAGTGCTTGTTTTTTGGGTTCAGAAATGATCCCAGTCAGAACAGATAATTAACGGAACAAAATCTCCGTATTGATATTGCTGTGTCCATGAGCGCAGCAGGCTCGAGACACTAGAAATTGGCTGCCATCCAGAAAAAGATGGACGCAGCATTAGACATGTCAACGCTGTGCAAAAAAAAAAACGGGCCATTAACAGGCTGGTTGCTGGGGCAAGGACAATGAAACCAAAGTGAGGACACACCCGTGGCCACACAATGTGCACTTTCTGGAGTAAAGCGCCACCTACTGACAGACACATGCAATGACAGAAGAGACAAAATGAATTCAACTCTGGAAATTCAGGAACAAAGAGAGCAAGAAAACACGGTTTGGAAAGGGAGCTGATGTTAGGTGTATTCTGTGCGCTTGGTGTACCAGGTCGTTTCTGGGTAATTCTATGACTGAATGAACAACCTTTAAAGCCGAGGTTGATGTGGGGGCTGCCGTCTCTTTTATTCCCCAGGGCATCTCTGAAAAGAAACTGAATCACCGAACATTAGGCCCAGAAAATATCATCCTGGAGACCAACAGGGAGGAAACGGTGCTCCTGAAGGATGCATCATAGTCAAAGTAGAGTTAGGTGGGAAAACTGGAGCACACCCTGGCCTGAAGGACCAAATTAAACTGGAGTGCAGGAAATAGGTTATTCAAAGATGAGTTGGACGATCAACCATGATCATAATGAATGACCGAGCAGGTTCAAAGGGCCGAATGGCCTCCTCCTGTCCCTGCTTCTGGACGTGGGTCACTATCGGAAACATTGATTGAAGAATTTTTGGCTGGCATAGTAGGAGGACAGGATTTTAGCCAATTGACCTAGAGCAGGCCCACATGAAAATGAAATTTGGAGCTGATTCCCTCCACCTGCCCATCATGATCTCACATGATCTCCGGGGTAACAGCAACAGCCAAACTCGAGGCACCACGGTCGGTTCTGCTGCAGAGGGAGGGGTGATAAGTGTGACAGTGCAATAGTTATCGGGGATTCACAGGCATTTCTGTGCCCGCAAACGAGACTCCAGGATGGTGTGTTGCCTCCCTGGTGCTAGGGTCAAGGATGTCTCGGAGCGGGTACAGGACATTCTGGAGGGGGAGGGTGAACAGCCAGTGGCTGTGGTTCACATCGGTACAAACAACATCGGTAAAAAAAGGGATGCTAAAAGCAGAATACAGGGAGCTCGGAAGGAAGTTAAGAAATCGGACCTCGAAGGTAGTGATCTCAGGTTTACTACCGGTGCCACGTGCTAGTCAGAGTAGGAATGGCAGGATATATAGGATGAATACGTGGCTGAAGGGATGGTGTCAGGGGGAGGGTTTCAGATTCCTGAGGCATTGGGACCGGTTCAGGGGGAGGTGGGACCTGTACAAACTGGATGGGTTACACCTGGGCAGGACTGGAACTGATGTCCTAGGGGGGCTATTTGCTAGAGCTGTTGGGGAGGGTTTAAACTAATGTGGCAGGGGGATGGGAACTGATGCAGGAAGTTGGACGGTAGTAAAACAGGGACAGAAACAAAAGGCAGTAAGGGGGAAAGTGTAAGGCAGAGAAGCCATAGTCAAAAATCAACAAGGGCAACAGTACAAGGTACAGTGACTGAGGGGAGCTCAGTGAATAGGACCAGGAATACTAAAAGGAATAAAACTGGAAGTAAAAACATTAATGCTAAGCAACGCGGCAGGTTGTTACATGAAGATATGGGTTCAACGACAAGGAAAATTAGGAGAAAGGTTAAGAGGCAAAATAACTTAGGCAAGGTTACTGATCAAGGTGTTAAGATTCAAAACAGAGGTATAAATGCCAACATAATGCCCATAGTATTCAGAATAAGGTAAATGAGTTGATGGTGCAAATCATCGTGAATGACTATGATTTAGTGGCCATGACTGAAACATGGTTAAAGGAAGGTCACGACTGGGAGTTAAATATCCAAAGGTATCAAACTATTCGGAAGGATAGAGTGGATGGTAAGGGAGGTGGTGTAGCTCTGTTATTTAAGGATGACATCCGGGCAATAGTAAGGGATGACATCGGTGCTACGGAGGATAAGGTTGAATCCATTTGGGTGGAAATCAGGAATAGTAAGGCGAAAAAGTCACTGATAGGAGTAGTCTATAGGCCACCAAATAGTAACATTATGGTGGGGCAGGCAATAAACAAAGAAATAACTGATGCATGTCGAAATGGTACAGCAGTTATCATGGGGGATTTTAATCGATATATCGATTGGCTTAAACAGGTCGGTCAAGGCAGCCTTGAGGAGGGGTTGATAGAATGTATCTGCGATAGTTTCCTAGAACAGTATGTAATGGAACCTACGAGGGAACAAGCGGTCCTAGATCTGGTCCTGTGTAATGAGACAGGATTGATTCAGGATCTCATAGTGAGGGATCCTCTCTGAAGGAGCGATCCCAATATGGTGGAATTTAAAATACAGATGGAGGGTGAGAAGGAAAAATCAAACACTAGTGTTTTCTGCTTAAACAAGGAGATTACAATGGGATGAGCGACTGGGAGCAAAGACTTTATGGTGAAACAGTTGAGGAACAGTGGAGAACCTTCCAAGTGATTTTTCACAGTGCTCAGCAAAGGTTTATACCAACAAAAAGGAAGGACGGTAGAAAGAGGGAAAATCGCCCGTGGATATCTAAGGAAATAAGGGAGAGTATTAAATTGAAGGAAAAAACATACAAAGTGGCAAAGATCAGTGGGAGACTAGAGGACTGTGAAATCTTTAGGGGGCAACAGAAAGCTACTAAAAAAGCTCGAAAGAAGAATAAGATAGATTATGAGAGTAAACTTGCTCAGAATATAAAAACAGATGGTAAAAGTTTCTGCAAATATATAAAACAAAAAAGAGTGGCTAAGGTAAATATTGGTCCTTTAGAGGGTGAGAAGGGAGATTTAATAATGGGAGGAGGAAATGGCTGAGGAACTGAACAGGTTTTTTGGGTCGGTCTTCACAGTGGAAGACACAAATAACATGCCAGTGACTGATGGAAATGAGGCTATGACAGGTGAGGACCTTGAGATGATTGTTATCACTAAGGAGGTAGTGATGGGCAAGCTAATGGGACTAAAGGTAGACAAGTCTCCTGGCCCTTATGGAATGCATCCTAGAGTGATAAAAGAGATGGCTAGGGAAATTGCAAATGCACTCGTGATAATTTACCAAAATTCACTAGACTCTGGGGTGGTCCCGGCGGATTGGAAATTAGCAAACGTGACACCACTGTTTAAAAAAGGAGGTAGGCAGAAAGCGGGTAATTATAGGCCAGTTAGCTTAACTTCGGTAGTAGGGAAGATGCTGGAATCTATCATCAAGGAAGAAATAGCGAGGCATCTGGATGGAAATTATCCCATTGGGCAGACGCAGCATGGGTTCATAAAGGGCAGGTCATGCCTAACTAATTTAGTGAAATTTTTTGAGGACATTACCAGTGCGGTAGATAACGGGGAGCCAATGGATGTGGTATATCTGGATTTCCAGAAAGCCTTTGACAAGGTGCCACACAAAGGGTTGCTGCATAAGATAAAGATGCACGGCATTAAGGGGAAAGTAGTAGCATGGATAGAGGATTGGTTAATTAATAGAAAGCAAAGAGTGGGGATTAATGGGTGTTTCTCTGGTTGGCAATCAGTAGCTAGTGGTGTCCCTCAGGGATCAGTGTTGGGCCCACAATTGTTCACAATTTACATAGATGATTTGGAGTTGGGGACCAAGTGCAATGTGTCCAGGTTTGCAGACGACACTAAGATGAGTGGTAAAGCAAAAAGTGCAGAGGATACTGGAAGTCTGCAGAGGGATTTGGATAGGCTAAGTGAATGGGCTAGGGTCTGGCAGATCAAATACAATATTGACAAATGTGAGGTTATCCATTTTGGTAGGGATAACTGCAAAAGGGATTATTTTTTAAATGATAAAATATTAAAACATGCTGCTGTGCAGAGAGACCTGGGTGTGCTAGTGCATGAGTCGCAAAAAGTTGGTTCACAGGTGCAACAGGTGATTACGAAGGCGAATGGAATTTTGTCCTTTATTGCTAGAGGGATGGAGGTTAAGACTAGGGAGGTTCTGCTGCAATTGTATAAGGTGTTAGTGAAGCCACACCTGGTGTATTGTGTTCAGTTTTGGTCTCCTTACTTGAGAAAGGACGCACTGGCACTGGAGGGTGTGCAGAGGAGATTCACTAGGTTAATCCCAGAGCTGAAGGGGTTGGATTACGAGGAGAGGTTGAGTAGACTGGGACTGTACTCGTTGGAATTTAGAAGGGTGAGGGGGGGATCTTATAGAAACATATAAGATTATGAAGGGAATAGATAGGATAGATGCGGGCAGGTTATTTCCACTGGCGGGTGAAAGCAGAACTAGGGGGCATAGCCTCAAAATAAGGGGAAGTAGATTTAGGACTGAGTTTAGGAGGAACTTCTTCACCCAAAGGGTTGTGAATCTATGGAATTCCTTGCCCAGTGAAGCAGTAGAGGCTCCTTCATTAAATGTTTTTAAGATAAAGATAGATAATTTTTTGAAGAATAAAGGGATTAAGGGTTATGGTGTTCGGGCCGGAAAGTGGAGCTGAGTCCACAAAAGATCAGCCATGATCTCATTGAATAGCGGAGCAGGCTCGAGGGGCCAGATGGCCTATTCCTGCTCCTAGTTCTTATGACGACTTTTTCCACGATATTGGGCCATTATCTAGAATAACACCAGTCCCTGACTGATTTCAACCATCTATGGACCAGATCCTTCGTGTGAAGGAAGGTATGTGTGATTTCTATGGAAACTCAGTCCAGTAAAAGCTAAAAGCG
The DNA here is from genome assembly GCF_047496885.1 of Scyliorhinus torazame. Taxonomy (NCBI): domain Eukaryota; kingdom Metazoa; phylum Chordata; class Chondrichthyes; order Carcharhiniformes; family Scyliorhinidae; genus Scyliorhinus; species Scyliorhinus torazame. The sequence continues at coordinate 45,109,954 of NC_092710.1, read as the reverse complement.
CCATTGTCCAATTTAATATCGGCTGTTTTCCCCTTTGAGGGGGAGAGCTGATTGGCGGTGATTTAACCTGAGGGTCACCACCCCTCAGGCGAAGGGCCAGGTTGAGAAGGTGGAGCCTTCATGAATAACCTCAGTTGTTACGGGAAGGCCAATATCTAGGCTACGTAATCAATATTCAGGGTTTACACAGGGCAGCGAAGGAGATGGAAGCTACATTGCAGGTTCCACGACCATCAAGTTTAATAAGGTTAAGCTCATTCCGAGGGTTTATTAACTAATAAGGGAAGTTCGGCCCGAATCTAGCAACCCTTTTGAAAATGTTACACACCTCATTGTGGATGAAGGAACTATGGCAATGGAGAGAAGAGAGTGAAAAGGCAAACCGGTCAGCTGATGAATCGCTGAGGAATTCAGAGTGTTGGAAGATTTGCAATGTTACTATTGCAACTTGCTTGTGATGTTTCAGAGCCTGCCACATTCACTGCAGGATCGATCAATCTTTCTGATGGGCAGCCGGGTGGGGAAGGTGCTGCGACATAAGGGAGGGGGAGAAACTGAGTTATTCCGAACCACTGCCCCCACCCCCACCCTGGTCACAGGGAGTCAGAAACACCCCCTCCCCCCCCGCCCCCCCAGTCAAAGTGAGTCAGACTGCCCCCCCTCCCCACCGTTCGCTGTCGCCTCGCATTCACCCCAAATGCATTTGGCCAGTGGGGGTGTGGGGTGTGGGGGGGGGGGTGGTTATAAGGGGGGGGCGATGTATGGGGTAGTTGATATCCGATTGGGGTCCAGGCCTGGGGTGGGGGGGGGGGGTGATATCCAGTCACAGGAGTGAAGGAGTGATATTTGATGGGGGTTGATATGGGGGGAGGGTGTATCCGGGGAGGGGCTGATATCCTGGGGGGGGGGGGGAGCACTACAGCTGCCATTGAAACTGGAATTCTGCTCCGTCTCCTCAACAATCCCAATGGGGACAATGGGCAGCAGGAGCCGTGACTGCACCTCCGCCACATCCACTGCAACCCAGCACCCACTGTGCGGTGGCCATCTTGCGTTGCCAGGGGAGAGGCCCGGCGGCCATCTTGCGATGCCAGGGGAGACGCCCGGCGGCCATCTTGCGATGCCAGGGGAGAGGCCCGGCGGACATCTTGCATTGCAAGAGTGGGCACCCGACGGCCATCTTGCGTTGCCAGGGGAGAGGCCCGGCGGACATCTTGCATTGCATGCGGAGCTCCATGTTCCCACCTCGTTTTTTAAAATTTAAGTCTGCTCAGTAAATTGCTGTACCGTCAATATGACATGAGGCAGGTTGAAGTAACATAAATTAAAGGCTTTATTGAACAGAACTTGATCCCCAGCAGCTCGGTTACAGAATGCAGCTGCTGGGGGAAATCCGGGTTCTTATACCGGCATTCCTGGGTGGAGCCCAGTGGGCGGCAGATCCTATCAGGACCCGGTATCCATCTACCAATAGCCTGTCGGCATCGTGGTGTACCGTATTACACCTAATACATACCACCACACACACCGACTCCTCCCCCATTTCCTGACGATTGCTATATTCGCAGACCAATAATAATTTATAAAGTTCGGGAAAGCCAGCCCTTCCCCCCCCCCCCACCCCCGACCCCGCTCCAGCAACACCTTCTTCACCCGCGGGGAGAGGGGACATTAGGGTGCAGCCTAAAATAATCCAACCTCACCCGCTTTGTTCGCACCGCGCCACCGATGCCTGGCACAGCAACTGGACCCAGTCCACAAAACCCAACCCACAACACAACCTGCCCACGGCCCGCGGCCATGGTGACCACCACCACCACATCCAGCAACCTCCTGACCTGCCAGATGCCCACCCCCCCCACGAACCCTGTCTGGTCACCCCCCCCCCCCCCCGCCTCGCCACACCCGGCACACAGTCCCCAAGTCTCGAGGGCAAGATCCGGGCAACGTGGCGCACATTGAACAGTGAGGTCGCCAAACTGCTCCGCATCTTGCCCCGAAATCAGAGAGATCGCAGCCTGCGACAGAGGGAGCCGCCCCTCACTCCCCCAGCCCCTCCCTCAGCCCCTCCCCCAGCCCAACCGCATCACCCCCAGCCCCTCCCCACCTCCCCCCAGCCCAATAGGGGCTCCCAGCCCCTCCCCCACCAGCAGCCCAATGGGGGCTCCCAGCCCCTCCCCCACCCCCACCAGGTCAATGGGGGCTCCCAGCCCCTCCACCCCCGCCCCCCGCAGCCCAATGGGGGCTCCCAGCCCCTCCCCCACCTCCACCAGCTCAATGGGGGCTCCCAGCCCCTCCCCCACCTCCCCCAGCCCAATGGGGGCTCCCGGCCCCTCCCCCACCTCCCCCCAGCCCAATGGGGGCCCACTATCGCTGAATACTCCACATCGACCACCTCCGCTTACAGCATCTGGGACAAAATAGTCAATTCAGGAATACACCTTGTGCACATGCGAGATAAACAAAAATTCCTTCACCCTCGTCTTCCCCAAACCTCCACAGATCCACCGCCCCACCATCTGCTGCATAAACCCCCTCAGCTCCTTCACTGCCGCCGCACCCTCCCTGACCTCGAACAAAACTGGTCCAACCTCGGATCTAGTAAACCCCCCAATCATCAGCTGGTGTGAGTCCGGGTCCGGGATCTTCCCCAACACCCGCCTCGTAAACTCCACATCGTCCCAGTTTGGGGCATAAACATTCACCAACACCACGGGCATCCCCTCCAGTTTCCCACTCATCCCGTGACATCCCCCTGTGTCAGCCATGATGTTTCCCACTCCCTTCGCCCCCCATTGGTTCATTAAATCACCACCCCCTCATTTTAGAATCTACTCGTGAATGTGGGTCACCTCGAGGTGTCGGGGGCTGTACTTCGGCCTGACGGAGGGGGCGATGGAATCTGTCCGCGCCAATGAACTGGCAGCAGAAGGAGGACATTGAACTTTGGGGGAGATGTACCCGTTCTGTTCCTGTGGCTTTGTTTGGGTTATCTTGGTGCTTTGCCCTGGGTTTGTTCTTGAAGGGGGATGGTGGGTTGGGGTTGTTATGTTTGCAATGGGACATTGTTTGACCAATGGGTGGGGGGGGGGGGGGGGATCATCGGGGGTGGGTAGAAAACGAGGAGCCATGGTGGGAGCTACCAGGCTAGCTGGGTGGGCTAGCTCATTGAAGCACAGTGGGGGGTGGGCGGGCTAGCTCACTGAAGCGCAGTTGGGGGTGGGCGGGCTAGCTCGCTGAAGCGCAGTGGGGGTGGGTGGGCTAGCTCACTGAAGCGCAGTGGGGGTGGGCGGGTTAGCTCACTGAAGCGCAGTGGGGGGGTGGGCGGGCTAGCTCACTGAAGCGCAGTGGGGGGGTGGGTGGGCTAGCTCACTGAAGCGCAGTGGGGGTGGGTGGGCTAGCTCACTGAAGCACAGTGGGGGGGGGTGGGCAGGCTAGCTCACTGCAGCACAGTGGGGGGTGGGTGGGCTAGCTCACTGAAGCGCAGTGGGGAAGGGTGGGCAAGCTCACTGAAGCGCAGTGGGGGGGGTGGGCTAGCTCACTGAAGCGCAGTGGGGGGGTGGGCGAGCTCACTCAAGCGCAGTGGGGGGGTGTGCGGACTAGATCACTGAAGCGCAGTGGGGGGTGGGCAGGCTAGCTCACTGAAGTGCGGTGGGGGGGGCGGACTAGCTCACTGAAGCGCACGGGGGGTGGGCGGGCTAGCTCACTGAAGCGCAGTGGGGGGTGGGCGGGCTAGCTCACTGAATCACAGTGGGGGGGTGGGTGGGCTAGCTCACTGATGCGCAGTGGGGGGTGGGTGGGCTAGCTCACTGAAGCGCAGTGGGGGTGTGGGCGGGCTAGCTCACTGAAGCACAGTGGGGGGGTGGGTGGGCTAGCTCACTGAATCGCAGTGGGGGGGTGGGCGGGCTAGCTCACTGATGCGCAGTGGGGGGTGGGTGGGCTAGCTCACTGAATCGCAGTGGGTGGGCTAGCTCACTGAAGCGCAGTGGGGGGGTGGGCGGGCTAGCTCACTGATGCGCAGGGGGGGGTGGGCAGGCTAGCTCACTGAATCGCTGTGGGGGGTGGGTGGGCTAGCTCACTGAATCGCAGTGGCGGGGGTGGGCGGGCTAGCTCACTGAAGTGCAGTGGGGGTGTGGGCGGGCTAGCTCAATGAATCGCAGTGGTGGGGGTGGACAGGCTAGCTTACTGATGCGCAGTGGGGGGATGGGTGGGCTAGCTCACTGAATCGCAGTGGGTGGGTGGGCGGGCTAGCTCACTGAATCGCAGTGGGGGGTGGGCGGGCTAGCTCACTGAATCGCAGTGGGAGGTGTGCGGGCTAGCTTACTGATGCGCAGTGGGGGGGTGGGCGGGCTAGCTCACTGATGCGCAGGGGGGGTGGGCACGCTAGCTCACTGAATCGCTGTGGGGGGTGGGTGGGCTAGCTCACTGAATCGCAGTGGGGGGGTGGACAGGCTAGCTCACTGATTCATAGTGGGGGGGTGGACAGGCTAGCTCACTGATGCACAGTGGGGGGGTGAGCGGGCTAGCTCACTGAATCGCAGTGGGTGGGCTAGCTCACTGAAGCGCAGTGGGGGGGTGGGCAGGCTAGCTCACTGATGCGCAGGGGGGGTGGGCGATCTAGCTCACTGAATCGCAGTGGGGGGTGGGTGGGCTAGCTCACTGAATCGCAGTGGGAGGGTGGGCGGGCTAGCTCACTGATGCACAGTGGGGGTTGGGCGGGCTAGCTCACTGAAGCGCAGTGGGGGGTGGGCGGTCTAGCTCACTGCAGCGCAGTGGGAGGGTGTGCGGGCTAGCTCACTGAAGCGCAGTGGGGGGTGGGTGGGCTAGCTCACTGAAGCGCAGTGGGGGGCGGGTGGGCTAGCTCACTGAAGTGCAGTGGGGGGTGGGTGGGCTAGATCACAGAAGCGCAGTGGGGGGTGGGTGGGCTAGCCCACTGAAGCGCAGTGGGGGGTGGGCGGGCTAGCTCACTGAATCGCAGTGGGTGTTGGGTGGGCTAGCTCACTGAATCGCAGTGGGGGGTTGGACGGGCTAGCTCACTGATGCACAGTGGGGGGGTGGGCGGGCTAGCTCACTGATGCGCAGTGGGGGGTGGGCGGGCTAGCTCACTGAAGTGCAGTGGGGGGTGGGTGGACTAGCTCACTGAAGCGCAGTGGGGGGTGGGTGGGCTAGCTCACTGAAGTGCAGTGGGGGGCGGTGAGCGGGCTAGCTCACTGAAGCGCAGTGGGTGGGGTGGGGGGGCTAGCTCACTGAATCGCAGTGGGTGGGCTAGCTCACTGAAGCGCATGGGGGGGTGGGCGGGCTAGCCCACTGAAGCGCAGTGGGGGTGTGGGCGGGCTAGCTCACTGAAGCGCAGTGGGGGTGGGTGGTCTAGCTCACTGAAGCGCAGTGGGGGGTGGGCAGGCTAGCTCACTGAAGCGCAGTGGGGGGTGAGCGGGCTAGCTAACTGAAGCGCAGTGGGGGGGGGGTGGGGGGGCTAGCTCACTGAATCGCAGTGGGTGGGCTAGCTCACTGAAGCGCATGGGGGGGTGGGCGGGCTAGCTCACTGATGCGCAGGGGGGGCGGGCGGGCTAGCTCACTGAATCGCAGTGGGGGGTGGGTGGGCTAGCCCACTGAAACGCAGTGGGGGTGTGGGCGGGCTAGCTCACTGAAGCGCAGTGGGGGTGGGTGGGCTAGCTCACTGAAGCGCAGTGGGGGTTGGGCAGGCTAGCTCACTGAAGCGCAATGGGGGGGGTGGGTGGGCTAGCTCACTGATGCGCAGTGGGGGGTGGGTGGGCTAGCTCACTGAAGCGCAGTGGGGGTGTGGGCGGGCTAGCTCACTGAAGCACAGTGGGGGGGTGGGTGGGCTAGCTCACTGAATCGCAGTGGGGGGGGGTGGGCGGGCTAGCTCACTGATGCGCAGTGGGGGGTGGGTGGGCTAGCTCACTGAATCGCAGTGGGTGGGCTAGCTCACTGAAGCGCAGTGGGGGGGTGGGCGGGCTAGCTCACTGATGCGCAGGGGGGGGTGGGCAGGCTAGCTCACTAAATCGCTGTGGGGGGTGGGTGGGCTAGCTCACTGAATCGCAGTGGCGGTTGTGGACAGGCTAGCTCACTGATGCACAGTGGGGGGGTGGGCGGGCTAGCTCACTGATGCGCAGTGGGGGGGTGGGCGGGCTAGCTCACTGAAGTGCAGTGGGGGTGTGGGCGGGCTAGCTCACTGAAGTACAGTGGGGGGGTGGGTGGGCTAGCTCACTGAATCGCAGTGGGGGGGTGGGCGGGCTAGCTTACTGATGCGCAGTGGGGGGATGGGTGGGCTAGCTCACTGAATCGCAGTGGGTGGGTGGGCGGGCTAGCTCACTGAATCGTAGTGGGGGGGTGGGCGGGCTTGCATACTGATGCGCAGTGGGGGGAGGGCGATCTAGCTCACTGAAGCGCAGTGGGGGGGAGGGCGATCTAGCTCACTGAAGCGCAGTGGGGGGGTGGGCGGGCTAGCTCACTGACGCGCAGGGGGGGTGGGCACGCTAGCTCACTGAATCGCTGTGGGGGGTGGGTGGGCTAGCTCACTGAATCGCAGTGGGGGGGTGGACAGGCTAGCTCACTGATGCGCAGTGGGGGGGTGAGCGGGCTAGCTCACTGAAGCGCAGTGGGTGGGGTGGGTGGGCTAGCTCACTGAATCGCAGTGGGTGGGCTAGCTCACTGAAGCGCAGTGGGGGGGTGGGCAGGCTAGCTCACTGATGCGCAGGGGGGGTGGGCGATCTAGCTCACTGTATCGCAGTGGGGGGTGGGTGGGCTAGCTCACTGAATCGCAGTGGGAGGGTGGGCGGGCTAGCTCACTGATGCACAGTGGGGGTTGGGCGGGCTAGCTCACTGAAGCGCAGTGGGGGGTGGGCGGTCTAGCTCACTGCAGCGCAGTGGGAGGGTGGGCGGGCTAGCTCACTGAAGCGCAGTGGGGGGTGGGTGGGCTAGATCACTGAAGCGCAGTGGGGGGTGGGCGGGCTAGCTCACTGAAGCGCAGTGGGGGGCGGGGGGGCTAGCTCACTGAAGTGCAGTGGGGGGTGGTTGGGCTAGATCACTGAAGCGCAGTGGGGGGTGGGTGGGCTAGCCCACTGAAGCGCAGTGGGGGGTGGGCGGGCTAGCTCACTGAATCGCAGTGGGGGTTGGGTGGGCTAGCTCACTGAATCGCAGTGGGGGGTTGGACGGGCTAGCTCACTGATGCACAGTGGGGGGGTGGGCGGGCTAGCTCACTGATGCGCAGTGGGGGGTGGGCGGGCTAGCTCACTGAAGTGCAGTGGGGGGTGGGTGGACTAGCTCACTGAAGCGCAGTGGGGGGTGGGTGGGCTAGCTCACTGAAGTGCAGTGGGGGGCGGTGAGCGGGCTAGCTCACTGAAGCGCAGTGGGTGGGGTGGGGGGGCTAGCTCACTGAATCGCAGTGGGTGGGCTAGCTCACTGAAGCGCATGGGGGGGTGGGCGGGCTAGCCCACTGAAGCGCAGTGGGGGTGTGGGCGGGCTAGCTCACTGAAGCGCAGTGGGGGTGGGTGGGCTAGCTCACTGAAGCGCAGTGGGGGGTGGGCAGGCTAGCTCACTGAAGCGCAGTGGGGGGTGAGCGGGCTAGCTAACTGAAGCGCAGTGGGGGGGGTGGGGGGGCTAGCTCACTGAATCGCAGTGGGTGGGCTAGCTCACTGAAGCGCATGGGGGGGGTGGGCGGGCTAGCTCACTGATGCGCAGGGGGGGCGGGCGGGCAAGCTCACTGAATCGCAGTGGGGGGTGGGTGGGCTAGACCGCTGAAACGCAGTGGGGGTGTGGGCGGGCTAGCTCACTGAAGCGCAGTGGGGGTGGGTGGGCTAGCTCACTGAAGCGCAGTGGGGGTTGGGCAGGCTAGCTCACTGAAGCGCAGTGGGGGGGCGGGCTAGCTCACTGAAGCGCAGTGGTGGGCTGGTGGGCTAGCTCACTGAAGCGCAGTGGGGGGTGGGCGGGCTAGCTCACTGAAGCGCAGTGGGGGGCGGGTGGGCTAGCTCACTGAAGTGCAGTGGGGGGTGGGTGGGCTTGCTCACTGAAGCGCAGTGGGGGGCGGGTGGGCTAGCTCACTGAAGTGCAGTGGGGGGTGGGCAGGCTAGCTCACTGAAGCGCATTGGGGGGGTGGGCTAGCTCACTGAAGCGCAGTGGGGGGTGGGTGGGCTAGCCCACTGAAGCGCAGTGGGGGGGTGGGCGGGCTAGCTCACTGAAGCGCAGTGTGGGTGGGTGGGTGGGCTAGCTCACAAGCGCAGTGGGGGGTGGGCAGGCTAGCTCACTGAAGCGCAGTGGGGGGTTGGGCGGCTTAGCTCACTGAATCGCAGTGGAGGGTGGGCGGGCTAGCTCACTGAAGCGCAGTGGGGGTGGTGGGCAGGTTAGCTCACTGAATCGCAGTGGAGGGTGGGTGGTCTAGCTCACTGAAGCGCAGTGGGGGGGTGGTCGGGCTAGCTCACTGAAGCGCAGTGGGGAGGTGGGCAGGCTAGCTCACTGAAGCGCAGTGGGGGGTGGGTGGGCTAGCTCACTGAAGTGCAGTGGGGGGGTGGGCGGGCTAGCTCACTGAAGCGCAGTGGGGGGGTGGGCGGGCTTGCTCACTGAAGCGCAGTGGGGGGTGGGCGGGCTAGCTCACTGAAGCGCAGTGGGGGGTGGGTGGGCTAGCTGACTGAAGTGCAGTGGGGGGTGGGCGGGCTAGCTCACTGAAGCGCAGTGGAGGGGTGGGCGGGCTAGCTCACTGAAGCACAGTGGGGGTTGGGTGGGCTAGCTCACTGATGCGCAGTGGGGGGTGGGCGGGCTAGCTCACTGAAGCACAGTGGGGAGTGGGCGGGCTAGCTCATTGAAGCGCAGTGGAGGGGTGGGCCAGCAATCTCATTGAAGCGCAGTGGGGGGTGGGTGGGCTAGCTCACTGAAGCGCAGTGGGGGTTGGGCGGGCTAGCTGACTGAAGTGCAGTGGGGGGTGGGCGGGCTAGCTCACTGAAGCGCAGTGGAGGGGTGGGCGGTCTAGCTCACTGAAGCACAGTGGGGGTTGGGTGGGCTAGCTCACTGATGCGCAGTGGGGGGTGGGCGGGCTAGCTCACTGAAGCACAGTGGGGAGTGGGCGGGCTAGCTCATTGAAGCGCAGTGGAGGGGTGGGCCAGCAATCTCATTGAAGCGCAGTGGGGGGTGGGTGGGCTAGCTCACTGAAGCGCAGTGGGGGGTGGGCGGGCTAGCTCACTGAAGCGCAGTGTGTGGGGTGGGTGGGCTAGCTCACTGAAGCGCAGTGGGGGTGGTGGGCAGGCTAGCTCACTGAAGTGCAGTGGGGGGGTGGGGTGGGCGGGTTAGCTCACTGAAGCGCAGTGTGGGGTGGGCAGGCTAGCTCACATGAAGTGCAGTGGGGGGGGTGGGCGGGCTTGCTCACTGAAGTGTAGTGGGGGGGTGGGCAGGCTAGCTCACTGAAGTGCAGTGGGGGGGTGGGGTGGGCGGGTTAGCTCACTGAAGCGCAGTGGGGGGTGGGCAGGCTAGCTCACATGAAGTGCAGTGGGGGGGGGGTGGGCGGGCTTGCTCACTGAAGCGCAGTGGGGGGTGGGCGGGTTAGCTCACTGAATTGCAGTGGAGGGTGGGTGGTCTAGCTCACTGAAGCGCAGTGGGGGGGCTGGGCGGGCTATCTCACTGAAGCGCAGTGGGGGGTGGGTGGGCTAGCCCACTGAAGCGCAGTGGGGGGTGGGCGGGCTAGCTCACTGAATCGCAGTGGGGGGTGGGTGGACTAGCTCACTGAAGCGCAGTGGGGGGTGGGTGGGCTAGCTCACTGAAGTGCAGTGGGGGGCGGTGAGCGGGCTAGCTCACTGAAGCGCAGTGGGTGGGGTGGGGGGGCTAGCTCACTGAATCGCAGTGGGTGGGCTAGCTCACTGAAGCGCATGGGGGGGTGGGCGGGCTAGCCCACTGAAGCGCAGTGAGTGTGTGGGCGGGCTAGCTCACTGAAGCGCAGTGGGGGTGGGTGGGCTAGCTCACTGAAGCGCAGTGGGGGGTGGGCAGGCTAGCTCACTGAAGCGCAGTGGGGGGTGAGCGGGCTAGCTAACTGAAGCGCAGTGGGGGGGGTGGGGGGGCTAGCTCACTGAATCGCAGTGGGTGGGCTAGCTCACTGAAGCGCATGGGGGGGTGGGCGGGCTAGCTCACTGATGCGCAGGGGGGGCGGGCGGGCTAGCTCACTGAATCGCAGTGGGGGGTGGGTGGGCTAGCCCACTGAAGCGCAGTGGGGGTGTGGGCGGGCTAGCTCACTGAAGCGCAGTGGGGGTGGGCGGGCTAGCTCACTGAAGCGCAGTGGGGGTGGGTGGGCTAGCTCACTGAAGCGCAGTGGGGGTTGGGCAGGCTAGCTCACTGAATCGCAGTGGGGGGCGTGCTAGCTCACTGAAGCGCAGTGGTGGGCTGGTGGGCTAGCTCACTGAAGCGCAGTGGGGGGTGGTTGGGCTAGCTCACTGAAGCGCAGTGGGGGGCGGGTGGGCTAGCTCACTGAAGTGCAGTGGGGGGTGGGTGGGCTTGCTCACTGAAGCGCAGTGGGGGGTGGGTGGGCTAGCCCACTGAAGCGCAGTGGGGGGGTGGGCGGGCTAGCTCACTGAAGCGCAGTGGGGGTGGGTGGGTGGGCTAGCTCACAAGCGCAGTGGGGGGTGGGCAGGCTAGCTCACTGAAGCGCAGTGGGGGGTTGGGCGGCTTAGCTCACTGAATCGCAGTCGAGGGTGGGCGGGCTAGCTCACTGAAGCGCAGTGGGGGTGGTGGGCAGGTTAGCTCACTGAATCGCAGTGGAGGGTGGGTGGTCTAGCTCACTGAAGCGCAGTGGGGGGGTGGTCGGGCTAGCTCACTGAAGCGCAGTGGGGAGGTGGGCAGGCTAGCTCACTGAAGCGCAGTGGGGGGTGGGTGGGCTAGCTCACTGAAGTGCAGTGGGGGGGTGGGCGGGCTAGCTCACTGAAGCGCAGTGGGGGGGTGGGCGGGCTTGCTCACTGAAGCGCAGTGGGGGGTGGGCGGGCTAGCTCACTGAAGCGCAGTGGGGGGTGGGTGGGCTAGCTGACTGAAGTGCAGTGGGGGGTGGGAGGGCTAGCTCACTGAAGCGCAGTGGAGGGGTGGGCGGGCTAGCTCACTGAAGCACAGTGGGGGTTGGGTGGGCTAGCTCACTGATGCGCAGTGGGGGGTGGGCGGGCTAGCTCACTGAAGCACAGTGGGGAGTGGGCGGGCTAGCTCATTGAAGCGCAGTGGAGGGGTGGGCCAGCAATCTCATTGAAGCGCAGTGGGGGGTGGGTGGGCTAGCTCACTGAAGCGCAGTGGGGGTTGGGCGGGCTAGCTGACTGAAGTGCAGTGGGGGGTGAGCGGGCTAGCTCACTGAAGCGCAGTGGAGGGGTGGGCGGGCTAGCTCACTGAAGCACAGTGGGGAGTGGGCGGGCTAGCTCATTGAAGCGCAGTGGAGGGGTGGGCCAGCAATCTCATTGAAGCGCAGTGGGGGTGGGTGGGCTAGCTCACTGAAGCGCAGTGGGGGGTGGGCGGGCTAGCTCACTGAAGCGCAGTGTGGGGGGTGGGTGGGCTAGCTCACTGAAGCGCAGTGGGGGGTGGGCAGGCTAGCTCACTGAAGCGCAGTGTGTGGGGTGGGTGGGCTAGCTCACTGAAGCGCAGTGGGGGTGGTGGGCAGGCTAGCTCACTGAAGTGCAGTGGGGGGGTGGGGTGGGCGGGTTAGCTCACTGAAGCGCAGTGGGGGGTGGGCAGGCTAGCTCACATGAAGTGCAGTGGGGGGGGGTGGGCGGGCTTGCTCACTGAAGTGTAGTGGGGGGGTGGGCAGGCTAGCTCACTGAAGTGCAGTGGGGGGGTGGGGTGGGCGGGTTAGCTCACTGAAGCGCAGTGGGGGGTGGGCAGGCTAGCTCACATGAAGTGCAGTGGGGGGGGGGTGGGCGGGCTTGCTCACTGAAGCGCAGTGGGGGGTGGGCGGGTTAGCTCACTGAATTGCAGTGGGGGGTGGGTGGTCTAGCTCACTGAAGCGCAGTGGGGGGGGGCTGGGCGGGCTATCTCACTGATGCGCAGTGGGGGAGGGCGGGCTAGCTCACTGAAGCGCAGTGGGGGGTGGGTGGGCTAGCTCACTGAATCGCAGTGGGGGGTGGGTGGGCTAGCTCACTGAATCGCAGTGGTGGTTGGGTAGGCTAGCTCACTGAAGTGCAGTGGGGGGGTGGGCGGGCTAGCTCACTGAAGCGCAGTGGGGGGGTGGGCAGGCTAGCTCACTGAAGCGCAGTGGGGGGTGGGTGGGCAAGCTCACTGAAGTGCAGTGGGGGAGTGGGCGGGCTAGCTCACTGAAGCGCAGTGGGGGCGGTGGGCAGGCTAGCTCACTGAAGGGCAGTGGGGGGTGGGCGGGCTAGCTCACTGAAGCGCAGTGGGGGGTGGGCGGGCTAGCTCACTGAAGCGCAGTGGGGGTGGGTGGGCGGGCTAGCTGACTGAAGCGCAGTGGGGGGTGGACGGGCTAGCTCAATGAAGCGCAGTGGAGGGGTGGGCGGGCTAGCTCACTGAAGCACAGTGGGGTGTGGGCGGTTAGCTCACTGAAGCGCAGTGGGGGGGTGGGCGGGCTAGCTCACTGAAGCGCAGTGGGGGGTGGGCGGGCTAGCTCACTGAAGCGCAGTGGGGGGTGGGTGGGCTAGCTCACTGAAGCGCAGTGGGGGGTGGGCGGGCTAGATCACTGAAGCGCAGTTGTGGGTGGGCGGGCTAGCTCACTGAAGCGCAGTGAGGGGTGGGCGTGCTAGCTCACTGAAGTGCAGTGGGGGGGTGGGTGGGCTAGCTCACTGAAGCGCAGTGGGGGGTGGGTGGGCTAGCTCACTGAAGCGCAGTGGGGGGTGGGCGGGCTAGATCACTGAAGCGCAGTTGTGGGTGGGCGGGCTAGCTCACTGAAGCGCAGTGAGGGGTGGGCGTGCTAGCTCACTGAAGTGCAGTGGGGGGTCGGCGGGCTAGCTCACTGAAGCGCAGTGAGGGGGTGGGCGGGCTAGCTCACTAAAGCGCAGTGGGGGGGTGCGTGGGCTAGCTCACTGAAGCACAGTGGGGGGTGGGCGGGCTAGCTCACTGAAACGCAGTGGGTGGGGTGGGCGGGCAAGCTCACTGAAGCGCAGTGGGGGGGGGGGGTGGGCTAGCTCTCTGAAGCCCAGTGGGGGGGTGGGCGGGCTAGCTCACTGAAGCGCAGTGTGGGGTGAGCGGGCTAGCTCACTTAAGCGCAGTGGGGGGTGGGCGGGCTAGCTCACTGTAGCGCAGTGGGGGGGGCGGGCTAGCTCTCTGCAGCGCAGTGGGGGGTGGGCGGGCTAGCTCACGGAAGCACAGTGGGGGGGGTGGGCGGGCTAGCTCACTGAAGCACAGTGGGGGGTGGTTGGGCTAGCTCACTGAAGCGCAGTGGTGGGGGGTGGGCGGGCTAGCTCACTGAAGCGCAGTGGGGGGGTGGGCTAGCTCACTGAAGCGCAGTGGGGGCGTGTGCGGGCTAGCTCACTGAAGCGCAATGTGGGGTGGGCGGGCTATCTCACTGAAGCGCAGTGGGGGGTGGGCTAGCACACTGAAGCGCAGTGGGGCGGTGGGCTATCTCACTGAAGCGCGGTGGGGGGTGGGCGGGCTAGCTCACTGAAGCGCAGTGGGGGGTGGGCTAGCTCACTGAAGCGCGGTGGGGGGTGGGCTAGCTCACTGAAGCGCAGTGGGGGGTGGGCTAGCTCACTGAAGCGCAGTGGGGGGTGGGCTAGCTCACTGAAGCGCAGTGGGGGGTGGGCTAGCTCACTGAAGTGCAGGGGAGGTGGGCGGGCTAGCTAACTGAAGCGCAATGGGGGGTGGGCTGGCTAGCTTACTGAAGCACAGTGGGGGGGTGGGCTAGCTCGCATGAAGCATAGTGGGGGGTGGGTGGGCTAGCTCACTGAACCGCAGTGGGGGGGGTGGGCGGGCTAGCTCACTGAAGCGCAGTGGGTGGGTGGGCTAGCTCACTGAAGCGCAGTGGGGGTGTGTGCGGGCTAGCTCACTGAAGCGCAATGTGGGGTGGGCGGGCTATCTCACTGAAGGGCAGTGGGGGGGTGGGCTAGCTCACTGAAGCGCAGTGGGGGTGGTGGGCGGGTTAGCTCACTGAAGCGCAGTGGGGGGTGGGCAGGCAAGCTCACTGAAGTGTAGTGGGGGGGTGGGCAGGCTAGCTCACTGAAGTGCAGTGGGGGCGGGTGGGCGGGTTAGCTCACTGAAGCGCAGTGGGGGGTGGGTGGGCTAGCTCACTGAAGTGCAGTGGGGGAGTGGGCGGGCTAGCTCACTGAAGCGCAGTGGGGGCGGTGGGCAGGCTAGCTCACTGAAGGGCAGTGGGGGGTGGGCGGGCTAGCTCAATGAAGTGCAGTGGAGGGGTGGGCGGGCTAGCTCACTGAAGCACAGTGGGGGTGGGTGGGCTAGCTCACTGAAGCGCAGTGGGGGGGTGGGCGGTTAGCTCACTGAATCGCAGTGGGGGGGTGGGTGGGCTAGCTCACTGAAGTGCAGTGGGGGGGTGGGCGGGCTAGCTCACTGAGGCGCAGTGGAGGGGTGGGCGGGCTAGCTCACTGAAGCACAGTGGGGGTTGGGTGGGCTAGCTCACTGATGCGCAGTGGGGGGTGGGCGGGCTAGCTCACTGAAGCACAGTGGGGAGTGGGCGGGCTAGCTCATTGAAGCGCAGTGGAGGGGTGGGCCAGCAATCTCATTGAAGCGCAGTGGGGGGTGGGTGGGCTAGCTCACTGAAGCGCAGTGGGGGGTGGGCGGGCTAGCTCACTGAAGCGCAGTGTGGGGGGTGGGTGGGCTAGCTCACTGAAGCGCAGTGGGGGGTGGGCAGGCTAGCTCACTGAAGCGCAGTGTGTGGGGTGGGTGGGCTAGCTCACTGAAGCGCAGTGGGGGTGGTGGGCAGGCTAGCTCACTGAAGTGCAGTGGGGGGTGGGGTGGGCGGGTTAGCTCACTGAAGCGCAGTGGGGGGTGGGCAGGCTAGCTCACATGAAGTGCAGTGGGGGGGGTGGGCGGGCTTGCTCACTGAAGTGTAGTGGGGGGGTGGGCAGGCTAGCTCACTGAAGTGCAGTGGGGGGGTGGGGTGGGCGGGTTAGCTCACTGAAGCGCAGTGGGGGGTGGGCAGGCTAGCTCACATGAAGTGCAGTGGGGGGGGGGTGGGCGGGCTTGCTCACTGAAGCGCAGTGGGGGGTGGGCGGGTTAGCTCACTGAATTGCAGTGGAGGGTGGGTGGTCTAGCTCACTGAAGCGCAGTGGGGGGGCTGGGCGGGCTATCTCACTGAAGCGCAGTGGGGGGTGGGTGGGCTAGCCCACTGAAGCGCAGTGGGGGGTGGGCGGGCTAGCTCACTGAATCGCAGTGGGGGTTGGGTGGGCTAGCTCACTGAATCGCAGTGGGGGGTTGGACGGGCTAGCTCACTGATGCACAGTGGGGGGGTGGGCGGGCTAGCTCACTGATGCGCAGTGGGGGGTGGGCGGGCTAGCTCACTGAAGTGCAGTGGGGGGTGGGTGGACTAGCTCACTGAAGCGCAGTGGGGGGTGGGTGGGCTAGCTCACTGAAGTGCAGTGGGGGGCGGTGAGCGGGCTAGCTCACTGAAGCGCAGTGGGTGGGGTGGGGGGGCTAGCTCACTGAATCGCAGTGGGTGGGCTAGCTCACTGAAGCGCATGGGGGGGTGGGCGGGCTAGCCCACTGAAGCGCAGTGGGGGTGTGGGCGGGCTAGCTCACTGAAGCGCAGTGGGGGTGGGTGGGCTAGCTCACTGAAGCGCAGTGGGGGGTGGGCAGGCTAGCTCACTGAAGCGCAGTGGGGGGTGAGCGGGCTAGCTAACTGAAGCGCAGTGGGGGGGGTGGGGGGGCTAGCTCACTGAATCGCAGTGGGTGGGCTAGCTCACTGAAGCGCATGGCGGGGTGGGCGGGCTAGCTCACTGATGCGCAGGGGGGGCGGGCGGGCTAGCTCACTGAATCGCAGTGGGGGGTGGGTGGGCTAGCCCACTGAAACGCAGTGGGGGTGTGGGCGGGCTAGCTCACTGAAGCGCAGTGGGGGTGGGTGGGCTAGCTCACTGAAGCGCAGTGGGGGTTGGGCAGGCTAGCTCACTGAATCGCAGTGGGGGGGCGGGCTAGCTCACTGAAGCGCAGTGGTGGGCTGGTGGGCTAGCTCACTGAAGCGCAGTGGGGGGTGGGCGGGCTAGCTCACTGAAGCGCAGTGGGGGGCGGGTGGGCTAGCTCACTGAAGTGCAGTGGGGGGTGGGTGGGCTTGCTCACTGAAGCGCAGTGGGGGGTGGGTGGGCTAGCCCACTGAAGCGCAGTGGGGGGGTGGGCGGCTAGCTCACTGAAGCGCAGTGGGGGTGGGTGGGTGGGCTAGCTCACAAGCGCAGTGGGGGGTGGGCAGGCTAGCTCACTGAAGCGCAGTGGGGGGTTGGGCGGGCTAGCTCACTGAAGCGCAGTGGGGGGTTGGGCGGCTTAGCTCACTGAATCGCAGTCGAGGGTGGGCGGGCTAGCTCACTGAAGCGCAGTGGGGGTGGTGGGCAGGTTAGCTCACTGAATCGCAGTGGAGGGTGGGTGGTCTAGCTCACTGAAGCGCAGTGGGGGTGGTGGGCAGGTTAGCTCACTGAATCGCAGTCGAGGGTGGGCGGGCTAGCTCACTGAAGTGCAGTGGGGGGTGGGCGGGCTAGCTCACTGAAGCGCAGTGGGGGGGTGGTCGGGCTAGCTCACTGAAGCGCAGTGGGGAGGTGGGCAGGCTAGCTCACTGAAGCGCAGTGGGGGGGTGGTCGGGCTAGCTCACTGAAGTGCAGTGGGGGGGTGGGCGGGCTAGCTCACTGAAGCGCAGTGGGGGGGGTGGGCGGGCTTGCTCACTGAAGCGCAGTGGGGGGTGGGCGGGCTAGCTCACTGAAGCGCAGTGGGGGTGGGTGGGCTAGCTGACTGAAGTGCAGTGGGGGGTGGGCGGGCTAGCTCACTGAAGCGCAGTGGAGGGGTGGGCGGGCTAGCTCACTGAAGCACAGTGGGGGGGTGGGCGGGCTAGCTCACTGAAGCACAGTGGGGAGTGGGCGGGCTAGCTCATTGAAGCGCAGTGGAGGGGTGGGCCAGCAATCTCATTGAAGCGCAGTGGGGGTGGGTGGGCTAGCTCACTGAAGCGCAGTGGGGGGTGGGCGGGCTAGCTCACTGAAGCGCAGTGGGGGGGGGGGGTGGTCTAGCTCACTGAAGCGCAGTGGGGGGGTGGTCGGGCTAGCTCACTGAAGCGCAGTGGGGAGGTGGGCAGGCTAGCTCACTGAAGCGCAGTGGGGGGGTGGTCGGGCTAGCTCACTGAAGTGCAGTGGGGGGGTGGGCGGGCTAGCTCACTGAAGCGCAGTGGGGGGGTGGGCGGGCTTGCTCACTGAAGCGCAGTGGGGGGTGGGCGGGCTAGCTCACTGAAGCGCAGTGGGGGTGGGTGGGCTAGCTGACTGAAGTGCAGTGGGGGGTGGGCGGGCTAGCTCACTGAAGCGCAGTGGAGGGGTGGGCGGGCTAGCTCACTGAAGCACAGTGGGGGGGTGGGCGGGCTAGCTCACTGAAGCACAGTGGGGAGTGGGCGGGCTAGCTCATTGAAGCGCAGTGGAGGGGTGGGCCAGCAATCTCATTGAAGCGCAGTGGGGGTGGGTGGGCTAGCTCACTGAAGCGCAGTGGGGGGTGGGCGGGCTAGCTCACTGAAGCGCAGTGTGGGGGGTGGGTGGGCTAGCTCACTGAAGCGCAGTGGGGGGTGGGCAGGCTAGCTCACTGAAGCGCAGTGTGTGGGGTGGGTGGGCTAGCTCACTGAAGCGCAGTGGGGGTGGTGGGCAGGCTAGCTCACTGAAGTGCAGTGGGGGGGTGGGGTGGGCGGGTTAGCTCACTGAAGCGCAGTGGGGGGTGGGCGGGTTAGCTCACTGAATTGCAGTGGAGGGTGGGTGGTCTATCTCACTGAAGCGCAGTGGGGGGGCTGGGCGGGCTATCTCACTGATGCGCAGTGGGGGAGGGCGGGCTAGCTCACTGAAGCGCAGTGGGGGGTGGGTGGGCTAGCTCACTGAATCGCAGTGGGGGGTGGGTGGGCTAGCTCACTGAATCGCAGTGGTGGTTGGGTAGGCTAGCTCACTGAAGTGCAGTGGGGGGGTGGGCGGGCTAGCTCACTGAAGCGCAGTGGGGGAGTGGGCGGGCTAGCTCACTGAAGCGCAGTGGGGGCGGTGGGCAGGCTAGCTCACTGAAGGGCAGTGGGGGGTGGGCGGGCTAGCTCACTGAAGCGCAGTGGGGGGTGGGCGGGCTAGCTCACTGAAGCGCAGTGGGGGTGGGTGGGCGGGCTAGCTGACTGAAGCGCAGTGGGGGGTGGACGGGCTAGCTCAATGAAGCGCAGTGGAGGGGTGGGCGGGCTAGCTCACTGAAGCACAGTGGGGTGTGGGCGGTTAGCTCACTGAAGCGCAGTGGGGGGGTGGGCGGGCTAGCTCACTGAAGCGCAGTGGGGGGTGGGCGGTCTAGCTCACTGAAGCGCAGTGGGGGGTGGGTGGGCTAGCTCACTGAAGCGCAGTGGGGGGTGGGCGGGCTAGATCACTGAAGCGCAGTTGTGGGTGGGCGGGCTAGCTCACTGAAGCGCAGTGAGGGGTGGGCGTGCTAGCTCACTGAAGTGCAGTGGGGGGGTGGGTGGGCTAGTTCACTGAAGTGCAGTGGGGGGTCGGCGGGCTAGCTCACTGAAGCGCAGTGAGGGGGTGGGCGGGCTAGCTCACTAAAGCGCAGTGGGGGGGTGCGTGGGCTAGCTCACTGAAGCACAGTGGGGGGTGGGCGGGCCAACTCACTGAAACGCAGTGGGTGGGGTGGGCGGGCAAGCTCACTGAAGCGCAGTGGGGGGGGGGGTGGGCTAGCTCTCTGAAGCCCAGTGGGGGGGTGGGCGGGCTAGCTCACTGAAGCGCAGTGTGGGGTGAGCGGGCTAGCTCACTTAAGCGCAGTGGGGTGTGGGCGGGCTAGCTCACTGTAGCGCAGTGGGGGGGGGGCGGGCTAGCTCTCTGCAGCGCAGTGGGGGGTGGGCGGGCTAGCTCACGGAAGCACAGTGGGGGGGGTGGGCGGGCTAGCTCACTGAAGCACAGTGGGGGGTGGTTGGGCTAGCTCACTGAAGCGCAGTGGTGGGGGGTGGGCGGGCTAGCTCACTGAAGCGCAGTGGGGGGGTGGGCTAGCTCACTGAAGCGCAGTGGGGGCGTGTGCGGGCTAGCTCACTGAAGCGCAATGTGGGGTGGGCGGGCTATCTCACTGAAGCGCAGTGGGGGGTGGGCTAGCACACTGAAGCGCAGTGGGGCGGTGGGCTATCTCACTGAAGCGCGGTGGGGGGTGGGCAGGCTAGCTCACTGAAGCGCAGTGGGGGGTGGGCTAGCTCACTGAAGTGCAGGGGAGGTGGGCGGGCTAGCTAACTGAAGCGCAATGGGGGGTGGGCTGGCTAGCTTACTGAAGCACAGTGGGGGGGTGGGCTAGCTCGCATGAAGCATAGTGGGGGGTGGGTGGGCTAGCTCACTGAACCGCAGTGGGGGGGGTGGGCGGGCTAGCTCACTGAAGCGCAGTGGGTGGGTGGGCTAGCTCACTGAAGCGCAGTGGGGGTGTGTGCGGGCTAGCTCACTGAAGCGCAATGTGGGGTGGGCGGGCTATCTCACTGAAGGGCAGTGGGGGGGTGGGCTAGCTCACTGAAGCGCAGTGGGGGTGGTGGGCGGGTTAGCTCACTGAAGCGCAGTGGGGGGTGGGCAGGCAAGCTCACTGAAGCGCAGTGTGGGGGGTGGGTGGGCTAGCTCACTGAGGTGCAGTGGGGGAGTGGGCGGGCTAGCTCACTGAAGCGCAGTGGGGGCGGTGGGCAGGCTAGCTCACTGAAGGGCAGTGGGGGGTGGGCGGGCTAGCTCAATGAAGTGCAGTGGAGGGGTGGGCGGGCTAGCTCACTGAAGCGCAGTGGGGGGGGTGGGCGGTTAGCTCACTGAAGCGCAGTGGGGGGGTGGGCGGGCTAGCTCACTGATGCGCAGTGGGGGGAGGGCGGGCTAGCTCACTGAATCGCAGTGGGGGGGTGGGTGGGCTAGCTCACTGAAGTGCAGTGGGGGGGTGGGCGGGCTAGCTCACTGAGGCGCAGTGGGGGGTGGGTGGGCTAGCTCCCTGAAGCGCATTGGGGGGGTGGGCGGTTAGCTCACTGAAGCGCAGTGGGGGGGGTGGGCGGGCTAGCTCACTGAAGCGCAGTGGGGGGTGAGCGGGCTAGCTCACTGAAGCGCAGTGGGGGGTGGGCGGGCTAGCTCACTGAAGCGCAGTGGGGGGTGGGCGGGCTAGCTCATTGAAGCGCAGTGGAGGGGTGGGCGGGCTAGGTCATTGAAGCGCAGTGGGGGGTGGGCGGGCTAGCTGACTGAAGCGCAGTGGGGGGTGGGCCGGCTAGCTCACTGAAGCGCAGTGGAGGGGTGGGCGGGCTGGCTCACTGAAGCGCAGAGGGGGGTCGGCGGGCTAGCTCATTGAAGCCCAGTGGGGGGGTGGGCGGGCTAGCTCACTGAAGCGCAGTGGGGGTGGGTGGGCTAGCTCATTCAAGCGCAGTGGAGGGGTGGGCGGGCTAGCTCATTGACGCGCAGTGGGGGGGTGGGCGGGCTAGCTGACTGAAGCGCAGTGGCGGTGGGCGGGCTAGCTCACGGAAGCGCAGTGGAGGGGTGGGCGGGCTAGCTCACTGAAGCGCAGTGGGGGTTGGGCGGGCTAGCTCACTGATGCGCAGTTGGGGGTGGGCGGGCTAGCTCACTGAAGCGCAGAGGGGGGGGGGCGGGCTAGCTCACTGAAGCGCAGTGGGGGGGTGGGCGGGCTAGCTCACTGATGCGCAGTGGGGGGTGGGCAGGCTAGCTCACTGAAGCGCAGTGGGGGGGTGGGCGGGCTAGCTCACTGAAGCGCTGTGGGGGGTGGGCGGGCTATCTCACTGAAGCGCAGTGGGGGGGTTGGGTGGGCTAGCTCACTGAAGTGCAGTGGGGGGGGTGAGCGGGCTAGCTCACTGAAGCGCAGGGGGGTGGGCGGGCTAGCTCACTGAATCGCAGTGGGTGGGCTAGCTCACTGAAGCGCAGTGGGGGGGTGGGCTGGCTAGCTCACTGATGCGCAGGGGGGTGGGCGGGCTAGCTCACTGAATCGCAGTGGGGGGTGGGTGGGCTAGCTCACTGAATCTCAGTGGTGGGGTGGGCGGGCTAGCTCACTGATGCACAGTGGGGGGGTGGGCGGGCTAGCTCACTGAATCGCAGTGGGTGGGCTAGCTCACTGATGCACAGTGGGGGGGTGGGCGGGCTAGCTCACTGATGCGCAGGGGGGTGGGCGGGCTAGCTCACTGAATCGCAGTGGGGGGTGGGTGGGCTAGCTCACTGATGCACAGTGGGGGGTGGGCGGGCTAGCTCACTGAATCGCAGTGGGGGGTGGGCGGGCTAGCTCACTGAATCTCAGTGGTGGGGTGGGCGGGCTAGCTCACTGATGCACAGTGGGGGGTGGGCGGGCTAGCTCACTGATGCGCAGTGGGAGTGTGGGCAGAATAGCTCACTGAAGCGCAGTGGGGGGGTGGGTGGGCTAGATCACTGAAGCGCAATGGGGGGTGGGCGGGCTAGCTCACTGAAGCGCAGTGTGGGACGGGTGGGCTAGCTCACTGAAGTTCAGTGGCGGGTGGGTGGGCTAGCTCACTAAAGCGCAGTGGGGGGTGGGTGGGCTAGCTCACATGAAGCGCAGTGGGGCGTGGGCGGGCTAGCTCACTGAAGCGCAGAGGGGGGGGGTGGGTGGGCGAGCTCACTGAAGCACAGTGGGTGGGCTAGCTCACTGAAGCGCAGTGGGGGGGTGGGCGGGCTAGCTCACTGATGTGCAGGGGGGTGGGCGGACTAGCTCACTGAATCGCAGTGGGGGGTGGGTGGGCTAGTTCACTGAATCGCAGTGGGGGGGGTGGGGGGCTAGCTCACTGATGCAAAGTTAGGGGGTGGGCGGGCTAGCTCACTGATGCGCAGTGGGGGGGTGGGCGGGCTAGCTCACTGCAGTGCAGTGGGAGGGTTGGCGGGCTAACTCACTGAAGCGCAGTGGGGGGGTGGGTGGGCGAGATCACTGAAGCGCAGTGGGGGGCGGGCGTGCTAGCTCACTGAAGCGCAGTGGGGTGCGGGTGGGCTAGCTCACTGAAGCGCAGTGGGGGGTGGGCGGTTAGCTCACTGAAGCGCAGTGTGGGGGGTGGGTGGGCTAGCTCACTGAAGCGCAGTGGGGGGTGGGCAGGCTAGCTCACTGAAGCGCAGTGGGGTGGGTGGGCGGGCTAGCTCACTGAAGCGCAGTGGGGGTGGTGGGCAGGCTAGCTCACTGAAGCGCAGTGGGGGGTGGGCGGGTTAGCTCACTGAAGCGCAGTGGGGGGTGGGCAGGCTAGCTCACATGAAGTGCAGTGGGGGGGGTGGGCGGGCTTGCTCACTGAAGTGTAGTGGGGGGGTGGGCAGGCTAGCTCACTGAAGTGCAGTGGGGGGTGGGGTGGGCGGGTTAGCTCACTGAAGCGCAGTGGGGGGTGGGCAGGCTAGCTCACATGAAGTGCAGTGGGGGGGGGTGGGCGGGCTTGCTCACTGAAGCGCAGTGGGGGGTGGGCGGGTTAGCTCACTGAATTGCAGTGGAGGGTGGGTGGTCTAGCTCACTGAAGCGCAGTGGGGGGGGGTGGGCGGGCTATCTCACTGATGCGCAGTGGGGGAGGGCGGGCTAGCTCACTGAAGCGCAGTGGGGGGTGGGTGGGCTAGCTCACTGAATCGCAGTGGGGGGTGGGTGGGCTAGCTCACTGAAGCGCAGTCGGGGGTGGGTGGGCTAGCTCACTGAAGTGCAGTGGGGGAGTGGGCGGGCTAGCTCACTGAAGCGCAGTGGGGGCGGTGGGCAGGCTAGCTCACTGAAGGGCAGTGGGGGGTGGGCGGGCTAGCTCACTGAAGCGCAGTGGGGGGTGGGCGGGATAGCTCACTGAAGCGCAGTGGGGGTGGGTGGGCGGGCTAGCTGACTGAAGCGCAGTGGGGGGTGGGCGGGCAAGCTCAATGAAACGCAGTGGAGGGTTGGGCGGGCTAGCTCACTGAAGCACAGTGGGGGGTGGGTGGGCTAGCTCACTGAAGCGCAGTGGGGGGGGTGGGCGGTTAGCTCACTGAAGCGCAGTGGGGGGGTGGGCGGACTAGCTCACTGAATCGCAGTGGGGGGTGGGTGGGTTAGCTCACTGATTCGCACTGGGCGGAGGGCGGGCTAGCTCACTGAATCGCAGTGGGGGGTGAGTGGGCTGGCTCACTGAATCGCAGTGCGGGTGGGCGGGCTAGCTCACTGAAGCGCAGTGGGGGGTGGGTGGGCTAGATCACTGAAGCGCAGTGGAGGGGAGGGCGGGCTAGCTCACTGAAGCGCAGTGGGGGGGTGGGCGGGCTAGCTCACTGAAGCGCAGTGGGGCGTGGGCGGTTAGCTCACTGAAGCGCAGTGGGGGAGTGGGCGGGCTAGCTCACTGAAGCGCAGTGGGGGGTGGGCGGGCTAGCTCACTGAAGCGCAGTGGGGGGTGGGTGGGCTAGCTCACAAAAGCGCAGTGGGGGGTTGGCGGGCTAGATCACTGAAGCGCAGTTGTGGGTGGGCGGGCTAGCTCACTGAAGCGCAGTGAGGGGTGGGCGTGCTAGCTCACTGAAGTGCAGTGGGGGGGTGGGTGGGCTAGTTCACTGAAGCGCACTGGGGGGGTCGGCGGGCTAGCTCACTGAAGCGCAGTGGGTGGTGGGCGGGCTAGCTCACTGAAGCGCAGTGGGGGGGTGGGCAGGCTAGCTCACTGACGCTCAGTGGGGGGGGTGGGTGGGCTAGCTCACTGAAGCGCAGTGGGCGGTCGGCGGGCTAGCTCACTGCAGCGCAGTGGGGTGGGTGGGTGGGCTAGCTCACTGAAGTGCAGTGGGCGGTGGGTGGGCTAGCTCTCTGAAGCGCAGTGGGGGGGTGGGCGGGCTAGCACACTGAAGCGCAGTGGGGGGGGTGGGCGGGCTAGCTCACTGAAGTGCACTGGGGGGTCGGCGGGCTAGCTCACTGAAGCGCAGTGAGGGGGTGGGCGGGCAAGCTCACTAAAGCGCAGTGGGGGGTGCGTGGGCTAGCTCACTGAAGCACAGTGGGGGGTGGGTGGGCTAGCTCACTGAAGCGCAGTGGGTGGGGTGGGCGGGCAAGTTCACTGAAGCGCAGTGGGGGGGGGGTGGGCTAGCTCTCTGATGCCCAGTCGGGGGGTGGGCGGGCTAGCTCACTGAAGCGCAGTGTGGGGTGAGCGGGCTAGCTCACTTAAGCGCAGTGAGGGGTGGGCGGGCTAGCTCACTGTAGCGCAGTGGGGGGAGCGGGCTAGCTCTCTGCAGCGCAGTGGGGGGTGGGCGGGCTAGCTCACGGAAGCACAGTGGGGGGGGTGGGCGGGCTAGCTCACTGAAGCACAGTGGGGGGGGGGTGGGCTAGCTCACTGAAGCGCAGTGGTGGGGGGTGGGCGGGCTAGCTCACTGAAGCGCAGTGGGGGGGTGGGCTAGCTCACTGAAGCGCAGTGGGGGCGTGTGCGGGCTAGCTCACTGAAGCGCAATGTGGGGTGGGCGGGCTATCTCACTGAAGCGCAGTGGGGGGTGGGCTAGCACACTGAAGCGCAGTGGGGCGGTGGGCTAGCTCACTGAAGCGCGGTGGGGGGTGGGCGGGCTATCTCACTGAAGCGCTGTGGGGGGTGGGCGGGCTATCTCACTGAAGCGCAGTGGGGGGGTTGGGTGGGCTAGCTCACTGAAGTGCAGTGGGGGGGGTGAGCGGGCTAGCTCACTGAAGCGCAGGGGGGTGGGCGGGCTAGCTCACTGAATCGCAGTGGGTGGGCTAGCTCACTGAAGCGCAGTGGGGGGGTGGGCTGGCTAGCTCACTGATGCGCAGGGGGGTGGGCGGGCTAGCTCACTGAATCGCAGTGGGGGGTGGGTGGGCTAGCTCACTGAATCTCAGTGGTGGGGTGGGCGGGCTAGCTCACTGATGCGCAGTGGGAGTGTGGGCGGAATAGCTCACTGAAGCGCAGTGGGGGGGTGGGTGGGCTAGATCACTGAAGCGCAATGGGGGGTGGGCGGGCTAGCTCACTGAAGCGCAGTGTGGGGCGGGTGGGCTAGCTCACTGAAGCGCAGTGGGGGGTGGGTGGGCTAGCTCACTGAAGCGCAGTGGGGGGTGGGTGGGCTAGCTCACATGAAGCGCAGTGGGGCGTGGGCGGGCTAGCTCACTGAAGCGCAGAGGGGGGGGTGGGTGGGCGAGCTCACTGAAGCACAGTGGGTGGGCTAGCTCACTGAAGCGCAGTGGGGGGGTGGGCGGGCTAGCTCACTGATGTGCAGGGGGGTGGGCGGACTAGCTCACTGAATCGCAGTGGGGGGTGGGTGGGCTAGTTCACTGAATCGCAGTGGGGGGGTGGGGGGCTAGCTCACTGATGCAAAGTTAGGGGGTGGGCGGGCTAGCTCACTGATGCGCAGTGGGGGGGTGGGCGGGCTAGCTCACTGCAGTGCAGTGGGAGGGTTGGCGGGCTATCTCACTGAAGCGCAGTGGGGGGGTGGGTGGGCGAGATCACTGAAGCGCAGTGGGGGGCGGGCGTGCTAGCTCACTGAAGCGCAGTGGGGTGCGGGTGGGCTAGCTCACTGAAGCGCAGTGGGGGGTGGGCGGTTAGCTCACTGAAGCGCAGTGTGGGGGGTGGGTGGGCTAGCTCACTGAAGCGCAGTGGGGGGTGGGCAGGCTAGCTCACTGAAGCGCAGTGGGGTGGGTGGGCGGGCTAGCTCACTGAAGCGCAGTGGGGGTGGTGGGCAGGCTAGCTCACTGAAGTGCAGTGGGGGGGTGGGGTGGGCGGGTTAGCTCACTGAAGCGCAGTGGGGGGTGGGCAGGCTAGCTCACATGAAGTGCAGTGGGGGGGGTGGGCGGGCTTGCTCACTGAAGTGCAGTGGGGGGGTGGGCAGGCTAGCTCACTGAAGTGCAGTGGGGGGTGGGGTGGGCGGGTTAGCTCACTGAAGCGCAGTGGGGGGTGGGCAGGCTAGCTCACATGAAGTGCAGTGGGGGGGGTGGGCGGGCTTGCTCACTGAAGCGCAGTGGGGGGTGGGCGGGTTAGCTCACTGAATTGCAGTGGAGGGTGGGTGGTCTAGCTCACTGAAGCGCAGTGGGGGGGGGGTGGGCGGGCTATCTCACTGATGCGCAGTGGGGGAGGGCGGGCTAGCTCACTGAAGCGCAGTGGGGGGTGGGTGGGCTAGCTCACTGAATCGCAGTGGGGGGTGGGTGGGCTAGCTCACTGAAGCGCAGTGGGGGGTGGGTGGGCTAGCTCACTGAAGTGCAGTGGGGGAGTGGGCGGGCTAGCTCACTGAAGGGCAGTGGGGGGTGTGCGGGCTAGCTCACTGAAGCGCAGTGGGGGGTGGGCGGGATAGCTCACTGAAGCGCAGTGGGGGTGGGTGGGCGGGCTAGCTGACTGAAGCGCAGTGGGGGGTGGGCGGGCAAGCTCAATGAAACGCAGTGGAGGGTTGGGCGGGCTAGCTCACTGAAGCACAGTGGGGGGTGGGTGGGCTAGCTCACTGAAGCGCAGTGGGGGGGTGGGCGGTTAGCTCACTGAAGCGCAGTGGGGGGGTGGGCGGACTAGCTCACTGAATCGCAGTGGGGGGTGGGTGGGCTAGCTCACTGAAGCGCAGTGGGGGGGTGGGCGGGTTAGCTCACTGATTCGCACTGGGGGGAGGGCGGGCTAGCTCACTGAATCGCAGTGGGGGGTGAGTGGGCTGGCTCACTGAATCGCAGTGGGGGTGGGCGGGCTAGCTCACTGAAGCGCAGTGGGGGGTGGGTGGGCTAGATCACTGAAGCGCAGTGGAGGGGAGGGCGGGCTAGCTCACTGAAGCGCAGTGGGGGGGTGGGCGGGCTAGCTCACTGAAGCGCAGTGGGGCGTGGGCGGTTAGCTCACTGAAGCGCAGTGGGGGAGTGGGCGGGCTAGCTCACTGAAGCGCAGTGGGGGGTGGGCGGGCTAGCTCACTGAAGCGCAGTGGGGGGTGGGTGGGCTAGCTCACTGAAGCGCAGTGGGGGGTTGGCGGGCTAGATCACTGAAGCGCAGTTGTGGGTGGGCGGGCTAGCTCACTGAAGCGCAGTGAGGGGTGGGCGTGCTAGCTCACTGAAGTGCAGTGGGGGGGTGGGCAGGCTAGTTCACTGAAGCGCACTGGGGGGGTCGGCGGGCTAGCTCACTGAAGCGCAGTGGGTGGTGGGCGGGCTAGCTCACTGAAGCACAGTGGGGGGGGTGGGCTAGCTCACTGAAGCGCAGTGGGGGGGTGGGCAGGCTAGCTCACTGACGCTCAGTGGGGGGGGTGGGTGGGCTAGCTCACTGAAGCGCAGTGGGCGGTCGGCGGGCTAGCTCACTGCAGCGCAGTGGGGTGGGTGGGTGGGCTAGCTCACTGAAGTGCAGTGGGCGGTGGGTGGGCTAGCTCTCTGAAGCGCAGTGGGGGGGGTGGGCGGGCTAGCACACTGAAGCGCAGTGGGGGGGGTGGGCGGGCTAGCTCACTGAAGTGCAGTGGGGGGTCGGCGGGCTAGCTCACTGAAGCGCAGTGAGGGGGTGGGCGGGCAAGCTCACTAAAGCGCAGTGGGGGGTGCGTGGGCTAGCTCACTGAAGCACAGTGGGGGGTGGGTGGGCTAGCTCACTGAAGCGCAGTGGGTGGGGTGGGCGGGCAAGTTCACTGAAGCGCAGTGGGGGGGGGGTGGGCTAGCTCTCTGAAGCCCAGTCGGGGGGTGGGAGGGCTAGCTCACTGAAGCGCAGTGTGGGGTGAGCGGGCTAGCTCACTTAAGCGCAGTGAGGGGTGGGCGGGCTAGCTCACTGTAGCGCAGTGGGGGGAGCGGGCTAGCTCACTTAAGCGCAGTGAGGGGTGGGTGGGCTAGCTCTCTGCAGCGCAGTGGGGGGTGGGCGGGCTAGCTCACGGAAGCACAGTGGGGGGGGTGGGTGGGCTAGCTCACTGAAGCACAGTGGGGGGTGGTTGGGCTAGCTCACTGAAGCGCAGTGGTGGGGGGTGGGCGGGCTAGCTCACTGAAGCGCAGTGGGGGGGTGGGCTAGCTCACTGAAGCGCAGTGGGGGCGTGTGCGGGCTAGCTCACTGAAGCGCAATGTGGGGTGGGCGGGCTATCTCACTGAAGCGCAGTGGGGGGTGGGCTAGCACACTGAAGCGCAGTGGGGCCGTGGGCTAGCTCACTGAAGCGCGGTGGGGGGTGGGCGGGCTAGCTCACTGAAGCGCAGTGGGGGGTGGGCGGGCTATCTCACTGAAGTGCAGGGGAGGTGGGCGGGCTAGCTAACTGAAGCGCAATGGGGGGTGGGCTGGCTAGCTTACTGAAGCACAGTGGGGGGGGGGCTAGCTCGCATGAAGCATAGTGGGGGGTGGGTGGGCTATCTCACTGAACCGCAGTGGGGGGGGTGGGCGGGCTAGCTCACTGAAGCGCAGTGGGTGGGTGGGCTAGCTCACTGAAGCGCAGTGGGGGGGTGTGCGGGCTAGCTCACTGAAGCGCAATGTGGGGTGGGCGGGCTATCTCACTGAAGGGCATTGGGGGGGTGGGCTAGCTCACTGAAGCGCAGTGGGGGGTGGGCGGGCTAGATCACTGAAGCGCAGTTGTGGGTGGGCGGGCTAGCTCACTGAAGCGCAGTGAGGGGTGGGCGTGCTAGCTCACTGAAGCGCAGTGAGGGGTGGGCGTGCTAGCTCACTGAAGCGCAGTGAGGGGTGGGCGTGCTAGCTCACTGAAGCGCAGTGAGGGGTGGGCGTGCTAGCTCACTGAAGTGCAGTGGGGGGGTGGGTGGGCTAGTTCACTGAAGCGCACTGGGGGGGTCGGCGGGCTAACTCACTGAAGTGCAGTGGGGGGTCGGCGGGCTAGCTCACTGAAGCGCAGTGAGGGGGTGGGCGGGCTAGCTCACTAAAGCGCAGTGGGGGGGTGCGTGGGCTAGCTCACTGAAGCACAGTGGGGGGTGGGTGGGCTAGCTCACTGAAGCGCAGTGGGTGGGGTGGGCGGGCAAGCTCACTGAAGCGCAGTGGGGGGGGTGGGCTAGCTCTCTGAAGCCCAGTCGGGGCTGGGCGGGCTAGCTCACTGAAGCGCAGTGTGGGGTGAGCGGGCTAGCTCACTTAAGCGCAGTGAGGGGTGGGCGGGCTAGCTCACTGTAGCGCAGTGGGGGGGGCGGGCTAGCTCTCTGCAGCGCAGTGGGGGGTGGGCGGGCTAGCTCACGGAAGCACAGTGGGGGGGGTGGGCGGGCTAGCTCACTGAAGCACAGTGGGGGGTGGTTGGGCTAGCTCACTGAAGCGCAGTGGTGGGGGGTGGGCGGGCTAGCTCACTGAAGCGCAGTGGGGGGGTGGGCTAGCTCACTGAAGCGCAGTGGGGGCGTGTGCGGGCTAGCTCACTGAAGCGCAATGTGGGGTGGGCGGGCTATCTCACTGATGCACAGTGGGGGGTGGGCTAGCACACTGAAGCGCAGTGGGGCGGTGGGCTAGCTCACTGAAGCGCGGTGGGGGGTGGGCGGGCTAGCTCACTGAAGCGCAGTGGGGGGTGGGCTAGCTCACTGAAGTGCAGGGGAGGTGGGCAGGCTAGCTCACTGAAGCACAGTGGGGGGGTGGGCTAGCTCGCATGAAGCATAGTGGGGGGTGGGTGGGCTATCTCACTGAACCGCAGTGGGGGGGATGGGCGGGCTAGCTCACTGAAGCGCAGTGGGTGGGTGGGCTAGCTCACTGAAGCGCAGTGGGGGGGTGTGCGGGCTAGCTCACTGAAGCGCAATGTGGGGTGGGCGGGCTATCTCACTGAAGGGCAGTGGGGGGGGTGGGCTAGCTCACTGAAGCGCAGTGGGGGTGGTGGGCGGGCTAGATCACTGAAGCGCAGTGGGGGGTGGGCAGGCTAGCTCACTGAAGTGTAGTGGGGGGGTGGGCAGGCTAGCTCACTGAAGTGCAGTGGGGGCGGGTGGGCGGGTTAGCTCACTGAAGCGCAGTGGGGGGTGGGCACGCTAGCTCACTGAAGTGCAGTGGGGGGGGTGGGCGGGCTTGCTCACTGAAGCGCAGTGGGGGGTGGGCGGGTTAGCTCACTGAATTGCAGTGGAGGGTGTGTGGTCTAGCTCACTGAAGCGCAGTGGGGGGGTGGGCGGGCTATCTCACTGATGCGCAGTGGGGGAGGGCGGGCTAGCTCACTGAAGCGCAGTGGGGGGTGGGTGGGCTAGCTCACTGAATCACAGTGGGAGGTGTGCGGGCTAGCTCACTGAAGCGCAGTGGGGGGTGGGCGGGCTAGCTCACTGAAGTGCAGTGGGTGGGTGGGCGGGCTAGCTCACTGAAGCGCAGTGGGGGGGTGGTCAGGCTAGCTCACTGAAGTGCAGTGGGGGGTGGGTGGGCTAGCTCACTGAAGTGCAGTGGGGGAGTGGGCGGGCTAGCTCACTGAAGCGCAGTGGGGGCGGTGGGCAGGCTAGCTCACTGAAGGGCAGTGGGGGGTGGGCGGGCTAGCTCACTGAAGCGCAGTGGGGGGTGGGCGGGCTAGCTCACTGAAGCGCAGTGGGGGGGTGGGCGGGCTAGCTGACTGAAGCGCAGTGGGGGGTGGGCGGGCTAGCTCAATGAAGTGCAGTGGAGGGGTGGGCGGGCTAGCTCACTGAAGCAGTGGGGGGTGGGTGGTCTAGCTCACTGAAGCGCAGTGGGGGGGTGGGCGGTTAGCTCACTGAAGCGCAGTGGGGGGGTGGGCGGGCTAGCTCACTGATGCGCAGTGGGGGGAGGGCGGGCTAGCTCACTGAATCGCAGTGGGGGGGTGGGTGGGCTAGCTCACTGAAGTGCAGTGGGGGGGTGGGCGGGCTAGCTCACTGAGGCGCAGTGGGGGGTGGGTGGGCTAGCTCCCTGAAGCGCATTGGGGGGGTGGGCGGTTAGCTCACTGAAGCGCAGTGGGGGGGGTGGGGGGGCTAGCTCACTGAAGCGCAGTGGGGGGTGAGCGGGCTAGCTCACTGAAGCGCAGTGGGGGGTGGGCGGGCTAGCTCACTGAAGCGCAGTGGAGGGTGGGCGGGCTAGCTCATTGAAGCGCAGTGGAGGGGTGGGCGGGCTAGGTCATTGAAGCGCAGTGGGGGGTGGGCGGGCTAGCTGACTGAAGCGCAGTGGGGGGTGGGCCGGCTAGCTCACTGAAGCGCAGTGGAGGGGTGGGCGGGCTGGCTCACTGAAGCGCAGAGGGGGGTCGGCGGGCTAGCTCATTGAAGCCCAGTGGGGGGGTGGGCGGGCTAGCTCACTGAAGCGCAGTGGGGGTGGGTGGGCTAGCTCATTCAAGCGCAGTGGAGGGGTGGGCGGGCTAGCTCATTGACGCGCAGTGGGGGGGTGGGCGGGCTAGCTGACTGAAGCGCAGTGGGGGGTGGGCGGGCTAGCTCACGGAAGCGCAGTGGAGGGGTGGGCGGGCTAGCTCACTGAAGCGCAGTGGGGGGTGGGCGGCCTAGCTCACTGATGCGCAGTTGGGGGTGGGCGGGCTAGCTCACTGAAGCGCAGTGGGGGTGGGCGGGCTAGCTCACTGAAGCGCAGTGGGGGGGTGGGCGGGCTAGCTCACTGATGCGCAGTGGGGGGTGGGCAGGCTAGCTCACTGAAGCGCAGTGGGGGGGTGGGCGGACTAGCTCACTGAAGCGCTGTGGGGGGTGGGCGGGCTATCTCACTGAAGCGCAGTGGGGGGGTTGGGTGGGCTAGCTCACTGAAGTGCAGTGGGGGGGTGGGCGGACTAGCTCACTGAAGCGCTGTGGGGGGTGGGCGGGCTATCTCACTGATGCGCAGTGGGGGGTGGGCAGGCTAGCTCACTGAAGCGCAGTGGGGGGGTGGGCGGACTAGCTCACTGAAGCGCTGTGGGGGGTGGGCGGGCTAGCTCACTGAAGCGCAGTGGGGTGCGGGTGGGCTAGGTCACTGAAGTGCAGTGGGGTGTGGGTGGGCTAGCTCACTGAAGCGCAGTGGGGTGCGGGTGGGCTAGGTCACTGAAGCGCAGTGGGGGGTGGGCGGGCTAGCTGACTGAAGCGCAGTGGGGGGTGGGCCGGCTAGCTCACTGAAGCGCAGTGGAGGGGTGGGCGGGCTGGCTCACTGAAGCGCAGAGGGGGGTCGGCGGGCTAGCTCATTGAAGCCCAGTGGGGGGGTGGGCGGGCTAGCTCACTGAAGCGCAGTGGGGGTGGGTGGGCTAGCTCATTCAAGCGCAGTGGAGGGGTGGGCGGGCTAGCTCATTGACGCGCAGTGGGGGGGTGGGCGGGCTAGCTGACTGAAGCGCAGTGGGGGGTGGGCGGGCTAGCTCACGGAAGCGCAGTGGAGGGGTGGGCGGGCTAGCTCACTGAAGCGCAGTGGGGGGTGGGCGGCCTAGCTCACTGATGCGCAGTTGGGGGTGGGCGGGCTAGCTCACTGAAGCGCAGTGGGGGTGGGCGGGCTAGCTCACTGAAGCGCAGTGGGGGGGTGGGCGGGCTAGCTCACTGATGCGCAGTGGGGGGTGGGCAGGCTAGCTCACTGAAGCGCAGTGGGGGGGTGGGCGGACTAGCTCACTGAAGCGCTGTGGGGGGTGGGCGGGCTATCTCACTGAAGCGCAGTGGGGGGGTTGGGTGGGCTAGCTCACTGAAGTGCAGTGGGGGGGTGGGCGGACTAGCTCACTGAAGCGCTGTGGGGGGTGGGCGGGCTATCTCACTGATGCGCAGTGGGGGGTGGGCAGGCTAGCTCACTGAAGCGCAGTGGGGGGGTGGGCGGACTAGCTCACTGAAGCGCTGTGGGGGGTGGGCGGGCTAGCTCACTGAAGCGCAGTGGGGTGCGGGTGGGCTAGGTCACTGAAGTGCAGTGGGGTGTGGGTGGGCTAGCTCACTGAAGCGCAGTGGGGTGCGGGTGGGCTAGGTCACTGAAGCGCAGTGGGGGGTGGGTGGGGTAGCTAACTGAAGTACAGTGGGGGGGTGGGCAGGCTAGCTCACTGAAGCGCAGTGGGGTGCGGGTGGGCTAGGTCACTGAAGCGCAGTGGGGGGTGGGTGGGGTAGCTAACTGAAGCACAGTGGGGGGGTGGGCAGGCTAGCTCACTGACGCTCAGTGGGGGGGGGGGGGTGGGCTAGCTCACTGAAGCGCAGTGGGGGCTGGGCGGGTTAACTCACTGAATCGCAGTGGAGGCTGGGTAGTCTAGCTCACTGAAGCGCAGTGGGGGGGTGGGCGGGTTAGCTCACTGATTCGCACTGGGGGGAGGGCGGGCTAGCTCACTGAATCGCAGTGGGGGGTGAGTGGGCTGGCTCACTAAATCGCAGTGGGGGTGGGCGGGCTAGCTCACTGAAGCGCAGTGGGGGGTGGGTGGGCTACCTCACTGAAGCGCAGTGGAGGGGTGGGCGGGCTAGCTCACTGAAGCGCAGTGGGGCGGGGTGGGCGGGCTAGCTCACTGAAGCGCTGTGGGGTGTGGGCGGTTAGCTCACTGAAGCGCAGTGGGGGTGGGTGGGCGGGCTAGCTCACTGAAGCGCAGTGGGGGGTGGGCGGGCTAGCTCACTGAAGCGCAGTGGGGGGTGGGTGGGCTAGCTCACTGAAGTGCAGTGGAGGGGTGGGCGGGCTAGATCACTGAAGCGCAGTGGTGGGGTGGGCGGGCTAGCTCACTGAAGCGCAGTGGGGGGGTCGGCGGGCTAGCTCACTGAAGCGCAGTGGGTGGTGGGCGGGCTAGCTCACTGAAGCACAGTGGGGGGGGTGGGCTAGCTCACTGAATCGCAGTGGGGGGGTGGGCAGGCTAGCTCACTGACGCTCAGTGGGGGGGGTGGGTGGGCTAGCTCACTGAAGCGCAGTGTGGGGTGGGCGGGCTAGCTCACTGCAGCGCAGTGGGGTGGGTGGGTGGGCTAGCTCACTGAAGTGCAGTGGGCGGTGGGTGGGCTAGCTCCCTGAAGCGCAGTGGGGTGGGTGGGTGGGCTAGCTTCCTGAAGCACAGTGGGGGGTGGGTGGGCTAGCTCTCTGAAGCGCAGTGGGGGGGGTGGGCGGGCTAGCACACTGAAGCGCAGTGGGGGGGGGTGGGCGGGCTAGCTCACTGAAGTGCAGTGGGGGGTCGGCGGGCTAGCTCACTGAAGCGCAGTGAGGGGGTGGGCGGGATAGCTCACTGAAGCGCAGTGGGTGGGTGGGCTAGCTCACTGAAGCGCAGTGGGGGTGGGGGTGCGGGCTAGCTCACTGAAGCGCAATGTGGGGTGGGCGGGCTATCTCACTGTAGGGCAGTGGGGGGGTGGGCTAGCTCACTAAAGCGCAGTGGGGCGGTGGGCTAGCTCACTGAAGAGCAGTGGGGGTGGGCGGGCTAGCTCACTGAAGCGCAGTGGGGGGTGGGCGGGCTATCTCACTGAAGCGCAGGGGGGCTGGGCGGGCTAGCTCACTGAAACGCAGTGGAGGGGTGGGCTAGCTCACTGAAGCGCAGTGGGGGTGGGCGGGCAAGCTCACTGAAGCGCAGTGGGGAGTGTGCGGGTTAGCTCACTGAAGCGCAGTAGGGGGTGGGCTAGCTCACTTAAGCGCAGTAGGGGGTGGGCGGGCTAGCTCACTGAAGCGCAGTGTGGCGTGGGCGGGCGATCTCACTGAAGCGCAGTGGGGGGGGTGGGCTAGCTCCCTGAAGCGCAGTGGGGGGTGGGCGGGCTAGCTCACTGAAGCGCAGTGGGGGGTGGGTGGGCTAGCTCAATGAAGCGCAGTGGGGGGTGGGCGGGCTAGCTCACTGAAGTGCAGTAGGGGGTGGGCGGGCTAGCTCACTGAAGCGCAGTGTGGAGGTGGGCTAGCTCACTGAAGCGCAGTGGGTGGGCGGGCTAGCTCACTGAAGCGCGGTGGGGGGTGGGCTAGCTCACTGAAGCGCAGTGGGGAGTGGGCGGGCTAGCTCACTGAAGCGCAGTGGGGGGTGGGCGGGCTAGCTCACTGAAGCGCAGTGGGGGGTGGGTGGGCTAGCTCATTGAAGCGCAGTGGGCGGTGGGTGGGCTAGCTCACTGAAGCGCAGTGGGGGGGTGGGCTAGCTCACTGAAGCGCAGTGGGGTGGGCGGGCTAGCTCAATGAAGTGCAGTGGGGGGAGGGCTAGCTCACTGAAGCGCAGTGGGGGTGGGTGGGCTAGCTCACTGAAGCGCAGTGGGGGGGATGGGCGGGCTAGCTCACTGAAGCGCAGTGGGGGGTGGGCGGGCTAGCTCACTGAAGCACAGTGGGAGTGTGGGCTAGCTCACTGAAGCGCAGTAGGGGGTGGGCGGGCTAGCTCACTGAAGCACAGTGGGAGTGTGGGCTAGCTCACTGAAGCGCAGTAGGGGGTGGGCGGGCTAGCTCACTGAAGCGCAGTGGGGGGTGAGTGGGCTAGCTCACTGAAGCGCAGTGGGGGGTGGGTGGGCTAGCTCACTGAAGCGCAGTGGGGGGTGGGTGGGCTAGCTCATTGAAGCGCAGTGGGTGGTGGGTGGGCTAGCTCACTGAAGCGCAGTGGGGAGTGGGCGGGCTAGCTCACTTAAGCGCAGTGGGGGGGTGAGCTAGCTCACTGAAGCGCAGTGGGGGGTGGGTGGGCTAGCTCACTGAAGCGCAGTGGGGGGTGGGTGAGCTAGCTCACTGAAGCGCAGTGGGGAGTGGGCGGGCTAGCTCACTTAAGTGCAGTGGGGGGGTGGGCTAGCTCACTGAAGCGCAGTGGGGAGTGGGCGGTTTAGCTCACTGAAGCGCAGTGGGGGGGGTGGGCGGGCTAGGTCACTGAATCGCAGTGCGGGTGGGCGGGCTAGCTCACTGAAGCGCAGTGGGGAGTGGGCGGGCTAGCTCACTGAAGCGCAGTGGGGGGTGGGTGGGCTAGCTCACTGAAGCGCAGTGGGGGGTGGGTGGGCTAGCTCACTGAAGCGCAGTGGGGGGTGGGCGGGCTAGCTCACTGAAGCGCAGTGGGGGGTGGGCGGGCTAGCTCACTGAAGCGCAGTGGGGGGTGGGTTGTCTAGCTCACTGAAGCGCAGTGGGGGGCGGGCGGGCTAGCTCACTGAAGTGCAGTGGGGGGGTGGGAGGGCTAGCTCACTGAAGCGCAGTGGGGGGTGGGCGGGCTAGCTCACTGAAGCGCAGTGGGGGTTGGGCTAGCTCACTGAAGCGCAGTGGGGGGTGGGTGGGCTAGCTCACTGAATCGCAGTGGGAGGTGGGCGGGCTAGCTCACTGAAGCGCAGTGGGGGGTGGGCGGGCTAGCTCACTGAAGCGCAGTGGGGGGTGGGCGGGTTAGCTCATTGAAGCGCAGTGGGGGGTGGGCGGGCTA
Organism: Scyliorhinus torazame; assembly: GCF_047496885.1. Classification (NCBI taxonomy): domain Eukaryota; kingdom Metazoa; phylum Chordata; class Chondrichthyes; order Carcharhiniformes; family Scyliorhinidae; genus Scyliorhinus; species Scyliorhinus torazame. The sequence goes on along the minus strand of NC_092710.1, from coordinate 45,073,886 downwards.
GCTCACTGAAGCGCAGTGGGGTGTGGGCGGGCTAGCTCACTGAAGCGCAGTGGGGGGTGGGCGGGTTAGCTCATTGAAGCGCAGTGGGGGGTGGGCGGGCTAGCTCACTGAAGCGCAGTGGGGGTGTGGGCGGGCTAGCTCACTGAAGCGCAGTGAGGGGTGGGCGGGTTAGCTCATTGAAGCGCAGTGGGGGGTGGGCGGGCTAGCTCACTGAAGCGCAGTGGTGGGTGGGCGGGCTAGCTCACTGAAGCGCAGTGGGGGGCGGGCTAGCTCACTGAAGCACAGTTGGTGGGCGGGCTAGCTCACTGAAGCGCTGTGGGGGTGGGCTAGCTCACTGAAGCGCAGTTGTGGGTGGGCGGGCTAGCTCTCTGAAGCACAGTGGGGTTTGGGCTAGCTCACTGAAGCGCAGTGGGGGGTGGGTGGGCTAGCTCATTGAAGCGCAGTGGGGAGTGGGCAGGCTAGCTCACTGAAGCGCAGTGGGGTGGGCGGGCTAGCTCACTGAAGCGCAGTGGGGGGTGGGCGGGCTAGCTCACTGAAGCGCAGTGGGGGGTGGGCGGGCTAGCTCACTGAAGCACAGTGGGGGGTGGGCGGGCTAGCTCATTAAAGCGCAGTGGGGGGTGGGCGGGCTAGCTCATTAAAGCGCAGTGGGGGGGTTGAGCAGGTGGTCAGTGTTTCGATGGTTTTTTGGGTTGTTATGTGGTGATGGGGGGGGGACTTCTGACAGGGGAGGCGTTTCTAAAATGTGGTATAGGGAGGGTCGACGCTGAGGGCAGGCCTGAGGGCGCAGGCTGGAGGCTGGCCCAGGAAAGTTTATGGTTATTATTTAAATCTTTCAGATCGATACATATCCTTCAGTCCCAATTCCCCACCCCCACCCCCCGCCACACACACACGCGCCATAGAACTTACCCATCCTGTCGACTCAGTCACCTTCGATATGATATTGTATTGCTGCATTCTATCGAACTCGTCCTTGAGATGGTCTCTTAATGTTGATGGCACTATTCTGGGCGCATGCATCATTGGCTTAGCATTATTTTTGAGCTATACGTGAATGGTAAGATGTCCATTCCACTAAAAACGTGCTTGAAGTTGCTCAAAGTGTCCTCAATTCTATCACTGAGTGAGCCATTTAAATCTCTTTCTGCGTATATCCTTTGTACAAAATTTAATTTAATACATGCATCAAAGTGATGGCTTTGTGTCATCCACAATTTCAAATTGCAATGGCATGCAGGTGTCGCTATTCTGTCCCTGGAGGCAGCAGGAACCTTTGGGCACTACTGCGTTCCCGTTATAGTCTGTCAACCTACTTTTACTTGTATTCAATGTGCGTCTGTGATTAAATTTGCATGTGCCCTGCCTCCAGCTTGTATGGAACATCAGACCAATTAATAATTAGTGTTCTCGTCCAACCTTTAATTAAATTGGAGTGTTGAAATATTGTTCTATCATCAGTGTTCAGTGCAGTAACCCTGGCTTTGGTTCTACCATTTTTGTGAGGGCCACGAAGAATCCAGCACGAGTTTTAAGGATACAAAGTAATACCATTTATTTACAATAACATAATATAACAGCAGCAGCAACTTCCCTTGCTGCACACTCCTTCCTGCTGGTTCCTGAACTGGCCAGCTTTATTTATACTTTGAGTTTACTAATGGTTTCTCCGCCACCCTCATTGGGGAAGCTCATACTCCCACAGGATTGTGGGATTGTCATTAGTCCCCAGCCAATGGTAAGCAGGCAGGTTATAACATCCCTCCCCCCCAAAGTCCAAGAAATCCACCGAAGACCCTGGCGAAGGAGGGCGTCGGACTCGTTTGGCCGCAGGCCGGACACCATTTGCACGCGGCGCTGGATCCGGCGGCGTGTAACGAGACGGAGACCGGCGCTTCCGTGATGAACGGCGCAGCGGTTGTACATCCACAGCCCGTGGACCCGAGGATTCCCCCTCTGATGCATCCTGTGTCTCCATCTCGGAGTCAGAGTCTGCTGCCTCCGTCATGTCAGCGTCTCTATCTCCATTCGGTCCCGTAACGACCTGCGCAGGCTTTGAGTGAGGCACCAGTGGAAGATTGTGCGGACTACCTTCCATTGTCTCTGGTCTCTGCGGCTGTAGAAATGAGCTCTGGGGGCGGGGAATCTTTTGAGGGGATAGTCTTCTGGACCGAACGTGGTCTACATGTTTTCGCTGGAGACGACCCTGGGCTTGCACCTGGTAAGATATAGGGCCCGTTTGGCGAAAGATTACGCCAGGAACCCACTGGGCACCACCAGCAAAATTCCGAACGAACACTGGGTCACCGGGCGCAAACTGCCGAATCGGCCAATGCCGAGAAAATCCCTGTCCCTGCAGTTCTTGTGTGCGGCGTACTTTTGCGCCAATGTCCGGGAAGACCATACTAAGGCGGGTGCGAAGTCTTCGGCCCATTAGGAGTTCTGCGGGAGCTACCCCAGTCACTGCATGGGGGGGTGGTCCTGTACGTAAACAAAAAGCGAGCCAGTCTCGTGTCCATTGACCCGGAAGACTGCTTCTTTAGGCCTCGTTTGAATGTCTGCACTGCGCGCTCTGCCAACCCATTTGAAGCCGGGTGGTAAGGGGCAGTGCGGATATGGCGTATGCCGTTCATCTTTGTAAACCTAGCAAACTCCTCACTCGTGAATGGAGTGCCGTTATCCGTGACCAGCACCTCGGGGAGGCCATGTGTACTAAAAGACAAACGCATCTTTTCAATTGTTGCGCAGGACGTTGTCCCCTGCATCTTATGCACCTATGCACCTCTAGCCATTTAGACTGGGCGTCAATTAATAGAAGGAACATGGATCCTTGAAAAGGGCCTGCGAAATCTGCATGTAAGCGTGCCCAAGGCCGCCCTGGCCATTCCCAGTGATGTAGGGGCACAGCCGGCGGAAGCTTCTGATGCTCCTGGCAAATGGAGCAGTTTTGGGCCACCTTCTCAATGTCGGTGTCGAGGCCTGGCCACCAGACATAACTCCGGGCCAACATTTTCATTTTGGTCACGCCTGGATGCCCATTGTGCAAGTCTCTTAGTATCAGCTCCTGGCCTTTTTCCGGGACAATCACACGCGTCCCCCACAAGAGGATGCCGTCTTCCACGCTGAATTCTGACAGCTTGGAGGAAAATGCCCGCAACTCGCCTGGGAGCTGTCTATGCTGCCCACCATACAGGACTATGTGCCGAACCTTTGACAGGACTGGCTCCGTCTGGGTCCACTCACGGATCTGTGATGCCGTGACAGGCAAGGTCTCCAGAAAATTTAGGGTTGCAACCACCTCACCGGTCGTGGGGGTCGACATGGGGCAGGTCGATAAAGGCAATCGGCTCAGTGCATCGGCATTTGCTATCTGCGTACCTGGTTTGTGCTCCAGAGAATACTCGTATGCAGCGAGCAACAAAGCCCAGCACTGGATCCGTGCGGAAGCAATGGGCGGTATTGGCTTATCCTCTCTGAAGAGTCCCAGCAGGGGCTTATGATCAGTCACGATAGTGAAATGGCGGCCGTACACGCACTGGTGGAAGCGTTTCACCGCAAAAACCACTGCCAGGCCCTCCTTCTCGATCTGCGCGTACCTTTTCTCCGCTGCAGTCAATGTGCGGGAGGCGAAAGCTATCGGTCGCTCGGCCCCGTTCTCCATCTTGTGGGACAGGACGGCCCCAATACCATACGGGGATGCATCACATGTGACGAGCAAAGGCTTTCCCGGATCATAGTGGGTTAGTAACCCAGACGACGACAATTGTTGCTTTACCCGCCGGAAAGCGGTTTCTTGCGGCTGACCCCAAACCCAGGTGTGATTTTTCTTTAGCAGCAGGTGTAAGGGGGCCAGCGTAGTTGCCAGATTGGGGAGGAACTTCCCGCAATAGTTTACGAGACCGAGAAAATAACAAAGATGCGAAGTGTCAGTCGGGGCGGGGGCCTGTTGAATTGCACGCACCTTCTCTGCGACTGGGTGCAAACCTTCGCGGTCCAACCGATAACCTAGGTAGACTACTTCCTTAGCCTGAAATACGCACTTTGTGCGACGTAAACGGACTCCAGCCTCCGAAAAGCGTCTAAGGACAGCCTCCAGATTTTCCAAATTTTCCTGCTCCGACGTCCCTGTAATCAAAACGTCATCTAGGTAGACAGCAACACGTGGTAAACCTCTCAAAATGCCCTCCATAACACGTTGAAAAACAGCGCAGGCAGAGGATATTCCAAAGGGCAACCGTGTATATTCATACAGGCCCCGGTTTGTATTAATCGTTACATATGGTCGGGAGGCAGGGTCCAGCTCCAGCTGCAGGTAGGCGTGACTCATATCTAATTTTGTGAACGAGAGTCCACCTGCAAGTTTCGCGTAGAGATCCTCTATGCGAGGCATTGGATATCGGTCGAGTCGGGAAACCGTATTCACTGTATGTTTATAGTTGCCACACAAGCGAACTGGGGTATCTGGCTTCATTACAGGTACAATTGGTGCTGCCCAGTCAGCAAAACGGACGGGCCCGATAATACCCAAACTCTCCAAAAGGGTCTCCGTAAGGCACCGGGCGTGCCCGGAAATAGCGCGGCGTGGCTCCTGGTTCGACTTGGATACGGGCTACGGCCCCTTTTATTTTCCCCAAACCAGGCTGGAATACATCTGGGTATCGTCCTAGCACCTCAGTCAACCCTTCAGACACTGTTTGGAGGATGTGCTGCCATTGCAACCGCAAATAGCGCAACCAGTCCCGACCCAACAGGCTGGGCCCATGGCCGCGCACCACGATAAGTGGGAAACGCCCCTCCTGGCGTCCATAGACAACAGGGGTCATTGTAGTTCCTGCAATGTCCAGTGGTTCCCCCGTGTAGGTGGCCAACCTGGCCTGTGAGTCGGTTAATGTAAGGGTCTGTATACCCTGCTTGAGGCGGTCGAATGTCCTCTGGGCGATCACGGAGACCGCTGCGCCGGTGTCCAACTCCATCTCAAGCGGGTGACCATTGACCCGTACTGTCACCTTAATGGGGGCCACACGGGGAGCTGCCACACAATACAGCTGCAGGCAGTCGTCCTCCGTCTCCACGTCCTCAGGAGTAGTCGCCGCAGGTTCATCCACATGGAAGGTACGGCCTCTGGGTTGGTCCCAGTTACGGCCCCTGGGCTGGTCCCAGTTTCGGTCGGAACGACGGCGCCTCTGGCGCCCCCAGGACCGGCGTCCGCGACGGGGTCGGCGCCTACAAGTCTGACACGGACATGGCTCCTCATCCATTGGCTCTGGAGAAGGCTCCCTTTGGGTAGGAATGTCCGATGGCCACTTGCGTTGGTCCGGACGTTGCCTCGCCCAAGGTACCGCAGGAGTGCGGGGGGGACGTTTTCGGATGGAAGGGGTTGCGCCCCAAGGCATGCACCTCTATTCCCTGTAGCTCCTGCACTCCTCGTTCTGCGCTCTCTCGGGACAATACTATTTGAATGGCCTGTTGAAAAGTTAATGTTGGCTCAGCTAACAACTTTCTCTGGGTGGCCGCATTGTTAATACCGCAAACCAAACGGTCGCGTAACATTTCTGACAAGGTCTCACCATAGTCACAGTATTCCGCAATCCCGCGTAGCCTGGATAAAAAATCGGCAAGGGGTTCTCCAGGGGTCCTCTCAGCGGTATTAAACTGGTAACGCTGGACTATTGTGGACGGGGTTGGGTTAAAGTGTTGCCCCACTAAATTCACAAGTTCGTCAAACGTTTTGGTGTCCGGCGCAGCTGGGTACGTAAGGCTCCTAATCACCCCAAACGTATGCGGCCCGCAGGCGGTGAGCAATATGACCACCTGGCGCTCGTTTTCAGTGATATTGTTTGCCCGGAAATAGTAACGCATCCGTTGTGTGTACTGGTTCCAGCTTTCCAGCGCAGCATCAAAAACATCCAAACGTCCGTACAGAGGCATGGTATAATAGAAAACAACTATGTCCTTCATTTTGTATACTGTGTATCTTTATATATCTATGGCACGACCTTTTAGAGTTGTCCGCAGAATCGCTGAAGTAAAACGGCATTGTGAGGCAAAATGATTGAACCTGCTGCATTGCGAGCATTTTTTACGTTTCCCGCGTTTGCGCCTTTTTCTTCAACGTGAACTCTGCATATTTGTTTGTGGATTACTCACTGGCATTGAAAAAATTTACGGCTTCTTCCAACGGCAAAATCAGTCTTCTTAATAATCTTTCTCGCAATCTCTCATCACACACACCAAACACTATCAGATCCCGCAACATCGAATCCGCAACGGAGAACAAAATACAGGACGGCGCTCTCAGTCTTCAATCAGTTATAAACAAATCTATCGATTCTCCTTTATGCTTCAACATTTTTCTGAACGTGTATCTCTCGGACGTTTCATTCACCTACGCTTTGCAATGAACATCAAATTTCTCCACAACCCGCTCAAATTCTTTCTTATCCTCACTGTCTGTGAATTCAAAGGAATTGCATCATTCAAATGCTTGCCTTCCTGCCACATTGAGGAGGAGCGTAACTTCTCGACGATCAGGACCTGATTCTAACGCGGAGGCTGATAGAAAAACTGCAAATTGATGTTTGACATTTTTCCAGTTCAGTCTGAGTTTACCGGTCGTCCTGAAATGTTCTGGATTTTTCAGGCCTTCCATCTTACAATCAGTAGCCTGGTGCTGTCTCAATATCTGTGTAGAGGCGTGATTGCTCTTCTTTTCGTCTTAGAAGCTAAACACTTTTTAAACTCACTGCTTATTTTTAGGAACGCACTCCTGGTACCATGTCGTGTTCTTTGTGATTCTTGTTATCGGGATGGATGTCGTAGTGTTCACAAAGATCACAGAAGCTAAGTTCATTAACAAAGCAAATATTTATTTATGCTGCTGATATTAAGTTTGACCACTAACTCCTAGAGTAAACAATAATCTAAGAATCAACAATCTACACTCTACTAACACGAGTCTGTACAATTTCTCTATAACTGTACTCTGGTCTCTGTCACTACACCTATTCTCCCCTGTCCAGCCCTCTCCCAGAAGTCTGTGAGACAGTGCTTTATATAGTTCTGCATCCAGCCCCATCTAGTGGCTAATTATGATATGACATTAACCCTTTGTATTCTGAACATTTCACATAATGTCACAGCATCGAGGTTACGATCAGATCAGCCATGATTGTATTGAATGGGGTAGCAGACTCGATGGCCCAAATGTTTTCTCCTGCTCCTATCTGGCCTGTATTCTGCCTGCGTGGTAGTCACCTGCCTCGTGCTCACGTTCAGTTCCAGTTTTGATTATTTAGTCTGGGTAACTGATTGTGTGTGAGAGGGAAATACTCTCGAGGTTACTGACCAGAGACGAAAGTTTCTTGTCCCATGAACTGTGGACACTGACTGAATGATCTGGGTAAACAGGCTTCTTTATCACAGATCGCGGTAACTTGCACAGGACTTTGAGCCTCTGTGACTCTTTACCAATGTGACTGCTCACTCTCTCCCTGACTGCCTGTCCCTGAACAGCAGGGAGCTGCATTTGTATAGCACCGACAGTAGCAGCACAACATCCCAATGGGCCGCCACGTGACTGCCCGTGATGTGGACAAGGGCTTGGCAGCAGAAATGTGAAGAAGTCTGGGAAGAGGTGAGAAATAGCTCGACGGAAGAGCGAGGTGTGAAAGGAGACAGAGAGAGGCTCAGGGAGAAGGAGACAAAGAAAGAGACAGAGAGACAGAGAAAGAGAGACAGAGAGAGAGAGACAGGCACCGTGGGCAGACAGAGAGAGAGACAGGGCTGGGCAGAGATAGCTAGAGTGAAAAAGAGAGACAGAGGGAGACAGAGACAGTGAGAGATGAAGAGACAGAGAGAGAGAGACGGAGAGACAGAGAGAGAGGGAGACAGAGAAAAACACAAAGAGAAATGCGCATTGAGAGTGCGACAGCATGTGACAAAGAGAGAATGATACAAAGAGAGAGTGAGACAGACAGAGAGGGAGACAGAGAGAGACACAGAGACAGAGAAAGAGACACAAAGACAGAGAGAGAGAGAGACAGAGGGACATAGAAAGAGAAAGTGACAGAGAGCGCGAGTTTGAGGGAGCGACGGAGAGGCAGAGAGCCAGAGAGCGAAAGAGAGCGACAAAGAGGGAGAGAGAGTGAAAGAAAAAGAGAGATACAGAGCGAGAGAGTGAGGTTTAGAGAGACTGATAGAGAAAGCTAGTCAGATAGAGAGAGAGACAAAGAGAGAGTGAGGGACAGAGAGAGACAGACACTGGGAGAGACAGACGGATAGAGATGGAGAGAAAAAGAGAGATGGGCAGAGAAAAAGTATCAGACAGAGATAGATCGAGTGAGAAAGAGAGACAGAGGGGCAAAGTGTGTCTATCTCTGTCTCTCTCTCACTACCTGACTGTTTCTCTATCGCTCCCTCTAACTCGCTCTCTCTTTCTGTGCCTCTCTCTCTCTATCTGTCAATCTGTCTCTTGCTGTCACTCCCTCGCTCTCTCTCTCTCTTTCTCTCTGTCTCTCTGTTTGTGTCACTCTCAAGCGCTATCTACCTGTCTCTCAATCGCTCCATCTAACTCGCTCTGTCTGTCACTCTCTCTCTGTCACTTTCTCTTTCTGTCTCTCTCTCTGTCTCTCTCTCTCTCTCTGTCTCCCTCTCCATCTATCTCACTCTCTCCTTGTCTAATTCTATGTCATGCTCTTGACAATATTGAATTTTTACCCGTCAGTCTGCCCTCAATAAAACTCTGATGGATTTGTAGGCGTAGTATTATTTATTTTTAACCAACTTGCAAGTCTGACTCACTCCACAGAGATCCAGAACACGCAAGCGGTCTCCTGGAGCTCCAGAACCGAGTGAGATCGGAGACAAAGAAATCTCTGCAAACCTCATTCAAATGGCATCAAGTTTCACACTGATTCCCATAGGTCATCCTATACCCCTCCTGACCTGGCCATACATCCTAATTGGCTCATTTCTCATTCCTTAACCCTGGGCCTCTTGTTACCCAGCATCCTTTTCCCCCTCCTTGCCATGCTTTCTGAATCCCTTTGTCCTTTGTGAACTCAGCACTATCAGACTGGTCCACATCTGCATTACTGTAACTAATATCTGAACTAGCTATTTTATATCACATTCGTTTGTTCAATTCCTCATTCTCTGCACTCTCTCTACGTCTCTTTTGGTGTTTTTTTTGTGTCTCTCTCTCTCTGTCTCTGTCTCTCTCTCTCTCTCTGCCTCACACTGTCTCTCTCTCTCTAAATCCTTCTCTGTCTCTTCATCTCTCACTGTCTCTATCTCTCTGTCTCACTCTATCTATCTCTGTCTCGCTCTTTTTCTCTGCCCATAACTCTCTGTCTCTCTCTGTCGCTCTCTCTTTCTCTGTGTCTCTGACTCTGTCTCTCTCTATCTGACTGGCTTTCTCTATCAGTCTCTCTAAATCTCTGTCTCTCTCTCTCTGTCTCTCTCTCTCTGTCTCTCTCTGTCTGTCTCTCTCTCTGTCCCTCTCTTTCTGTCTCTCTCTGTCTCTCTCTCTCCCTCTGTCTCTTTTTATCTGTCTCTCTCTCTGACACACTCTCTGTTGCGCTCTCTCCGTGGTCTCTCTTTGCGTTTTTCTCTGTCTCTCTCAATCTCCTGACAGAAAAGAAGAGAGACAGAGAGTGAGAGAGGCAGAGAGAGAGAGAGAGACAGAGAGAGAAGAGGCAGAGAGAGAGAGAGAGAGACAGTGAGAGACAGAGACAGTGAGAGAGAGAGAGACGGAAAGAGAGTGAGAGACAAAGAAAAAAACAAAGAGAGAGACAGAGGGAGACAGGCAACGAAAGACGGACTGAGAGAGACAGAGAGAGAGAGACAGAGAGAGAGAGACAGAGAGAGAGAGAGACAGAGAGAGAGACAGAGAGAGAGACTGAGACAGGGAGAGAGAGACAGAGAGCGAGACAGAGAGAGAGAGAGACAGAGAGCGAGAGGGACAGAGAGAGAGAGACAGAGAGAGAGAGAGAGAGAGCGAGAGGGACAGAGTGAGACAGAGACAGAGAGACAGAGACAAAGAAAAAAACAAAGAGAGAGACAGAGAGGGTGAGGGAATAATGCCCAGAGTTCAGACCGTCCGCAGGCAGCTGACAGCAATGACAGAGCGAAGGAAATCGGGGGTTCCTCGTGACACGAGAATCGGAGGAGTGCAGAGATCCCGGAGAATTGAGGGGTGATAGTGGGCTGGAAAGTGACGGAGTGAGGAGACACTATGGCATTTGAACAGGAGGATGAAAGTTGTCGGGGACCTGGGGGTGTTACAGAGATGGATAGGTTTGAAGGCACAGTCAGGTATTTGATCATTAAAATGAGGATTGAAAGTGATCGGGAGGTTCAGAGGTAAGGAGCGAGGGAGAAACTGGAGACCAGACCTGTGCACAGTGCTCCCAGTGTGGTGTAACTGAGGGATACCGAGACTGGAACTGTGCACAGTGCTCCCAGTGTGGTGTAACTGAGGGATACCGAGACTGGAACTGTGCACAGTGCTCCCAGTGTGGTGTAACCGAGCGATACGGAGACTGGAACTGTGCACAGTGCTCCCAGTGTGGTGTAACCGAGGGATACGGAGACCGGAACTGTGCACAGTGCTCCCAGTGTGGTGTAACCGAGCGATACGGAGACTGGAACTGTGCACAGTGCTCCCAGTGTGGTGTAACCGAGGGATACGGAGACTGGAACTGTGCACAGTGCTCCCAGTGTGGTGTAACCGAGTGATACGGAGACTGGAACTGTGCACAGTGCTCCCAGTGTGGTGTAACTGAGGGATACAGAGACCGGAACTGTGCACAGTGCTCCCAGTGTGGTGTAACCGAGGGATACCGAGACTGGAACTGTGCACAGTGCTCCCAGTGTGGTGTAACCGAGCGATACGGAGACTGGAACTGTGCACAGTGCTCCCAGTGTGGTGTAACCGAGGGATACGGAGACTGGAACTGTGCACAGTGCTCCCAGTGTGGTGTAACCGAGTGATACGGAGACTGGAGCTGTGCACAGTGCTCCCAGTGTGGTGTAACCGAGCGATACGGAGACTGGAGCTGTGCACAGTGCTCCCAGTGTGGTGTAACCGAGCGATACGGAGACTGGAGCTGTGCACAGTGCTCCCAGTGTGGTGTAACCGAGCGATACGGAGACTGGAGCTGTGCACAGTGCTCCCAGTGTGGTGTAACCGAGCGATACGGAGACTGGAACTGTGCACAGTGCTCCCAGTGTGGTCTAACCGAGGGATACGGAGACTGGAACTGTGCACAGTGCTCCCAGTGTGGTCTAACAGAGGGATACCGAGACTGGAACAGTGCACAGTGCTCCCAGTGTGGTCTAACCGAGGGATATGGAGACCAGACCTGTGCACAGTGCTCCCAGTGTGGTATAACTGAGGGATACAGGAACCGGAACTATGCACAGTGCTCCCAGTGTGGGTCTAACTGAGGGATATGGGGACCGGAACTGTGCACAGTGCTCCCAGTGTGGTCTAACTGAGGGATATGGAGACCGGAACTGTGCACAGTGCTCCCAATGTGGTCTAGCCGAGGGATATGGTGACCGGAACTGTGCACAGTGCTCCCAGTGTGGTCTAACTGAGGGATATGGAGACCGGAACTGTGCACAGTGCTCCCAGTGTGGTCTAACCGTGGGATACGGAGACCGGAACTGTGCACAGTGCTCCCAGTGTGGCCTAACTGAGGGATATGGAGACCGGAACTGTGCACAGTGCTCCCAGTGTGGTCTCACCGAGGGATATGGAGACCGGAACTGAGCACAGTGCTCCCAGTGTGGTCTAGCCGAGGGATATGGAGACATGAACTGTGCACAGTGCTCTGAGTTTAGGTCTAACCAAGTTGTGTATAGCTTTGAGGTCAATTAATTTAGTTTCATTTGGAGATTTCTGTGTGTAATTTCTGCAGGGGAGGGGGTCGTTGGAAGGTATAGTCCCTCAACTAAGAATTCCTGTGTGTCTACTGGGGAACTGGGATTAGTGAAGCCAGACATTTGCTCTGATTTTAATGGAGTAGTGAGTTTAGTGTGGTGTGTTTCTGTGTCTCAGGGAGAGAAATCTACACGGAAAAACGCCTCTTAAATTTCAGAAATCCATGGTGTTGTATTATCAAGGATTGCGGTACCTAAGAGGCTGATGACCATTGGTTAAACCTAGGAGTTTACCATTGGCTGTTGATACGTAGCTCCGCCCTGACAGGCGGAGTATAAGAACCGGTGCCGCCCCAGCAGCCTCCACTTTCTGTACCGAAGCTGCTGGGAACAAGTTCTAGTCGATTAAAGCCTCAGTTATGAAATCATTTTGTCTCGAGTGTAATTGGTCGCGCCATGGCATGAAAATATGTTTGAAATTGAGCCAAACCAGGCCTTCGAGTTGGGTTTGTGGTAAATCTTCACTGGGGTTTTGTGTCTGCAAGGATACTGCTGGGGTAAGAGTGGGAGAGCAAGTTGGAATTATTTTGTTCTGTTTGTACTTACTTTTATCAAACTTTTAATATCAGGTCATTCTGCTTCATGTTGTCCTTGTTGTTTATGTTACAGTTTCCCAATCAGACTCTTGCGAATGTAGTTAGCGACTGACCTCCACGGAATCTGAAAAATAAAACCACGTTCGGATCGATCGAGTCAGGTTTCACTCTGTGACTGGACTTGTCCAGTTTCCACGACAGCTGGGATCATCGCATTAGGCTCATGTTATGTTTACGTCCGGATTCGTCCCGTGGTAGAAAAGTCTCCTTCGGGGTAGTTTCCGCCTCTTGAGAGTGGCCTGGCTCCCCCTCAAAATGGCTCTCATATTCCTGCTCATCGTGTCCAGTAAGTATCCGTATTTCTGCAGATTGACTCGTGCCTGATAATTGGCTCATGTGAGGTACAGAAATGAAATGAAAATCGCTTATTGTCGCAAGTAGGCTTCAAATGAAGTTACTGTGAAAAGCCCCTAGTCGCCACATTCCGGCGCCTGTTCAGGGAGGCTGGTACGGGAATTGAACCATTCTGCTGGCCTGCCTTGGTCTGCTTTCAAAGCCAGCGATTTAGCCCTGTGCCAAACCAGAATGATGGGCGGTTCAATGTTGTGTCCGATGGAGGAAGGAGTGTTGGGCCCCAGAGTGTGAGACAGAAACAGAGACAGTGAGGGAGAGACAGTGAGAGAGATGGAGAGAGACATAGAGAGTGAGCGAGAAAGGAACAGAAGAGACTGAGAGATATATAGTCCGAGAGAAACATAGAGAAAGCCAAAGAGAGATATACAGAGAGGGAGACAGAGAGAGAGAGAGGGAGACAGAATGATGGAGAGGGGATTAAAGAGTGAGTGAGTGACATAGAGACAGAGAGACAGAGAGAGGCAGTGAGAGAGACAGAGAGACAGAGTGAGAGATGGAGAGAGACAGAGGGAGAGACAGAGAGACAGAGGGAGAGACAGAGAGACAGAGTGAGAGATGGAGAGACAGAGGGAGAGACAGAGAGACAGAGCGAGAGATGGAGAGAGGGAGAGAGGGAGAGGGAGCGAGACAGAGAGAGACAGAGGGAGAGACAGAGAGACAGAGTGAGAGATGGAGAGAGACAGAAAGGGAGAGGGAGAGAGACCGAGAGAGGCAGTGAGAGAGACAGAGAGACAGAGTGAGAGATGGAGAGAGACAGAGAGGGAGAGGGAGAGAGACAGAGAGAGAGAGACAGAGAGACAGAGTGAGAGATGGAGGGAGACAGAAAGGGAGAGGGAGAGAGACAGAGAGAGGCAGTGAGAGAGACAGAGAGACAGAGTGAGAGATGGAGAGAGACAGATAGAGACAGAGGGAGAGACAGAGAGACAGAGTGAGAGATGGAGAGAGACAGAAAGGGAGAGGGAGAGAGACCGAGAGAGGCAGTGAGAGAGACAGAGAGACAGAGAGAGAGATGGAGAGAGACAGAAAGGGAGAGGGAGAGAGACCGAGAGAGGCAGTGAGAGAGACAGAGAGACAGAGAGAGAGATGGAGAGAGACAGAAAGGGAGAGGGAGAGATACAGAGAGAGGCAGTGAGAGAGACAGAGAGACAGAGAGAGAGATGGAGAGAGGGAGAGAGGGAGAGGGAGAGAGACAGAGAGAGGCAGTGAGAGAGACAGAGACAGAGTGAGAGATGGAGAGAGACAGAAAGGGAGAGGGAGAGATACAGAGAGAGGCAGTGAGAGAGACAGAGAGACAGAGAGAGAGATGGAGAGAGGGAGAGAGGGAGAGAGACAGAGAGAGGCAGTGAGAGAGACAGAGAGACAGAGAGAGAGATGGAGAGAGGGAGAGAGGGAGAGGGAGAGAGACAGAGAGAGGCAGTGAGAGAGACAGAGAGACAGAGTGAGAGATGGAGAGAGACAGAGTGCTGGATTCTTGAGGCCATTGCGCCGAAATCGCGTTCGGCGATCGGTCGGAGAATCAAAGTTTACGACCAAATTGGGGGGGGGGGGGCGCTGCTTTTACGATACTCCACCCCTTCTGAAGCACAGTACCCGGGGACTACGCCACACGCCGTATCGAAGGCCTCTGGACATTGCCTGAGCCCCCCCCCCCCCCCGCCCAATGATCTTCCCCAACTGGCCGAGTTCCCGACCACTTCTCCCGTAGAGGGTTGTGTATAAATGGGAATTTTTTCCTTCCTATTGCTGCAAATGCAGTCTGCATTTAACAACATTGGAGAGAAGCGTGAGCTGACAGCAGGGGCCTGGTTATTGTGCCGGTTTGTCGCGCCGGGTCACACCTGCAGCTAAATCATTGAAGACCACCTGGCCAAGCGAGCCCCCCCCCCCCATCAACGGTAAAGGTAGACGTGGAATTGCATTCGACGAGTGCCCCCATGAACCAGCTACATCATCTGCCCTAATGTCTGTGGCTGCGTTTCCAGACCCCCCCCCCCCAGTTCCCCCCCTGCCCCCCCCGCCCCCCCCGCCCCCCCCCCCACCCCCCCCCCCCCCCCCCGCCCCCACCCCACACTCCCCTACCCCTGCTGAAGACTGAAATCCTGCCCAATGATGTCGGGATGCAGAGCCGATGTCGCTCCGTACGGTTTAACGCGCCTCCGGGAATCGGCAGCCCCCCCGCCCCAGTTCCCCCCCCCCGCCCCCCCCCCCCCCCCCCCCCCCGCCCTGGCAACAGGAAACTGCGGCCGAGGTATTTGCATTTGACGTTTGTCTTTGTTTTGTTTTCAGTGCCTGTCGGGTTAGTGAGTGTCCAGGATCCGGAAGGTGAGTGTCTGGATCGACCATAGTCTCACTACGGCCACGTCCAGCCGAGCGGGCGGTCTCACTACGGCCACGTCCAGCCGAGCAGGTGGTCTCACTGCGGCCACGTCCAGCCGAGCAGGCGGTCTCACTACGGCCACGTCCAGCCGAGCGGGCGGTCTCACTACGGCCACGTCCAGCCGAGCGGGCGGTCTCACTGCGGCCCCTCCACGTCCAGCCGAGCAGGCGGTCTCACTGCGGCCACGTCCAGCCGAGCGGGCGGTCTCACTACGGCCACGTCCAGCCGAGCGGGCGGTCTCACTACGGCCACGTCCAGCCGAGCGGGCGGTCTCACTGCGGCCACGTCCAGCCGAGCAGGCGGTCTCACTACGGCCACGTCCAGCCGAGCGGGCGGTCTCACTGCGGCCCCTCCACGTCCAGCCGAGCGGGCGGTCTCACTGCGGCCCCTCCACGTCCAGCCGAGCGGGCGGTCTCACTGTGGCCCCTCCACGTCCAGCCGAGCAGGCGGTCTCACTGCGGCCCCTCCACGTCCAGCCGAGCGGGCGGTCTCACTGTGGCCACGTCCAGCCGAGCAGGCGGTCTCACTACGGCCACGTCCAGCCGAGCGGGCGGTCTCACTGCGGCCCCTCCACGTCCAGCCGAGCGGGCGGTCTCACTGCGGCCCCTCCACGTCCAGCCGAGCAGGCGGTCTCACTACGGCCACGTCCAGCCGAGCAGGCGGTCTCACTACGGCCACGTCCAGCCGAGCGGGCGGTCTCACTGCGGCCCCTCCACGTCCAGCCGAGCAGGCGGTCTCACTACGGCCACGTCCAGCCGAGCAGGCGGTCTCACTGCGGCCCCTCCACGTCCAGCCGAGCAGGCGGTCTCACTGCGGCCCCTCCACGTCCAGCCGAGCAGGCGGTCTCACTGCGGCCCCTCCACGTCCAGCCGAGCAGGCGGTCTCACTGCGGCCACGTCCAGCCGAGCAGGTGGTCTCACTGCGGCCATGTCCAGCCGAGCGGGCGGTCTCACTGCGGCCCCTCCACGTCCAGCCGAGCAGGCGGTCTCACTGCGGCCACGTCCAGCCGAGCGGGCGGTCTCACTGCGGCCACGTCCAGCCGAGCGGGCGGTCTCACTACGGCCACGTCCAGCCGGACGGGCGGTCTCACTGCGGCCACGTCCAGCCGAGCGGGCGGTCTCACTACGGCCACGTCCAGCCGAGCGGGGCGGTCTCACTGCGGCCCCTCCACGTCCAGCCGAGCAGGCGGTCTCACTGCGGCCCCTCCACGTCCAGCCGAGCAGGCGGTCTCACTGCGGCCACGTCCAGCCGAGCGGGCGGTCTCACTGCGGCCACGTCCAGCCGAGCGGGCGGTCTCACTACGGCCACGTCCAGCCGAGCGGGCGGTCTCACTGCGGCCCCTCCACGTCCAGCCGAGCAGGCGGTCTCACTGCGGCCACGTCCAGCCGAGCAGGCGGTCTCACTGCGGCCACGTCCAGCCGAGCGGGCGGTCTCACTGCGGCCCCTCCACGTCCAGCCGAGCAGGCGGTCTCACTGCGGCCACGTCCAGCCGAGCAGGCGGTCTCACTGCGGCCACGTCCAGCCGAGCAGGCGGTCTCACTGCGGCCACGTCCAGCCGAGCAGGCGGTCTCACTGCGGCCACGTCCAGCCGAGCGGGCGGTCTCACTGCGGCCCCTCCACGTCCAGCCGAGCAGGCGGTCTCACTGCGGCCCCTCCACGTCCAGCCAAGCAGGCGGTCTCACTGCGGCCACGTCCAGCCGAGCAGGCGGTCTCACTGCGGCCACGTCCAGCCGAGCAGGCGGTCTCACTGCGGCCACGTCCAGCCGAGCAGGCGGTCTCACTGCGGCCACGTCCAGCCGAGCGGGCGGTCTCACTGCGGCCCCTCCACGTCCAGCCGAGCAGGCGATCTCACTGCGGCCACGTCCAGCCGAGCAGGCGGTCTCACTGCGGCCACGTCCAGCCGAGCAGGCGGTCTCACTGCGGCCACGTCCAGCCGAGCAGGCGGTCTCACTGCGGCCACGTCCAGCCGAGCAGGCGGTCTCACTGCGGCCACGTCCAGCCGAGCAGGCGGTCTCACTGCGGCCCCTCCACGTCCAGCCGAGCGGGCGGTCTCACTGCGGCCCCTCCACGTCCAGCCGAGCAGGCGGTCTCACTGCGGCCACGTCCAGCCGAGCAGGCGGTCTCACTGCGGCCCCTCCACGTCCAGCCGAGCGGGCGGTCTCACTACGGCCACGTCCAGCCGAGCAGGCGGTCCTCACTGCGGCCACGTCCAGCCGAGCAGGCGGTCTCACTGCGGCCACGTCCAGCCGAGCGGGCGGTCTCACTGCGGCCCACGTCCAGCCGAGCGGGCGGTCTCACTGCGGCCCCTCCACGTCCAGCCGAGCGGGCGGTCTCACTGCGGCCCCTCCACGTCCAGCCGAGCAGGCGGTCTCACTGCGGCCACGTCCAGCCGAGCGGGCGGTCTCACTGCGGCCCCTCCACGTCCAGCCGAGCGGGCGGTCTCACTGCGGCCCCTCCACGTCCAGCCGAGCAGGCGGTCTCACTGCGGCCACGTCCAGCCGAGCGGGCGGTCTCACTGCGGCCACGTCCAGCCGGGCACGCGGTCTCACTGCGGCCCCTCCACGTCCAGCCGAGCGGGCGGTCTCACTGCGGCCCCTCCACGTCCAGCCGAGCAGGCGGTCTCACTGCGGCCACGTCCAGCCGAGCGGGCGGTCTCACTGCGGCCACGTCCAGCCGGGCACGCGGTCTCACTGCGGCCCCTCCACGTCCAGCCGAGCGGGCGGTCTCACTGCGGCCACGTCCAGCCGAGCAGGCGGTCTCACTGCGGCCCCTCCACGTCCAGCCGAGCGGGCGGTCTCACTACGGCCACGTCCAGCCGAGCAGGCGGGCTCACTGCGGCCACGTCCAGCCGAGCGGGCGGTCTCACTGCGGCCCCTCCACGTCCAGCCGAGCGGGCGGTCTCACTACGGCCACGTCCAGCCGAGCGGGCGGTCTCACTGCGGCCCCTCCACGTCCAGCCGAGCAGGCGGTCTCACTACGGCCACGTCCAGCCGAGCGGGCGGTCTCACTGCGGCCACGTCCAGCCGAGCACGCGGTCTCACTGCGGCCCCTCCACGTCCAGCCGAGCGGGCGGTCTCACTGCGGCCCCTCCATGTCCAGCCGAGCAGGCGGTCTCACTACTGCCACGTCCAGCCGAGCAGGCGGTCTCACTGTGGCCCCTCCACGTCCAGCCGAGCGGGCGGTCTCACTACGGCCACGTCCAGCCGAGCGGGCGGTCTCACTGCGGCCCCTCCACGTCCAGCCGAGCGGGCGGTCTCACTGCGGCCCCTCCACGTCCAGCCGAGCAGGCGGTCTCACTGCGGCCACGTCCAGCCGAGCAGGCGGTCTCACTGCGGCCACGTCCAGCCGAGCGGGCGGTCTCACTGCGGCCACGTCCAGCCGAGCGGGCGGTCTCACTGCGGCCACGTCCAGCCGAGCGGGCGGTCTCACTGCGGCCACGTTCAGCCGAGCGGGCGGTCTGACTGCGACCCCTCCACGTCCAGCCGAGCAGGCGGTCTCACTGTGGCCACGTCCAGCCGAGCAGGCGGTCTCACTGCGGCCACGTCCAGCCGAGCGGGCGGTCTCACTGCGGCCCCTCCACGTCCAGCCGAGCAGGCGGTCTCACTGCGGCCACGTCCAGCCGAGCAGGCGGTCTCACTGCGACCACGTCCAGCCGAGCGGGCGGTCTCACTGCGGCCACGTCCAGCCGAGCGGGCGGTCTCACTGCGGCCACGTCCAGCCGAGCAGGCGGTCTCACTGCGGCCACGTCCAGCCGAGCGGGCGGTCTCACTGCGGCCACGTCCAGCCGAGCGGGCGGTCTCACTGCGGCCACGTCCAGCCGAGCGGGCAGTCTCACTGCGGCCCCTCCACGTCCAGCCGAGCAGGCGGTCTCACTGCGGCCCCTCCACGTCCAGCCGAGCGGGCGGTCTCACTGCGGCCACGTCCAGCCGAGCGGGCGGTCTCACTGCGGCCACGTCCAGCCGAGCGGGCGGTCTCACTGCGGCCACGTCCAGCCGAGCGGGCGGTCTCACTGCGGCCCCTCCACGTCCAGCCGAGCAGGCGGTCTCACTGCGGCCAAGTCCAGCCGAGCAGGCGGTCTCACTGTGGCCACGTCCAGCCGAGCAGGCGGTCTCACTGCGGCCCCTCCACGTCCAGCCGAGCGGGCGGTCTCACTGCGGCCCCTCCACGTCCAGCCGAGCGGGCGGTCTCACTGCGGCCCCTCCACGTCCAGCCGAGCAGGCGGTCTCACTACGGCCACGTCCAGCCGAGCGGGCGGTCTCACTGCGGCCACGTCCAGCCGAGCGGGCGGTCTCACTGCGGCCCCTCCACGTCCAGCCGAGCGGGCGGTCTCACTGCGGCCCCTCCACGTCCAGCCGAGCAGGCGGTCTCACTGCGGCCACGTCCAGCCGAGCAGGCGGTCTCACTGCGGCCCCTCCACGTCCAGCCGAGCAGGCGGTCTCACTGCGGCCACGTCCAGCCGAGCGGGCGGTCTCACTGCGGCCCCTCCACGTCCAGCCGAGCAGGCGGTCTCACTGCGGCCACGTCCAGCCGAGCAGGCGGTCTCACTGCGGCCCCTCCACGTCCAGCCGAGCAGGCGGTCTCACTGCGGCCACGTCCAGCCGAGCGGGCGGTCTCACTGCGGCCCCTCCACGTCCAGCCGAGCAGGCGGTCTCACTGCGGCCACGTCCAGCCGAGCGGGCGGTCTCACTGCGGCCCCTCCACGTCCAGCCGAGCGGGCGGTCTCACTGCGGCCCCTCCACGTCCAGCCGAGCAGGCGGTCTCACTGCGGCCACGTCCAGCCGAGCGGGCGGTCTCACTGCGGCCACGTCCACGTCCAGCCGAGCAGGCGGTCTCACTGCGGCCCCTCCACGTCCAGCCGAGCAGGCGGTCTCACTGCGGCCACGTCCAGCCGAGCAGGCGGTCTCACTGCGGCCCCTCCACGTCCAGCCGAGCGGGCGGTCTCACTGCGGCCCCTCCACATCCAGCCGAGCAGGCGGTCTCACTGCGGCCACGTCCAGCCGAGCAGGCGGTCTCACTGCGGCCACGTCCAGCCGAGCGGGCGGTCTCACTGCGGCCACGTCCAGCCGAGCGGGCGGTCTCACTGCGGCCACGTCCAGCCGAGCAGGCGGTCTCACTGCGGCCCCTCCACGTCCAGCCGAGCAGGCGGTCTCACTGCGGCCACGTCCAGCCGAGCGGGCAGTCTCACTGCGGCCACGTCCAGCCGAGCAGGCGGTCTCACTGCGGCCACGTCCAGCCGAGCGGGCGGTCTCACTGCGGCCCCTCCACGTCCAGCCGAGCGGGCGGTCTCACTGCGGCCACGTCCAGCCGAGCGGGCGGTCTCACTGCGGCCACGTCCAGCCGGGCACGCGGTCTCACTGCGGCCCCTCCACGTCCAGCCGAGCGGGCGGTCTCACTACGGCCCCTCCACGTCCAGCCGAGCAGGCGGTCTCACTGCGGCCCCTCCACGTCCAGCCGAGCGGGCGGTCTCACTACGGCCACGTCCAGCCGAGCGGGCGGTCTCACTGCGGCCCCTCCACGTCCAGCCGAGCGGGCGGTCTCACTGTGGCCACGTCCAGCCGAGCGGGCGGTCTCACTACGGCCACGTCCAGCCGAGCGGGCGGTCTCACTGCGGCCCCTCCACGTCCAGCCGAGCAGGCGGTCTCACTGCGGCCACGTCCAGCCGAGCGGGCGGTCTCACTACGGCCACGTCCAGCCGAGCGGGCGGTCTCACTGCGGCCCCTCCACGTCCAGCCGAGCAGGCGGTCTCACTGCGGCCACGTCCAGCCGAGCGGGCGGTCTCACTGCGGCCACGTCCAGCCGAGCGGGCGGTCTCACTGCGGCCACGTCCAGCCGAGCGGGCGGTCTGACTGCGGCCACGTCCAGCCGAGCGGGCGGTCTCACTGCGGCCACGTCCAGCCGAGCGGGCGGTCTGACTGCGGCCACGTCCAGCCGAGCGGGCGGTCTCACTGCGGCCACGTCCAGCCGAGCGGGCGGTCTGACTGCGGCCACGTCCAGCCGAGCGGGCGGTCTCACTGCGGCCCCTCCACGTCCAGCCGAGCGGGCGGTCTCACTGTGGCCACGTCCAGCCGAGCAGGCGGTCTCACTGCGGCCACGTCCAGCCAAGCGGGCGGTCTCACTGCGGCCCCTCCACGTCCAGCCGAGCAGGCGGTCTCACTGCGGCCCCTCCACGTCCAGCCGAGCGGGCGGTCTCACTGCGGCCCCTCCACGTCCAGCCAAGCAGGCGGTCTCACTGCGGCCACGTCCAGCCGAGCGGGCGGTCTCACTGCGGCCACGTCCAGCCGAGCGGGCGGTCTCACTGCGGCCCCTCCACGTCCAGCCGAGCAGGCGGTCTCACTGCGGCCCCTCCACGTCCAGCCGAGCAGGCGGTCTCACTGCGGCCCCTCCACGTCCAGCCGAGCAGGCGGTCTCACTGCGGCCCCTCCACGTCCAGCCGAGCGGGCGGTCTCACTGCGGCCCCTCCACGTCCAGCCGAGCGGGCGGTCTCACTACGGCCACGTCCAGCCGAGCGGGCGGTCTCACTGCGGCCCCTCCACGTCCAGCCGAGCGGGCGGTCTCACTGTGGCCACGTCCAGCCGAGCGGGCGGTCTCACTACGGCCACGTCCAGCCGAGCGGGCGGTCTCACTGCGGCCCCTCCACGTCCAGCCGAGCAGGCGGTCTCACTGCGGCCACGTCCAGCCGAGCGGGCGGTCTCACTACGGCCACGTCCAGCCGAGCGGGCGGTCTCACTGCGGCCCCTCCACGTCCAGCCGAGCAGGCGGTCTCACTGCGGCCACGTCCAGCCGAGCGGGCGGTCTCACTGCGGCCACGTCCAGCCGAGCGGGCGGTCTCACTGCGGCCACGTCCAGCCGAGCGGGCGGTCTGACTGCGGCCACGTCCAGCCGAGCGGGCGGTCTCACTGCGGCCACGTCCAGCCGAGCGGGCGGTCTGACTGCGGCCACGTCCAGCCGAGCGGGCGGTCTCACTGCGGCCACGTCCAGCCGAGCGGGCGGTCTGACTGCGGCCACGTCCAGCCGAGCGGGCGGTCTCACTGCGGCCCCTCCACGTCCAGCCGAGCGGGCGGTCTCACTGTGGCCACGTCCAGCCGAGCAGGCGGTCTCACTGCGGCCACGTCCAGCCAAGCGGGCGGTCTCACTGCGGCCCCTCCACGTCCAGCCGAGCAGGCGGTCTCACTGCGGCCCCTCCACGTCCAGCCGAGCGGGCGGTCTCACTGCGGCCCCTCCACGTCCAGCCGAGCAGGCGGTCTCACTGCGGCCACGTCCAGCCGAGCGGGCGGTCTCACTGCGGCCACGTCCAGCCGAGCGGGCGGTCTCACTGCGGCCCCTCCACGTCCAGCCGAGCAGGCGGTCTCACTGCGGCCCCTCCACGTCCAGCCGAGCAGGCGGTCTCACTGCGGCCCCTCCACGTCCAGCCGAGCAGGCGGTCTCACTGCGGCCCCTCCACGTCCAGCCGAGCGGGCGGTCTCACGTCCTGCACGGAACGAGCTCGCCGGGAGAGTTATCCTGCACGGAGCGAGCTCGCCGGGAGAGTTATCCTGCACGGAGCGAGCTCGCCGGCCCCGTTATCCTGCACGGAGCGAGCTCGCCGGGAGCGTTATCCTGCACGGAGATAGCTCGCCGGGAGCGTTATCCTGCACGGAGCGAGCTCGCCGGGAGCGTTATCCTGCACGGAGCGATCTCGCCGGGAGCGTTATGCTGCATGGAGCGAGCTCGCCGGGAGGGTTATCCTGCACGGAGCGAGCTCCCCGGGAGCGTTATCCTGCACGGAGCGAGCTCGCCGGCCCCGTTATCCTGCACGGAGCGAGCTCGCCGGGAGCGTTATGCTGCATGGAGCGAGCTCGCCGGGAGGGTTATCCTGCACGGAGCGAGCTCCCCGGGAGCGTTATCCTGCACGGAGCGAGCTCGCCGGCCCGTTATCCTGCACGGAGCGAGCTCGCCGGGAGCGTTATCCTGCACGGAGCGAGCTCGCCGGGAGCATTATCCTGCACGGAGCGAGCTCGCCGGGAGCGTTATCCTGCACGGAGCGAGCTCGCCGGGAGCGTTATCCTGCACGGAGCGAGCTCGCCGGGAGCGTTATACTGCACGGAGCGAGCTCGCCGGGAGCGTTATCCTGCACGGAGCGAGCTCGCCGGGAGCGTTATCCTGCACGGAGCGAGCTCGCCGGCCCCGTTATCCTGCACGGAGCGAGCTCGCCGGCCCGTTATCCTGCACGGAGCGAGCTCGCCGGGAGCGTTATCCTGCACGGAGCGAGCTCGCCGGGAGCGTTATCCTGCACGGAGCGAGCTCGCCGGGAGCGTTATCCTGCACGGAGCGAGCTCGCCGGCCCCGTTATCCTGCACGGAGCGAGCTCGCCGGGCGCGTTATCCTGCACGGAGCGAGCTCGCCGGGAGCGTTATCCTGCACGGGGCGAGGTCGCCGGGGGCGTTATCCTGCACGGAGCGAGCTCGCCGGGAGCGTTATCCTGCACGGAGCGAGCTCGCCGGGAGCGTTATCCTGCACAGAGCGAGCTAGCCGGGAGCGTTATCCTGCACGGAGCGAGCTCGCCGGGAGCGTTATCCTGCACGGAGCGAGCTCGCCGGGAGCGTTATCCTGCACGGAGCGAGCTCGCCGGGAGCGTTATCCTGCACGGAGCGAGCTCGCCGGCCCCGTTATCCTGCACGGAGCGAGCTCGCCGGCCCCGTTATCCTGCACGGAGCGAGCTCGCCGGGAGCGTTATCCTGCACAGAGCGAGCTAGCCGGGAGCGTTATCCTGCACGGAGCGAGCTCGCCGGGAGCGTTATCCTGCACGGAGCGAGCTCGCCGGCCCCGTTATCCTGCACGGAGCGAGCTCGCCGGGAGCGTTATCCTGCACGGAGCGAGCTCGCCGGGAGCGTTATCCTGCACGGAGCGAGCTCGCCGGGAGCGTTATCCTGCACGGAGCGAGCTCGCCGGCCCCGTTATCCTCCACGGAGCGAGCTCGCCGGGAGCGTTATCCTGCACGGAGCGAGCTCGCCGGGAGCGTTATCCTGCACGGAGCGAGCTCGCCAGGAGCGTTATCCTGCACGGAGCGAGCTCGCCGGGAGCGTTATCCTGCACGGAGCGAGCTCGACGGGAGCGTTATCCTGCACGGAGCGAGCTCGCCGGGAGCGTTATGCTGCACGGAGCGAGCTCGCCGGGAGCGTTATCCTGCACGGAGCGAGCTCGCCGGCCCCGTTATCCTCCACGGAGCGAGCTCGCCGGCCCCGTTAACCTGCACGGAGCGAGCTCGACGGCCCCGTTATCCTGCACGGAGCGAGCTTGTCGGGAGCGTTATCCTGCACGGAGCGAGTTCGCCGGGAGCGTTATCCTGCACGGAGCGAGCTCGCCGGCCCCGTTATCCTGCACGGAGCGAGCTCGCCGGGAGCGTTATCCTGCACGGAGCGAGCTCGCCGGGAGCGTTATCCTGCACGGAGCGAGCTCGCCGGCCCCGTTATCCTGCAGGGAGCGAGCTCGCCGGGAGCGTTATCCTGCACGGAGCGAGCTCGCCGGGAGCGTTATCCTGCACGGAGCGAGCTCGCCGGCCCCGTTATCCTGCAGGGAGCGAGCTCGCCGGGAGCGTTATCCTGCACGGAGCGAGCTCGCCGGGAGCGTTATCCTGCACGGAGCGAGCTCGCAGGGAGCGTTATCCTGCACAGAGCGAGCTCGCCGGGAGCGTTATCCTGCACGGAGCGAGCTCGCCGGGAGCGTTATCCTGCACGGAGCGAGCTCGCCGGCCCCGTTATCCTGCAGGGAGCGAGCTCGCCGGGAGCGTTATCCTGCACGGAGCGAGCTCGCCGGGAGCGTTATCCTGCACGGAGCGAGCTCGCCGGCCCCGTTATCCTGCAGGGAGCGAGCTCGCCGGGAGCGTTATCCTGCACGGAGCGAGCTCGCCGGGAGCGTTATCCTGCACGGAGCGAGCTCGCCGGGAGCGTTATCCTGCACGGAGCGAGCTCGCCGGCCCCGTTATCCTGCACGGAGCGAGCTCGCCGGGGAGCGTTATCCTGCACGGAGCGAGCTCGCCGGGAGCGTTATCCTGCACGGAGCGAGCTCGCCGGCCCCGTTATCCTGCAGGGAGCGAGCTCGCCGGGAGCGTTATCCTGCACGGAGCGAGCTCGCCGGGAGCGTTATCCTGCACGGAGCGAGCTCGCCGGGAGCATTATCCTGCACGGAGCGAGCTCGCCGGCCCCGTTATCCTGCACGGAGCGAGCTCGCCGGGAGCGTTATCCTGCACGGAGCGAGCTCGCCGGGAGCGTTATCCTGCACGGAGCGAGCTCGCCGGGAGCGTTATCCTGCACGGAGCGAGCTCGCCGGGAGCGTTATTCTGCACGGAGCGAGCTCGCCGGCCCCGTTATCCTGCACGGAGCGAGCTTGCCGGGAGCGTTATCCTGCACAGAGCGAGCTAGCCGGGAGCGTTATCCTGCACAGAGCGAGCTTGCCGGGAGCGTTATCCTGCACGGAGCGAGCTCGCCGGGAGCGTTATCCTGCACGGAGCGAGCTCGCCGGGAGCGTTATCCTGCAGGGAGCGAGCTCGCCGGGAGCGTTATCCTGCACGGAGATAGCTCGCCGGGAGCGTTATCCTGCACGGAGCGAGCTCGCCGGGAGCGTTATCCTGCACGGAGCGTGCTCGCCGGGAGCGTTATCCTGCACGGAGCGTGCTCGCCGGCCCCGTTATCCTGCACGGAGCGAGCTTGCCGGGAGCGTTATCCTGCACGGAGCGAGCTCGCCGGGAGCGTTATCCTGCACGGAGCGACCTCGCCGGGAGCGTTATCCTGCACGGAGCGAGCTCGCCGGCCCGTTATCCTGCACGGAGCGAGCTCGCAGGGAGCGTTATCCTGCACGGAGCGAGCTCGCCGGGAGCGTTATCCTGCACGGAGCGAGCTCGCCGGGAGCGTTATCCTGCACGGAGCGAGCTCGCCGGGAGCGTTATCCTGCACGGAGCGAGCTCGCCGGCCCCGTTATCCTGCACGGAGCGAGCTCGCCGGGAGCGTTATGCTGCACGGAGCGAGCTCGCCGGGAGCGTTATCCTGCACGGAGCGAGCTCGCCGGGAGCGTTATCCTGCACGGAGCGAGCTCGCAGGGAGCGTTATGCTGCACGGAGCGAGCTCGCCGGGAGCGTTATCCTGCACGGAGCGAGCTCGCCGGGAGCGTTATCCTGCACGGAGCGAGCTCGCCGGGAGCGTTATCCTGCACGGAGCGAGCTCGCCGGCCCCGTTATCCTGCACGGAGCGAGCTCGCCGGGAGCGTTATCCTGCACGGAGCGAGCTCGCCGGCCCCGTTATCCTGCACGGAGCGAGCTCGCCGGGAGCGTTATCCTGCACGGAGCGAGCTCGCCGGGAGCGTTATCCTGCACGGAGCGAGCTCGCCGGGAGCGTTATCCTGCACGGAGCGAGCTCGCCGGGAGCGTTATCCTGCACGGAGCGAGCTCGCCGGGAGCGTTATCCTGCACGGAGCGAGCTCGCCGGCCCGTTATCCTGCACGGAGCGAGCTCGCCGGGAGCGTTATCCTGCACGGAGCGAGCTCGCCGGGAGCGTTATCCTGCACGGAGCGAGCTCGCCGGGAGCGTTATCCTGCACGGAGCGAGCTCGCCGGCCCCGTTATCCTGCACGGAGCGAGCTCGCCGGGAGCGTTATCCTGCACGGAGCGAGCTCGCCGGCCCCGTTATCCTGCACGGAGCGAGCTCGCCGGGAGCGTTATCCTGCACGGAGCGAGCTCGCCGGGAGCGTTATCCTGCACGGAGCGAGCTCGCCGGGAGCGTTATCCTGCACGGAGCGAGCTCGCCGGGAGCGTTATCCTGCACAGAGCGAGCTCGCCGGCCCCGTTATCCTGCACGGAGCGAGCTCGCCGGGAGCGTTATCCTGCACGGAGCGAGCTCGCCGGGAGCGTTATCCTGCACGGAGCGAGCTCGCCGGGAGCGTTATCCTGCACGGAGCGAGCTCGCCGGCCCCGTTATCCTGCACGGAGCGAGCTCGCCGGGAGCGTTATCCTGCACGGAGCGAGCTCGCCGGGAGCGTTATCCTGCACGGAGCGAGCTCGCCGGGAGCGTTATCCTGCACGGAGCGAGCTCGCCGGGAGCGTTATCCTGCACAGAGCGAGCTCGCCGGCCCCGTTATCCTGCACGGAGCGAGCTCGCCGGGAGCGTTATCCTGCACAGATCGAGCTCGCCGGCCCCGTTATCCTGCACGGAGCGAGCTCGCCGGGAGCGTTATCCTGCACGGAGCGAGCTCGCCGGGAGCGTTATCCTGCACGGAGCGTGCTCGCCGGGAGCGTTATCCTGCACGGAGCGAGCTCGCCGGGAGCGTTATCCTGCACGGAGCGAGCTCGCCGGGAGCGTTATCGTGCACGGAGCGAGCTCGCCGGGAGCGTTATCCTGCACGGAGCGAGCTCGCTGGGAGCGTTATCCTGCACGGAGCGAGCTCGCCGGGAGCGTTATCCTGCACGGAGCGAGCTCGCCGGGAGCGTTATCCTGCACGGAGCGAGCTCGCCGGGTGCGTTATCCTGCACGGAGCGAGCTCGCCTGGAGCGTTATCCTGCACGGAGTGAGCTCGCCGGGAGCGTTATCCTGCACGGAGCGAGCTCGCCGGGAGCGTTATCCTGCACGGAGCGAGCTCGCCGGGAGCGTTATCCTGCACGGAGCGAGCTCGCCGGGAGTGTTATCCTGCACGGAGCGAGCTCGCCGGGAGCGTTATTCTGCACGGAGCGAGCTCGCTGGGAGCGTTATCCTGCACGGAGTGAGCTCGCCGGGTGCGTTATCCTGCACGGAGCGAGCTCGCCGGGAGAGTTATCCTGCACGGAGCGAGCTCGCCGTGAGCGTTATCCTGCACGGAGCGAGCTCGCCGGCCCCGTTATCCTGCACGGAGCGAGCTCGCCGGGAGCGTTATCCTGCACGGAGCGAGCTCGCCGGGAGCGTTATCCTGCACGGAGCGAGCTCGCCGGGAGCGTTATCCTGCACGGAGCGAGCTCGCCGGGAGCGTTATCCTGCACGGAGCGAGCTCGCCGGGAGCGTTATCCTGCACGGAGCGAGCTCGCCGGGAGCGTTATCCTGCACGGAGCGAGCTCGCCGGGAGCGTTATCCTGCACGGAGCGAGCTCGCCGGGAGCGTTATCCTGCACGGAGCGAGCTCGCGGGGAGCGTTATCCTGAACGGAGCGAGCTCGCCGGGAGCGTTATCCTGCACGGAGCGAGCTCGCCGGGAGCGTTATCCTGCACAGAGCGAGCTCGCCGGGAGCGTTATGCTGCACGGAGCGAGCTCGCCGGGAGCGTTATCCTGCACGGAGCGAGCTCGCGGGGAGCGTTATCCTGAACGGAGCGAGCTCGCCGGGAGCGTTATCCTGCACGGAGCGAGCTCGCCGGGAGCGTTATCCTGCACGGAGCGAGCTCCCCGGCCCCGTTATCCTGCACGGAGCGAGCTCGCCGGGAGCGTTATCCTGCACGGAGCGAGCTCGCCGGGAGCGTTATCCTGCACGGAGCGAGCTCGCCGGGAGCGTTATCCTGCACGGAGCGAGCTCGCCGGTAGCGTTATGCTGCACGGAGCGAGCTCGCCGGGAGCGTTATCCTGCACGGAGCGAGCTCGCCGGGAGCGTTATCCTGCACGGAGCGAGCTCGCCGGGAGCGTTATCCTGCACGGAGC
Source organism: Scyliorhinus torazame (assembly GCF_047496885.1). Lineage (NCBI taxonomy): Eukaryota > Metazoa > Chordata > Chondrichthyes > Carcharhiniformes > Scyliorhinidae > Scyliorhinus > Scyliorhinus torazame. The sequence goes on along the minus strand of NC_092710.1, from coordinate 45,044,996 downwards.
GAGCTCGCCGGGAGCGTTATCCTGCACGGAGCGAGCTCGCCGGGAGAGTTATCCTGCACGGAGCGAGCTCGCCGGGAGCGTTATCCTGCTCGGAGCGAGCTCGCCGGGAGAGTTATCCTGCACGGAGCGAGCTCGCCGGCCCCGTTATACTGCACGGAGCGAGCTCGCCGGCCCCGTTATCCTGCACGGAGCGAGCTCGCCGGGAGCGTTATCCTGCACGGAGCGAGCTCGCCGGCCCCGTTATCCTGCACGGAGCGAGCTCGCCGGGAGCGTTATCCTGCACGGAGCGAGCTCGCCGGTAGCGTTATCCTGCACGGAGCGAGCTCGCCGGGAGCGTTATCCTGCACGGAGCGAGCTCGCCGGGAGCGTTATCCTGCACGGAGCGAGCTCCCCGGGAGCGTTATCCTGCACAGAGCGAGCTCGCCGGGACCGTTATCCTGCACGGAGCGAGCTCGCCGGGAGCGTTATCCTGCACGGAGCGAGCTCGCCGGGAGCGTTATCCTGCACGGAGCGAGCTCGCCGGGAGCGTTATCCTGCATGGAGCGAGCTCGCCGGGAGCGTTATCCTGCACGGAGCGAGCTCGCCGGGAGCGTTATCCTGCACGGAGCGAGCTCGCCGGGAGCGTTATCCTGCACGGAGCGAGCTCGCCGGCCCCGTTATCCTGCACGGAGCGAGCTCGCCGGGAGCGTTATCCTGCACGGAGCGAGCTCGCCGGGAGCGTTATCCTGCACGGAGCGAGCTCGCCGGGAGCGTTATCCTGCACAGAGCGAGCTCGCCGGCCCCGTTATCCTGCACGGAGCGAGCTCGCCGGGAGCGTTATCCTGCACGGAGCGAGCTCGCCGGGAGCGTTATCCTGCACGGAGCGAGCTCGCCGGGAGCGTTATCCTGCAAGGAGCGAGCTCGCCGGCCCCGTTATCCTGCACGGAGCGAGCTCGCCGGCCCCGTTATCCTGCACGGAGCGAGCTCGCCGGGAGCGTTATCCTGCACAGAGCGAGCTCGCCGGCCCCGTTATCCTGCACGGAGCGAGCTCGCCGGGAGCGTTATCCTGCACGGAGCGAGCTCGCCGGGAGCGTTATCCTGCACGGAGCGAGCTCGCCGGGAGCGTTATCCTGCACGGAGCGAGCTCGCCGGGAGCGTTATTCTGCACGGAGCGAGCTCGCCGGGAGCGTTATCCTGCACGGAGCGAGCTCGCCGGGAGCGTTATCCTGCACGGAGCGAGCTCGCCGGGAGCGTTATCCTGCACGGAGCGTGCTCGCCGGGAGCGTTATCCTGCACGGAGCGAGCTCGCCGGGAGCGTTATCCTGCACGGAGCGAGCTCGCCGGGAGCGTTATCCTGCACGGAGCGAGCTCGCCGGGAGCGTTATCCTGCACGGAGCGAGCTCGCCGGGAGCGTTATCCTGCACGGAGCGAGCTCGCCGGGAGCGTTATACTGCACGGAGCGAGCTCGCCGGGAGCGTTATCCTGCACGGAGCGAGCTCGCCGGGAGCGTTATCCTGCACGGAGCGAGCTCGCCGGGAGCGTTATCCTGCACGGAGCGAGCTCGCCGGGAGCGTTATCCTGCACGGAGCGAGCTCGCCGTGAGCGTTATCCTGAACGGAGCGAGCTCGCCGGGAGCGTTATCCTGCACGGAGCGAGCTCGCCGGGAGTGTTATCCTGCACGGAGCGATCTCGCCGGGAGCGTTATCCTGCACGGAGCGAGCTCGCCGGGAGCGTTATCCTGCACGGAGCGAGCTCGCCGGGAGCGTTATCCTGCACGGAGCGAGCTCGCCGGGAGTGTTATCCTGCACGGAGCGAGCTCCCCGGGAGCGTTATCCTGCACGGAGCGATCTCGCCGGGCGCGTTATCCTGCACGGAGCGAGCTCGCCGGTATCGTTATCCTGCACGGAGCGAGCTCGCCGGGAGCGTTATACTGCACGGAGCGAGCTCGCCGGGAGCGTTATCCTGCACGGAGCGAGCTCGCCGGGAGCGTTATCCTGCACGGAGCGAGCTCGCCGGGAGCGTTATCCTGCACGGAGCGAGCTCGCCGGGAGCGTTATCCTGCACGGAGCGAGCTCGCGGGGAGCGTTATCCTGCACGGAGCGATCTCGCCGGGAGCGTTATCCTGCACGGAGCGAGCTCGCCGGGAGCGTTATCCTGCACGGAGATAGCTCGCCGGGAGCGTTATCCTGCACGGAGCGAGCTCGCCGGGAGCGTTATCCTGCACGGAGCGAGCTCGCCGGGAGTGTTATCCTGCACGGAGCGATCTCGCCGGCCCCGTTATCCTGCACGGAGCGAGCTCGCCGGGAGCGTTATCCTGCACGGAGCGAGCCCGCCGGGAGCGTTATCCTGCACGGAGCGAGCTCGCCGGGAGCGTTATCCTGCACGGAGCGAGCTCGCCGGGAGCGTTATCCTGCACGGAGCGAGCTCGCCGGGAGCGTTATCCTGGAGAAGGGGCTGAATAGGCCTCCTCCTGTTCCTGTGTAACGGGCTGGAGAAGGGGCTGAATGGGGCCTCCTCCTGTTCCTGTGTAACGGGCTGGAGAAGGGGCTGAATGGGGCCTCCTCCTGTTCCTATATAACAGGCTGGAGAAGGGGCTGAATGGGAACTCCTCCTTTTCCTGTGTAACGGGCTGGAGAAGGGGCTGAATGGGAACTCCTCCTTTTCCTGTATAACGGGCTGGAGAAGGGGCTGAATAGGGCCCCCTCCTCTTCCTGTGTAACAGGCTGGAGAAGGGCCTGAATGGGAACTCCTCCTTTTCCTGTGTAACGGGCTGGAGAAGGGGCTGAATGGGGCCTCCTCCTGTTCCTGTGTAACAGGCTGGAGAAGGGGCTGAATGGGGCCTCCTCCTGTTCCTGTGTAACAGGCTGGAGAAGGGGCTGAATGGGGCCTCCTTCTGTTCCTGTGTAAAGGGCTGGAGAAGGGGCTGAATGGGGCCTCCTGTTCCTGTGTAACAGGCTGGAGAAAGGGCTGAATGGGGCCACCTCCTGTTCCTGTGTAACAGGCTGGAGAAGGGGCTGAATGGGGCCGCCTCCTGTTCCTGTGTAACGGGCTGGAGAAGGTGCTGAATGGGGCCTCCTCCTGTTCCTGTGTAACGGGCTGGAGAAGGGGCTGAATGGGGCCTCCTCCTGTTCCTGTGTAACAGGCTGGAGAAGGGGCTGAATGGGGCCTCCTCCTGTTCCTGTGTAACGGGCTGGAGAAGGCGCTGAATGGGGCCTCCTCCTGTTCCTGTGTAACAGGCTGGAGAAGGGGCTGAATGGGGCCTCCTCCTGTTCCTGTGTAACGGGCTGGAGAAGGGGCTGAAAGGGGCCTCCTCCTGTTCCTGTGTAACGGCCTGGAGAAGGGGCTGAATGGGGCCTCCTCCTGTTCCTGTGTAACGGGCTGGAGAAGGGGCTGAATGGGGCCTCCTCCTGTTCCTGTGTAACAGGCTGGAGAAGGGGCTGAATGGGGCCTCCTCCTGTTCCTGTGTAACGGGCTGGAGAAGGGGCTGAATGGGGCCTCCTCCTGTTCCTGTGTAACAGGCTGGAGAAGGGGCTGAATGGGGCCTCCTCCTGTTCCTGTGTAACGGGCTGGAGAGGGGCTGAATGGGGCCTCCACCTATTCCTGTGTAACAGGCTGGAGAAGGGGCTGAATGGGGCCTCCTCCTGTTCCTGTGTAACGGGCTGGAGAAGGGGCTGAATGGGACATCCTCCTGTTCCTGTGTAACAGGCTGGAGAAGGGGCTGAATGGAGCCTCCTCCTGTTCCTGTGTAACAGGCTGGAGAAGGGGCTGAATGGGGCCTCCTCCTGTTCCTGTGTAACGGGCTGGAGAAGGGGCTGAATGGGGCCTCCTCCTGTTCCTGTGTAACAGGCTGGAGAAGGGGCTGAATGGAGCCTCCTCCTGTTCCTGTGTAACAGGCTGGAGAAGGGGCTGAATGGGGCCTCCTCCTGTTCCTGTGTCACGGGCTGGAGAAGGGGCTGAATGGGGCCTCCTCCTGTTCCTGTGTAACAGGCTGGAGAAGGGGCTGAATGGGGCCACATCCTGTTCCTGTGTAACACGCTGGAGTAGGGGCTGAATGGGGCCTCCTCCTGTTCCTGTGTAACGGGCTGGAGAAGGGGCTGAATGGGGCCTCCTCCTGTTCCTGTGTAACAGGCTGGAGAAGGGGCTGAATGGAGCCTCCTCCTGTTCCTGTGTAACAGGCTGGAGAAGGGGCTGAATGGGGCCTCCTTCTGTTCCTTTGTCACGGGCTGGAGAAGGGGCTGAATGGGGCCTCCTGTTCCTGTGTAACAGGCTGGAGAAAGGGCTGAATGGGGCCACCTCCTGTTCCTGTGTAACAGGCTGGAGAAGGGGCAGAATGGGGCCGCCTCCTGTTCCTGTGTAACGGGCTGGAGAAGGGGCTGAATGGGGCCTCCTCCTGTTCCTGTGTAACGGGCTGGAGAAGGGGCTGAATGGGGCCTCCTCCTGTTCCTGTGTAACAGGCTGGAGAAGGGGCTGAATGGGGCCTCCTCCTGTTCCTGTGTAACGGGCTGGAGAAGGCGCTGAATGGGGCCTCCTCCTGTTCCTGTGTAACAGGCTGGAGAAGGGGCTGAATGGGGCCTCCTCCTGTTCCTGTGTAACGGGCTGGAGAAGGGGCTGAAAGGGGCCTCCTCCTGTTCCTGTGTAACGGCCTGGAGAAGGGGCTGAATGGGGCCTCCTCCTGTTCCTGTGTAACGGGCTGGAGAAGGGGCTGAATGGGGCCTCCTCCTGTTCCTGTGTAACAGGCTGGAGAAGGGGCTGAATGGGGCCTCCTCCTGTTCCTGTGTAACGGGCTGGAGAAGGGGCTGAATGGGGCCTCCTCCTGTTCCTGTGTAACAGGCTGGAGAAGGGGCTGAATGGGGCCTCCTCCTGTTCCTGTGTAACGGGCTGGAGAGGGGCTGAATGGGGCCTCCACCTGTTCCTGTGTAACAGGCTGGAGAAGGGGCTGAATGGGGCCTCCTCCTGTTCCTGTGTAACGGGCTGGAGAAGGGGCTGAATGGGACATCCTCCTGTTCCTGTGTAACAGGCTGGAGAAGGGGCTGAATGGAGACTCCTCCTGTTCCTGTGTAACAGGCTGGAGAAGGGGCTGAATGGGGCCTCCTCCTGTTCCTGTGTAACGGGCTGGAGAAGGGGCTGAATGGGGCCTCCTCCTGTTCCTGTGTAACAGGCTGGAGAAGGGGCTGAATGGAGCCTCCTCCTGTTCCTGTGTAACAGGCTGGAGAAGGGGCTGAATGGGGCCTCCTCCTGTTCCTGTGTCACGGGCTGGAGAAGGGGCTGAATGGGGCCTCCTCCTGTTCCTGTGTAACAGGCTGGAGAAGGGGCTGAATGGGGCCACATCCTGTTCCTGTGTAACACGCTGGAGTAGGGGCTGAATGGGGCCTCCTCCTGTTCCTGTGTAACGGGCTGGAGAAGGGGCTGAATGGGGCCTCCTCCTGTTCCTGTGTAACAGGCTGGAGAAGGGGCTGAATGGAGCCTCCTCCTGTTCCTGTGTAACAGGCTGGAGAAGGGGCTGAATGGGGCCTCCTCCTGTTCCTGTGTCACGGGCTGGAGAAGGGGCTGAATGGGGCCTCCTCCTGTTCCTGTGTAACAGGCTGGAGAAGGGGCTGAATGGGGCCACGTCCTGTTCCTGTGTAACACGCTGGAGTAGGGGCTGAATGGGGCCTTCCTCCTGTTCCTGTGTAACGGGCTGGAGAAGGGGCTGAATGGGGCCTCCTCCTGTTCCTGTGTACTGGGCTGGAGAAGGGGCTGAATGGGGACTCCTCCTGTTCTTGTGTAACGGGCTGGAGAAGGGGCTGAATGGGGCCTCCTCCTGTTCCTGTGTAACGGGCTGGAGAAGGGGCTGAATGGGGCCTCCTCCTGTTCCTGTTTAACGGGCTGGAGAAGGGGCTGAATGGGGCCTCCTCCTGTTCCTGTGTAACGGGCTGGAGAAGGGGCTGAATGGGGCCTCCTCCTGTTCCTGTTTAACGGGCTGGAGAAGGGGCTGAATGGGGCCTCCTCCTGTTCCTGTGTAACAGGCTGGGGAAGGGGCTGAATGGGGCCTCCTCCTGTTCCTGTGTAACAGGCTGGAGAAGGGGCTGAATGGGGCCTCCTCCTGTTCCTCTGTTACAGGCTGGAGAAGGGGCTGAATGGGGCCTCCTCCTGTTTCTGTGTAACAGGCTGGAGAAGAGGCTGAATGGGGACTCCTCCTGTTCTTGTGTAACGGGCTGGAGAAGGGGCTGAATGGGGCCTCCTCCTGTTCCTGTGTAACGGGCTGGAGAAGGGGCTGAATGGGGCCTCCTCCTGTTCCTGTGTAACGGGCTGGAGAAGGGGCTGAATGGGGCCTCCTCCTGTTCCTGTGTAACAGGCTGGAGAAGGGGCTGAATGGGGCCTCCTCCTGTTCCTGTGTAACTGGCTGGAGAAGGGGCTGAATGGGGCCTCCTCCTGTTCCTGTGTAACAGGCTGGAGAAGGGGCTGAATGGGGCCTCCTGTTCCTCTGTTACAGGCTGGAGAAGGGGCTGAATGGGGCCTCCTGTTCCTGTGTAACAGGCTGGAGAAGGGGCTGAATGGGGCCTCCTCCTGTTCCTGTGTAACAGGCTGGAGAAGGGGCTGAATGGGGCCTCCTCCTGTTCCTCTGTTACAGGCTGGAGAAGGGGCTGAATGGGGCCTCCTCCTGTTCCTGTGTAACAGGCTGGAGAAGGGGCTGAATGGGGCCTCCTCCTGTTCCTGTGTAACGGGCTGGAGAAGGGGCTGAATGGGGCCTCCTCCTGTTCCTGTGTAACAGGCTGGAGAAGGGGCTGAATGGGGCCTCCTCCTGTTCTTGTGTAACAGGCTGGAGAAGGGGCTGAATGGGGCCTCCTGTTCCTGTGTAACAGGCTGGAGAAGGGGCTGAATGGGGCCTCCTCCTGTTCCTGTGTAACGGGCTGGAGAAGGGGCTGAATGGGGCCTCCTCCTGTTCCTGTGTAACGGGCTGGAGAAGGGGCTGAATGGGGCCTCCTCCTGTTCCTGTGTAACGGGCTGGAGAAGGGGCTGAATGGGGCCTCCTCCTGTTCCTGTGTAACAGGCTGGAGAAGGGGCTGAATGGGGACTCCTGTACCTGTGTAATAGGCTGCAGAAGGGGCTGAATGGGGCCTCCTCCTGTTCCTGTGTAACGGGCTGGAGAAGGGGCTGAATGGGGCCTCCTCCTGTTCCTTTGTAACAGGCTGGAGAAGGGGCTGAATGGGGCCTCCTCCTGTTCCTGTGTAACAGGCTGGAGAAGGGGCTGAATGGGGCCTCCTCCTGTTCCTGTGTAAGAGGCTGGAGAAGGGGCTGAATGGGGCCTCCTCCTGTTCCTGTGTAACAGGCTGGAGAAGGGGCTGAATGGGGCCTCCTCCTGTTCCTGTGTAACGGGCTGGAGAAGGGGCTGAATGGGGCCTCCTCCTGTTCCTGTGTAACAGGCTGGAGAAGGGGCTGAATGGGGCCTACTCCTGTTCCTGTGTAACGGGCTGGAGAAGGGGCTGAATGGGGCCTCCTGTTCCTGTGTAACAGGCTGGAGAAGGGGCTGAATGGGGCCTCCTCCTGTTCCTGTGTAACAGGCTGGAGAAGGGGCTGAATGGGGCCTCCTCCTGTTCCTGTGTAACAGGCTGGAGAAGGGGCTGAATGGGGCCTACTCCTGTTCCTGTGTAACGGGCTGGAGAAGGGGCTGAATGGGGCCTCCTCCTGTTCCTGTGTAACAGGCTGGAGAAGGGGCTGAATGGGGCCTCCTCCTGTTCCTGTGTAACAGGCTGGAGAAGGGGCTGAATGGGGCCTACTCCTGTTCCTGTGTAACAGGCTGGAGAAGGGGCTGAATGGGGCCTCCTCCTTTTCCTGTGTAACGGGCTGGAGAAGGGGCTGAATGGGGCCTCCTCCTGTTCCTGTGTAACGGGCTGGAGAAGGGGCTGAATGGGGCCTCCTCCTGTTCCTGTGTAACGGGCTGGAGAAGGGGCTGAATGGGGCCTCCTCCTGTTCCTGTGTAACAGGCTGGAGAAGGGGCTGAATGGGGCCTCCTCCTGTTCCTGTGTAACAGGCTGGAGAGGGGCTGAATGGGCCTCCTCCAGTTCCTGTGTAACAGGCTGGAGAAGAGGCTGAATGGGCCTCCTCCTGTTCCTGTGTAACAGGCTGGAGAAGGGGCTGAATGGGGCCTCCTCCTGTTCCTGTGTAACAGGCTGGAGAAGGGGCTGAATGGGGCCTCCTCCTGTTCCTGTGTAACGGGCTGGAGAAGGGGCTGAATGGGGCCTCCTCCTGGTCGTCTGCCACCTTTTTAAACCTCAGTTGTGCCCAAAACGCTTATTTCTAGAATAATCTCTGGTTCATTTGAAGTAGAGAAATTGTTGTGTCTCAGAATCGTAGCAGCCGATTGGGCACAGGAAGATCTCACTAACAGCACCGTGATAATGACCCAGAAGTACTTTTTTAGTGATGTTAACAGTGCAGCGCTGCTCAGTACTGGCATCGGGGGGAGTGTCAGCCTGGATTACGGAGCTCAAATCCTAGAGTAAATACATCTCCCTCCAACAGTGCAGCGCTCCCTCAGTACTGGCACCGGGGGGGCAGGTCGGCCTTGATTATGGAGCTCAAATCCTAGAGTAAATACATCTCCCTCCGACAGTGCGGCGCTCCCTCAGTATTGGCACCGTGGGGAGTGTCGGCCTGGATTATGGAGCTCAAATCCTAGAGTAAATACATCTACCTCCGACAGTGCAGCGCTCCCTCAGTACTGGCACCGGGGGGGCAGGTCGGCCTTGATTCTGGAGCTCAAATCCTCGAGTAAATACATCTACCTCCGACAGTGCAGCGCTCCCTCGTACTGGCACCTTGTGGAGGTTTTAGGGTGGACATTAGCCTTTACTATGGCGATAGAGCCTGTGGTCTGGTATTCAAAGCTGCTAGCCGTTCTGGTCACTGGGCAATGCTGCTATGACATGCAGGGTTTTGCAATGTGTGATTTACTTTCTGTTTTTTCACTGATGCCTGTCTTTTGAATATTCCAGAGCATGCAGTGGGGCCTGGCATTGCTGCAGATAGACCGTCTGGTCGCTACATCAAGGGAGAGGCAGTCGGGGTTTACTGCTCTTCTGAGGGCTTGCCCAGAGGGGGGATCTTCTACCTGTGTAAGGTCGAGGAGGTGTCCTGCTTGACCCCTAAGCTGGCTTTGAATTCGAGCGACGACACCAGGTTCGTCCTGACCAATGTCAGCGTGAATGTCTCTGGGATGTATGTCTGCATTTACCAGGTGTGGCGAAGTGGGATATTCACCAACTCAACTGGACGTGAAACTGTGAACATTAATGTCACAGGTAAGTGAGGGAAGCAAGAAACTAACAATGGAAATGGGGTGAAAAATGAAACTACCTTTTGACGACTGACTACCTTGGCACTCCCAATTCTTCTGGGACATTTCTCAGCCCCCACTATTCCCCGTTGATATTTCCCTTCCCAAAAACCCACTCCACGGCAACAGCCCCGTAAAGTGTTGTTTTTGGGGGGGGTGCATTCCAAATCATTTATTCGTCAATTCCTTCATGGTGTGCAGGTGTCTATGGGTAGACCAGCATTTAGCTGATCATCCCGAATCGCGAACCCCTAATCTCTTGAGAAGGTGGGGGTGAGCTGCCTTCTTGAACCCGCTGCAGTCCCTGAGGTGTAGGTACACCCACAGTGCAGTTAGGGAGGGAGTTCCAGGATGTTGCCCCAGCGACAGTGAAGGAAGAGGATATATAACCACGTCTGAGTGGCAAGGCCACAGAGGAAGCAACTGGTCATTCCTGGCTCGGCAAGCTCCTGACTCTGTTGAAAAAGTCAGAAAGCCTGACTATATTCCTTTTGTTTGCACAGAAGGCTCTTGCGAATGAGACGATGTTGCCCCAGCCAGCATTGATGAGACACATTGCGAGCAATCAAACTCCACGGCAACGCTTCAGCCAATCGGAGAGGATGTGCCAACCAATCTTTTTCTCCTGTGGGATAATTTGTTGTGAACCTCTGAAATTTGGTATTCTTCGGTTTTTCCTGATGTGGGCGTGAGGAAAATCCTCAGCAACGTGACTCTCTTTTCAGCGGCAGTCAGTCTCTGAGGTGTCCAGACGACTGAGGGGAGAGTTGATGGAGGTGTTTGAAATCATGCTCAGGCTGGTTGATGGTGTGAGGCGGAGGGGTTTGGACACAGTAGCTCAGGAGATGATCAGAGGGCTCGAGCCTGAAGTGATTTGGAAAAGAAGTAACAACATGGGGGGAAATGTTTACATATATACAAGTGGTTAGGAGTCAGGGTTAGGGTTCGGGATTATGGCCAATATTCGGATCTGCATTGGGAATATGATTCGGGTTGGGAATTAGGGCTACGCTTAAGGTGGACGGCACGGTAGCACAGTGGTTAGCACTGTTGCCTCACAGCTCCAGGGTCCCAGGTTCGATTCCGGCTTGGGTCACTGTCTGTGCGGAGTCTGCACATCCTCCCCGTGTCTGCGTGGGTTTCCTCCGGGTGCTCCGGTTTCCTCCCACAGTCCAAAGATGTGCAGGTTAGGTGGATTGGCCGTGATAAATTGCCCTTAGTGTCCAAAATTGCCCTTAGTGTTGGGTGGGGTTACTGGGTTATGGGGATAGGGTGGGGGTGTGGGCTTGGGTAGGGTGCTCTTTCCAAGAGCTGGTGCAGTCACGATGGGCCGAATGGCCTCCTTCTGCACTGTAAATTCTATGAAATTGCCCACATTTGGTCCATATCGCTCTGTACCCAGCTTTCCCGTATAACTGCCTAAATACTTTTTAAAGGACAAAATTGTACCCACCTCTACCACTGCCTCTAGCAGCTCATTCGAGACACTCACCACCCTCTGTCTGAACCAATTGCCCCTCTGGACCTGTTTGTATTCCTCCCCTCTCACCTTAAACCTATGCCCTCTAGTTTTAGACTCCTCCACCTTTGGGAAAATACAGTACGAAGTCTTACAACACCAGGTTAAAGTCCAACAGGTTTGTTTCGATATCACTAGCTTTCGGAGCGCTGCTCCTTCCTCAGGTGAATGAAGAGGTATGGTCCAGAAACACATATATAGACAAATTCAAAGATGCCAAACAATGCTTGGAATGTGACCATTAGCAGGTGATTAAATCTTTACAGATCCAGAGATGGGGTAACCCCTGGTTAAAGAGGTGTGAATTGTGTCAAGCCAGGACAGTTGGTAGGATTTCGCAGGCCAGATGGTGGGGGATGAATGTAATGTGACATGAATCCCAGGTCCCGGTTGAGGCCGCACTCATGTGTGCGGAACTTGGCTATAAGTTTCTGCTCGGCGATTCTGCGTTGTCGCGGGTCCTGAAGGCCGCCTTGGAGAACGCTTACCCAGAGATCAGAGGCTGAATGCCCTTGACTGCTGAAGTGTTCCACGACTGGAAGGGAACATTCCTGCCTGGCGATTGTTGCGCGATGTCCGTTCATTCGTTGTCGCAGCGTCTGCATGGTCTCGCCAATGTACCACGTTTCGGGACATCCTTTCCTGCAGCGTATGAGGTAGACAACGTTGGCCGAGTCGCACGAGTATGTACCGTGTACCTGGTGGGTGGTGTTCTCACGTGTAATAGTGGTATCCATGTCGATGATCTGGCACGTCTTGCAGAGATTGCCATGACAGGGTTGTGTGGTGTCGTGGTCACTGTTCTGAAGACTGGGTAGTTTGCTGCAAACAATGGTTCGTTTGAGGTTGCGCGGTTGTTTGAAGGCAAGTAGTGGGGGTGTGGGGATGACCTTGGCAAGATGTTCATCGTCATCAATGACGTGTTGAAGGCTGTGAAGAAGATGACGTAGTTTCCCCGCTCCGGGGAAGTACTGGACGACGAAGGGTATTCTGTCGGTTGTGTCCCATGTTTGTCTTCTGAGGAGGTCGGTCCGGTTTTTCGCTGTGGCGCGTTGGAACTGTCGATCGATGAGTCGAGTGCCATATCCCATTTGTACGAGGGCATCTTTCAACGTCTGTAGATGTCTGATACGCTCCTCCTCGTCTGAGCAGATCCTGTGTATACGGAGCGCTTGTCCATAGGGGATGGCTTCTTTAATGTGTTTAGGGTGGAAGCTGGAGAAGTGGAGCATCATGAGGTTATCCGTGGGTTTGCGGTAAAGCGAAGTGCTGAGGTGACCGTCCTTGATGGAGACGAGTGTGTCCAAGAATGCAACTGATTTTGGAGAGTAGTCCATGGTGAGTCTGATGGTTGGATGGAACTTATTAATGTCATCGTGTAGTCGTTTCAGTGATTCTTCGCCGTGGGTCCAAAGGAAAAAAATGTCATCGATGTATCTGGTGTATAACATCGGTTGAAGGTCCTGTGCGGTGAGTAGGTCCTGTTCAAACTTGTGCATGAAGATGTTGGCGTATTGGGGTGCGAATTTGGTCCCCATGGCTGTTCCGTGCATCTGGATGAAGAACTTGTTGTCGAAGGGGAAGACGTTGTGATCCAGAATGAAGCGGATGAGTTGCAGAATTGTGTCTGGAGATTGGCAGTTGTCGGTGTTGAGTACTGAGGCTGTTGCAGCAATGCCGTCGTCATGGGGGATGCTGGTGTAGAGTGCCGAGCCGTCCATTGTGACGAGGAATGTTCCTGGTTCAACTGGTCCATGGGTGCTGAGTTTCTGTAGGAAGTCCGTCGTGTCGCGACAGAAGCTGGGTGTACCTTGTATGATGGGTTTCAAGATGCCCTCGATGTAGCCAGAGAGGTTCTCACACAAGGTCCCATTGCCTGAAACGATAGGGCAGCCTGGTGTGTTGGCCTTATGTATTTTCGGGAGGCAGTAGAGATCTCCAATGCGGGGAGTACGTGGGATGAGAGCACGTAGGGTGCTCTGAAGATCTGGATCCAAGGTCTTGATCAGTCTGTTAAGTTGGCGGATGTGTTCCTTGGTCGGATCTGCGGGTAACTGTCTGTAATGTTCTTGGTTGTTCAGTTGTCGGTATACTTCTTTGCAGTAGTCCGTTCTGTTCAGTACGACAGTGGCCCCCCCTTTGTCTGCTGGTTTGATGACGATGCTGTGGTTGGTCTTGAGAGCGCGGATGGCATTGCGTTGTGCTTGGGTGACGTTCGGGGTTGTCTTGTGAATGCGACTGATGAATCTGGCATTCTGAGTGTTCTGGCAACACTCAGAAGACAAACATGAGACACAACCGACAGAATACCCTTCGTCGTCCAGTACTTCCCCGGAGCGGGGAAACGACGTCATCTTCTTCACAGCCTTCAACACGTCATTGATGACGATGAACATCTTGCCAAGGTCATCCCCACACCCCCACTACTTGCCTTCAAACAACCGCGCAACCTCAAACAAACCATTGTTTGCAGCAAACTACCCAGTCTTCAGAACAGTGACCACGACACCACACAACCCTGCCATGGCAATCTCTGCAAGACGTGCCAGATCATCGACATGGATACCACCATTACACGTGAGAACACCACCCACCAGGTACGCGGCACATACTCGTGCGACTCGGCCAACGTTGTCTACCTCATACGCTGCAGGAAAGGATGTCCCGAAGCGTGGTACATTGGCGAGACCATGCAGATGCTGCGACAACGAATGAACGGACATCGCGCAACAATCACCAGGCAGGAATGTTCCCTTCCAGTCGGGGAACACTTCAGCAGTCCAGGGCATTCAGCCTCTGATCTCCGGGTAAGCGTTCTCCAAGGCGGCCTTCAGGACCCGCGACAACGCAGAATCGCCGAGCAGAAACTTATAGCCAAGTTCCGCACACATGAGTGCGGCCTCAACCGGGACCTGGGATTCATGTCACATTACATTCATCCCCCACCATCTGGCCTGCGAAATCCTACCAACTGTCCTGGCTTGATACAATTCACACCTCTTTAACCTGGGGTTACCCCATCTCTGGATCTGTAAAGATTTAATCACCTGCTAATGCTCGCATTCCTAGCATTGTTTGGCATCTTTGAATTTGTCTATATATGTGTTTCTGGAACAGACCTCTTCATTCACCTGAGGAAGGAGCAGCGCTCCGAAAGCTAGTGACATCGAAACAAACCTGTTGGACTTTAACCTGGTGTTGTAAGACTTCGTACTGTGCTCACCCCAGTCCAACGCCGGCATCTCCACATTTTGGGAAAAGATGTTGACTACTCTACCTTATCTATGCTCCTCGTTATGTTACAGACCTCTATACGACCACCCCTAAGCCTCCTACGCGTCAGGGAAAAAAGTCCCAGCCTACCCAGCCTCTCCTTATAACTCAGACCATCAAGCCCTGGTAGCATCTTCGTAAATCTCTTCTGCACTCTTTCTAGCTTACCAATATCCTTCCTATAATAGGGTGACCAGAACTGAACACAGCATACCGTGTGTGGTCTTACTAATGTCTTGTACAACTTCAACAAGATGTCCCAACTCCTGTATTCAATGTTCTGACCAATGAAACCAAGCATGCCGAATGCCTTCTTCACCACCCTGTCCACCTGCGACTCCACCTTCAAGGAGCTATGAACCTGTACCCCTTGATCTCTTTGTTCTGTAACTCTCCCCAACTCCGTACCATTAACTGAGTAGGTCGTGCCCTGATTTGATCGACCAAAATGCATCACCTCACATTTATCTAAATTAAACTCCATCTGCCATTCGTCGGCCCACTGGCCTAATTGATCAAGATCCCGTTGCAATCCTAGATAACCTTCTTCACTATCCACTATGCCACCAATCTTGGTGTCATCTGCAAACTTACTAACCATGCCTCCTAAATTCTCATCCAAATCATTAATATAAATAATAAACTGGGATTTGGTTTCGAGAACGGGCTAGGGTTACGTTTTCATTTCGTGTTGGGGGTTAGAATTAATGATGTGGTAAGGGCTCGGGGTCTGGGGTAGTTTGAGTATTAGTATTTGGGTTGAGGTTAGCTACTGTTATGGCTGTCAGCTCGCCCTCTGTCAATTCCAGCCCCACTTGACCTGGAGTTGCAACGTAATTAAAATTCATAAATAATTCTGAGAAAACGTCCCAAAGTCTCCGGCTGCCCATCATCTACAGTTAACAGGTTTGCAAATTTCAACACAATTAAGTTTAACAACAGTAACTATAATTAAATATGCAGCAAATCCAACAGGTTAACTATTAACTAAATCCTCCCCCCCTCCCCCACAATTAAAATCACCCCACCTTCTTTACACACACACACACACACACACACACTCACACACACACACACACACAAGACAGACAAAGACAGAGGTGAGAAGTGGGGTGAAAAAATAATCAGTAAAGTAAAAATATTGGTCTTAGTTTCAGATGGTTGTTTCCGGACCACCTTCCTTTGTAGCCACCTAAATTGGCCAACTCCCGATTTAAAATGGCGGACGGCAAAGGCTGATGGGAAAGTCAGCCAACAAGACAGAAACCGGCAGGTGCAGGTTTGCTGTGTATTAAAACTCTGCAAAAGGCCAGACAACATCGATACCAGCGACCATCAGCATAACAATGTAGCAGCCATCTACATACTGATGAGCAATCCCCGGGAACAATAGGTAACATTTGGGACACACAAAGCAAAGCCAGACTCCTCGGCGCCAGCAGGAGCCAACACAAAGGAGGTGAACGAGCACCTCAAGACCGCCCATCGATCAGGGAACCGCCCCAGTGTTGGAGAAATCGAACCAAGCGATTGGGACAAAGTCCAATCACTTGGGACCAGGTACAGGATCCACCCCAAAAGGCGGGAAGCCCCTGGGGACTATAAGAGTTAAGCCCCAAGTTCAAATTGTTCTCTTCACCTCTTCGTCCTGCCCGGGTCACCCAGCAACATGAACAAACATTGACCGTGACCGGTGCAGTGACCACCGAATGAAGGAAGTCTTAATTCAACGCTCGCTACGAGATAGGCGCTCCTAGCTACCAATCCGTACCAACTTCAAATCCCGCAGACTCAGACCCCGAACGAAAGGCCATTTGTTCCCCTGACCTGGTGGGCCAGTCCGAGGTTAAGTATTGGCCTGTTAGTTGTAGAAGTAGCTTAGACGTAGAATTTGTGCATGAGTAGCGATTACTGTGTATAATAAATGTGCTTTGATTTGAATCTTACTAATCGGTGTATTGGGTGATGGATCATTAC
This sequence comes from Scyliorhinus torazame, assembly GCF_047496885.1. Classification (NCBI taxonomy): domain Eukaryota; kingdom Metazoa; phylum Chordata; class Chondrichthyes; order Carcharhiniformes; family Scyliorhinidae; genus Scyliorhinus; species Scyliorhinus torazame. The sequence goes on along the minus strand of NC_092710.1, from coordinate 45,028,932 downwards.
TCGGACTTGAACCTTGTGGCGGTATCATAAAGATACCTGGCGACCCGAGAGCAAAGGTAATAAAACAGAGCAATTGAACCAAGGAGAAAGTTAGCAACATTATTTGGCGACTCTGCCGGACCCGATCTAGAAGTGGCATAACCACTCCGGGAGAACCCAAGAATTTGAATTAGAGATCCAATTGGGAACAGAAAACCACAAGTGTTCAAGCAGTTCTGATCAATACTCATAATTCGGAAGTGTGTTAAATGCATGCGTAACTAACAGGGTGATAAGGTAATACTGATAGATTTTTTGTTGCAATAAAACTGTCGGGAGTTTGTATTTCGGAAAGTAGCGATAGCCGTTCCCGTATTTACAGCGCCGCCTTAATACCCCTGTCCCAAATTTGAAGAGCAGCATTCGGATAGGAAAGATGGCAATGCAGCGCCTCATGAACCCAGAGGAATTTGCAGTCGCAGCGACCAGCAGCAGTAGAGTGGGACAGTGTCCCATTTGGGAGGAAGAGATCAGAAAATATCTCAAAGGGAAATGATGGCCCCTTTGGAATGAATTCTGTGACATTGAGGAATCAGGTCCCGGGAGTATAGGACGTACTTGGTGGGAGAACCTGTCAGAGATCCACAAAAAGAGCTTGGGGAAAGCTCGCAAGCCGATGGCAATCGTGTCCTGCTTGGCACAATTGCGAGACACAGAGGAGGTCGTTAGGATGCCCTGGAAAGAAGTAGAGGGCATACATCGAATGAGTAAGGTCGATGTGAGCGAGGTAGAAAGAGGGAACTTAGAATTGAGGAGGAAATTGGCAGCAAAAGATGGAGAGGTGGAGGATGCCAAGAGGGCACACCAGTCTTGTCTGGCGCACTTAAGCAGCTTCCAGTCCCAATATGAAAAGGCCGATCAGGACACGCAACGTGCAGTCCTGGTACGTGAAGAAACAGAAAAGCAGGTAGAAGCATTGCAGAGACAGTGCAACAACCTCAAGGCAGCGTTAAGAGCACTCCATGCTGCCACCACAGAGCAAAGACAAAGCACGCTAGATCACGCAAAGTGCTGGAAGCAGATTGCAGAGCTGTAATCACTGCTTTCAGTTCAAAAAGGATTCCAGGAAACCTTTGGAGCAAAATTAGATGAGGAAGACGGCCCTGATTGGGAAGAATTAAATGAGACAGCGCATAGATATGTTCAGGGAACATGTGTGCAGGGAAATCCCCAGAAGAGAAAAGCACCCCACCCCCCACAGAGCAGGTAGTTCAAGCTCCAATGAACCCAGTCACCACCCACCGCACAGCCACATCGGACGATGCGGAATTTCTATACTCCACCCCCTTAACAGTGACCCAATTACGGGACGCGTGTGATAAGATCCCACCGTACCTCCCCACCTCAGACCCCCACCATTTCTTTGCCAGAGTGAAGCAGCAGGCGACCATGTACGGCCTGGATGAGCGAGAGCATGTAAAGCTCACCGTTTTAAGTTTAGACCCTTCAGTAGCAGCAGCCCTTCCCGACCCACAGAATGTAGGAGACACCCTTGCAGAAATGCATACCGCGACCCTGGATGCGATCGGGTATCACCGGGGTGACCCCGTAGATGGCCTCACCAAATGTAGGCAAAAGAATTCGAGCACCCCACAGCGTTCGCTGGACGCCTGTGGATCCACTTTGCAGCAGTTTTTGGAGACGTAGACCGTGCCCATTTGTTCCCAGACAACACGGCCAAATGGACCCGCACCCTTATCTCCCATGCCACAGAAACAGGACAAAAAGCTTGCACGAGTTATGATCCCTCAGAGGAGGCTCATAATGAGAAGTGAGTAGTGAAAAGATTGTCCCGCGCCTGGGAGCAGTTTGTACAAAGCAAACCCGCAGTTAAAATTCCCGGAGAAAAGCAGGCCGACGCAGATATACAGGCAGTTACAACACACCAGATCCCCGCATGGGTAAATGAAGGAAAGAACAGCACCCCACCCAAGTCACAGGAGTGTTACAACTGCGGAGAGTTGGGACACTTCGCAAGAGAGTGCAATGCCCCTAGAGAGCCACAGAGAGCCCAGCAGATGGGCACTCTGAGTAAGAAGAAGACAGAGCCCATTCATAGCGTTAGCGCCCGTTCAGATCAGACGGACTTGACCGGAACGGACTGACGGTGTTCGGGCTCCCCCAGTTGGGTCTGCGACACCCTTTGGGATAGGTCCGGACGACCGGTAGTTGCAGCGAAAATTCGGGGACAGCCCATTGAATTTCTCTGGGACACAGGAGGGTCCCGCACCACAATCAATTCCTCCACCCTGTTTCAAAAGGACACGTGGCCCACTACAGCCACCATCACCCTCAGTGGCGTTACAGGCCACTCACAGCAGAGACACATCACAGCCCCTGTACCCATTCAAATCGGCACCATTACCACCAAGCACCCCGTAGTTTTAGTTGACCTGCCCCACACAGCAGAACACATTCTGGGAATCGATTTCATGAATTCCCATAATCTTTCATTTGATCCAGTCAACCAGTGTGTCTGGAAAATGGCAAAATCCGCAAGAGCCCCCGCAACGCTCAACATAGGAGAGTACACGAACAAAATTAGCGCAGTCGGCGAATTTTGGTTCAACCCGACCACGCTCAGCACGGACAAGCAGGTTAGGGCAGTCCTGCAAAAGAACAGGGCAGCATTCGCGACCCACAAGCACGACTGTGGCCGGATGACTGGCTCCGTACAAATAACAGGACCTGACCCTAGACCCCAGAAACAATATGGATTTCCCCAAGAGGCAGAGGGAGAAATCGCCAAGGTAATAGAAAGCTTATTAGAGCAGGGCGTACTCAGATCAGTAGCCTCCACTAATAATGCCCCGATTTGGCCAGTGAGAAAGCCCGATGGATCATGGCGACTGACCATCGATTACCGGGAACTCAACAAAGTCACCCCCGCAGCAGCCCCCACCGTAGCAACAAGCCCCGAGACCAGGCTCGACGCAACAGACCACACCCCGCCCACAGCCAACGTAACCCTACCATCCCCCACCACGTCCAGCCCAGCCACCGACCCGACCTCGACTCCACCCACGAAGTTTACACTCCGCCCCGGAACGCCCACAGACAGCAGCAGCAGCGACAGCGACTGTGACTCTGACGATAGCCACAGCACGCCTCCCTACTATCCCCATGCACCAGGCCCCACACCCAGCGAATCGGACCACGATTCGAGTGATCCCTTCATGATCACTTTCCTAAATAAACCCCACCACCGACCACCGACCCACAATGATGACCCGATTCCGTCCCCACACAACTAGACACCACCTATTGGCACAGAGATAACTCATACAGACTCGTCCGGAATGACGAGAGCGATCCCTAATCACACCACGCAGCCCTATCAGCCCTGATACACTCGAGAGTTTGGCATCCGGGAGAAGGTGACGACCTTGAGTCTGACACCCAAAACGAGAACCACTTTGCGACCCTGCTCGCAACCGATAACTGAGGTGTCCAGATGATGTTTTAAAAGGAACTGCTTGGGAGAAAACGGTATCCTTTCTGATGGAACCTGCAGGATGTTTTATGTTGTTTGTACTGTTTTGTTACATGTTGTATGTCAGACCGGAAAAAAATTTCTCCACGGCCCCACACCTTTTCGGCCGAAACCTCTGAGGACCTGCTCACAGAGACTTGTTAAGGTCCCAGACGCCAGTTCAGAGGAACTCGTCTGTCGACAGACGCCTGTTCGTAACTGCCCTTCTGGTTCGAAGGTAGAACCAATACGGCAACCCCCCACGATGACTACATTTCTTGCCTGTTCTTGTCGGTTGCTCAGGCAGTGGAGAAACAGCTTGGGACCCGCCCTGCCTGGGAACCCCCCCTCTGGTCAGCTACGCTCGGGTAGGGAACACACGGCATTGGTAGCCGTCCTACCCGGGGACTCCATCCAACTCTTACCCGTCGCAGCCCATACGCACCTCATTTTGGCAATTTTAGTTCAAAAAGTTGTTTTGTTTCAGGTAACCCTTAGGTTGCCAACCACATGCTATTTACATCCTGCAACATTTGGATGGTAAACCGCACAGTCTGCGAGACGGCTCGCACTGGTTCATTATTTGAAAGTGTGTTTTGTCCTAAAATTCGTTTTTTGGGAAAAAAAATTAAAAGTGAGGGAGTCACACACAGTGACCAATTATAAAGGGAGTAATTGGCCCCGCAGGACAGACAGACTATCGTACGAGATGTTGAACCAAGATAGTTACAGACACTATGCTTGTTTCCACAGAACTCCACAAGCTCCAGGACCGGAGAAGAGAAGGGAAGAGAGGAGAAGTGAAGGAAAACGCACCACGAGGACATCCTCCGGATTGTGCATCATGATAATGGACATTTGGTTGCGCGTGAACACGAACCCCATGACCTCAAGCCCCCCAGCCGTTAATGATTCACTTCCCCTCAGTACCCAGAGCCCAGCCACCAGCGACACCGCACCATCTTGGTGTGCCAGGTTTATAATCTGGTATTCCCTGTCCTACGCAATAGTATCCTTATTGGTATTGGTGATACTCTGCTGCATCGTGCAGACTATGCATCTAAGAAAATGGAGAAGGAGAACCTACCGCGCTCGCACCCCGGAATATAGGATCAGATCCCCTATTTTCAGATACGACCAGACCCCCGACCCCCGCGATCTTTAATAAAGAGCATTCATTTGCGTTTTTGTTGTAAATAAAGAAATGTTCAGAATGTTCATGAGCAATTGGACGATCCTGAGCTTGACTGCCAAGCCAGGAAACATGTGTATAAACTGCTATGATTTTGTTTGTATGGTTGAGGAAGTTAGAGTGATGAAATGTTTGAGTGAGAGTAGTGTATTAAGGATAGTTAGAGGTTCCCATTTTTAAAATTGTTTTGTAATGCATGTCCCTGTTTCACATAGCGCCCCTTAGAATTGTCAGTTAACATTTTTTTGCATACTTATGGTCAGTGTAGAGGCCATGAAAGAAGTGCCCCCCAGGTCAGGGAATGGAAAGCAACGTAGTTATGTGATCCTTCACGCTTTGCGTTAGGATCACAAGGAGGGTGTGTAGCCACCTAAATTGGCCAACTCCCGATTTAAAATGGCGAACAGCAAAGGCTGATGGGAAAGTCAGTCAACAAGACAGAAACCAGCGGCTGCAGGTTTGCTGTGTATTAAAACTCTGCAAAAGGCCCAGACAACATCGATACCAGCGACCATCACCATAACAATGTAGCAGCCATCTACATATTGATGAGCAATCCCCGGGAACAATAAGTAACATTTGGGACACACAAAGCAAAGCCAGACTCCCCGGCGCCAGCAGGAGCCAACACAAAGGAGGTGAACGAGCACCTCAAGACCGCCCATCGATCAGGGAACCGCTCCAGTATTGGAGAAATCGAACCAAGCGATTGGGACAAAGTCCAACCACTTGGGACCAGGTACAGGGTCCGCCCCGAAAGGCGGGAAGCCCCTGGGGACTATAAGAGTTGAGCCCCAAGTTCAAATCTCTCTCTCTTCGTCCTGCCCGGGTCACCCAGCAACACGAACCAACATTGACCGTGACCGGTGCAGTGACCGCCGAACGAAGTAAGTCTTAATTCAACGCTCGCTACGAGATAGGCGCTCCTAGCTACCAATCCGTACCAACTTCGAATCCCGCAGACCCAGAACCCGAACGAAAGGCCATTTGTTCCCCTGACCTGGTGGGCCAGTCCGAAGTTAAGTATAGGCCTGTTAGTTGTAGAAGTAGCTTAGACGTAGAATTTGTGCATGAGTAGCGATTACTGTGTATAATAAATGTGCTTTGATTTGAATCTTACTAATCGGTGTATTGGGTGATGGATCATTACTCGGACTTGAACCTCGTGGCGGTATCATAAAGGTACCTGGCGACTCGAGAGCAAAGGTAATAAAACAGAGCAATTGAACCAAGGAGAAAGTTAACAACACCTTCAGCCCAGGTTTCCAGGTGGGGATTTCTGGTTCCAGTCTGCACTGGAGGGTCATTCACGTCTCTGCAGTTTCAGAAAAACAGCAGCGTTTCGGGAGAGAACACAAGCTGCTCCCATCTGAGTGTCCAGCTCTCTCACTGCTTCCCCTGGCTCTCTGAAACTCCCACGCAGACAGGTCCAATCCCTGCCTCTTACCGGGTACAATACGGCCTTTTAACCAATCCATAGGTTATTGGCCGACCACTGGATCCAGGCCGCACCAATCGCTCGGTCGTCGAAAAGCCTGGGTTCTGCTCTCTGGAGGATGGCGCCGTGTTTATTTTGTAACTTGTGAATTCCTCACTTTCCCAATTCCGAGTAAAGAGAGATGTGTCCATGAAGCATCCATGGATCAGAAAGAACGGGGAGGTAATGGACTCAACAGGAAGGAGCCTTACATTAGGGTGAGGGGTCAGGGGTTAGGATTCTTTTCAGGATTTGAATTAGGGTTACATTTGGGGTTAGGGTCAGGTTTGGGGTGAGGTGATGCCAGCTGTTGCCGGTTTGATGGGCTGAATGGTTTGTATTGTACCTGGAATTATTTGAGTGGACGATTGAATTTGGTGCGTCCCTATCTGACTAACATGTCTGTGTGTGTTACAGAGCAGCTGCCCGCTGCTGGAATCTCCATGGACCTGTCACCCTCCGCGGACCCTGATTCCCGAACTCTGCAATGTTCATCACCGCCTGATTTCCCAGTGACAGTGTTTCAATTCTACCAGATGGAGGAGGGGTCCGTCATTGATGCCACACGACCTCTGCACTCCGACCCTTCTGCAGCCTCTCATGTAACAAGGGCCATCACAGCCGAAGGCAATTACACATGTCAATATAAAGTCAACAGTTCTGGCATCGTGTACACATCACCCAGCAGCCAGTCCCTGGAGGTGCTGATATTTGGTAAGTGTTAAAGATTGTGACAAACCGTGTGCAAAACATGCAATGCATCCGTGATGCACGATCACTGACCACTAAAACGAGGTTGTAGTCCCACTGAAGGCTTTAATAAGCAAGATGTTTCCCCCCAGCAGCTCAGGTACAGAATGAAGGCTGCTGGGGCGGCACTGGTTCTTATACCCCGCCTAGCAGGGCAGAGCTATCATACAGGGGGTATGGGATGGCGAATGGTAACCGGGAGTACTCGTCAATCCTGTTCAGGAAGTACGTGTTGCGGTCGGTGGAGGGGAGGGGGCCTTTGAAGTCCATGCTGAGGCGTTCAAAGGGACGAGAAGCCTTTATCAGGTGCGCCCTCTCTGGCCGGTAGAAGTGCGGTTTGCACTCCGCGCAGATTTGGAAGTCCCTGGTGACTGTCCTGACATCCTCGATGGAGTCGGGCAGGTTGCGGGTCTTGACAAAATGGAAAAAGCGAGTGACCCCCGGGTGGCAGAGGTCCTCGTGGAGAGCTCAGAGGCGGCCCACTTGTGCAGTGGCACATGTGCCGTGGGATAGGGCATCAGGAGGCTCGTTTAGCTTCCCCGGACGGTACAAGATCTCGTAGTTGAAGGTGGTGAGCTCGATCCTCCGCCGCAAGATCTTGTCGTTCTTGATCTTGCCCCGCTGTGCATTATCGAACATGAAAGCAACCGACCGTTGGTCAGTGAGGAGAGTGAATCTCCTGCCGGCCAGGTAATGCCTCCAATGTCGCATAGCTTCTACTATGGCCTGGGCCTCCTTTTCGACTGAGGAGTGGCGGATTTCAGAAGCATGGAGGGTTCGGGAGAAGAAGGCCACGGGTCTGCCCGCTTGGTTGAGTGTTGCCGCCAGAGCTACGTTGGACGCATCGCTCTCGACCTGGAAGGGGAGGGACTCGTCGATGATGCGCATCGTGGCTTTTGCAATGTCTGCTTTGATGCGGCTGAAGGCCTAGCGGGCCTCTATCGACAGGAGAAAAGCTGTGGATTCGATCACGGGACGGGCCTTGTCCGCATAGTTGGGGACCCAATGGGCATAGTAAGAGAAAGGATTTTTGCGGTCTGGAGGAATTTTCGGAGGTTGGTGTCGTGGTCCTGCTGGTCGTGGCCGCAGATGGTGACATTATCGAGGTACGGGAATGTTGCCCGTAATCCGTACCGGTCAACCATTCGGTCCATCTCACGCTGGACGACCGAGACCCCGTTGGTGACACCGAAGGGAACCCTTAAGAAGTGATGGAGCCGCCCGTCTGCCTCAAAGGCAGTGTATTTGCGGTCACTAGTACGGATGGGGAGCTGGTGGTAGGCGGACTTGAAATCCACCGTGGAGAAGACCTTATAATGCGCGATCCTGTTTACCAGGTCGGCTATACGGGGGAGAGGGTACGCGTCCAGCTGCATAAACCTGTTGATGGTCTGACTAGTCTATGACCATCCTATGCTTCTCCCCGGCCTTTACCGCCACTACTTGAGCTCTCCAGGGGCTGTTACTGGCTTCAATGACCCCTTCCCTCAGTAGCTTTTGGACCTCGGATGAAGGTCCTGTCCTGGGCACTGTAGCGTCTGCTCCTGGTGGCGACGGGTTTGCAATCCGGGGTGAGGTTTGCAAACAGGGAAGGCGGGTCGACCTTAAAGGGTCGCGAGGCCACAGACAGTAAGGGGGGGTATAGGGCCGCCGAATTGGAAGGTCAGACTTTGAAGGTTACACTGGAAGTCTGAACCCAGGAGTGTAGCCGCGCAGAGGTGGGGAAGGACGTAGAGACGGAAAGTTTTGAACTCCCTTCCCTGGACTGTGACCATCTCCACTGAGTGGGAACCGGAGGCCAGGGAGATTTATTGATTAATGGGGTAGATGACGCGAGAACAGCGCCTTACCGTGTCAGGTATGAAGCTCTCCGTGCTCCCAGAGTCGATTAGGCAGGACGTCTCTTGCCCGTTGATGAATACAGTCTTCGTAGCAGTTGAGAGTGTTCGAGGCCGGGACTGATCCAGAGTCACCGAGGCTAATCGGAGCAGTTGAGAGTTCTCTTCGGGCAGTGCGTGGTCAGCCGAGCTGGGGTCCTGGGGGTTCATCCAAGATGGCGGCTCCCATTGGTCGCACATGGCCGGGGGTGCACAAAATGGCGGCACCCATCCCTCCAACGTGGCGTCCGCGGAACAAGATGGCGCCCGGGGTCCGCACGTGGCCCTGGGATATGGGGGTGGCGGCGACCGCTGGCCATGCGGTGACCGTGGAGAGGTTTGTGGTCGCGGTCCGGATTCACCGCCGGAGACCGCTCGGGCCTGACAAAACCCCCACAAAATGGATCTTTTTGCCGCATCCCTTGCAGGTGGATGCGCGGGCCGGGCAGCGCTGGCGGGGGTGCTTGGCCTGCCCGCAAAAGTAGCAGCGGGGCCCCTCGGGGTTGCCAGGCCGCCTCGCAGTGCAGGCCTGTGGGGGGATAGGGGATGTCCCGGGGTCGGCCGCGGAGGGGTTCCACGCTGCCCGGGCGCTGCCGCGCGGTCGGGAACATAGGCAAGGGCGTTCCTGGAGGCCACGTCCAGGGAGCCGGCAAGGGCCCGTGCCTCTCTGAGACCCAGGGTGTCCTTTTCTAACAGACGCTGGCGGATTTGTGACGATAGCATACCTGCCACGAAAGCGTCCCGGACTAAGAGGGTGTTCGCTCGCCGAAACTTGCGGGCAGCCGCAGCTACTTCCCAACACCAGGAGCGCACGGTAGAATTCTTCCAACGATTCCCCAGGGGTTTGTCGCCTTGTTGCAAGCAGGTGCCGGGCGTAGACCTGGTTTACCGGGCGAATATAGTGTCCCTTTAGCAGCTCTATTGCTGCATCGAAGTCTTCCGCTTCCTCGATGAGGGTGTAAATCTCCGGGCTCACCCTTGAGTGCAGGATGTGCAGTTTCTGCTCTCCCGTGGGTGTGCTTTCGGCCGTCCCGAGATACCCTTTAAAGCACGCCAGCCAGTGCTGAAAGGTTGCCGCTGAGTTCGCCGCGTGGGGGCTGAGTTGCAGACACTCCGGCTTGATTCGGAGCTCCATCCTTTCTTCTTAAAAAACTAGCTTATTAAATTGGTGCACGATCAATGACCACTAAAGCGAGGTTGTAGTCCAACTGAAGGCTTTAATAAGCTGGATGTTTACCCCAGCAGCTCAGGTACAGAATGAGGGCTGCTGGGGCGGCACGGGTTCTTATACCCCGCCTAGCAGGGCGGAGCTACCATACACTCTAACCAATAGAAAGCATACAGTTTCCACCAATGTAATTGTAAATTGTGAAAATCGAGAGACAGAGAGAGGGAGACAGAGAGAGAGAGAGAGAGACAGGCACAGAGAGAGAGAGAGAGAGGGAGAGACAGCGAGAGAGAGACAGAGAGAGAGAGAGACAGGCAGAGAGAGAGGCAGAGAGAGAGAGAGACAGGCAGAGAGAGAGGCAGAGAGAGAGAGACAGAGAGAGAGAGAGAGAGACAGGCACAGAGAGAGAGAGAGAGAGGGAGAGACAGCGAGAGAGAGAGACAGAGAGAGGGAGACAGAGAGAGAGAGACAGAGAGAGAGAGAGACAGGCAGAGAGAGAGGCAGAGAGAGAGAGACAGAGAGAGAGAGAGACAGAGAGAGAACAGAGAGAGACAGACAGAGAGAGAGAGACAGAGAGAGGGAGAGACAGCGAGAGAGACAGACAGAGAGAGAGAGAGACAGACATAGACAGAGAGACAGACATAGACAGAGAGACAGAGTGAGTGTGAGAGAGAGAGAGAGACGCAGAGAGAGAGACACAGACAAAGAGAGTGAGTGAGAGTGAGAGAGACACTGAGAGAGAGAGAGAGAGAGAGAGACAGAGAGAGAGATAGAGAGAGAGAGATTGAGAGATAAAGAGACAGAGAGAGAGACAGAGAGAGAGCGATTGAGAGACAGAGACAGAGATAGAGAGAGAGACAGAGAGAGAGACAGAGATAGAGAGAGACAGAGGGTGAGAGAGAGAGAGACAGCGAGTGAGTGAAAGAGACAGACAGAGAGAGTGAGAGAGAGAGGGACACTCCAAAAGAACTCGGAGAGCCATGCAAACAGATCCTGAAGTAGTCAGAAAGATGCATGGAAAGTAGTTGGTTCTGAAATGCTGGTCCAGCTGTCTGGGGCTGGCGTACAAAGGATTGAGGTGCCACACCTGAGCTATGCACAGTCCTGGTTGGAGCACATCTGGACTCAACGGTGGTGGACATCCCTGGCTTGTACATAATCCATTGCCCATCCCTAATTGCCTCCTGGGAAGATCGAGGTGAGCCATCTTCTTGATCCGCTGCAGTCAAACTTGGTGCGAAGGAAGATGGTTGTGGTGGTCGGAGGTCAATCAGCTCAGCTCCAGGACATCACTGCAGGAGTTCCTCAGGGTCGTGTCCTCGGCCCGACCACCTCCAGCTGCTCCATCAATGACCTCCCTTCCAGCATTCCCTCCCTCCCTTCCATGCGGGCAGCATGGTAGCATTGTGGATAACGCAATTGCTTCACAGCTCCACGGTCCCAGGTTCGATTCCCCGCTGGGTCACTGTCTGTGCGGAGTCTGCACATCCTCCCCGTGTGTGCGTGGGTTTCCTCCGGGTGCTCCGGTTTCCTCCCACAGTCCAAAGATGTGCGGGTTAGGTGGATTGGCCTTGATAAATTGCCCTTAGTGTCCAAATTGCCCTTAGTGTTGGGTGGGGTTACTGGGTTATGGGGATAGGGTGGAGGTGTTGACCGTGGGTCGGGTGCTCTTTCCAAGAGCCGGTGCAGACTCGATGGGCCGAATGGCCTCCTTCTGCACTGTAAATTCGATGAATAATGTCAGAAGTGGGGATGTTTGTGGACGACTGCACAATGTTCAGCACCATTCGCGGCTCCTCAGATAATGAAGCAGTCCCTGTCCAAATGCACAAGACCTGGACAATATCCGGGCTCGGGGCTGACAAGGGGCAAGTTACCTTCACGCCACACACGTGCCCGGCAATGGCCATCTCCTCAGAGAGAGGATCTAACCATCGCCCCTTGACATTCAACGGCATTCCCATCGCTGAATCCCCCACAATCCACATCCTGGGGGTTACCATTGATCAGAAACTGAACTGGGCCCAGCCACATTAATACTGTGGCTACCAGGGCAGGTCAGAGGCTGGGAATCCTGCGGAGAGTAACTCACCTCCTGACCCTCCCCCAAAGCCTGTCCACCATCCACAAGGCACAAGTCAGGAGTGTGAGGGAAACTCTCCACTTGCCTGGATGAGTGCAGCTCCAACAACACTCGAGAAGCTCGACACCATCCAGGACAAAGCAGCCCCGCTTGATCGCTCCCCTTCCACAAACATTCACTCCCCCCCCCCCCAGACGCACAGTGTCAGCCGTGTGTCCCATCTACAAGATGCGCGGCAGGAACTCACCGAGGTTCCTCAGGCAGCACCTTCCAAACCCACGCCCACCTCCATCTAGAAGGACAAGAGCAGCAGATACCTGGGAACCCCCCCACCTGGAGGCTCCCCTCCGAGTCACTCACCACCCCGACTTGGAATTTTTATTTTTATTTTATTTATTTATTTTTAATTATAAATTTGGAGCACCCAATTTTTTTTTTTCCAATTAAGGGGCAATTTAGCGTGGCCAATCTACCGAACCTGCACATCTTTGGGTTGTGGGGGTGAAACCCACGCAGACATGGGGAGAATGTGCAAACTCCACACGGACAGTGACCCAGAGCCGGGATTCGAACCCGGGTCCTCAGCGCCGCAGTCCCAGTGCTAACCACTGCGCCACATGCCGCCCAACTGACGCGGGAATATATCAGCCGCTCCTTCACTGTCGCCGGGGCAACATCCTGGAACTCCCTCCCTAACAGCACAGTGGATGTGCCTACCCTCCAATGGACTGTAGCAGTTCAAGAAGGCCCCACATTCTCAAGGGGCAGTTAGAGATGGGGGTAAATGCTGGGCTGAACCAGTGATGTACACCTCCACAAGTAGAAATGAGGATAACAGCTTGAGGAATAGGTAGGGTTGATGTAGAGAACCTCGTTTGGCTGGTCAGGGGCGTCTAGGACCAGGGCTCATAATTGAGAAATTAGAGCCAGGCATCTGAGGAGTGAAATTATTATTTGTTTTTCCCACCCTGGCGAAGGTGATGGGCCGAATGTCCTCTTTGTGTGCAGTGTCCTGTCCCCGTTCTGTGATTCTTTCTGTGATGGGTGCTTGGAGTTTGGACTCTATCCTTCCCGCCCAAAAGGTTATTCACGTTCTGGGTGATTTCAATCTGAGAGTGACAATGTTTTTTGTGATAATTGTTGGCGTTAAGGGTTTTGGGGTGAGGTGGGTACGGATCAGGGAGATGTCGTGATCACATTGAGTGGGGTAGCAGGGTGGAGGGGCAGGATGGCGTCCTCCCGGTCCTGCCTTCTTGCCCCTCCTGTGACTCAGATTTCCGATGCCTCTCTCTCTCGTTTCTGTTCCAGATGACGGCCAGCTACGGTTGACCAGTGGACGAGATGCGTGCTCGGGACGGCTCGAAGTCTGGCACTGGGGCAGGTGGGGGACCGTCTGCCGTGCCGGCTGGGGGCCAGCGGAGTCCGAGGTGGTGTGCCAGCACCTGGGCTGTGGCTTCACCAGCTGGGGCTCACACCACCAATACTATCGCAGGGCCACGGAGCCCATCTGGCTGCGGAAGGTGGTGTGCCAAGGTACCGAGCTATCACTGTGGTCGTGTTCACTATGGAGCTACAACACTGCCGAGTACTGCAGCCACAGGAGTGACGTGGAGGTCTCCTGCATCGGTAAGTCTCAACTCTCCATTGGGCTGAATCAGCTGACAAAGGTGCCCTTCCCCCTGAGTATCTCTCCTGTCCACAATCTACAAGGCACAGGTCAGGAGTGTGATGACAAAGGGCCACCTGAACTCGAAGCGTTACCTCTTCTCTCTCCCTACAGATGCTGCCACACCTGCTGAGATTATCCAGCATTTTCTCTTTGCCCATAGAATCCCTTCTTTGCAGAAGGAGGCCATTCGGCCCATTGAGTGGGCGCACCCTCTGAAAGAACACCCCACCCAAGCACACTCCCCCCACCATATCCCCGTAACACCCACTTAACCAGCACATCACTGGACACTAAGAGACGCAACGGCACAGTAGCACAGTGGTTAGCACTGTTGTATCGCAGCTCCAGGGTCCCGGGTTCGATTCCCGGCTTGGGTCACTGTCTGTGCAGAGTCTGCACGTTCTCCCCGTGTCTGCGTGGGTTTCCTCCGGGTGCTCCGGTTTCCTCCCACAAGTCCCGAAAGACGTGCTTGTTTGGTGAATTGGACATTCTGAATTCTCCCTCAGTGTACCCGAACAGGTGCTGGAGTGTGGCCACTAGGGGATTGTCACAGTAACTTCATTGCAGTGTTAATGTGAGCCTACTTGTGACAACAATAAAGATTAATATTAGACTCCACCACACGGGGAAACATCCGCTCAGAATCTCCCTTCACTCTGAGATTCTGTCCTCTGGGCCCAGACTCTCCCACACGGGGAAACATCCTCTCAGAATCTCCCCTCACTCTGAGATTCTGCCCTCTGCTCCCAGACTCTCCCACACGGGGAAACATCCTCTCAGAATCTCCCCTCACTCTGAGATTCTGCCCTCAGGGCCCAGACTCTCCCACACGGGGAAACATCCTCTCAGAATCTCCCCTCACTCTGAGATTCTGCCCTCTGCTCCCAGACTCTCCCACACGGGGAAACATCCTCTCAGAATCTCCCCTCACTCTGAGATTCTGTCCTCTGCTCCCAGACTCTCCCACACGGTGAAACATCCTCTCAGAATCTCCCCTCACTCTGAGATTCTGCCCTCTGCTCCCAGACTCTCCCACACGGTGAAACATCCTCTCAGAATCTCCCCTCACTCTGAGATTCTGCCCTCTGCTCCCAGACTCTCCCACACGGGGAAACATCCTCTCAGAATCTCCCCTCACTCTGAGATTCTGTCCTCTGCTCCCAGACTCTCCCACACGGGGAAACATCCTCTCAGAATCTCCCCTCAATCTGAGATTCTGCCCTATGGGCCCAGACTCTCCCACACGGGGAAACATCCTCTCAGAATCTCCCCTCACTCTGATATTCTGTCCTCTGCTGCCAGACTCTCCCACACGGGGAAACATCCTCTCAGAATCTCCCCTCACACTGAGATTCTGTCCTCTGCTCCCAGACTCTCCCACACGGGGAAACATCCTCTCAGAATCTCCCCTCACTCTGAGATTCTGCCCTCGGGGCCCAGACTCTCCCACACGGGGAAACATCCTCTCAGAATCTCCCCTCACTCTGAGATTCTGTCCTCTGCTCCCAGACTCTCCCACACGGGGAAACATCCTCTCAGAATCTCCCCTCACTCTGAGATTCTGTCCTCTGCTCCCTGACTCTCCCATACGGGGAAACATCCTCTCAGAACCTCCCCTCACTCTGAGATTCTGTCCTCTGGGCCCAGACTCTCCCACACGGGGAAACATCCTCTCAGAATCTCTCCTCACTCTGATATTCTGCCCTCTGCTCCCAGACTCTCCCACATGGGGAAACATCCTCTCAGAATTTCCCCTCACTCTGAGATTCTGTCCTCTGCTCCCAGACTCTCACACATGGGGAAACATCCTCTCAGAATCTCCCCTCACTGAGATTCTGCCCTATGGGCCCACTCTCCCACACGGGGAAACATCCTCTCAGAATCTCCCCTCACTCTGAGATTCTGCCCTCTGCTCCCAGACTCTCCCGCACGGGGAAACATCCTCTCAGAATCTCCCCTCACTCTGAGATTCTGTCCTCTGGGCCCAGACTCTCCCACACGGGGAAACATCCTCTCAGAATCTCCCCTCACTCTGAGATTCTGTCCTCTGGGCCCAGACTCTCCCACACGGGGAAACATCCTCTCAGAATCTCCCCTCACTCTGAGATTCTGCCCTCTGCTCCCAGACTCTCCCACACGGGGAAACATCCTCTCAGAATCTCCCCTCACTCTGAGATTCTGCCCTCTGGGCCCAGACTCTCCCACACTGGGAAACATCCTCTCAGAATCTCCCCTCACTCTGAGATTTTGCCCTCTGCTCCCAGACTCTCCCACACGGGGAAACATCCTCTCAGAATCTCCCCTCACTCTGAGATTCTGTCCTCTGGGCCCAGACTCTCCCACACGGGGAAACATCCACTCAGAATCTCCCCTCACTCTGAGATTCTGCCCTATGGGCCCAGACTCTCCCACACGGGGAAACATCCTCTCAGAATCTCCCCTCACTCTGATATTCTGTCCTCTGCTGCCAGACTCTCCCACACGGGGAAACATCCTCTCAGAATCTCCCCTCACACTGAGATTCTGTCCTCTCCTCCCAGACTCTCCCACACGGGGAAACATCCTCTCAGAATCTCCCCTCACTCTGAGATTCTGCCCTCTGCTCCAAGACTCTCCCACACAGGGAAACATCCTCTCAGAATCTCCCCTCACTCTGAGATTCTGCCCTCTGGGCCCAGACTCTCCCACACTGGGAAACATCCTCTCAGAATCTCCCCTCACTCTGAGATTTTGCCCTCTGCTCCCAGACTCTCCCACACGGGGAAACATCCTCTCAGAATCTCCCCTCACTCTGAGATTCTGCCCTATGGGCCCAGACTCTCCCACACGGGGAAACATCCACTCAGAATCTCCCCTCACTCTGAGATTCTGCCCTATGGGCCCAGACTCTCCCACACGGGGAAACATCCTCTCAGAATCTCCCCTCACTCTGATATTCTGTCCTCTGCTGCCAGACTCTCCCACACGGGGAAACATCCTCTCAGAATCTCCCCTCACACTGAGATTCTGTCCTCTGCTCCCAGACTCTCCCACACGGGGAAACATCCTCTCAGAATCTCCCCTCACTCTGAGATTCTGTCCTCTGCTCCCAGACTTTCCCACACGGGGAAACATCCTCTCAGAATCTCCTCTCACTCTGAGATTCTGTCCTCTGGGCCCAGACTCTCCCACACGTGGAAACATCCTCTCAGAATCTCCCCTCACTCTGAGATTCTGTCCTCTGGGCCCAGACTCTCCCACACAGGGAAACATCCTCTCAGAATCTCCTCTCACTCTGAGAATCTATCCTCTGGGCCCAGACTCTCCCACACGGGGAAACATCCTCTCAGAATCTCCCCTCACTCTGAGATTCTGTCCTCTGGGCCCAGACTCTCCCACACGGGGAAACATCCTCTCAGAATCTCCCCTCACTCTGAGATTCTGTCCTCTGGGCCCAGACTCTCCCATATGGGGAAACATCCTCTCAGAATCTCCCCTCACTCTGAGATTCTGTCCTCTGCTCCCAGACTCTCCCACATGGGGAAACATCCTCTCAGAAACTCCCCTCACTCTGAGATTCTGTCCTCTGTGCCCAGACTCTCCCACACGAGGAAACATCCTCTCAGAATCTCCCCTCACTCTGAGATTCTGTCCTCTGGGCCCAGACTCTCCCATACGGGGAAACATCCTCTCAGAATCTCCCCTCACTCTGAGATTCTGCCCTCTGGGCCCAGACTCTCCAACACGGGGAAACATCCTCTCAGAATCTCCCCTCACTCTGAGATTCTGCCCTCTGGGCCCAGACTCTCCCACACGGGGAAACATCCTCTCAGAATCTACCCTCACTCTGAGATTCTGCCCTCTGGGCCCAGACTCTCCCACACGGGGAAACATCCTCTCAGAATCTCCCCTCACTCTGAGATTCTGCCCTCTGCTCCCAGACTCTCCCACACGGTGAAACATCCTCTCAGAATCTCCCCTCACTCTGAGATTCTGCCCTCTGCTCCCAGACTCTCCCACACGGGGAAACATCCTCTCAGAATCTCCCCTCACTCTGAGATTCTGCCCTATGGGCCCAGACTCTCCCACACGGGGAAACATCCTCTCAGAATCTCCCCTCACTCTGAGATTCTGCCCTCTGCTTCCAGACTCTCCCACACGGGGAAACATCCACTCAGAATCTCCCCTCAATCTGAGATTCTGCCCTATGGGCCCAGACTCTCCCACACGGGGAAACATCCTCTCAGAATCTCCCCTCACTCTGATATTCTGTCCTCTGCTGCCAGACTCTCCCACACGGGGAAACATCCTCTCAGAATCTCCCCTCACACTGAGATTCTGTCCTCTGCTCCCAGACTCTCCCACACGGGGAAACATCCTCTCAGAATCTCCCCTCACTCTGAGATTCTGTCCTCTGCTCCCAGACTCTCCCACACGGGGAAACATCCTCTCAGAATCTCCCCTCACTCTGAGATTCTGTCCTCTGCTCCCAGACTCTCCCATACGGGGAAACATCCTCTCAGAACCTCCCCTCACTCTGAGATTCTGCCCTCTGGGCCCAGACTCTCCAACACGGGGAAACATCCTCTCAGAATCTCCCCTCACTCTGAGATTCTGCCCTCTGGGCCCAGACTCTCCCACACGGGGAAACATCCTCTCAGAATCTACCCTCACTCTGAGATTCTGCCCTCTGGGCCCAGACTCTCCCACACGGGGAAACATCCTCTCAGAATCTCCCCTCACTCTGAGATTCTGCCCTCTGCTCCCAGACTCTCCCACACGGTGAAACATCCTCTCAGAATCTCCCCTCACTCTGAGATTCTGCCCTCTGCTCCCAGACTCTCCCACACGGGGAAACATCCTCTCAGAATCTCCCCTCACTCTGAGATTCTGCCCTATGGGCCCAGACTCTCCCACACGGGGAAACATCCTCTCAGAATCTCCCCTCACTCTGAGATTCTGCCCTCTGCTCCCAGACTCTCCCACACGGGGAAACATCCACTCAGAATCTCCCCTCAATCTGAGATTCTGCCCTATGGGCCCAGACTCTCCCACACGGGGAAACATCCTCTCAGAATCTCCCCTCACTCTGATATTCTGTCCTCTGCTGCCAGACTCTCCCACACGGGGAAACATCCTCTCAGAATCTCCCCTCACACTGAGATTCTGTCCTCTGCTCCCAGACTCTCCCACACGGGGAAACATCCTCTCAGAATCTCCCCTCACTCTGAGATTCTGTCCTCTGCTCCCAGACTCTCCCACACGGGGAAACATCCTCTCAGAATCTCCCCTCACTCTGAGATTCTGTCCTCTGCTCCCAGACTCTCCCATACGGGGAAACATCCTCTCAGAACCTCCCCTCACTCTGAGATTCTGTCCTCTGGGCCCAGACTCCCCCACACGGGGAAACATCCTCTCAGAATCTCCCCTCACTCTGAGATTCTGTCCTCTGCTCCCAGACTCTCCCACACGGGGAAACATCCTCTCAGAATCTCCCCTCACTCTGAGATTCTGTCCTCTGCTCCCAGACACTCCCATACGGGGAAACATCCTCTCAGAACCTCCCCTCACTCTGAGATTCTGCCCTCTGGGCCCAGACTCTCCAACACGGGGAAACATCCTCTCAGAATCTCCCCTCACTCTGAGATTCTGCCCTCTGGGCCCAGACTCTCCCACACGGGGAAACATCCTCTCAGAATCTACCCTCACTCTGAGATTCTGCCCTCTGGGCCCAGACTCTCCCACACGGGGAAACATCCTCTCAGAATCTCCCCTCACTCTGAGATTCTGCCCTCTGCTCCCAGACTCTCCCACACGGTGAAACATCCTCTCAGAATCTCCCCTCACTCTGAGATTCTGCCCTATGGGCCCAGACTCTCCCACACGGGGAAACATCCTCTCAGAATCTCCCCTCACTCTGATATTCTGTCCTCTGCTGCCAGACTCTCCCACACGGGGAAACATCCTCTCAGAATCTCCCCTCACACTGAGATTCTGTCCTCTGCTCCCAGACTCTCCCACACGGGGAAACATCCTCTCAGAATCTCCCCTCACTCTGAGATTCTGTCCTCTGCTCCCAGACTCTCCCACACGGGGAAACATCCTCTCAGAATCTCCCCTCACTCTGAGATTCTGTCCTCTGCTCCCAGACTCTCCCATACGGGGAAACATCCTCTCAGAACCTCCCCTCACTCTGAGATTCTGTCCTCTGGGCCCAGACTCTCCCACACGGGGAAACATCCTCTCAGAATCTCTCCTCACTCTGATATTCTGCCCTCTGCTCCCAGACTCTCCCACATGGGGAATCATCCTCTCAGAATTTCCCCTCACTCTGAGATTCTGTCCTCTGCTCCCAGACTCTCACACATGGGGAAACATCCTCTCAGAATCTCCCCTCACTGAGATTCTGCCCTATGGGCCCACTCTCCCACACGGGGAAACATCCTCTCAGCATCTCCCCTCACTCTGAGATTCTGCCCTCTGCTCCCAGACTCTCCCACACGGTGAAACATCCTCTCAGAATCTCCCCTCTCTCTGAGATTCTGTCCTCTGGGCCCAGACTCTCCCACACGGGGAAACATCCTC
Source organism: Scyliorhinus torazame (assembly GCF_047496885.1). Classification (NCBI taxonomy): domain Eukaryota; kingdom Metazoa; phylum Chordata; class Chondrichthyes; order Carcharhiniformes; family Scyliorhinidae; genus Scyliorhinus; species Scyliorhinus torazame. The sequence goes on along the minus strand of NC_092710.1, from coordinate 45,008,641 downwards.
TCAGAATCTCCCCTCACTCTGAGATTCTGCCCTATGGGCCCAGACCCTCCCACACGGGGAAACATCCTCTCAGCATCTCCCCTCACTCTGAGATTCTGTCCTCTGGGCCCAGACTCTCCCACACGGGGAAACATCCTCTCAGAATCTCCCCTCACTCTGAGATTCTGCCCTCTGCTCCCAGACTCTCCCACACGGGGAAACATCCTCTCAGAATCTCCCCTCACTCTGCAATTCTGCCCTCTGCTCCCAGACTCTCCCACACGGGGAAACATCCTCTCAGAATCTCCCCTCACTCTGAGATTCTGCCCTCTGGGCCCAGACTCTCCCACACGGGGAAACATCCTCTCAGAATCTCCCCTCACTCTGAGATTCTGCCCTCTGCTCCCAGACTCTCCCACACGGGGAAACATCCTCTCAGAATCACCCCTCACTCTGAGATTCTGCCCTCTGCTCCCAGACTCTCCCACACGGGGAAACATCCTCTCAGAATCTCCCATCACTCTGAGATTCTGTCCTCTGCTGCCAGACTCTCCCACAAGGGGAAACATCCTCTCAGAATCTCCCCTCACTCTGAGATTCTGCCCTCTGCTCCCAGACTCTCCCACACGGGGAAACATCCTCTAAGAATCTCCCCTCACTCTGAGATTCTGCCCTCTGCTCCCAGACTCTCCCACACGGTGAAACATCCTCTCAGAATCTCCCCTCACTCTGAGATTTTGCCCTCTGCTCCCAGACTCTCCCACACGGGGAAACATCCTCTCAGAATCTCCCCTCACTCTGAGATTCTGCCCTATGGGCCCAGACTCTCCCACACGGGGAAACATCCTCTCAGAATCTCCCCTCACTCTGAGATTCTGCCCTCTGCTCCCAGACTCTCCCACACGGGGAAACATCCACTCAGAATCTCCCCTCACTCTGAGATTCTGCCCTATGGGCCCAGACTCTCCCACACGGGGAAACATCCTCTCAGAATCTCCCCTCACTCTGATATTCTGTCCTCTGCTGCCAGACTCTCCCACACGGGGAAACATCCTCTCAGAATCTCCCCTCACACTGAGATTCTGTCCTCTGCTCCCAGACTCTCCCACACGGGGAAACATCCTCGCAGAATCTCCCCTCACTCTGAGATTCTGTCCTCTGCTCCCAGACTCTCCCATACGGGGAAACATCCTCTCAGAATCTCCACTCACTCTGAGATTCTGTCCTCTGGGCCCAGACTCTCCCACACGGGGAAACATCCTCTCAGAATCTCTCCTCACTCTGATATTCTGCCCTCTGCTCCCAGACTCTCCCACATGGGGAAACATCCTCTCAGAATTTCCCCTCACTCTGAGATTCTGTCCTCTGCTCCCAGACTCTCCCACACGGGGAAACATCCTCTCAGAATCTCCCCTCACTCTGAGATTCTGCCCTCTGCTCCCAGACTCTCGCACACGGGCATACATCCTCTCAGAATCTCCCCTCACTCTGCGATTCTGCCCTCTGCTCCCAGACTCTCCCACACGGGGAAACATCCTCTCAGAATCTCCCCTTACTCTGAGATTCTGTCCCCTCGGCCCAGACTCTCCCACACGGGGAAACATCCTCTCAGAATCTCCCCTCACTCTGAGATTCTGCCCTCTGCTCCCAGACTCTCGCACACGGGCATACATCCTCTCAGAATCTCCCCTCACTCTGAGATTCTGCCCTCTGCTCCCAGACTCTCCCACACGGGGAAACATCCTCTCAGAATCTCCCCTCACTCTGCGATTCTACCCTCTGCTCCCAGACTCTCCCACACGGGGAAACATCCTCTCAGAATCTCCCCTCACTCTGAGATTCTGCCCTCTGCTCCCAAACTCTCCCACACGGGGAAACATCCTCTCAGAATCTCCCCACACTCTGAGATTCTGTCCTCTGCTGCCAGACTCTCCCACACGGGGAAACATCCTCTCAGAATCTCCCCTCACTCTGAGATTCTGCCCTCTGCTCCCAGACTCTTCCACACGGGGAAACATCCTCTCAGAATCTCCCCCCACTCTGAGATTCTGTCCTCTGGGCCCAGACTCTCCCACACGGGGAAACATCCTCTCAGAATCTCCCCTCACTCTGAGATTCTGCCCTCTGCTCCCAGACTCTCCCAGACGGGGAAACATCCTCTCAGAATCTCCCCTCACTCTGAGATTCTGCCCTCTGCTCCCAGACTCTCACACATGGGGAAACATCGTCTCAGAATCTCCCCTCACTCTGAGATTCTGTCCTATGGGCCCAGACTCTCACACACGGGGAAACATCCTCTCAGAATCTCCCCTCACTCTGAGATTCTGTTCTCTGGGCCTAGACTCTCCCACACGGGGAAACATCCTCTCAGAATCTCCCCTACTCTGAGATTCTGTCCCCTGGGCCCAGACTCTCCCACACGGGGAAACATCCTCTCAGAATCTCCCCTCACTCTGAGATTCTGCCCTCTGCTCCCAGACTCTCCCACACGTGGAAACATCCTCTCAGAATCTCCCCTCACTCTGAGATTCTGTCCTCTGCACCCAGACTCTCCCACATGGGGAAACATCCTCTCAGAATCTCCCCTCACTCTGTGATTCTGTCCTCTGGGCCCAGACTCTCACACACGGGGAAACATCCTCTCAGAATCTCCCCTCACTCTGAGATTCTGCCCTCTGGGCCTAGACTCTCCCACACGGGGAAACATCCTCTCAGAATCTCCCCTCACTCTGAGATTCTGCCCTCTGGGCCCAGACTCTCCCACACGGGGAAACATCCTCTCAGAATCTCCCCTCACTCTAAGATTCTGCCCTCTGGGCCCAGACTCTCCCACACAGGGAAACATCCTCTCAGAATCTCCCCTCACTCTGAGATTCTGTCCTCTAATCCCAGACTCTCCCACACGGGGAAACATCCTCTCAGAATCTCCCCTCACTCTGAGATTCTGTCCTCTGCTCCCAGACTCTCCCACACGGGGAAACATCAAAGAATAAAGAACAAAGAAATGTACAGCTCAGGAACAGGCCCTTCGGCCCTCCAAGCCCGTGCCGACCATACTGCCCGACTAAACTACAATCTTCTACACTTCCTGGGTCCGTATCCCTCTATTCCCATCCTATTCATATATTTGTCAAGATGCCCCTTAAATGTCCCTATCGTCCCTACTTCCACTACCTCCTCCGGTAGCGAGTTCCAGGCACCCACTACCCTCTGCGTAAAAAACTTGCCTCGTACATCTACTCTAAACCTTGCCCCTCTCACCTTGAACCTATGCCCCCTAGTAATTGACTCCTCTACCCTGGGGAAAAGCCTCTGACTATCCACTCTGTCTATGCCCCTCATAATTTTGTATACCTCTATCAGGTCTCCCCTCAACCTCCTTCGTTCCAGTGAGAACAAACCGAGTTTATTCAACCGCTCCTCATAGCTAATGCCCTCCATACCAGGCAACATTCTGGTAAATCTCTTCTGCACCCTCTCTAAAGCCTCCACATCCTTCTGGTAGTGTGGCGACCAGAATTGAACACTATACTCCAAGTGTGGCCTAACTAAGGTTCTATACAGCTGCAACATGACTTGCCAATTCTTATACTCAATGCCCCAGCCAATGAAGGCAAGCATGCCGTATGCCTTCTTGACTACCTTCTCCACCTGTGTTGCCCCTTTCAATGACCTGTGGACCTGTACTCCTAGATCTCTTTGACTTTCAATACTCTTGAGGGTTCTACCATTCACTGTATATTCCCTACCTGCATTAGACCTTCCAAAATGCATTACCTCACATTTGTCCGGATTAAACTCCATCTGCCATCTCTCCGCCCAAGTCTCCAAACAATCTAAATCCTGTTGTATCCTCCGACAGTCCTCATCGCTATCCGCAATTCCACCAACCTTTGTGTCGTCTGCAAACTTACTAATCAGATCAGTTACATTTTCCTCCAAATCATTTATATATACTACAAAGAGCAAAGGTCCCAGCACTGATCCCTGTGGAGCACCACTGGTCACAGCCCTCCAATGAGAAAAGCATCCTTCCATTGCTACTCTCTGCCTTCTCTGGCCTAGCCAGTTCTGTATCCACCTTGCCAGCTCACCCCTGATCCCGTGTGACTTCACCTTTTGTACTAGTCTACCATGAGGGACCTTGTCAAAGGCCTTACTGAAGTCCATATAGACAACATCCACTGCCCTACCTGCATCAATCATCTTAGTGACCTCCTCGAAAATCTCTATCAAGTTAGTGAGACACGACCTCCCCTTCACAAAACCGTGCTGCCTCTCACTAATACGTCCATTTGCTTCCAAATGGGAGTAGATCCTGTCTCGAAGAATTCTCTCCAGTAATTTCCCTACCACTGAAGTAAGGCTCACCAGCCTGTAGTTCCCGGGATTATCCTTGCTACCCTTCTTAAACAGAGGAACAACATTGGCTATTCTCCAGTCCTCCGGGACATCCCCTGAAGACAGCGAGGATCCAAAGATTTCTGTCAAGGCCTCAGCAATTTCCCCTCCAGCCTCCTTCAGTATTCTGGGGTAGATCCAATCAGGCCCTGGGGACTTATCTACCTTAATATTTTTTAAGACACCCAACACCTCGTCTTTTTGGATCTCAATGTGAACCAGGCTATCTACACCCCCTTCTCCAGACTCAACATCTACCAATTTCTTCTCTTTGGTGAATACTGATGCAAAGTATTCATTTAGTACCTCGCCCATTTCCTCTGGCTCCACACATAGATTCCCTTGCCTATCCTTCAGTGGGCCAACCCTTTCTCTGGCTACCATCTTGCTTTTTATGTACGTGTAAAAAGCCTTGGGATTTTCCTTAACCCTATTTGCCAATGACTTCTCGTGAAATTTTTAAATTTTTTTTTTGAATATTTAAAAAAAAAAATTCAAAGTTACTGTTAACTATCTGTTTCCTAGCACTAGATTTCTAGTAGAAATGTGAAAGCTAAATACAGTACTCTCCGATCTCTGGCTTAGATATCCTCTAAATTATAATTAAGTAATTATGTTTAATTAGTTACCAATGCTCAATTTTTTTTAATTTAGTGTAGAATCCCAACCAGCCACTCAGGCCACAGCTTTTCTGTGATGTCACTTCAGTTTTCCCCCGACACACACAATTTGAAAAAGGTACAAAAGTAAAAATGAGTAAAAAATCACTTACTTACCTTCTTAGTGTTAATAATAAAATATGGTACTTACCACAGACCAATGGGTTTTATTATAGGTTAGAGGAGGAGGGCGGGTGGGAGACACTACACGTGTAGTGTCTCGGGTTTCCTCTCCACCAGAATTTATTGGTGAGGGTCTTCCCAGACGTCCGCGGGTCGAACTTCCTGTTCCCGCCTTAAATACTAAAATATTTTTTAAAAACAGAAAAGAGGGACCGAAAACGGGACCAGGTAAATGTTTTTAAAGGACAGACTTACCTCCCAGCAATCACTTCCGCACTGCCCCGCTGAAATTGACTCACCAGCTGTTCTCCCGCCGAAATCGACTGGCCTGCCACTGCAAAGACAAGTGTTTTTAAAGGAGAGACTTACCTCCCAGCAGCCACTTCCGCACTGCTCCCGCTGAAACTGACTCACCAGCTGTTCTCACTCCGAAATCGACTGGCCTGCCCCTGCAAAGACAAGTGCTTTTAAAGGACATCCTCTCAGAATCTCCCCTCACTCTGAGATTCTGCCCTCTGGGCCCAGACTCTCCCACACGGGGAAACATCCTCTCAGAATCTCCCCTCACTCTGAGATTCTGTCCTCTGGGCCCAGACTCTCCCACACGGGGAAACATCCTCTCAGAATCTCCCCTCACTCTGAGATTCTGCCCTCTGGGCCCAGACTCTCCCACACGGGGAAACATCCTCTCAGATCCCCTCACTCTGAGATTCTGTCCTCTGGGCCCAGACTCTCCCACACGGGGAAACATCCTCTCAGAATCTCCCCTCACTCTGAGATTCTGTCCTCTGGGCCCAGACTCTCCCACACGGGGAAACATCCTCTCAGAATCTCCCCTCACTCTGAAATTCTGCCCTCTGGGCCCAGACTCTCCCACACGGGGAAACATCCTCTCAGAATCTCCCCTCACTCTGAGATTCTGTTCTCTGGGCCCAGACTCTCCCACACGGGGAAACATCCTCTCAGAATCTCCCCTCACTCTGAGATTCTGCCCTCTGCTCCCAGACTCTCCCACACGGGGAAACATCCTCTCAGAATCTCGCCTCACTCTGAGATTCTGTTCTCTGGGCCCAGACTCTCCCACACGGGGAAACATCCTCTCAGAATCTCCCCTCACTCTGAGATTCTGCCCTCTGCTCCCAGACTCTCCCACACGGGGAAACATCCTCTCAGAATCTCCCCTCACTCTGAGATTCTGCCCTCTGGGCCCAGACTCTCCCACAGGGGGAAACATCCTTTCAGAATCTCCCCTCACTCTGAGATTCTGCCCTCTGGGCCCAGACTCTCCCACACGGGGAAACATCCTCTCAGAATCTCCCCTCACTCTGAGATTCTGTCCTCTGGGCCCAGACTCTCCCACACGGGGAAACATCCTCTCAGAATCTCCCCTCACTCTGAGATTCTGTCCTCTGGGCCCAGACTCTCCCACACGGGGAAACATCCTCTCAGAATCTCCCCTCACTCTGAAATTCTGCCCTCTGGGCCCAGACTCTCCCACACGGGGAAACATCCTCTCAGAATCTCCCCTCACTCTGAGATTCTGTTCTCTGGGCCCAGACTCTCCCACACGGGGAAACATCCTCTCAGAATCTCCCCTCACTCTGAGATTCTGCCCTCTGCTCCCAGACTCTCCCACACGGGGAAACATCCTCTCAGAATCTCGCCTCACTCTGAGATTCTGTTCTCTGGGCCCAGACTCTCCCACACGGGGAAACATCCTCTCAGAATCTCCCCTCACTCTGAGATTCTGCCCTCTGCTCCCAGACTCTCCCACACGGGGAAACATCCTCTCAGAATCTCCCCTCACTCTGAGATTCTGCCCTCTGGGCCCAGACTCTCCCACAGGGGGAAACATCCTTTCAGAATCTCCCCTCACTCTGAGATTCTGCCCTCTGGGCCCAGACTCTCCCACACGGGGAAACATCCTCTCAGAATCTCCCCTCACTCTGAGATTCTGTCCTCTGCTCCCAGACTCTCCCACACGGGGAAACATCCTCTCAGCATCTCCCCTCACTCTGAGATTCTGCCCTCTGGGCCCAGACTTTCCCACACGGGGAAACATCCTCTCAGCATCTCCCCTCACTCTGAGATTCTGCCCTCTCGGCCCAGACTCTCCCACAGGGGGAAACATCCTCTCAGAATCTCCCCTCACTCTGAGATTCTGTCCTCTGGGCCCAGACTCTCCCACACGGGGAAACATCCTCTCAGAATCTCCCCTCACTCTGAGATTCTGCCCTCTGCTCCCAGACTCTCCCACACAGGGAAACATCCTCTCAGAATCTCCCCTCACTCTGAGATTCTGTCCTCTGCTCCCAGACTCTCCCACACGGGGAAACATCCTCTCAGAATCTCCCCTCACTCTGAGATTCTGTCCTCTGCTCCCAGACTCTCCCACACGGGGAAACATCCTCTCAGAATCTCCCCTCACTCTGAGATTCTGTCCTCTGGTCCCAGACTCTCCCACACGGGGAAACATCCTCTCAGAATCTCCCCTCACTCTGAGATTCTGCCCTCTGGGCCCAGACTCTCCCACACGGGGAAACATCCTCTCAGAATCTCCCCTCACTCTGAGATTCTGCCCTCTGCTCCCAGACTCTCCCACACGGGGAAACATCCTCTCAGAATCTCCCCTCACTCTGAGATTCTGCCCTCTGGGCCCAGACTCTCCCACACGGGGAAACATCCTCTCAGAATCTCCCCTCACTCTGAGATTCTGCCCTCTGGGCCCAGACTCCCTCACACGGGGAAACATCCTCTCAGAATCTCCCCTCACTCTGAGATTCTGCCCTCTGGGCCCAGACTCTCCCACACGGGGAAACATCCTCTCAGAATCTCCCCAGACTCTGAGATTCTGCCCTCTGGGCCCAGACTCTCCCACAAGGGGAAACATCCTTTCAGAATCTCCCCTCACTCTGAGATTCTGTCCTGTGGGCCCAGACTCTCCCACACGGGGAAACATCCTCTCAGAATCTCCCCTCACTCTGAGATTCTGTCCTCTGCTCCCAGACTCTCCCACACGGGGAAACATCCTCTCAGAATCTCCCCACACTCTGAGATACTGCCCTCTGGGCCCAGACTCTCCCACAAGGGGAAACATACTCTCAGCATCTCCCCTCACTCTGATATTCTGTCCTCTAGTGCCAGACTCTCCCACACGGGGAAACATCCTCTCAGCATCGACCCTCACTCTGAGATTCTGTCCACTGCTCCCAGACTCTCCCACACGGGGAATCATCCTCTCAGAATCTCTCCTCACTCTGAGATTCTGCCCTCTGGGCCCAGACTCTCCCACAAGGGGAAACATCCTCTCAGCATCTCCCCTCACTCTGAGATTCTGTCCTCTAGTGCCAGACTCTCCCACACGGGGAAACATCCTCTCAGCATCGACCCTCACTCTGAGATTCTGTCCACTGCTCCCAGACTCTCCCACACGGGGAATCATCCTCTCAGAATCTCCCCTCACTCTGAGATTCTGTCCTCTGGGCCCAGACTCTCCCACACGGGGAAACATCCTCTCAGCATCTCCCCTCACTCTGAGATTCTGCCCCCTGCTCCCAGACGCTCCCACACGGGGAAACATCCTCTCAGAATCTCCCCTCACTCTGAGATTCTGTCCTCTGGGCCCAGACTCTCCCACACGGGGAAACATCCTCTCAGAATCACCCCTAACTCTGAGATTCTGCCCTCTGGGCCCAGACTCTCCCACACGGGGAAACATCCTCTCAGAATCTCCCCTCACTCTGAGATTCTGTCCTCTGGGCCCAGACTCTCACACACGGGGAAACATCCTCTCAGAATCTCTCCTCACTCTGAGACTCTGTCCTCTGCTCCCAGACTCTCCCACACGGGGAAACAACCTCTCAGAATCTCCCCTCACTCTGAGATTCTGCCCTCTGGGCCCAGACTCTCCCACACGGGGAAACATCCTCTCAGAATCTCCCCTCACTCTGAGATTCTGTCCTCTGGGCCCAGACTCTCCCACACGGGGAAACATCCTCTCAGAATCTCCCCTCACTCTGAGATTCTGCCCTCTGGGCCCAGACTCTCCCACACGGGGAAACATCCTCTCAGAATCTCCCCTCACTCTGAGATTCTGTCCTCTGCTCCCAGACTCTCCCACACGGGGAAACATCCTCTCAGAATCTCCCCTCACTCTGAGATTCTGCCCTCTGGGCCCAGACTCTCCCACACGGGGAAACATCCTCTCAGAATCTCCCTTCACTCTGAGATTCTGTCCTCTGGGCCCAGACTCTCCCACACGGGGAAACATCCTCTCAGAATCTCCCCTCACTCTGAGATTCTGCCCTCTGGGCCCAGACTCTCCCACACGGGGAAACATCCTCTCAGAATCTCCCCTCACTCTGAGATTCTGCCCTCTGGGCCCAGACTCTCCCACACGGGGAAACATCCTCTCAGCTTCGACCCTGTCAAACCCCCGGAGAATCCGGAATGTCTCAATAAGGTCGCCTCTCACTCTTCTAAACTCCCAGTGAGGACCGGCCCGGCCTGCTCCCCCTCTTATGAGAAAACCCTTCCCCACCCGGGGTCAACCCAGTGGACCTTCCCTGGACTGTCTCCAATGTCAGTCTATCTTTCGTTAGATACGGGGACCAGAACTGTTCACAGTATTCCAGGTGTGATCGAACTAGTGCCTTGTACAGTTTTAGGAAAACGTCCCTATTTTTATATTCCATTCCCTTTGAAATAAAGGTGAACATTCCATTTACCGTCCCTATGACCTATGAACTTGCCTGGTAGCTTTTTCTGATTTATACACGAGGACCCCCCCCCCCCCCTCCGGCCACCGGGCCGCAGCTTTCTGCAATCTCTCTCCATTTCAATAACACTCAGCTTCTTTATTCTCCCTACCAAAGTGCAGAGCTTCCCATCTTCCCACATTATATTCCATCATCCAAGTTTTTTCCCATTCCCCGAACCTGTCTATATCCTTCTGTAGACTCTGTATAATCCTCAGCGGTTACCTTCCCACCTATTCTTGTGTCGACCGCAAACTTGGCAATACCGCATTCTCTTCCCTCGTCCGAGTCATTAATATATGTTGTAAATAACTAATTGTGGCCCCAGCACAGATGCCTGCGGTACTCCACTATTTACAGGTTACAATCCTGAAGGTCTTCTTCTTCTCCCAGTCTCTGTCTTCTGTGCATTTGAGAGTGAGGTCTCCAAGTGCAGGACATTTGAGGTCAAGGTGTCAATGATTGACTGCTGATTGTGTCATTGCAGGTCAGCCCAAGGAGCCGTCAGTGTCAACAGTTCGATCGGCATGGGGGTTTATCGAGGGAGAGAACATTACCATACAATGCACCTGTCCACCGCTTTACACGGGGATTACTTTCCACTTGACGAAGGTGAATCAGCCCAGGTTCCAATTAACAATGGTGGCCTCGACGGCTGAAAACAAAGTCACCTTCATCATCCCCAATGGAACCATCAGCCAGAGTGGGTTCTACCTCTGCCTGTACCAACTCCAGCGACATGGCGTGACTTACAATTCGACTGCTTTCGGAATCACCATTAAAGTTCACGGTAAGCATTGTGATCTATTTTGCCCAGGACCGTGGCCTCGTCTCATCCCTCTTGCCTTCTGCTCTCTATCCAACGGCTGGTCAGCCCCACATTGCTAGATCTCAGCCTTGGGCAGAGCGAAGGGGGGGACGGCACGGGTAGCACAGTGGTTAGCACTGTTGCCTCACAGCGGCAGGGACACGGGTCCGATTCCCGGATTCAGTCACTGTCTGTGTGGAGTCTGCACGTTCTCCCCGTGTGTGCGTGGGTTTCCTCCGGGTGCTCCGGTTTCCCCCCACACTCCAAAGATGTGCAGGTCAGGGGGATTAGCCGTGATAAATTGCACCATCGTGTCCAGGGATGTGCAGGTTAGGTTAAAGATGAATAGGGCAAGGAAGTGGTCTTTTAGAGGGTTGGTGCCGACTCGATGGGCCGAATGGCCTCCTTCTGCACGGTAGTGATTCGATGAAACAACTCGGACTCAGAGTAGTGTCCTCGGCCCAAACCATCTTCAGCTGCTCCATCAATGACCTCCCTTCCAGCATTCCCTCCCTCCCTTCCATCATGAGGTCAGAGTGGGGGTGTTTGCGGATGACAGCACAATGTTCAGCATCATTCGCGACTCCTCAGATAATGAAGCAGTCCATGTCCAAATGCAGCAAGACCCGAACAACATCCAGGCTCGGGGCTGACAAGGGGCAAGTTACATTCACACCACACACGTGCCCGGCAATGACCATCTCCGACAAGAGAGGATCTAACCACTGCCCCTTGACATTCAATGGCATTACCATCGCTGAATCCCCCTCAATCCACATCCTGGGGGTAACCATTGATCAGAAACTGAACTGGGCCCAGCCACATTAATACTGTGGCTACCAGGGCAGGTCAGAGGCTGGGAATCCTGCGGAGAGTAACTCACCTCCTGACCCCCCCCAAAGCCTGTCCCCCATCGACAAGGCACAAGTCAGGAGTGTGAGGGAAACTCTCCACTTGCCTGGATGAGCGCAGCTCCAACAACACTCGAGAAGCTCGACACCATCCAGGACAAAGCAGCCCCGCTTGATCGCTCCCCTTCTAATTTAATGATAAACTGGGGTCTGGTCTGTCATCCTCTCACGAGCCAATTGTCTTGGTGAATTAGTTAATTGTTTCTGATAACACTCTGCCCACAGAGCGGGCGTACGGGCAGTCAGGCGGGAGCGTGGGCCCGCTGGTCTTCATGAAAACATTTTGAATTGGTCGGACAAAATTGGGTATAATTGTTTGTTTGTGCGCTTGTTCACTGGGGGCACTCCCACCCACCTAAGGCAGTGTACCCAGCCCTCATTATCCCAGCCCAAAGCTCACCTTCCCCCATCCCTCCAACCGTTCCTGATCTACCCAAATCTTCAATGCCCAACACCCTGGAATTCACCCTGTTGCAATCTCCATTGGCACCATCTCCTGGGGCCACACGCGGCGTACCTCCCGCTGGCACTGCCAGTCTGCTTGGGCAGGGCTTCTCCCCCCGTGCCAGGGAGCTGCGAAGCTCCCACCCACTGGGTGGGTAGCCGGCCCGGGATGAGTTAGGCGGCTGCAGGGAAGGCAGGTGAGGAGGAGTTTGACATGGCACATCCACAATCCCCCACAAACATCTCCCATCTTATCCAGTCCCCTAAATCTGCTGATGTCCACAGATAATTGTGCTGGGTTTCCTATTTTCCTGACCACAAAACTGGGCTTAATCCCGAGACGATTAGACGGAAAGGGAGTATCTCACGATGTGCCTTTCAAAATAATAAATTAATGGTCCTCTTGGCTTTCCTTCCCAGAGATTGCATCCATGCCCAGGATTTCCCTGGATCGCTGGACCGGTATATATTTAATCGGCGAAACACCCGTGATTTCCTGTGCAGGTTTGCATTTAAAGCCTGACGGGTTCTACCTGTACGAGACAACAGCCAATCCGGTCCTAATCGACGAGCTGAGTCTGAGAGCCTGGCGGGCGTCTTTCGCCTTGGACACCAAGAACAGGACTGGCGAGTTTCGATACATGTGCACCTATCGGGTTGCGGTGGCAAACCACTATGTGAATTCTACGGCCAGCTCCACGCTCAGAATCGTTGTGACTGGTGAGACCAACCGCGACGGTCAATTGGCTTTTTCTTTCTCACAATCGCTGGTCGACTGCGTGTTGCGTCCCACGAGCTGGGTCGAGACCAATAACCAACAGTGTTGAAGTAGGGAAAGTGTGAAACCCCAGTTACTCACTGGCAAAATTAAGCCGCCAGATATTAGTCTTTCAAACAGAAGATGTTTTACTGTACAAGAGTTAAGAAAGCAACCAGTGAATACAATCTATCCTCTACTATTTCCGTGAATTACCATGCATGTTATCATGGAATATAAGCGAGACATTTCACATAAAATTGCCCTGAGATTCAATGGCTTCACCATCGCTCAATCCCTACAATCCCCACAATCCCCCACAATCCCCCATAATCCCCACAACCCCCACAAACTCCCACAATCCCCCACAATCCCCACAATCCCCCACAACCCCCACAATCTCCACAATCTACAAGATGCACAGCAGCAACTCACCGAGGTTCCTCAGGCAGCACCTTCCAAACCCACGCCCACCTCCATCTAGAAGGACAAGAGCAGTAGATACCTGGGAACCCCCCCACCTGGAGGTTCCCCTCCGAGTCGCTCACCCCCCTGACTGGGAAATATATTGGTCGTTCCTTCACTGTCGCCGGGGCAACAGCCTGGAACTCCCTCCCTAACAGCACAGTGGGTGTAGCTACACCTCAGGGACTGCAGCGGTTCAAGAAGGCAGCTCACCCCCACCATCTTGTATCTTGTAGATGGGACACACGGCTGACACTGTGCGCCGGGGGGGGGGGGGGGGGGGGGGAGTGAACGTTTGTGGAAGGGGAGCGATCAAGCGGGGCTGCTTTGTCCTGGATGGTGTCGAGCTTCTCGAGTGTTGTTGGAGCTGCGCTCATCCAGGCAAGTGGAAAGTGTTCCCTCACACTCCTGCTTGTGCCTTGTCGATGGTGGACAGGCTTTGGGGGGGGTCAGGAGGTAAGTTCCTCTCCGCAGGATTCCCAGCCTCTGACCTGCCCTGGTAACCACAGTATTAATGTGGCTGGGCCCAGTTCAGTTTCTGATCAATGGTTACCCCCAGGATGTGGATTGTGGGGGATTCAGCGATGGGAACGCCGTTGAATGTCAAGGAGCGATGGTTAGATCCTCTCTCAGAGGAGATTTCTGGCTTTCAATTCGAATGACAGGTCAGGTGGGTTTGAAGCATTCACCAATCCTCAAAGCACAGATCTTGCCAGAACTGCTGAATTTTAGCATCATTTTCTGTTCATAGTGAAGCAGGATATCTTCACTCAGTGAGGCGCCAGTCTGATAGGCTGGCAAGGCGGCAAGCGGCAAATTCCCATCGTTCAGGTTCCCTTTACCGATTTGCTGCTTCTGCCTCCACAGGTGATCTGCCAAAGCCCCGGATATATTTGGAATCCGCCATAGGATCCTTCGCCCAGTACAGAAAAGTCACCTGTTCGATTGTCAGCCCCTTGGGGAGGCCAAAGTTCTACCTGTACAAGGCTGGGAGGCGGGTACATTTCAACTCGAGTACGGTGTACGGGTGGACGTCCTCCAGCAAGTTCTTGGTGTCCAACTTGAACAAGACAAACTCGGGCACTTACACGTGCCGCTATCAAGTGGAGGGTTCAGGCCGAGTCATTAACTCTCCGTGGAGCGAGCCGATGAAACTGGACATAGGCAAGTGTGAAAGTCCCCAGCGGTAATTCACGTTCGGCGGGATAGGGTAAACGCCAAGGTCCGAGTTAGCAGCAGGAGACAGGCCACTGAGTCCCTCGTGTGTACTATCCCATTCGATAAGATCATGTCTGATTTCATTGTCACCATAACCCGTGTCGATTATCACCCCCTCGCTAATCACAAATTTATCCAGGTCTGCCTTAAAAATACTCCGAGATCCTGCTCCCGATGCCTTTCGAGGACCGGCAGAGGGGAGGCAGTAATGTAGAGATATTGTTACTGGACTAGTAATTAAGACACCTCTGTCAATGCCCTGGGAACGCGGGTTCAAATGCCAGCTGAGCTGTTGGAGCAATTCAAATTTCGATAAAGATCTGGAATTAAAAGTCCAAACAATGACCATGAAACCATTGTCGATTGTCGTAAAATCCCGCCTGCTTCACAAACCTTCTTTTGAGAAGGCAATAGTTAGCAGGGCTGCCAAATGTGGGTCCAGAGTCATAGCAAGGTGGCTGATTCTGAAATGCCCTTGGGGAGAGTCAATACATGCTGTGTTCAGTCAGTGACTCCCACATCCCAGACACGCACCACCCTCCCGGAGAGGAAGTTCGCTTCAACTCTGTCCGAAATGGGTACTGAAGGAGGCGTCTCTGGAAATAGTGGATGCATTGGTGGTGACCTTCCGGGATTCTATAGATTCTGGAACTGTCCCTGCAGATTGGAGGGTAGCTCGCGTCACTCCGATATTCAAAAAGGGAGGTAGAGAGAAAGCAGGGAATTATAGACCAGTAAGCCTAACATCGGTAGTGGTGAAAATGCTTGAATCCATTATCAAGGACTTGATAGCGGATCATTTAGAAAGCAGTGGCAGGATCAGTCAGAGTCAACATGGTTTTATGAAGGGGAAATCATGCTTGACAAATCTGTTGGAATTCTTTGAAGGTGTAATCAGTACGGTCGACAAGGGGGAGCCAGTCGATGTGGTATATTAGGACTTTCAGAAAGTTTTTGACAATGTCCCGCATAAGAGATTATTGTGCAAGATTATACCGCCTGGGATTGGGGGAAATGTTTTGAGGAGGATAGAAAACTGGTTGGCAGAGAGGAAACAAAGAGTAGGAATTAATGGGTCCATTCCAAATTGGCAGGCAGTAACCAGTGGGGTACCACAGGGGTCGGTGCTGGGACCCCAGCTATTCACAATATATATTATTTATTTGGATGAGGGAATAAAATGTAACATCTCAAAGTTTGCAGAAGATACCAAGTAGGGTGGGAGGGTGAATTGTGACGAGGATGCAGGGATCCTGCAGCACGATCGGGACAGGTTGGGCGAGTGGGCAAACCAGTGGCAGATGCAGTATAATTTGGACAGTGTGAGGTTTTTAACTTTGGAAGCAAAAACAGGAAGGGAGGTTACTGCCTGAACATCATAACCTGGCAGGGGAATGTCCCCCTGACACTGTCCCCCTGACACTGTCCCCCTGACACTGTCACTGACACTGTCCCCCTGACACTGTCCCCCTGACACTGTCCCCCTGACACTGTCCCTGACACTGTCCCCCTGACACTGTCCCCCTGACACTGTCCCTGACACTGTCCCCCTAACACTGACCACCTGACACTGTCCCCCTGACACTGTCCCCGACACTGTCCCCCTGACACTGTCCGTGACACTGTCCCCCTGACACTGTCCCTGACACTGTCCCCCTGACACTGTCCCTGACACTGTCCCCCTGACACTGTCCCCCTGACACTGTCCCCCTGACACTGTCCCTGACACTGTCCCCCTGACACTGTCCCCCTGACACTGTCCCTGACACTGTCCCCCGACACTGACCCCCTGACACTGTCCCCCTGACACTGTCCCCCTGACATTGTCCCTGACACTGTCCCCCTGACACTGTCCCCCTGACACTGTCCCCCTGACACTGTCCCCCTGACACTGTCCCTGACACTGTCCCTGACACTGTCCCTGACACTGTCCCCCTGACACTGTCCCCCTGACACTATCCCCCTGATACTGTCCCTGACACTGTCCCCCTGACACTGTCCCTGACACTGTCCCTGACACTGTCCCCCTGACACTGTCCCCCTGACACTGTCCCCCTGATACTGTCCCTGACACTGTCCCCCTGACACTGTCCCCCTGACACTGTCCCTGACACTGTCCCCCTGACACTGTCCCTGACACTGTCCCTGACACTGTCCCTGACACTGTCCCTGACACTGTCCCCCTGACACTGTCCACCTGACACTGTCCCCCTGACACTGTCCCCGACACTGTCCGCCTGACACTGTCCGCCTGACACTGTCCCCCTGACACTGTCCCCCTGACACTGTCCCTGACACTGTCCCCCTGACACTGTCCCTGACACTGTCCCCCTGACACTGTCCCCCTGACACTGTCCCCCTGACACTGTCCCTGACACTGTCCCCCTGACGCTGTCCCCCTGACACTGTCCCCCTGACACTGTCCCCCTGACACTGTCCCTGACACTGTCCCTGACACTGTCCCCCTGACACTGTCCCCCTGACACTGTCCCCCTGATACTGTCCCTGACACTGTCCCCCTGACACTGTCCCTGACACTGTCCCCCTGACACTGTCCCCCTGACACTGTCCCCCTGACACTGTCCCTGACACTGTCCCCCTGACACTGTCCCCCTGACACTGTCCCTGACACTGTCCCCCTGACACTGTCCCTGACACTGTCCCCCTGACACTGTCCCTGACACTGTCCCTGACACTGTCCCTGACACTGTCCCCCTGACACTGTCCCTGACACTGTCCCCCTGACACTGTCCCCCTGACACCGTCCCCCTGACACTGTCCCTGACACTGTCCCCCTGACACTGTCCCCCTGACACTGTCCCTGACACTGTCCGCCTGACACTGTCCCCCTGACACTGTCCCCCTGACACTGTCCCTGACACTGTCCCCCTGACACTGTCCCTGACACTGTCCCCCTGACACTGTCCCCCTGACACTGTCCCCCTGACACTGTCCCTGACACTGTCCCCCAGACACTGTCCCCAGACACTGTCCCTGACACTGTCCCCCTGACACTGTCCCTGACACTGTCCCCCAGACACTGTCCCTGACACTGTCCCCCTGACACTGTCCCTGACACTGTCCCTGACACTGTCCCTGACACTGTCCCCCTGACACTGTCCCTGACACTGTCCCTGACACTGTCCCCCTGACACTGTCCCCCTGACACTGTCCCTGACACTGTCCCCCTGACACTGTCCCCCTGACACTGTCCCTGACACTGTCCCTGACACTGTCCCTGACACTGTCCCCCTGACACTGTCCCCCTGACACTGTCCCCCTGACACTGTTCCTGACACTGTCCCCCTGACACTGTCCCCCTGACACTGTCCCTGACACTGTCCCCCTGACACTGTCCCTGACACGGTCCCTGACACTGTCCCCCTGACACTGTCCCTGACACTGTCCCTGACACTGTCCCTGACACTGTCCCTGACACTGTCCCTGACACTGTCCCCCTGACACTGTCCCCCTGACACTGTCCCTGACACTGTCCCTGACACTGTCCCCCTGACACTGTCCCCCTGACACTGTACCTGACACTGTCCCCCTGACACTGTCCCCCTGACACTGTCCCTGACACTGTCCCTGACACTGTCCCTGACACTGTCCCCCTGACACTGTCCCCCAGACACTGTCCCTGACACTGTCCCTGACACTGTCTCCCTGACACTGTCCCCCTGACACTGTCCCCCTGACACTGTCCCTGACACTGTCCCCCTGACACTGTCCCCCTGACACTGTCCCTGACACTGTCCCCCTGACACTGTCCCCCTGACACTGTCCCTGACACTGTCCCTGACACTGTCCCCCTGACACTGTCCCTGACACTGTCCCTGACACTGTCCCTGACACTGTCCCTGACACTGTCCCCCTGACACTGTCCCCCTGACACTGTCCCTGACACTGTCCCCCTGACACTGTCCCTGACACTGTCCCTGACACTGTCCCCCTGACACTGTCCCCCTGACACTGTCCCTGACACTGTCCCTGACACTGTCCCTGACACTGTCCCCCTGACACTGTCCCTGACACTGTCCCTGACACTGTCCCTGACACTGTCCCTGACACTGTCCCCCTGACACTGTCCCCCTGACACTGTCCCTGACACTGTCCCTGACACTGTCCCTGACACTGTCCCCCTGACACTGTCCCTGACACTGTCCCTGACACGGTCCCCCTGACACTGTCCCTGACACTGTCCCCCTGACACTGTCCCCCTGACACTGTCCCTGACACTGTCCCCCTGACACTGTCCCCCTGACACTGTCCCCCTGACACTGTCCCTGACACTGTCCCCCTGACACTGTCCCTGACACTGTCCCTGACACTGTCCGCCTGACACTGTCCCTGACACTGTCCCCCTGACACTGTCCCCCTGACACTGTCCCCCTGACACTGTCCCCCTGACAATGTCCCCCTGACACTGTCCCTGACACTGTCCCCCTGACACTGTCCCCCTGACACTGTCCCTGACACTGTCCCCCTGACACTGTCCCCCTGACACTGTCCCCCTGACACTGTCCCTGACACTGTCCCCTGACACTGTCCCCCTGACACTGTCCCTGACACTGTCCCCCTGACACTGTCCCCCTGACACTGTCCCTGACACTGTCCGCCTGACACTGTCCCCCTGACACTGTCCCTGACACTGTCCCTGACACTGTCCCCCTGACACTGTCCCCCTGACACTGTCCCTGACACTGTCCCCCTGACACTGTCCCTGACACTGTCCCCCTGACACTGTCCCCCTGACACTGTCCCCCTGACACTGTCCCTGACACTGTCCCCCAGACACTGTCCCCAGACACTGTCCCTGACACTGTCCCCCTGACACTGTCCCTGACACTGTCCCCCAGACACTGTCCCTGACACTGTCCCCCTGACACTGTCCCTGACACTGTCCCTGACACTGTCCCTGACACTGTCCCCCTGACACTGTCCCTGACACTGTCCCCCTGACACTGTCCCCCTGACACTGTCCCCCTGACACTGTCCCTGACACTGTCCCCCAGACACTGTCCCCAGACACTGTCCCTGACACTGTCCCCCTGACACTGTCCCTGACACTGTCCCCCAGACACTGTCCCTGACACTGTCCCCCTGACACTGTCCCTGACACTGTCCCTGACACTGTCCCTGACACTGTCCCCCTGACACTGTCCCTGACACTGTCCCTGACACTGTCCCCCTGACACTGTCCCCCTGACACTGTCCCTGACACTGTCCCCCTGACACTGTCCCCCTGACACTGTCCCTGACACTGTCCCTGACACTGTCCCTGACACTGTCCCCCTGACACTGTCCCCCTGACACTGTCCCCCTGACACTGTTCCTGACACTGTCCCCCTGACACTGTCCCCCTGACACTGTCCCTGACACTGTCCCCCTGACACTGTCCCTGACACGGTCCCTGACACTGTCCCCCTGACACTGTCCCTGACACTGTCCCTGACACTGTCCCTGACACTGTCCCTGACACTGTCCCTGACACTGTCCCCCTGACACTGTCCCCCTGACACTGTCCCTGACACTGTCCCTGACACTGTCCCCCTGACACTGTCCCCCTGACACTGTACCTGACACTGTCCCCCTGACACTGTCCCCCTGACACTGTCCCTGACACTCTCCCTGACACTGTCCCTGACACTGTCCCCCTGACACTGTCCCCCAGACACTGTCCCTGACACTGTCCCTGACACTGTCTCCCTGACACTGTCCCCCTGACACTGTCCCCCTGACACTGTCCCTGACACTGTCCCCCTGACACTGTCCCCCTGACACTGTCCCTGACACTGTCCCCCTGACACTGTCCCCCTGACACTGTCCCTGACACTGTCCCTGACACTGTCCCCCTGACACTGTCCCTGACACTGTCCCTGACACTGTCCCTGACACTGTCCCTGACACTGTCCCCCTGACACTGTCCCCCTGACACTGTCCCTGACACTGTCCCCCTGACACTGTCCCTGACACTGTCCCTGACACTGTCCCCCTGACACTGTCCCCCTGACACTGTCCCTGACACTGTCCCTGACACTGTCCCTGACACTGTCCCCCTGACACTGTCCCTGACACTGTCCCTGACACTGTCCCTGACACTGTCCCTGACACTGTCCCCCTGACACTGTCCCCCTGACACTGTCCCTGACACTGTCCCTGACACTGTCCCTGACACTGTCCCCCTGACACTGTCCCTGACACTGTCCCTGACACGGTCCCCCTGACACTGTCCCTGACACTGTCCCCCTGACACTGTCCCCCTGACACTGTCCCTGACACTGTCCCCCTGACACTGTCCCCCTGACACTGTCCCCCTGACACTGTCCCTGACACTGTCCCCCTGACACTGTCCCTGACACTGTCCCTGACACTGTCCGCCTGACACTGTCCCTGACACTGTCCCCCTGACACTGTCCCCCTGACACTGTCCCCCTGACACTGTCCCCCTGACAATGTCCCCCTGACACTGTCCCTGACACTGTCCCCCTGACACTGTCCCCCTGACACTGTCCCTGACACTGTCCCCCTGACACTGTCCCCCTGACACTGTCCCCCTGACACTGTCCCTGACACTGTCCCCTGACACTGTCCCCCTGACACTGTCCCTGACACTGTCCCCCTGACACTGTCCCCCTGACACTGTCCCTGACACTGTCCGCCTGACACTGTCCCCCTGACACTGTCCCTGACACTGTCCCTGACACTGTCCCCCTGACACTGTCCCCCTGACACTGTCCCCCTGACACTGTCCCTGACACTGTCCCTGACACTGTCCCTGACACTGTCCCCCTGACACTGTCCCTGACACTGTCCCCCTGACACTGTCCCTGACACTGTCCCCCTGACACTGTCCCCCTGACACTGTCCCCCTGACACTGTCCCTGACACTGTCCCCCTGACACTGTCCCCCTGACACTGTCCCTGACACTGTCCCCCTGACACTGTCCCTGACACTGTCCCTGACATTTTCCCCCTGACACTGTCCCTGACACTGTCCCTGACACTGTCCCCCTGACACTGTCCCCCTGACACTGTCCCTGACACTGTCCCCCTGACACTGTCCCCCTGACACTGTCCCCCTGACACTGTCCCTGACACTGTCCCTGACACTGGCCCCCTGACACTGTCCCCCTGACACTGTCCCCCTGACACTGTCCCCCTGACACTGTCCCTGACACTGTCCCCCTGACACTGTCCCCCTGACACTGTCCCCCTGACACTGTCCCCCTGAAACTGTCCCCCTGACACTGTCCCTGACACTGTCCCCCTGACACTGTCCCTGACACTGTCCCCCTGACACTGTCCCTGACACTGTCCCCCTGACACTGTCCCTGACACTGTCCCCCTGACACTGTCCCTGACCCTGTCCCCCTGACACTGTCCCCCTGACACTGTCCCTGACACTGTCCCCCTGACACTGTCCCCCTGACACTGTCCCTGACACTGTCCCCCTGACACTGTCCCTGACACTGTCCCCCTGACACTGTCCCTGACACTGTCCCTGACACTGTCCCTGACACTGTCCCTGACACTGTCCCCCTGACACTGTCCCTGACACTGTCCCTGACACTGTCCCTGACACTGTCCCCCTGACACTGTCCCCCTGACACTGTCCCTGACACTGTCCCTGACACTGTCCCTGACACTGTCTCCCTGACACTGTCCCCCTGACACTGTCCCCCTGACACTGTCCCTGACACTGTCCCCCTGACACTGTCCCCCTGACACTGTCCCTGACACTGTCCCCCTGACACTGTCCCCCTGACACTGTCCCTGACACTGTCCCTGACACTGTCCCCCTGACACTGTCCCTGACACTGTCCCTGACACTGTCCCTGACACTGTCCCTGACACTGTCCCTGACACTGTCCCCCTGACACTGTCCCCCTGACACTGCCCCTGACACTGTCCCCCTGACACTGTCCCTGACACTGTCCCTGACACTGTCCCCCTGACACTGTCCCCCTGACACTGTCCCCCTGACACTGTCCCTGACACTGTCCCTGACACTGTCCCCCTGACACTGTCCCCCTGACACTGTCCCTGACACTGTCCCTGACACTGTCCCCCTGACACTGTCCCTGACACTGTCCCTGACACTGTCCCTGACACGGTCCCCCTGACACTGTCCCTGACACTGTCCCCCTGACACTGTCCCCCTGACACTGTCCCTGACACTGTCCCCCTGACACTGTCCCCCTGACACTGTCCCCCTGACACTGTCCCTGACACTGTCCCCCTGACACTGTCCCTGACACTGTCCCTGACACTGTCCGCCTGACACTGTCCCCCTGACACTGTCCCCCTGACACTGTCCCCCTGACACTGTCCCCCTGACACTGTCCCCCTGACAATGTCCCCCTGACACTGTCCCTGACACTGTCCCCCTGACACTGTCCCCCTGACACTGTCCCTGACACTGTCCCCCTGACACTGTCCCCCTGACACTGTCCCCCTGACACTGTCCCTGACACTGTCCCCTGACACTGTCCCCCTGACACTGTCCCCCTGACACTGTCCCTGACACTGTCCCCCTGACACTGTCCCCCTGACACTGTCCCTGACACTGTCCGCCTGACACTGTCCCCCTGACACTGTCCCCCTGACACTGTCCCTGACACTGTCCCTGACACTGTCCCCCTGACACTGTCCCCCTGACACTGTCCCCCTGACACTGTCCCCCTGACACTGTCCCTGACACTGTCCCTGACACTGTCCCCCTGACACTGTCCCTGACACTGTCCCCCTGACACTGTCCCTGACACTGTCCCCCTGACACTGTCCCCCTGACACTGTCCCCCTGACACTGTCCCTGACACTGTCCCCCTGACACTGTCCCTGACACTGTCCCCCTGACGCTGTCCCCCTGACACTGTCCCTGACACTGTCCCCCTGACACTTTCCCTGACACTGTCCCTGACACTGTCCCCCTGACACTGTCCCTGACACTGTCCCTGACACTGTCCCCCTGACACTGTCCCCCTGACACTGTCCCTGACACTGTCCCCCTGACACTGTCCCCCTGACACTGTCCCCCTGACACTGTCCCTGACACTGTCCCTGACACTGGCCCCCTGACACTGTCCCCCTGACACTGTCCCCCTGACACTGTCCCCCTGACACTGTCCCTGACACTGTCCCCCTGACACTGTCCCCCTGACACTGTCCCCCTGAAACTGTCCCCCTGACACTGTCCCTGACACTGTCCCCCTGACACTGTCCCTGACACTGTCCCCCTGACACTGTCCCCCTGACACTGTCCCTGACACTGTCCCCCTGACACTGTCCCTGACACTGTCCCCCTGACACTGTCCCTGACCCTGTCCCCCTGACACTGTCCCCCTGACACTGTCCCTGACACTGTCCTCCTGACACTGTCCCCCTGACACTGTCCCTGACACTGTCCCCCTGACACTGTCCCCCTGACACTGTCCCGCTGACACTGTCCCTGACACTGTCCCTGACACTGTCACTGACACTGTCCCCCTGACACTGTCCCCCTGACACTGTCCCTGACACTGTCCCTGACACTGTCCCTGACACTGTCCCTGACACTGTCCCCCTGACACTGTCCCTGACACTGTCCCCCTGACACTGTCCCTGACACTGTCCCTGACACTGTCCCCCTGACACTGTCCCTGACACTGTCACTGACACTGTCCCCCTGACACTGTCCCTGACACTGTCCCTGACACTGTCCCTGACACTGTCCCCCTGACACAGTCCCCCTGACACTGTCCCCCTGACACTGTCCCCCTGACACTGTCCCCCTGACACTGTCCCCCTGACACTGTCCCTGACACTGTCCCCCTGACACTGTTCCCCTGACACTGTCCCCCTGACACTGTCCCCCTGACACTGTCCCTGACACTGTCCCTGACACTGTCCCCCTGACACTGTCCCTGACACTGTCCCCCTGACACTGTCCCCCTGACACTGTCCCCCTGACACTGTCCCTGACACTGTCCCCCTGACACTGTCCCCCTGACACTGTCCCCCTGACACTGTCCCCCTGACACTGTCCCTGACACTGTCCCTGACACTGTCCCTGACACTGTCCCCCTGACACTGTCCCCCTGACACTGTCCCCCTGACACTGTCCCTGACACTGTCCCCCTGACACTGTCCCCCTGACACTGTCCCCTTGACACTGTCCCCCTGACACTGTCCCTGACACTGTCCCTGACACTGTCCCCCTGACACTGTCCCCCTGACACTGTCCCCCTGATACTGTCCCTGACACTGTCCCCCTGACACTGTCCCTGACACTGTCCCCCTGACACTGTCCCCCTGACACTGTCCCCCTGACACTGTCCCTGACACTGTCCCCCTGACACTGTCCCTGACACTGTCCCCCTGACACTGTCCCCCTGACACTGTCCCCCTGACACTGTCCCCCTGACACTGTCCCTGACACTGTCCCCCTGACACTGTCCCCCTGACACTGTCCCTGACACTGTCCCCCTGACACTGTCCCTGACACTGTCCCCCTGACACTGTCCCTGACACTGTCCCCCTGACACTGTCCCCCTGACACTGTCCCCCTGACACTGTCCCTGACACTGTCCCCCTGACATTGTCCCCCTGACACTGTCCCTGACACTGTCCCCCTGACACTGTGCCTGACACTGTCCCCCTGACACTGTCCCTGACACTGTCCCCCTGACACTGTCCCTGACACTGTCCCTGACACTGTCCCTGACACTGTCCCCCTGACACTGTCCCCCTGACACTGTCCCCCTGACACTGTCCCTGACACTGTCCCCCTGACACTGTCCCCCTGACACTGTCCCTGACACTGTCCCCCTGACACTGTCCCTGACACTGTCCCCCTGACACTGTCCCTGACACTGTCCCTGACACTGTCCCTGACACTGTCCCCCTGACACTGTCCCTGACACTGTCCCCCTGACACTGTCCCCCTGACACTGTCCCCCTGACACTGTCCCTGACACTGTCCCCCTGACACTGTCCCCCTGACACTGTCCCTGACACTGTCCGCCTGACACTGTCCCCCTGACACTGTCCCCCTGACACTGTCCCTGACACTGTCCCCCTGACACTGTCCCTGACACTGTCCCCCTGACACTGTCCCCCTGACACTGTCCCCCTGACACTGTCCCCCTGACACTGTCCCTGACACTGTCCCCCTGACACTGTCCCCCTGACACTGTCCCCCTGACACTGTCCCTGACACTGTCCCCCTGACACTGTCCCCCTGACACTGTCCCTGACACTGTCCCCCTGACACTGTCCCCCTGACACTGTCCCTGACACTGTCCCTGACACTGTCCCTGACACTGTCCCTGACACTGTCCCCCTGACACTGTTCCCCTGACACTGTCCCCCTGACACTGTCCCCCTGACACTGTCCCCCTGACACTGTCCCCCTGACACTGTCCCTGACACTGTCCCCCTGACACTGTCCCCCTGACACTGTCCCTGACACTGTCCCTGACACTGTCCCCCTGACACTGTCCCTGACACTGTCCCTGACACTGTCCCTGACACTGTCCCTGACACTGTCCCCCTGACACTGTCCCCCTGACACTGTCCCTGACACTGTCCCTGACACTGTCCACCTGACACTGTCCCCCTGACACTGTCCCTGACACTGTCCCTGACACTGTCCCTGACACTGTCCCCCTGACACTGTCCCCCAGACACTGTCCCTGACACTGTCCCTGACACTGTCCCCCTGACACTGTCCCCCTGACACTGTCCCCCTGACACTGTCCCTGACACTGTCCCCCTGACACTGTCCCTAACACTGTCCCCTGACACTGTCCCTGACACTGTCCCCCTGACACTGTCCCCCTGACACTGTCCCTGACACTGTCCCCCTGACACTGTCCCCCTGACACTGTCCCTGACACTGTCCCCCTGACACTGTCCCCCTGACACTGTCCCTGACACTGTCCCTGACACTGTCCCCCTGACACTGTCCCTGACACTGTCCCTGACACTGTCCCTGACACTGTCCCCCTGACACTGTCCCCCTGACACTGTCCCTGACACTGTCCCCCTGACACTGTCCCTGACACTGTCCCTGACACTGTCCCCCTGACACTGTCCCCCTGACACTGTCCCCCTGACACTGTCCCTGACACTGTCCCCCTGACACTGTCCCCCTGACACTGTCCCTGACACTGTCCCTGACACTGTCCCTGACACTGTCCCCCTGACACTGTCCC